>NC_051193.1:36441553-37644553 GCF_015220075.1 Falco rusticolus | reverse complement strand
ATCCTTCAGCATATAATCCCCTCTCAAACCAGCTATATCCCAACTCTTCCAATGCCCATTCTTGTTCAGATATGCTCTTCCCTCCTGCATTTAATGAAAATTTTACCATGCCTTATCCTTATACACACCTTATACTACTCTTTGCACTTCATGAAGTTAATTTTGGAGTGTTTTATGAGACCTTTCTGTTTTACAGTTAAGTTTATCCCTTTGCATAATACAAATACCCCTCTCTGGGTTTCTTTTAGCAGATGGTTTCTTTTTTGTTATTTTGTCTGTAACAGTTGCCAAATAGTAATTTGCTTTAATACAAAGTTTTCTAGCCCAGTTTCTTCAGCAGGAAAGTGTTGGCTTGAAGTCTTCTCAGCATTGTTTTGTTTAGTTATTCTCCAGAAAATGTATCTCATTTCCAAATTAATGGGAATAAAGTCTATTCCTAAGATGCTAGGTGGCACACAGCAAAAATTCCATTTCACTAAATTTTACCTTGACTATCTTTTTTTGTTTGGTTTTTTTTTAGAACAAATAATTTCCAGTGGACAATGGACAAGACAGGAGACACAGCCAACATTGCCTGTAGTCATTTTACCTCACTAAGTTCCACTTGAAAGTCTTGCAGTCCTAAGGAAAATTCCAGCAGAAATTTGCTCTAACCCTTTAAGATTCATCTGTCTTCAGGACCAGTAGAATGAAAATTCAGTTCCTTTATTTTAATGACTGACTGTTAATGGGAATGAGTTAAAAATCTTAATTTTTTTTTCTTTATCAGTTGTTGGTAGGTAGGTCTGTATAATGTAGTAACAAACAGAAAGTGGGACCAGTGCTGCCACCACTAAATCAGTCTGGATTCTTAACAAATGGTAGGTTCTATTGGCATGAAGGGGGCATTAAAAGGTACTGTGGTGTCTTATAGACCAAAGACTTAAGAAACTCATGCTTCTCTGCAAGAATCTGCATGGTGGACAGTGTCTGCATCCAACCTTGAATCTAAATCTAAAGATCTAAAGAATCTAATTTTCCCTAAATTTGTATTAATCTACCTCTCCACCATGATGAGGAAAACATCATCTTACAACTACAGTGACCAAACTCAATGCAACAAATTGTTGGACCATCTTTCTTGCCAACAATAACAAGTCTGATTAATTTAATTTATAGATCTGTACTACACAGAGTTGTGGTAAGCCTGTAAGAGGTGTTGTGCGTTAGAGGAGAGATGGTTTTTAGCATAAATCATGCACCACTCTGAAAAGAGAGTGACTGTTCTCTGACAAATGCTACAGCTGCAGTAAAACTAAAGCCACCCCCCCCATTTAACAGGCAAGCTATATTTATAGCTTTAAAACATAATTAAACATTAAGGAAGAGAAAAATGGAAGCACAAAATATTTTAATATATCAATTTAAAAATTATTGTTATGGCAGTACAGCAGAAGAAAAGAGTCTTTCCATTTGACACAAGACCTTACTGCACTCAGTATCACACTGTCAGAGCACCTTCCATTCCTGTGTAAGCAGTCAAGTTAGTATCAGTTGTAAGCTGTTGGCTGTTGTGTTGTCTGCTCCCTAGCAGTAGAAAATTACACTGTGGACACATGTTGCTGTGTATATTTTTAAAGCTGCTCAAAGAAATATGCTAGGCTCTTGCAACATTAGATAATGACATTTGGTTACCCTTAACTCCCAAGGGACTTTTTCCCTTTCATTCTCCCATGAAGAGAAATTTTACTCTTGCTGAGAAAAGCCAGAGAAATGAAGCTGCAGACTGTGATCTTTTTTCAAGGGTTTTAAGTGGTCTTTTATTTATCCCCTGTTCAGACAATGGACTGCTTTGAAGAGAGGAATACAAAATGATATGGAGGATGATCTGCAATATAAGGAACATATTTGTGGTGTAGTAACGCTGAGCATCAGAACATATACACTATAGCATTTTCTCTGTGTTGGAATTTCATAGCGCTAAAAGCTTGTGCTATCACCTGCCTGAGAGATTGTTGTTCTCCTCCAAGAGAGATGGGGTTTCCCAGCTAATGGAAGATAATAGCATCTGTGAATAACAGTTTCTTGATCAGATTATTGTTTAATGACTGACCGCGGCTGCATACCTTGGCTGTGAATGAGTCTTCAAAATGCTTTCTGTCCTCTGCCAACATCATATTTTTCTTGCTCAGCTTCTGCTTTAGCCAGGTGTTCCATGAGCTCTTCACACGCTGTACCTTCTTTGTAGCCGTGCTGTAGGACGGGTAGAGCTGTACATCATCTGCATTACACTAGCATTTGATTCTGTGTCTCCAGTTCACTTTGTAGTCATTTAGTGAAAAAACAGCAAAATAACTCATCCTTCTGAGAATAAACAGATGATGAGCCTTGGTTTCTTCCACAGCTCCTTGAATATGTGTGTTCTTAGGAAAGTGTAAAATCCTTTGAGTCTATTCTTAAACTTGTCCTTTGAAGTAGGTTAGCAGCGTCATGTGGCTTTCCAACTTAGGTATACCATTTTCCTCCTTTTCCTCTCCCTTTTCTCTCTTCCTATTTCCCAGGCCCTATTTCCTTTGTTATTATTATCATTATTTGGCAAAAGAGGAAGAGAAGGTGTAAGAAAATTTAAGACAGTAAAGAGGAAAAGTGACTGGAAGAATGGAATTAGCTTCTTATGCAAAACCAGACTTGGAATAAAAACACACTTCCTTTTTCTTCAGGTGGAATGAAAATATTTCCCATCCACTGAATTATGTTTTATTTTAAAGTTAATCATATTTTCTATACCAGTTTAATTTATTTTACTTAAATTCATTCCTAGTTTGATGCAGGATGTCCCAGTCTGCAAGGCCTTTCTGTCTTTGAAGCCATATCATGTCCGTTTTTGACGTGATACCACCTTATTGGTGATTTAAGGCTAACCCAAAGTCCATCCCAGTGATGCTTCCAGGAGTATTGAAGAGATCTTTCAGTACAGCAGCATTTTTCTTGTCATCTCTTTTACATCTGCAGGAATATGTAATTCTACTAATTAAATGTTAAACATAAAGAAAAGTTTAAGACTGGCAGGAAAGTCTTTGTCAAATGCATAAACCACAAAGGAATAAGATGTTGGATATTCTCTTTTATTCCCCCCGTCTGGTGAGCTTACTCAAATTAGTAAATTCTGTGCTACACTGAGTTGTTCAAGAGCATGATAAAAAAATTCAAAGTTCTTTGTAGTGGGTCAAATCCCCGGAAGCTTTGACTTTCATAAGAACAATTGACCCATACTAGGTTTGTGGGACTTCATTAGGATCATTCTTTTGAAGGATTAGGACATTACAAAGAATAAAGAAGGAATGAGACTTTTCATCTAGGCAGTGCGGTCTCCTTGATCGTGAAATCACCATTTCCCCTTGGAGGCCTCCCAAATGCAGCCCTCTTCCTCCTCACCCTCCCAGTCTATCTCAGAAATAGTTACCAATGACTGCTTCCTCTTGTTGCTGAATAGTAATAGCTGTGGAAATGATCAAACCTTGTTAGTGGTGTTACTACTCACTGATGTCTCCTTTAGTCTTGTGGGGCTGGTACCATAACTTTTGTTACTTAATGGCCTTGTTATAGCTATCCTGTGTTTTCCTGAGATTTTGGGAAGGACTGTGAGATGTCAGGCTAAACCTCTTCTTTTTGGGCTTCTGATTTATTAGGCTGTTCAGAGCTGGCCCTGGAAAGCTGGATGTTGCTTGCAAAAGGAAGTATATACTATTGCTGTATATGTACTCTATATATACAATATATAAACTGTAATATAGAAATTTTGTTACCTCTCCTTTCATTCTTCATGTCTCCATATGCATAATCTGACAAAGACTTTCTATTTCTATTACACAGTAAATAAGGAAATAGTTGTTCCAGTTCCATGCTTCAGTATGTCCTGGAAAAGTTTGCTTAAAAAAGCTTGCCTGCATATAAATGAGTTGGATTGGCAGTATGCTTTTAAACTTGTTGCTATGAATAATTTCAAAATAACCAGGAGAAATAAATGGTAATTTCTTGACTTCTGTTGTCATGGGTTGTTGGGGAATGGATAATGTGAGGAGGAGGAAAGAACTTATGTAGTTTTCTGTGGAAGTTAACTAAACAACTTGATATTTTACAGTATATTTTCCTGTACATAAAAAAAAAACTATGATAAATTAAATTATTTGGAGCTATAGGACATGTTTGTGTTAAAAGTTTCCAGGATATTAGTACCAGAACTGTAATGTCTCAGATGCAGTTACAATATAGTTTTGCTGAGTGTGCAAACCTGGATGTTTGCAATCAGAGTTGCACACCATGCAAATTGGTGCTAAGCAGCTAGGACTGAATGAGAAAGAAAATGTTTGCATGCGGATATGTGTGTGTTTGCACACCAAAGGTAAAAGTAGCCCTCTAGGTTGGCTGTTACTAACTCCTTTGTGCTACAACAGCTGCAATTTAAACACGCAGCAAAATATTGCTATTTTTTTCCTTCAACTCCCATAGTCCCACCCTGTTTCATTATATTAAAGAGACACGTTCATGAAAGCTATTTAAATACTCTTGCAGAAAGCATGCTACAGTATGTGCTGTTTTGGAAATGGCATGCATTTATGTTGTTTCTCATATAAACAATTCTTTCATCTATACTCTGTTGGGTTAAGCAATGATTAAGTAATACTTTGTGCATTTATACAAAGTCATCCATTAGAAATATTTTCCTTCAGCATTTAATACAAACCTGAGGTAGGTTTAATGTATACATATGAGCTTTATTAATAATATTAATGCCACTATCTGACTTTTTCCTTTCTTGAAGATAGGAATGATTTTGCTAATTTCATACTTAGTGGCCAGTAGCATATTCAGACTACATATTCCACTTCTGATGAGATCAAATAGACATGTTCCATGATATGTATTATGCAAATAAAAAATACATAACCAATTTTGAAAAAACCCTTATCATGACAGTCAATTATAAATCATTTCATTAGCTTTCTAGCACTGTAGCTTTGGGAAGCTTCATTCATATGATTTGCTGTCCTGTACCTTAACATATTAAATCTTTCCTTTTCAAGGCAGTAATGTCTGCCAAAAGAAACAACAGAGGATGTTAATTCATGTTTAAAGCAGACATTCAGTTCTCATATTGCAGCACCACTAATTCAATGCTGAAGACCTCTTTACTACCTATCATTTATTTTAAATGGAAAAGCAAGCATGCTGTTAAGAGAAAGCAATACTTACTTGAGAAGGATTCTGCAAGCTCTGTTCTGCTAGTCCACAGACTGAAATGATGAAGCCAGATTTAGAAGTAGCTTATTAGGTGCATGCTGCTTCAACAGTTACAGCTTTTCTTTTTTTTTTAACTGAAAGACAGGATCATTTTCTTTTAATGAAGCCAGCCCAGAATGATACGCTGTCCATGTTGCCATGAGAGCATAAACTTGCAGGGCAAAGTCAAGCAATTTCCGAACAACTTACTAAGGTTCATTCGCTGTCAACTTGCCAGTGCTTTTCTGTGTAGTCACAAACTTTAACACCATCAGGGAGGGTCATGGTATGTCACAAATGCAGGAAATTACTAGTTAGTCACGTACACTTGAGATTGAATGTGATTGAGTCAGTATTGTTTGTGAATGTAAGTGGAAAACTGAGTAGAGCCAAAATCTTTCCATTGAAACATCCACTGAATTCCCTCGAGAGGGGACAAAGTTCTGATTACAGTCAAAATGCAGCACCTGCTAGTCTTCTTTGCTCTGGTGGTTGTAGGCTACTTCTAGAGCTCCAGCCCTGAGACGAGTGTAGGAACTGCCCCAAAGGGATTACACAAATGTGAAAAACTGTTTAGTTTTGCCTTTGATATTTTGGGAGAAAAATTGTTAAACATCACATTTTTGAGTGTACACAAACCATTGCAATTATGAAGGCATGTAATTATGGTTATAAAGTCATCCATATGTCTCTATATATTTAATGTATAAAACCATACACACTTTTAGAGTTTTAGTGATGTCACCATTTAAAGTACTTAAACATTTTTGTTAGAATTCTCCACCCAATACAAAATTGTACATCATGGTGCAGCAGTCAATTATATCTGCAGTATTGCACTGCAGAGAAGAAACCATTCTTTAAGTTTAGACCTGCATTTTGAGACATTTTACTTTAAATTGTCTTTTGCCCAGCAATGCTTTTGGACAGGGAGAGATCAATTAGAAATTACTCTGAGTAGTCAGGTTTCGGCTTATCCTGATTTAGCTTGTCCAAAAGAATGGAGCTCTCATCTCTAATGTAAAGACAGATGTGAACTGTGTTATCCATGCTCTGCATCATTAGCTTGCCAGTCTGAGGTGGGGAGATGGCCCATGGTCAGCCACACCTCCATGTCTTGACTTGAAAAAAAAGGTGTCAGGGGAAAGGGAAGGATAACTGGTTACATTCAGTTATTGCACTGCTGTTGTCAAGTTCCTACATACATCCCAGAGTGGGCATGCTCAGGAGCTTCCCTTTACAGCTGCTCATCATCAGCTGTCAGGAGATTTGGGTTTATTGCTCCCACTGAGTTTTGAACATTGTACAATGTGAAAGACCTGGGTGTTCAAGGAGGCAAATCTTCCCAGCATCCTAGGGGCAAACTCGTAACAGCAGCACCTTCCTTTCACCAGAAGAAAACAGACCTTGCCTCTTAAAAGGCAATGATTAATGCCTCTGAACTGCCACTGAATTTAAAACCCAGCAGAAGCTGCAGAAATCCAGCACTCGTTGCTTCTAAACGCTGCAAAATATTAGACAGAGTACAGGTTTCTAGCTCATGACTCCTGGTGGTCTCAGCCGTAGAATGGCTCTTGTAGCCATAGGACCTTGTAACTGCATCCCTGCTTCTGTTCCCATTTGGTTTAACCACAGGTGACGTGGAAAATATTTGGCTGCTCGTTATTCTGTTGGGGTTTTTTCAGACTAGCAAGGCCACTCCATAGCTCTGTAACTAGATTTTCCGTTATAAGATCTTCTGAATAGCAAATTCTTCCCCTCAGGCTTCATTATATGTTAGGAGCAGACTGGTGAATTCAAACCAAGTGCAAATGGTCAGTCATTGTAGGCCAGAACCGCCAAGACATATATGGGAAGATAAGAACATTGCAATTCTTATGAGAAATAGCATTTTTTTCTGGTTAGCTGACATGAGAGGAGGGGAAACATGACTTCATTTGCAGACTTTGCTTTAGCTATTGCCATATTTAAAGTTGGGCGGTTAGAGAGACAAAATGTTGCCTACCCCTCTGTGTATACCCCTTTTCCTTTGGCTCTTCCAGGTGTAAAAATATTTTTCCAGCTATTAGTGATCAATTCCAAATTAGCCCAATGAAATTCCAGTTCCAGTTTCCAAATGAAAGTAAGGCAAGGCACAGAAACTCCTCCTCGAACAAAGCTTCTGTAAATACAAATAAACAGTCATGTTTTCCACCTCCTTTTCCATTTCTCCATTTCTTGGCTTGCTTTTCTTTTTGCACGCTATGAAGTGCTGTACCAAGCAAGTCTCCTTTCACTCCCTGCCCCTGCTTGAGCAGAGCTTTCACCTGAATCTGTAATCCTATTGTGAATTCCTGTACAGGACACATGAAGCATTTCAGAATGAATGGCTGGCACAGCCACTGAGCTTGGGGAAAGATACAGAATTTATGATCGCTAGCCTGGCTGAGAAAACAGTGATATGATTGATTCTAAGTATATCTTGCAGAGCACTGCTATCTAACCACTCATTCTTTCTCATTTTTTTTTCTCCGCCTCCCTCTTCTTTTGGTAAAATAATTGCTAACAATAACCTCAGCAGCAGTAGGAAAAGAAAGTACAGTCAAGGCTCGACTTTGAATTTCAGCAGTAATGTAACTGGAATCTTTGGTCTTGCCCTTTTATGGGATTTGAACTGGATATTTTAAAACTCATTCAATGTGAAGGCAGCAGGTCTTAGAATGGTGAAAGAATGAATGCAATGAAGCAGTTATTTTACAAGCTGGTGCTCCAAAAGATAAAAGCAAAAGTCTAGGGCAAAACTGATACCATTGTTCACTTGGCTATTGGTTGTATAACTGAATTTGTTGGTAACTTTACGCGAACATCATGCATCTATGAAGGAAAAAATACATCTGCAAGTGATCTCAGATAATATACATGAGCAGTCACAATACTTGAAAGATAACAGAAGCTTTGGAAAGTTTAGTGCATATTAGTGTCTCCTTCTCTCTGTGTCACCTTCTTTCAGTGTCATGTTTTAAATCCTTGTTGTCATAAATACTTTCATCGCTTCAAATCTAGATAGAAAATAACCAAAGGTTAGAAGCTAGAAAAACTGTCCAATGCAAAATAAAGCCTTACTTTTAAACAAAGACAGTATTTTTTCTGTCAAACAAACTGCTACAGAGCATGGGAAAATTCTTGAGTATTTGGATTTTTTACTAAATTTGTAAGTTTACATATATATATATATATATAAATGAACATACATATGCACATATTTTGATTTGCAAAGTAATTTATGCTTCCATGGGAAAAAATTAAAAACTCCCCTTTTTCATTCACTTTCTTCAGACCAATTTATTGCTAAGAGCATAAATAAGTTGCAGTAAGAGTACTGACAGCATGCCTGAATGGTATCTCATGGTTTAAAAGGAGCCTACTTGTGGTGTTCGGGCACTTTATTTGCTTCCTGTTATCATGTTTAGAGCTTGGAAATGTGTTTTTTAAGAATCTGTCTTTGCTGTGTCATGGGAACAATGTCATGAACACAGCAAAATGGAATGGCCACTTGTGTTTGAATATAGTTTTTTTCATTAGAGTGACCAACCATTATGGTGAATTTAATGTCCTTAATTGGTCTTCCTCATCCTCCCTTCACGGAATGATGTAGACAGGGAGTTTAAGGAAGCTTGCTTAGCTTTTGTGTATGGGGAGTATTTTCTAATGCTAAACCACAAGATAACAGAAGGAGCTTGACAATGGCCTTCAAAATCTTTCCCTGATGGTCCAAAAACAGTTGTGTGGAGCTTCAGAAGCCTCAGTCTTTAGCAGGGAGAGGGAAAGAAAGAGGGTCTTGACATTCCTTTACTAGTGTAAAACCTACAGAGGAACACTGTGAGCCGGGGGGCAGCCGGGGCCAGGGACTCCCAGGGGTGAGCAGGGCAGGGACCTTGCCAGCCAGGGCCTTGTGTTTGCACTGTCGTGCCTGTATGTGTCTCTTGAATGGCCTTGGAGAAAGTCATACGTTGCTGACTAGAGCATTAGGAGCAGAAGTCTTAGGAAGGATTTGTCCTGCAAATGGTTTACATTGGTGCAGCAGGACTTTTGGACAAACACAAAATCATCCCTTAAAAATTGAAGCTCTAGCTAAAGCTATTTGCTGAATTTGACCTCAGTCTACAAATAACCTCAGCTGCTCTGAACCTGCATTTCTAACCAAAAAATAAAAATGCCCAGCTTGTATCCTGAAGACCTAAGTTGTACCTTGGCTAGGGGATTATTTTGTCTTTCTAAGTCCTCTGGGATTGTTCAGCAAAATAAATGTATCTCATCTGGCTGCAGTACTCATCACTCTGTCAAGTGTAATCAAATATGGGGAGGGGAGAGGGGAGATAACCTTGAGAGAGGGGGTGTGCTGCAAATTCAGGCAATATATAGCAAGTTCCTTTTCACGTGTGCAGTAATCTTTTCTCCCACCGTGTTTATCATTCTCCACACATAGCCTGCTATCTGCACATCAGTCATGCTCAACTTTCAGCAGCCTGGCTATTGCACACCTACGCATAGATTCCCACAGTCTTCATTCATTTCACATTTGAATCAGCATCTAAACACCTCTACAGAAACAGCATACAGAGAAAATTAATGTTGTTAATGAGTGTGTTTGTGAGGAGACCACTTTTTTGCTGGGAGGTGCTTATTCTGGACACTTGTAGTTTAGATTTTTTGTTCCAGTAAACCTTGCCTCTTTTATTTAAAGAAAAGCCTTTGCAAATGTCACATGCAATGACTTTCGAGGAGCATAAACTTTACTTTTGGTCAAAGAAACACATGGGAATTCACACTGTAGCGCTGAGAACTTATTAAAAGTAGGGGATATAATACCACCCTGTTGAAGCTATTGAGTCCAATATAGCTTAGAGTAAAAATACTTAACCTTGGGTCAGCACTGCTAAGAACATGACCTGTTAGCAGTCTCTACCTTTACATTTCAAGGTCTATTTGGTTAACTCTGAAAATCAGCTACTAAACTAGAATGCTTTTAGAATTTATGAACTATTTTTGTATCCTATTCTTTTTGTCTGTTGCTTTGAGTCTTTATGGATTTTCAACGAGACAGTGTTCTTTATATCATCTGTAACCAGCATTTTTCCAATATATTGCCGATGCTGCTTCTCTGGTTATTTCTCCTAAAATTGCTTCAAGAAGATGTAGAGAAGGCAAAAATGAAAAATAAGACTTCAGATGCCAAATTGATTTGAAGAAATACATATGCTTGTTAAGCTCTATTTAGCCAGCTCTTTGCTAAGTATGTTTGTTGTGCATTATTAAATTTGACTCACTTGGAAATGAGTCTCTTTTTCAGACCCTTCAAGGTAGAAAAGGGACATTTACAACCTTATATCATTCTAGCTAATATGAGAGATCAGGCCTTCCCACACCATAAACATCTATCTTCTTAAAGACAGAGAATGTAAGCTACTTTTTAGAACTGTCTTGTCTTAGCATTTTCCTGTTTTTTTCCTATTCTTTAGCAAAAGTAGGAATAGAAAAGTAGCATAAAGTATTATAATGCATTACAGGTAGGAAAGATTACTTGTGATTTAGACATAATAGTCTCATTTCCTGGTATGAAGAAGCTGATCAGCAGCTAGTTCCAAAATGATGTTTGCTTGCTTGAATGACTAGGGAAATACTGATTGCTTTAGGGTGCATGTTTCAGCCCAGGACATATATGGCTGTTCTTTCAAAACCTTGATTTGAACCTGCTTTTTCTTTAGAAGGGAATATGAAAAACAAACAGATATTTGTAGGGGCTGTAACTCACCAAGATCCCCATGTAACCTGACCTTGTCCAGAACACAAGCATATCCACTAGCTCTGAAAAACGAAAATTCTGTTTCAGGGCAGGTATCATTAACATACTGCTAATGGGACATGACATCCCATTCTACTAGGTAGTATGACAGTTGCAGGGTGGTAATGATGTGGGTTATTTTTGTTGCTGAAATATAATGTCTCTCTTTCAGGGACTGGTGGATGGTCTCTGCCACCAAAGAACACCATATTTACTGGTTAAATGGCAAAAGAGCAAGATCAGCTTTAAGGAAATTCTTACCGGGAAAAGAATTTTTCAACGGTTTTTACCACCTATCATATAAAATAGCCCATTTTCTTTATCTCTCAGTCTTATAAAATGTGCTATAGTTTAAATACCCCAAATTTCAGATCATGGAATCATGTGATTCTTGGATTTCATTTATAAAATAGGAAGCTGTGCTTTAGCAGGAATACCTGCAAAGTGTTGCATCTTGCAAAGACACAGAAGGGAGAAACCCCATAACAAAGATCCAACATTTATTGTAAACTGACTCATATTGTATGCCTGACTCATAAAACTAGTTTTCATTAGCTGGAAATGACAGTTTGTTCACATTGCAATTTGCAGCTTAAAGATATTTCAGGACACTGTGTAAAACAGCATGATCTCCTCAAAAAACATGATCCAGCTCCAAACAGACTTAATGTATTGGAAAGTGCTCATCTAGACTAAACCAAATCACTCTTGAACATATTTGATTCTACTGAGGAAAAATAATAGTATCTGCTGAAGTAACGATTAAATTCTAAAATGCAAGTTCTAGGTGATCCCCTGTAGGTGCATATGTACTAGAGGTACTTTTAATAAGCTTAACAGGCACTGAGGAGGCTCAAAATTTCGTCATCCAAATATTCAGATTAATTTTGAAATTTTGATCTTACAAAACATTCGAGGAGCTTCAGAAATTTAGCATGCACTTGTGATTGAACTGACAGATATCCCAGACATAAGAACACTGCTGGATAGCCCTGATGCCTTACCACAAGTCTGCCACATAGTGTGATGTTTCAGTCTTCCACTTGGATTTTAGCAAAGCTGTGATTTACACAATAGTCTATATTTCATGTCTTAACTCCTGAAGAATTATTCTGTTACGACTTTTGTCCTTGATTAATTTCCCTGAAGAAATATATTGTTTAAAAAGGCTTTCTTCTGCTAAAATATCTTTTATTTCTGGCAGCTAATAAGATCATCTCTTACTTCTGTGCTGTCAAGGGGATTATAATGAGGTAAGCTGCATTAAAAGATACAGAATAGAAATTCACAGCCAGTCTGGCAAAAGTATTCAGATGCTGATGATGGATTGTAATGATAGATAGCAGACCAACAAACCAGCAGCTATCATTATTGCATTATCTGTATTTTTTGCTCTATGGCATGCTTTCTGTTACCTTCCCTCTTATGAATTGAAAGGCTTGTTTTTGAGTATTCATGTTTATTTTGCTCAATAGAACTGTAAAGCAAAGTACTTCTGAGATGAGAAAGTTTGTTTATGGGGAAGTTGGATTTGTACTTTGATACAGTACGTTGCTCCAGGATTTGGAGGGCTAATAACTTCTATCCATATTCCTACTAGGAAGAGTAAAATTAATCTTCTATTGTTATAGTTACAAAGTTGGATAAAATAATATTGTACGTGGAACTTGTGGGATATGCACCTTTTGGACCTTTCAGTCAGGCAGAATATTTTTTAATTCTAAAGTCTGAAAATGAGAGAAGAGTTGAAGAATAGAAGCATGTCTATGTTCAGAGCAGACATTTCAGAGCTCCCAGAAATGGCTAAGCATGTTATTTGAGATACAGCCATCCTTGTAACACACAGTAGCTATATGGATTAGTAATGTATCAAATCCTAGAATTAACAGTAATGACTGTCTGTTGTAAATGAACTATCTTCAAAACTACAAAATTTGCCTTAAGTAATATAGTAGACCACAGGCTAAGAAAGGCAAGCTAACAGGTAGGAGGAATTGCTTAGAGAGATTCACATATGTGGAATATAATTTTGTATTAAAGAAGGAAAGCAGGAAGGGTGGATTCATGAAGCTAATGAATTAAGAAAATGGATAAATTCTCATCTAGTCTACCATACTTACCATATAGACATCCTGATGTTTTCAGAGAAATGGAGATGAAGTTGGTTTGCTGATCTGAATGCAAATTTAAGTCTTTCAGACAGTTATATGATATAAGAGGATGATAATTTTCAGAAGTGCTCAATGCTACCACCATTGAAAATTCAATCAAATCCCTGATATTTAAATGTAGTAGTACCCAAGCATACAGCATTGAATTTTTTTGAGACCCACTAATGCATAGAGTGAGATGACTGTTGTCTCCTGCCTGTGTTTCTGCCCTGAGGCATCAACAATTTTCTCAGGGGACAGTAGATCTCCTTGCTTTAGCAATGTCTTTGGACTTGGACTTCTCAGCCTTCAACGAGGGGTTTACTTATCAGAGAGCTCCAGGTCCACATTGATCATCCCAGATCTCTTCATCTCACTCCTTCGCTTGCACATCCAATTTGGCCAGTAGTTTTCTTATAAAATCTATTACCTTCTTTTCCAGATGTGAACAGTACTGCTGTTACGATACACATTCAGAGGAGAAACAAGAGAAAATTTGCTGAATGCCTGAAGTCTGACAAATCTGAGTTACTTTACAAGAGCCTCTGCATGACAGAGAGTCAGCTCTAGTGGGTCTGTGAAGAGCCATTCAAAGATGCAGCCCCACAGGAAAATTTTGAAAATTTTTTATATCCCGCATGATTGGAATCATGTATTTCACATGAAAATAGCATATTTTCCCTAGTTGAAGACATTCAGATCCTATATCCTAGTAGCCAATCATTCTAATAAAATTTATCTAATATTACAATAAAATACAAGGGCAGCATATGAGGTAACTTATCAAGTCAATTGTTGCAAACAAGGAGATGAAATATTTTCCCAAATGCTGCATAATACTTTGCTATGATTGGATTGTGGTAATAATGTATTTACAGTCACCTGTCTAAAGCAGGATAAAAAAATGCAGAACCAGCAGAATCAGAATTTTTCAAGAGTACAGAATATCCAGTTAAAGCATTTTTATGTAGGTGAAAAGCTCTCATTAGATTTTGACATAAATACACTAGTTATGAAAGCTAAAGTACTATTTATCAGAGCAATGTACTACATTTAATACATGAAATATATGATATCAGGAAGACAGGTTCCTGTTTTACTCTGACCAAAAATTATTTAGACTAGACCTACTGTCAAACTGCAAAACTGGGGAAATTCATTTTCCGTTCATAAGGCTTTCCTTTTAATTTCATCTTAAGGAGATTACTTTTGTCTGCTGCTTAGCTAGAACTAGCTATGTAGTACTATGCTATCTAGCAGTTCCCATGGACTTTTCTGAGGTGCCTACAGTCAGTGATGGATGAAATGACTGATCTCTGCATAAGAGAGGTGTATTTCAGCTTATAAAATAGCATAGGTTCTCTTTAATTAGAATCATAGACTCATTCAGGTTGGAAAAGAGCTTTGAGATCATCAGGTTCAACTGTTAACTGAGGAATGCCAAGTCCATCACTAAACCATGTCCCTAAGCTCCTCATCTATGTGGTTTTTAAACACCTTCAGGGATGGTGATTCCACCACCTCCCTGGGCAGCCTGTGCCAGTGCTTCAACACCCTTTCAGTGAAAAAAAAAAAATGCTGATATCCAATCTAAACCTCCCCTGGCATAAGCTGGTATTGTTTCTTCTTGTCCTATCACTTGTTATCTGGGAGTTAAGACCTTCCCCACCTGCCTACAACCTCCTTTCAGGCAGCTGAAAGAGCAATAAGATCCCCCCTGAGCATCCTTCTCTCCACTAAACAACCCCAGTTCCCTCACCTGTGCCTCGTAAGACCGGTGCTCCAGACCCTTCACCAGCCCCGCTGCCCTTCCCTGGACACGCTCCAGCCCCCCCGTGTCTTTCCTGCGGTGAGGGGCCAAACTGGACACAGGATTCCAGGCACGGCCTCACCGGTGCCGAGTGCAGGGGGATGGTCACTGCCCTGGTCCTGCTGGCCTATTTCAAATCCTCTATTTCATGGAAAAATTCCACAGGAATTACTTAAATGCCATCACTGTGCTCAACATGGTGCAAATATGCACCTTGTTTCAAAGAAAGGAGAGCTATAAATTCTAACTGTGAAATGTTTGAGTTAGCAACCAGTTATGCACCATGCCTTTTGCCATTTATGCCTGTTGCACTGCTCCGCTCAAGATGGGCTACCCAGTAGCTTCTCAGACAAAACATTTGACTGACAGTTACAGTGCAATGTGGCCTCCACTACTGTGCTCATCACGCGTCTTTATGAGGTGAAGTGTTCTGTTCCTCAGGGAGCACTTTTGAGGCCAAGCTTTTTCTCACCCTCATACATCCCTCATATATTACCAAAGAAAATAATTCTTTTGAAATTTGAGCTGCAGTGGTCCAGAAGAACAATTTTTTGGGTCCACATCCCATTAAAGTTCTGAGCGAAACTTCTTCTGGGATTGGATCTGCAGACTCTACTTTTGCAAGTTGGACTGGCTGTGTCACTGTACTGGTAAATTAACGTCTTTAGCACCAGGGCTAACTGGCCCAAAGTAACTTTTTCCATACTGTTGATCTCTGATAGCCTCCAAAATTGGAAAATTATTTGCAGATTTCCTACTCAGAATGTTCCTTTGTCCATACTAATTCTTAGACTGTGCCCAGGAATTATTTAGGAAAGGGCTAGATATCTTAGGTCAAAGCTGTGTCAGGCCATAATATCATTATAATGGTGTAGACAATTGCATTTCATTGCCTAGGAATGTTTCTTCATACTGTTCCCCTTCATAGGTCTGGTCTACCAGAACAGTTACCAGAAACGTATCAAAAAGCCACAGGAGTTCTATTCTGTCACATTTCTATTTCTTGTCCAATTTTCAGCTGTCTAAACTCAGCTAAAATAACAGCCTTGGTATTACTGCTAGTTTATTTCATAGAACTGTGCTCTTGCACCTATTTTCATTATGCCTAGGTCTTGAATAATCCAATGATCTCTTTGTCTTCTCGAGTCACTATCAAATTGCAGTTTGCGGCTGTTTTTATTTTACCTAGCTGGTTTCACTTAACTTCAATGCAGCGGTAATGGTTGAACTCCGTTTTCCTGAGTTCCATGCAGAAAGTCCTCCCGGGTAGCTGCTTCTTCTACCTAACCAGCATTCATCAATTCTATGATGCTGATTTCCCAGAAATAGCACTAATTTCATTCTTCAAGATTTCTATTCCTCTTTTACACACCTCCCCTGTTCCCCACTTATCTGTTCTGCTCATTGCTTAGAGCAAGTACAGTCTAAAATCAGCATGCTCTTCTTATATTCCTCAGTGCATGGATTAGGAAATCTAACTTTAGATCTCCAAGTCTGAATATTGTGTCACCACATATAAATATAAACCATGCCTAGGAATAGGCTAGTGCTAGGATTCATAAGTTTGTAATTGCTTGTGATAAGTAAATCCCTCAAAACTTAGTCTGAATAATTACTTTTCCAAACAAAGTTTGCCGTAAAGTTTATCAAGCTATTTAAAAAAAAAAACAACAACCCCCCCAAAAAAAAACTTTCAGGAATGCTCTCCTGACTTCTTGACTGGGAAAATATATGATTTTATACACAACGTAGTTTAAGATTTAAGGAGCTCTAGAATGTGTGCTGTGAGCTGCACTGTACTTCATGACAATAACCTTGCAAATCCTTACATAATTAAGTGAATAGCCCATAAATAATACCTTTCAGTGCATAGATACTTAAAAATATTAGGGACCAAGTTTAGTGTTCTGTGTGTATTTACAGGCATTGCATTGGTCATTCATGAATTTTGGACATCTGAAAAACATGGCATCAACTATGCTAATTAAAACTGGTTTCAGCTGGAAATCTTTCTTCATTACAATTTTGGCAGCAGTGAACATGGTATTTTAAGTTCTCAGTTTCTCATTTTCACTTCAAAAATATTGTTTTGAGGGTTGAAAAGGAAAGAACATTTGCGGCAGCAGCTTCTGTTTTTGAAAGGAGAAAGGGAAGTAGTATCATAGAGTCAAACAGCCCAGGCTGGACAGGACCTTGAAAGATCATCTGGTCCAACCTTTCAAGGGAAAGGGAGCCTAGATGAGATTATCCAGCATCCTGCCCAGTCACATTCTGAAAACCTCTGATATTGCCATGCCTAGCATAATTTCACAAATACAAATAACCTGAAAATAGCTGGATTTTATCTCATTTTAAGAATGCAGTGGTTATTGCTCTGAGTTTTCTCTATTCAACCATTTAGTTTTATTTTTACGGATTTTTTTAAAAGTGGAAAATGAACTTTTATTCATTACAAGAAAAGCAAAACTTTGTGGGTCTTGGGATCCTATTGTCAGAAAAGATAGAATCTGTTTAAAGCTTGCAAATTAAAAAAAAAAATAATCATTGCACCAATGGGTATAAGCTAAATACAGTCAAGGCAGTAGAAAATACTCTAATTTAGCTGTGTGCATTAGACACAGCAGGATGAAACACTGACATCAATGAATTAAGTATTCCAAGGAGAAGACTCACATTTCTTTAAAAACCCTTAAATACTTGAAAGCCTGTGTGGAGCTCAGGTGGTGACCTGACATCTTGACCAGGACAAATCTTTCCAGTCTTCAGCCACTCTCACAAGAAGATTTTTCCTTATGTTTAAAAGGAAGGAGTCTGTGCCCATTGCCTCTTACCCTGTCACTGTACCACTGAGAAGAGTCTGGCTCCATCTTCTGTACTCCTCTTCATCAAATATTTATACACCTGAATAAAGTTCCTACCCTGAGCCTCTCCTCCAGGCTCAGTAAGTTTCCCTTGTAATGGAGAGCACAGGACTGGATCCAGTACCCCAGGGTGTGTCTCACCAAGCCTGAGCAGAGGGGAAGAATCACTTCTGTTGATCTGCTGGCAACATTCATCCGAATGCAGCTGAGGATGCTGTTGGTCTTCTTGTCACAGAAGCACATTGCTTGCTTGTGTTCAACTTCTTGTCTACCCGGAACCTCAGGTCCTTTTCTGAAAATCTGCTTTCCAGCTTGTTGGCACACAGCCTGTACCAGAGTATAGGTTATTCCTCCACAGGTGCAGGAATTCCTTTGCATTTCCTTTTTTTCAGCTTCATTCCTCTCTGCCCATTTCTCCAGCCTGTCCAGGTTTCCCTAAATGGCAGCTCAAACATTTTCTGTATCAAACGCCCCTCCCAGATTTGTATCATTTATAAGCTTGCTGAGGGCCCATTTGGTACAATCATCCAGGTCATTAAATGAAGGTGTTGAACAATGTCATACATGGTATCCTTCCCTGAATTATAGCTCTACTGGCTTATCTTTTATTAAAGAAAGAGATGACCAATGTATTTGTGCATGATAAAATGAGTAGAAAGGGCACAGGAAGGGGATGGGAACAATATAATTTTGCCTGCTGTGCTTCTAAGGCTGCCCTTGCTTAGCTCAGATATGTTGGTATTTCCTGTTTTCCATTCCTTCCCTGAAGATCAAAATCCTGCAAGGGGTACATCCATATGGGTTTCAAGAAGCTGGTGGAGAAGGGGAAACTGCAGAGTTTACATGCATCCACTATATTGACATGTGGAAGAGCAGTTTCACTTAGTATGGAATACCCTAGTTCTTTCAATCTGTACTGCTAGTGACCAATAAACCAGGGTGCAGAGGAAAGTGAACAAGATTCAGATAAAGAATGAAGTATCTCAAAATGAATTTTTTCATATCCAGATCCTGACGTCATCAAAATATGGGGTTTGGTTTTGGACCACTTTTAGAGAACAGTTCTACTCAACTAATGTAGTTAGTTCATGCATTATACTGAATTTCAATGAAAGGAAGAGAGATGTGGCAACAGTCAGACTTGAAGGTACTTATCCGTCATTTGATAAAATGAATGAAGAGTTTTCCAGCACAGCTTCTAAACTTTTAAGAAAGGTCACTCACTTACTGCAAGGGAAATTGTCTTTCACTCAAGTCTTCTCCCTGCTTTCGCTTTATTTATGTTTTATCATTCCAAGTATCATCTGAAAATGAAAAATAATATAATGTCATAAAAGGTGTTATCAGAAAACAACATCACTTCCATTATTGCTGACATGAAACCAAACTGATCTGTGAATAAAAGCATTACAGCTGATCAAAAGCTCCCATTTTGTTGTTGCCACAAAAGAGACATCTCAAAACAGCATCTCTTTTTGTGGTTACTTTATTTTCAGCATTGTTCTTGCAGAAAGTCTTTCTTGATTTGGGGAAAAAATAAGGCTCATTATTGGCCCAATACAAGCTCACAGTTGTGGAGATGTTTTTGTCAAAGAGATAAGCACTGAAGGGATCTGAAGAAGAGAACAAGTGTTTCCCATGTGGCTAAGTGAGAAGCCCTTCCAAGGCTTAGACAACAGAATGGAGAAGAAAGATGGGGTGAGACAGAAATAAAGGATGCAACTGTGTAGGTTAAAGGTGGCTTGGTAGATAAGGTGGCCTTTAGGATGGGTATGCACTTTCCACTACTTACTGTGTGACCTTGAGAGAGCCAGTCAGTCTTTAGTACCTTGGTTACCTGTTTCTAAATGTGTAATTACCTCACAAGGACAAAACCATGCCAGATTATGGAATGCACAGGAATTACAGAGGAGTTTTAAGACCCCATGGGTCATGAGGTGGAAGAATTATGACACGCTGAGAGCAGGCAACAAGGAAGATGCTGAGAGATGTTGTTCAATATGAGAGGAATGAAACCCATACACGGGTATACTCTGCTGCAGTTTGCACTGCATTGCACAAATTCATTGGTATGATGCACTCAAACAGATTCTCTTTTACAAATTAGAAAACAGGAATATCAGGGGCTGAAAATGCTGAACTATCATCTGAAATGGCCAGTTTTAGAGTAAGTTGTTCGTGTTTTGATTTCTTGTTTAAAGTGGGTAGATTGGAAAGAAACATTCCAGAGAATTTGAAGAAAATGCACGGTTTTGAACAGTTGGCCGTTTATTCAGCCTTGGACCTAGGCAGTATGGTATCTGACTATAAGATATTCTGTAGAAAGAATGCAAATGCATTCTCAGAACAAACTGCAACAGACAAAACTTCACTACATAATTACTAAAACACGCTCAGGCTTCATTCCCTGAAGCACCTCTGTCAATCAGCTGGTGTCTTCCAGTGACTCTCAAACATGTTGACTGAATATAATGAGTAGTTTAATCACTGTCTGGAGATGTACACTCAGTCACTAATGCATTATTATACACTCATACATTTTATTGAATGTTATTAATCATAGTACAAGACTTAGGTTTTGGCTGAAATCTACTGCTTGCATCTCAAAGAGTTTTTCCTTCTAAAATGTAGGATATTTTGATTGTTCATTCATATCAAGCTAAGACAAGAAGCCTCGCCTCTCAGCTTTCTGTCTGCCTCTCTGCTTCCTGTCTATGTGTTCATTACTAATTCTGTTTTACAGATAACACAAAATCCCTGGTTCATCTTTAAAATGCCTTGTAACCTGTTGCTCCAAAATAGTTTTCAGCAATAAACATGATTATCAGTGTCAGATCCCCAAGCAAGCTGCTGTAAGTTTGATTATCCTATGAATTGCCTGATCCTGTCATTTTTTCCTGGAGACACAATGCAGAATAAAGGTGCAGAATGAAAGGCCTTCATATGGCTTCTTGTATGACAACAAAATACTCGCAGTGTAGTAAAACTCCTTTGTTTTGTGGCTTTAGAAGGAAAACAAAAAGGAGCCTGCCATGATTAAAATCACTGTCAAATATACAACTTGTCTTTCTCCCAATATTTATTCAGCAGGCATTTTCAGTGTTTGGAAATATGATTCTTCACTGATGAGCAAGACTGGCTATATGCTGGAAAACAGATAACTGAGCCCTAGCTTCAAAGATGGATAATTCTTGTACCCACTGAGCTGCTTGTGCAAATGCTGATAGGGAATCTGATATGGTGCTGATGTCTACTCAGCGACAGCAGGAGGTAAAAGACTGCAGTATGGTGAAGTTGACTTCTGAACTGGAATTCATTGGAATTAGGCAGCATCTAAAAAACTTACCTGCCTGGACTGGAGCTTGACCAATCTAAAAGTAGAGAAAACAGTTCCATATACGTGCTATATGCATGTATGACAAGACTGTCTTTTTAATGGATGTTTTCCTACTTAAGATGACTAGCAGGAGTAAAGTATAAGAAGTAACTATGGAGATGGAGGTAAAAGATAATTTTCTGTATCTTCTGTCCCTATACTTCATGAGGGTAGGGTCTTGTTTGCTATGGTCTTAATTTTAAACATCAGAGTAACATAAAATGAAATGTTATGTTGGATGGCATATGTTAAATGATAACAGGGGAAGAACTAAGTTAATTATTTAGATGGGGACTTTTTTTGCTAGTTCTTTACAAGATTTTGCTAAAAATAGCCCAATATGCTCTCCACTTGCATCTAGTAATTTATATGCTTTACTTTTACAAAATAAGTGGATGTGTGGAAATCTGAGCTTTAACATAATAATCTTTAAGATCACAAGACACAAGTAGTACCTTACACAGAATAAGAGTGGATCTGGCTGCTCAGATCCCCTGATATTGAATTCAATGTTGAAACGAAGATATTTGTGGTCCAGTCTTGTGAGCAACACATTGTTGACTCAGAGATAAAATGGAAGCTGTGTTCTGTCCTGAGCATAAAAACTGACTCTGTACACACGAGGGTGGAACTATTTCTACTTTGCATGGATTGACACAGAACGGCATTCGTAGTGTGTCTTTGTTATAGTGACTACCAGAAGCTGAAAGGTTTAGGAAGAAATTTTTCCATTTGCATCTATCCTGGTGCTGGAAAAACACCGTTACAGAAATAACAACGATGTGGTTAAGGTACAGACTCATTCTGTGTTGGACTTGAAGTCACTACTGTGAAAGGCTTATGCTTCAAGTTGTCCATAAAGACATTTATTTGACTTAAGTGAGCCTTAGTTGTCCTGGACAAAGGTAGTGTAGGTTTATGACATCAGTCTCCAGTTCTTTGGTATGCAGTCATTAAAGAAGCTAAAATTACATTGTAGGAGTAAATTTTGGTCCCTCATTCTTACTAATAACATTTCAAAAATACTGTCTGGGAATGTTTTATGCAGTGATATATCTGAGGCTACAGACAGCTTCAAGCTCTAACTTTCATGGGAAAGGCCATGGATAAAGCCAGTGGCTATAGCCTACAGCAAAAGCAGGTTCTTCCTCTTCCCCCACCCTACTCCAAACCTCTTAATTCAAAAATTGCAGGGAGGAAAGAGGATATAAATGAAAAGGATCAGTGTATAGGCCTGAATTCTACTTTTGGTTTTTTATAAGGTTTGGGAGGCCATCCTGTTTAAAAAGGAAAGAAAGCATTTCAAGTGGGGAAAAAATCGTAATTCTAAGAACGGTGAAAGTCTAGGGTAACTAATTGATGTCTTATTGTGCCTGGGCTGAATAGTCAACTTAAAGTTAAGTAAAACAGTAGGAGTTATTGAAACGCAAACATTTTGCCCTGCAATAGGGAATGAGAAGGGTAGGAGACATTTCCAGACCACAGGAGACACGCAAAGAGATGTCTGTTCAGAACTCTGTGCTGGGGGACTGCGTTAGACTCTCATTTTCGGTGCATGGCTCAGAGCGAAAGCAGTGAGAACCAGCTGCTAGCTAAAGTGAGGAGAAACATCTCCTGGGAGCAGGCAGTGCAGAAGGGGGAGGCACTCAGGGAGGGACTAGGCAGCCAGCAGTATGAAGGCAGCTCACCACGAAATGAGTGGCAGCCCCAGTCAAGCTTAGTTAACAGGCAAGACCTGACAGCCTTCACCCATGAAGCAGATGTTGCCCGTGATTGAAAACAACCGGCTGGCCTTGGAACAGCTACGTACTGTAAACCAGCAGTGCTTACTCTGTAGAAGCAGGCAGTGCTCCCCTAGTTATGTACTGTGTTAAGCTTTCTTGTCTTCCTTTATCAAGATATTGTGAAGGCAACAGGTTCATGTTTGCAAATGATGAAAATTAGCTCATTAAACACCAGGTTTAAATTTCTTTGACTGATTGAGGGGCTCACGACAAAGTTTTATTGCAGCCCTTTAAATCTGAAACTGGCCCTTGTTGCTGCTAGTCAGAAGAGTCACAGCTGCCCGTGTTTATCCCAGCCACTAGTGGTTCTGCAGCTTGCTGGTAAGTTGGTGTAGCTACCAATTCAAAACGCTGCAGCCTCTTAGGTTGGTTCAAGAGACTTACAGAATGAAAAGTAACAGTGTTATTTTATTTAACACAAGTGTTTTACTCAAGTGTTTGTTTACAGGCACAACAGAATGGAAAGGGAGGAATAGCTTTACAGGGATGCTGAAAGAGGAAGTGCTCTAGCAATCCTTTACCCTATTTACTGCCCTAGCCAGTAGGTTTTAAGGCTTGAGGGAGCTTGAGGCAAGTCTTTCTTCTTGTCCAGGTTTTTCTCGGAGTAGCGCCCTGACCATACTAACAGAGTTTTAAAATTTTGATTGCCATTGATCTTTCCTGTTAATTCTGTTCTTCTCGTGTCCTCTAGGCTGAGGATGAATCTCACGTTTTGAGGTACATAGGTTGATGGTTAACAGTACCTCAGTTCTGAGGTGGATCTACAGCCCTGTCGTTGCAAAGTGTAGTGCTGAGGTTTCCTTAAGAAATAAAAAAAGAGTCTCTAGCCTATCAATTTGGATTTTCAGCAGGGAAACAAAGTATTTTGTTTTCTGTTGCTGATTACAAAAGCAAGTAAACATTTTTAGAAGTGGAAAAAACCCAAAATGAAGGATTACAAACATACCCCCAAATAACTACTGATTTTCATCTTAGAGAAAGCTGGTAGTTAGAAGATAATGTGCTAATTCCCCCATATCACTGAAGGGGACTGTCTCCCATGTCTCAGCTAAGCTGCAAAGGGAGAGGACGGTTGTTATTACCTCCTGTAGGGATGCTGGCCCTCCTGCTAGAACTGATGTGTCTAATTTAAACTGAATTGGAGTATTTCCAGGGTAACCACATTGTTAGTTGAGTATGCTGTTTTCCATAAACAAATACATTAAGTGCCTCAGACTGTGCTATCAGCTCACCCTCAAGAGTGCATGTTTGACTTGAAGAGTGTCTTTTGTTCATCCAGACGACGAGGGAGCTGTACCAGTGATGTACCAGTGAATTGGATGCTAGAAGGAGAAGAATGCTTGCTCTTTATCCCATCCTCAGTATAGAGCTAAGAGGGCTGATGGAATGGAAGATGGAGCTGCAACATGTGGGTCAGGCTGCAAGAAGCAGCTGCCTTGCAGGTAAATGGGATGAGTTAACTATCCCAGCCAGAGATTCTTGGATGTGCAGCCATTTTAGCTCGGTGAGGAGAAGAGATGTCAGCCCTCCTTGCAGACTGAATGCATTTCACTGTTTACAGCTAGAGTGCTCCTTGCTGGCTTACCCATCGCTGCTTTCCCTTGGCTCAGAAAACTGCGAAGAGGCAGCTGGGGCTCTAACATGACTAGATTTGTGGAAGTTTCTGCAAATATGAATTTATACACAATTAATTACAAACCCTGTATATGCAATGTGTTATTTGCCGACTAGCAAACAGCCGTTACTCTGAATTCTTACTTTTCAAACATAGCATTTCATCAACTTCTAAATTAAAACAATATCACTGGTATATGAGTGTTGCTCTAATCAGCTATTTAAATGTTTCAGTTATTCAGTGCTCCCTAGTAGAGGGGGTCATTAAAACCCTGACACTCCAGTGTTTAATTAACTTGTTTCCTTGTTCATTTAAGGCCATGTACTCCAACACTAGCAGCAAGTGATAGGTTTGCCTTCACACAATATCATTAGAAAATAAATTCTGCTACAGCCTTTCCTCAGTCCTAATAGTTTCAAATCTTTGAGCTGAACTAACTTCACTGTAATTACTCTGTTGTGGCAGTGGGATTATGAAAAACATAATATGTTTTATATAGGCATTTATTTTGAAGAAACGTTCTGACTATTTGTAGGTAATTTTAAGGTACAAAAATGGTGGTGGGCCAGTATAGCTCTTGATCTGATGTACTGTAGCCTGAAGAGTATTTACTTAAAACCTAGAATTCATTGGCTGGAAATCTTCATGGGCAGAGCTGGTTCACTGGCTCTTCTGAAAGTTAATCAAGCTTTCAACTGTTTGTAATGAGAAGCTAAGATTAAAGTTTGACTAAATATTAAGTGCTGTTTATTAGAGTCGATCTTGGGAAAGAAAACATACCTAAGAACAAACAAATTAAAAAATAATTCTGGTAAACTTGCAAAATATCTATAGTGCCTCTAAGACCTTGAACTGTGATTTTAGATTTGGTAGCAGTGCCTTTTGTCAGAATGTGTGTTTTTCAGTGCCTGAAATACTGCAGAAATTTAGCCAAGGTACAAGTCTTAAAGTAATTGAAGTTTGCACAGACTCAAGAGACACTTCAGTTTTACTGGATATGTCCAAATATTCCATCATGATTGAACATAGTGAGGGCTCAGGCTACAGAAATAATGTGAACTTGATCTGTAATAGCTGCTCTGGACCAGGATAAGCATGGACGTTAAGGCACGGAGCAGGGAAGCTGTCTGCCTTGTTTCTCATCTTCTGTGACAACTGTGCCCACATCTGGTGAAAGGCGAGGAGGAAGAATACCTGATGCAAAAGCAGAGAGAACAAAAGCTGCACTGCAAAATGGAAAGATGGGGACAAGAAGTCAATGAAGAAATTAAGTGAAATGGGAGTTAATTGAAGTGGGAAAGAAATTAACTGAAAATGAAGAGGCAGATAAGGAGTGACTGCATAGGAACAAAGAATTAAGGACACAGGCATAGCTAAGGATAGATAAACAAGTGCAGTTTGCACATGGAGCTAGTGTGGGGTGGTACAACTGGTTGCGAAGAAAGGCTGATGTAGGGAAGGGAATCCTGAAGAAAGAATATTATTTTACAAGGCAAAATAAAAGAAAGGTAGATTAAAGTAAAATGTGCCTACATATTCTACCATGTCCCGTCTGAGACACCAGAACTTGAAGAATGCTTAGAATTGGATAGCCTTCTAGGTTTAGCTTTCATTGATTTCAGCCACATCTGCAAGCCCTCAAATACACCTATAAATCCAACCCTATGACGTCCCTCTGGATACTCACAAAATGAGGCATATATGTGGCAGAGGTTCTACAAAACAGCAGCATTGTGACACAGGCTTTAATTACATGATCGTATGTACGTATACCAGGGAACATAGTTCTGCCAGTAGAGGCAATTTCTGAAACTTTCTGCTGGACTTTGTTATTTTGGTATTCATGTAGGCATGTACAAACAGATTTATTTCTTGCATCAGCACCTTTTAACAACCAGTGTGGTTAAGTTAATCTGCCTTGCAATATAGCTGCACTGTGAATATAAATTATTAGAATAGTGATTGCTCCTGAGCTGTACTTGAATTAACCTCATCTATTTACTTGGCTACCTTATGATCTCCACTGCATCATAAGCACTGCTGTGCTTCCGGCTACATGTGTAGGAAAGGACTATATCCACAACACATAGCCAAAGAAGTAAATTCTGGGTCTCATGTCCCAAGCTACCTCTTGGGGAAGCCTGCCTCTCTGCAGTAATATCCACAGGAGCCAGCCTCCTCCTTTAAATACACAACTGCCTCCTGGCATAAGCAGGAGTCATAGGATGAGAGCTCAGCTCCCCAGCTAGAAGGGACTAATTTTCACTCTGCCTGGGCAAAGCTGAGGTATACCTGACAGCCTCTCATAGACACGAAGGGGGAGATAAGAGACTTTCTCTAATCAAGCCTTGATGCTAGTGCTTCTATTTTTGAAACAGGCTTATTCCAGTCCTTGAGCTTAAATCCAAACAAAGCTGGGGTCCTGTGAAGCTAAATGGATTATATTGTCACAAGCTCCTGTTCTAGCAGCATAAGTCCTTGAATAGTTTTTCATTATTTGATCCAAGATAAAGACATCAGTTTATTACTCCTGTGTAGCAGTTTTCTGAGTCTGTAACTTCAATCTTTAACATTTCCAAAGTGCACTTGAACCACTTGGTTTGCAATAACTTTTATTTATCTAGACTCCTACAGATAAGATTTTTTATTTTTCCCTGAGAACAGTACAACATCATAGTTCCAGAAGTTAATACTCACTAACAGCTTTAACCATGTTTATCCTTTGGAACACTAGTTGTTTCTTTCTCAGTATCTCAGATTTCTCATTGACACTTCTAGGTCATGTTAAACTGTGGGGTTTTTTAACTTGCAGCTTTTTTCCAAGCTTTCTTTTATCATTTTGAAACTCCTATAATTAAAGGAAATCCTGATTCTTTGCCCAATATTTTCTCCAGCATTATTTGGATTTGTAAAATACCAGTGAGCAAGTTAAATATCACAATTAGTGAAGTGGGAAAAATGGGTCAGTTTATGACAGTTCTTCTCCTTCCCTATGCTTCCCCCAGAAACAACCCACGTGACTTTCATAAAACTGTGCTATGGTCCAAATTATCTGCGTTCTTTTTAGTTAGCTGTTGGGCAACTTCAATTGATTAAATTCACTTGTTTGTGTCTGAGCTTTGTTTCTCTATTCTGGGCTCTGCTGATCAATGAGAATTTGCTGAATGAGTTCAAAATGGTTCAGACTTGCTCAATGTGTCTATGGCAAAGCGTTATAATTTTTTAAAAAAAGAGACACCGGTTTTTATTTCAATCTCTTCCTTTGCATTTTGGGCTGTATAAGTAATTCAGTCCATTATCTGGATTTTGCTTTAGCAGAGTTTATCAATGCACACCCTGGTTCTTTGTTGTGGTATTCAGTTCCAGTTGTCAGAAAATCAGCCACGTTCCCCCCTTTCCCCCTTTTCTGTGCAGTCACCAGAGCGGAATGGTTTAGAAATTTTTCCATATCCAGAACGACATTTTTCCCTTACATATTTTTTCCTCAAAAATGATTATGCATGATCATGATATAAAGTAAGAAGGAAACAAGAGTTTGGATTTTTGGTTTCTTGTTTTATTAGGGGGGTGTGGGGGGTGTGGTGTGTGTTTGCCAACTGTCTCAATAAGCTAACCATAGTACTTGTGACTTTTATTTTGCTTTTTCTATGCCAACAACAGGAGCAGTGATTCCCACCAGCCAGATACATCACTTATTTTTGTATCAAAACTGGCTAACACGGGAATAAACCTATATTCTGGTGTCACTAGCGAGGCATCCATAACTTTGTTTCCAACCTTTCCTAGATCAATTTTGACATTTTTAGAGGCATTAAGTGTATAAACCATGTCTTAAGCATCAATCTTTTTTCGTAATATATAACTGAGATATTCTTCCACCCTGACTAGGGCCTTTACGACCTCTGTCTGACCATTTCCCTGCAACCATTCCCTGCAGTTTTCTGAAAAATCTGCTCTGGTGAATGATAGGAATAGTTTCTGATCTCCAAATTACTTTAGCATTCTTTTGTCCTGTTTTATGTTGAAGATAGCTGTAAATATAGAGAAACACTGTTTGTCCATCCTTTAAAAAATACTTTATTTCAGTATATTTGTGAAACTGGTAAATATATCATACTTGCTTCTGATGTCAGAAAACTGCAACAGAAATTAACACATTCTCTAGTTGTATAAGACTTTGCTGAGGAGATGAGAATTGAGCATTTGGTTTCCATTACAAGAGAAGCATCATGAAAAGTGAAGTGGGAAGGGCTCTAGGGTTTTATGTTAAGTTTTCATAAGCTGTGCCATAGGTAGCCAGCAGAGAATGTTGTAAGCTGAAAGGCTCTGTCTTTGTTCAAGCAGTATCCGTTGCATATACGTGACTCAGACTCTTACTTGCTGTTAAAAAAGATGCTTCAAATACAAATTAAGATGCTCTTTCTACTCGTCCCTCTTCCCTGCCTCAAAATAAGTTTCTAAACCTTTAGAGTTCCTCGAAGTATTCATTAGCAGTATGCTGCTATGAGCTTAAATGTCTCCAAAATTGCACACCTTTCTCACATAAGAGGGGTGAGTACAAACTGACTCAAGCAGCTACCAGTTGGGCTTTATTTTTAAAACTGAGTGTGATATCTACCAGATTTATGGTACAAATGTTCACACACAAATCTGTCTCAGATTTTGAAAGACTAAAGACACTACTAATCTATGTACTGTCATTACAAAATCTTTTGAAGGAAAAAAAGCTCATTATTCCCCAAAGTGGACAAATTGTATTTGTCTTGTGTTAATATTCATAATGCTTTCCAGAACAAACATGAACATTTTCTTTATGGTATTTAAAGGAGTATGATTATCTCAGGAATGATTCACAAACATACGAAGTTTTTTTCTTTTGCCAAGCAATGATAATACGCCTCTGTCAGAATTTTAATCTTCTTGCACTCTCTGGTTTTTTTATAATAAATGATGTTGCATATTGTACGCATTTTACAAAATTACAGAATCAATGAATAGGAAAATTAGCTCCAGTGCCAAGTGCAAAATGACATTCAAACATTTATATCTGTGAGACAGTTGAGGACTTTCAAGCTAGTGCTCCAAGGCAGGATGTGAGGGACTCTGACTTGGTTTTGGTTGTGGACGAATAAAAGGTGTCTCCATTGCTTTTTTCCTTGAAGCTGCATGTGGATGTTTTTTGTTAGACCTATGGCCCTCTGCAGGGAAATCAAGTCAGCAAAATCGTCCTGGCAAGGGGTTGCCAGAGCAAGTGCCCTGCAGGTGGGAAAAGATGGTTTGTGTCTCTCAGAGAGATGGAGCAAACCTGTTCCTGCTGTAAGAACGGGCCTGTTACCCAGGCCACAAAGTGCAGGAACCAGTGCTTCAGAAGAACACAGTGCCTTCGTGTGGTGTCTGTGCACAGCCTTTTCCTCAGGTACTGCTTGACAGGGGCAATCTGTCCCCTTGTTGCATCTTTCAGTGCTGACTTGCACTACTCTGGTAGCACCTGCCCAGAAGACCAGTTGCTGTCAGAGGAGCTCCTGTGGCTGCCAGGCTTTGGCTGTGGCCGAGCTGCGTGCCAGGGCACCTTAGCCAAGGTCAGCAGTGTGGGGTGCTGTGGGTCACAGATCATGGCTCTGCCAAGCCAGCCCTGCCACCTTCCCTCAGTGCCATCAGAGAGGCACTGGCCTTAGGCGCTAAGGCACCCTCTGATTCAATTGCTGGCCGCTGCTTGCTGTCATTTTCATCTCATTAGACAAAGAAGGACATTGATTAGGGACAGGGGAGTCCAGCCCCTCACGTCAAATTGAATTCTTGTCGCAGTGACACCTGGAAAGTCTCTGGTTTGGAGAATGCCAGGAGGCAAATCTGGGTTAATTTGGAGGGAGGAAATGCAGAAAATTGCACAAAAAGGCAGTGTGTTGAGAACACTTTGGCAGCATCCTTTCCTTCTTATAGCAATCAGGGTAAATTTTCACTTGATTGGAGCTGTAGCAGAATGCCACGAGCAAGGGACCAGCACAAACAGCTTGGATTCAGGTTCCATTATCCTGAGTACCACATATGAGAGAGATGCTAAGGATTCATTGGAGGGGGGCCTTTAAAATCTCAGTGGGAATTTTGTCTGAATGAGAGCTGGAGAAAGCTTCAATAGTGGGCCAGGATACAGGAATGTAAATAAGGAATGTAAATAAGTCCCCAGACTGAGAAGGAAGCCTGTGCCTGTCAGACACTAAAATAACAGTTGCTTAGAGCCAACTGAGTCTCTATTTATGATATAAAGATTAATAATCTGAGTGGCAACCAAAGGTGAAGTGATTCAGAAATCTACTTTTCAATTTTTAGAAATATGTAACAGGCTGGGTTTTATAGCAGCAGATGTAAGAGGGGAGGAGGAAGGGGAAGGGCTGTGAAGGAAACTGCAAGATGTTTTTTATATTGTATGAAAAGCATTTGGCTGTGAACCAAAGAAAGGCATTTAAATTCTTTTTCCCCCTGAAGATAACCAGGGATCTGTAGAATCAAACCCCACGAAAGGACAGCTCGTATGGCACGAAGTCAAAAGCAGTTATGTGACTATGCTAAATAAGCATCCTTTAGCAGCCCATCCGCAAGGAAGTATGGACACTCGCTCTGCAGTTTTCCAGCAGTACTGACAGGTACTGTGCGACCCGATGGGAGGGAATGAGGCAGCGTGAAGATGAAGTGACAGTGGTCAGCTGAAGGGCTTGTTACTTTAGTCCTAATTTAGGACTGTTATAGCCAGGTTGATGGAGTTAAATCACTGAAAAAGATGTACATTATTCAGAGGGACAATGGTCTCTTGTGCTTGGAGATCCTGCTGGATGTTGCAGTTGCTAAAGTTATCACAAACCTAAATGTAGTCATGACCAGTCAGGGTTTCTTTTTCTTCATGAGCCTTCCTTTACCCCTTTCTCTCTCACCTGTAGAAAGGTGATTCCTTATCCCATGGGGCAGCTTATTAAGGGAACTGCTTTGGGTTTGATCCTAACTGGGGAGCATGGCCATGATGGATGCCTGAGCAATGCCAAAACAATTTGCTTACGTTGTGTTTGGAAACGCATGCTCTAGCATCAGCACAAGGGACGCGTACCTTGCTAGATCAAAGACAGAGCAATATTTATAAATGTGTTTTGAAGAATTTTAAATTTTTCAGTCTGTGTTTCAGTCACAATCTTCAGGGTTTTGTACTCATGTTCACACATACACCTCTTTTCCCAGGCAATGAATCTTTTCAACAAACATTCAAAACTTCTCACTCTAAGTCTTATTCTGAACGTAATTGATAAAATGGTCAACCAGTACTGGCTTATTCTGGTTAATGGTAGTTTGGCACTGGCATTGGTAAACAGTGCACGCGCAGAAATTCAGCAGTATGTGAGATCTGAGTGCAAGCCAATTTTAAAGACCTAAACTCAGTCTGCAAGATTGAAGCTGCAGCTGACAAATTCTTTTCCCATAGTCTGTCTTCGTGATGGCTCTTACTAAATTTAAAGAAACCTTATTTTTAATCCCTGAATTGTTGTTTTCTAAGCAAAAGCTTTGTACAAAAACTTTCATAACAGCATTTGAGAAATTCCGGGTTTTGACAGCTTCTAGCACCTTATGGAAATACATCACTGCATGTCAACTTTCTCAAAAGCAGAGTGGAGCCTCTTGCTTTTTGCAGAAAACACCAGGGATCTGATCAAACATTCAGTTTTCTTTTTTCATAGTGCTCAGTGCACCGAGGGGTGGAGGCACTGTGTGCAGTAAGTTGGTTTCAGCAGTCAGCACAAATTATGGATTTCATCTGGATTTTTTGAAAATGTGATAGAAAGCCAAAGGAAGGACTGGATGTACAGCATGTAAAAGGTTCTTCTTCAGTAACTTTAGGTTCCCTTAACATGATGTAATCTGTACACAGCTGTCAAAGCTGACCGGTCACAAATTCCCTACCTACTTATTCAGACAGTTTTTCCCATCTTTCCTCCTTCTGCCAGATGCTTCAGATGTGGATAAGAGGGGAGGAAAGATGAGCTATGAAGGTCATCCGATATAGACTATTCCCAGGCAAGGTTCTAGGCTCTGTTCCAGTAAAACCAGAGCTCCAAAATGGCACAGGTTCAGATCTCCAGTGTTTGGCACTCAAAGCTGTGGTCAGATGTAACACTCTCATAATCCCCTGGCTTCCAGCTGCAGCATTCACGGCTGCATTGCTCAAAAGCTTTTTATTTATTAACTTCTTTCTTTTCTAAAACTAATAACTGTATCCTTAAAGCCCAGGGTTTTTTTTACAGAGATCTAAAAATGTGGTTGCCACCCAGATGATCTGAAAATGACCCAAGTGGGTAAATATTGGTTCTCTAAACTGCAGAAAAATGTGGCAAGAAGCCTCTGTTATGCAGAGCAAGTGAGTCTTTCTTTTCCAGTTGATTGATCGGTTGATTGACTTCCATTTTGAACATTGCACGATTCTGATTTCTTGGGGGCTTTTTCCCACTCTATTTATTTTATTGCTTATTCAAACAAGGAAATATAATATATTTTTTTTAATATGTCATGTATGAGCATGCTGTTCTTGACACTCTTGATCACTGATTTCCTATGCTGCTCTGAAGCAGTCAATTAAAATCATTACAAAGAAACCAACTTGGAAGAACTTGTGGGCTTTTTTTTTTTTTTAACAAATAAGAAACTTAAGTGAATTAGTGCTATACATAGCCTCTGGTCCCAGAGGGCATTCAAAGGGAGAGCAAGTGCATAAATTCCACTTAGTAGAAGGTTGCTCAGAATCAGATAACATGCAGATTAGAGATTTTAAATGTAAAGCTCTACCAAGGGTACTGCTCTGTAGTTCTGCCAATAAAAGCCCTAATTGGTTCTGGGAAAAATCTAGCTTATTTATGAGTAGAAGTAGCATCGAGAAAGGGTCCATAGAAGGGAGATCACAAGTTTTGTTTATTTCCTCAGGATTTTCTTCCTGTTTATTTCATCAGTCTTTATTTTATTTATTTCCTTATAGTACAGGCAAAAAAATTAGGGGTAGGGGGCAGATTCCTCCTTTAGGTTTTTCTTTGTCACAATTTTTCTGAAAGGATTGGTTGTGAGCTGTTTTTTGGGGGTTTTTGTGGAGGTTTTGGTTTTGGTTGGTTTTTTTTTTTTTTGTAAAGAAATTGGGTTTCTGTTATATGGCTATTCAGACAGCTTCTTAGATTACTTCTGTAGACACTGGGGAAAGATGTTCTTTGAGTGGCTAATTCAGAGCAGGAGTTTCATCTGTAAGACTGAAAAGGGTGAATCCAGCACACTTTTCTGTCTCCTTTGACCAGAGGACAGAGATCAGCCTCAGTACAGTAAAGAGTATACAGTAAAAAGTATACCTTTCTGAGTATTCACAGTCATGGAGCCAGTGTTGAGTGCTGGTTGAATGGTACCTGTCATCATTCAGAGGTACCGATTTGTGGCTGCACTATTAGAGAAACCATTTTTTAAAAAAAATCAGATAAATTATATGAATACAAGGGGAAGAACAGAAAAAAACACCAGTGGCAGGCCATGGCTACCTTTGTGATGCTGAGGCTGACTGTGTGGGAGTGGGGGCGACAGCCAATATTGGCCTGACCACATGCAGGATCCTAGTTCATTAACATACGTCTTTCTAGAGCATGTTCCCTCCATGGAGAAGCTGAAGTTTTCTTTCTTTTCCTTTTTTTTTTTTTTTTTTATGGTGCAAGCTATAAGATCCCTTCTAGATGTATTGGACAATGAACAGCTGCCTTTGTTACTGACAAGAGTGGTCTCGGCATCCACTGCTTCCTCTCATACCTGGGATGGCTGCGCTTCCGCTGTGAGGAGTGCTCAAAGCCAGAAATGCTTCTTGACATTGCACCTGCAGTAGGGAGAGAGTAACAGGCTGCAGAGGAGCGAGTCTGTCTCCCCACTCACTATGGCCAGCACTTTGCAATGGCTAGTTTAGGGGTCAGTTCTCCCCTGCTGCTGTTCTCCCCTGTTCTCCTTTGTCTACCTTCAGCACCCCTCTGTTCTCTAGCAGCCTGCTGGTGGTGCGGGGATATGCTATTTGAGCAGAAGGCTTTGCATGTTGCCTGCACAGCTGGCTCAGGTTTATGCTGAGATGGCAATAGCAGGGCCTGCTGTGCCACATCACATACATGGCACTCTGCTGGGCTGTTGCCCCCCTGCTTTCCTTTGGAAGTGGCTTGAAGCTCTAAGAATCCAGTGGCCAGTGGAAAAAGCAGGTCTGCTCTCTGGATTTATTTTTCTCCATTCTCTGTGGATGGGGACACATTGTCGCATCTGTTCAGTTCAAGTCTTGCTTCAATTTTTTTCTCCTTGCAACCATGAGAACCAAGTGTATGATATTATTATTATTCCTTTGTTTTGGTTTTTTTTGGAAGTTAAGATACCTGAGTTTTCAAAAACAAACCACTGAAGCTCTAGGACAACAGGGACACAGATCAATGAAGAAAGCTTGGTAGATCCAATCTTTGCTTAATGATAAACTAATCATAAAAAAAAAAAAAAAAAGTCGTATCATAGGTAAGGAATAGATTTGGAGCCCTGTTCCTTTAAAGTTTTGCAGGGATATTCACTAATACCCACCATTATATTGAATATAAGTCTGGATCCTCATTTGCCCCTTCCTGGTGCCTTTTCGCAGACATAACCTAGTTCACTGCTATAAAAAAGTTGGAGAGAAAAGAGACAGAAAGTGTATTTAACATTAATGGAGAAGCAAGACGTTAGCCTACTTTTTGACCACAGAGAGAGTAAGAACACTTGCTTGGGACACAGGGAGATCATATAAGCTTTTAAAAATTTTTTTACACAACAGCTTAAACCACATCCATACTGGTTCCACAAAGCAGCAAATTTAGTCAAGCAATAACACTTTCTCCTTTTTCTTTCAAAGTTTAGAGATTATGAAGTGATTGTGAAGTTTAAATTGGTTTTGTGATCAAAAATGGGTTGTTTAAAACCAAAAATAGGAATTTTTGATTTTTCCAAAGGCTGTATTTGTTATTTTTTTTTTATCCTGAGGGAGAAGATGTAATCTGTCAGCATGGCTAGATTTGGTCCATCATCTTAATGATGTATCAAGGGACCTATAGGGTGCATTTCACCAAAGATTTGCATTTTCTGTGCTTGCTGTGAATTCTCTCCTGTCTGCCCTTCAGGCATGCGATAAACAGCATTGGCTTCAGAGAGTTCTCTGTACCAGGGTGCTTATGCACTTCCCATAAAGCAACTGGAAAGTTTTGCAGTCTTTTGCTCTCTCTCTTTCTCTCTTTTTTCCAATTGAAAGGAAATCCATATTTTAAATCTCCTACCTTCTATAGCCCTTAAAATCTTCATGGAGAAAAGTGAGAGGAAACTCTCTTAGCCCACAGTATGCACAGAACATTTAATTACCAATTTCTTTGTAGAATTTTCAAAGTTGAATGAATGACTTTTTGGCTAAGGTACCTTCTAATTAAATTATTTATTGGGTGGCGCTAAAAATATAGCAAAGGTTTGCTATATGGTTCTTTTAATTTTCTTTAGATTTTGAGTGTCTGAGTTGCATAAACTCTAGCATAAAATCAAAATGCTGACCTGCTCTATCCCTGATGGCTATATGACAGAAAAAAGAATTGCCTACAGTTATTAGTATTAGAATCACATAGATAAGAGATGCACAAGTGCATAACGTGTTCAGGCTTTAATATGTTTAGCCAGTACTACAATAAATAGAGTAAAAAAACTAAGTGAGAGCATGGCTGCATTAAGAAAGGTCATGAATACAACACAGAGATCCTAGGTAGATGACTTGCTGGAAGTGTGACAAAACAGTTCAAAGCAATGTAAATACTTTGGGAAGCCTAAAGTAATGGGAAAAAAGAATAAGGAAAAAAATGGCAGGTTATTTTGTTTTATTTTGGTATTTTAGTGAGTTCTTGAAACCTTCTGTATTCAGACAGGTGTGTGAGATCTTGCATGATCAAGGGGTTCTACTGACATGTCAGTAAAGTGATTAATTCAGTTTTGCATCTTTTTTAAGTTAAAAAGTTTAAAGGCATATATGGCCTAGATAGCACTGCAGGCTTTCCTTTGTTACTGCATCTCCTTCTGTTGTTCTGTTATAACTAGAAGGATGTTTAGGTTCAATGGATTCATTCAGGCAGCGGACCTGACAGGTAACGACTTTCAACCATCCTTTCACTGTGATTTTCTGCAGTGTTGCGTTTTAGCCTCTCTTTTACCAGGGAAAATTGTGGGGAGGAGTCTGATGGGACCTGAGAGCTTGTGCTTTTTGTTTGTTTCCAAAGGTCAGTCTGTAGCTTGCTGCTAAGGAAGCCCTGAGAGCAGAGCTGGGAGCAATGCCAAAGGCAGGAGGCTTTGCTGAGCTAATTCAGGGACCAGCTCGTTCTGCCCTATTCACTGTCAGGCCAGAGGCATATCATGTCTGCTGACATATGGAGAGATGTTTCTAGGTACTCACTGAGGCTAACCGATGAACTCCACTTTGAACTGACACGATTTCTACAGCAAGTTATCCCTCTGTGCTAGTGCAACAGCATTGCCCACAGCTGCCGCTTGACAAATCAACACATCGTCTCATGTGCACACGAAGTGCAGGAGCAGGTCAAAGACTGGACACTATCTATTTTTAACTCTTTCCTTATGTGATGTTCAGACTGCAATTCTGCTCCTGAAGTCACAAGCTGCCCCTCCTAAAAAAATTCTTGTCCTGTTTTGTCTCTAACTCAAAAGACGAGTAGATCTTCAGAAATAATAACTAATGTATTTGGATGCCTGTGGTAAAATTTGGGGGAAAAAACCTCAAACAAAATACATTAAACAAAAGTATATGCTCTCTTCCCTGAAATGACCAGCACTGTCAAAGACCTCTACCCCTGATGACCACCTTGAGATTGATGGCCCTAACATAACTGACTTTTTGTGAGCAGATCTTCAGCATTTCTTTGAAACCATTCTGACCTTCAGTTTCAGACACTCAAAACCAAAAAAACAAACCACCCACACTCACATGGATAGTATTCTCAGCCCTTACTTGACGCTGCCTTCTCTTTGGGACTGTTGCAGCTGGTAGCATACAAGCTTATGCATTAGCAAATTGGTTATGTTTGCTGTGGCCTTTTCTTTGCAAAGAGAGATTTAGGCTTCTGCATTGGCAGCTTATGTTAGTAATAATTTGTCCAAATGACTCAGGAGTCCTTTAAATCCACAGTAAAATGAACTCTCGTAGATAATTGATAGATACAGAACTCGGTCCCTTCAGTTACACATTCACAGTGGCAATCTTTCTCTTTTGTTTTGCATTGTCACAGTATATGTATTAGGCATATAAGTTTTTAACTGTTAGGGATCTATAGCCTCTAATTGGCTGGGAAGACAGCTGGAAAAGAAAGTGGGCTATAAGATTATCATCCTTTCATAAGCATGGCCTCAACCTTTGACAGGACTATTTTTCAAAAATATCTAGGGATGACCAAGAGTTGTGGTCTCTTGACACTTCTAATCTGACTCAGAAAAGACAGATATTCACTTGTGTTTTATTTTCACTCGGAAAGCATTGTAAAAATATTTGCTGAAAAAAATTCCTTTGGCTTCTGCTTCTTGTAACTCTCAATCTGTGAGTGTCCTGATCAGATCCGAAGAAAACCTCTTTGGTAATATAAATCAGACAGTGAGCTCACTGCAGATCAATCACAAATTTAAAAAATTTTCACATAACCCACACAATGTGTGATCAGCTCCAACATTTTAGTTTGGAGCTAACAGTGGGTTTTAGTCTATAATCAAGGATAGCAGGTCACTAACAGTTGGGTACTGGTATTGCTCTAAGGAAACTACAGTGAGAACAGTAAATGTTAAAAGGGAGTGAACATTTGATGGTATGAAGGCTAAATAACATTAAGGAAGTTTACCTTAATAATTTCAGTTTTTCAATGGACTGCCAATGCATGTGTGATAGCATCTGCAAAATATATTTGCATGTTTGTCCTTTGATTTTTCTATCTTTTTATTTTTCTACTTCACTCTGGTGAGACCCCACCTGCAGTGCCGCATCCAGCTCTGGAGCCCTCAGCACAGGAAAGATACGGACCTGTTAGAGCAGGTCCAGAGGAGGCCACAAAAATGGTCAAAGGGATGGATCACCTCTCCTGTGGAGACAGGCTGAGAGATTTGAGGTTGTTCAGCCTGGACAAGAGAAGTCTTCAGGGAGACTTTTTTGTGTCTTTTCAGTACTTAAAGGGGGCTTATAAGAAAGATGGGGACAAACTTTTTAGCAGGGCCTGTTGTGATAGGACGAGGGGTATATGGTTGTAAACTAAAAGAGGGTAGATTTAGACTAGATATAAGGAAGAAAGTTTTACAATGAGGGTGGTGAGACACTGGAACAGGTTTCCCAGAGAGGTGGTCATTATCCCAACTCCAGAAACATTTATGGTCAGGTTGGATGGGGCTCTGAGCAACCTGATCTGGTTGAAGATGTCCCTGCTCATTGCAGGGGGGGTGGACTAGATGATCTTTGGAGGTCCCTTCCAACCCAAACTATTCTGTCATTTTGGTAGATGGGCTGATTTACACTAGTAAGGCATCTGACACAAGTTTAAAACTGAACATTTTATCAATCACATGTAATATTGAGTATCTCAGAACAACTTTTGCAGTTGCTTTTTCTGGATTCATGTGTTTCTGCCTAGATGTATAGGGAAACCCTGATGTTCTTCAAGGAGCAGCTCACAGAGTGTGAGGCTGCCTGGTATTCTCCTCATGTTTATGCTAACTGAGGTGTGAAAGAAATAGCTTATCATGCCAGCCTGTGTTGTATTTGCTTGAGCCATAGGAATCCTAGACCAGGATTCTTATGCCATTTCTTTGTTATACTCAGACACTAACATGAATTTAAATGAGGAAAGTCTATTTCAGTCTTAGTGTAAGGAGAGGCAAACAATTATTTCAATGGAGTTATGCCTACATCATAGTTACCCTGCAGAGTATGCAAAGTGCAAAGTACCTCTTGCTTAAATTGAATAAATTCCCAGTATGTGTAGACCTTCCCTAAAAGCCCAAACTTGCTAATTGTATTATTCATAAGTCAACTCCCATAAGTATAAAACAACACATATTACGTTCAGTAAAGTGAATCCTGAATAGAGAAGGGAATTTTAAAAAAATAAGTTGCACCTAACTGTGCGTGAACTGTGAAATGTATTTGTAAATTAATTTTTTATTTCCCCTTGTCATTTCTGATCTTGAGTGCAGTTTTAACAGTCTTGTACCCATCACTCCTGACACACACAGTAGGCCAGAGATGCAGACAGCAACCTTGCTAAATTTACTTCCCTTCTTTCCTCTCTCCTGCTTCCCCACCCATATTTTACTGGAACAATGGCCTTTCACTGGGACAAAGCTGGCCAGATTTTTCTTAATCACCCTTCTCTGGTGATGGCATTTGTGACTGATTTTAAGCTCCCCTATCCTTCCATTTTTGCACACTGTTGTAAGTAACTGCATCATCTCATCCACATTTGTGCATGGCCTTACAGTACAACTAAAGCCATCTTATAGCCAGCAGATACCAAGAAGTGTGATCCTGCCCTTGCCCACCTCTTTCCAATGGGATTATCAATACTGTACTTTCTGATGATTTGATGATCATTCGATCCCTGCAGAAGTATGTTAATATAGCTGAACCAGAAGAGAGGGAATCACTTTTTCTTTTAGGGTTGGTTCTCTGCTGGTGAAACACTATAAATCAACTTGGCATGCAATTAGACAAGTCCCAGGGAGGAGTCAGAAGCACATGGCCAGGCCTGGAGCTGCAGGAGACTGATGGGATCTACGCAGCAGCTAGACACTAAGTTGGCTTGGCTAAGTCATAAGCAGCACATTCAATGCCTGAATTAGCTGGGTCTACTCTCAGCACTACAGTGGAATTAAAAAATGCTTTCAACTCCCATTAAACACTTTTAAATATTCAAATGTTTAAATATTTAGGTGACCTGAACTGCTTCTAAGAGGCTCCAATCGAGTAACAATAGTCTGCTAATTCAGGTACCCATTCCTGATGGCCTGAACACCCTCCCTGAGTAGAGAGAAGTATAACTTTCTGATAATTTCAGAGTCCATAGCAGCATTTTGGTTTGGAACACTTGTGTGGTTTTAAAGCCCATTTCCCAGCTGTCCCCACTTCCAATTGTTGGTTCAATTCAGGATGTCTTTACATCCTATGTTAACGATAATTTTTTCCTTTAAATAGTTCAAGTTTGCTGTCTGAGCTAGATCTGTTGTAACAGAGTCCATTAATTGCTGGAATGTTATATCAGACATGAGTTTGGTCCAGAGATATAAAATCCATTAAGAAATGTTTAAATGAAGAAATACTGCTCTTGTTGGAATAAATTACACTAAAAGACTTTGAACACACAGAACAACAAGTAGAGGGAAGAACAGCGCAAGTGAGTCAACATGCAAGTCTTTGTATGTCCTTTGTATTCATCTTCAAATGGCATTATTCCACTTTTTAATTTCACTTATTACTGTGATAATGGCATTCAGATTGTCAGTGTAGTATGACAATTACAGTGAAGAAACTATCTCTAAATCTTCAGAAGGAAATTCATCATTTGGTGTAACATGTACAACAGCTCCTGCCAGCATGAGAAACCATTGCTTTTATTCAAGTGACCTGGTAAATACTACCTACTACATCAACGAATAAAACCTTGCCTCAGCAACTTAGACCTTTATAACACTGTCAGAAACTTGCTGTTGTTATCCACAGAGCAGCTACTTTGATTTTAAAACTTTTCTGGTGGAAAGAGCTATCTTAACATCTTAGTGAATGCAGGGAAGTTTACTAGATTTACAGTGAGCACATTGGATGAAACCCACTCAGATGCAGATTTACTAGGGAAGAACAGAAAGAATGCAAACCCTACCACTAGTTTCTGACTTCTGCTCCTCTGCCGTGGGACTAGGGGCTCATAAGCTTCCAAGGCTTACTGCAAATTTTCTTTGACCTCCCCACACTTGATGCAGAGAGTGGGGAAGACAAAGAGAAGCTTGTAGCACCATGCAGAATCCTAAGCTTCCCCCGGCTTCTGTCCCACATTGTTGCCCAGTTCCATCAGCTAATGCCCCAGTGACATGCCCCTGCTCTGTAATAAAGTTTAATTTAAGTGAAGTCCACATTTGCCTCCTATCATGTAGATGCAATTTCAGACAATCAGTGCTCTGCTTGAGGTCCCTCTCCTAATTATAACAAAAGATCATACGTTCTTGTTCCCGCTGATGCTCCTTGTTCTAGCTTGTGATGTAACTCACCATGTCCCTGCCTCAGTTGCAAAAAAACTGAGCAGTGAAAGGAAGTGTTGAATATTAGGTGAAGTTTTTTTATCCCTGGTTACAGGAACTTTACAGGTAAATCTGTCTCTGGTGTTAAAGCTTTCATCATCAGGGCTTCCTTGGGCTTTACTTCTTATCCTTACCACTGCATATCCAAAGGAACTTCCTTGCTGACACTGGCTGTGCAGAATGAAGCGAGGGCAGAATGAAGCATTTAGTATACATCTCTGCATACCCTTGATGACAAAAAGTAGCTTTCCTAAACAACTTCCTGGATTTCTGAGGGCTTTGCCAAAATTGACAACTGTGTGTCAAAGACTGAAGCAGTTCTAGTATGAACAAAAAAAGTATTTAAAGAAAGGGTCACCTTTAGAATATCTCTTTATTTCGAATGTTAACTTTAATTTACTCTGGGACTTGATGTAGTGAGACAGTCTGATGAAAATCCAGGATGGTTACAGTATTTAGCGATTCCTAGTGGTTTAGTACAGTTTATTTTAATGAAACATAGAATCAAAAGCTGAGGGGTCTCAAGAGGCCATTTTGGCCTTGTCCCAGCCTCAGGTCATGGTGGTCTATGATTCTGTCATTCCTGGTAGACTTGTCCCCTTTACTCTTGATGACTCATGGTTGTGGAGAGTTTTGCCTGAAAGCATATTGCATGCCTGTACTGTACTTACAGCTAAGAAGTTCTCCTAATAGCATACTTGAATATTCCCTGCAGCAATACATGCCCATTGCTTCTTGTTCTTCCCACCATGGACATCTGAAATGGCTCTAGATGTCTCTGTGTGGGTGTCTGAATAGAAGTCAGTATTCCAGTCAGGACTTGGACAGGAGGATTGCATCACATGGCTGGTGAGCTATTCCTATTAATAGAGCCTAATGCAGCATTTGCTTTTCATTGAAACAGCATGGCATTGTTGACTCATGTTTGGTTGATGCCCCACAGCATCCCTGTGATACTCTTTTTCCCAGGACTCTTTTGCAACCCATTGTTTTCTGGTCTTTATTTGTGCAATTGACTATTTCTGCCTAAATGTCACTTAGACTACAAAAAATGACCCACCCTGATTAAGATTCCCCAAGCACACACTGCAGCAGTATGTCAGGTGAGGAATACAAGTGCATTTCTCCCTGGTTCTGCGCTCTAGTCCTTGGCTTCACTTTCCCTGCATTGGCAGGCAGTGTCTATAACCTGACACTCAGATCTTTGGGAAGGTGGAATGTGTTTTGCCACTTACTGAAGGTAAATTTGCAAACTGCAAATCAAGTCAGTTGTATCCATGGAAACATCACTTCAACACATGGATATGCAGTTTCTTCTCTAGCCCTCTGATTGGGATCTGGCTGTTCTGCAGACCAAGTCTTTCTAGTACAAAAAATAACTAAATAGGAACATTCATTGTAACCAAAACAGTCTGCGAACATAGAGGATACTTGTAGACTTTTTTAATTGAGTCCATCACAGTCTAAGACACATCTATACTAAATAACATTTTGTTAATTCACTATTTAAAGCCTAGTTTAGAATTTCCGACTGGGCTGATTTTTCATATCCTTTATTGAGCTAAACTGTCACAAGATTTGCGCTAGGAAGCAGAAGTGTTTGGACAATTTCAGACAGTATTTAGGCAATGAGTACGGCACCTTCTTTGCGACAGAGCTTGAAGAGCAATACTGGAACCAGTATTCACTGTATGAACTGCTATAGATGCTGCTCTAAGTTTCTGTTCTACAAATTAGCAAGCTGTTGCGAACTCATGAGCAGAGATGCGAGAGAACACCTGACCAGTTGATCTGAATTCTATTCCCATTTCAGACACCAATTTGTGACCTTGTTCAAGACTTTTTGTCTCTGCTACCCATTTTTGCAGTTAGACAAGTTACAGGCTTCTTCTTCAGAAACGTATCACTTTGACAGCCACAAGAGAGGAGAATTATTCTAAGTCTTCATCACTGTGGTTTTCAGCAAGCGAAAAAGAGTATTTATTTATTTTAGTCCCTAGAGAGACAAAAAAAACCCTTTCAAAATTAACTTTCTGATGCAATATTTCCAATAAGTTTACTATCAATTAAGTATTCTGCAACATTCGCTGTTTTGGCAAATATTCCCATCACTGGAAACATTTAGAAAAATGAATTCAGAACAAATTCGAATGCTGCAAAAGATAATTCACTTTAAATTGAGAATGAAAGTGTATATATATTGCGTTGCATACTCAGCTATGAAATTGGCCACAGAACTTCAAATGTTTTATACTTTCAAGCAAAAATTTCTAGAAAGGAATTTATCTCCAACCTGTTTTCATGATGGCCATATGCCTTTTCCTACTTTTCCCTACTTTTAGAAAGTAATAATTTTTAACTTTACGTCTGCCAAATCTGAATAGAGTTCAGGGGACAAAGAAAGGACACTTTTGAGCCAGATGTTAACCCTTCTGATACATACCAGACTATGGCAGATAGCAGCAGTATGAGAAACCGTCAAAGAAAAATTCAGAAAAATCCTTAATATGAGAAAATATTTAGGTTCAAGATTAGCTCCACCTATACCAAAGACCCTTGATTTTACTTTCTACTGCCATGAAGCTCTGTGAGGGGGCCAAGAACTTATTTCAGATTTGCATTTTCATTGCCAAATGTCCTTGTGACAGCAGCATTTCTAACATATTTTTTTTAAATACACTGTTTAAACAGTCTTGCTTACTATGAAAAGAAGAATGAATTTAAATTTTAATAAGAAAAACCCACAGTGTGCACCAGCATAAAATTAAAGGTTTCTTCTGCTGCCTTTTTTCCTCTAGGGTTTTTCAAGAAACTGGTATCATTCTAATATTAATTGCCTTCTGTATTTCCTATGAATGTTTTGATTAGGATTTACAGTTACAATCTTTTTATTAGTTGAACAGTCTGATATAGCAAAATAATTTGATTATATCTAAAGTTTATGGGAGGAAATATATTCTGAAACAAATACAGGCAGGTATTTTTGTATTATCAACTACAAAACCCAATGCACCATAGATTATTTTATTACAATGTTTGTCTAAATTTGCTACAGTTATGCTTAACTGAGCAATGATGCTGTTGGGTGTTGGCAAGGCATCATTACCTTATCTTTTATCATTGGGCAAAATCAGAAAATGACAATTTCATTAAAATATACAGCCATAATTAAAGTATGACATTATTCTTATAATCAGGAAAAAAATGAGCAATTATGATTCCCATTAGTATACAATACAACTTTTGGGGCCTAATTTTGAAATGTAATGAACAGGAAAGCAAGCTGCTTGAGTTTATTATTATTATCATTGTTATTATTTGTAGATTTGTGTGCACAGCTGTGTTACCTCATGAAACCCAAAGAAGAAAAGATTGCTTGAAAAGAAATAACTTGCTGTGGCAGAAAAGGTAAGATGAAAAGATACTACTGCTCTTATATGGCTCTTTAAAAAAACAAAAATTAAACACACAGCACTTGTTAAAAGGTAGTATCTAAAGCTTGATCTTTAATTGATGCACTAATAATTCCAGTAGTGGTTTCATTAGAATTCAGGCTTTGGTGTGTCTTCTTTTCCCTGTCACAGAGAAGCAACTTGCCCTTCTCAGAATACATGAACCAGATACACTAAACTCAAGAACTGTTTTACATCTTAGTAGTTTCTAGCCACATGTTCAGTCTTGTTCCCCATTGAATTCATAGGGCTTTTGAAAATCCTGCTAAAGAGTTACCTGTGTGTTTAGGTGCCAAAGTACCTTCAGTTTAGCACAGAATAGAAAGTGGTACTATTTTTTTTTTTTGTGTGTGTGTGCGTGCGTGCGTGCGTGCGTGTGTGTGTGTGTGTGTGTCTGTCTGTCTGTCTGTCTGTGTCTGTGTGTCTGTCTGTCTCTGTCTGTCTCTGTCTGTCTCTGTCTGTCTCTGTCTGTGTCTCTGTCTGTGTCTCTGTCTGTCTGTGTGTCTCTGTCTGTGTGTCTGTGTGTCTGTGTGCGCTGGGGTCCTAAATTAAGCTTAGTTGCCCGTGGGGGAATTGCATTCAGCTTGGATAATCATAGAATCATTTAGGTTGAAAAAGACCCTTAAGATCAACTCCAGCTGTAGTGAATACCAATAGAAATTATGATTGAAAAAGCAGAAAATGTGGATTTGTTTTATAATTTAACATTGCTACTCTCTTCTGTTGACATGATGAAGGTAGTAAAATGAAGTAAATAGATTTTTACAAGATACCTATCTAAGGCTATGTTCTGTCATTAACGTATTAATTAACCAGTTCTAGTCTTCATTCTCCAAATGCTTCCTGGTGAAGACTGACTCCCTCAGAAAAAGTCACATTCCCCTTTAGACTCCATTAACTCTGCCTAAACGGGGTATAAAGAAAATAAAACTTCTTATTTACATCTATGGTCCTTCACACAGTTATCTTCACTCAGAATGGGTATGGCTGGAGATCTATGGAGTTAAATTATCACAACAGCTGTAGTCTGTATAGGTCTCAGCACTGAGTCGTGACTATAGATTCTTCAGGCCAAATGCGGTAGCTGCAAATTAGTTAGCCTGATGTGTAAGTGAAAGTACAACTGCTACACTTACAATGTTATTACAGTTTACCCAAGATTTGTTTAGTCTTCGTTACTGTGTGACTTTGACAGGAATATAATGGTTAGATGCTCTAAAAGTTGGATTTTACACATTAGTCTTTGGTTTCAAGACTCAGCTTCTCACAATATTCTTACAGTTTTCTCTAGTAGACAGTGCTTTGTATTTATTTTATTTTTTGATTTATCATTGTGTTTGGTTTTGGTGGCTTGTCATTCAAATTCTGGAAACTTCAGATTTTGGTAGTATGTGGCTAAGAAGGAAACTGATGTCAGCTTCAGAATCAACTGGCAGTGTTTGTAGGACTTTATTAAAAATTTACACTAGGGATATCTATTTCTCTACGATCTCAGTTACCCTAATTAATTCATCAATCTTATCACAGAAGGAGAGACGGAGAACTCTGAGTTAAAACTAATCTTACTTCTTGACCGACCTGCTAGCAAAATATGTTGCGCCAGACTGCCTGTGAAGTCCGCGGACACTGATGGTGTGTCTAATTCCCCCTCCCCTCGTGCTAAAAGGCTGTCCAGTGCTCTGATGGAACTGAGATCAAGTTATGGCTGCATGAAAGGTTGACATTGTTCCCTCTCTAAAACTCTTTCATGTCAGCTGTATGGTAAGAAGGCAATAAACTATAAATTCTCATTAAAAGACTTTGATCGCCTCTTTGTTAGGACTTTATGATTTCCTGAGACCTCAAGGGGAGTAGGTGTCCGGCTGTCATCAGAAGGTGCAGTGAGCAGGACAGCTAGTTCCGTTAGGAAACCCTTGCCTTAATATTTTGAAATGCCTATGATATCCATGCCATCTACAAAGCATGTACTCACTTCAAATATCTTCTGCAGGCTTCTAAAGCAATCACACAGCCTTTAAACATATTCCTAAGGCTTGTTTGAATTTAAGGAATGTAAATCAATATCACCTCAAGTTGTCTTTATTTGCACAAGGATCTAAGAGATTTCTCATGATGGAGAGAAAGCAATAACTTGTCTTTCAACAGACAATGGGCACATTTAATAGCACTTGGCATTTGCATACTTTTACCATGTCTGCAGTATGTTGGCAGCTTTTATTGTGCCGGAAAGGTCAGTGGACTGGAACAAGTGGGTGATAAGGACAGAAGAGCTGACTGTGAGCATCCCACATGTTTGACAGCAGCAGATTTGGGTGCTCTTGAAAAGGCCGATATTGAGTGATGTTTCCAGGATGTGACTTTTACATTAAAGAGCATAGTGATGCCTGGGAATCTGTTTCCACCTGCAATGTAAGAATAAGTGTAAAATATATTTTCTTACGGGGTAAAAAAGGTTGTGAAGCCAAATGGAAAAGACTGATATGTTGAAATGTAGAGAGAAAATGACAGGGCCCAGTGTAACTGTGCTTATTAGAGCTATGAAAAAATGAAGTTAATGCACAGTTAATTTTCCAGGTCATCCAACAGCTCTACAGAAAGCCTGCCTGTGCCTTGCTTTTGCTTTTATTGGGTGCCTGACAGATAGGTATCTGCCACATTTCAGTCCCATTTCAGTTTGCTGCAGGAACAATGGTATTTGCCTGTGGAAATTCCAGCACTGTACACGATCAGGTCTCTGTCATGAAACAGACCTCCACAACTGGGGCAGTGCTGTGGATCTATGACTGCTACGGTCTTGGATCAGTGAGGTAACTGCTCAGCTGTGCCAGCTCAGCTGGCAGTTTTTAGGAACCTAACATTTAGTCTCAAGAGAATATAGCTTGGGTTCATACTGACGGAGGTCTTTGGGTCACTCTGCATCTAGACAAGATGATATCATTCCCCCTACTTCAGTTCTCATTAATTCATAGAATCATGAAATGGTTTGGGTTGGAAGGAACCTTAAAGATCATTCAGTTGCAACCCCCCTGCCACGGGCAGGGATATCTTCCACTAGACCAGGTTGCTCAAAGCCCCATTCAACCTGGTCTTGAACATTTCCAGGGATGGGGCATCCACAGCTTCGCTGGGCAGCCTGTCCCAGTGCCGCAGTACCCTCATAGTGAAGAATCAAGCCATTGAATGCAACTCTGAGTGCAACCATCCAGCCAATTCCTTATGCACTGACCCATCCATCCATCCATCAAATCCATGTCTCTTCAATTTAGAGACAAGGATGTCATATGGGACAGTGTCAAATGCTTTGCACAAGTCCAGTAGGTGTAATCAATTGCTCGTCCCTTATCCACCAGCGTTGTAACCGTATTTTAGAAGGCCACCAAATTTGGCTTTTGTGAAGCCATCTTGGCTGTCACCAATCACCTCCTTATTTTGCATGTCCCTTAGCATAGTGTCCAGGAGGATCTGCTCCATGATCTTGCTGAGCACCAAGGTGAGACTGACCAGCCTGTAGTTCCCTGGGTCTTCTGTTTTTTGATTTTTTGAAAATGGGGGTTATGTCAGTGGGAAATTCACTGGACTGCCATGACTTCTCAAATATGATGGATAGTGGCTTAGCCACTTCACCTGCCAGTTCCCTCAGGACATGTGGATGCATCTCATCAGGTCCCATGGACTTGTGCACCTCCAGGTTTCTTAGATTGTCTCAGAATTGATCTTCTCCTACTGCAGGTGGTTGGTTCCTCATTCTCCCAGTCTCTGCCTTTGTCTTCTGTGACTTGGGCAGTGTAGCTGGAGCACTTGCTGGTGAAGACTGAGGCAAAAAAGTCATTGAGTACCTCTTGCTTCTCCATATTCCAGGTAACCAGGTCTCCTGTTTCTTTTGGGAGAGGGATCATATTTCCCCTGGTCTTCCTTTTATCACAAATGTACCTACAGAAGGTTTTCTTGTTGCCCTTGACGTTCCTGGCCAGATTTAATTCTGCCCAGGGCTTTATCTGATCCCTGGCTGCTCAGACAATTTCTCTGTATTCCTCCCAGGCTACCTGTCCTTGCTTCCACCCTCTGTAGGCTTCCTTTTCGTGTTTGAGTTTGCCCAGGAGCTCCTTGTTCACCCATGCAGGCCTCCTGGTGTTTTTGCCTGACTTCCTCTCTGTTGGCAGGCACGGCTCCTGAGCTTGGAGGAGGTGATTCTTGAATATTAACCAGCTTTCTTGAGTCCCTCTTCCCTCCAGGCCTTTATCCCATGATACTCCCATTCCAAGGTATGTGCGTTCTCATGAGCTCTTGCATCATTTCCACATCCAGTACATGTGCATTTCTTCTTAAACATGGCAGCACATCCTTATTTATATAAGAAATAGTGTTAAAAGGAACAAGGAAGACAGCTTTGCTCTGCAAACATGTAGGATCCTTTCAGATGAAATATGGCAAAGCATATAGAGATTTGTTTCCATTTATATAGACTTAGAAGTCCCACTAGATTTGAGATGCTTGTAAATTATCTGAGCTTAGCTTAGGAGCTTGCCAATGCTGTCTGATTTGGGACAAGTTTTTAAGTACTGTTTATTCCCAGACAAGAACTGTAGATATGTAAATATTCATGTTTAGAAGGAGAAGTGCTTTGATTTTTTAATATTCTGTATAAAGACTTGTGTTTAGTTTGGTTTGTGGTTTAAGTGATAGCGTGCATTGACTCTTTACCCAAACATGTTTGCTGGTCTCTAATAAAGATAACAATTTGTGTGTCCCTGAGATTGCTTGAGAAGAAAGCATATGGTTACAGGATTCTATGGTGAGCTCAGGTCTATCAAGCCTCTCTTATTTCAAGCAGATGACTCATGACGGTTTGATATGGTGCATAATGGGGTGCTTTGACTAGTAATGGGGGTAAACAAGTATAGATCTGCACTGTACCTCCATCTAGGAGTAAGAGAGGTAAGGCCTGAATAAAGGAGGATTCAACAGGCAGAAATATTTCTGTAACAAAGGCATCAGTGCAAATAATAGCATTGATATTTTATACTGACACCTTAGTGTCAAAATAGTATTGCATAATTGAATTCCAGCTTCAGAAATTAATGTGCCTCTCAAATGTTTGCATGTATTACGGGCTCTATGTTCAGCAGTTCTTAGGCTTTTGCTAATACCTGCCCTTCAAGTTTATTCACAATGGGAGGGTTTGTATTTACATACTGCCATTTCTGAAAATCTAACTACTGGCCCTGGACAATGTGCAACATGTATTTCAGATGTGCAGACTAGTTGCTTCAGACTGATCTGCAAAAAAATAACATTAAAAATGTAGAAGAAAGAAGTAGTGCTCACTGCTGTGGTGGTGTAGGTTGCCAGTTCATGCACAGAGTGGGATTTCTTGTGCTGGATCAAATAAGACTAGAAATTCAAATTCACAGCATTTTGGTGAAGGAGCCTTTATTCTGCCTGGCCTCCTTGCCTCCAACCAGTCCTTCTATTTGTAACTTCAGCTTTGTCCATTTCAATGGCAATTTTCTAGTTTATGGGGTTGCCTGTCACTTAGTGTACTGACAAGAAGGTAAAACTGAACTTGACTCCTTACTACTTTTGATTCTTAAGTGGCATTCACAGCAGAAAACATTTTTCACTAAGAACAGGGGATATATTCCTTAGGAAATTCTTCAAGATTTTGCAAAAAAATGCTGAGAAGAGCAATTGTGAGAGGAAGTTACCTCTCTAGGATGGATTGTGATAGGGAGGAATGGAAAACAGCAAGCAGGCTCATAACCCTCAAGTTCAGGAACCAAAGACATTAGACTATATCACCTGGTTTTCTTTATAACACAAAAAACTACCTCTCACTCAGTTACCCCTGTACTAAACACAACTCCTTGTTCAACTGAAAATAACCTCAAACCAAAATTTATCTGGTTTTCCTCCCCCCCCTCCCCATTCTTCTGTGAGACAGGGAAGTGGGATGCTGGAATAGCCTTTAGGTATGTGACATTTTCTCCCTGATGGGCAACTTCATACTCTAATCAAGCTATCTTTCTACATCTTCTGTATTTTTCTCCTATGATAGAGTCTTTTCCTAGTTTAAACATCTTTTTTGTGTGTGTCTCTTAAACAAGCATGAACACCATATCAGGGCTAAGCATTAGTCTTGCAGGTTCTCCATAGAGGGAGAAGTCACCTCCTTTTTCCTGAAACCCCCCAGCATGGCTTGGGAGTTATATGGTCACTGTGACCTCTAGTATTGAAGAACTTTTGCAGTGCTCCCATGAGTTTTGTGAATGTCCACTAAAATACTGAAGTAGTCGCAATTGCCTACTTCTATAAATTGAAATAAAAAATTTCTTTCTTTTTCCTAAACTAATCATATTCTCCATCCTTGCAAAACTGGGGGGACTTTTTATGTCTCCAGATGGAGTATTCAGCCACGTCATCCACATGCTGTGTGCCCTGTCACCCATTACAGCCACAGCGTTCAGCTGCGGGGTCCCTTTCTGCAGACATCACCTGCCTTTCCCTTCTTTGGCAGAGAACTTTTCATTTGGAGGAAACATTTTTTTGTTTTATTTTAGTGAGTGGAACTTAAATGTAGTTAAAGTCATCCATAGTGCTCTCTACTTCCCATTATTTATATCTTGCAAACATTTCTTTTATGTAGGTTTGCTGAGCTCTGAAATTAATGGGGGAACCTGCAGAGGGATGGACCTCATTAAAGATATTTCCATTTCATTCTTTTTTGAAAGCTACTTTTCAAGGTTTGCCACTTCCACAGTCTTTGTTCACTTTAGCAACAGCATGGAGAGCTTTTTTTTTTTTTTGTCAAGAGAATGGAGTAATGTAGAAAAGCAGCTTAACAAGTCAGAACTATTTTGTAGTTGCTTACATACACTAAACATTTCTCCTAAAAAATTAAATCAGTCTTGTTCTACAAATACTATTTTCTATTGAAAGGTGTTCATTGGCACTCATTTTATTCCTGTTCTTTATCAGCTACATGAGTGTTCCATTATTTTGGTCATGATTGACATTAGCCTCACTAGACTATAGTTGCCTAGGTCATCTCGTTCATTCTTGTGAAGCATTCACAAGCACTAAGATTCTTTGTGCCTGTTGTACCTCCTACTGATTCCGCATTTTTTTTCTATGATGGGAAGTTAGTGCCTTGGGCTTACGACAGAGTAGGGTTCTTGGATGCAGATTCTCCAGAACTACTTGCTTTTAAAAAAAAAAAAGTTAAGCACTGATGTAGGGTATTTAACAGCCACTTTGTCTACTAGTATACTACAAAGAGTTCTCTCTGAATATGGATATCATCTACTATTTTCCAAGCATAGCTTATAAACATTTTCAAATTTTGTTTTTTCAGTATCACTTAAAATTTTATCATTTCTATCAAGAAATGTGCATGTTTCATTGCTATCAAATCATGTGCCTCATACATGTATATAAAAATTTGGAATCTATGTTCCCATAAATATTCACATTATTTTTCTTGCCAGATGTTGATTTTTCCCTTGTGTCTTTAGATTTTCTCATCAGTTTTCTATATTTTATAAATTCTTATTTACGCTGACATCTATTTCTCCTGTTTCCCATTCTGTCATTTTCCATCAATGGTAATTGCTGCCTTCATTCATCCACTGAGTTGTAGCTTTTTAGCAGTGTCTAATAAAATTTGTTCATTAAGAAATCCCAATTTCTTTTCATATTCCTCCCACTAATTTTTATTAACTTTCTTGAGCTTTGGCAAAATTACTCTTCCTGATGAACTGTGCTTCTGTATGCAACAAACTATTTTGAGATTATCCTGCTTGCTTCAATCAATATCAATGAGTTATTAACGTTGCTTCCAATGCATCCTTCAACATCAGTCCAGTGATTAATTAATCAGGAGTTATCTTGTGAAGTGAAATTACTCTTGAGTTAGGAAAATCATAGACCGCCCTACAGACTTGAACAATATTTTACTGTGTGGCGGTGGAGTGCCTCCTGTGTCTGCTTCCATAGTCAAAGTCCTTGCTAATACAATTTTGTTTCTTTCCAAATACATAAACATGGGCTTAAGGACTAGCTTACCCTGTCCTCAGATCTGATTCAGTAATCATTTATGGATATTCAACTTTCTAGAGTTCAGGGTTATCACTAGCTCAAAACAATTTAGAGGGGTTTTAATACTGAATACAGGTATCATCCATTTCTTCTCTCCCACCTTTATTTTGTATTTGTGCTCTTCTTCATATCTGAGCCATAAATGCACGGGATTGAACAGAAAAGTGCTTAGATATTTATGCTGGTTTCCTGCTGCTGTTGCAAGCTCATATTGAGATTTTATCCCTGGTGGGCTGAGGTTTGTTACACTCCAATTCTTAAGAAATTAAAGCCAAAAGGTAGAAAGAGGAAGCTGAATTCACCCATAAATTTCTCAAGAGTATAAACTCAAAATTAAATTTTGGCACCTCCCATTCAAAACAGAAGAGCCACAGGACCATACCTGCAAACAGAGCTAATGAGGAAGCAATGCAAACCAAAGTCCATTTCCTCAAAATAAACTTTTGCTTTGGTATGGTGCATGGTGTTGAAGAAAACATAATGAATATCCCAGGTCTATGAGGTATCCTATATGCTTGAATTCCCTTTCCAGTTGTCTTTCCATTGCTTTACTGCCACTGCAAATATTGGTGAGGGGAGGCTGTTAGTGGCTTCCAGAAATTTAACCTCTGCTATCTACTCTGAGTAGGTTGGTGGCACAAACTACACATAATGCACCCAGGTTTGTGCAGAAAAACAAAGATCTTTTTGCATCCTTCTCATATTTTTAGTAAGCTTTTTCCAATAAGCCTATGTTTATTTTAACAGCAATGAAACCGACAGGGCTCTATAGAATTAATATTTGTAAAAATTATTGAATGATATCTTTGCTTATCTCCAGAGAGTATGAATTCCTTTCACATAGTTTCAGTAGTTCAGAGCTACCTTTCTACCTGGATTATTTGACTCTTTTTGGTTTTGAATAAAATAGGGACTTTAAAATGTATTTGGAAATTTGTTCTGGTTTTTGCCTTTGTTAATGCCATTGGCTGGATGATTTAAAGGGCCTTTGTTGTGAGTTTTACATTTGTTACATGAGAAAACTCATGGCAAAACCAGCTTTCACGATACCTCTTTATAATGACAAAGGTTATATTTCTGCCAATACTAACTTGAGATTGAATTCTGTTTTGGTAGCTTTCATGACACCTTCTGTATTCGTTTTCCTATCACAGTTTGAGCACCTGGGTTTGACTGTTGGTGAGCCCACACAAAAATCCCAGCAATGGATTTGTGTTTTGGAATTAAAAACCTGCTAGTATGATTCAGTGGTGAATAGACTGACTCCACATACTGATGCTGAGAAGTGAAAGAAGCAGCTAGCAGGCTGGGCACAGCAATTTCTGATGGACTCAGAGCATAGCAACACTGTAAATCTTTTTAAGTCATCTAATTTTGGGGGCTTGATCAGAACAGCAAGAGATCTATGCTGGAATTGTAATGCACATATGTGCACAAAGAGGATGCTGCTAGCTTTCATCTTCTTACTTCAGGATTATCAGTCCAACACACTTCACCTTAGTACAGTTACAGCAAGAATTCAATTTAGATGTAACTTGACTAGAACCATGGGGTTTTTACTGTTTCCTATATTGAGTGCACAAATATTCACAATCTAAAATCTTCAGCTGAAAAGAGCTCAATGTCCTATGTTTTCTCTTGGCTGTTGTACCTTCTTTCAGCTATACTAGAAAGAATTAAATAATCTATCATGGCTTTACAGGAACAATTTCCATTTAATTAAGTCAGCGTCTTCTGCAAACCTCCATGTCAGACTCTCACAGCCTTTAGGAACTGCAAGAAGAAAGGAGGAAACCAGAGCAGCCATGAATCCCCTTGCTGCAGCACCTGCCAGCTCTGCAGGGCTTATCCTAAGAACTGTGTGATGTCCTGGATTGAATTAGATGACAGCTTTGTTTAGCAGGACATCTAGGGACTATCTGAGGTATAACTCGTCCAGTACAGGTCAGTCTGCCTAGTGTAACACCTCCATGTGAAGGGCAACGGCTTCCACCTTCAAGCTTCATAAACATGTCTCTAGCAGAGTTACTGAGGGAAAAGTCTTCTCAAGCTTCAGGGAGCGAAGGGGGTCATACCTTTGCAACAGAAAATCTAGTTCTGTTTTGCATCATCTTTACTGAGGACCAGGGCACCTTACTGCTCATTTACTTTCACAAACACCTACTGATTTCTACCTAAAATATAACCTATCAGTTGGGGTTTCAGACTGCTAGGAGGATGGTGAAAAGAGTATCGCTGAGAATAGTCTATGTATGAAGGCTGACTAGTCTTCTGAGCCTTGAAATTAGCTTAGTACTCATATAGAAGTCCAAAAACATACCCCATTTCTTGTAAAGCCCCTGGGGGTTTGAGGAAGAGGATAACAATCTTCTGTGGGACTTCACTGGCATCATTATGCCAATCTGCTCACAGTTCTCCTTCTCAAAGATGCAGGCCCCAGTGTATAGGCTATCCTTAACAAAGCTGTGGTTTTTTTCTCACCTTTCAAATCCAGATCACTTTATTTCTGGGATAACACAAGGAGAACAGATGCAGAAAATTGTGTCTGTGGACCCATACACACCTGCTTGCTTGCCTATGAAAATCAATATGACTGCCAAAGACAGACATTGAGATCTGAGATGGTTTGAATGTGCATTTGAATGCTAGAGGAGGCTCAGAACAAGGAAGCAGTATAAAAGTAGAACAAGGGTGTTATTTCTCCTCACTGTAAAGAAATACCATAAGCCACAAGGCAGGATCATGACAGTCGGCTGCGTTCGAACTGATGCATACCAATAATGGCATAAAAGCCAAATGTCATCTTAAAATTATAACCCATTGCTAGAGGGATAGTAGATTTTAAGCAGCCATTGTCCTTTATGTGTGCATCTGGGCAGACAGGCAGAGGAAATGGAAGTGGGCACGTGATCTTAACCATGGATGTGATATCCAAATAATTTTTGCAAAATGCCATTCGTGGTGTCACAGTTAACTACTCTTTTGTCTCCGGCAAAATACAGAGTCCTATATCAGGTATTCCTTAGAAATGACAATGAATGAGTTCATACGTGAAGTAACATATTATTTGTATTCAGACCTGCTGTGTAGCTGTTGTGAGGGTGCCTTCTGTCTTGCCCACTGCATGCTGAGCCACGCGGAGCCACGCAAGCAGGGCAATTGATTGACACTGAAATCATGGCTTTTCTCAACCATTCTTCAGATGCCCATCTGCAGCAAGGAAGCGTGGAACAGTTTTACAGAGCAGGCACTTAGCAAAAATTTCTCCAAATACCCCCTACCAGGTAATTATTTCTTTTAGCCTGATTCTAATGTGAAGGGTATGGCTACAGGTCTGGTCTTGGATAAAGCAGAGGCTGTTCATCACATTGTCTTTCGGGAGTGTAATTTACTCCTTTGGGGGTCTTTTATCTCTTCACAGGTTCCTCTAGAACATTGTCCTCCAAATGCAAAGTACAGTATTTATTTATTTGTTTCTCTAAGCATGAGCAGTTTCATTTGGAAAAGGAGAGGAGAGAGAGGGGAAGAGTGGCTGCTATGAGGGAAAATATCTGATAAATTCATAGAAATATATACATAGAAAAGGTGCCACCACTTAGCCAGCTGTTCTGGAAAGCAGGCTAAGGAGCAGTTCCAGGCCTAAATAAATTGTTAAGAACTTGGGCAAGCAGAGAAAAAACTGAGATGTTATATGCCTTCAGAAGACTCCTACACTGAGACTACAGACTTGTAATTTCACTGACCTTTTCACTTAACAGCTAATATAAGATCCTAATGCTCTGTTGCGGGTATAACACAGAAAGAATAGATGAAAGTTCTCCTCAAAAAGTATCGGCAGTGATCTTTAAGCAAGAAAATACCTGCATTTCTGGTATTTTTTAAATTTTCTTTCAGAAAGTGAAAAGTTGCAGCTCTCCAGAGCTGACAAGCATTTTACTCCTTTCATCTGTCACTGGCAAAGAGATATGAAACATTTATTTCCCCAATCTTCCCAGAATTGATAATAAATTGTCAGAGCCAAACATTCATATCTGGTGGCTTTTTAAATAAAGGATTAGCCCTTCAATATTTCATTTTTAGCCAGAATTGCTCTGTAAGCTTGATGAGAAGGAGGTAATATGTAAAAGACTGTGTGGAAAAAAAGCTATTTGACCAGTGGCAAAGCGATGTGGACAAGCAATTCTAGGACATAATTGATTTTCTCTACCTCAAGCTCTGTGTGTATATATAGATGTATATAGGTGTGTGGGAGAACCAAGGGAGACAGACTGGCTGTCAGAACTGCTGGCTTTTGTCAAAGTTGTTATTGAGGACTTTTGCAAGCTGGCAGATTTCTGACAGTATCAAACTGTTGATAAGAAGATATACAGGGGAATGAATATATCTTGCTATTACCAAAATGAGTGTGTTCTTAGAAAAAAAACGAAGCACTCAATAATGCACGTGGACTTTCCTTGCGGGCTGGTCTGGGGGCAAACCGCAGCCCTGTAGGATTTAAGAGAGTGGTCACTGCTCTTCTGCAGTGTTCCTCTGCTTGGCCACTGCGTTTAGTTCCATCTGTAAGTACTGAAGTGAACAAAGTGTGGATGCAAGAATATTTCTGAAAAATATTCAAAAGCATGCTGCTTTTGAAAGGTCACTGCAAAATCTGTCCCTGGGGACGATTCACAGCTTCTGCTTTCCAGCCTGGTGTCTGTCCCTCTGCTCCCATGAACAGGGGAAGAGCACGTCACTTCTCCATGGCTTTGTGTTGAAACAGCTCTTTGCAAGCTGCTCTCCTGTTCTCATTTGAATTCCAACCTTTATGGTCAAAGCAGAAAGGAAGGAAGTTTGCCTGTGTGTTATGTACTCTGTTCTCCCATGCTGCTGTCCAGTGGTGAGTGAGATGCCGACAGTGTATTATACATGGCAGAAGAAATGTGAAATGACTGAAAGCTATTTACATCCCTGCTAAATTACGTATCCCGATTCCTTGGATTTGGATTGATGGCAAAGCTCTCAGGATAGGGAAAACACCATTTCCAGAAATTGTCTGTTCTTTGTGCAGTTCTGGTCAAAGAGAATTCCTGCCTTTTTAGCATGAAGGCTGGAATTCCTTCTGTCATAGTGAAATGCATTACTGCAGTGAAGCCATCATCTGGAGGTGCAGTGGCTGAGTACAGAGATGAAGCTAGAAAGAGCAGGGGCTATATAAACTGGTACATGAGTTGCTTAGATCTTACTCAGACAAAATGCCAGATGATACTTTCCTTCCAGATGCTGAGTAGGACTCTCCTGTACACCTGATTTACTACACAGTAGCAAGCATGACACTTGTGTGTACTCAGCAACTAGTCACTGATGATGGATGTAGTGACTTTTTGTGTTTTAACTGTAAAAGCAACTGAAGTGTGAACCTGCGGCAAAAAAAGGTATAGTTATGCTCTGATAAAGATTGCCAAATGCCTTCCACTCCTGCTTGGAAACCACAGCTTCCACCTCTCTTCACCAAGTCTTTGCATTTCCCTGGCCATTTAATTGAATTTTAGATACCTGAAGACATCTGAAGAAAATCCAGTCAGAAAGGGAAAGAGAAGGTTAAAAAGAAGGTTACTGCAAGAGCATACAGCAGGTGGGCATCTAACTTGGTTTCTATGGGCTTATTAGGCTATGTTGAGCAAAAAGAGATGCATTTCATTGCAACCCATGTAGCAATGAGGTTATATTGCAGCTGGCACTGCAAAAACCAGTACCTTGGTCTAGTCAAATGAAGCTTGAATGTGATCAGGCAGAAGGGGACAGGAAAACTGGTAGAGAAATATTTACCATGACATGATGAAACCATCAGCAAATCCAGCCTGTTTCTCTGAAATGAGTAACAAGGTGCTGAAAGCTTCTCAGCTGTGCAGTAGGACTTTGGCTCCAGGCAGTGAAATTGCAGAATATCCCTGAAGTGCAGAGTAAGAACATGGAAAAATAGTTTTCTCAACCTGAGGGAGGGGGACTGCGTTGACTGGAGTTGCTGAGGTTCTGCTCACATCCACTACTCAGAAGGCACAGTCATGACTAAAGACTTGGTCATATCATTTGCAGTAGCAAAGAAGTCATCTTCTCCAGACTTCCAACTCCATGTTTGTATCTGCAGCAGGTCTGCAGAACTCCTTTTTCTTCTTGGACATGCAAAGAAAAGCACTGACAGATTTCAGACTTCTATTAGCAGCAAGTTATCTCTTATATCCATTCCCCTTTCTTCCTTCCAAGTCAGTACAATGAACCTAGCAGCCAAACTGTCCTGCCTTACTGTTAATACTTCAGGTGCAAGGAAGGAAAACAGGACTTGGGCAGTAAGGAATGCCTCTGAGTCACAGTACCTCCTGATGTGCAATTGCAATTGAAATTGTAGCAATTGGTATTGTAGCAATTGAGACAGCCTCCACAGGAAAAGATAAGGTTACTCATACCCTCCACTATTCTATAGAAGATGATCTTTCAAGACGTCTGCTACAATAGCATTGTTTCTAATGTGTACAAATTATTTCAAAAAGGAGTTCAACAGTGCATATTAGAGAGCTTCCCACATCTTATGAAAAAATCTATAAAGCCTACTGTTAAAACTCTACTGTAAAAACTGATAGTTGCTGCTTCCTTTATCACTAGGGATCTTGCAAGGTACCAGGAGTTCTATTACTCAGAAGTGGTTTTTTCATATTGTTTATTCCTCTCCTAAACTGAGTCCTCTTTCCTTAGCATGTGGTTGCTGTAAAGGTGATTGTAAGGCTACACATGGTGTGCTATGTCACCAGGAGAAGAATAAGTACCAATAGCAGGTCACATCTCCCTTAAACTCCTCCCTGAGACGCAGCATTTCTGGCAGCTGGAGCTCAGGCTCTGCTCTCTGGAAAAGACCCTTGGCTATTCTTGTAAACGCGTCTACCTGTGACAGCACAGACCATATGGTATTGTCTCACCTAGAAGAGGAAGGTGGGTATTTCGGTCAATTTGCTTCTAGATCAACAACAGAAAGCAGGGAGGCTTTGTGCAAGATAACAAGGGATGTGTATCTGTCTTTTTACTGCTAGGAACTATTTGGAAATGAACACAAATGGGTAGGTTCCCTCTGTGCTCTTAGAGATATGACAAACATTTTAGAAGATAAAAATGAAACCTGTAACAGCTTTCATAACAATTTAGAGCATGTGGAAATGGGAAAACAATAGTTAACCCTATGGATCCCTTTTTTTTTTGGAAGCTTAAATAGAGCAAAAGTTTCACCAGAATCCCCCTATTTAGTAATAAAATGAAGCAAAAGAGAAGGCATTCTTTATAAGAAAAGTTGTCTCTTAGATATAAGTATTTTTAGATGCTACTTTTAATAAGAGTTTTTAATGTGCAGCTGACAAACGAAGCAGAACTTTGAAAATCCAGTAATGTCTGTGATGTGTTTCCTGTCAAATAAAGGGAAGTTAAAAAAATGTATCTGATTTATCTGAACAGTTAAAATATCATCATGCAGCCCTACTGAAAGGAGTTGGAAATTAAATATACTGAGGATAACGTTTGCTTACCCTTGATATAGGTGCATCATGCCTGTGGGCTGATAGATGTCTTTATGAATACAGTGTCATTGAGAAAAAGCAATTTCATAGAAATCTGCTTATTATAAGACTTTCAAAAAACAAAAGAACACAAACAAGAATCACATATGACTGTACTATGAAATATCCTGAGGAATAGACACGTACGAAGGAAGAGGAGATGCCTTTTCAGCTATCCCACTGAGAAACAAAGAGCTGTGCTAGCAAACTGAGTCAAAGCAATTCCTTTTAACTTTTTTTTCCCCCCATTTAAAAGCATCTCGTATGCCATTTGTTTGGTTCAGCTTTCAAAAGGGATTTATGCAGGTTTTTATTTTAAACTGAAATGCAAAGAAGTGAAAGGATTATGTGGTTGACTTGGCTGGGAACTACCTTTTCCAACTGCTTTGTTGTTTGTTTCATCAACATGAGTAATCACTATTCTGTGGAAGGTCTATTGAATTGTAGACTTACCCTATTAGGTGAAGCATAGTTACTTGCAATGATAAATAGTTATATCTATAATAAATTACCAACAGTAACCTCCTCTCTATTGCAGGATGAATTTATCTCATTCTCATGCGTACACTGGGCTTGCATCGGATAATTTCCTGTAATTTGAGGACTGAAGGAAATATTAATAAGACTTGGGGGGGTGGGGGAGGAATCCTTTGAACATCTGACTGAGTAAATAGGCTTGATATTTTTGTAAAAGCTTAATTTTTGGCCCAGTAGATTTTTAGAAGTATTCCTACAAGGGAAGCGTAAGAGCGATGACAAAAACTGTCAGTTCTGCTGACTTATTTCCCACCCAACAAGAATATTTTTAATGCTTTTGGGCATTGCAGCACCTGTCGTACTTGTTTTCTTTCCTGTGCATTCAGAGCAGGCGTTTTACTAGCAGCCCTGGACACAGATGTTTTACTATATCCTGCAAACCTGCAATGCCTTTGTTGTCCCGATGCCCGTTTTGTGGTACACCATCCTTGTGCAGGATTGCCGAAGAAACCTGAAGGAAGAAAGAGCTGCCGTTGTCCATCTGGCCTTCTTCTAGGCCGCGTTTCTGACAGGTGCTAGTAGCTGCTGTTTAGAAAAGCTCAGCATTTATAACTCTTAAACACTGGGTTTCTTTCAAAATTAATGCCAAATTCATTCTGATGAAGTTGAGAACAGGGATACTCATTAGTGGTCCATTTTTCTTCAGGAGCCCAAGCATTTGCAAGGGTTGTAGAGCTGACATGATCTCAAGGGTTAGCACACACATTTTGCAGCAAGCTGTTACTGCACTCATTGGTCTCATTCCTTCTATTCCCCAGGGATCCAGAAGGGCTCAGCACTGTCTCCAGAGAAGCTAACCTAGCTGACAGGCTGCGGGAGCTGCCTTTGAAGTCCCACGGAAATACCATGAGGTACCATGACAAGGAAAGTCGTTTTCTCCTCCAGCAGGGGTAAAGGGGAGTTTCTTATCCCCCACTCAGAGCACAGTGATGTTTTCTGACCCAGGTGGGTATGCTCTGCACCATCCTCATTTGCTCTGCTGAATTTAGCCCATTGATTGCTAATAGGAATAAAGCAAGCCAATGCCATACGAAAAAAAGGCTTGAAAACTGCCCCCCCTCCCCCCTCCACCCTGTCTTGAGTTTCTCTGAAATGACACTACTGAGAACTGCATCAAATTTGTGGCTATTGATATGCAGATGTTACAGTCTTTCACTGCACTGGGACAAAGACGACTGCATTTCCATGTCTGTTTTGCACATAAATATGTATATTATCCCAGTGCCCCTGCTTCCGCCAAAATGATAGCAATTGATGTTCAAATAGGACAGGCTATGCAAGACAAAACCCACAAATAAATTATGCTTATGAAATATGCTCTTTCCTTTCCTTTTTTCCTGATTTTTCTTTTCCTCTGCTATACACAAAGCTCAGGCCAAGCAGGATCCCTCTGGCTATATGTGTGGGCGGCCAATCTGGTTTTCTCCCAAGGTGACAGCTGCTTGCTTTTCATTAAGGAATATGACTGCCCTCACCTGGTGAGAAGAACGCTTGGAAACCTGCCATCCCGGTGATCTCATTGCATGTGAGCGTCTCTGTCACTTACGACAGCTGAGTGATGCCTGCAAAACAAAGGGTCACCCACTACACAGAAGCACAGTTGCTAAAAGAAGCTCTTTAAAATAGCTCCTGCTGTCTGACTTAAGATAAAAACGTGGTAGGTTTCATATTATTAGGTTAAATGAAAGACTGTTCTGGCATTTATTCTATTGTTACAGATTTCAAGGCATTTAATACCCCTTATTTTTAATCCTGTCATAAGTTTCTGTGATTATTCACAGGAACAGAGTTAGCTGTTAAGCGCTTCTATCCAAATCTGCTTAGTCTACTGTACTTCATGAGACATTATTTTGAAGAAAAAAACCCCCACAATTAATCTCAGGATGTAACTCAGGTAAGTCAAAAGTGATATTTGAAGAGTGTAAGAAAATATTGTTAAAATGTTTATTTTTCCTTTTACTTTGCTCAATATTGTGGCTTCGTAAGGTGATTTTACAATGATAAAAGTAAAATAAAGCAACTTGATTGAAACATTTCTGATCAACTCAAACCAAAATGCCTTCGGTCACATCTTTCGTAGAGAATATTGGAATGGTGGCCTTTGATTTCTATCTCAAAACAGATTTCAGAAATCTTCAGGTCTTCCTTGAAACAAAAATTTTGCTCTTTGCAGAAGGCTGTCATGAATGTGGATCGGATCAGAGACTGCAAATCTTAACTGGGTTGGTATTTTTCACATCCAGTAAATTAATTCTGCCATAGTATGAAAAAGAATAAGTACTAGAGTGTAAGATCCAATTTTTTAATTGCTCTTGGAAACTGTTTGCAGATGAGGAGCCTCTTTCCCCACTGCATTTGGCGAAAGCTGAAGCACACAGAGCCCCTGGGATCAAGTTGACTGAGCACCATGTTGAGTATATCCACACTTAGTAAAATGCTGAAGGAACAGGTGTAAAGTTGATCTTAAATATTTCATTCAGCTGGGATCATTTGCTGAGTTTGAGTCTTTCCAGTTGTACACGCCAAATGCTGGGAGGCAGTGCCTGTTGTTGCAGGACATGCTTTCTTGTTAATAGTGAGGATATGAAAACAGTGTGAGTTTCTCTCTCCACATTTGCTTCTTGAGACCGCATCCATTAGTTTAATGGGTAATGTCAAATTGTCCACACCAAGGTTGTGATGGTTTTGGTTATTTATACATAGAGACTGTGTAGTGCAACTCTGTATCACGTGAATCTATGCTTCATGTCACTAGGAACTGGGGTTACTTATCCATCACAGAGAAATTAATTTGCTTGCAGTTACAGTAAATCCATACATGGTTTGCTGATCATCTTCAGTTCAATTTGGTTTATGTATACCTTTTTCTTAAACAGAGGTGATTTCAAATAGGAAAGTGTCCCTCATCTGCCCTGCCATTATAACAAGGCTTCTCTAAGGACCATGTTCCTTGATGTTCCCTTGACAACCTGTTCTTCATCTCTCTTTGGGTTTTTCTTGTTTAATTTCTTGCACATACCCCTTAGGAAAACAAAATTCAGTGTAGTCTTTCATCTTGCTTGTGCATGTGTATTTTCTGTGTTAATGGTGAAAACTTGTGAGTGTTCAGCAGAACATCATTATCATAACTGTTTAGATTCTGTAGATGATTCACTGTTAATTGTTAACTGGTTCATCCCTTTGCAAACCTCAGAAGTAGCGTACCTACCCATCAATTTCAATGGGAATTACTCAACTCACTGTACCACTGTACAGCTCAATATCTTGATGGAGATTGAAATAATGACACTCTGAACAACACATCCCAAATAAAGTAGCATAACAAATACAACTGGTGAATTTTGGCTAAGCAGCTATACAGATAGCATCTGTGTTTAAGGATTTTTACACATTACTGTCCCAAAATAACACCAATCTCTACTCAGTAACATCAAACAGGTTTCAGAGAGTTAATCGCTGCCCATTTGAAAGTATAAAAACTTAACAATTCCTTTTGGGCAGAGATTTTTTATTGTGGTTTTTTGTTTGTTTGGGGTCTTTTTGTTTGGTTTGTTTTTTTTTTCCTGAAGAACCGAAGCTGTTGCTGTCACCAGCTGTAAGCGACCTCAGGCTTTCTGTTCCCTCCAAACCACAAAGCATTAGCCCTGATTCCTGATGTGAACAGTAAGAAATTCACAAGCAGTGCTGCAGGATTCTTTTCAGCCCTGAAAGGATTCAGTTATTGTGTGCTCCAGAAAGGCTGTGAGGGGTTTTGCCTCACTTACCTGACCAGTAACAGAAGTTTGGGAACAACAGTTATGCCACAGGAGAGCAGAATACCCCACCACAGGTTTTGTATAACCAGTTCTTCTGGCTCAAGTTCATTTGGGGAAAGGAAGGTTGCATGGGGGTCATTAGCTGTTCTCCTAATCCCAGGTCATGTCCTCAAAGTAAAATTGGCTTTCTTCTGGGGGGAAAAAAAAAAAAAAAAAGAAAAAAGAAAAAAAATATCACATTTCTTTGGGTGAGGATCATGAGCTTACCATGAGGGCTGCATATAAAAAATGCATTCTTGTTGAAAGGCTTCACCATGTGTTTGGGTCCCCTCTGGAGGCATCCAGCCATCTGACCAGACGCAAGACCCAGCCAGCCCCTGTAGAATCTTGGTAGTGCATCGTATCAACTGGAAAGCAGTTCTTCAGCTTGTCAGAGGCTATGTCCTCTGTGAGAGCAGCTTTTTCCTTTTCCTCTAGGTCATTCTGTTCTGCCACAGCTTACTGGGAAGATTCAACATGGGAAAAGAGTCTGCATGCCCCATTGCAGCAAAGATGCTGCTTGTGCATGGAAGCAGAGCTGTGACTCATTTTGGTGGCTCAATTATGGCTTGTCCTTAAAAGTTCTGATGTGGTCAGCGTTTCTGTAGCATCTTCTCCTTCTGGAAAGCTTGTGTTTATCCTGCCAATCCTTTCTTCCACTCCCACTTCCTTTTCTGACCTGAGTAGTGCCACTCAGGAACATCATGCATTACTCCAAGCCCTCCTTCTGTATGTTCTTCAGGACTGACAGGCAATTTCAAGACTCAATTTCTTCAGCCTCTTCCACAGACACTAGAATGTCTTTGCGCTGTCATTGATACATCCATATCCATGAGCTCCGGTCAAGGAAAGATCATATAAATGGGTTCACTGGCCACTTTCATCCTGAAGTTCTCAGTGATGTATAAATCTTCAGAGGTCCTCTACCAGCTTATGTAGGTACCTTTTTTTTTTTTTTTTTAATGTGTTCTAGCTCTTAGCTAGCCAAAACACAGTGATTACAGGCTCTAAACCATGTTATTTTGGTCCTAGGTTATGCAGCATTATTGTATCGACCACCTAAAACAGCAGTGACAAACTCACCTTTGAGGTTGTCTTCCCTGTCAACAAGTGAAATTATGCTATTGAATTATGTAAAACAAATAAAATATTTTTTTTCAGAGATAATACATTATGTGAGACAAACTATCCTCTCTGCTCTGGACCTCTTCAGGTTAGAAATGGGTTAGTAAATAGAAAAAATTCTTGCCAACCTATGCACAATAACGTGTCATCATGATGGTGTACCAAAAGTTAACAGCATGAGGAACCCACTCCTTCAAAGTCACCTCCCCTATTAGCAGGAGTGGGGAGAGAAAGGCCATGGAGAAAAGCTCCTTCTTTAAGTCATATATGAGATTGGAGATGACCTAAGTGTGAACTGAGAAAAAAAGCAGCACCAGATTTGGTGTAAACTACAGAAAATGGGAGGAATTAATAAGGTCAAGGTAGTTGTAAATATAGCTGGTTTCCAGAGGGATCTTAAAGGGCACATTGTCAGAAGTGAAGGCGAAGAGTAGGGAAGATGCTCTTGTCTCAGTTAGAAACAATCCTGCAGCAATCTAAAATGATAGATTTCAATTTGCACAATGTGACTGTCATGTTTAAAAGGTTAATGGAAGGGATACTTTCTGCAAGTCTCTTGGCATGGTGATTATACCTAGGAGATACACTGGTGCATGTGAAAGCCCTTGAACAGGAACAGAGAAGTCCACAAATGCCCTGCGAGAGCTTCAGTACTGCTGCATGGAGAGGAAAAAAACTAGAAGCCTTGTTTCAGAGAAAGTAATTATTTTTTTTTTGGCACTGGGAAGAAATAATTCCACCTACAGGATGTTAACTTTTTGGAGAAAAAAAATCAGAGATCTCCACACCTGTGGAAGTCTTAACTGCTTTTTCTTGTTATGTGGGCTTTGGCTGGTGGGCAAAGTAGGACCCTTCTCATGCATTTCAGTAGCAAGTAAGATGGCTGAGAAAAGCTATTGCCTGTGTAAAGTCCGAGAGCAGCTGAACAGAGCAGCAACAGGGATTTTGTGAGTACTCTGTGATAGCAAGGAACTCTTAGTGTGCTTCAAAGGAAAAACAAATACTATTTTGAGTCATGTGTGGAAGGAATATTGTGCAAGAGAAACTGCTTCTTGGATTTATTCAAAGAAACAGAGCTTTGCAAATAATTGCCCTAAATAAAAACTACTGTTTCTTAAAAAAAAAAAAAAAAAAAAGTACCCCCTCAGTTTCTGCTCGTGGGAGCCACCAGAGAGCTCTGCCTCACTGCTCTCATGCAAATAGACAAGAGAGAATTGCTTCATTTTATATGAAGTATTATAGATGGGGCTGTATGTTTGGGAATGATAAGCACTCCCATTTTGCTGTGGCTTTTCTCCAGGTGCAGCATGCTGTGGGAAGGTAATAGCAGTTCTGCCAGGCTGCTTTGAGATGTCTGTCATGCAATTGCTTTAGCATTTCTGCTGCTTAAGTAAAGAGCATTTTCAGCTTTTGCTAAAGGAGAGTTCTTTGCTTTCCCAGAGAACTTTGAAAGACTCAATCTTTTTTGGCACACAAGGCAAAGGAAATACTCCCCTTGACTTCAATGGGAGTTGGGTCTAAGCCCAAACAAGGGCTGATGAATGAGCTGAATCAGTGGCAAGTGTTCTCTGCTGGTGTGATTGCCATCTTTTATGTAGAGCTGAAAAGAAAAGGGGATTGGGTTTTTGTCCTTCTTTCACTACCTTCTGTATGCCTCCTTGAGAAAGCTCAAGAACAGGACATGTTTCAACTCAGATCTAAACTCTCTGTTTCTTTGCCAGTCACTGCAACAGAGCACCAGTAGCCTCTGCCTCCTTCTCTTCTGCATTGCAGGCCTCTGTGCTGCAGGTCATTAATTACCTGTTCGTGGTGTACTTGCTGTGCATGTGCAATGCAGGCTGCATGCCTGTGTTCTGGCTGATAAAGTGTATTAAACAGATATTCAGTCACATATCCCATTCCCATTTCTTAGTGAATCCAACTACATTGTCCGTTTATCCATTTTTTTTATACTAGCCAATAGAATTCTTTATTATATTGTTCTGAGGGCAAAGGGATTTGTTGTGTACTCACCGCTCATTCTTGTGTCCATGATATGAAAAAAAGTCAAAGGAATGATCAGGCTATTTAAAAATACAACATTTTTTTGTTAAATATAAAAGAAGTCTTTAATAATGTATACACACAATAGAGCACAAAGCTTTTAAAATAAAATTCTCAATGTTCTCAAAAATAGCATTTAAAATTAATTGCTCTGGCTTTTTGTCCTTTGTCTTTTACTCAACCAAAGAAAGTTGTAGGTGACATGGAAAAGAAAGTAAAGAAACTAGCATTTTTTCCACACAGTTCTAAGTCATCGTGTACGCTGGGTGCCTTCCAGTCTGGTGTCTGGTGGAAGTTGGTTCCATCTTCATTTCCAGCGCATAAGCTAATTTAGTTTCCTAAACTGCATACTGTACCAAATCTGGAGATGGACATCATGGACAAGATACTCTCTATGATCCATGGTTTTAAGTCCTGACCAAGGTGCCCCTGCAGCTCAAGTGGTTGTTTGGACAGCACATTCAACAGTGTGTTTCTCTGAAATTATTCTGCTTTTGAAAAGGGGCTTGAGAGACCAAGCATGTAGAGAATTATAACTTTTGACAATTGGGATAGTGTTTCTGCAACGTTATGTCCTTTGGGAAATGAAATCAAACAACAAAAGTTAATTTAATAAATTCTGGGTTGTCTAAACAACCAGTGAAGAGTCAGATTTTAGGTCACCTCCAGTCTGTTAGATGTATGTGTGTTCAGATGTTTGATTGCCTTTTGACAATCTGCTGAGTTGCATTTGTTGATCTTCCAGGGTGCCCATTTTATAAATTGCTGGCAATATTACTTCTGCAAATGTAGTCGATGTTGTCTTATATTTAATTTTCTTGTATGAGATAATTATCCTCTCTTCTTTCCTCTAGATGTATTCCCAGACACCTGGCAATCTTCTGAGTTTCTAAATTGGGGCTGTCTCATTCCCCATTGCTCTGGTAGTTTATTGGGAATCAGTGGAGTCTTTTCCCTGATATCCCTTTGCATTAGGTAAGAACCCAATCAGAATGCACTTTTATTGTCTGTGTCACTAAGTCTTCCATCTGTTTTCCCAATGTCATCAGAAATTTCATTACTCTTTTATGCCAGGGTAACTACAAATTGTCATAGTGACTTGGTTGTCACCTGCAAAGTGATCAGATTCTCCTCCCAGCTGCAAGATGACTTCAAGCCCACACAAGGCAGGTGATAGGAATAACAGGTACTACCCCTTTTTCAAGTCAGGCTGCTGTCAAATCACTGTTAACTCACTGTAAAATCAATTTGATTATCTGTGAGATATGTTGGGAGCAAGCTCCGTGAGCAGGAATCAAGTAGAGATCTGTTTCAATATTTTTTTTTTTTTCATTTTGAAATTCTAGATCATCAAATTTTTCAGTTTGTGCCTTTTCAGCTTTGGGGTACTTTTCCTTCCATTTTCCTTATTCTTCCTTTGCTCCTGAATTTTCTCAAACATCTGATATTAAGAGTTTGGGTTTGGGGGAATGTGATGTTTTCATTCTGTACTCTTTCCAAATCATCAGCAACACTTGAAGTATTCCATAGATTGAGGGACACCTTTAATGTATTTGATTCTGTAGTCTGTACCTTTCAAAAAATTAAAGTTGGATAAAGTTCAAAGCTATCAAAATCAGGAAAAAGGGGAAGGTTTAGGGAAAATACCTTGGAAGTAATTTAGCTGATTGTACTCATTAATGTAAGTGAAAAAGAAAGGGGAACAGAGAAAATCCCAAAGAACACAACCAAAAAAGAATGTCATGTTAGTGGCTGATTTCAGGAAAAAGATAAAATCAGTACCTAAAAATGAAATTTCACAATTTACACACTGATTCCTCCTTCCTGGCTGTTTTTCACTATTTCTCATTCAGACACACGTGGGCATTTGCACTGTGTTGATAGCACAGTGATGCAATTGCTGTGATAATAGCCACCATTGTAAGGAAGTGTAAAGCAGATTCGGAAGCCTATTAGCTGTAGTAGAAATTGGAAGTCCAAAATGATGAGATGCTCTTGTTCTGTGCTGTGTGGGCAAAGATGAATCACTGCCCAAAAAGCCATCTAGCAAATTAAGCTTTTCTTGAAAAATCCCTTCATACTCTGACTCACTGCTTCTTTCTAAAAGCTTGTGACAGACAAAATATTTATTTTCAAGCGAACAAATATGAAAAATAAAATAAAATGACTGATGACCAGTTTCTAATGTTAAAAGCTTAATTTTTACCGCCAATTGATTAATTCATCCTGTTGGATTAATTAGCTCTGCTATTTCCCTTTTGAAAAGAAATTGGTTTTTAAATACATTTTGCCATTTTCGAACTCATAAAAATATTGCTCCATCAGCAACACTTGAGGAAGAGTATTTATGACCAGGAAAAGGAAAAAACACAGCAAAGAAGGCTGTGAGGATGGAGGTGTTTAAAAGATGTAGATGTGGCACTTAGGGACATAGTTTAGTGGTAGATTTGGACTTGTTAGATTAACAATTGCACTTGATGATCTTAAAGGTGTTTTCCAACCTAAATGATTCTATGATTCTATGATAGCCATAGCTGGCAGCCTGGCCATAGATGTCTTGGAGCAGGACAGGAAGGGGTACCACCGTGGATGTATAAGTATCAGTCAGCAGAGGCTTAAACAGGGTAGGAGAGAGAAAGTGTTCATATCTGGTCTGTAGGGCTAAGTGACAATATTTATATGGATAGTCTAAGCTATTTTGTTCAACTCACGTCCTAAATTGGCCTACATGTTTCCATCCAGCATGCCAGTTTCTCTCCCAGGGATGTGGGAACTTGGCTTGGAAAAGGATGTCTGTGTAACTTGAAGATACACCTTGTGTAATTTGGGGAGACTAGGAACAGTCAAGTTGCTATTTGTCACATGTTTGCAGATCCCTTGGAAAGCTGAAGCTTAGATTTAAATATTTGGATGTAGATGACCTGGATGATTAAACTTAGAAAAACATTAGAATTAATTAGATACTGTAGACATCCCCACATATTAGCTGCTGTGCTGCCTCCTGCTGGGGCGTTGCAGTTTGGAAGTCGATCTGTTACTGCAACAGCGTGTGTTAAAAAGACATTTGCACTGAAGGGACCTCTGAATTAGAACAGTTTACACAAATATGCAACATTACCTAATAATAATGGGCCAGATTGGAGTCCTAACTGCTCAGTTTTTCATACGAGTCATGCAGTGGGTGACTGATTTCACAGCGAAGCTCACATGAGTAATAGCTCAGCACTGTAAGGGATCTGCAATCTGTCTTTCTATTATTATTTGTCTAATTATAACCTTTGTTAATTTGAAGTGCAGATTTACAGTAGAATGTGAACACATTCACCTGAAAGTTGCATAGGCGCTGCTCAGAGCAAAGAGATACAATTTCTATCCAGGAAAGTTTACAACCTAGAAAGCAGTTGTGTAATAAACCAGGGCAGGGGGCGAGCAGGAAGAGAGATGAAATAAGTTTAATCAAAATCAAACAGAGATATAGTCAGGGTTAGGAAGGAGACATGGAGAGCATCTTTCTGGATCTTATAATTGATAGCTATATAAATTACAGAAGTAACTTAGAATACACTTACATAACTTACTGGGTGCTTAACATGATTACTAACCTTTGATAAAAATGGCACAAGTGCCATTGGCCTGATCAACATAATTTTTAATATTTTTTTTTCTATAAATTGTCAAAAAAGCCTTAATTTTATAGGAGTTGGCCTTTTGTGGATGAATGGAAATAAATTTTGTCTCAGTAAATTTTACAAAAATTTACTAAGACAGCTCCAGAACTTTCTACATGAGTAAATATATTCACATAAGTATTTATTTTTGTCTTGATGTTTTTTTGCATTTGCTGTTAACACAGAAATCAGTGGCAAATTTCAAGAAGCCATGCTAATTATTCTCTGTAGTAACAACATTTTTTCACTTGCCTCAAGCTTTGCTGGCGTTCAGCTGTTTGGACTGATAATTCTAAATGATATTTCAATGATTCTGTATAGTTTAAATGGCTCAGAAAAATTGCAGCTAAAGTTAATTGTAAGGCTTAAAAAAATACCATGTTTGCCCCTGTGGAGAAGAAAAAAAAAAAAAAAAAGTTACTTCTTCACTGCAGACTACCTGAAATTTGGTGTGGTGTTTGTTTTATGCTTGTTCTTCTGAAATTCTATCCAAATTGGGTTTTCTTACAGGAATTTGAAAAACCATAGTTCAAGTATAATCTGTAGCTTGTTTGGACCGGGGATTACTGAGCAAAGATTGGGACTGAGAGGAGGGGAGCATGAAATGAGGACCATGAGAGCTAAGACACCAGTTAGTGAAAAAGACAGTTTGGAGAGGAGAGGGGAGAATGGGAAATCGGCAGGGAAAATTGAGGCTTTTAAGAGAGCACGCTTCAATCAAGTGCATGGAAATGAACTGGGAATCATCATCTCCCTGCTGTCACAAATATCTGTGAAACAGCTGGTAAAGTGTCCATTCCTGTCTAGCGCTGATTCAGACTGCGAATGACAACCGAAGATTGCTATCCATTATTCCATTAGCTAAAATGACTGCCATCTCCTTAGCCGAGCCAAAGGTTCGAACCCCTCTGTTGAATCACACCGCTGTCAGTACTACCCTAGATGACATCTGGGGCTCTGGCTTTCAAAAGCCAGGGAGTGACATTGAAAAGACGAAATTGGAAAGACATTGCTGAAGATGGAAAATGAGCATATGCTTTTGTTAGGAACTCCGGCATGAAACTTTCTCGAGCATCTTTGTTTCAGCACCTCCTCTTCCTACAAGAAGCTCCGGAGGCAAGTAGTGTTGGCTGGATTCAGCAAGCAGAACAGACAGTGCTCAGTTTAGGAGCAACTGCTCAATATTTTATTTATTTCTCTGCTGTTCAGTGCAGGAACAATATTCTTCTGAGAGCCAGGTACCTCTGCCCAGTTACCCCCTTATTTCTGCACCAGGACAGGGACCGTCTGGCTGGAGGGGCCATGCTTGACCCATGCAGGGAGCAGGTTGTATTAACTTACAGCACGGTGTTCAAAAAGTCTTTGGCAACACAATTTTTTCCTTATGCTTTTTTTTTTCTTCTTTTTCAAATCATGCCCATTGCTCTAGTATCTGAGCACATCACAAGCCTTAATTATTTATTATTTAATGACCAGGAAATCAAGAATTTCTATTTAGTTGTGAATGACCACAGCCTGGATTTCCAGAAAATGAACCCATTGATATGCTGAAAGCACAGTTCCCATTGATTCCAGAAGCAGTAAGGACTAGCCAGCTTTCCTATAAACATACATGTTAAATATCCACAAACAGAGACAGACAAATAGTGCCCACTTTTGAGACTCTCAGTGTAAATGACATATATTCCACCACATGTTATAGCAGAAGCAGATGCTCCAAGACAATATTGAAATCCCTTAATCTTGAAATGACCCTTAGTCTGGCTGGAATCCAGCCCCACAGAGTACATAGGTTCTCACACCTGCCACAAGGGAGGGAGGGTCCTACAAACAGTATTTTTATATTAAAGCAGTATAATTATATTATAGTCACACTGTTATAAGTCATTGCTCTGGAAAAAAATTAGCGCAAGCGTGAAATTTAGGACTGCATCTTCATTCCTCAGGGTTGCATAGGTGTTCTTGAGTTTTGTGTACTTGACTTTGCAACAGCGGTGGTATAAATGTACTTTGTATTACAGAGAAAGAGAGATTCTGCAGACATAGCACAGGTGAAATCTTGACAGGTGGATTCAAAAACAAGCACCCCATCTAATTCAAACAGGCCAGGATGTCTGTCTTCTATCCTATAAATTACCTCTTTTTTTGCAGAAAATTTATAAATTAGTATTTTTATATGTTAGTTATAAATTAGTATTTTATATCTTTATTTAGAGATTGACCTCCTTAATGTGTCTGAAACTTGGAATACCTATCAGTCACTCAAATACTTGTCTAAGCAAGTGCAAGACATAGTCCAAAGCACGTTACTGAAGGTCCAAAACACATTACTGAAGTCCTGGGCTGGAAAAACGCCAACACATATTTAACTGAAATATTCTGTGGATGTTAATACGGAACATGGGATTAATCAGGTACTCACATGCTTGCAAGATCTAAAAATGTTAAAATAGCAAACCATAAGTTTTGAACAGTTTTCAAATGTGATGATAAAATCTGATACAGATTTTCTTAGTGAGATGCTGGAAATGGGTTATAGCAGCCTTTACCACATAATTAATATCCTCTGAAATAACAAAAAACTCTTTATTGAAAGGGAAAATCCCAATGAGTTATATCTGGCAATTTTAGATTTAATTTCTATACTATACATAATTAATAAGGTGGTTTAGAGATTGCCTTACCTACTCATATTATTGTGCTTTAATTACTAATACGGTAATTGTTTCTGGTCCAAATACTGGAGCACTGCAATTGCTTCTAAGTTTAGTGCTATTTCCTTGGCAATGGTTGAGGATAAAACAGCACATTACATAAAATTGTTGATCACGTGATTTCTATATTAATCTTTGATTTTCCTAAGAATGAAACTAATAGGAAGATGTTGGAAAATGCACCATAAATTAAAACTGCAAAATGCTGCAGCTTATTTAATCTTTCATGTTGAAAGGTAGACTGAGGATCTAAATAGTTCCACTAAAGTTCTATTTATCTAGAGAAAATCTTTTCAATTAGTGAAGAAATGTCATTAACCCTCTGACATGAATGGGGTAGCTGCCACGCTTAGAGTTACATTGTAAAGACTTGCAGAAATTGGAAGTATTTTTACACACTTTCTGCAAGTTATACTTAAATAGGCTTTTCTATATTTAGGGAACATCTAGATTTCTTTGACACACTGCCCCAGAATCGTGAAAGATCTACTGCTCAGAATGGTTCGCTGGACTTCGTTATCTTCATGTACTGCTTTGTGCAGGCAGTTTAGAGAATGCCTGTGTCGGATGTAGCAGTTCAAACAGCTGAGAAACATGGTTCCTGATACAGCACACACATTTTCAAACTTAAATAGGTTAGCAGTTATGTTTTGAATAATTTATCAGAAGACAGATTTTCTCTGCACAAACAAGGTGTTGGAAAACACATATCACTGCTTCACTATTCAGCTACATTATTCTCTTCTCCAAAAGAGTTTAAAAAACTATTTCTGTGCTAGGCAGTATGGCTGTTCTTATCAGTTTTTGCAGTCAGACAGCCAGGTACTGATATACACAGACAATTCCTTTGAATTCTCATGTGGGATTCTTTAGTATCACACATTCTGGTACTAAAATTTTTGTGTCTAAGTCTCCCGTCTTCCACTGAGTTTTCCATTAACTAACAATTTGGTGTTTTTTTCCAGATGAAAGATTACATCTAAGGAATTTGTGAAACATATTGATTTCATATCAAAATACGATTGCATTTGTTCTCTCACCCAGCAAAAATAAATTACAGAACTGATGTTCCAGGTGGTCTACTTTTTGTGCAAATAAAAGCTTCAGTCCTAAAGTCTTGGGATCTCACTGAAATTCAGAGCTGGAGATTCATCTAGGGTAAAAACTGCACTGCATTCATTTTCAGTACATGGAGATCAGGCATGCAAGATTTTTTTAGACTTAATTAATCATCTGGCTGTGGAGTTTTAATCTATATTTCAAGATGATACAAACCAAAAAGGCTGATGGTAAAAATGTAAATGTAGCAGCAGACCCTTAAGCACTGCATAATTGTGAATCAGTCTAACTTGCGCAGAATCTATAATTCATATTGTAGGTGATCATCATTCATTATGTATTTTCATTTTTTTCAAAGAGACTTACTGTATACTTCAGGATTTGTCAGCACTTATATATTATAGACATAATTTATGAGGTCTTGTTAATTATTTCCAGAGGCATCAGACCAAATAAGATGGTAGCAGAACTCCTTCAAGAGAACTCATGTGATTGTTGTTTACCCAGTCCACAACTGCTAGTGGAAGCATCACACATCTAAAGTTTAGATGCATCTGTCTATGCATCCTCTGTGTGCAGTTTTCACAGCTGATAAAATCACCTTCTCATTTACAATTGTGTAAGCTGAGAGCAACTTTAGTCAGGGCTCTGTAATGGCACTTTTGTGAAATTACTCTTTGTACAGACAAGCAAATTGCTTTTTATGATATCTTTTTTATTTAAGGAAAATATTTTTCAGTTTATATGAAAAACCTCATGCACAAACTTTGTGTTAGATGAGCAAAAAAAGAGAGAAACAATATTCAGGCTGAGGTCTGGACTTCTGTTTTAAGAGAAAGCCCAACTAAACCATGAAGTCTGAATTCTCCATCCATTCTGGAGGGTATTCCAAAGCTGGGTTGAAGTACTCTGTCTCTAGCCTGATTCAAGTGATTTCAAGAGCATCATGTTATACTAAAGCAAATGTCTGTCACCTGTATTAGCAGTCTGTACATTCACTTTGCATTCATTTGTGGGTATCTGCATCACAAGACGGTTAGCTCTGGACTTATTTTCACTGCATAACCATAATCCTCCTGAAGAAATTCCAGTTTTTCACTACTGCAAGCACTTACCACAGCCCCACTGAAATAATTTATAAGGTAAAAGTCTGTAGTTTGGCCTATTCTGTTTCCAAGAATCTACATTGGAACAACATCTATGATTGATTTCAGTTTGAATCTGGGGGAAAAGACCTTTAAAAATAGCTAGAAGTTCCCAGTGTGTGGAAATTATAATTCTAATAGACCTCAATGGAGCAAAGGATGTAGCTCAAAAGCAATCTGGAAATACGTGTTCTACCTGGTCATGATATTTAAGGCAATAATGACACACCTGTTCCAAATAAGTTCAAAATGCTTTACCCACACCAGGAAGAACTGATCACTGCTAGGTTTTTGCAGATGTGCAAGGTCGAAAATAATTATAGGGGCCTGATGCAAAGCTTATATTTGGATCCAGATCCAAAGCTATGATCTGACCCATAATTATTGTCTGCATTTTTTTTTCTTCTGTATTTACTAGCTAAATACAGTTACGTTTCAGGTTCAGCTAAATACTGGGGCATAATGACATCTGATGGCCTTGAGACTGACAGGGAGTCTGTGAGCAGGAGGAGAAGGACAGGAAGGCAGCGTCCAGATCCTCTGTTAGCTGGTGACACTGCAGAAACAGCTTTGCTGAGACACGTGAGAGAGGATGGAAAGGGGCAGCTTATCCCTGCTCCTTCACAGACAGATCTCTGGCCACTGAAGGAGGCCAACACAGGCAGCTGGACAGATAAACATATAGGTGCAGGGTGGCTTCTTTCCATGTATCCATACTTGTCTACACTTCTCCTTTGAAGGAAAGTGTCCAAATGTGTCGTACAACAACACATTGTTGAAATATTGTACAAATACTTCACATGGGTTTTGTGTAGTTTCAGTTAGAGTAGTATGTCAGTCTCCCAGGCAAAATGTCTACCTACTACCTAAGCATAATTTCAGCCAAATTTTAGCACTACTTCAAATCATTTCATTTTTTTTTATTCCCTGACTTCTTACTTGTTCTAGACTTCTCAGTGTGGTGAGAAGTAACGTAAAGCATATGTGTGTATATATTTGTACTTATACTTACATGTATACAAATTTAAGATAGCAAATCATAGAAATAAATTTCATTTTAAATGACAAGCTGATGAGACTGCTTAAGGACTGGAGAATCATAATGAAAAAAGATCAGTTGACAGTTTGAAAGAGAAGCTTTTTCCTATGGATAACTTCAGTTGCAGCAAAATCTCATTTTCTAAAAGAAATTTCTAGGGCTGGTGGAAGGGGGAATTGCCAATGAGCCCCAGGTGTCGGGATTCAGCCAACAGCTGTAATGGTGCCCTAGCAATTCACCTGGCAGGAGTTACCTTACTCAGAAACCTTCTTTCTTCCTGATGTATTCGCTTGCTCACAGAGAGAGGAATGGTTTTGGGTAGTGCCTGTTACACGTGGCCACCTCTAACGGTAAGATGCAGTTTTCAGTTCCTTCTGGCTTTGTTAGATGTTACCTGTTTAGACTAAAATTTTTGCATGTAAGAAGAATCCAGAGAGATGGAGATGGTGGTTAATGGGAAGGGCTGACTGTGGCAAAGGAGCATAGCTGTCTCCTAAGGTACCCCAGAGCTTGAGGTATAAAGGCAGAAAGAGGCTGTATCAGCTGCTGAGGTAATGCTAGAGCTGCCGAGGCAGAAAGGTGAGCCCAAAGAACAGAGCCAGAGAAAAGAGGTCAGCAACAGGGGGAGGTTGTCCCCAGAAAAAGTGGTCCAACTTGGCAGAACCTGCAGCTCTGCGTATTTTTTGGCCCTCGCCACCAATGTTTGCAAAGGAATCCAAGGCTGACATGGTCTGCCCTGAAGGAAAGTATCCTCCATTAGTAAAGCATGGTCCTCTTGTCTACCTGGCAGAGCAGGAACAGCTGTCTGTCGCTGTTGTTAGTCAAATGCAGGCGGTGAATTGCAGAAATACTTTAAACTGTTGTCAGGTGTGAAATGCTTTCTTGTTGTCAAGTGCAATCATATTGGCCTAATACAGAGGCTTTTAGCAAGGAATAAACCCTAAAAGCCAGCCCACACTGACCCATGCTGCAGGGACTCCTTCACCCCATGGCAGGGAATTTGTTGCTTGTTGCTGAGTACAAGAAGTAAGGATGCTCTCCAGCCCTGGGAAGGGCAGCCTAGCTGTCACTTGGAGAAAGGTGTCCAGCTTCTAAATTAAGATTTTTGGGAATCCCAGAGAAGTTCTGGTCAATAGCTGGCAGTTATTGACCTGTGAGAACCAGGTGAAGGGCCAGCTGGAGTCGCAACACCAGCAGAGCCGTAAGGCTCGCCCTGGCGGGATGTGTCTTGTTGCCACCGGGAAGCAATCCCATCCTTACTTCCCATGTAGCTCTGGCTACTCTCAGTCCCTGCCCTAGCTTTATAAGTATACTGGGCTTTTCTATGCTATGGTCGCCTTGTAGGGTTTTCTCTGCCTGGTAGATTACGAATCTTCTCTCATTTTCTGACAAAAGACGCCATAGTGTGTGACCACAGGAGTCAGTGGGATCCCTTGCTGGGCTGAGGGTGTTCTGGAGCATCAGGAGTGCTTTTCTTTTCACATAAGAATTAGTATGCTTAGCCTGATAAGGACATTTTTGTTTGGTGATGGCACAACTCACCAGTGTGAGCATACCCACCTGTAATCAGTCTTCACAAAGACGTGGCAGTTCTGGATGGACTCTCTGAACCTGAGTTTTCTTGCATAGCCTGCCCAGATGGAGAGGAGCAAGTAGGCTGCCACCCCACTCCAACTTTGCCTAAAGCTGTAGTCTGCCAGCAGATTTCTCTGGTTGCTTTGGCTTTATATTTTAAGGAGAGTGTACATATAAAAGAAAGTAGCTGAGATGTGGGGTCATAGGTAAGCATGTGGTAAAAGCTTTGTAGAAAAAGTGTTGCCTGACCCCAGGTCTTTGAGATGCAGGGGGTGATGCCCTCCGCCTCAGCTGGATGTGCACTTTCTTTGTGATGTGAGGGCTCTCAGGGCTTCCCATTGCATTTGGGGTGGGGAAAACTCGCAGGTTTGTGTGATTTAGGGGGCACCCACACAACCTGGTGTGTGTGGTCAGGAAAAGTGGCTTCAAAGGTGCCAGGAGAGTTGCAGCAACGTGACCATGGAAGCCACCTCACAATGGGAGAGTTTGTAACAGTGAGTGGTACTTAAACACTTGTAATGAGAGAAATAACTCCGCCAAGAACACTTTGACTTGTGTGGCCTCGGGGTTTATTTATGGCATGTGTTGTACAACAGGAGTTGCAGAAAGTCAAAGCTTGTTAATTAATGCCCCTCTTAGCCACTGAATAAGACAGGTGGTTGTGAAGTAATTCTTCTGAAAGATGCCTGAGTAAGGCTATGTCACAAAGCGTGTATTTAAAGAGCCAAAAATGTTTGTTTAGGTATCTTCAACAGATCTTGGTGAAATTCTAGGGTTTGAGTGTTTGACATAAGCTGCTAAATGTTTACATAGTACTGATTTTAGTGCAATGTATTTACGCATTTAGCCTTTTGAATTGGGCTGAGAATTTGGTCATCCTGACTATAAAACACAGCTTTCTTGGAATAATTGTCCAAAATAGCCATTTTCAACAATCACTTTTAAGAGTTTTATCAGGAATTGCTCAGTGCCTTGCTGCTGAGAGACTTAGACTCTCAGGATCTGACCAGAATATTAAATTGGTGTTGAATATCAAAGCACAAAAAAAGACACTACATTCAGATTACTTAGTACCCTTATTCCCATTGCTGTAGAAACATTGGATTTTTTTTTGTGTGCCAGTTATAAGAACAGACTCCTAGCTCCTCCATCTGGTTACTAACTACGCATAGTGAAGTGGTTTCCTAAGGGCTGATCATAAAGGAATATGTACTCGTGTTCAGTTGGGTTTTTTAAAAATGTTTTCAACCCTCTGATTGTCTTTATATTTGAGACAGTGCTGTGGTATTCTAATATATTTTATACAACTTTACTAAGAAATATATTGTGAAACAATGCAATTATCTAACTATATATGTTTTCTTGCAAGTCTGACCCATCATTCAGCAAATACTCAGGTTTTATTCAAAACAGTGTCAACAGGAGATGGGCTAATATTTGAGGACTTAGTATTGAAAGCAGTAGGAGAAGCTGACATGTTTATTATCTTGTGAAGATATTAAAAACCATCTTATATAATCATAAAACAGCCCTCCCAAGAGCTCTCTTGAGAGCTTAGTATGGATGTTATGGTGCCTCAGGATAATAATATGTGTTTTCAGTAACCGTCTTTGGAAGAATTCCTGTTAACAAGAAACACAAAAATATATTTATTTTTTTTATTCATGTTTAAGTAATATGGGAGTATGAATACAGACTGGCATAACTAAAGAATGCTCATATTTAGGGCATTACTGTGCAACTGAATTCCCACGTGTTTCTGTACCCCCTTAAGAAGACAAACCTGTAGTGTCACACCTTCTGCTGCAGGCTGTTTTCCAATCCACCACCCTTCTTTGTCTGTCTTTGTGATTTCTGTGGGTTTATCGAACCTCTTGGGTCTTATTACTCAACATGCAGGTGCAAACATGGAGTAGACATCCCAGCTGCATATACTTAATAATACTGTCCTAGACAACTGCTTTGCCAAAAAAAAAAAAAAAAATCAAAAATGTTCCCAAAAACCCTGATGGCGCATAAAATGTTCCAAAATTTGTGGAAACAATTTAATAAGGCCTTAAAGGATAGGTTATCGATATTATGTGCTTAGCCATTTTATTGTATGTGAGGTGCTGACTTACTAAGCTTCAATATACAATTAAAACTTGCACATTCAGAGGTAGCAGTAAAATCTATTGCCTGCAAAGCTCACTACTGTTATAGTAAAAATTATAATTACAGTTAAGTAGTCTGGATTGACAGCTTTGCTGTACTGAAAATCAGTGAAAAATGTTTCTATGCCAAAGGTCCTACTGTAATGGGGTCATAATGGTCTTCCACTGCTATGCAAGTGCTAAAGTAGGACACGTTGATCTAGGGTAGAGGCTTTGTTATAAAGATGACGTATGAGACGTAACAGCTACCTGGCTCCATAGACACCCAAGTTTGTTGTCGCTGTGCAGTTGCCTCCCTCCTCTAAGAACTGCAGAATGATAAGGACAAGAGAAATTGCTCCACCTGATTCAGAGGGAAATGCCCCTGCTACACCGGTTGAAAAGCTGATGTCAGCTCATCAGGACGAGAGCTCTGACCGCATGGCATAGTGGAAATCAGCCGGCAGCAGGGTGTGATAGATACACCCGACACTGGCAGAGAACTTTTGTTTCTTTTTATGGAGCCTGGCCTGAGTACTGAACTCATTTTTCACAAAACTGGAGATTAATGCAGATTTAAACAGAGGGCATGGAGGAAATTGTTGTGGGAGAACACGTGCTGTAACTTACTAACCTGACCTTCTGACTTTAAATATATCTTAATAAAAGCTGTTATTTAGTTTTATCTGCAAGAAGTTATACCTCCAGTTTTTAAAAAAATGAGTGATAGGGTAGGTGGTACCTCTCATGTTTTGGGATCACATACTTTTTTAATAATTTGTGAACTATTAGCTGACAGGCGGTTGTTTCATATCATAAGTCCTAGTGGATTTTATTATACTCTTCGGATGGTTTTTTTTTCTCGGATTTGACTTGCTGGACACATACAGCTTTAACCCTCACAGTTCAGTTTTCACCGTATTTATTAAGAATGTGAAGTACAAACCAGGCCATTAAACCAAGGAAGCTCATGACTAATGTAGTTCATGAAAGAGCGATTGGACTGGTAATAAAGGCTTTTTCAATGTTGAAGGAAACAAGGCTTTTCCACATGTGTTTTCCATTTCTTGTTCCAAAGGAGAGCATGACAGAAAGGGCCTGAACTTAACTATGCATCTACTATCTCCAGGGAAAAATTATTTTAGATATTGCAGCTGGTTGCTGTCTTGTAGTGGGCCAAGTCAGCGTGTGAGGGTAGGATGCTCTGTAAGGTTGCGCGTACTGAGAACTTGGCAGGGACTGGAATGCCTGGTGGGTTTTTCAGACCCAGGAGCTGTGTGTTCAACTCACTTCATGCTCTTTTCTAACAGGCACAGCTGCTGTGCATCTTTGAGCAATTGTGTAAGGAAGCCTTTTAGCATATGTAAGTAGCACAATTATTTTTATTCGTGCTCAGAGCACTATTCTGCTAACAGTAATTCTTTGTAAAAGTAACTGCTCAAGTCCATCCGGGTTGTGGCAGCCTGTGGTCTTAGTATCTACTCCCTTGTGCATACTTTTTGAATACTCACGTACCACTTCGAAGTGTCTGGATAACTTTCATAAACCACTTGGTCATCCTCATCTTGTAAGTGCTCTTTCTCCTTCATTGGGAAATTAACTGTACAGTACACTGTACCTTAGCCTGTGCTTTCAGCCAAAATTTTGTATTTTGAGACCCTATTTCAACCTAGAAGAGTTGATTGCAGTGACTAGAAGAGTTGATTGCAGTGACTTTTTTTCTTTTTTTTTTCTTTTTTTTTTAATGGTTATTCATGTTAATTGATGGAAATCATGTGAAAAAATCTGCCCCTTGGATGCATGGTATTTAAAACAATTTTTTTTGAGAACGATAAGAGCAATTTACCTCAGTATTATGTAGGTGTCTGGTCAGAGACACTGTCCCAGTGCTTGTTTTGGGGATCAATTTATTCAGCTTGTGTCACTTTTTTTTTTTTTTTTCTTCTTCTCCCAGTTATTTCTAGAATCCACCCACAACTCCATCAGCTACTGACTGGCACCAGCATTTGAGTTCACTGGCTTCGTCTGTTTGTCTGTGTGATGTTCCTCATTTCACTTAACCATATACATAAAAAAGAATATAGGGTGGTTTGGGTTTTTTTCCTCATCAAGCGCAACATCAAACACACAATCATAGAAAAAAAAAATTCTCCCTTAGGAAAATTATATACATGAAGAAACAATGTCAAGACACTATAAAAGGATCTCTAACTCCATTATGTTTTATCCTGAAATAACAAAAGAAAGATGTGACATCTGAAAGAAATAAAAAATCTCTGCCTCCTCTCCAGCTGTAAAATTCTTTGAGATTTCTTTTCTGCCTAGCCTGGGAATAATAGATCATCTTCCTGAGCACCTCTTCCTCTTTTTATTCTGATTATTTTGCCTTCTTGTTTCCTTTGAGAGTGGAATTCAGAAAAATCCTTGTCTTTTTATAACTTGTCCCTCCTGTAGGTGATGTTTTTCCAATTCATTTTGAAGCCCAGCAGGGAGACTTGATTCTTAATAATCATCCTACCCAGATCAGTATTTGTTAGCACTTTACTGGAGGTACTAAGTGAATGGATGATGAACCTGCAGAAAATTTTTCTTTAATTTTAGATTATCTTTTCATCTTAATATTAAGACTATAGAAATAAGCTACAGACACAACATTTTACAATCAAAATAAAAAAGGGAACTATTTAGTGATCTGACTATACACAGATGATATGCTGCCCTGTCATACTTTACACTAACTTATGAATTTTATCACTGAATACAGAGAAATTACACTTTGACTTTGTTTTTTTAGTATTTTCCCTTGTTATTATTTTCTGTGATTGAAATATTAAACTACCCTATTTATCTTTAACAACTTACAGCTACAATTCAAAGTTCAAAGTCTTTACATATGTTTTCTCTATAATAAGTGAACTGTGTTTGGAGATTTCTGCATTGTAATATGAAAATAATTTTTTTTTGGTTCTTTGTGGAGGAACCATTATTTAGAAATTATATATCCCTGGTGTTTCTATGGAAACACTTTCACCTTATGCTAATGAAATACAAATTATGGGAAAATAAAGTCTTTTAGTATAGAAAAGTATTAAAAGAATTAATTTTTTTCAGATTGAAAGGAAATGTTTAATGCAGATACTTAGTCAACTCCAGCCACTCAGCACAACTGTCAGTACAGATTCAGCAATGGGTCAGGTTCATCCTGCTCAATGTCGAATCGCAGAAGCTGGATGGGTAACTGAGGGTAAACCAAATATGCTGTTTACTGGCAATGACATGTCAAAGTCCTTTATTTTAATTGGAGTCTAGATGTTTGGGCTCAGTAAGCACTCTGTCTGTGCATATTTCTTGCTTCAAATAACATTCTTCTGGTTTTTGCCCTATCTGACAGTGTAATTAGCATTTACCCACTGTGATAATTTTATTCTTCCCAGTGCTGTGGAGTAGGAGTTAAAAGCTGGTAGCACTACTATTGTAATTAAGAGATGGGTTTATTCCCAGTTCTACCGCAGGGGTAAAGCTCTGATCCATTTCTTTGCAACAGATGGAAAAATTTCTTCTGACTTCTGTGGCAATTGCACCAGCTTTTCCAGGATCTCTGGGTCCTCTTTGGGCTCGACCCACTGAGGAGCATGGCATGGCTCTGAAACGGGGTGGCTGGCTAGCAGTCAGGAGGGGAGCAGAACAAGCTGTATCTAAATGTTCTTTATTCACTGCAGTGAACAACGCCTATGCTATTTTCACCTGTGCTCCCAAGGAGAAGCTACTGCTTGGGTGCTGTGCCATGGACCTGACGTGGGGAGGGGCTCTGCACCCAGCAAGGGGGGAGGTGTGACTGATCCATCACTGCCTGGCACAGCCTGCCCCAGGCCATCACGGCTGTGAAGATAGCTCTGTTGCAAATGTTTGCAGTCCGGTGCTCCCAAGTGTCCTGAAACACAGTCTTGGACAAACTTTCTAAAAAGTTCTTGGTCCTGATAGCAGGTGGTGGGCAGGGGATTGTTGATGGTGCTTTCTGGGATTTGTGGTTGATTTTTGTTCTGGGGTTTTTTGTTTGGGTTTTGGTGGTTTTTTGGTGGGTTTTTTTGGTAGTTTTGGTTTTATTTTATGCTAAGGAGTTTTGTGGAAAGGACAGGAAGAAAAGCTAAGTTCAATTTAAATGATGTTTTTATTTTTGGTAAGCTCTTCTTATTGCAACAAAACTCCCAAACTGATCAAAAAATATCAAGGAATGCTAATTTTTTTAATCCATTTTTATATGGCATGTTGTCTCTGACAGGTTCTTTCAAACCTCTTGGTCAGCAGTTTAGCTTGAGTTGCATTACTTGCACAAGAAGAGATTGGACATAATCTGCCATGCTTTGTCTCCTTAATTTTTCATTGCTAAAAGTCTTTCCAAATTCTCTTTACACTGCAGGAGATGCATGTTGCTGGGTAAAGGCCATGCACTGGTATTGTGAAAAACACCAACAGGATCCTATGGGCATTTTCAGTAATATAAAGGCTTAATCAGAACAGAGATACTTTTGTGGTTTTTTTCTAGTTAGACATAACATACACGAACAAGCCTTTATCAACATTGGCTTTAAAAATGAAACACCTAAGTGCTTATTTGAGTGTGGCATTATAGTGTGTGCAAACCTATAAATGGATATGCAAGGAAGCGCCCTTCTCTTTACATCTTATGACATTTAATAAAGACTAAATAAACCATTCCGGCAGGAAACTAATTATTTTAAACTATATAACAGATCAAACATTTTATTCCATGTTATACTTCCACAGTATCTCAGAGCAAGAGAAAAACATACAGGTACAGTAAGTTTCAGTATGTAACTACCTATACAATGAAGGTGCACAGCGCTGAGCACTATTTAGTTGTAAATACTACCTATGCTTGGAAAATATGTAAGTCTTCACACACTAATTACCTAAAATATTAGTTTGGAAAAGTTGCACGCTCATGCTATTTTTCCTTAAGTAACTTGGAAATCACTCAACCAACACTTACACCCTTTTTCTCTTTAAAAGCAAGCCAGGTGACAGAAATATCTACTTCATTCACACTAAGAACTGGCTAACTCATTAGGGAGTTTGGAGCTTTGAACCATGAAATAGCCCCTGGAGGAGCAATGATGGTCACATATGATCGAGAATATGTTGCTGCCAGATGCCCCACACAGGTCTTACTGACAACATACCAATAACTATTAATCTTAAAAATATCAAGGTAGTAGTAGAAAAGATCCATCAATACTGAGGGGAACACAGGTTAGTGCTATTAAAGAAAGAATTTCATATGGAGAAAATATTGCCTCTTGAGTGGGGGCTATTTGGAAACTGTTATAATTAGAATAACAGTTTTTACTCAGACTTTATTAGCCTAGATTTTGTTCACGTGGCTGATGTTAACAAACTCAAGCCCTTTGCGGTCACACAGATAAGAGGCAAATATAAACTGTAGCTCATTTAACTATTGCTGAATTACACTGTTCTTGGTTAGAAAATGGAGAAGGAAAATTGCCCCGAAAATGTAAACAAACAGCCATCAGTAGCCTCAGAAAGTTGCCTTTGCTGATAATTGTGTTCAGCCAGAAATTTTCTGCCAATTCAGCCTCCTGCTGCCACCCACAGACAGCTGTGTTTAGGAGTTCTTCAGCTGACAATAGTCAGAAAGGAGGTGAAGGGGATTTTGTGTGTTAGGAACACAAAATCTGGAGAAAAATCAAAGAGGTAACGGACTTAGAGGAAATAAACATTTAATTAAAAAAAAACCCACAAAGCATTGGTCTATGGTGTCTTTTTCCACATTCAGAGCAGCAGCTGTCCTCATGATCTTCTCAATGTACGGCATTTCTGTTGCAGAGTATTTAGGCTGAGAGTTTCCATCACTGGAAAATAGGCTTCAGTGATTGCTAGGGAGCTTGGATAAAGCAGCTGCTGAAAAGAAAGCTCCTGGTACTGCATGTTTTCATTGACTTTTCTCAGCCATTAGTGAGGCTTTTCAGTTCCATTCCAGGCCTTTTGTGAAGCTAGAATATGGCTCTAAATAGATGGATTAAATATATATATAAAATAAAATAAACACGACACTACAGCACATGATTGGTGACACACCAGACCCCCAGATGAACTCAATGGGTCACAGGGTTGAAGGTAACTTGTGTGTAGGGCAGGATCCCTTTTCCATTGTGGAAAAGGGGAAGCATTCATTGTCACAATTGTGAAAGTGTTTCTCTTCTTCTCTTGTAACAAAACATGAAGTGTTTACTCTGAATCCTTAAGAATTAAAAACTTGCATCGGTCAGTCTGACTTTGCCCTTCCCTTCTGAGGTGAAGGCGAGCTCCCTGCAGGCTGCACTTTGGTCTGTTTGTGATAAAACCATGACATTTCGTGGGACCTTAACAGGTGTCTCCGCTGCACAGCAGTCTCTTTAGAAAGCCCAGTGTGACTGAGGAACACAATGAGAAAACAAAAGTGGAAGAAATGCTTCAGCAGCTTGTCCAAAGGCACAGAGGTCATTTGTGTCAGAACCAGGTTCAGCAGCTCTCCCAGCTTCCAGCCTCAGGCTCTCTTTAGATTTCCTCTCTGTACCCGCTTGGATCCATAAGCTGAAGTCTCAGCCTCTCATTTTGGGTGCTTTAAGTACTACTGTTCATCACTACTCACATGAATCTGTTCATCTGGACAGAACAAGGTCCTGATGGGAATTTACTCCAAACAGGGGACTCGATTTGTGCCTATACCAAGGGATGGGGACCAGGACTGGCAAGGAGTACCTTAGCTGGGCATGTCGGTATAATTTTAGCAGGAATGTGTCTCACCTAAACTTGGACATATTGAACTACTGTGGTTCATAGAGTAAAACATTCTGCTTTGACCTTTGACTTTCCCCCATTAGAATTTTAGTTGATTGGCTAGCTAATTAGAGAGTTTCTAGCCTCTGGCCAAAAGGAAGGATTATGAGCATCCACTCCTGGCCTGAAAATGGTTAGTGTGCTGTGAGTGCACAGGCTGTACTATGGCGCTCGTCCAGAGCGGATACAGCAAAATCTTAGGTGTGGCTGGTTGTTGGATGCATAGCTTTCTGCAAAGGCAACGTGGCATCATCCACATGAACATAGTGGGGCTTGGCTTAAGTTGTTGGGGTGTGGGGTGGGGTGGTGGTTTTGGGACTGAATTATTTTATTTTTTTTTTAATGTCAAGTACCTGACTTGAACTTTCTTCAGTAAACGTCCAGAAGAGTAATAAATCATAATACTTCGTGGAATAAGTTCCTACTTTTAGATCTTTATCTATAAGTTGGTAGCTTCAGTGAAAAGATAAGCAATAAAGGGAGACTTCCCATTTATCAAGTATAACTTGGTGGGTTTGCTTAATCATTCAGTTTCAACCATTCATACTGCTGCAAGTTGAGGTGTAGCAAGCCTAGTCTTCCTGATTAAAAGTGTTTTGCCTCCAAAGCTTGAAAGGAAAAAGCTTTTGGATTAATTTCCCTAGATCTGGATGCAAGGGATATGAAGATATAGATATAGATATAAATATATATATATATATATAAAAAAAAAATTCTGGACCAGTGCTGAAGCAGGAAGGTTTTGTTTTACTGTTTTACATGAGAAGGAGCCTGAATTTCAAAAGCTCATGATGCTGAATGTCTGGCACGAATAAAACTCCTTGAAATCATAGAATAATTTAGGTTGTGAAGGACCTGTAAAGGTCACCTGATCCAACCTCCTCCCTCAAATCATGAGATCTTGCATGCCATTTATTGTCAAAAGTGTGTTATGAAAATGTATGTATCGTGCATTTTGAGTATTTGTATGTGACTTGGATTTGAATCTCTGATCCTGCCTACTCTTGATACGAATGTCCCTTTTTTTCTCAATGACACTTCCTTTCAGCATGTCTTAGTATAAGTCCATGCTCTTGTGAAAGGTATGTACAGATATGTACTGGCTAGCCAGGTTGTCAAACTTGAAGGATTTACTGTCTGTATCTGCTAACTGTGAGCAGTACCTTGGATGGAAATAGAGCCCCATCAAGCCCAGAGGTGGAAACCAGTCAGCTATTTTGGTGTCATGTCAAATGGGTCTGCTTGGGTTGTCTTCAGAGGTCCAGATTTTTAGGTGAACATTGTCAAAAGAATGGGGGGAAAGTTCTGTATGGGAGGAAACTTGGAATAGATAATCTGTTGGTCTGGTCCCAGATGAAGAATAAATGAAAACTGAAGGGGCAAAGTAACATCTGTTGACCAAAGGTATTTGGAGGAGGATGGTAGGGGCATTTGGAAAAGAGGAAGAGCTACAAATTTCCTAGATCAGTCACATGGGCATGGAGATGGGGACACGCAATTATGATTCAAGGGCTGAGTTAAGCGGTTGCGATTTTTGGTGTTTATGTGCACTAGTCCCTAATGCTGATGCTTAAGAAGTCTGTATTTTATCTGAGCTGTCCCTGTGCTTAAATATTATGGGGAGGAGTTACCAGTGGCTTGTCACTAGGAGATGGGGGCAGAGGGGAATATTAGCAGGGTGTGGTTAGATTTCATACACCCACGCTGGTACATCATCCCAACCTCCGCATCCTGGAAATACTTTGGGCTATAATTTGGTTTCAGGGGATATGGGAAGTAAATAAACATTCACTTAAACCTTTTCTACTCATCAACATACTCCGTAGTGTACGTGACATTTGGCATTAGACACTTGCCTCAGAACTCTGTCTACTCACCTGTTCAAATGAAGAATTAATGTGACATGAATATAACAGAGAACTGCGCATTAATATTCCTCAAGTACTAATTTATTTATTGGTGCTATAGTTTCTAGTCATGTTCAGAGCCTAAGCTAATTTATTCTACATACTTTTTTATATCTAACATTTCATGACAAAGACCACACTTTATTGCCAGCATACTATGAGAATTAATAAATATGCAAAGTTATCTGTTATTGCTCAGTGATGAGTAATGAACATCTTGTATATCACACTGTGATGGCTGTTTTTGTTTATCTGTCTTTGGCTGCTGTACATCTGAGATTTTCTGTTATCTTTGCTTTGTAATTTGTATTTTTGCTTTCTTCTAAACGCTCTGTCCTGTAACAACTGCTGCGTCTGTCTCTTGATCGTAAATACAAGTTACAGTGCATTAAATCTGCTCATTATTTTAAAATGTTTTGCATAGATGCTTGATAATAAAGTATATCTCATGCATTAGTAGAGAGCACATTTTTGTGCATTTGGATGTTAAACAGCATGTTCAAAACTGAGCAGAAAAAAAAAACCGAACAGAGGTGGCTGGAGGTTGACTTGAGAAGGATTGAGATTTATGCAAGACTTTTTTTATAGCTCATGTCCAGTTGAAATCAGGTGAAAAATGTAACTTTTTTAGCTGATCCTTACAAAAACTAGTAAGCATAATGAACATCTCTTCCAAGCACAGTTTTGATTGTTCTCCTAGGGATCTTTGATTGGTCCCAAAACCTGATTTTCCAGAGCTGAAACTCTCTTAATGGTAAAGCTTCTTTCTAAACAGCACAAACATTTTTTTCAACGTGATTTTAATTTCTTCCCCACCCTACTTGAACAATTTTTCCAGAATATATCAAAGGTTGCATAGTTTTCTCAAATACTTTCAGTCTTTTTTTTCCTTTTAACTGACAAAATAATACTTAGAGCAAAGCCTTGAAATCATGCAAACTGGTCAGTCTGTGCAGTCGATGTTATATATGGACTGACTCCAAACAAGAAACTTTCACATTCAGTTTAATTCTCATGTACATAGTCTGCCTTAGGGGTTTTTGTTCCTCATCTTTTTATATTTTCTTGCTCCTTTCCTCTATTGCTATGTATATGAAAACAGACTTCGGTGCGATGATTCTTTAAATGTTTAGTAAATAGCAAATCTGTATTTTTATTTTTTTTAATCCTATAGGATAGGAGAGATCCTTTCTTTTACCACTAAAATCCTGCAACCTGAAAGGTAATATTGGCCTACCAGTAAATAATAATGCTTAGACTACATAGTAGCTCAGGAATACGTACTACTTTCCTTACCTTTGGAACTGAATTGGGTCAGCAAAATACCATCCCTGATCAGATGCTGTTATGGCTCCTGGCTTCTGGAGCCTTTGGGTACTGGGAAATGAATGGCTGCGGACTCCAGCGGGAAAGCCGGGATTTAGGAGTGGCTGGCTGTAAAGGGAGGGAGTGACACAAGCAGGTCGCCCTGAGGAGTATTATTTTGGAAGTTTTTTATTTTATGTAACAGAATCCAATGCCAGGAACATGAATTTTGCCTGAAGGTTTCAGCAGCCTCTGTACTAACAGGTCAAGGTTTATCTAATTTGATCTGTCTGGATAATGTCATCTTTAATACTGGAGTATTTAAGCCTAACCTCTGGAGGAGACTTTAAACCAAAGTCCCTGGGGGATGGGGAGGGAGGAAGGCAGGGTGAGGATATGTAACAGCGAGGAGCGGCCTCATCAAGAGAGCACCCACCCACGGCTGAACTGTGCTGCTAACAGAGCGCTGGGTGTGTAGAGGTGCCGTGCTCGGCCGGAGCTGGAGTAATCGCACCTTTCCTATCTGTCAGGCTCTGAGTTATCACGAGCCGCATGGGTGGTGCAAGGGGCCATAGCTAGAGAGGTGGCACAGGCGGGCAAACTCAGGCTCGTCCCGTCCCCGTGCACGGGCATGTCCTCTGCCTCCAACAAACACCTCTGCTGCCTTGCTGGAGGCTTTAGGCAAGGAGGGAAATGCTATTTGTTATTAGAGGGAAATAAAAGCCATCAATCAGGTGCATCAACTCTGGAACGAGAGCCCGGAGGACGTGCACGCACCATCCTTGGAGAGAGTCAAACGTACCCGGATGCAGCCATGAGCAACCTGATGTAATCTTGGGGGTGGCTTTGCTTGGAGCAAGGGCTGGATCAGAAGGCTGCCGGAGACCGCTTCTAGCTTACCTTTGTGGCTCTGTGATCTGGCAGTCTCTGGCTGCCCGCGGCTTGTCTGTCACTGCTTCCCTGCTGCAGGCTTCCCTTCAGAGGAAAAAAGGCTTTTGAATCTGCTCCAGTCAGATATCCAGCTCTTTCTAAGAAAAATGTTAGTATTTAGTCACTCTGTATAGTGCTTTGGTTTTGGGTTTCGTGGGGGTTGTTTTTGTGGTTTGTTCTTTTGGGTTTTTTTTCCTGTGGATAAACTTTAGAATTGCCTTCTCTGGACATTTTACTTTTCTGGTCTTGCACCCACAATCTCTGTAGTTCTGCTTGAGGTGTCTGTTTCCTGACTGCTGGGTTGAGCCCACTTTCTTCTTCTCATCACTTTGGTGGGAGAGTCCTGTTGAAGGAGAGGTAGGGTTGTTGACATTGTTGAGTCCCACATCACCTGCCATGTGGTGAATGGGGCTGTGTGGACCTCCCATACCTTGTTGTGGCAGCATGTGCCTCTGGTTTGAGACCCTCTGTAAGTAGAAGATGACAAAAGTCTGTAAGAATGTAAAAAGTTAAGAGATGGTCCCCAATTTTATCAATTTTTATCTTTAAATTTGAAAATAAAAAAACGAGGTGGCTTTTGTTAAAAATTAATTTCCAAAAGAAGATGTTAGTGAATCTTCATTAAAAAAAAAAACCAAAACACAGCATGAAACCTAAGAACTGTATGAAAGTGTAAATAAAACAGGATCACTAAGATCATGTGGTGTTTGCCACAGAGTACCAACAGACTTCAGAGGTAAAGCTGCTGAGTTATTTATTGAGTGTGTTTTATAACACAGTGCTTTAGATTGTCTCAATGCAAATGAATAGTAAGGGGCAAAAGTGATGCCACTTTAAAAAACAAACAAACAAAAACCCACAAACAAACACACCCCCCCCAACCAAAACAAAAACCCCCAGATGGCATGTAAGTACTATACCAGTAAATCTGACCTCCGTGTCAGGCAAGTTAGTGTTTGGGAGGGGGACAACCCAACAAAACACAGAGAAACAAAAATCTCAACCAAACAAAAAAATCCACCCTAGAACAAAGGTTAAAACTTATAGATGCATTGATAGGCATCTAAATGAACAAATGTATCTATTGTTAAAAGAAGCCTTGTGGTGCAAATTCATTAGTTTGATAGAGTATGTTGCTAAGATTCAGTTGATATATACTTGTACATTCAATTTTTACATCTCTATTTAGACCTTCAAAAAGCACTTTTACAGTATTTCTCATTGAATGCTTTTTTAGGAACTAAAATGTGTCATCAGATAAGAGAAAATCCTTTCCTGGCTTAATAATTGGTTAATGGATAGGAAACAAAGGGTTAGAATGGATTTGCTGTGGAGGAAGGTATCAGTGGCACCCTGCAGGCATCCCGAGGTGATCTGCGCTGTTCTGCATGTCTGCTGATGTCCTGGAAAAAAGATGAAAAGTGAGGTGGCAAAAGCTGCTGATGAGAGAAAATTATTCAGCATAGTCAAATGGGAATCCAGCTGTGAAAGAGGAATCTTACACTAGAAAGTGACTAGGCGATAAAATTACAGAGGAAATTCAGTGTTGATAGAAGCCAGTTCAGCTTTCACGGGAAAATAACCCCAAATATACATACATGCCAAATATCTCTAAACTAGCTCTTGCTATTATTACAGGAAGGAATCTAGGAGTGATTTCAGCTAGTGCTCTGGAAACATCACCATAGTACCCAATTGTGGTCAAAAAAGCAAAATAGTCTGGTAGGAAGTAGTAGGAAAGGAGTAAGGAAGTAAGCAGGAAACATGGTTATGCCGCTATTCAAATTCACAGTGCACCTGCATCTTGAACAATATGTGCCACTTTGCAGTTGCTCCATTTCAGGTTTCAGAGGAAACAAAAAGCAATAAAGAATGACAGTGAGGGCCATGGGAAGCTTCTCTGTAAGAAGACTAATTGGATTATCACCTTTTGCCTGAAAAGATATGACAGAAGGCAGATAGATATTCTGGATACGGTATAGTGAATGTCGTGTATGAGATGGGTAGGGAATATTACTCACTCTTTCTCAGAACACAGTAACAAGGGAATAGCAAACAAAATGTTCAAATATCAACCTGAAAACAAAGGCAAGAAAGTATTTTTTTTCCATGCAACTCCCACTGCATGTCTGCAGGATGCTGTGGATGCTGGTAGCTTAGTTGGGTTGAAAAAGCTGTTACACGTGCCAATGGAAGGAAAATCCAGGCAGAGTGTTGTAAAGAGGAGACACAGCTGCTGGTTTCTATTTTGGAGGATATGAAAGAGTGTTTCACTGCACACTGACCCTGTTATTACCCTCTGTCTCATGCAAAGATTGGGGAAGATAACCATTCTTGTATTCTCTAGCAAAAACTTGCTCTGAGCTTATTCAGTCTGTTGAGGACCATACAGTGTTACTACAAGAACCATTTTTGTAGTGTCATAGGTCCAACTGCAAACACATGGAGTCAATGCAATCTTCTCACTGGCTTCAGAGTGCTGCATATTGGGGCTTCACATGAAATCTCAGTTCTGTTGCAAACTGTCAAACTGATGGACTTCAACAGGGGCAGGATTTCACATAGGTTCCTGCTATTTTTAGAGCATGAAAGAAATGTCTCCATTAATGTAGCTGAGTTTGAACCATGAGGTTTTATGGGTTGGGAAGTAATAGACATCACATTTGAAAGGAAATGGAAATGTGTTTGCCAAAAGCTGAGGTCACTGCAAACACATTCTTCAGGACAGTTTCATGTCTTTCAGTCAGCCCAGTGTCAAGAATGTTGTTTCATACATTCTTAGGTAATTAATGCTCCCCTGAACAAATTACAGCCCTGACCAAGCAAAGGTAGAACAGCTTTTCTGGGGTCAAGTGTTTGGAAAGGCATCATTTTCAGCTGATTTCAGGTGGAGAACTTTTAAAAGCTGATGGGACAAAATATTAGGGGCCAAAGGGGCATTAGTCTTCATTTAAGGTATGCTTAATATGCTATTAAGTATAGTTTCCTTTGACTTACTAGCTGCTTTGCTCTCCAGGCTTAATGATGGCCTTTATATATGCATGCAAATATGTATAGCTCCTGGGCTACCATCTCTTGTGCGTTAGTTGGCTGAGATACAGGAGTGTACAGGATTATAACCATCTTTCCTAAGGCCAGCAGACAGCTTGGAAAGCACAGCTGTGAACGCTGCTCCCTGTTGTGTGGAGCTGCTATTGCTGTGCTCCTGCTGAGTACTGGAAAGATTTCAAAGATAGCTTTATTTTGTGTCAGTAGTAGGAAATGTCTTCAAGTTGTAATCTTGCCTTGCACCTAAAGACAGTGATCCGTGTTCATCTAAGTTGTGAAACCGATCTGTATGGGAGAATTAATAAATCTTAGTTTGTAATTAAGCCTACTGAAAGCCACTTTTACTATAAATATCTTACCTGGGCCACAAGCCATCTTCTATTGTACAGCTGACAGGAACAGTGCAGGATAATAATACAAAAGAAGGATCGTTTACCAGGTTTAAATGGCTTAAATAATATCTTAAAATATTTTCTGTATAAAGATAAGAGTACATGTTTAGTATAATTAACAGACTTACAGCAGGCTAAACTGTTAAGTTATATTGTACAAAAATAGATACTGGAACTTCATGGAAACACAATATCTGTACATTTTCTATAGTGCCTGTATCTTCTATAGCTCTAAATCAACTTGTAATAAAAGTTAGGCAGCTGTAATCAGAGATGTAATCCAAGTTAGAGTGCCACACTGAACTGAATCATCAAGACCCAGCCTCTTGTCTTATGCAGGAAACACAAAGTCTCTACACTCAGAACTGGTGAAAAGATTTGTAGAGATGGCTTTGGATGCTCTAGCATTGTATTCAAGTCTTTCCTTTCCCCCCTCTTTTCTGTTGTGTAAGAAAACTCAAATTACAATTATTACAAAGTATACTTCCTGATGTTAGGTAACTGATTAAACAAACAATGTGGATCAAAGGAAATTCAATAATTATGCATCGAAGTCTGCATCTAAGTTTTAAAACCCCCATGTTTAAAATGATGAATTATTCACAACTCAAGATGAAATGGGGAATATTCCAACTTGTGCTTTTGAAGTGTCATCATATTAATCTAGGCCACTTTATGCACATCTATAGTCTTTTCATCTCTGGAGATCTCTGCAAGATGGTGGGTTCATGTCACTAAAATTATGTTGGCAGAGAGTCAAGAAACAAGCATTTTAAAACTTACAGTTTATTATTATTGTGATTCAATTAATACTCAGGATTCCTAAAGGAGCTGTGAGTGAAATGATCTTTTTTCATTTTCCATATTTTGTGACTTCCATGGTTTTCTCTTCTTCCCTCCAGTTATTTTATTTATGCATATTTGTTAGATACATTTTTAATTAGTTACCCTCATACTCAGATATTCATTTTAACCTTTTCTTCCCTGCCCCTTTTCTCCATCACCCTAGTCGGGCAGCTTCAATGCTATTTTGTTGTTTAGAATATGTATAATTCAACATCTGGATCCAAACTAAAAACTGAACACTTAAAAAGAAAAACAATTGAAAGAAATCAGCTCCAGATGCAAGTTTTTCAGTCAGTCCTTATTTTTGTTAGATTTATAAAAATGGTAAAAAAGAAGAAAGAAAAGGGGTGGGCAAAAAGCTTGATTCCAGTGCCACTGATTTGTATCTACTTTCAGACTTTGGTCTTTTTACAAGAATTAAGTATGTTTTCATTCAAAATATTTAAAAGGATACCCTTCATGGCTTTGTTAGCCTAGTCTCTTACCAGACGAGCACAAAAAGAACAATACCATAATGTCATTAAAATGGAGAGTCTCGTTGTGCCTTTACTGTAACAAAATCCATGAATGACCTGTGGGCTTGCTAATTTTCAAAACATAAAGAATATGCAACAGGAGGCTGGGGTTAATGCATGTGTGTTGATGCTGGGGGAGTAGGGTCAGACGGAAGCGAGGTTATATTGTGTATGGGGTATGCGACCCCCCCCTCAAACTGAGATCTGCTCTGCTCCCAGTTCTCACCTACTCTGGCCTAAGGAGCCTCTGGCTCATCTCAGTCCCTCCACAAGCTCTTTCCTTCGTGCAGTCACAGTCCCCTTCTTCCTGCCCTAGAACCTGTTGTACTGCAAAGTTTATCCTAGTTTTTTCCTCCTACTCAGAGCTCCTCTCCTCACAAGGTCAGCCTTCCTCAGATACCTTTCCTTGGAGCCTCCACCCCTACCCCAGCATCTTTCCCATGAATATGCTCAATTAGAAAATCTGTAAGCTTTGAGAGTTTCATGCATTGACAATAGCAAATACTGGATGGGGTCGTGTGTGTCCGTGTTGTGTCCTGTCCCCCCACCCTGCGAAGGCAGACATTCATTAGGTAATGGGGTACAACTGTGCCAGGTTGGAAAAGGAGGCTATAGGAGAGTGCTGTAACAGGTTGGCCTTCCCATCTGGACCCGTTACCCCATTATGATTCCTGGGTTCTTCATCACCCACCTCTCCCTCTCTTCTTTCCACTGCTGAATTAGAGAGAAAACCTTCAGAGTCCCTTGAATTTTGCAGAAGAATCCAACAGAATTTAATGAATAACATCTCAACCATAAACACTGCAGTATGATGTTATAATATGCTAATGACCTGCCTGTACAAACTGCTGGTATGACCATCCACAGAACGTCAAGTATGCTGAGCTCAGCTGCTCCTTTCAATATAGGCAAGGAAGAAGCCTGCAGTACCAGTCATCTACATCAACAGTAAAAAAACGTTAAGAGCCTCAGAACTGCTCACAATAAATGAATTGTGTATAAAGAAATACTTTACAATTCAGATGTTTCCTCTGTACTTTTAAAAATGAAATGACCTTTTAATAATTTTCAGTCCAAGTACTTATTAATGTCTTTCCTTCAAATTCTTCATAAATGTTTCACAAGTATTTCAGTAATAGGATTCAATTTTCTGGCTAATAGAGATCATCTTAATAATTCTTTACATAAAGTTGTGTTCTTGAGTGAGTCCCCTTGCTTTCTCTGGATGTTTCTGTAGAACCCAGTTTTATTCTCGCTGAAGCAATTTCTCCGTAGGGACATAGTGAACTAAATTCTGCTTCCACAATTCAGGTCTTACAACTAGAAAGTCTGTTTAGCCTCAGAAGCACGTGAGGCTGGTGAGAGTGTTTCTTGCAAATCCCTTCCTCTCATTTCCATGGAAAGAACAAAGAATGGCCCCATGCAGGAGAAGCACCTCCTCCTCACTTGCCAAAGGCACAACCATATGAAATAACTTTAAGGAGGGACAATAAGTAGTAGGTGCTAAACCTGTGGTACTGAGGCTCCTTGGTACAAAGCATAAACTTTGTCAGGAGACCCCCAATGTAAACCTAGCAAAAGGCATATACCCTGCTGGGGGCCTAAAGTTTGCCAACTGCTGGTGAAGTTGGAAAAATGAATAAAATGTCCTCTTCTTGCTGCAAAGGAGACAGATGAAAGCTAAGTTACCTAGCCATCAAAGAAAAGCTCACTAGTTCTTTCCTTCCCCGATTAGTTCAATTTCTGTTTCGATTGTGTTAATTCCTTCTGTGATAAGCATTACATTTATCTGAAGAAATACACCAAATGTCCCGAAGACATTGGAAAAAGACCTCGGCTCCTAAGATGATTGCAGCAGCTTTGATGAGAGAAGACAGATTTTATTCTCTAAATGTATGAGAATTACAGCACCTGAACATGGCACTCTTTGCCTTGACAGAAAGAAGCATTCAGCTTTATAGTTTGCAGACCTGGATGGTATGGGCCTGACCCTGCTAGAATGGGACAGTCTGTGTGGTCGGTGGCAGAGGTGAGCACACGGATGGGTTACACACTCACAACAAGCTATCTGCTGGAGTTCTTAGGCCACTTTATGTCAGATCACTTGGACAGTCAAGTTAGGAAGTTGTCTTGTCAAATATTACAGTTCCTGCCTATGCAAGTAGTTCAGTGTTACCTGGATCTGTAAGCTTTCCACAAACTGGACTCATCTGTATCTCTGTACTAAATTATCTCATAACACTCAGCTACGTCTTTGTGTGGGATGACTCATTTTATGCATTTAATAGTTTATAACCACCTGGGTCTTTTGACTACAAGCCAGTCAACAAAATAACCCACATATAAGCAAAACAATCGAAGGCTGAGAGGTCCATTCATGAGAGATGATCCACAGGGATTTTACATACCAAACGTAAGGATGCAAATCTGCTTTACACCTCACAGCCCATTCATCTGAAGTTTGATAGGAGGCAGATGCTTTTCTTGCTGTATGAAATTCTTAGAGGCAACGAATTTAAAATATAGTGTATGTAGCTGTTAGGGACTGTGATGAATAATGGCTCAAAATACAGCAGCTTTTTGGAAGACAAAAGGAAATGCATCTTTCCCTGACCACTGTCTTTCTCTTGGTTTATACACATTAAGAAATCTCTGCTTTATGTGACTCAGGTATTTACAAATGGAATTGAGGTTGGTTGTTTTGTTGTGGTTTTGGTGGTTTGTGGTGGTGGGTTTGTTTTTTTTGGGGGGAGGGGGGGGGCGGGGAGAAGTTGTTTTCAAACTATATACCGTCTCTGCTTCTGTCTGCCTAAGTTAAATTTAAATCTTCCTACTTACCTTTACTTGGGATACTATTCTCATTTGAAAACATGATGGCAGTACAAATACAGGCATGCAAATTGATATCATGCATTTTTCTTTTGCCTTTTGACATCTTTTTCTAATAAAGTAGCCATTACTGTTTTGCCACATGAAGTGCCAAGTGCATTTGCCTGTCATTAATGTCTTGTCTTTTTGCATATCAAGACATTGCTGAGCAGAATTCAAAAGCCGTTTCAGACTTTGAAATAATATTTTGCGTCTTTATGGCTGTTTCCACATGAAGAAGACAAAGTAATCTAAAAATGTGAATGGTTTCACGCTCCAGAGTTTTTCCTAAATGGCATCTGAATCAGTGTGCTTATATACAAATCCAAGAATGTTGAATGACTTCCCTGGGGTACAAGAAAATCTGTAACAGAGCTAGTAAGAAATACAGATGACAGCTCTTGACTCACGTTATTTGTGGGGTACCTACCACCTGCATTTCATTTTATTCTGTTGGGGTTTTTTTTTCAGTTACCACATGTAAGGTATTTCTAGCAGAGAATTTATTTGCATTTTCTGACTCTTTCGTTGTACACAATTGGACTCCAGCTGAGTTTGATCTGGGAGATTCTTCTGTAGTTTAGATGAAAACAGTGCCTAAACAAATAGTAGAAAAAAGACCTTTGCAAAAGTCAGGGATGAATAACCTCTGCAATAGGAACAGGTTATGTAACTTTTAGTTATTAACAGCAAAACAGGCGTAAGACTGCTATACCAGAAGAGTGGAGATACCCTGGTTAAGTAGTTAAGTCTTTGTGTGACATGGATACGAGTGTGTGCGCGTGTGTTTGACAAAACATGACTGAATAGTAACTTCCCTCTAGTTCTGGTTGTTCCACTCTCTTGGTGCCAGGTGGACATTTTGACCCTTTGATTGTTTTTTTGGTTTGTTCCCTATGGATGGGATGTACCTATAGCAGTAAACTAAGTGTGCCATGAGCATTCCCAAGTACTTAAGCCAATTACAGAATGGCTTACATCTAGGCTAGTAAATTAACTCACCCCTCTAAAAAGGAGCAACTGCATGCCAGCTGCCTACTAGAAAGGTGTGCGCTAACTCCTCAGCCATTCTCAGGAGCATCTTTGAAGCATATTTATGTAGAACATGCCAAAAAGCATCTGGGACCATTCCAGCAGTTTAAAAGTAGGTGTTCCTGGGAATGCTTGAATTTCCTGGTATAGATATGACCCATGGAGGACTGAGGTGAATTGCAAACTGGGCAATCTGAAGGTTTATTCAGTTTTTCCCAAAAAATAAGCAATAGGGCAAGTTTTGAAAACATCAGCAAGAAACAATCAAAGCAATATGAAGTAGCTTTGGTAGATCTGAGGGGAAAATATACATTAAGTACTTGAAGCATATATGCAGCTTTGATCAAGTTACAGAAGGTTCACAGCATATAGGTCTTCATATGTTGGGTATCCTTAAAAATACAATGATGACTCTTGTTCCTGCTGAATTCCCATGATACTTATGCTATTCACTAGTGACATTTCATGTATGATAGAAATCTTACTGGCAATGAGACTTTTTAGGCATCGCAGATAAGATACCCAAAGCCATTTGGTACACACCGCTAACCTGAACTGACGCCATTGTGCCATAACTACAGAGAAAGATGGGTTGGGTCATCTGATAGTCCATTCTACCTTTTACTTATGATTCTACGAATGATGCAGGTTTTCAAAGGTATACAGTGTTACACAGCAGGCTATTTTTAATGCAAAGCAATCTATTTCAGGTAGCTGTGAGCTCTGAAATAGGACTGAGAAGAATGGGGCTGTCAGTAAGACTGTGATCTTCATCTGGCTTTTTGCCACACTGAGTCATGAGATGTGCTGCTGTGAACTCAAATCAGTTCTATATATGCACAATCTATTTTAAAAGACTATCAACTAGGAGAGCACTGGGAAGCTTCCTTTCCGAGGAAATGCTGGATGGCCTCAGAAAGTCAGCTTGGTGCCTGTGCATGTACATTATCATTTAATTGTGTGGTCACAGGAGGATCACTTCCTCGTGTTTTGCATAGTACGAGTGCCGAACCCTTAAGCAACTATCTTATTATTTCCCTTGTGTCCCTGCTCTGTAATGTCTGTTGTTCAAGCCCATATGTGAAGATGAGCAAATCAATTTCCATGTGGATAATTTGAAAATTTCCAGTGATTTCTCATGGAAATTTTTCATTTCCCATGAAAATAAAGGCAAAAGTTTTCAGCAGCACAAGAGAACTTAAATCAATTTCATAGGGAAGTTCAGTGCCTGCTGGCCCTCCAGTTTGGGCTCACCTGCCTCCTGAAAGTTAAGAAGCTTTGGTGCCCTGATGGAGTCTTTGACCAGGTCTTCCCAATTTGGCAGCTGAGGTGGCAGGCAAGTCATATGGAAACCTGCCAGACATGGGACCTGCTAGATCTTGAATGAAAACATACTTTGGATGATTAATAAATTAATTTTATTTTTGAGAGAGTGAGTTATCTTTTGCTGCAAGTTGTCTGGCCACCTCTGATTGCAAAATACTTTACAAACAAATCAAAGTACTTGATATACAGCTTCACCGATTTTGTGGGAGAAAAGAAAGACTTGGACAATATTGCTTACCATCTTGTAGCTTTTACTGTGGATAATGAATATTCAGCATGTTGTGTTTCTAGGAACTTTGCTAAAAATAGCATAGTAGTCTTGTTTTAAAAAGTGATGAACATAACTGTGAAGAATTACTTTGATGCTTTTTCTTCCTATTCTTCAATCTGGTTTGTTAACTCCTTATATGATAACGTTTCTGCTGACCATCAAACCACCACCACCTCAGCAGAAAACCAGAGAAACATGAAGGCAATTCATCAATGACCTAGACGAAGGGACAAAATGTACCCTTAGCAAGTTTGCTGATGATACAAAACTGGGAGGAGTGGCTGATTCACCAGCAGGTTGTGCTGCCATTCAGTGGGACCTGAACAGGCTGGAAGAGTTGGGCAGAGAGGAACCTGATGAAGTTCAACAAAGGTGACATGTAAGGTTCTGCAGCTAGGCAGGAACAACCCCATGCACCAGTACAGGCTGGGGCTGACCTGCTGGAAGGCAGCTCTGTGGAGGAGGACATAGGAGTGCTGGTGGACAGCAAGATGCCCATGAGCCAGAAGTGTGCCCTGGTGGCCAAGGGGCCAGTGGGATCCTGGAGTGTGTTAGGAGGAACAAGGCCAGCAGATTGAGGGAGGTGGTCCTCTCCCTCTGCTTTGCCCTGGTGAGGCCGCATCTGGAGTCCTGTCAGCTGGGCTTTTTTAGCCTGAAGAAGACAGGGAGTGAATCTTACCAATGCATACAAATATCTTAAGGGCAAGTGTCAAGAAGATGAGGCCAGGCTCTTTTCAGTGTTGCCCAGGGACAAGACAAAGGACAATGGGCACAAACTGAAACACAAGAAGTTCTATCTGAATATGAGAAAGAACGTCTTTACTTTGAGGGTGACAGAGCACTGGGACAGGCTGCCCAGAGAGGCTGTGGAGTGTCCTTTTCTGGAGACATTCAAAACCTACCTGGATGTAATCCTGTGCAACCTGCTTCTGGAGAACCTGCTTTAGCAGGGGGCTGGACTAGATAATCTCCAGAGGTCCCTTACAACCCTGACCATTCTGTGATTCTGTAAAGGCACGGACATGGAAAAGTGGAGGGGAGTTCTAGGTGATGTTCCCTCTGCTCTCAGCTTTATGGTGGGATAAAATACATCTGAGGCACTCTTTAGTGTATTTTCATCTTGCTCATCAAACCTCCAGAAACATTACAGCTCTGCCAGTACTTTACACTACTTAATTTTTTCATCATGCATAATCTGCTGCAAAAAAACTGATGACAACTATCTAAACCTGTATAACTGCCTTTTAACACTTTTTATCCTTACCTTGGTGTCCAGGGTTTATGAAATCCTCAAGCCCTCATGTTTCCCTCCACTGGATTCTATCCAGTTTGTTATCTCTTCTGGTAAATTGTAGTGTCTGATTCAGCCTTCCAGGTGGGCGCTTCCCAACAGCAGCTACCCTCAGACAGTTTATACCTTATCTGAAATGGTCCTACTGTCTCTTTTGCAGTAGAGGGTCTAGTGGTCTAGAATTAAATTTTGGTTTGTCACCTAGTGTAACTCCCCCACCCAAGATCCTTCCTCCTATACTGCTCTGCTGGATATCTATCTATCTATCTAGATATATATAATATATCTATACTGGATATATTCTGCAGTTTGTATTTGCTATTACAAGGGCAAGGTTATCTTTACTATCTTTTTAATTCTTTTCATCCTGTTGATACATTTTCTAGTTTATCAGCAATGGCCAATTTTTCTGATTTCCTGTTCTTCCTTAGTATTTTTTTCCAAAGGGACCCTACCAACAGTCCCCAGAGTCTCTCGAAGTCTACTGTGGGAGCTCATTACCCTTATTGTATGAATGTGCTCTTTTTTGGAGTTCAGAACTGTAAACTCTACTATTCTGTGTTCCCTTTCACTCCACTTGCATCTTCAGATTCCTGTCAAATTCCTTTTATTTTTTGGATCAAATATAAAACTAGATGTTTGTAATGTTCTAAATTCCTTCACCTTCTGAAACAGAAAGGAGCTCCCAGCACCTTCCAATTCATTGGAGGTGGCCAAAGTGCTTTCTAAGATATGAATGGGCCAAGTTCAAGTATTTCCTCTGCCTCATACAAGCAAAGAATTGAATCTGAATATGGGGCATCTCACTAGAGCAGCAGTCTCCCAGACGTGGTGGATATTCCACCAAAAGAAAAGTAGAGAACAAATTGGTCATTGTAATCTATTCTGAGGTACAATCCTGTGTAAACTGGGTTTTCTGAGATGAGAGTTTTAGGTTTGTTTGGCTTACACAATCTCTTTGAGTTTCCTCATGGAAGTTTCACTGAAACAAACACTTTCTCATTAAGAGTTTTGGTTTCAAGACAATAGTATTGGCCAATGTGGGAAGGAGGGGAGTGGCAGCGAATCTGAGTCAAAACATTCTTAGCTAGGATAATTTTTATTTAAACAGTACAGATCTACCTTCCAGCTACATGCGTCAAACGTTGGCTTCTGCACAAAGAGGAGGAAGTGGGATTGTTGTTATCGCTTCAGATGCAATGTTGGAGAGCTCATAAAACAGCTCCATTTATGGAATACAACAGATGTCACCAGACTGATGGATTTTTGTTGAGTTTTAAAGCTTGAAGTGTCCAATCCTCCTTAAGAATGGTGGGCACACAGGGTGGATAGACAGGTAGGAAAAACAAAGGGCACTCTGAGTAATACTGCTTTTAAAATCATTCATTTAAATAAATGCACTTCTCTATCACACCAGGACTTAAATGGACACTGAGAAAGGAAATAAGGGTGTGCTCTGTTAGCTCTGGGTACCATTTAGTCTGAACCAGACGTACACTCTTATAATTCATGCAGAGATGAAATCTGGTAAACAACGACTGCATAAAATAAAAAGTGTTATTTAGGGCTTGGCAAGGCATCTGGCTCTAATTTTAGATAAGCTACTTCTATTGATGCTTCCATCCCTATCAAACAGTTGTTGTCTCTGTTTCGTCAGGCTTTTGTTTTCAGTGGCCATCTTTTGTGGGGCAACAGCTACACTGATACCAGGATACTCCTTGCTTGACCCTTAACACATGATTAAAGCATGCCAAATGTAAAGATACAGAAGGATGCACATGGCTTAAGAAGCTGCAATTGAACGTTATAGAATTAGCATCTTACAGGATGTTCTGAAAATAAGTGCCTTTTACAAGAAATATGTGCAGGGCAAGCCTCCTGGGTTACATTTTACCTTGTCCTAAATAGCTAGTTCCCATGAAGTAAAGATTTCAGATCTCAGTGTGTAGTTTTTACCAATCCAGCATGGATCGATAAAAATTATGGAATGTTAAAAGTTTCTTAGCTCTGTTGATATTATCATGGTTGAAAATAATATTGGATTTTGTTATGTCAACTTGTCTTCTGCTCAGAGAAACTAATTTTCACTAGACAAACTGCATCATTAAAAATTTATTACTAATGTATGTGCCACTTTAATTCAGCTCACTTCCGTATGAAGGTAACATTGATTTATAAGCTTTAGTCTCTGTTGAATATGAATAAATTACCTTGCACATCATTATCTTGGGTGAAACATTTATGATGTTTCTTCTGGCTTGTGGTTTTATGAATGATCATATATGCAGAAGTTTGCCTTTGAATACGCAGCTCTAAGCTCAGAGGTAAGTGATCCAGAACAGCGAGAGGATGCAGAATGAGGCTGCACCTTGCAGCTCAGCACACTGTGACAGCAATTCAGAAAGGCACCAATGCTGTTACAGGTCAATGAAGTTTGGGAGGGGAAAAAAAACCCAACGGCAAAACAGTAACAACCACAAAAAAAACCAAAAAAAAAACCCAAACAAACCAAAAAAAACCCACTTCTCCCTTAAGAAGGGAGTAATCTTGCAGGAGAAAGTTGAATAACTATCAAGGGTATTGAAAATGGAAACACCTTATGTTTTCTTGTCCAGTTTTATGGATTTTCAAGACAAAGCATTTTCTATAAATGCACTTTATAGCATTTTACATTTTAAACAAATTTCCAGAAGATTCAGGGAGTCTTTATGAAAGATCTAGTCAAGGAGTCATTGCATGAAGGCACTCTCACCCTTTCCTAAGATTTCAGAAACGATGAGAGATTAAAAGTGTAGATGCACCTAATAAAGGGTTAAAGCTGATCTAAAGCCTTGTTAAATTAAACCTGGGCCTGGTGAAGTCAATAGCACTTTCACTAACTTCAGCAAAGGGAGAGTTTTACCTGTTTAACTCGAACACTGTATAACTATGATGACTCTTTTCCCTTAAAATTCCATTATCAGTTTTAGCATGTTAAATCACACTAGACATTGCTGAAAGTTACTTTCAAGTAAATGTTTGGCAGAAAAATATTTCTACTCCAACAACTTGTATTTACAATCATGAAAACTGGTCTGAAATTAGCAGTGTGGTGTCTGAATATGTTTTAAAAGCTGTACATTGAATGGAGATTTTTGGTACTTAAGAACCATAATGCTAAGACGTTATTTTCTCTGGACAGATTTTCTTTCTCTTTAACATACTTTCTTTGATCTTTCCAGCCACTCTGCCTCATAGGAAAGGTATAGCAATACAGAAAAAATTGATACTTTCTCATCATTGTTTAATAGGTTCATAAAGGAGTATATTGTATGTATTTGCAATTATTTTGTTTTCCCCCTAACCTTTCAGGTAAAGACTGCAAATGGTTACATTAGTTTGAGAAAAGAGATTGCCATCTGATCAGTAAAGTTGTGGGGTTTATTGTTTTCTGTTCTAGTCAGGGATGTTGGTAAGGCCTTTATATAGATAGAAGGGTGACAACAGCAGCCTCCTTGCTGACTGCTGCCACTTCACATGTCCTGTGGTACAGTACATGCTTATCTTCCATTGGGGTCTAAAGGAATTTCTTACCCTTATCCAAAGTAATCAAGTAGCATTTTCACAGTGTTTCTGCTCATTAGGATCCAAAACCTCTTTATACCATGCTCTTTCCCTATCCTGCACTACTGGGGGGAAAATCCATAATGTAAAAGCACGTAACAGAACCTATGTGGGAGCTAGCACAGCACAAAAAAGGCCAAAACCATCCCCTTTGTCAAGGCTAAATTCCTTTGTATCATCCTTCACGATCTCCTACGACTCCTAAACTCCAAATTTGTCTCTACGAATAATCTGGAAAATATATTTTTCATGTCTTACAACAACCATTAGTATACCCTTGTCCTGGTTTCAGCTGCAATAGAGTTAATTTTCTTCTTAGTAGCTGGTGCAGTGCTGTGTTTTGGACTTGGTGTGAGAACAGTGTCGATGGCACACCAATGGGTTTGGTAGTTGCTGGGTAGTGCTTGCACTAAGTCAAGGACTTTTCAGTTCCATGGGCTCCACCAGTGAGAGGGCTGGAGGGGCACGGGAAACTGGGGGGGACACAGCCAGGACAGCTGACCTGAATAGCCAAAGGGATATTCCATACCACAGAATGTCGTGCTCAGTGTATAAACTGGGGGAAGAAGATGGAAGGGGGGGAGAGTTGGTGTTATGAAGTTTGTCTTCCCAAGTAACTGTTCCACATGATGGAGCCCAGCTTTCCTGGGAATGGCTGAACCTCTGCCTGTCGATAGGAAGTGGTGAATGAATTCCTTGTTTTGTTTTGCTTGCGTGTGGCTTTTGCTTTACTTATTAAATTTCTGTTCTTATCTCAACCCCTGAGTTTTACATTCCTTTCCAATTCTCCTCCCCATCCCCCTGGGTGAGGGGGAGTGAGCGAGTGGCTGCATGGTGCTTAATTACCAGCCGGGGTTAAACCACCACAGCCCTAATACCCTTTCCCTGTTAAAGAATCCTTAAGAGGATCATTGCCAGTCAACATGACTCATTTTCAGTCTGGTTGTGACTTTTCTATCCCTTGCAAGGAATAGAGCTAGTCCTAGGAACCACCCATGGACTCTCCTCAGTCGAATGGTGAAGGACTATTTAATTTTTCACTCTTAACTTCTGCCGGCCTTTGAATTTCTGACTGCCTTTGTGGACATAATCAGATACATGTGGAAAATGACAGCCTTAGAGTATATTTAGCCTGTAAATGGAGTATGCATTCTGCAGATGTTAGGTCCCTTTTTATGATATCTTGAAGACCTGTTTATTTTCACAACTAGAATTCTGTAATGACTTATTGGGCAAAATCATTTTTCATTAAAGTCTCTTTTCTTAAAGTTATATTGCTGTGATTCTTTTGCCTCAAATCAAATATATTCAGATGTTATTTCAGTTCCTACTGTGATGGTTCCCATTAAAATGTGAAGTGTTAATAATTAGATTTTTTTTAAAGAAGCAAACACTTTTAATATTTTTTTCAGTCTACTGAACTGGCAGGCTTTTAATGTACCCTGGCATCTCACTGTTCAGTCTCAGATAGTTGGTTTTGGTGTCAGTCATCCCAGATAGGTGAATAGGTATTGTCTCTATAGAAAGGGAAGCAAGGACAAATATAGGGTCTGAGTGAGCACAGTGCAGAATGACAGCTTCCACTGACTTCAGTAGCTGTTACTGCTCTCACTTTGTAAAGATCAAGCTACTTTTGTTGACTGTTAGACAAAGATAGACTTGTTTTTTAATGAGTTTGTCCTTCTAAAGAGTCACATGAAAGCTTTTTATGTTATTCTAGGAAATACTGTGTTTCTTTATATCAAAAACTTCATGATAAAGTTTAATACTTTCATTAATGTCAGGTGTGCATTAATAAATTCTTTAGTAGTCATTATCATATTTGCAATCTCTCTGGCTCAGCAAGGACAAAACAAATGACAGATTTGAGAGCTCTCATCTTCTGGATCATTTCTTTCTCTTTTATATTAAACAACCATATTTCTGTGTCTAAAGTCCAATGTTTATTTTTCGTATGTCAAATACTCTTACACCTATTACAAAAACTAACACAGGCTTCAGCTAGCATCTTGGAGATCTAATTGCTTCTATGTCTCCTTTATTACCCAAAGGTTCAATAATAAATGACAAATAGCTTGCAGTGCATCAAAGCTGTTAACCAGTTGCTTAAATCCTGGAGAATCTTATGTACCTACACTTGTACTTAAACGCTTTGCTGAATAGGGCTGGAGTGTTGATCTGAGGCCAGAATACATTGCCTAGGGCCACCAGAGTTATTAGTTTCAACACCACAATTAGAACTTGAGTTCCGCATTCCCAGCCATGTATGCAGGTCACTAAACTGTGCTTTACTTCATAGGAAGTTGATTCTACTAATAAGAATACTCTTTTCACTGGGATAACAAATCAGAAAAGAATAATTGGAGACAGAGGAAACAGTTTCATAATTCAATTTAATGCATCAGCTCTTTTTACACCATGAGTAATTCACATTTCTTAGGAAAGCAGAGACTATGCTTGGCAGATTTTTTTTTCTCTGGTTTTATTGCTGGAAAGATGGAAAGGGGGTATTACTGCAATTTGCACATACCTGTGATAATGACCATTTTAAATTTAATAAAATTAAAGTAGAAGGTTTTATTACCAGCAAAAAATTTCTTCTCACAAAACCTTAAGACAAGTGGCTGGAAATTTGTTCATGTACATCATGATGTACAAATCACACAATGATCTACTTGTTTCTTTAAAGTTATATCCTGTTTAATCTCAGGACATTTTGAATAATATCCCACCTTAAAAAAAAAAAAAAACAAACCCAAAAATCAAAAAAAAAAAAACCAAAACAAAAAACCCAAACACACACACCAAAAAAAAAAAAAAACCCACAAAAAACAAACCCATAACTATTTGTTTCCCACTGTCACTATTTTAGTGTGTCAGATTCAGTTTGTCTCAATGAAATGCAGAACAAAATAATATTCTGTGGCATTATAGCCACTGGACTTTAAGGAATGCTTTAGAAATCTTACAAATTCTCCCTCTCAGCACAGCAGCAGAGAATACATTTCAGCCCCTTGCCAGCAAAAGTGTGAGTGTGTTCATGGATGATGAAGGCAGAGATCAATTAGTCAAGGCTGATGCATCTGATGAAGGATGCTTAAACATCTATCTTCTCATCACCCAGATGGAATCTGTATGCTTTCACTATGATGAAGATAGATTAGGCACTGATTCAGTAAAGCACTTGCAGGTGTGTATTTCACAGGGCAAGGGGAAAAGAAAGAAGAGAAAGAATTAAAAAAATAAATAAATCTGCTGAATCTGAAACAAGGTACCTCATATCACATTCATAAAGAAATTACTTTTGGATTTTCTATCCAGACTACAGAATTCTTGTTAATAGCTGGTTGCCAAAACAGATGCCCTGATTAATAAGAACAGATGGATTTCTCCAGAGGGTCTGCAGATTTAGACAGTACTTTCACTAAATGAAATGCTAATGATCTGGCACTGTGCTTCTCTGTGTGGATTAGACACCAGTAATATTATTTTATTTGTGTTTGGTGGAGTTAAAATGATCCCTTTTAAGCTTTTTAGATATAAAGTTCTAGTATTTATCATCACCTCCATCTCCCTGAGAGATCTACATAAATGACCCAAATGCATGTGCTGGATTTCACTGCTTGCAAACTCTTTTGGTAGATTATACATTTCTTACAGGTTCTTCTCAAGATCTAGAGGAATACCTGGGGTCTGCATTTTTAAAATGCAGTTTCCCAAGGCAAATGAATCACTTGATTAATTCCGGTAAAAAAATAAGACTACGTGAAACATTTTCACTGTTATATGCAGCACAAGCTAGTTCCCTAGAATTTCTTTCACCACAATTTCTAAACTAAACTAATCTGAAAATCGTGTAGCAGAGACATTGTCTGTGGAACTGGTCAGCTTTGTTCCCCAAAACTGCCATTAATCAATATTTCTGTTACTCAAAAAAAAAAACAAAAACAAAAAACCCCCAAACAAAAACACCAAAAAACCACCAAAGAATTAAAAAGTTAATGAATTCTGCTCAAAGCAGCTGACTCAAATCTGTCTCTTCTTTCATCTAAAAGTCTTCTTTGGTGCAAGCAATTTCTTTCATTTATATTTTTCTGATTTGCCAATATGGTTATTTCAAGACAAATTGTGCAAATAGCTGATTTACACCTTCCTAGCTCTGTCCTTCTTTCATCTTTTTCATTTCTGGAAAGACTGAGGAAATAATGCAGAACTCCTCAATTGTCCATATGGATATTTTAGGGCTAATCTGTCTGCTTAGTAAAAAATAAAAAAAATCTTATTTATCTCGAGAAGGATCCCTATTGTTACTTGCTTTAAAAAATCTGCATCAAGTCTAGTAGATATGAAAGATGCAAAGAGCTGATTTCCACTTGCAAACATATGTTTTTGCTAAATATGATTCTTTTGGAATCATAAAATAATGGCAAACTCCTTTAGGGACTCTTGCAGCAGAGGTGGGTGTAAAAGTTAGAGACCAGGACTATAAAACAGTATAACAAAGATAAAGAAGCTTGCAATTTACAATCATCAGTGACTGGGAAATTTGCCATTGACATTTCTCCTAAAAAAAAAAAAAAAAAATCTTATGTTTGAGTACTGAATACTGGCACAGAGAAAGATAAATCAATAATAGCCAAATATGACAGTAAATTTGGGGCAGCAGCAGGGTCTGAAGAGAAATCTCTTATCATGCATCAGTGCTGTAAACTGCATCCACAGCTGAAAAGTGCCAGGGTGGCAGGGATGCCAGAGAATTTGTTGTGTGGTCTCACAGAATAGCCTGGCAAGTGGCAGGCATTCTCATTTTGTTCTAATAGCGCTACACTTTCAGTGATTTGCCAACCTGTTGCTTTCCACAACATTTTGTTAGGAGTATAAAATTTGTGGCAGATTGTCTAATCCATTACACTGAGGAAGAGAGGACAGCTTAATATAACTTAAATCTGATAGAGCATGTCTTCAGTTTCAATGATTTCATTAAAGAAAGGATAGGAGACCACTTGGGGCAGACATTTGATGACGACTTCCCTTTCAGAATTAATTTTCCATGCCATCTGTCTTGTCCCTTCTAAATCCATTTCGCAGGCACTTCAGCTTCAGTTCTTCTCCTTATTTGAAGAATAAGTATGCTAACTTGCCCATACACTGTACAGAAATCTAGGTTTTGTTGACACTATTGCATTCACCAACTACATTTGTGCTCTCAGAAAAAAAGTATCAGATTTGACAGGTTCTGGATGCTAAGAATTCATGCTGATTGACATTAATTATGTTTCCTGCCTTTAGTTACTTATTAATCACATAAGCTTCTTACTCTGTTTTCTCCTTCTAAGGGGTTGTGTAGGACTTCAGATCTGATGGGGGGGGGGGGGGAACCATCAGAATAAGGCAATGTGAGATGATGCTGTTCCAGCTTAGTCAATAGGCAGAAATACTATTCCTGGAGCTAAATAAGTAATCTTGCCAAATAGCCAGTGAAACTCCTCTGTTCCCATCCCTCATAGTAAATATATCAAACAGTCAAAATTCATCTTCAGCTCTTCATTGACACTACATGGAGGGCATAAATGTACGTGAGGGTGAAGGTTGGCTTTAAGCTTTCAAATGGATTCCAGCTGTAGGGCAGCAAGCTTGCCCAGTAGAAAAAATGGTGTGGACAGAGTCCTGTTGTGTGTCATACTCTGCTTAAACCATAGAAATTCAAACTCTTTACTGGAGAAGTAAAACGTGAGACCCGTTTTGGTACTGGTGCTGAAGACCATGTGCTGCTTAAGCCTCGTTAAACACGATAGGAGGTGACTGCATTGTCACAAGTGAGCGCTGTGTGTGACAGTGGGAAATGTAAATCACTTCCTTTATCTTTAGCGCTCAAAAAAGTCAGGAGGTGGGTTTTGTATTTTAACTGAATGTGGCTGTAAATGCAGCCATCTGTGCTGCTTGCTTTGCTGTCTGCCATTAAAAGATGATGATAGATGAACCCTGACCATATGATATTTATGCTGCATTAACTTCCTGATGGATTCCACATATGTTTCAGGCCAGCAGGATGAAAACTGTGGATCTTTGCCCTCTCTCACCCTCCTAAAACAGTGTGGAAACATCTTCTCTTGGACTGTGGACTTCAAGCCTCTGTAGTGCTGGAGCCAGGCAGCACCATCCCGCTGAGAGCTGACTCCCCTCCATGGGATGGCAGGTTTTCAGGCAGAGGGAGCTCTCCATAATGCTCCTGCTGAGTGATGGAGTAGTCTCAGGGCTCTCTCCCACTTCAAATGCTTCAGGAAGGAGTTTCACCCTCCCTGAATTTGCAGAAGTATCTTGTGAGGAACTGGTGCTTTATGAAATTTTCTATAAAACTGCCAGGAGAAGAACATTTATGAAGTTAGAAATGAAACTGCTGGAAAGGAAGAGGGAGCTTAAAGCTGTTGACCTTCTGTGAGTGTGGGGTGGGGTTTCTGGCACTCTTAAGCTCGCTCTGTCAAATGGTCACCTTGTAGTAAACAGTGTCTTTGGCAAATTACCATAAGAATTAAAGGAAAATCTTTCAATTCCCACATGAAGCTAAGAAGCACTCTACCAGATCTGATTTATTTTAACATAATTTGTGTTGGCTTCATAGTATGTACAGTTTGCATCATATTAAGATAGCTGAAGCATTGAAGGAAATGTTAGAATATAATTTACTGAGTCTCACTCTAGATCAGATTAAGTACAAGGATCAATTCTTTGTTTTTGGGACACATTCCCGCAGCTTCTGACACTGTGGAAAGAATGCTGTGGGCTTTGATATGTCTATAGACCCAGCTCAGTCCCTGAAAGAAATACAGTGAGATAGAACAATTATTTTAACTAGATAATAATGAATGCAAACCCCATCTTTAAACTTTTCCATGAACATAGTTACATGATAACTGCAAACCTAATTTGTACAGCTTATAAGGAAAAAAAAATCATTTTACAAACTCAACCTAGGATTAGGGACCCAGGTGGATATTTTTCCGCTCATGCATCAGCTTGGGAAAAAAAAAATATGAACATACAGCAGCTACAGCTTGGCTACCAAGTCTGTAAGTGATGTGTAAGGCAGAATTTGAACCCAACTCTCATTCTCAAAAGTTTAATTGGGTCCCTGGGGCAAACTGTCAAGAAAGGAAACAGATATAGCTTTAGATTTGAGGTGGCCTAAAAGCAGTTTCAGATCATAGGAAATGTAACCCTTGGCTCTCTGAGCTGCTTTATTTGTGCATCTTGAAAGCAGGTTTTTACACAATTTGTGAGTGCACAACAAATATTTATTGTTTAACAGACTTAGTAAATTGCTGGGACTAACATGCTAGTAGGTCAAACATTCACAGGGTTACCCCCACCTTGTCACTACAGGCACTACAGACAAGTCTTAGATGGACAGGTAAACTTCAAGGAGACATCAGGGGAGAACTTTGTTGCTTGGAACAGGCTGATGTTTATTTTTGCCAAGGTGCTATTTTCAGTCAGCTTTCTTTTTGCTTTCTTTTCTCCTCATGTTCTTATACCTTTTCATGTTAGCATTTGTCTCTGAAGACTTTGAGTTACTGACTACTCCCAGATCAGCCCTCTGATTCTGCGTTTTTTAATCTTAGGGGGTCTTGCTTTACAGGCTCTTTCATTTGCAGACTGACAATGTCTTTGATGGTAAAACTGAGCCAATGCCATGTAACTGAACATCATGAAACTGGATCCTTGCTCACAAAGGCACAGATTTTCAAGGAGAGGCTACGCAACTTTAGACACCTCGGTTAGTCCCTGTTTCTTCTGTCCCTGTGCTGTCATCTTCTATAGGGTTGCTGGAGTGGCACAGTTATGTTAGTTATGAAGACCAGTATATATGGAAGGAAGATAATAGTGGTTAAAGATTGAAAGTTATCCCAGAAGATCTGTGAGGATCTATGCACATTCACAAGCAGTGCTGTCTAATAAAGCAGATCTTTAGAAAGAAACAGTTGCTGTCAGGGACCAGATTTGCACATCTGTACACGTTTGAGGGGTTTACTTCAAGCTAATCCTATTCCACTCCAGTAACCCAGACTCATGCCAATGGCTGAGATGTACTACGTGGGCAGCTGGAGCACATCCTCTGAGTTGTTTCGTTCAGAAGGAGAGCTGCTCACCTGCTCCAGGACCATGCACAGTAAGTGAAGTAAGCAAGCGACTCACTTCAAACAAGCACTGCTGATCCAAATGTTCATGTCTACATAGATGCACAGAGTACTCAAAACCAGAAGATAATTCTCATTGATCTCTCTACACAGAAGCAAATCATAGCCACCCTTAAAATATGGGATTGGAAAGCATGCTTTTCGTGTGGAGCTTTCCCTCACCCAAACACATCCAGTCCAAATGAATGACCCAACAAAAGTCCAAACCTATCTAACTGGATGCCTTTGTAAAGTTTGCAGTGTAAAATATTGCTGTAGGTTTTGCGTTCCACAGTGCCAACAACAGATGCGGAATGCTCCCTGTCTTTGTCCTCCAGCACCCTGAATCTTCACTACACGTATCTTCTTTCTGTTACAAGATTCAGCTTACAAAATTAATCATTCTCTTGACCCTTAAAATCCTGCCAACTATAAGTAACAATTCACTGCAGCTACATAATTGTCCTATTAATGTTTACTCCACTAGTGAATTACTGAAAACTGAAAATGTATGGGATTTTGGGTTTTTGCCAAGGGCTGGTTCAGTGAATAGGACAGAAAAAGAATTTAGACTTAATGCATCGTTGTAAGGAGAGTACAGAAAGCACCCCGGTGTTTAAACTTCTCACTGTCTTAATGCAAATGCTTATGAGCCCTGGTCCTCAGTGAGAACCTACTGTGGTAGGCATCATGGCATTGTCAGTTAATTTTTCTCACTGTTTTTAAAATTGCATTGTTTCATTCACACTTGTTTTTTTCAGTCAGTTGGCATCATACAGCTGATCAAATTGATCTGGATTTACTGCATTGCCTAAACCTTCTTTCATTAAAGGAAACTGTTAATCTTTAGCAACAAAGAGAAAGGTGGCTATATGCTCATTAAAACATTAAGATTTATTAAAACTACTTCCTTTGACACCTAGTTGAGGCTCAAATAGTGTCTACACCTCATGAGCATTTGGAGCAATCTAATCTGCCAAGGCATAAGGTAGGCAAAGCCAGTTCTGCGCAGCACAGCACATTGCTCTCTGGTATGAAGTAGAGCTGCTAACTCTAGCACATACACTGGTTCTTTCACCTGAACTCCAGCCTCAGACTTAATTAATACTAATACTGGTAATAATAATAATAGTAATAGCAGAAACATGAAAGGGGAAGGAGAACAAAAGACAGAAGGAAAGAAAGACTTCAATTCTTCATGTGAAACATCTGTCTAGAGCCAGAAAGACGTGTAAACTTCTCTTGCAGGAGCAGGGATGCGTACTGCACCAGTGAGTACTGCCAGAAAAATTACAACACATTCAGACACAACCAAGGAAGATGAATGCTGGTACTGTGATTCAAAGTATTGTCTCTAGCAGGTGGATTCAAAGAGCCTTGACAACACTTACTGATGCTGTGACAACAAATTGTGTTCTGTGAGTGAATTGTTTCTTTGTGCTTCCACAGGGGAAAATTTGGCCTTTTGCTCCAGTTCAGGAAAAGGATTTTTCAGAAAATACGAAAACAGTTGGGGAGTGAACACAGTCTGATTCTTCTCTTCAGCCTTATGATTTTTAATCTGAGATGGGAGGAGAGAGGAACACTGTAGTCTAAACCCGGTTGAGAGTAGCAGGAGTAGTGGCTGGGGTAGGAATCACTGCTGAGAAAAGGTTGCTGAATCTGCTTTTTCGTTCTTATCCTCGCTTATCTTCCAGCTCCTGCTTCCATAAGGAAAATATTCAATACAGAGAGATAGGCATGATGTCATGAGTACAGTTTCAGTTTAGGACGCTGGATTTATGGAGAAGCTGGAGAGGACTTTATTCAATTGTTTTTACAATGAGGCTAATTTTTTTCTGAAAGTGGGAATCTGTTACATTATGCCTGGCTGAGAAATGATGCCAAACTGTCATTGAAATTGAGATGACTGATGAACCAGGAGCTGATGCAGAGGGATAATGCTGTGTTTTAAACGGGGGAGCCAAATGAAAGCTTACTGCCCTCATGAGCACAGTGCTGCCACAGGGCAGGCTGGCTGTCACCAGCTTTCCCTGCCAGCCAAGGGCTGGCTTGCAGTCTTGCCCATGCTTTGTTCCCTTCCCTGATGGATGGCAGACTGCAGGCTCTGTAAGAGTTGGAGTGGAAGCCTACTTCTGCTTGGCAGTTCTGCCCAGAGCCAATTGGCATTACAAAAAAGCTAGATATCAATGGTTTGTTACAGTTGAATGATCCTTTTCAAGACCAGGCACCAAATGTTTGTGGTTTTCCAAACACAGACACTCTCCCTAGCCTCTTCTGCTAGCTGGCATCTGTATTGGTGCCCAGAAGCTTTCCAGCTTTGCTGGCTGGCTGGAGTTAAGATGCTGCTTCTTGGGTTGCTGATCTCCTCAGCCAGTACTCATGGTGAACGACTTGTCTGTGTGCTGCTTTAGCTGGTATTTGTGGAGGTCTGTGGTGGGTTGACCCTGGCTGGATGCCAGGTGCCCACCTAAGCTGTTCTATCACTCCCCTCCTCAGCTGGACAGGGAAAAGTGTAACAAAAGGCTGGTGGGTCAAGATAAGGACAGGGAGATCAGTCAGCAATTACCATCATGGGCAAAACAGACTGCAACTGGGAAAAAATTAGTTTAATTTATTATCAATCAAATCAGAGTACAATAATGAGAAATAAAATGAAACCTTAAAACCACCTTGCCCCCACCCCTCCCTTCTTCCCAGGCTTAACTTCACTCCTGATTTTCTCTGCCTCCCCCCAGCCAGCAGCTCAGGGGGCTGGGGAATGGGGGTTGGGATCAGTTCATCACGCGTTGTCTGTGCTGCTCCTTCCTCCTCAGGGGGAGGGCTCCTCACACTCATCCCCTGCCCCAGCATCAGGTCCCTCCCATGGGAGACAGTCCTTCATGAATTTCTCCAACGTGAATCCTTCCCATGGGCTGCAGTTCACAAACTGCTCCAGCCTGAGTCCCTCCCACAGGGTGCAGTCCTTCAGGAACAGATTGCTCCAGCACGGGTCCCCCCTGGGGTCACAAGTCCCACCAGCAAACCTGCTCCAGCCTGGGCTCCTCTTTCCAAGGTCCTGCCAGGAGCCTTCCCCAGCACAGGCTTCCCATTGGCTCACAGCCTCCTTCAGACATCCACCTGCTCCAGTGTGGGGTCCTCCAAGGACTGCAGGTGGATATCTGCTCCACCATTAACCTCCAAGGCTGCAGGAGGACAACCCTAATATCAGACTTGAAGTCCCCTTTGTGATGTAAATGTTATGATGCTTCCAACTGTATCTATATTCCCATCAGCCAGATACAACCAGATGAAAAGAATGTTCACACTCCCACGTTTGAGAACAGTAATGTCTTGCAATGGCTGAAATGTGTTACATTCTTAGTCTGCATTAGAAAAATGCAATGATAATAATTTGTCCAATTCTGAATAATAATTAGTAGGATCATGAATAGGGTAGATAACCAATACATGAAATTTCCTGTTTGGACTGACTGATCATACCAAGTTTTCGTTTGCATTATTCCTTTCTTTAGGACGGAGGGTTATGAGTAAGTATGGATGCATACCTCTGAGAGATCTAGGAGATCTTTTCTGAATGGAGTCACCGTTGACTTCAACATGTTAATGCATCTCTGGGAGCTTAAATTAACCGTAATTTGGTATAATACCTCTTATGCTGTGTTTCTTACACTTACTCGTGATTCTCCTGTGATAACCTCATAAACCCTCCAAAACTACAGTACAAAATCAAATTCTCTGCTTGCTACAATTTACAGTTACCCTGTTTCCATCCTGTCTGGAAAGTATAGTCCTATATGGACAATAAAACAAGAAAAAAGTATGGTAATTACCAGCCCAGAGTGCAATATTTATTGCAGATGATACAGGCAGTGGCTTAAAAGTTAGCCTGATTTTTCTTTAAGTGGTTGATGACATCAGAAACGCAGTAGGCTACATTTTCTGCCAGAGTAATGGGGTGAAACTGCACCCATTTATAGCAGCAAAGAATTTTGCCCAGAGTTTTTAAAGCTCCCACAGCAGCATATAATTTATGGTTTTTTCTGTAACAATGTTCACTGTTACACAGTATGTCTGAAATCAAACAAACCTTTGTGAGACAGATGGTTCTTACTATTGGAACTGAAATGATTTCCTAAAAAAACCACATCCATTATTTTCCCAGAAAGGGTCAGTGGTGTTATTTTGGGGGTTTTTGGCTAAGGAAAAAAAAACTGGGCACATGAAGAATGAGGGAAGATTAGGCCAAGTTCTCAAGTTATTCTCTCCAGTAACTGGGACGTGTATAAAATCTGTCCTTATGTAACCTAAATATTGGCCTATATAAAGGTCAGGCTTAGAGGTTCAAATTCTTTAAAAAGTCATATGTTCTTTTAAATGCTTCTTCCTTGCCTTGCTATGGAGAAAGTAGGTACCAACCAACATCCTACAGAGCACAGGAAACTGTGAGCTGACTGTGTGTGCCTCAGGGTTTGCTGTTTTTCATGTCTGTCTTCCAAACTACTGATGTATTGAGACATTTCAAGGCTTGCTTCCTTTGCTGCTAGCATCACATGATAGTACAGCTAACCTCAAAATTAATCTGTTTCTAGAAGACAGGAAAAAATCCCAGAACAACTACAGCAATTTTATTTAAAAAAAAAACCACAACAACCACCACCAACCAAACCAAATCACAAACAACAACAACAAAAAACCCCACACATTTAACTTCCAGTATGATGTTCTTGAAAATGACAGATATCACTAAGTAATTTAGGACATTAGCAAAATCCCTTTTTCAGCAGGAAAAGCATTCTGGTGCCCCAAGTCCATCCCTCTAAGGCACACAGTGGTACAGATGGGGGGAGGAGGAGCAGTAGATGTTTTCATGTATCAGCTGCTGCTGGTATTGTCATAGCAAGTGAAAACTCAAGGTTGATGGAAAAGCCACTAGCCACCTATGTGGATTTGGGATAATACCACACCTGGGCTGTTTGGCTAGCAGATTTTCATAAATACATATCTATTTAAATCAATTCTTGATTCCCACTCTCACCAAGAGAGAGAATTCATTTCAGGATGGCATGTGGAATAAGATTTTTTTTCTTATGCACATGTTGTATTTTTATCTGTTCTTCCTTTGCTGGGTGTTAGTGAAAGTGATTTCTCACTGGCAGAGAAATACTTTTCATTATGGCAAACTAGCACAAGTTAGAAAGTAGACTTTTATTCCCTTCTAGATCAATTATTTTATTATTTTTGCATATAAAATAGTCTCCTTTGCTTCTAGTATCTCATAACGGTACAACTAGCTTCAAAATTAAAAAGCAGTCTCTACGCAGAGGCCACAGTGCATATACTTAGGCAAGCCTGGGAGAAGCATAGGTAATACAGGTCTCTGCAAAATATTGCTTTAGGCAAGTTTACAACTTTCAGTGCCTTATATTTCTGTGCTCAGGAAGAGCTCTGTGGCAGAAATACTATCTTTAGAAATTGTCACCTGCATTACCATTCATTGAAAACACAACATAGTTGTTGTTTCTGGACTGTTTGTTCCCATACAGAAAATTAAGTTCACTTGAAAACATGTATAATAAAGACCAATATGTCGCAAAAGGCAGGCTTCTCTATTGCAAACATAATTTCTGCATTCAAAGTTATCTGAGTATTTAGCAAACAAAAGTCATTTAGGACAGCAAGCCAAATGCACTGTTAATCATCTGATTGTACATGCAAATCAGGCAGGTAGGCACATGATGGTTCGGATTGGCACCTTGAGAACTCAGATGTTGTTGGTACAAACCATAGCTGGAAGAAAGTGAGCTAGTGTTTCAAACGTATGAAAATGTACTAGTTAAGAATTTACTGTCCATAAATAGACCTTCTCCATGAGCAAAATTATCTGTACTCTGAGATACAAGAATCCATTTTTAAATGCTATTCTTTTATTGAATTTTGCAGTCAGGGCAATAACAAGAGCACAGTTGCAACTAGGCAACTGGGCGTGGATCTCTTACTTTGAACACCTCTGTAGAATGATGATAGATTCTAGCTGCAGGCCACGCTTTCTGTGTCTCCAGAGAGGCACAGCCTTTCTGTGTCTGAAAGGGATCAGCTAAAGCTGCCCAGTCAACTTTTGGGTCACCATTGTACTTGACCCATGCGTTAAGATGATGAGCCGTGTCTCAGAGATGTCAGTTTAAAATAAGGGAAAAATTGTAAATTAATTAAAATTCTAATATCTTATGTCTCTAGGACATCTCACCCAGCAGAAAGCAAGCTTTTTTTGTTGTTGTTGTTACTGTAAAACATACACTTTTCTAGTACCCTTTAAGCCATTCAAATTATTCTTTGAAACTGGGTAAAAAGTGGCTTTTCTGATGTCTAAGTGTCTGTCTGGTTTAGCCTGTCATGGTTTAACCCCGGCCAGCAACCAAGCACCGTGCAGCCGCTTGCTCGCTCCCCCAACCCAGAGGGGCGGGGAGGAGAATCAGAAAGGAATGTAAAACTCGCAGGTTGAGATAAGGTCAATTTAATAATTTAAACTGAATAAAAAGGAAAAAAAAACAATAACAGTAATAATAGTAACATTTATAATAGGTGGGGGAAAGCATAAAATCCAAAGGAAAAGGGAGCAAGGAAACCAAGTGATGCACAGTACAACTGCTCACCACCCGCTGACTGATGCCCAGCCAGTCCCCGAGCAGCAATCGGCAGGCCCCAACAAGCCCCCCAAGTTTCTATACCAAGCATGACCCCCCATGGTATGGAAAACCTCTTTGGCTAGTTCAGGTCAGCTGCCCTGGCTGTGTGTCCCCAGATTTCTTGTGCTGCTCCAGCCTTCTCACTGGTAGGGCCTGAGAAACTGAAAAGTTCTTGATTTAGTACAAACATTACCCAGCAACAACTAAAACCATCACTGTGTTATCAACATTGTTCTCAAATCAGAGCCAAAACATAGCACTGTACTAGCTACCAAGAAGAAAACCAACTCCATCGCAGGCAAAACCAGGACAGTATGCATCCCTTATTCCATACCATTTACATCATGCTACATTTTCCAATACAATGTCACCTCTCCTGTCCTTTATATAAATACACAGATATCATTCCCTTAGTCTATGGACCATCTCTCTAAAGTCCATTGAGTTCATTTAGTCCATGATGCTGAGATACATGTGTTAGAACAGTCTTTCTGGGCAGGGAAGATGGTACAAGGTGTTGGATTGCTGCATGTTAAAGCCAGTTCTGATTCCTTTACAGCTGCGCTGATCTGGTTTCACCAAAGTCATTCTTCGTTGGTGTGGCAGCTGAAGAGGAATAAGGTTCAGATCCTCAAATCTAAAATAGTAGAGATGGTGCCACAAGATATCCAGTCTTTCCAGGGCTGTGGGTTCAAATTCTACCATCGCCACCAATGACAGTATACAATATTATGTAACAATTAACGTTACTCAGTTTATTGGCTGTTTTCACCCAAAATCAGACACCCTTGAGGCACACATTAGACTTCCCCATCTTCCCGCATTACCCACCAAGTGCTCCCAGGCCCTGTAGCCAAGATGTAAAGAACAGGCTAAATTCTCCTTCTAAAGAGCTAAGCAGTAAGACAGCTTTAAAAGACAACCTTTTACAGATAAAAGGAATCGGAAATTAGTTTGAGATGACAGGACAGTAGCCCTAGTGTTAGAAAGGACACAGCAACTGATAGTTTAAGGATGAAGGTTGTCATTAGGTTATACTTCTGAGTATGACTGATGTGATTACAATACATGTAATCTTAACATGTGCTTGACTGGAAGACTGAAATATATTTGGTGCATGTCAGGTTCCTTTCTGTAATGCTTAGCTTCTATTTCTGATGCTTAAACAAAAGAATATAATTTTCTCCAAATTTTTATGTTAAAGATTGTTAAATTTCACCTGAAATAAATTATCATTCAATCAGTCTCTAACATCCACACACATTTAAATCAATTGGAAATCATAAGTTGATGCTGAAAAAATTGTATCAGCCTCCAAATATTCTTTTAAACTCCACATTCCTAACAATTTTAACTTGGCCGCTAACTTTATGTGATGAATTTACACTCCAGCTTCAGCTCCAGACACACATTGATAAACAGTCCCTTGACTTTAATAAGTTTTGGACAAAACACTTCTATGCCCTCTTATGATTTTCTTAATATGAGTAATAAGTGATGCATGTCATTTGTTCAGCAGTATTAAAATGGATGATTCAGTGAAACATGAACAATTCCTACTTCTAACTTAATGGTCGTGTTTTTATTATAATCTGTCAGGTTTAATGTTATTCATTGCATACCTTTTTAATCATGTTTGCTCAGTGTTTTGCACGATAGGGACAATAGTTTGCTTTTTGGATGTGATTATAAATCCCTATGAACACTGTTAAAATTAATCTTAGTCTAAGTGACTGGTTTTGAAAATGGCTTGACCATGTGGCTGCTATGTTTGCATGTATACTTTCTATTTATGGTTTAATTACAAGTGTGTAACTAGTGGGTGTAACAAACCAAGTTGTTTCCATACAACCAGCATTCCCAACGCTTGTTGCCCTCTCCTAGGGACAGCAGCCCAAGTTCGAGGAAGGACTCATTGGGGTAGTCTGTGAATAAACAGAGAACACAAAACAGCTCCTCTTTCAAAGACAACATGCTCATCAATCTATCTCAGCACACCAACGGTCTAACCTTTTCATCTTTGTAATTGTTGTGGGTGTTCCAGAGCAGAATTGTTTCCTTAATGAACACGCCCTTACCGATAAATGTGCCTGTCTTGTGCTTCTTGCCTTTGACTCTGCCTTTTCTGCTGTACACAGAGCAGTCCCGTGCTCCCACTGCTTGGTGTGAAAACTCTTGTATTCTCTCCAGAGAAGGCCCAAGCATCAGCTAAACCTTTGCTAGATCATATACAAGACTTACACCTGGACTGGGAGCCATTTAGTATTTTTCTAGGACTCCTACTAGCCTGCTGGTGGACACAGCCTGTTGGGGTATGACTCAGTTGCAAAGTGCAGCCACAAGGCTAACAGAAGGTTTGGGCACGGCTTAGCCCGGTCCTGATCATCCATCCTACATTATCACATTTTTTTGCTCTCAGTGCATCTCTAGTTGGATATGTCACTGGAATGCCTTTGGTCATGTTCTGCAGCTCTTTTACCTGCAGTAAATGCCGTAACGTTCTGTAGCATTACTTGCTGGCAAATCGTGAGAAAAAAATGTGTCTTTCTTGAGCACTGCAGGGAACTGAGTTTAATCTTTTTCAAGTGATTAAATTTTCCTTCTCATCATAGTGTGAATGAAATACAAGAATGACAGTGGTACCCATATTTCATATTTAAGACAGGTGGAAAATATCACTGTATTTGGGTGAGAAGGTTTTGTGATTGACTGGGAAGGTTTTACTGGGATGACAATGCCTTCGTTCTCAGGCACTGGTCCTTTTGTCAGCTCTCACTACCAGGTAATCTTATAAGAAACACTATTTAGGGGTTGTCATCTTCCACGTACATCATCACTTCATGCTGTGGTCTGAACCTGTCTCCAGCAGGTCCCTTCCTTGCCATGACAATAATCTACTATATTTCTTTTGCTGATGTCTGACAGAAGAGAATCATGCTCCGCTGCAGCTTGGCAAGCCTACAGGTTACCAGTTTTGTCTGCCAGGGAATGGGAGAAGGGTGGATGAAGGTGGGCAGTGGTGAGCAGTGACCATCAGCAGGGCAGCAGGCTGTCTGGTTGCTTGAACCTGGGTTCCTGCTAAAGGGTGAAACCCGCAGCTAAAACCACTCCCTGCCTCCTGCTGCTCCTTTCTTGGCCAGAGGGCTCAGTGTTCCCTCCTGAACCACTTTCAGCCACACCCAAGTACTAATTGTTTAGTAAATTGTCTTAGTAAAGCTTTAATTATCAAGTTGTTATGATTTAATTACTAGGAGACTGGTAGAGACTGAGGTGAGACTACCAAAGATGTATTACTTTTTATAATAATGGAATCTGATTTCTGTTCATCCAGGAAGAAGTCTTTTTACAAGCACAATATTTATAAGGTTTTATTCCTGTTCTAGGCAAGATTTATGTGAAGAAACACGAGGCTCTTCTAACATTTACTGTGCAGCCAACTTGGATTAAGCCTTGCACAAAAGATTTTTATCTCTTAGTTTCCAAATTTACAGAAGGTCTTATCCAAACCTGTTTTAAGTGTGTAAATGCTCAGGCAAATCATTGCCTGTAACCAAAAAAGAGGCTTAGAAAATATGACCTTACAATGGAAGAATTTATACGTGGAATAGATTGCTGCAAACAGAAAGGGAATTATCTGTTCCTTGTATCTACAGTGAACAGGACAAGAAGTAATGAGGCTAAATTAGATCAAAGGAGATTTAGGATAGACATTAGGGAAAACTCTCTAATGGTGGTGATAATTAACCACTGCAATAGCTTACCTTGAGAGAACATGGGCTCCCCATGGTTACAGCTTTTTAAGGACAGATTGAAAAAACCTCTATGAGGAGTAGATTAGGTTTCCCTGCTTCTAGCTGGCTGTGAGGTAATGGACTAGATGCCTTTCTGTGATCCTGCCTGTATCTTTGTCAGCCATTAGTCTGTGAAGTCAGAATAAGACTATGGATTTAATTGATCATTGAGGTTTTATAATTAATTAGATGCAGGATTGGTGATTTCGATGCAGTGAGAAACATGTTGTGTTCTGCTTAGGGCAGACTGCTAGAAAACAAATGTGCATACTGTTCTTTCATGAAGAGGGGATTTCTATCCTCTAGGGACACTGAACTAATAATCTAAAATAAAGGTAGCATATATCTGGTCACTGATGATGAAAGAATATATAATCTTTTTTACAGAAATATATCCAAGTGTTTGGACAGAAGTTTTGAGTGTGGTCTAATCAGTTACATTAAGGAATATTCAGATCAGTCAGAAGGTTCCATACAAAATGCTTAGTAGATTATGGCTAAAGCAGATAGGCTCTTGAATAGATATTAAGGCAATTCTTCTGGTTTGTATTTATAGCTCTGTGGGGGATCTGTTCCACCGGCTTTGACTCACAAATAACACTTTTCACATTTCACAGGAAATTTGATTGGTTGCATGGAAAAAAAAGTTGTTACACAAAAATGCTACCTTCTTCAGAGGGCAATGGATTTTTTTCTTAGTACAGCCTTACGGTTTTGCAAAAGCAAATTCAAAAGCAAATTAAGTCAGAAACAGAATCAGCAGTTATTTTACAAGATTTGCTTACGTGTGTGTCTAAATAACTTGTTTGCAGGAATATTGTTTAAAGGACAACATGGAGCTTTGTTTCAGGAAGAGAAAAAAGCCCAGCTGGAACATGAGAGAGAATCTTCATGGGTAAGTGAAACATCAAAGGAAAAGCAAAGGCAAGTAGCCAGGAAGAGAAGGAGGGAATGGATGGCAGAAGGAAGGGGGGTAGAAGGACATGGAAGTAGAAATATAAGTGAAATGCAGCTTCGAAGAACCTCTCAAAAGAAGACCAGATGCCCAAATTTGGTGCCAAGTGTCAGAAAAAAATAAGTAAGAGTCATATGATTCAAAGTAACAAAAATACAGAGCTAAATAACTTCAAGAGCCAAGGCTGGAGAATGCAGTTCCTTCTGGATATTTTAGGGTACTATTAGAAACCCTCTCCAACCAATGAACGTGAGGAACTCAGGAATATTGAACCAGTTGCAGAGAAGCAAGCTAGGAGCTGGTGCAGCTAGTGTGCAAGAGAGGTTGTAGTGATCAGGAGCGGTTGCAACATTGTCCATTCATGGGCGCCCACTCTTCTTCACAGGACGAGAAGAAATCAGAACTCCAGGAAACTGCTGAGAACCTAATCAGGCCTGGAGCAGGAAATACTAGTATTAAACATGATATTTGAAACTATGAGTTGTACAAAAAACCCCAAACAAACAAAACAAAAAACAAAACCGAAACAACCACAACAGGAGAAAAAGCCCTAAACAGCTGCTCCAGGATTTGTCTATAGCCAGGCTGTAGGCCCTTGAACCCTAAGCATGTTAGCAGCTTTTAATCTGTCATGGCCACAACTCAGGCCATTGGCAAGTGCATAAAGATAATCACAGCCATGAGAATGGCTCTGTTATGGTGATCTGAAGTCAAGGGAATCCCTGGCCATAGCACAGATTTGTTTTCTAGCAAGCTTTAAGGAACCTAGTTTATTTTTAAGCAGCGCTAAAGAGTTCAATATTGAAATCTTAAGAGCTGTTTGTTGACTCTGGATATATTGTTTCTATCCAGAGGCTGCATGAAATGTTAACGAGCATCTCTCTTATTTTTCTCAGTAGACTAGGAAGCAGGGGTTTAGGCAGTTAATAACCAGCATGCAAATGAATCTGTCATTCTCTAAGCCTAAATAAATATCCTTAGAATAAAAAGGTGAATCAGAAAGAGAAGTGAAATAAACCACTCCTATTATCTCTGTGATTCTTATCCAGCAAGCCTTTTATTTTAAAAGGAATAAATGTTTCCTGCGCATAGTTTCAGGCACAATGTATTTCATCAATATGTGTTTCTTTCTGTCCCTCTGGCTGGGATAGGTGTGAAATGGCAGATGCAAGCATCAAGAAGGGTAGTTGGTGTCGGTCTTCCAGACTGTGGCTGTCAAGTCAAGCACCTCCACATGGTGTGCAGGACCTTCCCACTGCTTGCTTGCCAGCTACAAGCAGAGGCACAACTCACTATCACTGAGACACCCTAGTACATAAATGCCTGAGCGGCGTGCCAGAAACTAAGTAGAAAATGAAATTTTGGTGCAGGTGATAATTGAAAAATGGAGAAACCGCTGTGAGATCTGAGAAGAGCGGAAGAGTTTTGGGAGAAGGAGGGAATGTGAAAGCAAAGGAAATTGGTAATGGAGAAGAGGAGGAGGAAGTGGGAAAGAAGATTTTAATGCACCTAATTAGTGTTCAGTCCAAAGGTATTGAAAGGGACTGATGTATAGTGCTCACAGTAGCACAGGGTGTTGTAATAAAGTAATAGGATTTGCCAGCATGTAATACAGATGCAGTGTTAATAAAGCCAATGAGGAATTTGCTAGGAAGGAGTATCGCAGGCCGTGATATCTGCTAGATCTACAGTGTGTCTGCTGAGAAATCTAACCCACAAGCTGGTTATATTACTTTCTTTACTACCATGGGAAACCTGCTCTTAAAAATACATTTAAGCAAGCGAGCATCAAACCCAGTAAACCCTTAGTGCTCCCCTTGTATTCATCTGCATCTCTTCCCACTGCTCCTTTAGTCCACTGCAGCCCAGGTTTGGGAACTACCAAATATATTGGACTCTCAAGTCCTGTCTCCAACCAAGGGTAACAGGAGAGAGAATGGAGAAAATACTTGTAGCAGTGGATTTCTGCAGAAGCCGCCCTAACATGGTCCTGAACTACAAACAACCATTATGTTGCCACATCTGTCTTGCAGATGCCTGGTCTTTATCTATCCAGGTTGTAGGAGTTGACTCTGGGGAAGTTTTGTGTGAATGTTCAAGGTCAGCCAGGCCTTGTATAAACTATGGCATAGGTTTCTTTGTTTTTTCATAACCCAGCTGAACAATTACGGATGTTCTTTCTTCACTTAACTGTATGTTAGGTCATAGGCTAGAGAAAGAATGAAATGTGTCCATCAGGTACTTCTATTTCCTCCCTTCCTGCCATTAGTTGTCCCGACTAGGACTCTTTTCCTCCTTTAGTCCTTGTATAGCTCAAAGTAGCTCCAGGTCATAGGACAGGGCAACAGGAAATCCTGAAATAAGTTGCATGCATGCAGAATCTTATTCCTGCATTAAACACAAGACCTTATACCGAGGGATATAATAGGAAGTCTGCTAACTAACTATGTGGACCCAATTTCAACATATCTGATTTTCTGCAAAGCAAATACATTTTTAAGCATAGGAAGGTGATGTAATTTTGTCATCCTCAGTATTCCTTGCTAAGGATCTGTGCAATTAATATTTCAGTTGTTAATTATCAAATGTCTTTAGAAATCTTTGTAGTATAGGACCATCAAAAAGATGTAGTACGGAGCTGTGTGACTTCTGTGTCCTGATGTAGTGTTAATTTTCTTTTGTTTATTCAAAACTCTTCTACAAGACAAATTAATTAGTACTGAAAAAAACATTTGCTAAATTTTGTAATGAAAAATAAAATAAGCCTTGTTCGTAATTCCTACCTTTATTCCTTTGTTGCAATTGCATAGTTCAAAGTTAAATAATTGAGGGATATTTTTTAGAAAAAGAATGGTGATGGAGCCAGTTGCTTTTTGATGCCTCCCCATTGCCTTAGTAAGCATGTGAAAAGTGATGTTTCTACACTCAGCAGGACCTAACAGAAATATTTGCCTTTGCTAACTTTTTGACACTTCTTTCAGTCAGCACCCAGCCTGAAATGTGGCATTTTTAGCATTCTGCTCTTGGCCAATCTCAAAGTAACGTCTTAGAATATAAGTTAGGTCTTTTATCAGCCTTCTCTCTGGCTTGGTTGCTCAGCCCTTCTCTTGTGCTCCTGCACGGATGTCCTCAAGCCAACTGACAGTAAAAATCCTTATAAGTCCATGACAGACCAACCAGCTTTGGCACCACAAGTGCGTTGGCACAGAGCAACTCTTCCTGCTGTGGTAGTCACTGTGTTAAACCTGGCTCAGTGGATCTTCACGTGTTACCACGTAGTGCACTGTAAGCAGTAAAAGGCCTAAATTCATAGTGTAGGAAATTGCTTTTTGTAGTGGGATCAGAACGTGGTTTTGAATTTACCTTAAAATTCTGTGGTTATAAGAGTCCACCCATTTTAGTGAGATTTAATGAAACCTATGTTACTTTATATTGCCTTGAGGGTTTGTTTTGGGTTTTTTGCTCTACAATTTGTATAATTGTTTTAGAGAATAGGGTTGAATAAATCATAATAGGAGATGTAACTAAAGCTATTATCCCAGCAGCAGGCCAAGCACATTGCATTTTAAAACACTGGGGAATTCCACATGGAGCATGTGCATATAGTAATAAGGATAAGAATGAACATTTATAGTAAGGGGTTATATATTTTCTTGTACTCCTCCTAAACTATTGTTTCTTGCAGATGTGAGATAATGATACCATCTTGTACTTGGATACCACAAATTATTTGCTGTTATACTCAACCAAAATCATTGGTTTATATAGAATGAAATAACTGCTTTATAAGAAATGTCTTTCTCAAAAGTATTGTTGAGTTAGTAAAAGACAGAAGAGTTATTGCAGACTATTTAGACCTTCTGTTAAAAATAAACAAACATGAGAGCTAAAAAGTATTTAAAAAATTGGCCAGACTTTCTCTAGTTCTGAGACATTTGCAGGTTAATAATGAAAAAGGAAATTTTCTGAGGGCAGATGTTACTGGTTAGTAGAAACCCATTTTTTCCACCAAAAATACATTTGAAAATTTCAGCCATCTTTAAAAGATCTGGTTTCAAAGGGTTACTTATTTGTCCCATCTACATGTACGGAAAGAAGGATATTACATTTTTGGCCATGTAGTTTTGATGTCTGCCTGGCAATGTACAGGAATTGTTAAGAGCATGCTGGATTTCCTCAGGAAAGAGAGCCAATATCCTCAACAGTATTGTGTATTTATTAAAAGACGGAACCAAGAATTGAGTTTCGCATCATCCAAACTTTTAGTGTTGCAGGTCCCTCCTTTTCCTTCCACACACACAGCCCCACCCCCACCACCACCCCCCAAGAGTAAGCCATTTGCTATTTAGCTATGTATGTTTCTGCTCTTCTTGTCTAGAGTTGCTTTGCAGAAGACGGTTCCATTTTTTACATCCCCAGTACTTCACTGAGGGTAATCTTGTTGCACTCAGCTACAAGTTAGGATAGACTACAGGGATGTATACCAGATCAAGTGCCTGGGAAGAAGCTTCCAGTTGTCCTAAATCAGTTTTTTTTAATTCTTCATAGATGCAAGAGAATCATTGGGAAGCAAAAAAAAAGTCAGAACTACTCTTTGAATCTCTCCCTTCCTCCACCACCACCCTGTACATGAGTTTGCTGGTTGCTCCTGTTTCCGACGTGGACAAACAACTGTCACTGTCATTTTGGTAAGACATCTCTCAGGCAGTCTTTAGTCACACATGGGAATGAGAGGAACAGAGCAACTGAGGGCACTAAATGAGAAATGCATGCTAGCAGCGTCAGTGTCCTCCCAGGAGCTTCTGCCTCAAGGGGAGAGCCCTCCTTTTCACAAAGCACACTGCCACATGAAGAAAATCCACCCCTACCCATCCAGAATCTTCAGGAGGTATTGCTAAAGCAACACTGACCTTTCTTTACTCTTTCTCCTGTCTGGCTGCATAGTCCTCACAGCAGAGGTCCAGTTGCTCTTTTGAGCCTTTGAAGATCCACCTTTGGGTGATGACGGAGGAAGGTCAGGGCTGAAAATAGGGACACTTTACAGATCCTGAGGTGATGGAATGGTGCCTGAGATTTGGCAGCAAAGATGCGGTAGCCGAGATGGTCCCTTGCTCTCCTTACTAGCAGGAACAGCAGACATCTGGTGTGATGTTGTCCTTTGCTTGTCTCCTGCTTCAGTGATACTAAGGCAGAGCTTGCTGCCAGCCAGAAACCAGCCTGCAGAGCTTTGCAGTTGCAGCTTTTCCCTTTTTTTTTTCTGCTTTATCTGTATGTTCATCTGTGTGTACCTCAGGAGAGCTGGCTAAAATCAAAAGTTCACTATTTCTTCCTCCAGCCACAATGCATCGGTTACTCAAATTAAAGGACAGACCTGCTGCGAAGATGAAAGTGTTCCCCAACTTGCAGCGATGTGTCATAAAGATACTGTACCAATCAGCTTGATACCTGTGGCTTTCTACTAAAAGCAAACGATATTTCACAGCAGCTAACCAAGCACACAGGTATGTATAAATTAAGCAAAATGCTCTTTATTTGCCTATTGCCTTTAAGTGACCACTTTGTGTGCGTAGAAATAAAGGTGTGGGGTTTTTTTTTCTTTTTAAAGGCAACCAATAAAAATAGCTAGGTTTTGGCTCCAGTACAAATGAATTCTTCCAGTAATTAAACAGGGTTAATTCTCTACTTAAAATTAAGTTTTCTATTTGAATTCAAATTTTATTTGTACCAGATTCTCACCTTGTCAACTATGTGCCAAGTAACACAATAACAGAAATGTGCCCAGTACAAAATCATGAGCCCACTGACGTAACCACCAAGATATATCTTTCAGTAAAAGTTGTTTTAATTTTTGGAGTAAGATGGGATTTTGAGTCATTTTTACTTCAAGAGATGTAGAAGAATTTTGAAGAATACCAGCTCAGGAACGGCTACTTTAGATGAGAATTATTATTTCTGAGTTCTTTCAAGGAAATCTATCCTAACAACAGGTGAAGACATGTCTTTTCCATGGTGCAGCAACTGTATGTAGATTGGACTCATGCAGGAACTCATTTACAAAATTAATTGCCTTCCACTAAAAATCCCTGACAAATGCCTATGCCCTTGCCTTCTCTAAAATAGAAGTATAGCCGGTAAATTACTTGAAAAAGTCAGATATACATCATGAGTTGTCCTTATCATCAGAGAAGGCAAAAAAACAGTATTACAGACACTAGCCATGCTGTGTACTGTGCCACTAAAAGGCACCTGGATGCTGCATTAGAGAGAGCTGCCTCTCTGATGTTCTAGGAAAGTAAAGGCAGGAGAGTGCTTAGTGTTTCTGAAGACCTTTTATAAGATACATATGAGCTTTTCTACAGAAATATCACTTCCCAGTAAAATGAGCAAACATATCCTTTGCATATATCTCTATAAATCTTAGAAATTTATCATTTTAATTATGCTTTTTGGAACATATTCCACTCTGATTTCTTAGGTTGTCTTGCGTTAGGACAGAAACTTTCCTAAGATTTTAAAGAATCATATCTTTGCATTCACCAACATCCATTTCCTCCAGTTTTTCCTTTAGATATCTTGAACTATTTTTCTATGTTGAAGATCAAGGTTTTCTTGTCTTTCCAGTTAATACATTCTTGTGGAGCTGTCCATCACCTAATTCCAAAGAACATGAGCCCAATCCTCATGTTGTATAAATCAGCTAATTGCCATGAAATCTGAAGGAGATCATTTACACTAGCTTAAGACCTACACTTCCTTTGTGTCTTCAAGGTAAATAAGAAGAGAAAGTAGAGAATGTTTTTCACTTAAATAGCATATTAGAAAAACCCCAAACCTAAATGTCATAGCACACATTTATAAACATATATAGCTTGATTTTCAGCCTGGCCAAAGTATCTGCAGCACAATGATGAGAAAAGAGTTACCTTCTATTCCACCAACCTGTGTCACCCAGGGTTTTAGCCATTTTTGTCTCTTGTATATCTTAAAGATATACACATATACATATACATCTTGTATATGACCTTCACACAGCAGCCAGCAGGTGAAACAGGAGAAACATACTTTTCTGGCATGAGGGGAGATCTGGAGAACTGCATTTCTGTTTATGGTCTCCCTCCCCATGTTCTGTGCTGCACAGCTATACCACTCATGAAGTCTCTAAGCCTGCTGGAAGATAAGAAGGGGCTGTGTCTCCACATGGTAATGCCTGCTCTGTTTCTTATACCAACAGATACTGTGAATCTCCATGTTGATCCAGCATGGCTATTTCTATTTGGCGCTCAGTGCTTGAGTCAATCAGTTTTAGGATTAAAACACCTGGAAACATCTAACTAAAGATCATCAACAATTTATAGACAAAACCAAAACTGTAAAATAAACATTGCAAAATGATGGAAGACATTTGCATTGTCCAGCCCAGAGAAGCACAAGAACAACCAAGTTTGAGCCCTACAGTACCTAATAGATTGAAGGCTCTGATGAAACAAGTGTGAATTGAAGGGATGAATGATGAAAATTACTGCACATTAACGATGCAGCGAGACTTACTGGATGGCAAAAGAACAGCCATAAACATCTGAAGTAGAGATGACTAAAATTGCAATGCTGAGAAATGAATGCAATATATATCAATTCAGCTCATGTCATCTGAACTCCATTATTTCTCAGCTGTCAGAAAGGCATCTAAATGGGATGTAAAATCTTGTAGATTTCCTCTGAGGACATAAAGGTCTGGATTCTTTGCCACCTCAAGATCTGCTCCATATACGGAGCCCAGCTGTAGCTGCCAAATTCTCAAGCTGCCTGGCCTTGAATGTAAGTCAGAAAAGACTAAGAGCTTTTTTATTGATCATGGTTATTAAAGGGCATTCTTCAGTTGTTGATCAGTGTGGCATAGTGCCCCTCACTTGTCTCCCTGAACAAATCACATTGTCTCTTTGCCTGTTTTCTCTGACACAACATCTGTTATGCCAGGATGTTGTGTGGCAGTTGATATCTCAACAGCCTGCATGGCTTTGAGCCCGCTAAGAATGCTTCCATTCGTGAGCTGGCAGCAAGTGTTTCCAGAGCTTTCCTGCTAATCAGGTTGCCTGCCAGTGGAGTTGTTCACTTTTGTCCATAGCTGTAATGGACAAGCTCTCTTTGGCTTCTTGTTCTTGGTTTATGTTATGTTCCTTGAAGGACCTAACTGGGTGAGATGGACCTCTCTAGAAAGCAGGAGATGGACCCTGCTTCCCAGCTTGTAGAAGTAAATTTAAGTAAAAGGACATACACAGTGATTAGTAATTCAGTTATTTCATCCTTGACTTCCTTTGGATCTCATGAGTGAATAGGCTCTAGTCCTGGTGATGTGTAACTGTTCATCTTTTCAGTCTGTTCCAGCATCACTTCAGTTTCTGCTGACTCCCCCACAAAGAATGATTTTTCAGTAGGAATATCTCTCATTTCTTCTGTGGTGAACAGTGATGCAGCAAAAGTCTCTAATCCCTCTGGAATTGCTCTGTGTTCTCTGACTATATCTTCCATATCCTGATTATCAGTGCACCCCAAAAATTTTCTGGCAGGCCTTTTGTTTCTGATGAGTATTAGTAATGTTTATCTGTAGTTTTGATTACTTTTGCTAGTTGCTTTTTAATGTCTTTGTTGCTGCTTCGTCTTTTGTTTCTAGACATATAAAAGCTGTATAGATCTCCCTATTTATGTTCTTTTTATACCCAGTCATTTCCAAGTTCTTCCATTTTAAAGCTACTGTTTTATTTCATGTTCCATTAAAACCCAGGTTTTTTGAGTTTTAAACCATTTCAGTCTTTGAGAGATCAGTGCAGGAGAAGATCCAGGCAAAGCCTTCTCAGAGCACTGGCCAATTCAGGGTGCCTTCATAATGCTGTTCTTCTATATCCTATTAAAGGGTCTAATTTAATTTCTCACTTCTCCCAAGCAAGAGTCATCATCAACCCACCATCTGCACAGATCAGAAGGGAAAAATATTTTTCCAAGGTGCTTCAGGAACGTGTTTAACTTCAGCGGTTCCCAGGTAATAATGAATGTTTCCAGAATTACTCTGGCAAAACAGTTTAGGCTTAGATGATCATTAGCTTTTGTTTTCAAATTTGCAAGTAAATATTTATTTTGTGCTCTTGAGTACCTGTTCTTTTTCAGATATTGTATGCTTCTTGTCGTTGATTCTTCCACCCACCTCATAAACCTCAAGACAGAACATCTGTTACTAAGTTCTCTGAGTGTGAGCCTGGACTTTGGTTTGAAGAAACCACACAGGAAATTAGACTCTGCTTTCCAGTTTGTTCTTTGTATCCACACAGCATTTAAAAAGCTTTAAAGTCTCACTGCTTTAAAAGAATACACCAGAACTACTTGAAATCTGGGACACTGAAAGCTTACTGCATGAAAGGGGCAAATATTGAAGAGCTGAAGTAACAGGGGACAAGTTCCAGAGTATATCCATCTCACAGCCAGTAGCTCTCATCTTCTACAGGGGCAAACCCTCTCTGAGAAAAAGCCTGAAAATCACGTGGCTCATCTCTGTTCTGCAGTGACCTCTCATGATGGCTGTCCTATGAAACTGTTGAGATGTGGAGGCTTGTGAATATGTGGGCTTAACAAGATGACAATTTTGAAGCCTTTCTTGGAAACAAAAACCACAAGTCTCAAAAATTTCATGTCCAAACGCAGCATTCATTTTAAATTATTTAGTTTCAATTCAGTCTTTTATTTATACATACACAAGATGCCCTCACTCACCCTTGCAGACATAAACAAATTAATTAATTGTTTTCCCCAACAGCCTAAAAAAGGAAAGAGTGAGAGACATTTTCTGTTTCTAAATACTTGGAAGCTGCTACTATAGGGATTTGATAATTACCAGAGTGACAAGAAAGAAGCAAAGTCTTAAAATGGGAACTGACATGTTATTTCCTTGAATTGTAGGATCTGCAATAGAAGTTTAATCACTTTTCACATGACAAGGCTATCAGGAGAAAGTGTTATGGCTGTAGGACAAATCATATGGTAGGGAGAGAGGCTATACACTAACAATTTCAAAACAATGGCTTTTTTTACTAAAGAGCAGGAGAAGATGTCACTGGATATCTGGATGTATTTTGGGCAAGTCAAAGGAAGGATCTGTGATGGTACCACTTACATTAAGGAAGCGTGGAGAACATCTAGAGGCAAAATTTATATAGTAGTACTGGGAAAAAGTGTTGAAAGACAGACCTAGAAGATAGTTTCTGGGTAAGAGTCCCAGCACCTTCACCAGTTGCACCACAAGACCTCTTCATAGATACGTCAAGAACCCCATCCACAGTAAGTATGTTTTATTTGCTCTTGATAGTCCTTCTAAAAGGCTATTCCATACTCTATTATAAACATTCTTCAAATTTCCTGTCAAATTTAATTAATGTCCTGTTTAAACCAATTTGGTTTTGTGCTAGGTTTGTCCTCTGCACAGATGAGTCTTTTCCATCCTCAGTGATAGCTTTATAGACAGCAGCTGTTCTCAGCCTAGGCTAAGCTCAACAGGTCTCTTTTGATCATACTGGTTACCCCCCAGGTCTCACCATTCCCTTCCCTCCGCACCTCTCACAGCTTGCTTGCCTCCTGGGGAACCCTGTGCTATCAGGTGGCTGGGGTCACGGGCACTGCAAATCAACAGCATCTTGCAGTGCCCATTTGCCAATTGTTTTTCTGAGCGACTGTGTTTCACTGGCAACAGTAATCAGTTACAGATCCAGCGTTACATGGTGGCCTGGTCCTTCTCCTCAATTATTTCCTACAGATGAGCTCCTGACTTTTAAAATCTGAGTCCTCAAATGAATGAATTTGGATGCCATTTAATTGAACTCTATCACATTTCACCTCCTATTAATCTGTTCCCTTCCTCGTGTCTTATCTTATGAGATCTTGGCCATTTGCAACATGAGGGGTTTCCTCAGCACATTTCTATTTTTTGTTGCCATCTCCCTCTAACTAACTTCTTACCAGATTACAGTTCCTGCACTTTAATTCCTGACTCTTCCACTTAACTGATTTCCCACGTGACACTGCTGTTTTGGTATCCAGATAGATGGTTTCATTCCCCTTTCAGTTGTCTAGAAAATCAATTATCATATTAAGGAAAGTTATCAGGTTTTTTTCCTGATATGTTTGGTAAACCTCTTTCACATCTTTCCCATTTACCATGACATGTAAAATAGAAAATGCCTTCAGGAAATAATTCCCTTAAAAGTGGGGTGAAAAGCTCTGCATTCTTGAAGAGCAAGTCAAAACTGGTAAGCAAAAATGGTGATGTAGACTAGGGAGAAACCTGCATGCAAGTCTTCATTGTTTCAACTCCTATATGAATGTGTACGCAACGCTTTGCTTTGACATTGTTTTTGAGCCAATTTAAACAGAAATTCCAAGGAGAGCCAAACTTGTTCAGTTTGCAGCAAATACACAGAGGGAGGGGCGATCCACTCCAAGAGTGTTAGGAAAATTGGCTGTTGCTAAGGGCTGCTCTTGTCAAGGGTATAGAGATTTGCAAACCACAACCCTCCCTTTTGACAGGAGTGACAGGGAACCTATATATGTCCCCAAATCTCCTGAAAAATAGAAAAAAATTGCATCTGATACAGGGGGGCACATTGTATACTCACTGCTCACTGACATGCATGTTGAAAACAGTTATTATACTAGTTTAAACAAAAACAGGCACTCTGGTATATTAGAGCAAGACTCTTGATTTGAATTCCTAAGTTCTGCAGCAATACAAATTATTATTCTCATCATTAATAATGATAATAGTATCATAAACACTTCTATAGCAAAGCACAAAATTAAAGATAAAAGTAATCTGTCTTGTAGCAAGGTGCTAAATTAAGTGGGGAGTATGGAAAAAGTCTTGAAAACTCAGTAAAGCCGTTCAAGGCATATATCTTGGGTGATCTGTATCTGAAAAGCCAATATTTCTTTAAAGAATTAAAGCCAAGTTATCTCTGGGGCATAATATGTTATTGATGAAGTATCTTTCCTTTCTGCACCAGCAGAGGGTAGTTGCTCATGGTAGGGAAAGCAAGTGGTGCCTGCCCTCACCTGTGTCAGATACAGAACAGTCCTGAACCACTGCTCTCAATCAGACCTCAGGCATATGTTTACATGTTTCCTATGCAAACCCACTTACAGATGTCAGCAGCTTCCACTCCAGAGTACAGGTTTTTCTTTCTGCTGCAATTTGAATACAGTTCTGCTCCTAGGTCTATAAGCCACTGTTGGTTTCCTCATGTCTTTTATTTGCAGCATTACAGTAGCATTAGAAATTAAATTACTCCTCTTGGAATTTCAAATAAATAAATAAATCATCGTATTGTTCATCCAAACCCTCTCAGAAAAAACCAAAAACTAACCTTCTTTTCAGAGAAATGCTATATTCTGAGCAGCAGACCTCTGTCACTTGAGCTGAGCTGCACCTCTACTCTTGCAGAGGTCAGCGTGGTGCAGTGCAGTGACAATGGACGACTCCCTTACATTTTTTAGAGTATTGTCAGCCCACAGCAGCCAAGCAGCAAGGCTGCTCAGAGCAGCGTTCTGCACTGGATAACACATTGTCATGACAACCAAACAAATGGGTCATCCCACTCCTGCTTGGTTTCATTGTTGCATGGTGTATAAGAGAAATCACAGCACGAGCAAGCCTGAATGTGTCTTTGAGCTTCTGAGAGACTAAACCAACTTCCCTTCCTAATCTACCTATGGCCGTGGTACCACCTGGGGGGACACGGGGTCTGTGTGACTCCTTAGGGACATCAGATCCTTAGGTCTATGAGCTCAGATGATTCTGGAGTGAATTATCTTCATCTTCTACTCCTGTGGTCCTGTTAGCTCACACCCACCCTGCCACTCTCTGTCGCTTCTAGTAGGACTGTTTCAGCATCTTTTGCTTTGCAAGATGCTTTCTATCATAAGGCCTTGTTTTCAGACAGATGAGAACTTCATCAAGTTTATTGCTGTTCCAGCTGGAATTGTGTGTGCCAGACATCTGCATGGAGAAGGTATTTTCTTGAAGTTTATGTAATTATCGTCAGCCAAAATTCATAAAACATTTTAAAAATTCAGGGTGGGGTTGACATGGAGCTGGGCCAAAATTATGGTAATCTTAAAAAAATCTAAACGTATTTCCCACACATTACCCTATCCCTATGGTGCAAAGCAGGGATATGCATTTTCCTTTAGGGCATGCTTCCTGTTTTCCTTCTATCTGTTCTTTTACATAAATTAGATATAAGGCCCTGAAAAAATGTCATTTGCACAGCTCCACAAGAAATTCTTAGTACTTACCAGATAAGACCCCAACAGGTTTTGTTTATGCTGTGCATGCTGCAGGTCAGAGACTGGAGTGTAGTGTCCCCCAAGGGGAGGATAAGACAGCAGTCTGAAAAAGGTAAGCAGACTCTTGAGATGGGAGCTGGATTAAGAGGAAGACCAAGACCATTAGAAGACAAGTTTAAGATGATGAGCAGAATCACAGAATACTTTGGGTTGGAAGGGACCTTAAAGATCACCTAGTTCCAACCCCCTGCCATGGGCAGGGACACCTTCCACTAGACCAGGTTGCTCAAAGCCCCATCCAACCTGACTTTGAGCACTCCCAGGGATGGGGCACCCACAGCTTCGCTCGGCAACCTGTGCCAGCACCTCACCACCCTCACTGTAACAAAATTCTTCCTTATATTTCATCTAAATCTACCCTCTTCCAGTTTAAAACTGTTACCTGTATCACTACACACCCTGATAAAGAGTCCCTCCCCATCATCCCTATAGGAAGAAGACAAAGCCAGTGATTAGCTGTTTTCAGGGGCCAGATCTAATGTGTGAGCAAATAAGAAGAGACAAGAAGTGTTCTGGATTTTATGACAGTCCCAGATAGTGGGAAAACCTGGGACTGGACAGGTAAGCAGATTGTGGAGAGGGATCCTGTAATGAAAATGTACTGGGTGCAGCTTTGCAGGTGAACAACTTAGGTGAGAAGAGAGGCACAGCAGGCAGGCATGGGGAGTGGGAGGAGGTGCAGTAAATGGAGAGGCTTAGCTCCCCAGAGAGTGCTGGTGCAGCTGGGGGAAAAGAAGGAGCAGGACGGATTGCATGAAGACTAGGAAAGGAGAAAGTGGCACTGATTGCAAAGGAAGACTAGTGTGAGAAATCCAAAAATTATAACAGAGACTGAGACAGGACCAAGAGCTATAAAATACTGTAGTGAGGAAATCCTGGAAACATGGGGCAGAAGGGATTGATCTAAGGGAGAAACAGCAGGGGCTGTGCCTGGAATGGAATTAAAAATGCATAAACCTCACTATTCATCTGCTGTCAGCAGATACGTGTAAAACTCTTCAGCAAAGGGTCTTATTCCACCACCAGGAAAGACAACTTGCCATGGCCAGCAGCTACTTCACTAGCTCAAGCCGCAGAGTTCTGTGAGGTAGCTCTAGATGTTGCCAACACAAAGGTGAACCTTGAAGACACCAGGATGATGCCACATTATGGGATACTCTTTTCCTGTTTCTGATTTAAGAACAAACCATCAAAAATAGTAGAATATTACCTGCACACTGCTTTTAAAACATGAAGCCTGCAAAGCATCAGAAATGCACTTCTTTGTGCAACCTTTCCTCAGCTCACTTGTATGACTTTATTATGGTGGAAGGTTTACTTAAAGGTCACACGCTTTTATTGTGACAGGAATTGGGGCTCAGTTGCATGGAACAACCGATTGTAAAAATGAGCTATGGCTGAGCTGTGAAAGGTTGTACATCTGCAGGCCCACAGGTCAGAAGGTGTGTACAGAGGGAAACAGGAGTAGAAAGTCTGAAGCCTTAAAGCTTCTGCAGAATTATCTACCCTGCTGCTCTCTATTATGTTGTCTACTAGAGCCAAACTATTCATTGGCACTTGCATTTTACTCATTATCTGAGTCTCTCACTTGAGCCTGAATTCATAAGGTGTGCTTTCACCATTGCCTTTCATGTCTGAGAGCTGTGCTTTGAATGTCTAATGTGTCAAATGTACTGAAAAAAATGTCTTCCACTGGCAACTCAGAACAAGCAGGAACTGTTTCTTGTAATTTCTTTTGTTCCTCAGTCCTCTAGATATAAAATGGATGTCCAAGTACTGCCGTACGTTACAGAGGTGTTCTGAAAATATGTTCATTTCTATTTTTGTAGCTGCTGGATGTTAATACAAATGGCTCGAAAAGTCTCAGAGAAAGCTCAATAACTCAGTCTTTAGAACAGTTTTTGAAAAATGCAGGAGATAAGGCACAAAAGCCACATGAGTAAACAAAATACTGAAAAGCTGTTTAAAAGGTGAGTACTCAATCAGGCAGATGTGCTGTGAACAAACACACTGTGTGCTTGATGAGATTGCTGATGAATTAGAAAGCATAATCACAAAGACCCAAATTAAGTTTGCATACAGATCTTAATTCTTGCATTTCCTGCCTGTTGAGGGCTTGTCTTTTCAGACTCAAAAATAATATAATAGTATAGCATTGCACAGTTTATGTACATACTCATACTTTCTACAAGAGACACAAGCAAATGTTGCAACAATAAGAAAAATCATCCTTCAAAGCCATGGGGATAGTGTAGTCTTTTTTGATCACTGTGGTCACGTTATTTGGCTGTGGTTGTATCCTAGCCTGTTGTTCTGCTTTCATTTTTGTGTTCTTTCACATTCTTTCTGGGTTTACCTTTCTATCTATTTGTGCAGTGCCCTGCGAAGTCAGATTAAAGTCTTGATTGCAGTTGTGAGATGTTTAATGCAACAAAAGTATTAAATCATCTTGTCATTATCAAAATGACTAGGAGCCTATCATGCAGACTGGTGTTTTAGAAATGCAATATAAAAAGGCGGTCCTTGACCCAAGGAATTTACAAATTTAAAATAAGACACATAAAAAAGACATATAGCAGCTGAAATACTAACAAAATGCTGTGGTCATATAATCCAAAAATCACTAGTTTTCTGCATTTATGCAAACATAAGTGAGAGCACTGTATCTTTCATATCAGACCTGCTTGCCATTGCTTTTCTGAGCTGCAGTTATAGGGACAGCTGTTTATTCTTCTCCTTGTCACTAGAGGCTTTCACCTATAGTAAGCAAAATGCAAGCCAGTGATTGTGTAATATGTGATAGATTCTTTGTTCTGTTTCTAGTTCCCAAGCCCTGTTGTGCCCACTGTGTATCAACATCTAAAAAATTAATTTCATAAGGTATAACAAAAAAGGTGAATAGATCTAGGTCTATGTGATAGTATTTGTGAACATTACTAAATCAGAGAAGTGAGTTATTCAATGTTACTGCATTAAAGACAGTAGGAATCAAAAGATTTATAGCATGTTTCTGTTTGAAAATGGGAAGGGAATAGTGGGAAAATCACACTTTTGAACAAAATGCCTAAGGATTATTGCACTTTGAAGAGAAATGTCATATTGGTGCATGTGTTGAACATTCACAAACAATATGTAGATGAAACAATTAGTTTATAGAAGACCTGCAAATGTGCACAATTTATAGCTCGCCTAATCTGTGGTAGCAGTGAAAAAGACCATAAAAGACAGGCAAAAACATGACTATTTCAAGAATGTATGCACATAGACCCTCCAGCAGAAGTTCCATAGTTCATACTAGTTTGGGAAACCGAAAATGTGCCCGCTCCTGACACAAAGAACCAGTATTTCCCTTGCTGATAGCCATCAGGATTGGAAATTCAGAATGCAAGGGAACTCTGTATTCAGTTCCAATTTTTAACATGCCCTGTAGTGAATAGCTCCTTTTTTTTTTCTCTCTAATTTCCTTCTTCCTTTTTCCAAGCCTGTGGTTCAATCCAAAGGTGTCGATAGAGTAAGAAGAAGAAACAGACATGCAGGAGACCAGACCATGCGTACCTGACTTTGCCACTTGTGTGAGTTTGAACTAGTTACCTTCCTTCATGCCTCAACTTTTCTCCCTGTGAAACGGAGCCCACAACAAACTAGTGCAAAAGCAGGATGTCAGCAAACTCTGCAGTGAGTAAAAAAACTCATTCTTGCATGTCCAGTTATTTGTCTTTATTTGATTTGCAAAAATCTTATCAGTTAGTCTTGATTCAGGGAAAAACAAATCACAGCTAGTTCAGTCTTGCCTCAGCCACCTACTTAAACCCCACTGCTAAGGAATGGAGGTATTTTAGGCACAACAACAACAATGGCATTCCTGCTTAATTAATCTCTAATTTTAATCTCGATCCACACTTTATAAAATCATTCCTATCACTGAGTGTTCTACATTAATATGTATTAAGTACTGGATCAGCTCACTGAAGTAGTTCATTTGTTTCATTGGAAATCTTTCAATGAAATTGTCTTTCCAAAGTTATAGAATATTTTAGGATCTATACAGGAATTATAGGGCAAAAAGTTGTGCCTTTAATATGTGAGAATTCAGGCATCCTGACTGCAAGTATTATCCAGCATTAACAATTTTAAATATATTGTTGTACTAGCATTATTGAACATTTGTCCTCCACTTGTAAATTCTTTCATTTCAAGATAAGGCTAGAAAGAAGAAAGATTTCCTAGGAAATGCTGAGCTGAGACATAAACCAAACCAAGGGAAAAAGGTTGTATATCTTTGTGAAAGTTACTTTCTCGATATTAGTCGTGTATAAAGGATTGATATTTTGCCAATCTCTATTTTTCTTGTCCTTGGTGCTAGACTGAGGAAAAGAGCTTCTGGCTACAGCAAACAGGACTGCTACTGGCATGCTCTGCTTTATTATTCCCATCAGATGCTCCTTCTGGTTTGGGTTCTTTTTATTTCTCAAATAATTATTTTTATGCCACCAATTCTTACAAAATATTATCCTCACATTTACAACTGGAACAATACTCTTGAGGAAGTTTCTTCATGTGTCCATTACTGAGGAGGTAAAAATGCATTGATAGGGAACAGTAAAAATTTCATCAAAACTGATAATTTTCAACTGATGATTATACAATAACCTGTAACAAAATAAAAATTAAATAGACCTAGACAAAATGCAAGGCAAACAAAATAATGCAAATAGAACTTAGTTTAGGTTCCATTTTGCAGTTTAACATTATCATTAAAAAGAGCAATGAAAACCATAATGATAAGATGCCACATTAAAAAAATAGCAGCACAGAAACTAATTAGAGAAGGTAGAGAAAAGGAAAGAACAGCACAGCAAACACCAAAAAACCCTCTGAACTGGGACTGTGACAGAGTTAAGTTAACCTGATTTCTGATATTAGTAGAGGTAAATAAAAAACACAGGGAGTTGAACAAATAAATATGTATCTTGGAAAAACATAAACAAAACCAAAACCAAATAAACAGCACAAAGTGAGTAGGGGTAAGTTTAGGTTTCTTTGTCAGTAGACAAACAAAGTAAAAATACGGGAAACTTTGCATGTGGTGGGAAACAGCAGGCAATAAATACCCACATATTGATGTGTATAAATAACAACAATGGAACTGTTAGAAGCTGTATACAAGGGAAGTAAATGCAGCATCTTTCCTTTAAAATGGCAGGAAACCAGAGAAGGCACTGAGTGAAAATGACAGCTTGCTTCTGTGGTTAGCAAAAAAGTACAGCTGAGATTAAGACATAATCAAAGGCTGACTAACAACTAGAGTTCTGACAGCAGTAATGAGTCTAGAAAGGCATGTGAATTGGTTTTCCTTTATTTTTTGCCAAATACCAACTCCTCCCTGGGCTATTGCAAGCACCTAAAGCCTCCATCATGGCCAGTTCAAAGCTTGGAAAACAGCAGGTGCCCCTAATTATCAAAGTTTGGGTTGAAACTGTTGGTATCAGAAGATGCTAGACATTTCAGAGAATAAAGTTTTTTAAGTTGCCAGAGTATCTGTATTTTGTACAGATAAATGATATTTTTTTAAAAAAATTCCTCATTCATTTATTTTTTCTGTAATATACTTCCTCTGTATGTTTGTTTTCCTGTTCACTATCCTTATATAGATATCATATATAGAGATATATTATTAAGATCATATATAATTAGATTCTACACACACTCAGAAATACATGGCAATGCTTTCTCTTTCTGGATTATCCATATGTGGACAGTTTTCATAAAAATTTGAACAGTGGTTCAATGTTGAATTTCCCCTCTCTCAGACATGGCTCACCATCATTTCAAACACCATGCGATTAAAACTAAGCCATTCATTTTGATATATGTCTGTCTCACAGCAAACTGTCCATTTTTCTTTATAAATATCCCTTTCAGCCAGAAGACAGAATAATTTATTCTGTCAATTCAGAAAACCATAAGAATATAGTGCCTTAATAGAGATACTGTTTCTCGCTCTCTTGCTTTCTCTCCTGTGTACACACAGGCAGCCCCTGCCCTGAAATGAAGTCTCAGATCTAGTTCAGTTTTATACAGGAAATAAAATTACTTTACTAGCCTCAGGAAAGTACTTAAAAATATCTTTTAAGATGTTCTTTTTTGTATCACTAACCTGGTAATAAAAATGTTCTGTTTACTGTCTATTAAGAATCTAGGTGCATATTCACTGCACCAAATCTTTGACACTGCAGGAAAATAAAACATAAGAAAGTGGTGTGAATTACAAACTGAACATTATCTTCACCCCCAAGTGAGTAAAGTGTGTTGGTTATGTTACATATCATAATACAAACTTCCTAGCTACTATTAACTATATAAGATATATATATAATAAAATAGTTATTAAGCAATAACTATTAACATCTGTCAGACTGTCAAGCACCTTTTAAAAATTCCTAGGATTCAGACTTTTTTAACATCAGTTTGCAAAGGAACATTTTTGTGACCGAAAGATATTGCAGGACCATAAATGATGGATTTGAAAGGGACATCTTGGATAATCTAATCCAAACACCTGCTTCAAGCAATGACGGTTTTACATTAGTCTCCCTGTAAGTGTACTTAACCTTTTCTTAAAGACATCTAATTATTTTGCCTCTACTCTGGTGGCAACCTGTCATACTGTCTGGTCAACCTCAGTGCTAAAGAAAATGCTTATCCATCCAGGCTAAATGAATCTTTCTTCCAACTGAAGTTCTGGCCATTACTTCTGCCCACTATAAATTTTTGCACTTCTGTCTTTCCTGTTTTCACACATTATGTCTTTTAGCATTTCTCTCTCTTCAGACTAAAAAAGTCCCTCTACGATTCTCATACTCTCTTTCAATGAATCTGTCTACATTATTCTATATTTCAAGTACAGACAGCCCAGTTCTACATAAAATGATAGCAATAACCTTCCAGCTCTTTGAAAAATGTATTTGCTTAGATTTCTTTAAATACATATGTATACTTTTTGTAACATCTTCAGATAAGATCTCATTTTTGTTTGCATTAGTAACAGAATCATATTTCCTGAATATATTTTATTGTACTTTATGCCTGTGGTACATATATTTTCTCTCCAGTTTCTCATCTTTTGTGCTGTGAATAGCAGGATGGAAAGTAAGTTACTAGAAGAACAAGGTTTTTTGTTGTTGTTTTGATTTGCTTTTTATGGAGTAGTTTCTTGATCCTGTATTAAATTGCCATGAGCATGCATCTATGAGTGGAATAACTTCAAATGTAGAATCTTACTGAGTGTTTCAAATTTCTACATTTAGGGCTTTTTCTTTACAGTATCAAAGAAGGGCTAGACTATGATCTCAGGAATGGCAAAATCTCTGACTTTCCTAATAATGAGAAAGGGGGAAATTTCATTAATTTTTTGTTCAAGACTGCTATGGTCAGTGGAAAGCTGCCCTAGTGATGAAAATTTTGCCACAGTCTTCAGAGCAGCCAGGATTTCATGTAATGTATTTCCTGAAACAGCTGGCAGAATTCTCTGTGCCATAGTAATTGGGTGACGGATAGCACTGAGATAGTGCTTTGTCAGTAGAGAGGGAGGTTATGAGGGTTTTCAGTGCTAGGCAGGGGAATGGGTTTGGCTTTAAGTCCTGTAAGTTATTGCAGTATATTTTAGCTCTACACACTCTGGCTACTGTTCCAACAGGAAAAAAATTACTGTGACAAAAAAAAATATATTTTGGCAATCTCCAGCTAACTGTTGGTAGCTGCTATTTCTGTCTGTAGTGAAATATGTACTGTGCAGAAAAACTTTCTGTTTTATGTGCCCTGATACAGAAGGTGCTGGCCAAGATGCCTGTCTCCCCAGTGAAGTCTACAGACATTCACCTGTTGCCTTTTGTGAGGGCAGAAACATATTCTTGAAGTGAGTATGATGACACTAGAAATAATTTGATGTTTTTCTTGTCAGTCATCTGCCAGCACAGTGCACTGAATCAGCTCACTGATGAGTAAGAGGTGGCAGAAGTAAAGCTGGCACAGGGGAAGAAACACAACTATGCAACTGGAACACAGCAAGGAGGTTAGCAGAAAAGGGGAGAGGATGCTCTGCTCAACCCCAACAAGCTTCTAGGCTGGCTCAGCCCATCTTGTCCAGTCACACACAAGGATGGAACAGCCTAACAGAGAGAGTGTAACACAGCTCCTTAAGGCTCCAGCTGCATCTGATAAGCTTTTTTCTAATGGACAATGCTACTCAGAGTATGGTATGGGGTACAAACTTGTAAACCCATCTAACAGGTCCTAATACTTTGTGTCTGTGTATATCCATGGCTGATGAGATCCCTTCAAAGGATAAAGGATAAACCTCTTCACTGATAATGATAGTTTCTTATACTCACAAAACATTGTTGCTTTACCAGGGAGATGGAGCTGCCCTGGAATTGTTATTTCTTTCTTTCTCTTTGCAATATGTATAAGGATAGCCCAAACTAATCACAGCTATTTCTCCCTCTCATGTGGGGTCTTACATATAGTTTGTATGCAATTCTGCTGTTAGCCTCAGATTTTAGCTGCCAGGAGTTTGCAGAGACCTTTAGGAGCTGTTACATTGATGCTTTGTGTTTCTTGTCACTGCTGCAGATTCTGCATCTCCCAATTTCTTGCAATGATGAAATAAAAAATTGATTGAACTTCTCTCCAGCCGAAAGGTGTTATACTAGTAGGCAAACAGGCACTTGGGAGTATGAGTACACCTAGCCAGGACAGAAGTTCAAGGATTCCTTGTTACTTCTGGATTCTCAGACTGCAAAGTTGCATGTTGCTGACCAGAAGGTTGAACCAATATTTCTGTGTTCAGTGTACAAAAGGAAGTTCTTACCAATCTGAAATTCTCCATCTAAGTCTGCTTTCCCCAGTAGCTCAGTCCATGAACACATTCATTACTCCTGTCTAAGAATGCGGTTTTGTTATGTGCCATTTTCTTGGAACAAAAAAAAAAAAAAACCAACAACAGTATCTCAGTTTCTGGATCCATGAAAACTTTTCTCTGGATTCAGTTGTTTCAGTCAGTGCCTTTGATGACCCAATGCCCCTGATTCCTGTAACAAGTTCCAAAGTAAATCTCCCAAGGTTTCCATGAAACTGTTTCCCAAGAATGATAGGTTGTTGGGAGCTCACTAGACCAGCACTCCTCAGTCTGTACTCACCGCTCAAGTACTTTTAGGTGAAGAAATCAGTATAGTCATTAATACCTTGGATGATCTTCACACACAGACAATGATTACACAAGGTGCTATACTTTCCAATTTCTAATGCAAAGACCTCAAAAAACAACAACAACAAAAAAAACCCCCAATAATAAATTAGGGTTATCCTCAGTAGAAATCACTAAGATCTGCCAGAACACAGTTACTGTAATTTTCAAGAACTATTGTGAAGACTATGGATATTTGGATCAGAGAGGTTTTGGCAGCAAACAAGCTAAGGAAAAATGATTCACAGTTTGGTTTGCTCAGGTGGAAGGAAGGGAGAGAAGAGAATTAGTCTGGATTTACAGAACGCTGGGGCTTCTGTTTTGAAATTATTTTTGGATTAGTATCTGGGCAGATTCTGTTCCAACAGATTCTGGTTATGTTGGATAGACTCCACTCCATAACAAAAAGGATACTGATCTCTTGGAAATAAAATTAGTAGGTTTTGTTTAGATGACTCTTGAAGTAAGTGGAAGAAATGGGAAAATGGAGATTTGTCCTAATTTCAGCAATCCAAGAGGCACCTCTGAGACACAGAAGGGTAAAAAAATAGAGTTGTTCCAAAAAAGAGAGTATTTTTGCCTAACAGGGTATCTGTGCAAAAAATGTAAGGTCTGAAAAACATGCAAGAAAAAAGGGAGGACAAAACCTGAAGTTTACAATGGTGATTATAACATATCATGTGTAGGATTCTGAGAACAAGATTTTCCTAAGGATTTTTTTCATAAAATGTCAGGTTTGGACAATGCAGCTGATATTCAGTAGTTAACTCAGAAAATAGAAGAAACGTGTCATCATATGTCAGACCATATATTTATGATGCAAATTAGAGCAGATAATTTGACAGTGATGAGTGTACAGATAAAACCTACGTATTCTACAAACTCTCTGCTTTTAAGGTCTAAAGAAAAAAGAATAAAAGGAGAAATTTTGAGGGTAGAAGTCAAAAAGATTAAAGCCTTTCTTTGACGAGTTGATCAAGCTATTGTAGGAATATCACTGAAATCATAGAGCATTTGTAAGCTTTTTAACTACCCAGGTTATCTTTTGGTCAAAAAATGCAAACAAGGGTCTGACATAACAAGGCTTTTACATCACCAAGCAGAGAACTTAAGACCTAAGGGAGGAATTAAGTAACCTTGGACCTATGACAATCTGAGTGTAAACAAATAACTAAGTATAAAAGCAAAGGAACAGACTAACAAAGAGCTGCTGGTATTTACCCTAGAAAAAGCACAGCTTTACAGCAGGGCAGAGTGAAGGATGAAGCAGTCATCATTCCCACTCCACATTTTCACTTCTTTGGAGTCTAACTCACAATACCTCAGCAAGGCTTGATCTGGGGAGCTACAGCAAATGGTTACTACCTTTGCAAAACACTAAGTAATGTTTCAGTAGTAAAAGGAAAGCAAGGCGAGCAGAAAAGGTGCAGAGGCAACCTGTGCCTATAGAGTCAAGTAAGCACAGCTTACCTCAGGTACCAAAACTTTTGGAGAGCTTTCCAGAAGCAGTGTCTGCCTGTCACACCTTACTCCTAAGTGTTGTCTTTTGGTACTATATATAGGGCTACAGCTTGATATATCCACCCCTCCTTCTCTGCTCTTCCCTTTTCTATCCTTCACTTCCCCCATTCTCACTTAAAACGAAGTCAGCATTAGTAGAAGCAAACTTTTTCAACCTAAGTGTCATCATTGCCTTCAAGTACCAGTAAATGGGCTATCTGAAGCTAATGTGTGCTTCCCAGTGCGGGTATTTTCAGACAGGTAATCTTGAATTAGCCCATTGTCATTCTAGAGGAAAAGCAGATGGCTGTAGAGTTTTCTTACCAGTTTATAGAGATTTCTAGTCGCTTCACATAAATGCAGATAAATTGGTAAATGAGGTCTGGCGGAAGAAAGCACTACATCAGCAAGCAGAAAACAGGTCCCTCAAGAACCCTAAAAACCAGGCATAGCTTTTTTAAAAGAAGGAAACAAGGAGCAAGAAAGAATACAAAGAGTAAGAAGTAGCCAATCTATTTCCACAAAGGGCAGCTCGAAGGAAAAGTCAGACAATAAAATGCAGGATTTAAATTGCTTTGTGGTGGAAGTAACGTTTTTCTTGATCTCTTCGGTGTATGACAGACTGTTAAAGGTGGTGTGTGAGGTGTCTTAGTGTTGGGTCGGTTAGGGTTTTTTCAGCTTCTTAGCCTCGGAAACATAAAATGTTTTACTTTCCTTGCTTTTGCTGGGGTCTTTCCTGAAGAAGCTGGAGCTCTGATGTGAACGAGTACGGAGAGGAGTCTTACGATTGCTGGAGACAAGCCCCAGATAAGCTCTTCTTGGGCAGCCGGAGTAAGTTTTAAGATCAGAGGCGCGCTTAACGCACCAGGCACACCACCGCCGGGCCCCGTTCGCCCGCGCCCCCCCAGCCTGCCTGACGGCGCGGGCCGGGGCGCGCAGGGTGCGCGGCTGCTGGGGGCCGGGGCGCGCAGGGTGCGCGGCTGCGCTCGGCCGCCGGCAGGGGAGCGGGCCGGCAGCGGCGCGGTGGCCCCGTGGGCAGGTCCCCTCGCCCGCAGGCGGAGGCGGGCGGCCCTCCCCTCCGCCCGTCCCTCCTCCCGCCCGCCCCGTCGCGCCGGAGCCTCGGCGGCGCTGCGGGCGAGGGGTGCCGCCTTCCCGGCCGCCGCCACCCGGCTCGGAAGCCTCTCGCTCTCCGCCCGCCTCCCCGCGGGGTCGCCCCGGCCATGGGGCTGCGCGCCGCCGGGCTCGTCGGCTGCTGCCTGCTGCCCCTCGTCCTGCCCGCAGCCCCAGGTAACGCCGGCCGGGGGGGCGGCGGGGGGCCGGGCACCCCGGCGTTGGGCAGCGGAGCGGCGAGGGGAGGCCAGTTGGGAAAGTTTTCGGAGTTTGCCGGGAAGCGGCGGCGGGGACCCGGGGCAGCAGCCTGCCCCGGCCGGGGGTGCCGGGGGGCTGCGGGGGCTCCCCCTGGGCACCCGAGCCCGTGCGCGGGATGCTGGTGGCTGGTGGTGACGCTGCAGGGGAGCGCTGCTTGATGCAGATACTTGAAACAAACAAAAAATGCGACCGAGACCTCTTTGACTTAGGTTATTCGTGCATGGTTTAATGATAATCGCGGTATTTTTGGTTTTTTTTTTATCCGACGTAGGGTCGAAATGAATTCAACGCTTTTACTGTAAGTTGTTTTAAATGGATTTTCTAAAGGTAACTAAACACTCAAGGTACCTTTGTGTTTCAAGTCGTTCTGAAACGGTGCATTTGGAGTGGCACGTTGTGAAATGGCATACAGGCATCTGTTCTGAAATGTCCCTTTTAAAGTAGTGTATAGGAATATTACACGCACTTTGAGTATGCTGAAGTGACTTTGGATTCATTTGCAATTAAGTCTTTATGTCATTTTACTTATCCTACAGCAATGCTCTGTAACATGCTCCTGATTAAGTTCTAGTTAAAATTTTATGCTGCAAAAACACGTGTTTGAAGAAAAAAAGATCAGAGCATTATGCAGTGTGGGTTCTTTTAAAACATCAGTAATGTGTATTGGACGTGTTGTGATTTATTTTTTTTCCCGAGTCTGATTTTTCTGGTTTGATATTATAAATCTCTTCTTCCAGGCGTGAACTGTAAAACTGGCTGCCACCCAGAGAACGGATTTTGTGAATTTCCCAGTGAATGCAGGTAAGAAGATGTCAGACAGGGCTATTAGCACAGGAATAGGTGGCTTTAATAATTCATAGTCCTGGTAAAACAGACAGACGCTGAAATGATTTGCCCTCTGAAAAAATGGAACTGTAATGAAACAGCACTCTATTAGGATGCAGTAACTGGAATCATAGAATATAGACATCTAGGTGCCTTTTTAGTCTACTTCTTCCAATAAGAAAAGTCTTTACATTGATTAGGATTTTTTTTTTTTTCTCACTGAATGAAAGTTTTCTTCACATAAACCGCTGCTGGTATCCCAGAAGCAGCAATGGTATCTTTTTGTTCAAATGTGCTGCACAGTCCAATTTTATATTCCAAAACTTTCTTTATCGCACCTCAAAAAGGGGAACATCCTTGTACTTATGTTTATTAAAAATAAACTATGCCTCTATCTTGTCTTTTATCTCTTTCAGGTGTCAACCCGGTTGGCAGGGTGCTCTTTGTAACCAGTGTGTTCCTTTCCCGGGGTGTCTGCACGGCAGCTGTGCCAAGCCCTGGCAGTGCATCTGTGAGGAGGGCTGGGTTGGCAGCCTCTGTGACACAGGTTTGCACATCCTTCCCTGTCCTTGAGCAAGTGAGGTGAAACAGCCCCATCTGGTGCTGGAAACATGCAAAAGGCCTTCTGGAAAACTCATTTTAAAAGATTGAATGTTAGTGCCAGGTAATAAGGGGATTCTGGGCAGCAGCACATAAACCCGGAACTTTTATAATGATTTAGACAGAAGCGCGCAGTGTCTTTTGTAAGTGGGCATATGTTTGAGCAAAGCGTAAGCTCATCATTCTATTTTAAACATTGATTATGGTGGACAAGGCCAACAAGTAACTGCTCCCTCGTCATATAAGCCCTTTCTATAAAAATACGTGTTGTCTAATATATATATAAAAAATTGAAATATTTATCTAGCACATTTTATATATATATATATATATATATATATCTATACACACACTACTTTCCTAATACTTCTTGAAAGGAAAACACTGTGCTTTTGTCTTCCTTTACTTAACCCGGTGATGATTCGGTGGAGTAGCATTAGTATGACTGAGAAGGTCTGCCTGGACAGGCTGCCACTTCCCGCTGGGCTCTGAGGGGTAAGCACAGCTCTCGCGTGCACTCAGTCACCCTTTGCCAGTCAGAATGAGCCAGCCTAGCGTAAGCAAGCTGAAGAACTGGCCTTTGCTGAGCTGGTTTATTTTGGCTGACACAGGCAAATGTTCAGCCAGAGATCTGAGGGGGCTGAAACCCTACGAGCATCCAGGAGCATGCACCTGTTCAGCTCATGTAGCTGCATCTGGAAGAGGACAGGTGTGCAGGGCCTCATGCTCTTTGCATGTCTTTCAGGCTTTTGTTGTTATACAGCTTATAATTTATAGAGCATGCCTGTGTTCTGCCAGTGCATACCTAGAGCTGTAATTAATGATGACACAGTTTGAACCAGATAAAATTTTCAAGATGACTAAAAGACTCAGAAGATTTCAGGTAGTTCACATCCTTGCAGTGACATGGTCCTTGGTGCAAGGTACTCAGGTACTCGTATAGCTTCTCATCAGGTTTTGCAGCCCATACCCATGAACTGAACACATAAGCATAGACCGGCTTCTTAGTTTAAAGCTGGTCCTGGTATGTTTGCAGGAGCTGCGGTAGCAATGGTGCAGATGTGACTGTAAGCTCTTAGAGGTGGTGTTCTGGGCACCTCTCACAAATGTGTTTGTACCTGAGACAGACACCTAGATTCTCATTACAATTGGTGAGGAGGAATGGGTCCCTCTGTCTGTGATCTACAATCGTAGGTTTCTAAAACTAGACAGAACAACCCCCCACGGCCACCTGAGGAGGCTCAGTTCTATTGCTTGTTGATGACTCCAAAGAACCAAATTTTTAATGGTACCATCTTCATATCTAAAGATTCCTGTACATTAATATTAAGGTTTTCAAGCTGGGCATACTTATAAAAGCTGTAAGCGCCTAGCTGAATTTCTGATTACTAATATATCTTTGCAGTTCTGAGCCTTGCAATGTTTCCCTCTTGCAACTGGCTCCCAGGATGCAAAACAATGCTTTGGAAATGGTACCCATATCTTTACAGAAAAGTATTTATTTTAATATATACTCATTAAGAAAGTTCTATAATACAAAAGAGGTATCCTTTGTTGCTACAAATTGTTATCCTGACCCAATAAAGCAGTGAAACCACAAATGGGTTAATAGGTCAGCCATTGATCTCAGCATCCTGTGCCAAAAAATTGGTGTCAGTTTCCTGGCTCTATAAAGTCATTATAGGCTGCTATAACTCATTAACAGGTACCCTAAATGAAACTTGAACAAATTTCAAAAAAAGAAGGCTTTTGAAGCCTCCTACCCTTTGGGGGATCACTGGCATATACACATAACTTTTTAAAATATTGAAATACAGATGCGTCAGTTTCTTACTATGAAGTACCAGACTCCTTGCCTCTCTCTTCTAATACTGAACTTTTGTGTACGATGAGAGCAGGCCACAATTGTTATATTTTCCACATGCATATGATATTAAGTGCTATTTGTTTAGCTACTGGAGACAATTTTTAGCTTCAGGTGTGTAATGAAATAAGGCATGTTAGAAAGCTACATGTGCATTGTTACTGCAGAAGTTGACAAAGGATCAGGAGTAATGCAGTTTTGGTATTCTCTTGAAATTCTTCCTTTTTGCTGCTATAGAAAGTTTAATGTTTGCCGGGGAATTTCTGGTATAGACACTGTTTTAATGTTGCCAGCTACACAACTCATAAGAATGACAAAACCTGGAATGAAAAACTGTGGGAATGTCTGAAGTTCTGCAAACTGCTGCAAACAGCTGAAATATTTGTAAAATATAGACAAAGTCTCAGCAGCTTATCTGCTTGCTAAGCATGGGAGGAAAACAAGATGATTTGGGCTGGTAGTGTATCTCTTTTTGTTTTCTAGAAAAGTTAGTGTACGGTCTCCTTGGCTGGGATCATGGAAGTTCCTTTCTGGAGTAGTTTTAGATCATCAAGTGGTTTGCTAATGCCTCTGCGTAGCTGTTGTTTTTACTGTGGGCAGCCTGGTTCTCAGTTCAGGTCAAAAATGACATTCCCAGTAATTTAGAAGCATGCAGATTATAGGTTGGGCTTGATCCACTGTAACATGTAGGGCAGGATCAGTGGTATCATTTACGACTATTATTGCAGCCACATGGACAGACTTAAAAGAAAGATATCTCTGAATTGATGTTAGTGTTAATGCTGCTGGTTAACCTCTTTGCAATGGAGTGCACCAACCTGCCTAACTGAATACCGTGGCATCTTCTCTACATTCTACAAGCCTGCAGAAACACAGCCTTGAGATTTGGTGTATGGACACCTGGAACCCGGCTGCACAGCACAGTCTCCCTCTGCAGCCAACATACACTTCACAGTACAGGAATCACATCAAACACTGAACATAACAAAGGAAAACCAACTCAGTCAATTTATTTCCAGGAAAAAAATGACAACCCAGTCAGAGTATATGATCAATGTTGCTAAATTTGAGATCAGTCATCTCTGCCATCGTGTCATCTCTGGCTGTGCCTGCACAGTTGTGTTAATGGGCCCCTGATCTCCCACATGAATCATAGCCCCAATTTGGCTAAAAAGCCAACAAGTAGCGTGAGCTCAGAGTATGCTGTGCTACATGTCACTTGACTCCTTTGCCAAGGACATGTTGGTAAGTTGTCATCAGAGTACAGGTGGAGCCTCAAAATGCCCATGCCAGGCATGCATGAGACAGGGTTTAGAAATTCTGCTGTGACATAAACTACTGGCTGTTCCTGCCTTGTAAAAACACTCAGTGATTGCTTCATCTACTGCAACATGGCAAGGTAGTTTTATGCAAATATTAATGAATTTATTGGTAGTGTGATTGCAGCCATTCATACTACTTGTGTAAATGTTCTATATATTTTTTTTTAATTCTCAAAATCATTTATCCCTTGAAGTGGGTAAATCACTTGGTTGTTGGCCTTTTGAGTGGTAAACTAGAGAAAACTAGAGAAAATAGATATTTGAGGCTATTTATGTATTATGTTCTAAAAGGACATGTTCCAGCAAGCTTTTAAGTTGTGTTTTAAAATTATATCCCCGACATAAATTACTGACAGTAATGTATGTGTGCATATATACATACCTATCCATATATATATTTCAGAGTTTCCTTGTTCCTGCATCAGAATTTGTGCTTTATTAATTGCCTTCAAAGCCTGTGAAAATAGGTGGCAAACAACACTGTTCCAAAAACCATTCAAGGTTATTTTGGTCCCTGTGCAAATTGGAGCTTACACTCAAAGTGCATGCAAAGGGGTTGTTTTGCGGTGTAAACAGGCTAATGCATAAAAAGACAGAGCTTCTTATCCAGGGAAGATCGTATTTGAAAGCTAAGGCTGTTGAAATGTTTTGCTGTGGTTAAAATTTTGCAGTACCTCATGATATCATCTAAATTTCATGTTATGTTGTGGGAAGTAAAACATAAATGCCCTTAAATCCCTTTTCATCTTCTTAGAAAGTGTACGTGGGCACATGTGTGTGCAAGGCATCAGATAACCTCCAGTCAGCACTTCTCTGCAGCTGCTCCATTAGCTGGCTAAAATGTGCACTTGTTTGTTTATTCATTTTTAATTATTTAAAAAATTAAATAATCATTTGAGTGGGAAGTGGCTCAGCCAGGAAATTGTAAAGAAAATGAGAAGTGTGACTTTGGGTCCAGACATCATACAGCTCTCTCTTCTGGTACAGTTCTGTAAGGGTTGGAGGCAGCCCAGCCAAAAGATGAAATTTTAAGAGATTTTTTTGTAACTTGCTGATCTCTGTTATTATGAAGTGTTTGTTCATAGCACCTAATGATAGGCCCTGGGCAGGGAGCGGGGAGAATTCCCAGTTCCTGATTGCATTATCAGAATTCTGCTCACGGAGAAGTCAAGGTTGTAAAAGGATGACTAGACTATGTAGGAGTTCTTTGTCCCATACTCATATTTTATTGATAATATTACTTATTTACAGACTGGAACAATTCAAACATATTTTACAAGTGAGAGCTAAGAAGAGAAAAACAAGCTGAAAGTGCTTGCAATAGCTGAACAGTCCATTAAAACTCCATTTTAACAGAGGGAAGACTAAATAACAATTTCTAAAATGCAGGATGAAGGACCATTAAAGCTGTATTTTTTTATTTGAAGTATTATATACTGCTTGTTGACTCTCATTAGATTAATTAAGCATTGATTTTTATATATTTTTTTAAACAGATATTCACCCATGTTCTGCAAAGCCCTGCACCAATAACTCAACGTGCATAGAGACTGGCGATGGAGGATATATTTGTCTGTGTGCCCAGGGATTTACAGGAAAAAACTGCCATCTCAAAAAAGGACCCTGCATTATTAATGGGTAAATATTGATTTCTGACATGAATTTTAAGTCCACGTTCCTACTGACTATTATTCAGAATTGTTTGCTAAGCTAAAGTATCTCTGTGCTAAAATATATAAAGCTTCTCCTAGTTGTTGGTATTTTTATCAGACTTTACAAATCTGATCTGTTTGTATTGTAGAGCTTTACAGATTATCAGCTTGAGTTTGTGTGCAAAATTTGATATTAAAAGTGCTAATTTGCACATTTCGTTGTGATACATTTATGCCTTCCCATGATTTTTGTAAACAAACTTAAAGTAACCTCCCGTCCTGTGTTCTCTAGTGAGAGATAACTGCATATACAAACCACATAGAGGAATAAGAACAGTAGCCAACGCACAAGCTGTCTGCACAAAAACATCTAGTCCACCAGCTTGTCATTTTTCTTAACTGACATATAATGGTATGTCCGGAGTCTACTGAAGGAGATAATCTCCCTTCTACCAGAACAGTGTGTGGGAGGCCATTGTTCTCCGTTCTCTATGTGGGACATCAGGAACAGCGTTGCCAGTAGGTTGAAGGATGCGATCCTCCCCCTCTGCTCAGCCCTGGTGAGACACATCTGGAGTGCTGGGTCCAGTTTTGGGCTCCCCAGTGCTGGAGTGAGTCCAGCAGAGTCGTGACGATGATTAAGGGATGGGAACATCTCTCCTATAAGGAGAGGCTGAGAGCTGGGTTGTGTAGCCTGGAGAAGTGCAAGCTCTGGGGGAACTTATCCATATGTATAAATACCTGACAGAAAGAAGTGAAAAAGGCAGAGCCAGACTTTTCTTAGAGGTGCCCAGTGAAAGTGCAAGAGGCAGTGGCCCCAGACAGAAAAATTTTCACCAGTATCACTGGTAGATCTGCATGAAAAAAGGATGGTCTTTCACAGTTAAAGAAAATGTGCACTGGTGTTTTTGTGAAATCTAGAAGTATCTGCTGCCTTCTAGCTCATCAAGGATCTGATCCCATAAGCATACAGAACACCTTTCTGGTGGATACAAGCTTGGTAGAACTTATCACCTTAAAATCACATTTTTCTTTTTGGAGGTTGCCTTCTCTCTCTCTAGCTCCATACTGGTACCCTCTGGTTCTCTTTTTGCTTGGCGATAGATAATTATGACTATTCAGATCTACCTTATGACTAAATCTTCCTGAAGACTTGTACGCTCTTGTTTAAGGAGCATTAACAACTCTCACTGTCTCTGGCAAGAATTGCATTCTTACAATTTCACGTTAATGGATTTTTTTTGCCATTGCTTTTAACTGGGGGATAGTCACACAGTCCTGTCTGGGTTTGCTTTCAGCCTCTAAGATAACTGCTCTGATTTGTCTATTCCTCTTCACTGAAAATGAAGGAGTTTAAGTTCCCTGCAAGTCCCTTGAATCACATCCAAACTACTTGCCTAACATGGGGAGTGTGAATAGCTTGCTTTCTGTACTTTCATCTGTAGAGCAAATATTTCAGTAATTTAATGCAGACATATATTAACTAACCCAAAGAACAGGTGAGGTACAGCATCAGTGAAATAACAGATTAGTTCCATGAACTTCATTAAAACTTCATGGTTTTAAATTGCTGGAACTACATTTTTGTGATGGTACTCTGTGTTTGAACCAAATGCTTATGAGCTAGCCTGGAAAGCATGAACAATTTTTCTTAATGAAGCAACATACTTAGAACAGCAACTCTTTTCCTCTAGGAAGCTGTGTCTTTTTCAGAAAAAATGAGCAGTAGGCTCGTGCTTTTAGTTCAAAATAACAACTTTTCTCAGCATAAGCACTCCATGTCTGCTAATACTTCACAGTCTACCAGAGAGTGCACCTCACATCCTGGAAAAAGACTTCATTGTATGATGTCATCTCACTCACATCTCACCTCCTCTCAGTTCACCTCAGTGGTGATGTTAACAATGTTGATACCACTAAGCATTGCCACTGGCTCCTTGGTTTAATATTTACAGAACCAAAACAACTCACAAATCAAAGTGTTTGTTCTAGCCTGTTTACAAAATCAGGCAGTTGTATCTACGTTAGTGATATCTGTGTGATGTTTTGAAGTTCTGCTCTGAAGCAGCAGCGAGTGGTACTTTCTAAAATGAAAGCAGAGTGTTTGGAAAGCAAAGTGGTACATCCGTGTTTCCACAACCAGCCCTTCGTGTACCATACCTTGCTGAACATATGATGAATGCCAAAAATACAAAGTAACTAAAAAAGAATCTATTCAAGGAGATTGATATGCATAAATTATTTAAACATATTATAATGAGGCAAATGCAACTCAGTTAGAAATGAAATTTTCAAAATTCTGCATATTTCCCCTTATTTTTTATTGAAATTATTTACATTTCTGGAAGGTTCAGAAAAATCTTTACACTTTAAGTCTCCAGCAATTTCTTCGTATTTTCCTGGAAAGAACTGTAATTCAACCCAGCCATGAGGGTTCAAACTTCTACACATTGCCATACCTGAAACAGCTTGTCAGATTTTCCATGGGACCTATAAGGCTAATAGAGGGTACTAGACTGTCCAAGAATGCCATAACCACTCATTTACTCGAGGACTGTAGAACGACAACCTCCATATTTTGCTTAAAGCTGACACGGTGGCTAGTGATTGTGATAAAATTCCTTGTTGGCATGATCACTTCAAGTTGTCACCAAAAACTGCTATGTCGAAGTCCAGGGACAACCACACCTTTAGCTTTCCTGACACTGCTTCCAGACTTCCAATTTGTTCTTTCACTAGTTTGTTGTTTTTTTTTTTTTTTCCAGCCAGCATGTATAGTGAAGGGCAATATAGGAAAACAGAGCAATTTATGTGAAAGCAGCAAAAAACAGGCAGATGATTCCTCTACCATGATATTCAGGCTCTCCTGAGTGAGAGTGGCCACCAAGTGTTTCAGTCCCCAGTAAAGCCAGATGTGCAGCAGTGTCTACCATAACTACTCCCAGAACAATGGCTTGGCATTTGAGAAACTCAGCCTTATCCTAACCGGTGGTCAGGGACCATTTGTAGTCAGAAGCTTATGACTCTTTCACAGTCATCTCACTCAGATCTTTTAAATCTCTGTGTCCCACCACGGAAACGGCCAAATGCTACTGACCACTGCATACGTGAAATGTCAGCATTCATGAAACTCTGATGTCCGTTACCCCTGGATCTTTCCCCTGGAGATGTAACACTTACTTGGCCTTTTCAACTATGCACTGGGACTATGTGGTATGTCTTCAGAGATTTATAAGCATTAGGAAAAGTGTTGTTGTCAGAGAGGCTTGTTGGAAGCTTTGCCAAGTGTCACTCATTTTTAGAAAGTAAGTTTTAAAAGCTTTGTTCAAATATGAAGAACTGCCATGAAAGTGGATTTTATCTGTGACCCTGTGACCTAGGGTCCCTTTTCTGCCAACAGGGCCAGCTAAAGGGCCAAGTCCACATTGCACAGTTCCCATGAATGTGCAGGTTAATGCCCTTCTGTCAGTGGGTGGCCCGATCTTTTGACCTTACACTCCGTAAGGCACAGTTACATTAGAAAGGTAAAAAGAGGTGTCCCAGTGAATTTACATCACTTAAAACATAGCACCAGCCTATTAATTACTAATTTCTTAAAGGGTCTGCAGAAGTGCTTGGTTTCGTATGGTGCCATACTCACATCGCAGCTGTCTTTGCCAAGGCTGAAATTATCCCGTTTATATTTTTTATTATATTCATCAAAAATTTTGGCTGAACAGAAACTTGCAGGAAAGTATCTGTTTGCTTCTAAATTTTTTGTGTTGTGGAACACTGAAGAAGTAGAATAAAAACAATCAGCTTTACATCTAGCTGCTATGGCAGTGTTTTGCTTTGCCAATACAACACATAAATTATCTTGTGAGTAATCAGGTGGAAAAGGAAGCAATACCGCTAGTGTCTTTGTTCAGTCTTGTCTGAACGGTTGCTCAGCTAAATAGCTCTAAGCATATGAAAACACTGCAAAGCTTAATTTTAATAAATATTTGAAATAGTTTAAAATCCCTTCACAGCTCTTCACATTGAATTTAAATACTGGTGTACTAATCCTGCCCGAAGGGTCAGCAGAAGATACAATCTGTATTGTGAAGCTGTTGAACAAACTCATTCTTGATCCAACTTCATTGACTTCAGTGGATTTGCATTTGGAATTGGCTGTTCTAAAGAAAACCAGCTTCTTTTATTATATAAAGTGTTTCCTAATAGCTTCTTTCATTGGACTTAATTCATTTCTGTCTATGTGTTTCTTATCTATTCTAGCTCTCCCTGCCAGAATGGAGGAACATGCATTGATGACAATGGTTTTGCACCCCATGCTTCCTGTCTGTGCCCTTCTGGTTTTGCCGGCAACTTTTGCGAATTAGATAGAGATGACTGTGAATCCAACCCGTGTGAAAATGGAGGAACATGTACAGATACTGGTGTGGGTTTCAGCTGTTTTTGCCCCCATGGCTATACAGGAAAGCTCTGCAGCAGCCGTGTCATATTCTGTGCAAGCGGCCCATGTGAGAATGGAGGGACATGCAGTGAACATCCCCAGGAAGGATTCAAATGCACCTGTAAGCCAGAATTCGTTGGTATGACCTGTGAACATCCCAGCAAAAACACAAGTCTTTCTGGAGTGAGTATGGAGGCAAAGCACAGGCAGAATTACAACCCACCCTCAAAAGCTCAGCACAGATCAGTACATCAACAAGAAATCCTGAAAATAACAGTGAAAGAAACAATCCAAAATGCAGATCCCTTGCTGAGCAGAAGTCAGGTGATATGTTTTGTTATACTGGGCTTGCTTACATGTTGTGTTGTCTTGGGTACAACTGGGATTGTGTTTTTTTCAAAATGTGAGATGTGGCTTGCTAATGCCAAATATAGTCATCTCCTACGCAAGAAAAAGAACTTTTTTCTGAAATCTAACAATGGGGAAAATCTCTCAGTTAATATTATCTTCCCAGAGAAGATCAAATTGACTAATTACACTAAGAACTACACTGCCATCTAGGCCCTTGAAAGCCGAGCAGCAACTTGCAACTTTTCATAGCAATATGTAAAATAGATTGAATTTATTGCCTGTGATTAGCGTCAATATTTGTGGGCACATTTCCAGTAGCTTGTGCTGAGTGATAATGAAGACATACAAGGTATCTATATTGCTAAGGATTTTTTCATTTCCCAAAACAAAAGGAAAAAAAAAAAAGATTAAAGAGCAGGGAATGTTAACTATTTCTTTTCAAGGCAGCTATTTTTTGTAAAATAAAAAGTAATTTACTACTGGAACTATATTGCAGCTTTCTTGTCTTGTGCACGGTTTATTTGGCAAATACGGTACCTGTAAATTACTCACTAACGCTTTTTTAAAATAAACAGCAGTTAAGGGCTATACTGGTTTATTTATTCATTTGTAAATGTTGTGCTACAGCAAAGTCCACAAGTGTCCCTTAATTCTTCTGCTGTGTGTGATAAAGGCTTCAGATATTGTTATCAACAGGAGCAAATTCACACTGATGTCTCACCTATACAGTCAGTTTTGCTATTTTTACATGCTTATAAAAGAGATTACTCCTTCTATAGAAACTTATAGGTCTTTGTTATATTAATTTCAGGTTAAAGGTCTCTGTTGCTTGCAATACTGTCTCCATAAATCATGTCATTTATCTATTTTAAAATGTTAGAAAGGTGTTCAATGTCTTCAGACATACTTTCTGTTTAGAGACCTAATAGAGATGTAAAGGATCCAATTCTGACTTTTCTATAACTATTCCTCAAAGAACTCTGCTGAGAGAAGTATCCTTCACTCCCGTGTCATAGGGAGAAATGAAAAGACAACATGTCACCTGAAAGAGGACAGCTGCTTTTAATTCTTCATTTCTGCTTTTTTCCTGTCATATTTCAAGGAAGAGGGCAAGATTTTCAGGAATCAAAAGCAGCACTGGCAGACAGGCAAAGGCTCAGGAAAGCCACAAAATGTTAGGAGCCTGAAGGCAATTATAGGTGTTAACGTCCCTGAGGAGCCTCACCTGGCACCATCACCCACCCCCTGCCCATTTCAAGGGCAGCCCAGGGCTACTGGTCCTGCTATGAGCTATGCTGTAGGAGCACTGGTCTTCACTGCTGCCTGCTGGATGAAGCTCAGCCCTGTCCTGCAGGTAGCCTATCTGTTGGGTGATGGACCCTTTGGACCTGTACTCCAGCCCTTTCTCCTTTTGCTCCTGACTGGAGCCCACAGATGGACTCTGGACCTGGTTCATCACTTGCTGTGCCTGGGACTGTCGATGGGCCCCTTTACCAGCACCAGCCCTGGCAATGTGTTAGCTCCTGTGTGACTGTGCTGCTGGGGAGGGTATGTCCCACCCTGGGGCACGACCCTCTTGGGTCCCTCAGCATTGTTTCCTTACTGGGCAGCCTGCCCATGGCTACTCCTTTAAAAAACAAACAAACAAACAAACAAAAAAAAATCCAACAAAACCAAATCACTTTGAACCACAGTGCCTAAAGATGTCCTCAGCTGCCCTTAAGTAACAATTTACTTCCTCAGCCACCCCAGATGGGAACATTTAGCAGCTCCTTCTAAGCTGTCTGGTAACTATGCTATCCCCAAATCCATTAACAGCTGCTTAAATTTAAGAGGAGGAAAAAAAAGCCTTAAAGCATATATGGGTCATCACCCTAGGGTATCTCTGTTGACGTCTCAATTGTTATAATAGCAAGTTTGCTGTATTGCTGATAATATTTGCACATATCATAGCACTACAATGTAGTGCAATGGTTAGAGCTAATAGAAAAAATGGTGTGGAGATACTACTGTGGAAAGTGTTGACTTCCAGATGATGGGATGAAAATTTTAAAGGAAGCAGATGCTCCCTCTCAAAGCTCTTGTTGAGAAGACAAATATTCATCTAACCCAGCAACTTTTCAACCAGTCTTAGTGAAGAAGACTAACTTCGAAATCCAGATGAAGGTAAGCAGTGATAAATTTGAAGCCATGAAATATGAGCCACAGGAGTTTACACATTTCTTTTAAAACAACAGATTTAAAACAAGTAATTCAGTATTTTACGTTTTAATGTGATCTAGTCTGTGATTCGATGTATGTTAGGCTCAAATTGGAAATAATCAGAACCACTGAATAGCTTGTAGCTTTGATTCAAACCCAGTGGCAACAGCAGGTACCCACTAGGAATTGGTGGTTAAATTCCAGACTCAGCTGTGTACCTTCCCTCTCTCTTTGGGCAGAGGGTCCCTCAGAGCCAGAGCAAGGTTTTGAGTAAGAAAGCTTGTGTATAAATTATAAATATAAATTACAAAATCCAGGTAATTATAATTCATTTCTATAAACTGCCGCATGATTTTTTTGCTGTGGTGACCTGGTTGGCATCTTCTCCATCATAGTATATTTCTTTATATGTAGACAGGAGAGCCTCTTTGAAGAGAAGATCATTAGCTCAGCATGGAAAAAAACACAGATTTCAGCTCCCAGTATCCTTCCTGTCATTGGTGGTGTCAGTGAACAGTATTGAAGGCTGCTGTTGTCCCGTTATACTCTCCAAAGGGAAAAAGTGTTTTCTTAAACATGAAAGGCTGGAAAAAAATAGTAGCTGTCTTTAGCTTCTCTGTTCCAGAAAAAATTAAACATAAATATGGGAGTTTCTCATACCTGTGCTGTTAGTGAATAGCTCCAAAGCCTCATCACCACATAAGTGACAGAAAATTGGGATGATAAGAAAGATTTAAGTTTAAGAAAACTACAATATTTGAATCAATATCCTGTAACATGTCTCCAAAGCAAGAAGTTTTAAACAAACATTGTGTAGAAACACTGACATAAAGGCAAAGAGGAGACAAAGAGCATTGATACCACTTAAATTTTATGTTTATTCTACATATTTTTTATTAATGGACAGGGAACATGTTTATGATAACCCACTGTCAGAGGTACCAACCTGTGTTGCCATTTCTCACCTTTTTGATTTCTGAATGATCTCCCTTAGTCAAGCAATGATGTCTCTGAGCCTCAAACCCCACCTCTGCCTTACTGCCTGGTAAATAAATAAGGACAACTAGGTTGAGGGATGGGTTGGGACAGTGGGACAGTTTGTTAAGGACAATAGCTCCCTCTTGTCCCCAAGCCATAGGAGAATATATTAAAAGGTATTTTTATTTTAACCATATCTCTTTCAGCCATATTAGCATCTGTTCCTGCTATGTTAACAAATAAAGATCCATAGATGTTTCACAAAGATCAAGTTTATAGAGACAGGGTGTGGATGTTTTTCTAGATTATTTTTTTTCTTCATTTGTTGTTGTTGTTTTTTTGGGTTTTTGTTTTGGTTTTTTTTTAATGGCTGTAGTGGAGGAGAGGTCTGGCTGCTGTAAAAGTAGAACATATAAAGTAGTAATCACCAAATTCTGGACAAGGATGTCTGAATAGAGAATATGTGCATGGCTTTTCTTTTTACTGCCATTCTTGATACTTACCCATAAACCAATAATGCATGTATTGCTTTTGATTAATAAGCATTCTATTTGTAAGTGCTAAGCCATCTGCTGATGACATTTCCACAACAGCCCAGTTAATCTGCTCTTCTGGGTTGAAAACCCGAGTTCTGTTTTGAAAGAAATATTTCGGTGCAGATGAACCATGATATTCCTACTTAAAACAGACCTTCAGCTTTTGAGGGTGAAGCAGTGTCAAGAACCTGGCTGGAGGAATACATACAAATCGCCACTGAAGACAGTGGTCCACATTGCACTGCCTGAGTACAATACTTTTCATAACGATGTCTTTCCCTCTTCAAGTTCTCAAATTCGCCTGTGCCTTGGCAAAATTTATTTACCATTACAGCCTTCAGGGCAAAACAATTTGCTGTATACAGACATAGGACACACTTGTGGTTTGTTTTTTTTTTTTTATTTTATTTACTCCAGGACTTTCCTGGCAGAACTATGTGCATATGCAGTTTCAGAGCAAACTAAACTATTGCACACATTCTATGCATGCACTGTTATTTTCCAAAACACATTTCATTTACCATGTGTTTCTTGTGAATGAGCCATGGACAAATTTTACATTCCTGGGTGTCACGCAGCCTAGGAAAATACCCAGTTCCGCCTGGCTTAGGTGAAAGGAGAGTCTTGAGAGAAGACTTGTGGCTGCTCAAGCAATGTTGGAGCCAGCATTTGAGGCCCACAAAGATGGGCCAGCTTTGCTACACCTATGTGGCCATTAAATGAGATCAACCCAGAAAATGTACTGTATATTAGAATTTTCTCTTATAACATCAAGTAATATTTTGAATTTTCTTCCTGAATTTCTTGAAGGAAATGAGGATATGGTTCTCCTAAAACTTTGCAAGAAGGGGGTACAAGACTTTTATATAAAGGAGAGTATTTCAGTCTCAAATAAAAACTGAACTGTTGTTCTTGGATTTGAAGAAAACCATTGAATTAATCAATTTTGGTCATTAGCTCTAAAGCTCAAAGAGAAAGTTTTTCTTCTGTCTCACTTTCCTATAGGTCCATGAGATGAAGGACCTTTGCTGAAGCTCATATCTAAATCAGGGTCTCAGACAAGTTCATGGGAACACAACGCAGAGTCTAGTCCTTATCTTTAGCAATCCAGACAAATTTTGCAGCACAGAGCAAATTGTTCTTATGTTCATAGTCTCTCAAAGGCAACTCTGAGCAACTTTAAAGATGCTAAAATATGAAGTAAGTTGGTGTAATACAAAGAAGAGGGACTAAGCCAGGCTTAACTATAAGTTTTGTAGGACCAAGAATGTTCTCATAATATTTGCCACATGAAATTTGGAACAAAATACTGTTTTATTTTTTCTCTATATAACCACTTTCCTCTTTCGAAATTATATCCTTGCTATTAATTGCAGCCTTCTACTATGTATATCCACTTGATGGCAGCATTTGAACACACAACCGTTTGAATCTCTTGAAGCTCTAGTTTCCTCTGCATTTTGCATCAGGAAATTTGTAAACCATCCCCAGTGACTGGGCAAAAAGGGAGAATGAGAAGGTGCCCATGGCTCTTCACCTGTAGGTAACTACTGCTCATGACCTGGTGAAGTGCAGCAAAACCAAAACCACATCTGCATTGGTAGAGAAAGTTAGTAGTGTTTCCCCAACAGTTACTGGTCTCCTTTGGAATTAAACTGGAGAGTAGAAAGCTCTTATCTACAGACTCATGGTGTTAACGATACTTCTGGAAAGTTTGCTGCAATAAGAATACCTGGTTTGGATCTTCTGCCATCATACACAAACATATGCACATCTACATATTCATAAGTACTGTTGGATTTTAGTCTGCTACCTGTGGCATGCAAAATTTATCCATTCTTCTATCTTGTACATAGTTTTTGACAGACCAAACACAGACAGTATGCACTTTATAAACAAAACTACAGGAATGAAGATAGCTTAAATGAACAGTCAGGGAGAGGAAATGCCAAACAATGAAAGGAAAATTAAGAAAATATTTTATACAGATTTAGGTAAATGAAAAGGTTTTGGTACACTAGTATACTCCAGTCTCTCCCATTTTGCTTGTGTATTTTTTTCAACTCAAAAGGGCGTGCACAGCAACTTTATCAGTAATCTCATATTCACTCTCACGTGGTGAAATTTTTCTTTGCCTGCCTCTGTCTTACTGACTTTCAAACCTGTTCAAATTGCAAGGGGGAAAATATATGTTTTATTTTCAAAAAATCTTTTTTGTACCAAATTCAAGGCCAAAACCTCACTCAGTTTTCCACAGCAGTGGCAAGCATCTTACATCTTGGTGGGAGTTGTGCATCTACATTTCCAGCAAGGGGTATTTAATATTTTGACAGGCTAAATAAGTGTAGAGTTCATAGGAGTGATTCCATTCTACCTTCCAGTGTTTAAATTTCTGGAAGTATTTCAAGAGTCCTGCATCTTATCATGGGGCAAGTGTAAGCTTTTAAGGGGTTCAAGCCTTAATTCTCACCTGGGCCTGGTTTTCTTCCTAAATAATGGGACTTGGAGGACTGAGATCAGACTGATCTGACGGCTGAGAGCCTGGATTGCTGAGAGATACGAGAGGCAGCCTGTTTTCCAGGAGTGTTGGAGCAGTCCCTTTAGTTTTGAGCCCGAGAAAGAGCTGTGATGCCTCCTTACTGAGGGAGAGCAAAGATTGCCTGGAAGCCAGAGATGAAAGCGTAAGAAATTGCATGTGGGCTTAGTGGTGGGAGAGCACCAAAAAGGGACCAAGTTTGATGTGAAGCCCTGTCAGGGAGTTTTTCTGTAGACAACTGCAGGGCTGTTATACTGCTTAACAAATGAGCTCATTAGGGGAGATCTCTGTGCTTCACAGAGCACGTGTGAGGCTGAGGAAGCTAAGGGGAAGAAGGCTGCAGCTTTACCAGGTTTGTCCTCCACAGCTGCGTGCGGGCCCAATCCTGCTCTCCCCTCCAGAAAGCTGGAATTGTCTGGTACTGTCAGTGAGACTTCTGCTGTTACCTAGGGTTGTTGTCTTTCTTTTGAATATCAGTCCTTCTGATATTTCGCTCATTACTACCCAGATTCTGCATTGATCTTGGGTGGAGATTTTCATTTTTCTATCCTACCGTCATGATCTTCACCCCCAAAAAAGTGCTGATCAGTGAAAAAGGGTGTGAAAAATTCAGGCTGTCCCCCAGCCTCAAGCCTTTCTTTTCCAGAGAAGCCAATAAGAAAGGTTAGAGATGGTTAGGTCTGTTGTCACATTACAAAATAACGTGTGACATGCAGATGGCTTTCCAGTAGCTACCTCCAGTTCCTAAGTAGGTAGATGCAGGGTCATCATGTCCACTGACACCATTTGCAGAAATATGACCCGAGGGACAAAGGGGCTTGTTTTACGCTATACATATTAGTGTCTCAAATCCATCTATGTTTGGAACTAACTACATGCCAATGCATATTAAACATGAATAAAAGCAAAAAGAATGGTGGTGGAGCACTTCGGAATGGAAGATCAGGCCCATATCAACGCAGCCATAACCATTAACAATGTTAGCAAGGGGCTTCGTGTGTCCTACTTTGCAGAGGCACACAAAAAAGGAGAAGAAAAAGGAGAAATAGCCTAGTTTAAAGAGACAATGGAATGGTGAGTCCAAGCATTTTCTTTGAGGATGTGAAGTAAAACAGTGTGGTGGGAAGGTCTCCACAGACCCCCAAGACAGAAGAGGAATGAAGGCCACCCAGTTAACCTGGAAACAATGAACCTCAAAGTCCTTGTCAGTCTAGTAGGCACAACTAGCTTGAGGCAGAGGAGGAAATCTAAGTAGGTGGCATAGCTGGATGAAGAAGCAGGGAATTTAGGCACTTTTTTTCTTCTTTTTTTTTTTTTTTTTTTTTCCCCCCTTCTGTCTTCCCTGAGATGTGCTGTTTAGATTTGTGATACTCTACCCAACTGCTTACTGGCAGCAGAGTATGTGTGACCACTACAGGGTAATGGGGAATTGGCCATCCTGTATGGATGAATGTCTACTGTTCATCTCATAGTTTAAAGAGAGGTAGGAAGTGTGGGCTGAAATGGGATTGGTGGTCGCTTGTATTTGTTCAGCAAAGACTAACCTAAATGCTTGAGGTGTTTGTTGGTGGGCTGTCTGTAGCCTGTTGACGCCTATAGCTAGGCAAAAATAGTTTTCTTCCATTGGATAGGACCATGATGGAATTCGTCAAGAAAACAATTATAGCTTAAAAGGATTCCTTGCAGTTCATTTTCCCCTCCAGTCTTTGGAAGAACTTGATATAGAGGAGACAAAATGTTATTAAAGCCTGTGGTACAAATGCTGGAGCTTTAAACTATCAGCCTAAATAGGTCTTCAGATGTATTCATGTAATAAACACATATGCTCTTCAGATGTATTCATGTAATAAACACTCTTGTGGTCAGTGCTGAGTTTGCAAACAAGTGAGTTGCCATTGAAAAAGTTCCAGCTAAGGCTGCCCACGAAGCTCTGCCCAACCAATATTCATGTTTCTCCTGAAGAACCACATTTGCCATAAAGCTCCAGTGAACCCAACTGATTGTGTATAGTATGTGTCTCCTGCTGCCTCCAAATCTCCAAATTTTGTCAAAAAAAAAAAAAAAAAAAAAAAAAAAAAAAGAAAGAAAGGAGGGAGTGTGTGCTTGCATGTTTGCAAGGTGTTTTAGCAGGCCATGGCTGTGGCAGTGAGCAATGCTGTGACTAGATGGTGCACTTGCCATATGGTATATAGAAACTGCAAATAAGAGTGGTGATAGCTGCTCCTTGCACAGGTATTTCTGAAAGCTTTGGTAGTGATTCCTGTGTGCATATCTGTCTTCATCTTTGGGGAAGGATAATTTCAGCCACTGGATAAGTGGAAACTGGATTTCGAGCTCTGAAGCCATAAAGGACGTATACTTGGTATAAGTGCACACACCGCCAACCACCACCACCCAAAAAACAAACAAACAAAGAAAAACCCACTAACAACACACCACAGTACTTCTGTCCAATCACCCAGCAAGGTTTATTCACTATTATTTCTATTACCTGGGTTGCAATTATACCGCAAGTGAGCCTGCTTGTACTGCAACTTGTCTGACGATCCTCTTTCTGTGAGCATGTGCTGGGGCTGTGATAGCAACGCTTGATGCAAATCAGCCGCATTAAGTTTTCCATGCTCAGTATCTGGCTCAGGCTAATGTTGTTTTAAGTCTCAGCAAAAAAACTAGTTTGGTTTCCAAGGATGAGAAGAGATTGTCTCTTCTACTTGTTATTTAAAAATAATAATCTGACAGTCGTGTTGAAGCATAACAGTACTGTTCTGAGGGCTGCTCATACAAACTTCATGTCCTTTTAACATGAGTTTTATTGGGTTGACATGAATTTCTGGTTATTAGTGCGATGGCTAGAACAACAAGCGTGAGGGGAGCATATGCCAGGTTTATTGGAAACAACCAATCCAGATAAATGTCAAGCCTTTTAAAAGCAGCAGTACACCTCCTGCAGGTCAGAGATCAACCCTCCCAAAGTCTTAGAGCTTCTGGCTGAAATATATTCTCTCACAGATAACAAGTTACTGTGCCTTAACTGGCCCTGGTTAAGGTTGTGTAAAACTTCCCATCCTGGAGCAAATAAAAAAGTAATTTGAGTTGTTTTGTCTTTCAGTTTCAGTGAACTCACGGTGCCTTGTATTTGCTGTGATCTGATAGTTGCAGATGATTACAGGATGCAGCTGGCCATGGTGATCTGTTATTCTGCAGGAATATGTAGGTCTCTGTGCCTGGAGTGTGATGGACCTGAGATCCTCGTTCTGAATTCCTTCCAGTGACAGAGATGGGCATTTTAAGACTATTAGACTGAAAAGCTTCATAATATTTATTCAAAGCCTGAGACCCTTGTTCACAAAAAGGGCAAGTGGGAAGAAAATAGACTTGCAGTTTGATTCATTCTGTGTGTGTGTGTATGCATAAAGACTTCAGGATAAAGCTCCTATTCTGAAATTAGAACTGAAACTGGAACAGAGGGCCTTAGGGTTGCATTCTCATTTGACATGACTGCATTCTTCTCAAAGTTCCGTGAGAATATCGTGTGATTCCTGGGATATTTAAGTTTAGTACTTGAACAAAGCAGCATGCATCACGCATACGGCAAACTTGTTTTGCCTTGGCACAAAACTGTCATGCGGCTCGAAAGGTCCAGCTGGAGCAAGGCTCCAACAATTCTTTCATTCTATCCAAATGGTCATTTTTTTTCAAGTGCGCTCTGCAGAATCAGTTTCTACTTGTAAGATAACATTTTGACATGAGGGAAATAAAAAAGAGCTGTGAGTTACACTCCTTTGTTCATGCTGAAAAGTGTAACTGAACTGATTTAGAAAAAAAAGTAAAGTACAAATTTCTCTTTGAAACAGTGTTACTGAAAGGTTACTCTGGCAGTATTTTATCATTTCAGATGCTCCAGGACAGTGAAGTCATTCAGACTTGACAGAGGTAGAGGAGGGCTGAAGTTTTTCCTTGGGTGAAAGTATTTTAGAAGGATTTATCACTGAAGTCACTGCAAAGGCTGGATGGTAGGATGGGTGTAGGTTTTGAACTTTTTTTTTTTTTTAATCTTATGAAAACACAGATGTAAATGTTGCTTTCATTTGTACCAGTCTAAGCATGAGATTGGCTTATATGAACCACACAGTGGTGTGCATGGGTTTTGACTCTGAATTCTGGTCTGAGTTCCTCTTTTAATGAGTAACACTGTAATACTTTTAGAATATATACTTCAATTAACAAATGTCACCTCATTCTTTTGGCACTCTTGTGACACATGTATTTTTATTTGCCTCGGAATTAAAGAACTGATGGCCTTGCCAAGGTCCTGAGTTCTGGCTCTGATTTCTGCCATCAGGCCCCTAGACTTCTAGGTCCTCAGCCTTGGGACACATCTTTTTCACGGGTTTGGTTTGCTCCATGAGCGATATGGCAGTTGTAAGTGAACTACTAACTGTCATCTGTGGAAAAAAATGAATCTTGATCACTCTCTGTCTGCTACCTGAAAGCTGCTTCTTTACTCAGTGCTTCCAGAATGGTTGAAAGACCTTTGTCCTAGAAGAAAGATTTTACAAGAAATTTCAGAAGTATAATTCCTGTTTTCCCCCTTTGTGTACTAGTTTTGTGTCTGTGGTCAGATGGTAAAATACACTGCGCAACAATCAGTGGTATTGCTTGCAGCTGAGTAAACCCTCTTTAAACTCACTAAACCAAACGAAATGGCGTTATGTTTTCCAGCAGGGATATAGACTCCGTTAGCATAAAATAGCCAAAGGGTAGTTGATGATACATATTTACCAGTGCAGGAGTGAGTTTGAGCTGGTAAAGCATATGTGCTGAGGGAGGCTGAAGAAACAGAAGGTTTCACAGGGGCAGGGAGGTTACTTTAACTGTCATGTTATGACAGCGTGTGTTCATTACTTTTCTGGGCATGGCCCTTTGTTCTAGTGCCTTGCTGTATGTGTTAAATCCTACGTAGCGCTGAAGCTCCATAGACTTGGAGTAGAGCAAAAAAATAAAATAAAATCTACCATGTAGTGCTAGGCTGAGTGTTATCCTGCATGCTCAGGAGAGACTGGAGTGGGCATTCAGCTGGATTGGGAGAGCAGGGTAGATGTGTCAACCCAGTGCTGCCCCTGAGGCTATGAACTCATTCCCTGATGGGTTTTTAGGTCAGGGCAGCAATGCATTGATGGAGCTGCAATAATTCTGTTTCCAGAGCCCTGCAGTCAGCACCAGCATTCCTTCGCTCCACCAGGTACTGCAGGTTTACCCAGACCAGCTGACCTAGGGCACCAGAGCCATTCGGCTCCTTTGAAAATCCCATTCTAAAAAGCCCTACTGAATCTAAGGGAGAAGTGCTGGCAAAAACCCTCAGTTCTTTCTCATGTTCACATTCAGTTGCCCTCTTTTCTTTTTCCACAACTTCAAGTGATAAAGTAAACTAAGCCAGTAGTAATTAGATCTGAAAATCTGTGAAGAAATCTGTTCACAGGTACTGGTATCATGAAAAATGCAAAGTAAGACATCTCTGTTTTGACTACCAGTAGACTGCCTTTACCTACGTGATAAGACTTAAATTCTGCAAGCTGGGAGGAAAGTGTAGTTCTCACTGTGTGGAAGCAGCAAATGTTGGTGGAACACAGCACTCCTGAAGAAAAGGACTCTCCATTGCTTAACAGCTTTGGAAAAGGTTTTTTGGGGAAGAAAAGGGGATGTGAACTCAGATATAGCATCTATATGAAAACATGTAATGGTACTGAATAGTAAATGGATGCAAGTACAGTAGAAATACTACTGCATGTCTGAATGTTCACATGAACACTGCTCAGTTAGAACTCAGTTCTGCACCCTTCTTTAGTCCACTAATTTCTGTTTCTTATATAAGATCAAGCCCTATGGTCGTGTTTGCTTTCTTCTAGAATAAATCCTTAAAACTACACACAAAAATACATCTATTTTACTAACAGGTGAAGTTTTTAACAATGTTAAAAAGAAAGAAACGTCAGTAATGATACCCCGTTCATTCAGATGAGAGTGGAATATCAACTACCTTCTTTCTTTCTGGACCTGGTCTTGCAAAACGTTGTGCTGGCATCATAGAAAAGGTCATGAGAGACACCAGTTGCATTTACTACCTGTAGGGAGATGATGCCAGTTTGGACATCCACAAACTGAACTGAACCTTTCCTTTGAACTCAGACTGATTTAAGTTTTCTTCAGTTGTTATGTTTTCTTCTGGTGCCAAGTGCAAGATATATTGCAGAAGAAAATTAAAAACACAGCCTGTTTTTTTTTTTTTTTTTTAGATCTCCATCCTGCTCTTGTGGACCAGAGATTTGGCTGACTATCCAAGCATCTGGAAGCTTCCTAAAAGCATCTTCAGAGGTTTTAAAGACTGCTTTTTTACAAGATGGTTTCTAATGGCTTGTGTGCCCTTCTATAAATAATAGTTTCATCTGTGTGTGTATCTGCACACATACCAGTTACAGTGAGTCTACCTGCACACAGGTGTCACTCAGCCAAAGAAAGTGATTTGTTGTGTCTTTTTTTTCCATTTGCAATGAGACTCAGATTAGCTGGGTTCCGACAGAATGATTTATTTTGCCTTCGAAAGAGCTGAAAATTTTCTTTTGCTATAACTTGGGGCTTCATTGCTTGGTGTTTTTTGAGAAAGGGGCAATAGCATACTGGGAATTGTATCTAGAAAGTGTTCATATGCAATGAGCAAAAATAATTATGCTAATGACAACTGCTCTTGTAAGAAGAATTCGAAGCACACGTGGATGTTTCAGCACTCCCTATCTCTCATTCTGTTTAAGACTTCCTGGCAATATGTTTGTCCCCTAGACAGAGGGAGAGGACAAATATTATTTAGGGAAGGGGCAGTTATCTGATTTTGCTGACATTTATCAAATATCAGAATCGCAACAAAGCTCAGGTGAGAACTCTTTCAGCAGTTAATACAGACATATGAATTCAATGCCTAATACTGATGACACAAAACACATTTTCCCGTTTGTGTTGTTGAAACCTCAAAAGCAACTCAGAGCTGAGCCCCTTTTCCCATTAGTACATACTTGGTGAACAAGCAGGACAAACTTAGCCAGAGCAAAAAGGCGGTCTTGTAAAAGTCTCCAGACTACAGACTTTATTTCAAGAGAGTACACATAGAAATTTTGTGTTGAAGAAAAGTTTCCTGGTTCCATCTTATTACTAACCAGTATATAGGGTCTATTTACTTCTGTCCTGTTCCACAGGAAAAAGTCTGGCTTACAGCAGTACGATGTTGTCCTGTAGCTGGCCAGGTGAGTAGGAATAGGCAGAACCCCCCAGAAAGGAAGATGCACACAGATAAGATACCTTCCCCTTTTATGCTGCTGGATCTTCACTCATAGCTGGTCACTGAAGTCTTCAGCCTTGGTGCTCTCATTCTTTATTTAAGACTAGATCAATGTAAGTTTGTCAAGGTCTGAATTTAAATATTCCTATTTGTCTCTTGAATCTGCTTAGGGTGGAAAGCTACTAAACTAATAGCAACATTTAAAAAAACAAACAAACAAACAACCTGTGTCCTTTCATGTGACCCTACCCAACTCTCTTCCACCGCATCTGCAGACCAGCATTCCTCTTGCCAGGGCTGCCCTAGGTGATTTCAGGAATCCATGCCACTCTAAAGGATAGGAGGAGAAACAGCAGGCAAGTTAAATCCTAAGCAACACCAACACTTTCTGCAGAGGTGCAGAAACATGGCACCTCTATGGAATGTGGGAGCTGCGAAAAGGGACTGAAGAGTAATAATGTGGCATTCAGAATTTACTGAAGGAAGGGACTGAAGCCAATGGCCAGAAACCCCAAAGATAAGAAATATTCCAGAGGAAGCCAGGAAACCTTGTTCAGTCACCTCAATTTTACAATAAGAAATTCTAGCTGTAAGTTCTGAAGGCTGAGCTCTTGCAAAACTGCAAATCTTCTGTCTTAGACTAGAAATGTACTGGTAATGTGGAGCTATCTGTGCCATCTGGCAGCTGTCAGCTTTCTCTATTCACTTCCCCCCTACTAATGCAAAACACAGAAACTGGACCTTTTACATCTTGCTACGTGAAAAAGGTTGGTGTCTAGAGGCTTTTTAAGGCCAAATCATTGCACTGTTCTGGTGCCTGCTCTCTGGGCATCCACTGCAAACATTAATAATGACTTACTCTGGTCGGCAATAACCATATATTCCTCTTCCTCTAATATTCCTTTATGGCAGTATGTCTTCTAAGAACATTGCACATGTCCTCTTAAATACCTGAAATTCACCTCGTACACTGTTTCAGACAGATTTTTAAAACAGCTGGTGTTTATCTCATAGCTATCTCCATTTTTAGCTGCAGTTTACTGACCTCCATCATTTTTATCAAAGATTACATTCTTTTTTATTTCTTTTTGCCAAAACACTTACAGCTATTCTTAAATCTTTTTTAGTCAGTGCTGACACTTTGATATAAGCCACCTGTGACATCAAGTGATTAATTTGCTTATTTTTCCATTTGTGTTGTGTCCTATGAGTGGAGGCACTGGGTCAGGCAGGACCTTCAGGTGGTTGTGGAGAAGTTGTGCCTATCCCTGAAGGGCAAAGCAGGGGCAGAGGTTTGGGGACAAGAGGGCAAGGCAAGGCAGCAGGCAGAGATAGCTGCAGCAAGCAGCCAGGAACTTGCATTGCAAACACTGCCGAGAAGGCAGTGAGCAGCCAGCAGCCAGACCTTCATGGTGAGCGAAAGACACACTCATGGGAGAGCCGAATGGGCTGTGCAGATTTTGAATTGATGGAAACTAAGCCTGGAAAAAGAGTTCATAAAAAGAGACAGTAAGCAAAGGCAGCTTGGTTTACAAATGCCTTTATTCTGTTGCAGAGTAACTAGATTTCTGCATATCTAAAAGTGGGATGTTAAAATCCTAGCTTTTCCAAAGTAAAGGTTTTTTTTCTGTGTTGTCTGTTTGTTTTATCATTGTGGGGGTGCAGACTATAGGGAAAAAATCTAGATAAACCTGCCTTAAATTTCTGGTTGTTGTGGGCACGTGCTTTGCAGTGCAAGAATAAGCAAAGGTACAATTTCTCTGGTGGCACTGACTACTGAGGCTGAATGTGAGCTCTTTGGAATGTGCCAGTATTTTCTTCACTGTGAGGGTGGCGAGGCGCTGGAACAGCTTGCCCAGAGAAGCTGTGGATGCCCCATCCCTGGAAGTGTTCAAGGCCAGGTTGGATGGGGCTTTGAATGCTTCCAGGTCTAGCAGAAGGTGTCCCTGCCCATAGCAGGGGGGTAGGAAGTAGGTGATCTTTAAGGTCCCTTCCAGCTCAAACCATTCTGTGATGCTATGATTTCAATACAGCAATAAAAAATAAAACATGAGGAGCTGTGGAGAACAACATGCCTTGAATTTACATTTCATTGCTGGGACCATCCCTGCCTATCAAATATGCTCTGGTTCTGCTCTCTGAAGGCAGCTGTAAAGTCAAAGGCTTTTGATGTTCATAATGTAAATTAAACTGTCACGTATTTCACAGAGTAGCCTTACAGCCCCTCTCTGCCCTGAGGTGCTCAGCTACCTGGAGGGCCCAGATCAATGCACAACTGAGCTCGCTCTAATATCTGGCAGAAAAAGAGAAATCTCACTGTAACTCTTCTCTGCAGCTACACACTTCAGATGAGAACACTGTAGGGCAAAGAGTAATAAATAAATCCCTGCTGCTTTTCAGAAGAAAGGTGAGTTTGGTGCATGAACCGTACTTTTCTGGAGATTTGTGCCTTCAGATTGGATCTAGTGTTCATAGAGTGCTCCAGACTGGTGAGATTTTCTGCATCAGGATGTCACAGTGCTGTGAGCACGCATTATAGGCAATTGGTTGCCAATCCCCACAACAGTGCCAGCTTCAGAAATGAAAGATGTTGGTGGGGGTGCTGCTAACCACACTTCTTACATTCCAAAAAAATAACATATTACCTGGGTGAAGTCCATCTGCTGAAGCTGTAAAAATTCTGAGCTCTCAAAGGCCATAACAAACCTCACTGTGGAAACTTGATTCTCCACTGTTCAAAGAAATTTTCCCTGTTCAGGACCTTGCCAAATGTCTACAAGGTTCTGGCTTTACAAATTTCTGTAGGTTCTTTCTTGGTTCCATTTTACTTTTATCCTACTCCTCCAAAACACCAGGTCACCTCTGCTTGTAGCATTTCCCATTTTACCGTTTTTAACTGATTTCTGAATAGCTGTTCTCTGAATATTGCTGGCCAATTGAAACATAGCATTATCTGTACTACTTAACCGAGATCAGGGGTCCCATTGCAACACGCTGTATGGAAACAGAGCAGGAGACAAATTGCTGTTCCCAAAACACATAAACAAACCATACCAGAGTGAAGGGTAAGAAAGTGGGAAGATCTCTGTAAGGTGGGTGAGATTTGGTTAACAGACAATTGTGACTCGGGAAACAATCCTGAGCTGGATTATTAGAGCTGCTGTCTTACACCCAGAGTCTGGTGGCATAACTCCAGCCTTATCTGCTAACATGGTGTGGTAGGTTTGTAAGCATCCCCAGGGCTGGCTGCATGCAGCATTGTTTGAACCAAGGCTGTGAATATGCCAGCACTGATTCCAGGACTCGTCTACAATACTTCTCTGTGTTTGTTTCCTCAAAAGCAGAATTAAAAGAATTCAGTTTGATAGAAACTATTTTATTCCGTTTCATATGTTTGCTGCTCCTACCTCCCAAGAATCTGTTCAGCTTGTTAAAAAATGAAATTGCTACAGATGGATATTTCTTTCAATTACTGTGAAAACATGTAACAAATCCTCTGGCATGCCAAGAACCAAGCATCAAAGCTCAAGAGCTTACATATTCTATTAAGTGGTTTAATATTGTAGAGAAGAACAGAAAAAATACAGTGTTTCGTCCCTCATGGCCTTCTTTAGGAGACCTCGGGGAACCAAAAGGTTGCAGTTTCCCTGGTCTCCCTGCTCTAATATTAAACCACTTAATAGAATATGTAAGCACTTGAGCTTTGATGCCTGGTTCTTGGCATAGCGAGTACAGTTCATACTGGTTTGATGATTTGGGGTGGTCTGTGGGAGATTATTTTTCCCTCCTGTTGAGAAACCACAGGAAACAGAGGTCTGGTGCACAGACTTTTCCTTTTGACTTGGGGTATAGCTTGCTGCTACTTTCCCTTGTGCTGCTACTTGTTACCTCAACAAACTTTTCATTCAAAAGGAATAGCTTCAGCAATGCTAGGTGGATGGGCTCAGAGTTCCTGCTTTACATACAACAGAGACTTTCTATGCCATGGACCCATTTGGAGCTGCAGACTGAGCCACACATAGCCCCAGAAATGCAAAGAAAGGTGAGCATTGCTATAGACCTAAGATGTCCTGTGGCTCAGTGAAAACAGACCATCTTCTATGTCAGCGTTAGCTGACCAAGAGGCTGTTTCATCATGTTCCCATCTACTGACATGCTCCTGTGCTAGGTGTGCATGCTCTAGAACTGAAGCAGGGAAAAAACACCCCAAACCCAATATTATTTTCATTTGTTTTTCCAGGGATACATATATCCAAATTGGAGCTGAGCAGGAGTAGGAAGTACTGCTTCATGGAAAATTGTTTCAGACTTCATTGGAAAAGCTGAGATGAGAAAAATACTTAATTTGGAAATGTTCATTTTTATTTTCTTTAGGCTCTTGCTCATTTAGATTCATTTAAAGTGATTATTGGCTCAAAGGTTTGGGACCCAGTGCCCAGATTCCCCAGGATGAATCTCCAGCCACGCACCAGCCACGTGACTCCCACGTTGTGCCACATGGTTCAGAAGTAAATCAGGATATGGAAAAAGTCCTCTAACTTGAAATGAAGAACATCATAGACAAGGAGAAGCCTGGATGGTAGGTCTCAGCTGCACTTCAGCAGGGATAATCTTGTTGTAGCAAAGTACTTGATTAATATGGCAGAAAGGGAGACAGGGCTGAAGCCTTACAGGGGCATTGGCCAAGAGGGAAATGATATCATAGCACTTTCTTGGAATTAAATATTGTAGACCAGATTGAAGGGGGCCAGGGGAGGAGTGAAAAATAGACTGGTTTGGGTAAATGAAATATTTAATCATCAACATTTTGAGGCAACATCAGAATCATCTGCCTTACTGAAATTTCAGATCACTTTTACAGAAAATTATTCTACCTGCCTCTTTTGCAAAACTGAGCTCAAGAGGCTTGCTCTGAGAAGTTTTGATAATGATTTCAGTACTGTGTCTTTGGTCCAGCTCTCCTTTTAAGGTTGGATTCTTCCCTCTCTCTTACTGCTTTTATATCAGTACAACTTTAGGCACTTGGACACTGAACAAAGACACAAATTGGTCTATGGCCTGAAAATATGCCAATCTCTTCTAATTTTAAAAGCAGGAATAGCAAACATTTCCTAAGTCCTGCACTCCCCCTCCACCAGCTCAACACTGGCCTAAATGAAACTCTTTAAATGCTTTGTGATTGCTATAATGAAATCTGGCTGTATACTAGATGTGGAAACATGTTCCTAAACCTTGTTGCTAATTTTAGAATTAATATTATGAGGGATTTCTATTCCTTGTTCAGTTTAAAAACTGATTTGATAGCAGTAGAAGAGGCTATTGAAAGAGGTCACAAAAATACTCAGCTGAGGATTGATGAACCTGTGTTTCCCTCATTAACATGAGGTGAATTCATTGTCTGTGAAGTTTCTTCCCTTCTCCCAGCCGCAGTTTAGGCCAGTTCTCAGCTTGAGTGTGTACTGATTTGAAAGAGTTCTTGGCTACACTATTGATTATATCCAACAACAGACATCTCACACACCGTCTCTGGAGCCCTTCAAAAAATTGTAGCCAAGTTCTTGTACGTGACAGAAAATCTGTGTTAAAATCACAGGTCATAGAATGGCTGAAGTTGGAAGAAACTTCTGGAGGTCATCTGGTGCAAACCCCCTACTAAAGAAGGGCCACATAAAGCCAGTTGCTCAGGACCATGTCCAGGCAGATTTTTAATACCTCCAAGGTGGGAGAATCCATAACATCCCTGGAAACCTGTACCAGTGCTCAGTCATCCTCACAGTAAAAAAATGTTCCTGATATTCAGGAGGAACATCCTGTGCTTCAGCTTGTTCCCATTGCTTTTTATCCTGTCACTGGGCATCACTGAAGAAAGCCTGGCTCTGTCTTCTTTGCACCCTCCTTTCAGGTATTTATATACCTGAATAAGATATATATGATATGTGTTATGATATATGATAAGATCCCCCTCAAGCCTTCTCTTCTCTAGGCTAAATGGTCCCATCCCTCTCAGCCTTCCCTTATAACAGAGATGCTCTAAACCTTTAACCATCTTTGTGGGCCTTTGATGGACTCCCTCCAGTATATCCATGTCTCTGTTGTACCAAGAAGCCCAGAACTGGACACAGTACTTCAGGTGTGGCCACACCAGTGCTGAGGGGAAGGAAGGATCACCTTTCTCAACCTGCTGGCAATGCTTCACCTAGTGCAGCTCAGGATATTGTTAGCCACCTTTGCAGCAAGAGCACATTGCTCGCTTACATTCAACTTGGCGCCCACTGGCATTCCCAGGTCCTTTACTGCAAAGCTGCTTTCCAGCTGAGTGGCCCTCAATGTATATTGGTGCATGGGGTTGTTCTTCCCAGGTGCAAGACTTTGTACTTCCCCGTGTTGAACTTCATGAAGGTTCTGCCAACCCGTTTCTCCAGCCTGTCGAGGTCCCTCTGGATTGCAGCGCAACCCTCTGGTATACCAGACACTCCTCCCAGTTTTGTGTCATCCGCAAATTTGCTGAAGGTACACCCTGCCCCACTATCCACATCATTAACAAAGATGTAAAGTAGGATCAGACCTAGACTGACCACTGGGGTATGCCACTGGTTATTGGCCTCCAACTAGACTTTGTGCCATTGATCACCGCTCTCCAGGCTCAGCTGTTCAGCCAGTTTTCAATCCTCATCATCATCTGCTCATTCAGCCCATATATCAGCTGCTCGTCTATGAGGATCTTCTAGAAGGCAGAGTCAAAGGTCTTACTAAAGTCCACACAGACAATATCTGCTGCTCTCCCCTTGTCTAGCAGGCCAGTCATTTCATCCTAGAAGTTTATCAAGTTGGTCAAGCAAGACTTTTTCTTGGTGAATTCATGCTGACTACTCCTGATTATTTCCTTGTTGCTCGTGTGCCTGGAAATGATTTCCAGAATTAACTGTTCTATCCCCTTCCCAGGGATTGAGGTGAGACTGACCAGCCTGTAGTTTCCTGGGACCTCCTTCGTGCTCTTTCTTGAAGATAGGATCAAACATTTTTCTGCATCATTGCTGTTCTCCCCTAAAATTCACAAAAAGTCCCTGGCCTTATCCAGAGATGAGACCTGTAGAAGTAGAGAATGTATACCCATAATAGTGAAGCCTTTCATCCTTTATCACAACTAGAGAGGTAGAAGCTGATTCACACTTGCTGCTGGGTAACTAAGATGCTGGATCCATGTGAATATATTCTGCCCTCCAGAAGAGCTTATTTTCTCAGGCTTACCAGCAACTGCCATGGTTACAAGGCTTCAGAAACTGGCTTACATGCATATGGCAGGGTAGGCACATGGTGACTTGAACTTCTGGGAAGACAGGGGTATCTCAGAAGATTTAGTGGCACAGTCATGCTCGGGACAAGTACTTTCACGAGGTAGTTGGCAGTAGACAAAGCTTTAAGCTGACAGAAAAGGTCATAAGTATTCAGAAGTTGGAAGATGAAGGCAGCTGAACACACAGGAATCTATTTTCTTTTTTGTAAATGAAGCAAATAATCTCTGAAACAATGTTCCTAGTGTTGCAATGTATTTCATATCCCTTTAATTCTTCACACAAAGGTTAGTTATCCAGTTAAAGGGATACTGTGACTTGTTTACTTGTCAAAATATTTTTTTATGTTGATTCAAAGAAGGGAGCTGTGCAAAGCACAGATCAGTCTGGCTTTTCAACAACCTAGCTAAGAAAACAGATATGCATATTATACAAAGAATCCTCAATAATAATGATTTATATTGTAAAACAGGAACATGAAATAATAAGCTGTTATATTGGTAGTACCTTATTCTGTAAGTTTAAAATGTTATAAAGTAAATAATGTGGACTCTTTAAACGAGTTTCCTTTAAGACATTTAGGTTTTTCTTTCTTTCAAGGTGATTTAAAGTTTGACAGTGCTAAGTATGATAATACTGTACTAGAAGAATAATGGTAATGAGATAGCAAACATCAGAAAGATAGTCAGTGTACACTGTAGAGTGCACTGTATTTTAGTATATTAAAAACCCAGAAAGTTTTACGCTCTTGAGTGCTAGTGGTGATTATGACTTTCTGAAAATCTTATAGCCATCCATGTACTCTAGCTCGTTATAATTTCTGCTTCAGCATATTAATGAGCAAGCATAAACATTTAAAATCATAACTTAGCAGCTTTTATGTTTGCTTTACCTGCTTCTTAGACACACTAATACCTTTTAATAAAGCTTTGCAGTTCAAGATTATAGGATTTTCATGGGGAAGCCCTCAAAGAACTTCACAAATTCCATTCACAAAACCCTGTGGATAAAGATTATCCTTATTGTAGATGATCAGTAAATTAAGAAACAGGGTTTCAATAATCTGCTTAAGGTAACTGTGAAGTACAAACCTCAGTTCTTAATTTTAGTCCTTGTTCTAATAATTTCCTTCCATATCCTAATTTATTTTTCTTTAAAAAAATTACTCAAATGGCAAGTGATTTAATTCATAATTCATAAAATCTACAGAGGTAGGTTTGAAAGAACATTTGGCAAGGCGGCATATGCTTTTTAGTGTAAAAAGATGAAGTTTCTTTCTGACATGCATGGGCATCTCCTAAGCAAACTGCTCCAATCCCCTTTTCTTTCATAGCTCTTTTATGAATAACCAATTGGACTTGTCTTACACACTGAGTTCAACAGTGCCACATCTGAACGGGGCAATACTGAGAGGTGCTACCTCTTCCCCAGCCTGCGGCAGGGTGATCCTCCAGGTGGTGGTCACAACTGTTTGAGGCTCACTTGTAGACCCTTACCTGTCATTTCAATTTCATTATTGATGACATTACCTGTCAATTTCAATTCATTTTAGTCCACTTTTCTCCACTTGTTTAATAGAGGAAATACAGCCTGTCAGGTGCGCCCTTGTGTAGTGATGTTTTTGTGTTCAGACCTGGTTTGCTGTAGACCTGACTTCTTGCAACTGTAGTTTCGGCTAGGAACCACCGTGCCTTCACCAATGCAGCTCCCGAGGGTCATAGTTCTCCTTGTCTATGATGGGAATCCACATTAGTCAGGCTGTGCTGATGGACTCCAACCAGTGAATAAGGGTTACATTCCAGCCTAAACATATCGTTTGGTTATCTGTCAGTCCCTGTCCCTTTTGTTATTTACTTGCTCTCCAGGTACACATCTCACACTTTTCACCTGCCAGCTACTATTAATTTCTTCTTCTCCTGTCTCTCCTGTCAGACAGTTAATACAATTTACTTGCATTCACTAGCATGCCTTCAACTCTTTTCTATATTTGAGGAGAGACACTCAAGAAGATTAAAGTCTGGCAGTGGTTACTGTCATAAAAAGGGGATTGGAGGATATAATATCACCCTGTCTTCTCACAGTGGATCTCAGCCCACCATTTCTTTAAACTCACCATAGCATAATCACCATTCAGTAATATAACCAGAACAAAACCTTATGTATATGATTGGACAAGGTACAATATGCTGATCATAACATATTCAATAGTGGTGCAGCAGCCATGCCCTGTATTATTTGTTAAGATTGCACAGATACCCTAAGCATAACATTGGAGCTGTAGACATTGCATTAATGCCCTAGAGTACTGTAACTTTAAGGTGTCCTTGAATAACTTGCAAAACCAGCCTAGAAAGAATACAGATCAGATAGTGAAAAAATTTCTATTATGTAAGACATCAGTATTCTTTTAGTCTAGTCTTTTTTGTGGCTGAGCTGAAACAAAAGAATACATATTTCCAGAGAAAGGAAGTAAAAGAGCAGATTGTAATGTAGAAATCCAGCAAGACTAAATGGTGGTTTTTTAAATTTTTTTTTTTTATTTTTATTGCTGAAGAGTTGTACATGATTTTTCGTAGATAATATCCCACATTCAGGAACTATCACTTGCTGAAAGACTTCAAGATTTTATGTTTAAGATGGATTGCTAAACATAAGGTGTTACAGAGTACTATAATCTTTCTTGAAACCCCTAATAGCCTGATCCTACTATTGTTGTTGCTGTTATTACACAAAATGCTCCACATTTCTAAGGGAACATAGAAATAAAAATAGCATTATCTTCCCATCCAAGTCATATCATCTAAGAGATGGATTCTGTCACCTACACTCCTGTCTCCAAATATTCCTTCTAAAATCAATGGAAGAGTAATATGGAACTGACTTGACAAAACTGAAAAGCAGTGTAAAGTAAGTAGCTAGTTTGGTTTGCCATCTTCCAGCAAGGACTTCTGGTTACATGATCAGAAGACAATTCTGTGTTACCTCTGTGCCTGACCACTCATACCATCATAACACCCCCACCAGAGTAAGGTATATTACAGTACTGGAATAAAAAAATAATAACTCTGGGATCCTCACAATCTGCAGCGGTCTTATAACTTTTTCAAGTTTTTTCTAGTTTCTTGGGACAGGAACATGTTTTGCACTGTGATTTGGAGCAGTAGAAAGTGTCCTGTTGATGATTAAAAGTAAAGAACGATGCTGGGTTCTCTGTGTACCCTGACTCAATAACTTGCTGTATCTGGTCTCCTTGGCTTTGTATAAACATGTGCAAGGCTGTCCTGAGTAATGATAAGCTCACTCTGATGTGCTGAACTGTACAGCATACCAGACATTTAAATGGTACAATCAAAACACAGATTTTTGTTGGTAGCACTAAACATGGCAGAAAGATGACATTAGTATTTGGAAGATCCGAAAGATGGAGACTGTATCTCTAGTAGGAAATCAAATGGTTTGGCAGAAGGCAAATAAAGAAAGGAAATCTTTTCTTACATTAAAAAAAAAAAAAAACTTGAGAGCTGGCAAGGAGCTGAATATAGAGACCCCCTAAGCTACATTAAACTTTTCTCTTGTAATTCCTCCACCCTCTAAGATGAGCTGTTTGAAAGTCCAATTAGTCCCTTAATAATCATGACTGTTATCTAATGATGAATAAACCATCTGCAGAAAATATTGCAATCACAGACACAGCTGTTACCATATGCTGAAATTTTCTTACATGACCTTGGTTGCTACAGTACCTACCAGCTGAAATAAGAAATAGAAATATTGCCAGCTTCAATTAGACTAGCAAGCTGTTCTTTTCCCAAGGCTATTTAGGCACTTCAGCCATTAACATAAAACACAAACCAAGGAGTTATTAGAAATTTTGACTACCCGTTCCTAAGCTGAAGAGGTGAAATTCTGGAAAGAATTTCAGTTCATCATTATTAATGTGGCTAAAAATAGAAAACTCAAGTACTTGATTTCAAAAGATCCCCAATTATCTGTTGCTTCTAGAAATGGAATCTTAAGCCGGGGGAGGGTGCAGGAAGCAGAGAGGCCCTGGAAATGAGCTGCCTTGGGTTTATTTAGAACAAAGGCACAAAAGGGGATTTTTTGGCAGATTTTTTTGGCATGCTTTTCTTTATTCAACAGGTAGGAAGTATGTGACCTTGTTTACAGTTTGTCTACCATTAGGTCTATTTCTAGCAACCCAAGTAATTTGAATAAAAGTAATCCTTTAAAACCTTTCCAAATCTAAACTTTCAAACATGCATTTGTAGTAAGGAGGTGCCAGCTTAATTGTGTATACCTTTGTCAAGTAGTAAATATTTTAATCTTCTGGGGATTTTATGTTAGCCTTTCTAATCCATGTAACCCTTTCTATATTACACCAATATTAAAATTATGAATTTTGATATAAACCTTAAAAAGTCTAATGAAACCAATGTAATTTCTTAGGCCAGGAAAATTATTTTGCTTTTTAATTGTTTAAACTATCCATTAAGTTTTATATAATGCAATTAAGGAATAAAAGAAATGGAGAGAATGAAGACTGTGGGTTGAATTACAGTGCCTGCAAGCATTCCCAGACCTATTTTGTTTTACAGATTGCTCACTAGCAGTTCGGTGTGTGATACCAGTATTTAAAATCCAGTTTGTCCAGTAATTTTTGTAGGATGACTAAGTCACGTGGCCTTTTTCTAGTCTCAGAAAGCTGTAACTAGTTCTGTAAGGGGATTCTGTGGTCAAGATAATGACTCTTCTGACTCACTTTCCATGGACATTCTCTAATATCTAATTAAAAAGTAATGCAAACAGCTTAGTTGCTGAAATTATTCATTGCAATAGGGGTACCAGAATTGCTCATGGGATGCCTGGTTATGATTTGTAGCTTTTCATTCCTTCTTCTACCTGCTAATAGTATCACCTGAAGTTAAAAGGATATTAAATGTGTAACTACAACTATTTCTATGACCTACAAACACTTTACATCACTTCAAAGGAAAGAAGAGATGGTCTATACTGAGTTGTGTCCAGCTTCTCGGTAGGGAAGGCAGGGAAAAATAGATGTAGCCAGTCACAGAAACTGCCTGGCTTCTACCTCCATCACAATCTCCTTCTTCATTCAGCACATTTGTAATTCTCTTTCTCACCTACTCAATAAACTCCCATTTTCTGTTTCAGTACCCCTTTAAAGCATGTTCCAAGTGTCACAGTAAAGAAGCACAAAATGTCTGTGCCATTCCTGACTACGAGCTCAGGCACACGGTGTGGTATCTGACCTCCAGGAACACACCAAAAGCACTGAAGGAGTCAGACCTAAGCCCCTCGTTGTGTGTCCTACTAAACAAAACAGTGCCACTCAATAGATACTATACAATTTACAGGCTGTGGCTATTAACGTTTTATAGTAACGCAAACCCTGACTTAGACAGGGCAATGGGAGTTTTGCTACTGCCTTGGCAAAAGCCAGGACATTCCTCACTACAGTTACAGTGGAACTATGCTGGTATACTCTTTAGAATGCTTGTGATTATCACCAGTTCATATGATTAAAAAGCTCAACGCATGAATCAGATTATTTACAGTGCAGTTAGAAGAGTTCATGTGTTTGCACATATGCCCATGTATAACCAAATGTACTGATGTTGGAATATTGAGTCATATATTAATCTTAAAGCTATACGAATCAATAGTAATCTCTTACTAATACAGCAAACAGAAACTGCATTACTTGTATCCTTATTGCAAAGTCCACTTACCCTGTTTGTAAGGCCTTTACAGAAATCAGTCTGTGTCTTCCTCAACAGAGCCGATAAACTTTGTGATCAATAAGCACCTAAGACAGCCTAAAGTGACTTTTAATTAGAAGGGAAAATGGTTTTGTATTACTGATACATATGTTCTACTGCTTTCAGGGAGACACAAAGGAGAAAAAAGTCCCAAACTAGTTTCTAGACGTAGATAGACGAGTTTTGGGCAGAACTTAAGACATGGCTGTCTGTGCTAGCACAGGAATGGCATCTGAGACTAGGAAGTCCTTTTCATAGGAAGTCCTTTTCAGCCTTACATTTCTAATTGCTATTAGTGAATATACATTTAGAGTTGACAAAAAATGGTTTTACAGATGTGTGCCTTATCAAATTCCTTACTGCAATCTCATGGGAGTGGAAAAGATTATTCTATTTATAATATAATTCAAAGAGTCAGGACCCTTGCCATGCCTGGATGTCACTTATTTTGATAGGCAGATTTGTAACCCTTCAAACAACCTGTATTTTTTCAGGGACCATACATATTTTAGGTTGATATGTGATTTATGTTCTCTGTGTCCTGTTTATGAGAGTATGGTGTGCTCACCACTAGCATCTGTTTGAAAAGTAGTGCATTAGAAACTGGGTCCAAGGTCATGCTGAGTGAGGAGCACATTAGAAGGTAGAGATGGGAGTTAAAAAATGGTTTTTTTTGTTGTTTCTTTAAAACTCTTTCACTGTCTTTCTTAATAGTGTGTTTTCATCACGATGGCACCCAATTGTTTACTGCCTGAACCTGGCATCTACACCGCTGCCTCAGCAATCTTTCGTATTTGGCTACTTCACAAATCTATTTCTATTTGGGTGAAAAATTATTTCCAAAGCATATTCAGGATCTATCTTTTCTTTCTGTATATTCCCACCAGTTCAACCATCTGTGCAAATTAGCAATGCTGAAATGCTTATTAGAGCTTCCCCACCCCACCCCCCACCCCCCGCCCTCCTTGATTAACATTTGGTGAAGTCTCTTATAAATTGTGGATCAAATGTTCAGACCACCTACATCACTTGGACCCAGGTCTAAAAAGAAACTTGGACATGATGATGCTGATCAGATCTAGGGCTCCAAAGCACCCAAACCAGTGAATGAATGGGAGAGGTACAATGCCAGGCAGGCTGCATGAAACAGCCTGTCTGGAAAAGTAAAGCATTCTGCTGCCACTTCTCAAACCCTATCTGTCTCACGGGTTTAGACTTCTACCTGTAAGCATAGGTTGGATGATAAAATCTCAGATTTTTAGGAATGTAGGCAAGCATGCAGAGATTTAGACTGAGGAGAGCTGTGAACATAAAGGAACAGCCTTATATGTGGTTCCACCTTCATCGGGACCACCGTCATCAGAGCTGAGTGCGGAGGTGGACCAACACCCTCAGCTCCTGGGAAGGAGCTAAAACATGGACATGTCCATCACAGACATGTTCTGAAAAAGGAAGACTGGGGGCTTGGAACTGGAGATTGGGGAACAAGGGCCAAGGTCCAGTACCCGCTTCGAGAACAGCCCACAGTGTGGTTTCTTCATTCAAGGCTGGGACATCTGTTCAGACATGATACGCTTTGAGCAGAAGATTCGCTTACTTTCTAAAACTATCTAGTCAAATCTAACTTTTGATACTTCAGATTGTGAAAATTAAATTTCAAGGAAAATGGGATCAAGGAATGGATAGGTTCAAAATAATGCTGTAGGAAAAGTGGTACAGGCAAAATAAGAAGACTGCATTCAGAATTGGGTTTTTGGGAGCCAATGTAGTCACTGTGAGACAATGGGAATGATCTAGTTCAATTTCTATATAAAAATCTCTTTAGACTCGTTTTTCTTCCATAAACCTAACACCTTAGACAGTCTGACCTAAAAACATACATCTTTTGGTTCCAGGTGTTGTAATTCTTGTTGACAGCCTGATTCTAAAGATGTATTCTGTATGCCAGTGCCTCTTAACTTCATTTAATTGAATGACCGTAAGGATGTTTTTAGGAAAAAAACCCCAAAGACCATCTCTACAGTGCTCCCATAATTGTCTTCATTTACAAGAAACTAAAAAGTAGGCTAAATTTTGAATGTTCATTTATTACAAAATGAAAGGAAGTCTGTTTGCTTGGAAGTATGGAGAGTATACATAGTTTCTTTCTAATTCCACAGACCAATGTATTAAACTCCACAAGTGATGCATGAAGCACAATTTGAGAAGCACAACCCAAAAGAACTATTGGAAATGTCTGTACTGGATGCAGATTGCATGATAGCTTTGTTCCTAAGATGTCTGTCTAATGTATTATGTTGGAAATGTCTGTGCTTGATCATTTGACTGCTTTCCCTGATGCATCTGCTAGAAAGAGACCAGAGCTGATTGTACCAGATGAGAAGCTTGTTGCTGTTGCATGCATGAAATTGGTTATTAGCTGACTTGAAGCTCAACAGACAACTGCAGTCAACGCTGAGTAAACTCTGAAGTTTGGCAAGGCTGCCATTGCCAGCTTGGAGGACAGAGGGAGAGAGTTTTATAGGAACCATGTGAGGGAGTGCATAGATTTATTTCTCTCTTGCCACCCTGCCCAATGCTCTGCAGAAAAAAAGGTTCTTCATTGAAAATGAAATTAAGAATTACTACAATACCAGTGTAAAACCAAGAATGCAACAAACTCTATGCCTTTCTGAATGCACAGACCTTTAATTTTTAGTCGGAGTACAATATATCAAGAAAAGCATTTGACTGAGGAAGAAAATCCTATGTTGAGCCTGGAAAAGCTATTACACTGACATAATAACTCCTCTTTAAGGTTCTAAGGTTCAGATTCTACTCTTTTGAAAGAAAATAGCAACTCAGTTATCTTCCATGGCTCTCTTGGATTACGTTTTCCTTCTACACTGCACATTCAGAAACTGATTAGCTTCACAATTTCCCTTCTCTTGTTTAGGAAATAAATGTCTGGAATTGTCATCCTCAGCTTTGCTGTTTCAGTCTTGTCAATGAATCTCAATCAATTTTATTTTCTAGAAATACTGGTAACGTACTAAATGTGCATATTATTAGAACCTATTTAAAGTCCTTGGGACAGCTGTTTTAGAACATATTTCCTTGAAAATAATTTTCAGCCTGAAAAGCAGGATTAATTAGCTTTGCAATGACCTACATAGATTCTTCAAAGTGCCTGATTGCTATCAGCTATCCAAGGAAAAAGCTAAGCAAATTGCACTTAGTTGATCTCATACAGGGGTCATGGAAAAAGAAAGCACATTATTTATAAGGAAAAAAAAATGACATGCTAGAGACATCAAACAATCCATTGACATCATCTGGCAGCTCATTTGAATTTATACTCAAGGAACAATGTATTAGAACCCGAGGGCCAAGGCAATAGCAGAAAATAAGATCACTGTCATTATTACAAACAACAGGAACTTTTGACAGCCTCTGTCTGATGATGATGTTACTGCTGCGTGTCTGTCAAAAAAGATAAAGATGTATTTTGAGTCTATCTCTTTCTAGTCATGCAGCACCTCTCATTTCTCTCATTTTTGTCCGGCATTGTCCATGCAGTTTGTAACTAAGTATTCTGAAATTTAGTATTTTTTGGTGTATTTTTATGCTATGTTGTATACTGCATAGACACTTGTCTGGAGTTCTACAATATTTGTAAGGGAAGATGAATCAACTCAGTATATGCAACATCTGTCCATCCTCCTACAGCAATGAACTGCAATGGTAAAATTGCACAGTGTGGAGATGGCAGGATATATAAAGAGAGGATACATCAAGTCTTTGCATGGACTGGACTTTGATCTCTTGTGCTGCAGCACCCTAAAAAGAAAGCCTAGACAGGGTCACGCTAGACCAACTGTAATCCTCAGAGTGGCCCAGGAACAGATATAGGGCCAGGGCCAGGAACTGATATAGAGGCAGGGGCAGGATAATTTGTCCTTCCATCACCCAGATCAGCAGGGCTGATGTAGCACAAGGAGGGAGCAAGAAAAACCCATGAAGGAAGGAATCACCTTCAGGAAAAACTGAATGCAAGTTTGAAAATCCTGCATGAAGCAGCAGCCACAGGCAAGCTCACGTGATCCCTGGACAGAGATACCTTCAGAGTTTTGTCTACATTTTATTTCCCTCCTCAGCCTTCTCCTCTCCACATGACAATTTCTCCATCCTCTTAGTAATTTTATTTGATCTCTGTACCTTCTCTAACTCCACTATGTCCTTCATAAGATGCAGAATCCACAACTGTAGACAATATTGAACAAGTGATGCAAAATTATGCTCTGCCTTATTCTCAGCTCTCCTTTCTGGTGATGCCTAGCATTTTGTGGGTTTTTTCAGAGTTCTGCTACACACTGACCACAGAGGATTTTCAGTAATAACTCCAAGAATTTCCTCTGGAGTTGTAGCTGCCTATTTAGAGCTCAGCATCACGTACACAAGGTTTAGACTCCTGTTCCTTTGATGTCTAACCTGATGTTTTCAACACTGCTGAGTTAAAAACTGCCACCTCCTGCCTGCTCACTCATTCAGTTTGGTGAGGTCTTTCTGGGGTTCTTCACTACCAATGGGGCATCTGATGATCTCAAAAAAATCTTAATATCAACTGCAAACTTGTCAGTTTTTGTGGGCATTTATTTCCCCATGTCATTGATGCAGACGTTGTAGAGAACAAGTACCACTTCTTTAGGGACTTTGTTTAGGGACTTGTCATAAGACCTATGAAGTGGCATGTAAGCTGGGCAATTCTAATGCCACTAGATCAGAATCTGGACATATTTAATTCTTATTGAATCCAGCATGCATAATCCATGTGTAGCAGTGAGACATAGTACAGTACAGAACAAGATCTTTGTCAGCACTGTTAAGAAGGCAAAGGCTTATCTGTCCAGACCACAGCAATTTTTGCAGACCATCTGCCTTCCTCCTTCATGCAGTCTGCATAACTTGTTAGCATTACCACTTCCAGTACCTAAAGTTTTTTCAGGTGATTGGAAGGTACTTACAGAGTGCAGAAGATGGGCTTTGTCTAGTGATTAAATCAGCAGAGAAAGTCCAGGTTAGGATGGACTCTGTCACCAAATTCTTTTCTCTACTTTATCCTTTAACTCCACCATACGTAAAACGTTGCTAATGCTGCACCTCTTGGGCAAGTTGAAAAGCTTTGCTCCGTAACTTGAATAGTTCAGAGCTGAATATAAAAATGGTATTAAGTTACAAAGTAAAATCATAACAGTAAACGTTTCCCTGGGAAGCCAAGTCTAAACTGGATCCAAAATATGTCATCTCCCTTGAGCTCTGTGTTACATCTGTGATACCAGAGACAAAAACCTTGGTAAAGCCTCTCTGAGTAACTGAGAGGCAAGCTGAAAAAGTAAGGCCAAAGAAGATACAAAAATTATCCAGCCAAATATATAATCTGCTTGCAACAGCACAGAGACTGGAAGTACTGAAAGCCTTAGGGATGTTTTTTGCAACTGTTACAGACACCCAACCTGGGCAGGGACTTGAAAAAGTTGGGTGCTTGGCCCATCGGGGAGTCAGAGCTTCTGCCCTAGCTGTATCTGCCTCCTTTCCGACTTAAGGGAACTCCGCCTTCCCGAAAAGGGAGAGGGAAGTTGCCAAGAGACAGTAACTCCGAAGTACCAGGCCCAGAGCTGTGTCTGAAAAGCACCGGAATTGGGATCCTGCAGTAAACACCATTAACTGGTCAGGGTTCAGAGTGGCAAGCTTGTCTCTACAGGTAGAGCAAAAGGAGCAGCCAGCTCTGGCACACCAGCTCAGTTGCAGGAGGAACAAGGTTCTGGACTATAGCCAGTTGATCCCATGTCAAAACTGGTGTGGGTGGGGGAAGTAATAATGGCAAGAACAGCTTTTTTTTTTTTTTTTTTTTTTTTAGGAAGACTGAACACAGGCCATGAAGCAAATAAGGGCTGGCAGCAATTTACGCAAGCTGTGATCTTCCTATTCTTACAGACCAGATTTGCAGATAAAGAAAAGCTTTTAATCAATGGCAGCGTAAAACTTCCTCCTACTCAGATTGTTACAGTCTTGGAAAAACAACAGTTTAATCAGGTAGACTCCTCTTGTCTTGGGGCAGAAGGATGCCCCAGGACAAGCTTTATTCCAGCCCCATCTTCTGCAGTAATAATTTAGAGGACTTGCCAAAGATCCTCAAAGTTCACTCAGGAAAGCTAAGTGTTTCTGTAGAATGTGTTAAATTTCGTAATAAGAGGAGAGGCAAGAAGCAACTGCAACTCTGTGTGGTAGAACGAAGGCTAACTGAATGTTGTTCATTTGGAAATGTCCTAGAGGGCATGCTATAATATAAATTGGTTTATGGTATTAATAAGGAGAGAATTCAAAAGATGATTGCTGGCAGAGGAGAACTTAACCTGGCCCAAAAGTTTGAAATTACCAAAAGTAATAGAAGCAGTACTGAAAAATTACAAGATATGTGAGTATAACACAGAGACAATCAAACTGCTTCAGTAAACAAAATATGAAGCCAGTTGGAAGGAACTTGCTCTCCTGAGGGTTGTTTCCATGTGGAGGAGCTCATTTTACATCAGGTTGTCAGCATAAAATGGCCCAATGTCCTAAGTGCCTGAAGATACAAGGCTAGGCCAGAAAATGCGATGGTGACTGTCAAGCGACGCAACAAACTCAGGCTACAAAGCCCATCAAAGCAGAGAACAAGGAGGCAAGCGGAGCAGGGGGAAAAGGTTTCGTCCTGAGGGGAAGGTATACGTTCTAATACATAAAAAATGATCAAAGCCAGTGGTTAGCAAATGCCCTACCAGGGGCTCTCTGCTTCCCCTGTAAATACGTAAGTCTCGGAGGCCTGAAGTCCAAGGCAAAGTCTGTTAGTCAGTGAGCACCCCAAAGAACTAAAAGTTAGCATTTATTATTTTATGAGCACAAGGGCACCTTTTTCAGATGCAAAAGTGCTCCAGCTTCTTGTGGATTAACACTGGGAAACGGGACAGTGTGCAAGGCCTGAGCTTAGGTGGTACTAGATCTATTGATATTGACCGTAATATATAGGTGATGGCTCCTTGTGCCTGCTGGAAGAGGCTGTTATAAGCTGCCTCACCTAGATACCAGAGGAAGCTTTCTAGACAGAGAAACAAATAGACTCAGGTGAGAAATGGAAATTTAAGGCAAAACACCTATTTAAATCCAGGGGTACAGAAGAAAGCAAAGAACAAATCCTGGAAGTTACATGAAGCATCATTGCCATTTACTGAATAAAATATTTGTCTTTATGGCAAAACATGAAGACAAGGAGAAAGAAGGGGGTGAGCACAGGAACACCATCAACACTGAACCCCCTATCAAAACATTCCAAACTCGGCAACCTCCAGAACACCAAAAATTCTATATAGCCATCAAAATTTTAACTGGTGTGTACATTGAACAACAAACGTACAGGCTAACAGCCATGTTGATCACTGAGAGTCCTGCTGCCGTTAATGATACAGAAATGGATAATTTGATACAGAAACATAAAAAGAAGAGTTCTTCTAGACTGTTTCAATTGTTATCATACTTTAGATACTATATTTCCCCTGTTATACTACCCCACTTCTTCAAGTTCATGAAGTTCCTGAACTGATGTTTTGATCCAGACTGACATGTTTAATTAGTGTATGCCCCGTGAATCTGTTTATTTCTTTGCTTTTTTGTTTGTTTGTCGTTGAACTTATATGGACTTTTTACCTCTATACCATTATCTGCCAATGAGTTTTATAATGTAAATATTTAAGTTTGTGGAAGGTACTTCTAAAAATTAGTTATTTTCATTGCTTTGAAAGTTCTGTGTCTCCATGCACCTATATAGAGGGAAAGGCTCAGCAGTTTTCCTACTTATTATTTCAGTGTTCATGGTTTTATAGATCTTTCCAAGCTGGTAAGTCCTTTTCCTTGTTCTTTCTTTGTGTGAAAGTTGTTCCAAACATCTGGTTATTCTTGTTCTTCTTTATACCTTTTCTAGGTCTACTTTATCTACATTAGTTCTAGTTCTACCATATGGAATGAACAGATCTCCACACTGTATTCAAGATACGCAGCATTCAAAGCAGTATACTGATATCTTGTCTGCTCTCAGCGATTCTCCAAAGCAGTACCTCTATTATGGAAGCCATTGACAAGATTTCAGATTACTTTTCTCCTATGCCTTCAACCTACTTAAGAGTTCCTGTTGCATCTTGATCATTTGTAAATCAGGGAATTTCTCTGGCAGATTCCCTCTTCACAACTTCCAAAAATTCTGCAATTCTTACCAAGTTGCTCCTCAGTTTGTTTGTTTGCTTTTTTACCACTTTTATTATTCTTTTCTCTTTCTTTGATAGAGTTTATGCCCTTTTCTATTTCCCCCAGCTGGGTATGACTTCCACCTTTCTGGGAGGGAGGGGTTTTTTTAGAGCTACTTTACTCTTTCATTTGGTTGTTTCGCGAAGCGGGATCCTTTTCTTTCTGTAGTTGGGTTTTCATTGAATGGTTCTGTTTAATTAGCACTGTTCATTAGCCGCAGCCCTCTGATGTGGTGGTTTTAAGCATTGTCCGTGCAAGCTATAAAAAAATCTGTCCTTCTTGCTGTTCTTTTTTGTCTTCCTTTTAACTAGCTTTCTCATGGTAACGTAGTTACATTTTTAAAAAGAAAATGCTATTGTGCTGCATTTTCCTTTCCTATAATCCAGTTCAACATATTTGTATGAGATCATCTCACAGTCATTTTGCAGTGTGCCTTCCACAGGTATTTTTTTTAAAATGCAGATAAAACCTGATCAGTCATGAAAAGAAGGACTTCAAGAGGTCCTTTTTCAGAAACAAACTCCTATCTGAATAAAGGCAAAGCCTACCTTTTTATGATAAGGAGGTAGGTTTTCCAGTATGGGACATGAAGATAGAGTTACTGCTCTGTGCTCTCATTCTTTTACATTGGGTTGATCTTAAAAAAACTGGTTCCCCCTGCCTTACAAAAGTATAAAGATGCATAAAAGATTGAAAGGCAGATGACTGCAGAGAACTGCTGCCAGTGAGCAGGAATAGCCGTGGTGCACCAGTGGCTCTGACATAAGTTAGTCAGGAACCCAGGTGAAATGACCCATGTAAGTTATCTCCATCAAAATTATCAAAGTAGCTAAATGTAATTCTTTTGTCTTGGAATAGGGGAGTTAGCTATGTTTACCTAAACCAAACCATTTGTACTTACTATTTGATTGCTGTAAAAGACAAAACTATGTATCTCACATCCCTTGTGCAATCTTGTCTAGACAATTCTTTCTCTTCCAACATTCCCCTTAATTTGCAGTTCAGTGGTACTAAAGTAATATTATGTGGCATACTCCCTGCTCTGATTTGAGATTTGTCACATAACATTATGCACTGATTTTTTTGCCAAGATGTCCCTATTTTACAATCCCAAATAAACCCTCAGTCTGCTATGAGTACATATTGTCCATCACTCGTAATTTCCTTCTTGAGTCCTGATTTTGCCATATTGGAAAACATTGGCAATGATGGCCATAATAAGTGGAAATAATGCCTGAGTGAAAACTGCAGGAGCACAACTTTTTCACAAGTTATATCATACACTCATTGTACATTGTTTCTTCATATAAAATGTTTCCTGACAATCTATGACATCAGGGCCAAGACCAACTTGTTTTATGGCAGCAACTGAAGCATATAATTAAAATTAAAATCAGAAGGCTAGCAGGGACTGTCTGTTTGGAAGGAAAAATAGACCAAGAGGTATTTGAAGATCTCTGCAAATCCATACAATGCACATCTGTGATGAAGTAAACACAGCAAGGAGCTTTTGCTAGTGACCTAAATAGGATCAGACATGAAGGATCTGGATCTTTATGTTCTTGGTACTTGGAAACTTAAGCAAGGGAAAGACAGTCTATAGTTCATACAATTTGGATGCTATTTAAAATATAGAATTGAAGTAAATGAAATGGAAAATTAAAGATTTTTTTTTAAAAAAAATCACACTTATACACATTATGCAAAAATTACACTAAAAATTTTGCTTTATCTCTGATTAGTTAACAACTTCCAACTGTCAGGTACTCATTTCATACAGTGAACAAAAGAATGCTACATATAATAAAGTCAATTATGATATGAGCCCTAGATAAGCAGGATGTAAAAGGCTTAAAAATTATATCTCTCAGAACTTGTACATTTAAGTAAGAAGCAGAGTCAGCAAAACTTAAAAGATTACCAAATTAAACGTTACAATCAGTGTGAATAATATGGACAATTCTTGACATATTTCAGTCTTTGTTACTAGAGACACTACAAGAGTGCACATATGCTTATATGATTGCACCTGCAAGCATGCTGAATACCTTGGCACTATATCTGGGCTTTCTAGGTCTCTGTCAGGCTTTGGTGGAGAAACCAGAGAAAATGTTCAGTCCAAATGGTCTAATCAGCACATGTCTAATGTGCTAACTAGCTCCATTTCTTCAGAAAAAGCAGTTCTGGCTGCTACTTTCCTGTAAGATTGATACAAGTGCCCTTCAATATTACTCTTCAGGACATTTATTGAGGAGTTGGGGAGATTAGGAAGAAGAGGGAATAGGAAAGACTATGAAGAATAATCAAATGTGCAAATACAGGGTGGGTTAATAAGAAGCCAGGTAGCAATTCTGTAGAATAAGAGCTAAGGGTGTTTTTGGGTAACATCTGGCAAAGAAAAGAGTGAATATGACCAAAGTGATTAGTTGCTTCTTTTAATTCCTTGTTTCTCACAAATTCACTCCCCTTGGATAGCAGCTGGTGAAATGGGACCTGAAGTCTTATCTCCAAGATCAATTTAATGGGTAGATTTCTTGCTAAACATATGTGTAGTTCACAAGACTAACCAGCAGAGAGCAACACTATTTAAATTTGAGCTGAGCGTGATATCTTGACAAACTAATTATTACATTACTGTGCATAAAACTGTATAATGCAGTATGTTAAATGTAAGGCTCTGTTACATTAGTCACAGCCACTCACTGCCAATGCATTCCAGTGTAATGTCTAACCCAGAAAAACATGTATGCAAATCATCTGAATACTTGCTTTTAATTTGCATGACGTTGAGGGGTTCTTCTGAGGTTATGATGTATGGCAAACTTGTAAAATTAAACACAGATGTACTTTTATTTCACACACAAAATTTAACTGCAAAGCTTTAACAAGGAATTTGCACAATGAAACGATTCCCTGTAGCCACCTGAAGTGGTCAGCTGGTTCAGAATGAACTCAGCTTGTGCAAGGTGTATCGGGCAAATGAACACCATCTATTTTATCTGCAAGTTCTTCTATATCTGTTGGTGGAAAAAGTTCACCATCTCCTTTACATGGCAGCCCCTGAAATTGCCCAGACTGGAATTACTCCAGCCACTGTCTTGGTGAGGCCACTGGATAACAGCTATTAAAACTGTCTGCACATTTTAGGCTGAGAGCACTGGTGAGGTGAGCTGCTGAGCCCAGTCACCCTAAGAGATGCAGCAGGAGCCTGCCCTTCAGTGAAGCTGGCAGTCTAGGCATTTACTTTTCTTGCCCTTGTCTCTGTTTCTTCCAGCTTCCTAAAGATGTAGGGACCAGCTTAAGACAAAGTCTTTAAGCTGTACCAAAAAGGGCAGAGTAACAGGCTTTCCCAGATGGTGGGAAACTCTGGCATCATGCCTATCCCAGCCCACAGGGAGATGATATGTCTGCTGAGAAGCATTAATGTTTCCTAACGCTGCCAGTGAGCAGAGTATCACTGCCATTCTCTGCCTAGGTATACATGGCAGACATTATTATATAGGGAGCTGTCTTGGAACAGGTTTCAAATTCATAGCAAGAGATATTCTAAGATGGCAGTGAATTCAAATGTGAAATAGGTTCTGGAGAGAGAAATCCTGAACTGTCCAAGTCATATAATATCTCTACTATACTTTTCCCATCTCCATTATTTTCCACTGAGCCTCAAACAAAAGGTTACAAAAAGGGTCAGTCTACCCCTTTTAATTTCTTTAGGATTAAATTAGAAATTTTGCCTTTGATCAGGTTCCAGAAAACAACAAAAAGTGGAAAAAAAATGTGTTTAACCCACAGTGTAGTTGTAAACTTAGATAGTTAACTGTCTTACTGAGCATCTCACAGGAACATAGTGTATGTGTGTGTATATATATATATAATGGTGAAGAAGAGGTAGGCAACAAACTTTCCATGAAAATCTTTCTGGTTGGCCAAATGAAATGATTTGGTCTGCTTCCACACAGTTTCACCCACAAAGTATTCTTGTAGTCTGGCTTACAAAAAAAGGATATTCAGTGTAAATTTTAATAAAATACCGCTAAGTATTTCCAGAAAGTTAATTTGAAATTAGCACAGACACTTACAGCAGCAGCCTGATCCAAAAAAATGTGCTCAGCTAGTCAGAGAAAAGGAACTATAGCACGTGTCTAGGCAAAATATTGGACCAGCTAGAAATTATCAGAGTTCAAAACAAATAGTATATAGAAGATGTAGAGGTCAAGCACAAGTCATTTTGGTTTGTTAGTCAGATTAATTTCCCAAATCATCTGACAGACTACGGAGGTCTTTACAACACAAAAACTTGGAAACGTCACTGAGTAAATTACTTGCTTCAAAGGATCATCCAAGTTTGCCTGTACTCCCAAAGTCACAGGCATGCATCACAGTGGAGAGGTTGTAATATAATGATTGTAAGCAAGAATGTGGGACTTTCAGTTCTTGGAGCTATCAAGAACTGTAATGGCACTGAGAGGAGGCAAAAAGGTACTCTGAGCCTTTATGGTCGTTTCCTAGTCTGCTTGTTCTGGCATGGTTGAACACTGAAAGCCAACTTAACTCAGGTAGTTTCCTCTCTGATCTAAAGTGTAACAGATGATGTTTGTGGTACAAAGGGTGAGCGCTAATGTCTTGAAAATTTGCATTTATCAAATGGTTTAAAATGCAGCAACTAATTGAAGTCTCATATAATGCCAGGAGCCACCCTAGCTTGTGTATGCATGGAACAGAATACCATTAAAACAGCTTTTTCCTGTACTATTGTAATGTGACTTATCTTAAGTCATCCACTCAATGCTTCCCTCATTACTAAATGCCACTGGCACTTGTGTCACCAGTGTCCATGGGGCTGGATATTCATGGGGACGATGATAAAGTTCCAAGCCAAAAAGCAATATCCCTCAAGGAGTAAAGGTATGAGGGAACCCTCAGAAAGGAAGATCTTCTTGCAAGAGAACTTAGAGATCCCACCTGGATTGGAAGGATTAGGGAAAAGAGCTAAAAGAATGTGTTTTCATGAATAGAAGGACTGTATAAGAGGCAAAAGGCTCCTTTGTCCTCTAGGAAGATTACTCCATCCCATCATATCCCTTGTTCTTTCTGGCACTTCAGCAAGTAGGACTAACAAGAAGGACTAAGGATAATGCAAAATGAAGTGCATCTTTTCCATCTCATGCAATATCTCCTCTTACACTTTATCTTCTTATTTTTCATAACAGCATTATTTAAAGTAAAGAAGCAAGCACAAGACAGGCTGGGGATTCACTTCTGTGCCGCGTGGCAAAGTGCACTTAGCACTCCCTCCTACTTGTGCCTGAGCACAGCCCTGCCCCAGCTTGCTTGCTAGCTCTGTGATGTGTCTGCTTGTAAGGTACAAACAAAAGATCCAGCAGACTCAGTCTAGTGCATATTTATTCCACCAGTACTTCTGGGGCTAGAGAAACACCAGGTTTGCATGACAGCATACAGAATGAAGGCACAGCCTCTCCAGCATTACAGCCTAAAGATTCCAAACATGGACAACTTACTAACCTGCATCATTGAGGATTTCTCCTCTAACATTCAACACAGTCAAATATATACCTGCCCTCAATGCATGCAGGTGTAAGGTAAGATGAACTGTGTGCATAAGAGTGCATGTAGTAACAGAACACAAGAATGGGCTCCTCTGCTCCTACCATTTCACACTACTCTTTATTTTCCCTTCAGTTATTTGCTCTGCCAGGATGACTGCAAAGTCTTAGAATATATGCATGTCTGTATCTTAGCAATGCTATAGTACCAGCAGTTTTCACTAGCGATGTATGCGGGCCCTCCTGCTTTCAGTAGATGGCTGGCAATTTAAAGGAATTGCAATGCTTCTGTTTTCTCATACATTAACCTGTTACTGACTGGTCCTTTTCATGGTTTTTAACACCATCAAGATCTCCAGAATCACATTTGAGGAGGATATTCTGGTCCCAGCAGAGACATACAAGAAGATCATAGACGACCACTCCCTGGGAGATCTGGCAAAACCCTGACTCAGACAGTCAGTGCCTTCTCAGCAGCCCAGGTCAGCTGCGTCTGGAGCACTGGACTGGTGGCTGAGGATGACATTCCATCATGGGTGACCTCTATTTCACGCACTTTACAACACAGCCTGCTATATCATCTACATAGGTATCATTCTGCCACCAATGTCCTCTCTGGCTGCTAGCTGGGATGAACTGGGGTATCCTGATGCAGAGCTGGGTAGAAGGATTGCTGTAGGGTATATCTTTCCAGGGGAAGGCAGAGACATACCTTTGTGAACACCTCAAAACCCACTGCTCGTTACCTCCCAATCCTGACCAGCCTGAACAAGTTCTGGACTTTTTCTAGTTAGGGCTACACCAACACTTTCTAGGGTCTTGAGCCTCCCTTTGAAGTCCACCCATACCTTAAACAGAAGAGACAAAAAACCCCTAAAATTGTGTAAGGAAGACCATAAATGCTGGACAAGCATACAGCAATACTTTCAAGAATACTCTCCCAGCTTCCAGCAAGCTGCAGCCCAGGAGCTTCCTAATCCTAATGTAGCATTGCTGCATAGCAATAAATGGATTATTCTCCCATGACCTTGTCTAGAAGGCTTGCAGGTGCATTCCTGTGATTTGGACAAGGCTCACCTGTACTTGGCCTGTTCTTAGTACCACTACTGAGCATGAGAAGACGACATACTCAAGCATAATCCCATCTTCCTTGTCAGCACATTTCTAAGTTCTAACATTTCTAAGTTCTAGGTAAATGAATTCTTTGGGAAATTTTCCTAGATACATATTAGAGATAATTTTTGAGCTGTGAGCTTTGATTTGGGCAAATCAATAGGTAAATACCCATGAAGAGAACACAGAGCTAGCAAGTTAATGACCCTTGTATGCAGAAGAAATGTTAGGCACCAAATAAATCTATGGGAGGGTTAGAGGGCTACTCTTCTGGAATTATGACTGTTTGAAGCTACAAAAATAAAGCATCCATTTTAAAAGTGTTCTTAATAATTGGACTAACTCCTCTCTTGGAGATTGGCTTTATAAAACATGAAAGAGTTATGAAAGCTTTCTCTGGAAGATGGCATAATCTTCAAAATCGTGCCAGTGAGTACATCTCCAACAAGTTATTTTAACAGAGCTGCTAATTCATCATGTACATTTTATGGAAAGATCTTCCTCTTTTACCAGATCTGCTGGGCTTCAAGTTAGTTACAGTTATTGTGTCTTCACCTGTATGCTTTGACTGGAAGCCTCAGGATAAAAGGTATTATCCCTCTTATGTGCCCAGTTCTTGAACGACAGGGATAAAAATACAGTTTGGAAACTGATTATTGTTACATTATGCAGTCAATTTTTAAACAGTTAAAACCCAAAACCCCCAAGTTAGGTAAGTTGGAACACCACTTGCTGAACATAAATTTCTAGATCTCTGCCCACAAGGGAAGGAGAAGTCACTTTATGTATCCTCTGAACAGAAAATGTGGCATTGCAAAGCCTATGAATTACATAGTGTTCTCCCTGAAAAATAGAATTGCATAATATGTTGTTTTACTACTGCACGTAGTAAAAAATCATTCTTAGGTCCCAAAGCCAGAAAAAACAACACATGAAAGGACAAACTGACTACAAGTTCACTGCTTTGGATATAAAAAGGTATCTGGCATGATGAAGTCTCTTTTAGTCCATGTGTTTTTCATTTGAATTGGTTCATGTAAGGTTCTTTCAAGAGGAGGAAAAAAATGCGATAAATCTCCTTAGGAATAGAGCTGTGCAAGCTTGGGAAACTCGCTGGGCAAGCCAGCTTCTTTTGTCTGCCAAATTCTAGGGGCACAAGAGCCTAATGAGAGCTTAATTAAAATTGATGTGAAAAAATTAAACAGTTTAAAGTATTGTTTTGGGGTTTGCAAAGCTCATACCAGTGAAAGTCGATCATGTTGTGGCTTTGGAATTTAGTTCAATTAATATTTTTTTCTTTTCATCTGTAGGTCCCTCTTGCTATCTCTTGTTTCTCCATCTGAAAAGAAGCAAACTAGGAAAAACCCTGTTAGGAAAGAGGAAAGAGCCTATCTGTCTGTTTTCCTCAGTTTCCCTGAGTCCAGGGGAGTGACTACTTCAGTGTTCATGTCAGAGTTTAAAAGCTCTTCCCCTTTCAGGACATTTTTCTACGTGGTCTTTTGCAGGCAAGCATGAAATCATGCTGTCTGAGCTCTGAGCATATGTGCATTCGCTCTACTCATCCTTGGATGGAGCACACTGCTGAGCACAAATTGATATTTTCTGTCTTTCAGCAGGGGCTTTAGTTTGGGCTCTGCACTGTAAATGCAGTAACATGGCTTCCAGTTCAGGGCTGTCATACATCCAACTGGCTCACGTCTCGGGCAGAGAAACTTGTATTCTGCCTGCAAAAGACTATGTAGACATACTCTGATACTCATTCACACTGGGCTTGATCTGATGCCTGCTGGAATCAGTGACAGTCTTTATACTTCAATAGGTTTTGCAATAATCTTTTTTCAATGCCTTGCATGAAGTATTTATCACTCAGAACTTCTAGGGACTTCAGTGGGCCTTAGGATGCTCCGTATCTAGAAGTGTTAAGTTTTTGCCATTTCAGTTCAGACATCCCTTTCACACAAAAATCAACACTCTTGTTCCAAGCGAATTTCCATTTTGGTGACAGATTTAGTGATCATGAGCATCATTCATTATGTCAGTGGTTCTGTTAGCATCTCTGCTTGGACAACTTTGAACCCTAGTAAGTTCAGGGACGCAACTGGAGCTCGCTTTATTCATAGCATTGCCTGATTAGAGCATACTGTGCACCAGTGCAAATAAAGGCTGGTAATTAGTGGTGTCACATCAACCTGACTAACATCAGTAGTTGGGCTTTATAAAGATAATGGTTGCTTGAAAGAGAAATAGCATTAGAAGTTAAGGTAATTTTTACTAGCAGTTTTCTCTAGCCCCTTAGAAGCACGCTCTCCATAGGTACTCTAACAAGTTTTCAATGACAGACAATTAATTCTCTGTTTATTTTTACATCAAACATATTTACTTAAGCTAAAACAGAAACATTTAGTCTGTCGGCAATGATTTTTGGGGGTTGTTGATTTTTTCTAAAATAAACTAAAATAAACATAGTTCTTTTTTAAAACAAGGCTTCTGGGTTTGGGAGGAAAAAAAAACACTTCCTGAAGTGGTTAATCTTGAAAACAGAATTTTGGGACCCTTCTGTTGTAACTTTGTGTTACAAATAAAGTAGAAAAAAAAACCAATCTGAGTGGTGGGGCAACATGATCAGCTGTTTTTTTTGCTAAATTAAGCTTTACTATGAGCTAGGCCAATGGATATCAACCATCTCTGGACAGGAACATATTTGTGTCACAAGGGAATATTATGGGTATTTTGGTGAATAAGTCAAGACTTTAGACAGCACAACAGAGACTATTTCTTACATATCATTCCCAGGGTAACCAAACTGAAAGCAGAGCTTTCCAAAGAGGAAGCAGCCATCACAAAACACTGACCAGGTGGATGTGCTTTACCAAAATACCACTTCTGGGTTTTTCTTCTTTTTTTTTTTTTTTTTTTTAAACAGCGACGATCTTTCAATCCCATTGCTCCTGCAGGTGAATTGAACTCAATACTAAACACCCTGCTTTTGCAGCCACATAATTTTTACATTTAAATAAGTTCCACTGCAGTCAGTTCAGTAAACACATAATTCTATCCCTGTGACAGGTGTGATGACACCAAACAAAAAGCCCAACCAAAAGCATTTGTCCAACTGAATTTTTGCAATGAAGATATTTCTTGAGGACAGTGGCAACAAAACAATCAAGTTCAAGCCCTGTAAATTCATGTATTAATTTGTTTTGTAGTAATCATCCCTACGTCTGTACTAAAGCTAGCTTCTTATACCGTATGCACTCTTATCTGTGATATTTTCTTTTAGTACTTTCAACACTACAAAGAACTTGTAAAGTCAAGTTATGGCACTGTTAGAGTCAACCCAGAATCTTTTGATCAAATAATCAAATTAAATATCAAAAGCCAATTAAAAATGAAAAGATTTCAGTCTACTTCCACTTTTCAGTTGAGCAAGCATTATTATTATTTTATTTCCTCCACTTTCTTGGGTTCTGCCATATGGCTCGGGTGATATGGATACACAATTACTGAAGCAGGTTTAATGTAGATCAAAGCATCATGGAACTCAAAATTTTACCCCCTTCTCTGAATTTCAGAGATACTGTTTCGGGGGTTTTTTCTGACCCATTGCCTTACAATACAGCAAATTCTCAGTTTACACAACACTTCTTACATCCCCAGAGACATCCAACAAACCACAAAGAACTGCTATTGCACTTACATTTTTCATACCCTGTCAATTCTGTTCTTAATTTTCAGTTAAATGTTCTTATCAAGAGGCAATTAGATTTTCCTTTTTTTATAACCCTTGTGTCTAGCATTATAGGATATAATGTGAACAGTATGCTGCTGATGCTATTATTAGTGATAGTTTTGTTATGTCATATGTACCATGTAGCTTACACAACATTAAAATAAACAGGTTCCTGTACCCACAGTGTTTATAATTTAAAGGAACAGGTTGCACCTGGAGGAATCACAATACAAAAGAACAGAATAGTGCCCTTAAGAGCTCAGACATGCTGTGGGTGGGATGAATACGCCACCTTCTCTGTGACTAGCCAGCTCTGCCGGACTCAAAGCAAACTGCCCTCAAAATTGTTAGACTGCCAAGAAGGTATTTGCATGGGCTGACCTAAAGCCCATAGTGTACAGACCTGCATTAGAGGGCTGACCTCCCCAGCCTGCCCTCCACACATCGCACAAATGGAAAGAAATGGTTTCCTTAAGAGGAATTCAAAGCAGGATGTGTCCTGAACCACTATTTGCAAAGGCATCTTTGTCTCTCTGGTGAGTTTAGGAAAAGTCAAGGAAACCTCCTAACTTGGGCACTCAGTGGTAAGGTATTAGGCAATGTGAATACTGCAGTGGTACAGGGACAGGGTGGCTCCACTGCTCCTTTGAGGGCTCAGTCCATTTTTTCCATTGCACTACCACAATCTTTACAGCCAGAGCTGCGGCCTCTCTGCCCCTTCACAGTTCCCAAAACCCAGCCAGCCATCTGCAGAGCAGCAGAGAATTCAGACACCAAGGGAGTAGCGGGGAGGAGTGGGGGGAAAGAAGGAGAAAAAAAGCAGCACGGAGAGGCAAGTTGTGATGTTGAAATGTTTAAATGTGGTTTAAGCATGGTTTGAATGTGGTTTGGTGTTGATATGTCTGCAGGAAGGAAAGGACAAAATAATTTCAGAAAGGTCTAACAGCAACAAGGTGATTGTGAGGGAATGTAATTAAAGAGATGTGAGACTGTGAGTGCTGATACAACACAGTGGAAAGGGGAAGGAAAACAGAGATGTGGGAACACACTGGCTAATGTAGGATCTTAGAAGCTGAAGCCAAGAATTTGACTACATAAAAAGTACGTCAGGAGACCAAAGATGTGCTCTCCCTCAGTTGACAAAAGCCAGACACAGTGGGGCTTGCTATGCAGCTTTGTGTCACTATTACGCATTGGTCGCGTTCTTTCTGTCTTCATCAAGTTTTATTAACTCATCATCACCACAGGCTGTCTTTTTGTCCTGTAAAGCTTTGTACTCTGAGCAAGAAGTCATTCTTTGCTCGTAGTTTCTTCCAAGCAGAAGAGCAATACCTTTGTGGCTGGAAGGACAGTCACGACAGCTGGATCACTGGAGTACACAGGGGAAACAGGGCAGATCCTTCCTGTGAGCTGCTTCCTTTGTGCAGGAAAACAGAGCAACAACTCCTTGCTAATCCTGTTACACCCCTAAGATGCATAAGTGTACATAGCCAAAAATTTCTTCATTGTTAAAAACTGCTGGGGTTTGGGACCCAGATAAAAAGACAGCTCATCTGAATCTTAATTTGGTTTAAAGGGAAAAGTCTGTTTCATCCTTAATTTTTGAATGAAGTTATGATCAGGATTTTTTCAACACTGAATGCTGGTTTCTGTGTCAGCTAATCTGAAATGTGTCACCAAATTGCAAGGTCTGTCCTTCACAACAGATTCTTCAGCCTTCCCAAGAGCTGTAACTGTCATCTTGGCTGAGTTTACATTCAGATGCACGTTAGGGATGGATTTCATCAAATTAATTAGGTGCCACTCTTCACACAAATATTTACAAATAATGTATTTGTTACCTGTGGTGGGGGAGACACACAGCTGACACTTATAGACATATTTCCAGGCTAGCTTTTTCTGGTGCTTTTGTTCCTTGCCTTCATTATTAAGCAATGTTATTCATTGCTTGCTAAGACCCTAATGAAGAAATCCCTCTTTCATACTTCAGAGGACTCTGTGCTTTGGTTTAACTTGCAGTAGATTAATCCTGTCTCTCGCACTGAGTTTAGTTGCCTGTGACTCCCCTGAAAAAAGCAGGTATTTTCTCTTTGTGAATAAATTTTGCTTCTCTGAGATATTTAACTTCGTGAAGTTGCTGTGCAAACTGCTGGAACTCAGAGAGGATGCTCTCCAGGTTTCTTTTCTAACCTGCTCTGTACCAAACACAGGCACCTTCACAGAAAGGCAAGGCAGAGTCTTCTGCTGGTTGTAGTTTCTCTCTTCTTGCCTTGCTGCCAACCCAAGTTCTCAGCAGGCTGAGCAGAGCAGTGAAGGTGGCTTGTTTCCCCTGGCTCACGGAAGTATAGCACTAGTTCATCCACAGAAGATGTATAGCATGAGTGTGACGTCCCTGTTCCAGCAAGCCAGCCACAAAACATCTGTTCAACACATGACCACATCAACCGTTTTGCTCTGTCATGCTCAGAAGGGTCCCTCACACCAGCTGGGTGGGTGCGCAGCAGATAACAGCAGCTGCAAGCTGAGCGAGGAGTACCTGGATCTACCCCAGGCACAAAGCTGGACACACAGCCTGACACAGCACAGCACTCATGGTTAGTCCCTGAATGCTTTGCTCCCGTTAAAAATATCCATCCCTTTCTTAAAGCCCATTTATTTTAGGGAACATCTGTTATGCCAGTACAACTGGAGGGCACGTTGTGCTGGTGTAAACAAGCCTTGAGGGAAGTTTCATGCCGTGTTTCTACCATGCTCTCTTTGTTCTTTTCCCTTCTCATCTCAGTGACAGCTATATCCTGGGCAAAGCTTTCCATTCATGTGGAAAAGTGTTATATTTTTAGCCTGATTTCCTAATAACATAAGAATTGTGAGATCATGTCCTCCATGTGACCAAGAGTATGTGTGGAGGGAAAGGCCATTGTATCTGCATCTGATAGCCTCTCAGCCTTCCCAGCAATTTTTTACCCTATTTATCGATCTCAGCCAAACATTCCAGAAGACCGAAGGGCTCTGAAATGTCAAATGTCTGGTATGTTCTCCAAGAAAAAGGTGTAGTTAAAAGTAAAGCATTAACTATGGTAATAGCAGCGCATCAAATACTAGACATCAGAAAAACTGCAGGGTTTCTCTTCCCTCTCCCCTCCACCCACGAGAGACAAATGTATAGGAAACCAAATTTCTTCAGTCCTGCTGCTTGTCAAATTACTTTTTTCCGTAAGGCCCAGTGTAAACAAGGGTTATCTCACTGAATGCTCCTTCCAGTCTCACTTCAGTATATAGACAATATTGAAAGTCAAGAACTGACACTTGCAAGCTGTGTAATGACTGAAACATGGGGAAAAGCATGTCAGAATGGCATCATTTTATAAGCCTTCAGCTCTCAGTTGGCCAAAGCTTCAATACTATTAAGGCTCAAGGCACCCTTGCATGTATTTTGATTTTGCTTTATATACTGTTTACCTTGCTGTTTCCACAGCTGCTGATGTATGTGGTAGCAGAGGCACGAACAGAGAGAAGTTTCAGCTGTAGATGTCCATACATATCATGTCACCTGCCCACTCACAAGAAACCTGAACTCCACTGACAGTTACTTCTTGTCTTTGCTATTCAGAAAGCATTAGTAAGAAAGGGCGTCTATTGGACCAGACAGTCATCACTGACACATGCTAAATAGATAGTACAGCAAAGGACCAATAATGTTAATAACAATAATAGGGCAATTCAGAAGTAAATTAGAATCCCCCATTTCATTCAGTCTGAAACCTTAACCGGACACTGCTTCTCCAGTCTGTTAAGAAGTTATGCTATACTAAATGCTTAAATTTCAGTAAACTAAGAGTGACCTGGAAGTTAAAATAAATATCCCACTGTCATAAAAGAAACAGCCTTGCTGCACACTGTAAATTCTGGGAAATTCCATTAATGCCTGTAGACAATATGCTTAGGTTTCACACTATGAAAAACCCAAAAACCAGAATGAAAGGCAATGGGCAATTTGATCCCTTTGTAAACTTCTGTAATTTTCTAACCCATGCTTGTGTTGCAAAACTAAATTGACGCTGAACGTAAAATTTAAAAGCATTGTAAAGACATTTCCTTTTTTTCAACATTTCCATTTTTCCTCCTTGTTCTTACTCTGAAGTTAACCTTAAGGTTGATCAAGTTGGAGACTTATTTGCTAATAGCTACTGGGAGTAGTGACAAAACATTGTCATGAATTTCCGTCTTGATCTATTATATTGCATTGAAAACACTGAGAAAGTGATAACTGAGTCATGCTAGGAGTCTTCAGACAGCCTATGGAGTTTGTGAAAGATTCTTAGTCAATACTGGGTTTATTACTAGGTACAACTTTGGAAGATAATAGTTGCACAACTTTTTACAGAGCAACAGCATCCCAGAAGAACAATTTAACTTTGTCTCAGTACCGTGCTTCTCAGATTTTACAGCTTTTGGATCAGAGCTTGGCCATACGGATCAGCACTGGTAGTGACCCGAACCACAGACAAAGCTGATGCATTTCTGTAAAAGATTGTGGCCCCAAAAAGGATGGAGCTCTTTGCTTGCCACTGCTGGGAGAAAGGGGAAAAGCTGGGTATTGAAATTATGTTTCCTTCCTGCCTGACAGTAACGTGGACTCTGAGAATTCAGAGAGGTAGGGGAACATGCATTTTATAGGGCATGAGTAGATCTGGTTTTGAAGCACCAGCTTCTGCTGGGAGGATAAGGAGCTGTTGAAAAGCCTCCTTTTCCTATACTGAGTAGACTTGCTAGGGAAAATACTGTAATACCATCTCACTTTCAGGTATCTGAATGTCCTTCCTGAAGCCTTTTCTGTTTTCTTCAGCTATGTACAGCTTTACTTTGTTCAATACAAATAGGGCAGTGTACAGTCCACCTCCTGTTAAGGTCCATGAAGTGACTTAAAAGAAGTGGGGTTGGCAAACAATCCTTTTCCTTACTGCATCCTTTGAAATTGTTGCTCAGCTTCCCATCTTTGACATTGTTTTCAAACATACCAGCATTTTTTAGTGAAAGGAGTAAACTGAAATGTCAAAGCCTTTAAATTTTCTTTCATCTTGGGTAGGCACAGCTGAAAGAGGCAACAGCTCTAAAAAGTTGTATAGACCTGTTACAGAGAAAGACTTTTTTATAAGGATAGTTAGAGAAAGTGGAGTGAAAGGCAAAAAGTGAAGAGTAACAGTATTAAATTTGTAGATGAGATGAGGGCATGAAAGAAGGAATATTAGTTAAGGATAAAAGACCAAAAATGTGTGGAGGTTTTATTAGTGTGCAATCTCATTAGAATGAGTCACAGTTGAGCAATTTTGCCTTAGAGGATTTCTTTTGATTCATGGTAAGAAACTGGGAGGCTCTGGAACTGAAGAAAACCAAGAATTAGCGATGGAAAATACCAAAAGTTTAGAATTTCAGATTTAGTTGATTATGACAAATGTTCTGAATCTTGTAGCATTGCTCTGTTAGATGTGAGAATTCATATGAATATGTAGAGGTGGATGGTCTGTCCCAAGACCACTGAGGTCATTTGTCTAGTACTGGAGCAAGATGAGTTATACTTGGTTGATTTCTCAGAGATATTTGTCTAACCTGTTCTTAAAACTTTGCAAGGAAGGATGTTCCATGCTATCCCTAATCTGCCTCTGTATTTTATTACATGCTTTGATATGGATCACTGATAAGCTGTGGGTATTCTGTTAACTAGCTGTGCATCCACCTCGGATGAAAAACTGGTTCCTTATGTCTCATTTTCCAACTTTGTGGATCTCTAAAATCACCCTTGATGTCCCAAAGGTTGTCTCCCTGTTGTCACCGAGGTTAGATAAAGATAAAAAAGGCCTAATGATAACTATTAATGCTACTTTAATGGACTGGCACTATTTTACTTTCTTTTTTGAAGGATTGCTGACAGCAGGAAAACAAAAATGAAACAAAATGTAGATAGTACGTAAACCTCAAGGAAGGAAGATTCCATCTGAAATTTGGGCAAGCATGCAGAAATGGATTGGGAACACGTAGCCAAAGCTCCTTTCCTGCTCCTGGGGGAAGTCAAACAGCAAGGTACAGCAGGGATGGACTGTGTGTCAAAGGAATGTTGTGGGACACTAAGTGGCTGCCAGCCCAAAACATCTGCCTTCTCCAACCACCATTCCCACCAATACTTCAGATTCCCCAAAGATAAACATCCAAGATGCCCTTACAGGTGTCATTAACAATACAGTGGAGAGTTAACACTGTGCCAGCAAGCAGCACAACCACAGGGCCATGAGAAAATTATTTGTGAATTGCATGATCTACATGAGTGTGCTATACCCACCAACACCCAGGCCTGCGACATCCGTTTGTCATCTTTCCAGGAAAATGTTTCCAACACTTAAAAGTTTCCTGCATTTATTGGAGATTTTGGGTTTTGTGGCATTTATGTCCATTTACATAACTTCTGTAAATCTGTTGCTAATTGTTGTATTTGCTTCTTTATTCCATTTGCCTGATGCCCTTTGAGTGGTTTTAATAAAATCACATATTATGACTAACGTTTGCTGTCCCCCATCAGAGAGTCCTTTTATGTCTTGAATAAAGAAGGTCTGCCAATTACAGCCCAAGCCTTTATTCCTTACACACCCAAGTCTCCCATCCCACTCTGACATACCGGTATTCCTTCAGGATGGGGCAAGGTGATATTCACACTGTGCAGGCTGAGAAGTCATTGCTTCCACATGGTAGTAAAATTTCTCATTCAGCTGGGACAATAATGAAGCACTGAGACCCAGTCTTCAATATTTGCAAAGGAAATGCCCTCAAAACATACTTGTGCATTCTAAATAAATATCTATGTTTACACTGATGTAAGAAATGTATGAGAGAGGGAAAACTGTGAATGGCTTACTGCAGGGTTTTATAAAGAAACTATCCATCTGCAGAGATTACTGCATAACTTGGCTATGTCCAAAGATCTAATTCAAAAAAAATTGTACATAAGCATCTACAGTGCTAATCGTTACAAAAGCAATTCTACTGAACAGTGCTAGTTTGCTGGGACCAGAAATGGCTCTGTACTGAATAAGGCTGTTCCAGGAAAAGTTAATCCACAAGTAGCTACTCCTTGTCATTTCCTTCATTCTCCTCTTTCTGAAGCCAAATCTGCTTGGCACTGCAGCAGCTGGCTTCCAAGATAAAGCTGTAAGATCTCACACAGGCATGCTATGGTCTCTGCATATTCACAAATGTCAGCAGCTTTTGTGTAAGGCAGGGCTCCCTCCACACCAGCCGACAGCGACTTGACAATGCTGTGTACTTGCAAAGCCTCCCCTTACGCAAACCCAGACTAATCACAGAAAGGTCATGAAGAGAAATATGGAAGTTTGAAAAGCTGATGCCATCAAATCCCACAATATTAGTTCCTAGTACAACCCTGAGCAGTGAGGATATATTGATCCTAGCAACAAGCCTGGGATGCTGGTCCAGAATACAGTATTCTTATTCCAAGGAGTATCAGTGCAATATTTATATACTGATTCAAAGACAAATTGGTAATGTTAGTCAACAAATCATTCTAAAACGGCTGTTGCCAACAATTTATGTGCAATGTAATTCAACATACCCGTCTTCTGTGGCCAGTATCTATCACAACTAACATTTCTAAAATATCTCCATTCACATATGTATAAGGCATTTTTATATAGTTATAAAAGATTAAAACATTGAACAAAACTATAGATCTCATAGAATATTGGTGGTTGCCTTAAAGAGCAACACGCATTATAATGGGGAAACACACATTTTGATAAAGTGGAAAGAACAGGGATTTTCATTTTAGTCCCTCAATGAGGTTATTATATCTGCTTGTCCTGGGATTCTTTTGAAAGACGATGGTCTAAAACCCTTGGATCCTAACATCTTTTAAAATTAATTTAAAAATAAACCTCTAGGCCTCACCTTTGCAGAAAAGAAATGTCTTTAAAAACATGAATAGAATGAGGTTAAAAATCAAAAGGGAAATAAAACACAAAGTGAATTTTTAAAAGAAAAAGATATTTCTGATAACTGCATATTTTTTTGGCCTGGATATTTATCTGAATACCTTGGAAAAACGAGATTTCTTTCAGAAGTAAGTTTGCATGCATGTGTGTGTCTTACTCTTCGTGCCCCGTTCCCAGTTTCATTATATGTTATAGTATGTTTTACTTTAAAGCAGTGCTTGGAGGCAATACTGTTCGCAAGCTGGTTAAAATCCTGTGCTATAGCTATTTCAATTTTAGTATGTAACATTGTATATTCAGGAAAGTATAACACTAAAAAGCAGCCCAAAGTCAGAATGTGCTAACTATGGTATAAGCAGAAATTTTAGTGAAAAGAACATGAGGAAATTAAAAACTAGCAGCTTAATCCACTCGAAAAAACCCTCTGATTTCCCAGCACTACCAAAAGAAATGTGTTTTGGATAAATAAGAAAAGAGAGGAAAAAAGTCAGTTTGTGTTGCTGGGGTGGAAAAGAACAGGTCACCCACAGTAGACATTCTGCATGGCTTTGACAGCCACCTGCACCAGAAGGAAGATGTTTTCTTGGTCTTGGCCTAGGGTAAGCTGAAGAGGCTATTTAATTAACCTCACAAGCTAGATTAGAAATTGGAAAAGCTAAAGAGCATCTTACTGCTCTCTTTTTTCATAACTTTGCTGCAAATTCCACGTTTGATTTCTCAAGTAAACGTATTTAAAGTCTGTCTAATATGAAACCAACTTTGTGTCAGGACAGACATGGGAGAGGCAGCCTGTAATATCAAACTGAGACACACTCACTCTTGCAATGTCCTGGGCTAGGTCCAGCATGTGAAGAGAAGATAGCGCCTCTGGCTATGCTGTAAAGGCCAGTATAGACATTAGCAATGTGGGTGTCTTGTGCAGAGGATGTAGGGCCACCAGTGAGGATGTGGCACCCGTGAGTGCTCTTCACATCTGTTATCCACTGGCTGCTCAAGGCTCCTTCATGAAACAGGAGAAAATAGGAAGAATAGAGCACTAGCCTCACAAGAAGAAGGAAGAAATGGGGAAGAGACAGGGCCAACAGGGAACACAAACAAGTTTTACAAGAGGTTTCGAGAGAGCAGAGATGAAGGTGTGGAGGGGCAGAAGGGAAGGACCAGCCTGCACCCAGGCAGCCTTGCATGAAGACAAGCTAGAGGAGGTTTGGAGGACACATGGGAGAACCCTGCAGGACCCAGCTATGAGGTGTGAATATGGGGCTCACTGGCACAAGGGGCAATCCCCTGAAACCAAGCAAGGTAGTGTAAAAAATGAAGCTCAGGTCACCTTCAGTAGAATTTAACTTCTTTTCAGAGAAAATGAATATAGAAAAGATCTTAGTACCTTTGGTGAGTTCAAAAAGAGGCCAAAAAAATGCATTAGTAATGAACTTCAGGATTCATTCACAGAGAAAAGACTTATCTTGCAGGGTAACTCATGTGTAACTAGGCAAATAGTTTTCTGAGGTACAGCGTGGTTGTTTAGGGGAGCTTGCAACAAAAACACGCGTGGAGATAAGTGGGACAAGCTCATGTAATTTTCTTCACTTGATGCCAATGTACAGGGAAATCACATAAAGAAGGCTGTGGCAATTGGTAAGAAACTGTAAGATAACAGAAAATTTCTAGCAGAAGGAAACCATTCATATTGATGAGAATTTCTATGCAAGTATATAGTGTGCCTCAGGAACTATGTATAAGAATTTTTTAAAAACAATAACAACTGAAATATTCACATAATAAGTGCAAGCACTGTGGACAACAAAATAGAAGACCTTTGGTAATAGCATGGGGTGTGGATATTATAACAGAAAACAGTGGGCTAGCAGTCATGGCTAGAATGCTGGTGTTGGAGAATACGCACTGTTCAGTGAGCATATGACCAAACCGGTAAAAGCAGTTGTTAGTGTTTTAAGTTAATGATGTGGTATTCTGCACAATAAATGGTGAAACAGAATCCTTTTGGGTCTAAATTGCACAAGGAAGGAGAGTGAACAAGATTGTACTGATGCAGTCCTGGGAATCAGCCAAGGGCCAGTACGGCGAAAGGGGGGACAGAGCTCTCATTAACACTACTAAAGGCAGAAATCTGACGGGGAACACTCATTTGGGAAGACCTTAATTTCCAGATAGAGGTTGGAAAGCAAGTACAACTTTCTGCCAGGTGCAGTAAAGAGATCTGGAGTCAATTTCAAGAGGCTCTAAAGAAATATAACAAAACCAAACACAACCCAAGCTTTAAATGACCCCAGCTGAGCTCACTCAGAAATTTGTGAAACTAAATTAGCCACTTGGGCACTCAAGAATGAGCAAGATTTCCTCACTCATGAGCCCTGACTTTTTTTTGGGGAAAAAAAGGATTTAAAGAAACAGACATTTCTAAATAGAAAAAGTGAAAAACCCTAAAATCATAACCCAGCAAGCCCCAGTAATCCATGGTATAGAGTGCTATCATCTGCTTGAGAACAACTGTAGCAGTCATTGCCTCCAGGTGGATCCAGCTGTTGAGGTGAAGAACCAGAAGTCCCTTCCCTTTCTTGTAGCGTCACCAGCTCCCTTTGTACCCAGGCCACACAGTAATCACGTGGGTCTCTCACTACCAGCGCACACATAGCTTGGCAGAGCCCTCATGCTCATCCCTCCAAAAAAATCAACAGGCCTCTGAGCTTGGGTGAGAAGGCCAAGATTCTACTGCCTCCTCTGGGCTGCCACTCCTAGGAACTTCAGGCAGTCCACATTTGCCACTCTCTTTGGAAGAAGGCACTACTGTCATCCTGGTGCTCAACAGTGTAGAAAATGTGTTTCTAAGCAAAACCACGGAGTGGCAGGACCTTAGGAGGGACTCTGTGGAAATGGCATTTTATTGAAGTAGAAATACCAATGATCATTCAAGGGGGATAGGGAAGGGAGGAATAGCAGATTAGCGCAGAAACTATCAGTAAAGAAAGCAGTAAATGAGAGATACCAAAATCCAGGCTCAGTCAAGATTACAAAGGGTTCTAAAACTTCTCATAAAAAGCTTATCTTTATAAAGAGTGTAAGGAAAGAAAAGTGTCAATACATGGTGAGAATGAGTAATGTTGAAGAGTTATCATGCTGTGAGACAAAATTAAGTGAATAATTTGCCACAGACTCCAGTAAGAGCAAGGATGTTGGCCACTGAGGTGACACTGGGATGAGTGGGAATGGGAAAGAAAGCAAAACTCAGACTTTAAAATAGTCCAGTTACAGTATCACACATTCTATACTCCAGAATGTATCAGAAACAGATGCATTAAATACTAGAGTAATAAATTATGATATGAGTTGCATTTTGTGAGCAGAGCATCTCCCTTTAAACTGAACATAAAAAAGTACATTGGTATTTCTACAGTTGAAACATGTCAGCCTATCCCAATACCCTTGTTTGATAGTTAAAGACAGAAGTGGTTTTAAATGTAGTCCAGGAGATACAAGCTTACCTCTAATATTCCCATGGGAGACATCTGTACAGGAACCCATCCATGTGAATTTTCCATAGGGTGCTGAACATCTCTTGCAGAAGAAGGATCCACAAATCTAAGTCAGTCAAAACCACCACACAAGCATGGTAGATGTATCTGGCAACTGAAAAAGCATTTGGATAGAGCAGTTAAGCATTTTTTAGGAACAGACAAGACACAAGGTTGTGTGTGTAAAGGCTATGGCAGTTCTGTCCCCGAAAGGGACACATCCATTCTTGGAGACTTTCAAGACTGAATAAAGACCTGAGCAGCCTGGTCTGAAATAATTATTGACACTTCTTTAAGCAGAGGCTAGACTAGACGTCCTTAGGTCTCTTCCAACCTGATTTATCCTACTATATGCCAAGAAGTCAATTCAACCATTGGTAGCAGATCATTTGTCTTCTTTGGAAACCCTCTGATACATACTAAATGGCAAGACTGACAGTAATGCTACATATGCCACAGTTTCAGGTTTTGTATATCATGCATCACTCATGTAAAACAATATAAAGTTTAAAATACTGAAAAGGTGGGAAAAATCAGAGATACAACAAACATGCCAGGCAGAGAGATTCAAACCACTGAATCAGAAAGGCAGTTTCTACCTATATATGCTTAAAATATTTTTAAGGCTTTTTTTGAAGTATTTACAACAAAGAAAAGTGTTACCTATTAGGAACCTCCCATCAGGACAATTATTTGCAAGATGACACTCAGATAAACCAGGACAGAATTCACCTCTTTCCTCTTCACTTATTAATCTAAATTTTTACTAATGTAAATGAGAGGAAAAACAGTGCCTTTCATAAATGGCTACCTTAAAATACATTAATGTTATACTTCAAAATGTTTCCTTCTTCTTTCAGGTAAATTCTTTAAGAGATGTTATTTACTAGGTCACGTAAGAAAAATGAGGAGTTTTATCACAGATGCTGTGTGCAAAGTCATGCTGAAGCTACATCTTAGCAGTAATATAAACCAGCTAGATGAAACATAACAGTGCCCCTATTTTGTGGATTCCACCACTGGTTTGACTGGCAGACGACCTGCTCACATGCCGAAGAAAGAGTTTATGATCCATTCGAAGCACAAAAGCATTCGAATTAGCATTCAATCAACTAAATTTCATAAGCAACACAGACATTCTGAAATGCAAGATGGGCATGTAATTTATAGTAAACCATCTCCATGATGATGGCTTGTTATGATGTCTTACCCCACATTTAACATTTAATCATGAAATTTTGTAGAAGTTTTGAATTTCCTGGTTATAGTATACTAAGAGAAACATGATGCACTGATAAACTTAAAACTCGAGGATTTATTTATATAGGCTGAAAACATTGTAGTAATTATAAGCATATGTCAAACATGCTGATCTTCACTCAGGAGAAAAAGAAAGTAAGTGGGAGAGCAAGAGCAAAATTTTATAAGCAAACTGACGCAGAGAGAAGGGGAGAGGGGAAACTGAAAACTCTAAAGTTCCCTTTTATTTTTCCTTCCATTTCAAAGTCAAAATTAACTGGAATTTGGATTAAAGAAGGTTTGAGTAGGAAAAAGAAAAATACCCAATGGTCATACTCTGTCCCTTTCTGGTCTTTCAGAGGCATATCTGAAGAGAACATGGGAGCTTTTTGGAGCTGACTCATTTCCAGTTTAAGATGGTTGGTCAGTGATATCACTGACTGGTTGTGATGCTCCGTGCCAATTACCCACCACAATGTCAGTGAAACAAGCTGATGTAACATCTAGATTTATCAAAGTAAAAGCTCTTAAATCACAATGCTTTATTAAAAAAAACCACAAACACAAAAGCACACAAAAAAAACCCCAAAACAAACACAACCAAAAAAACCCCCAAAACAAACAAAAAACTACACCCCCAAAAAAACCCAAAACATTAGGAGAAAACTTAGTCCCTGGAAGTCAGCAGGAGCTTTTGCCATGACCCTCAGTGGAGCTAGGCTTTTACTTTTCCCACAGTTTCTTTTTCCTTTGTTACAGTACCAGACCCTTCAGGTGTGCCACTGTTCTTTGTACTGTCACTCAGTGTTACAATGGGTGTGCAACAACATCTGCAGGACACTGTATTGCTACAACACAGAAGCTATGGCCTCTTTTTAAAGGAGATCACAAAGACTTATCAGACATCCTGCCATTCACTAAGGTTATATCTAATTCTTGCCTTTCACAACAAATATTCCATTATGGCAAAATATGAAGAAACTGATATGCTCAGTGGTATACTCAGTAACTTACCATATACTGCTAATGTATGTGGATGGAAGGAGGAATAATGCTACATTTTAAAATTAAACTATTAATTTACCATTGGGAGGGACATCAGCAACTTGTCAGCAAAAAGATGAGGGAAAGTCAGAGATGAAAAAACAAAACAAATATGAAATGAGAAGAACAAGAATTAAACCTAAGTTATTTCTGGAGGCCCATATTTCTTTCTAAAATATTTCCAAAGGCAAAGCTAGATTGTCCTCAGACTTCGATAGCTGATACATAGTTGTGATGGAGGGTGAGTCTTTCCATGGAGCTGACTAACATGCAGGAGTGCTATTGCTCCGTGCTGTGTATTGATTCATTCTGTCTTAATAAATTCTTCAATTTATGACCATGACTGTCCTTACAAACAATGACTCCCGTATGGCCAAAAAGCTCAAATTCATGGGTCTTCTGTGCAGTATCTGGTCATCCCTAAAATGTTTTCAGGTGAGTATCAGATATCAATAGATAGTTATCTAGAAGACCTTTCCATATCTGTGAAAATGTTTCTTGATCTGTATCACACAGAAGCATGCACTTGAAGAAAATGCTTTGTGTTGTCTTTTGTGGTGCCCGCCACACTCAACACATACTTGCTAAATTGAAAAGTAACTGTATGCAAGCACATTTCAGATTATGATCAGCCTTTAAATAGCTCTGTAACTCTTTATCTCAGATTTGGCACTTTTATTATTATAAAAGTCCTTTCTCATCAGAAATTAATTTTGAAAGAGACTCAGGAAGTCACAGACTTCTGAAAGTGATGTTTAAGTTGCTATGTGGTGAAGTTGCAAAGTTATAGTGATGTCACAGAGGCTATAAGTGTTCTAAAAAATGTTCACTCTAACCAGATATTTTCTCACACCAGAAAGTTTGATCCCTGCTAATTTATTTCCTAGTAGTGCAGAATCAGGCCCTATGCTCTTGTACATTTTTGAGGTTCCCTGAAAATTTTACCCTCAAACACTTCTTCTTTGCTGCCTTTTTTTTTTTTTTGGCTTTCTGCTTACTCCCTGGAACATAATGGAAATTTTGGACCAGTAAGGGAGAGCAGAAATAGTGAGTTTAATGTTTGTTATATGCCAAAAGACGTTACTGAAGCACGGAACTAAATGATGCTCAGCTAGGACAATCTGAATATCCCCAAAATTTATTTAATGCAGCATAAAGGCCAAGAAAGTTAACTGTACTTGAGCAAGTTTTGGGGGCAATCTTGTTTCAAGTCCCTAAAAAAATTAACAAAGACTGGAATTTGTTCCTTTGTTTGAGGAAATCATGTGTGAGTTTCCTATATAGACGTTTCCTCCAGGCTTTAAAACTATGTACCTTGAGCACAACCAGTTTGTATGGAACCAGGTCCCTTTTTCACCCAAACGTAGATATTTCTTAGGGACAGAGTCATTATCCCATACTGTCCCCTATATTTAAGCTCCTGAGTCATTTAAGTGTTATTTTTTAATAAATTGCACTAGATACGTAAGCATGATATAGACAAGGCCCTTCTGCTGAAATTCAGTTGATCAGGAACTGCCCAATTAATACAAAGAAAAGCCCTTCAGTAGGAGTGCCTTGTTTTCAGTAAATAAAATGTCAAGGTCATGATAGCGTCCAGTTTTTCTTTCCACTTTTTGACCTGATTCATGTTGACAACAACATGAGAATTGTCAGAAAATGGGAAATGTGGATGCTTGCCCAACTGTAATGAATAAATTTCTCTGTTGTCATTGCCAAAATTAACAACTTTCATAATTAGGAAAGTTATTGTATAATTTACTGTTGGGAGTATCTGGCATCCTATCTCTATTGAATCAGGGAGAAACAAGTTTCCCTCTCCAGCAGGCTTAGTGGTATAGGTGACTGCAAGAGCTTCAGGCATGACTACATGACTAGGAAAGTCTTGTGCCCTTATCAAAGCTCACATTTCAGTAGATCAAGCTCCACCTTACCACCAGTAAAGTTTTTAGTCACAATTATGCTGATGCAGAACTTCATTCCTCTGGTGCCGAGACACTTATCTTGTAATTTCAAACCTAATTTTATAATGCACATTTTTTTTTACTTTTTTCTTGTTCCAAGATAGTTTTGAAACTTTTTTCCCTACCCTTGTGTTTACCTACTCCACTGTATTCACAAGAAAGCAACTTCTCCTATAAAACAGGATTCCTAGTCCTTCAGTTATGCCTAATAATCCTTTTCTTCATTGTTCCTTTTCAACTTCCTTGAACAAACTTCTCCAGAACTGAACACAGCACTTAAACTAATATTTCCACAGATGTTTTGTCAATGACTTTGATACTTCTCTAACTTTTTGCAAATTCCCAATGCACCAATGTACATTTGTCTTTTTAGTAACTGTTTTACATTGACAGCACGTAGTCCTCTTGTATTGGACTAATATTGCTAAGTCTTTCTTAACAACGTTTCTCACTGCTAAGCTCCTAGTTGCTGCCAGATGTTATTATTACTGTTTAGGATACTCAGTTTCATCCCATCTCTGCAGGTCCTCAAGGTTCTCTTATTCTTTAATGTGATATCATGCTGTATTGGTAATGCCTCACATTTGGATAATTGGGATTCTTTTTTAGGATCAACCAAATCGAGAAATCAAACTGACACCTTCAAACAAGATAAATACCCAAACAAACAAAATAAACCACTAAACTGTTGTCAGTAGAACTGCATTTGTAACTCTTGCCAGTTTAATGGTTAACCTTTCACATGTACCTGTTGTTGTCCCGCTGCAAGCCAACTTCTTACCTTCCTTACAGCCTGCAAAGATGCTTAACCCCAAGGAGATATAGAAGAGGTACAGATGAAACTAATCTGGTTGACAATTCAATAAAGTATTAGGCTAGTTGAGCATATCAACCTTGGGTAAACTTAAATTGTGCTTTACACCTTTTTCTCTTTGTTTCCACCTCTTTCAGGTCCAAAGCCAAATCAAAATTGTGAATCTGCTCAGGCTGAGAAGCAGCGCATTGATGCAACTATTTTACTTTCAGAAACTAAAGAAATTTGTGCAAACAGTCCTGTACTGTACTTTGCCATGTGAGCGCAGTGGTCCATTCAGAACTTAAGGCTCTTTACACCTGCAGAGAGCACATAAATATCTAGGCACTTCACAGGAGAAAAGGGTGGCAGTTAGGCACATAAGTAAAAAACAGAGAGCCAAAAAGCTTTACTTCGCTGATGGATAACCCTGGAATTATGTAAGTAATTCAAGTTAAACAAAAGTTGGATTGCATGCCAGGAGAGTTTTTGAAGCTGCACCTGTAATTCAGGACACCCTGCTCCCAAGGGAGGGCTGCTGGCATTGCAATACAAAGGCTAATGGTGCCTTCTATCCATTCTCTGGTGGAACAAACCAGAAGTTCTCTTCTGTCCACTGTCCCTTCCCTCTATTTTTAACAGAAAAATTTCCTAGGCAGCCATCATTTGCCTTAATTTAAAATACATCTTACAAGGAGCTTTTGTTTGTTTGGAGGAGTAGGGTATAGCTGAGAGTATTCCTCCACTTACACGTTATGTTGCTAAGTGACATTTGGCAATGAATATTGCATGTTGCTCCTGTTTCTCTGAGCCAGCAGCATTTTGTTGCTATGTTCCAGATGTCAGTGTAGTGACATGTCATCCCTGCAAGGATCTGCATATGAACTGGAGGAGAATGAACGACTGGCAGTATCTTCAGCAGCTTTATTGGTGTCAAAACTGATACATTGTTAGTTATGAAACTCATTTTACTGGCAGCTTCCAAACAGAATTTCTCAAAGCCTTTAAGTATTTTTTTAGATGTTTTGAATAATAGGGCCAATATAAAATCTACTTTTAAAGACATATATTTTATGAAATAAACAAAAGGGAAACTTCACTGTCTTTTTTTTTTAAGCTTCCTCTTTTCTGTATAAAAAAACAGGTTAGAAATTCATAACAGACATGCATACACCACAACACAAAAAAAGGTATTGAAGACAGCTTATATTTCATAACCGTGCTCTGAAAATAAGTATGTGGGTAGATATTTTGGTCTCTCTGAGATTTTATATATGACATCTATCTCATACTATGATTTTGGCTCCTTATCAAGATGCAAAATATTCCATTTTCCTACCTCTTAAGCAGCTTGGGGCATGTATTATATCTTGTGCAATTAACATCTCTTTAAATATATTCAAAAACATGCCTAGAGCCCTGGGACTCAATGTGTATGCTGTCATTTTTAAAATGCACTTGTGCCAACATCACGACATAAACAGTAAATCAAATAGATGTATTTCTCTGACATCAATCTTTGTTTGCGCTACAGCTATGGATTTACCAGAGACTTTGAATAAAGACAAGCAAGCAGAAGGGTTACCCAAAAGCAGACCAAGTGATTGAGGTGTTACTTGAAGTCTTAACTGAGTCCTTAGTTCCTGTCCTCATACAAGAAGGGAACAGAATTTCATAAAGCACCATCCTACAATGGGTAGGTCACTTCATCCTCCTGGCTACGCACTGGTAATCCAGAATCTACTTGCTCTTCAAGCCTACATAAACACTGTCTTTTCACCCTTTCACAGAAGACGATGCAGCTTCCCTCAGGCTTCCTTACGCCATACTCCCAGTACATATATTCCAACATTTGCTGTGTCACCCACAGATGTATCGCAGGTGGCAAAACTTTTACTGAACTTTAGGTTGGATGCAAGAGTCAGATGAAGACAAGTCTCAGTGAAGTTTTCAGGATTTCAAAGTCTATAATGTATGCTTAGCTCGGAACCTGGAGAGCTGGCCTTGTGACGTTCATCTTACTGTTTGTGGTCATGAAGTTGAGTATATGAATATGTTACTTTTGCCAGACCAGGGCCCCTTAGCTGTAAAGTAGCCGAGAATACATAACTGGGTGGAAACACCTTCATGTGAAACGCATTGGCAAAATGCATTGGGGAGCTGCCTTTTTCTTGTATTGCCTCTAGATCTGTAACAGATGATAAACATATCCATAACTCTTTGATCAGTACAAAAATAGATGTGTTTATCTAAAATCTGTTACAGGGCAATATACGAGTATTTTAAATGTACTCAATGCAAAATCTTATCAGGCGGGAAAGCGGAATGAACCATTTGCTTCATGTTCTTTTTCTATAAAAAGACTTGTTTCTGGAGAGAAACTGCTTAAGAGAGCAAAAAGGTACATAAATTGACCAATTTAGCAGCACTGGTCAGATCAGGGATACAGTAACAAATTCCTGTTCTCCTGATTTAGTAAGAGATAAAATGTTCTGTTTTCCAAGAAACACAACAACATAATTAAGTGAAGAGAATACATATTAATGGTTTAATAAGAGAAAGGGAAGAAAAGGGATTTCTGAAACTGCAGCTGTGCTTGCAGACCAAAATACTTCTTTTTAAATAAATGTAAGGGATTGACATTGAGTGGCTCACTGTAAGGAGTACATCGTCATTTGTACAGGTGTGACAATGCAAAGGGTCAGGCTGTGTGAAGTGAGTTGTTGCTTGACCTACTATTAGTGACTGCCCAAAGCTTTCTTTTTGAACACCCACCAGTGAAAGGCACTGGTCAAGGTCTCCTTGTTCTTATGCACAGACACGTGTAGAGCCTTACATGAAAAGCCTGGTTTCTTCTCTCCAGTTACAGAGATTGTCAACTCCAGCTAAGGCCTTCATCTGTTTAGTCATGGCATCAACCAAAAGATGATTTAATTCTGAAAGCTGACCATTCCGAAGGAAGTCTGAGATAACCTCTTTCCCCATTACAGGCAACACTGGTGCCTACATCACCCTGCAGGAGAACGAGCTTTGTTTCCTTTACTTTTTTTCTCTTTTAGAGGCAACTTTTGCCAAAACGTCTACTTTCCAACTCTGTAATTGCAAGCCACAGTACAAATAAAGAGCAGGTTCTGACCAATCTTTTTGAAAGATTTTGTTCTGCTGCATGGATTAGCTTTACACGGCAGTGAAGCAAACCATTACATACATGTAAATGCCTGTAGGCAATGAACAAAGTGGTAACAGTGGCCTATAATTGCATTGGGTTGCTGATTTCTCTCTGCATTGTAATTTTTACGAAGGAAATGTTTAGATCCAAATTCTGACTCTGCTGCAGTGACTCCTAGGACCGTGGAGCTAATGCAGTTCTAAGTATACTGCAGGAATTGGATGGGATAAGCAAACTATGGATGTCTTATGGTGAAACAGCATATCTTTTATATCTCGAGGCTTAGCTCTATTAAGGACTCAGAGGAAATTGTTGTCAAAAACTGTCTTGAAAATAATTTAAGGATAGACTGAAGTGACTTACACAAAACTTTTTTTTCAGGCTTTGTACCCATCTAGAAATTACACAAGTGGCCAAGTGACTTTTCAGCAGTGCTTAAGAACTGTGGTAAGCTAAACTCTGGCTAATGTGTTTCCTAGGTATGAGAGTTAATATATAGTGCTATATTTGAATTTTATTAGTGTTATTTAAATAACCACTGGAAGAAAGCACTTATAGCTTGTAACTACTATAAATATTGTTGCATTGTAAACAAATGCCCTGTTCCTAAATAGAGGTGTAAATCAAGAGAGGCCCATATGAGTCAATGCAATAATACTACCTCCACCAAACTTTAGATGATCGTTATTTTCAGAATTCAAGTTTTCCATCCCTTGAGAACCTTATTCCTACATCCTAAATCAAAATCACCAAACACATCCCAACAGTTTATTCTATAAATATACCCTTCGTTCCTTCAATACTGACAAAAAGAACATTGCTTCAAAGCTGAGCCAAAACCCAAACCAGTACATATTCCAAAAGTGAAGTGAGGGAAATAGATTCTTGTTCAGGAATTTGTCCAAGTAGAATTGAGTGCAGTACAGCTGCAACATAATAAAAAGCAATGCTGGAATCCATGGCTAGCCTTTCCTCTGTACTACAGACAATGCCAGAGCTCTTAACTCTTCAGAGACTCCTTGGGAGATGTAACAAAACGGCCAACCAGCCATTAAATCCTAGAATGCTATATATGTGGTTATGTAAATCCTATGTAAAGCAGTTCTATAAGAATTCCAGATGAGATCCATAGGCTGAATAAGTGGCAATAACGCAAATAAATTCAAGGATAAGAGGGATAGTCAAAGGCAAGGGAGATAGATAGTCAAAGAGAGATGTCAACGTCAATTTTTTTTCTGAGTTTACATTTCAGAAAGGTAACTGTTTGGCATATTTGATCCTAGTGCATGTCACCACACAGAATGAAATCAGATAGGCATTCTCACTGTGAGTCTTCATAATTTATTCCTAATTTGGTGAAAATTTCCTTGAATCATTTTAGTATGTAATGGTGGTTATGTTCCAAGGCATTTTGGAGGAGTAAAAGAGCAGAGGAAAGCAAAAGGATTTGAGGTGGAACAGCATGTTGGGTTGTTTGTTCTGTCCTTTGATTATGCCTATTTAGTTAAGGCATCGGATGCTTTGGTTTGCTTTTCTGTAGCATGCAATTATTGTGGGATAGCTATGTCAAATAAGTGAATGTTTTCCTTTGATCAAAAAAGCGATGAAATATGCAGCCATTCTGAAGTGTTCTGGGACTAAGCTCCCTAGCACAGCTGCTGATCAAACTCTCACAAGCCCCACAGATAATTCAGATCCCTGGTACAAGGTTGTTCTAATAAAAATCCATTGGTTGAATTGGTCTTAGAATTAGTTTCATCTGAGGGCATACCATCTTCGTAATTTCATTTAGAAGATATTTGCTGGCACCTGTCATAACCTTTAGCTGCAATTTCAAGGCCCTGTTTTTGACAGGGTTTGGGGGTTTCTATAAATATTTACCACGAAGGCACTTGAATGAAAGACTAAATGATAGAAACTATGTATTTAAGCAATATGTACTGAAGAAAGGGAAGTGAGAGATGTTTTTACTACAGGTATTTACTACTCAGGCATTCACCATAGATCTGTCATAGACAAGATAGTGTCAAAACACAGAACACTTTCAAGTCTAGTATATACATATACACAGTCTTTACATTTCAGTGGCTAGTATTCAGCAGTCTGTAATTGGAAATTAGTGAAACTTTCTGGAAATAGCTTTCAAAAATTGGTCATGGAAATGAAAGAATATGGAAAAAATCTGACTAGAGTTTATGACCATGATAAAGATGAGGCAATAGTGAACTTTGATTTGTTATTTGCTAAAGAATAGAAGTGTGATGGCAGGTCAAAGGGATACCAGGCTTCCTGGTAATTTGGATAGATTTCTTTTGGAACTGGTATTTGTTTCTTATCCTTGAAGTGAGTTTTGGTGCAGGACTCAAACCATCAGGGATGTAACCGTGATGTGACCTTACAGCTTTGTGCTTCAGAAATGTCCTTGACCATTTACCTCCTGCTAGTTAGACTGTAGGTTGCGTGCTCCATGGTAGCAGCTTGGAGCCAGTGCTACATGACTGCAGAGGTAATTCTTAGACTAATAATGGAAGAAATAATTGAGGATGAAAAAGATTTAAACACATGGTGCTCAACTTTAGAAGAAACTGAAGCAGCATCCCATGTCTTCTCATTGCAATGAATACCAATCACATATAAGGCTATTGTTGATACCGTTATTACTATTATTAATTTTATAACTATGGACCAAAGGGACCAGAGTCATATTGGGATTGATATAGTACAAATGAGTAACAAAGGCGGCCATTCTTGTTTAAGAGAATCTATACCTATAAACTGGGACACAGTTCAGAAACACATGGACAAACAGACTAAGGTGCCTGTCTGGTGCAACGAAGTCATGGATCTAGCAAAGGGCAAGGTTAGGCCCGAGTGCATTGTAATTGCAAGATCAAGAGTCTAGATATGAAGACCTCTACATAGAGAATCCTGGTTCACAAACTTCATTCTTTCCCAATCAGGACAGCACTTAGGCCTGAGCTTAAGGTTGATGCAACATAGAACATATTCTGAAGTGGCTGGTATGCCTGTGCACTGACTTGAATTGGGAAATTCTTCTAAGGGCAGGGTCTGCAGTTCCAGTCTGAAGACAGGACAGGGACAACAGTAACAAGGAATAAATATACCGAAGACGTACTGTTTCTTCTTTTGTCAAGTGGCTCTAATTGTTAAGTTTTACTTCTGATTTTCCTGTGGCCTTGAGCAATATCAAAGACTTGTTCATCGCGAACAGGTCAAGACTTCTGTCATACATGATTTTATGATAGATAGATGATGATAGAGACAAACTATGTGTATGACAGGCAAAGGAAAGAAAGGAAGAAAAAGCAGAACATTCTTTCTATTCAACCATGCTATACCAAACCCTATCTTGCTGTAGTACTTTAAAAGCTGGTTTAAATTAGCTATGACTATTTATACAGCTAAAGTCTACAAAATCGTTAACTTATTTAACACTTTCTGTAAAAGGTACTGCATCATTTCTCATTTCTTTTAAGAACACTTGAAACTGATTAAACATTTCCCTTGAGAAGCTACCTTATTTTATTTTGTATTTTAATTTATTTCACTGCATGATTAATTTGTAATCAAGACTTGTTTTGATTTTCAAAACCATATTTTAAAACCAAACACGAAGTAATAACTTGTGGATGGCTTGCAAAATAGTAAAAATGTGTTCCATTAAGAAAAAAGAAGTATTGTGCAAATTTCATGCGCCACAGAATTAACCACTCTTTGGTAATTCTTCTAAAAGTGAGTATGATCAAAGCATCCCAAAGGTCAAGTGTTTGGGGATAATGGTAAAGCTTTAGGGCCTAAAAAGTCAAGAGAATGTGAGTGACAGCATAAACGTGAATGGTCATCTTATCTTACATAATTGCCTCTTAAAAATTTTGACTGCAGATTTAAGGTAGTTATGCTCTCCAAATTTTTGAACTTTTGGCAAATTAGTCTCCTCCAAGAATGAATGTTTCTTTCTTTGTTTTTATTAAAATATATGTAAATCTCATTCAATTTAAAAATTATGCAACCAAATCTCATCACATTTCTCACGACCCTTGTCCTCACTGGGGCTGTGCACGGGCAGTGTCTAAAGCTAAAATCTTTTGAGTTAAAAATAATGTTTATTTCTTCTCATGTTAAAAAAGAAAAAAAAAAACACAACTACTTTTGACTCTGACTTTTGTACAGAACTGATTCTCACCAGAGATCTTGGCAAGTGCATCTCTTCCAAGAATACATGCTCAGCGCCATTTGTCCATTAGACTTGCTAGAATTGAGCAAATATCGTACCACGGAGTGAATGGTCCAACAGAACATTTCAAACTGCTCCAGAGAAATAATTGACCAGCTGAAAATGTAAGGTAACACTAGAACTGAGATCACTGAGTAATGTGATCTCATTCTGAATGTGGGTGTTTTATTTGTTTGCTTTTTGGGGGTGGGTTGGAATGTGTATAAGCCAAGATTTGATTACCAGGGATTAAGAGTGGGGAGAGGGAGTAGAGATAGATGGCCAAAGGAGTATGTTTAAATAGAGATGAGCACAGATCAGCCATTTTATACGACTCTCCTGTCGAGAAATCAGGAGGTTGGAAGTAGAGAGGGAGGATAGAAAAAGGTCAAGTCCCCCAGTACTATGTTTAAAACTTTCTCATTTTCTCCCATAGTATTTGGGAAGCAGAGTGAGGGAAAAGTCTTCACTGCCTTTATTTAGGTTCTCCCTGGCTTCAAAGATTGGCAAGTTCTTACTATATTTTTACAAAGCAGACTGCTTTTCAGGCAGGTTTTCTCAAGTTCTTGCTTTATGAGTTTTGGAGAAAGATTCTGGCCAGAGATGTTCAGAAGAAAAAGTGTTTGCAGTCTTTGGAGGTTGTTAATTCCTGGAAAAACTTCTGGCAAACTCCATCTCACCAAAATTTCACAGAAAATGTTTGTTAGAATTTGACCAGTTTAAATGAGTTTCTTGTGTTGGTGTCTTTACCTAGTGGAAGTTCGAATCGTGCTTGGTTTTACACACAAAGTTAAGAAATGCTGCCAACATATACAGCTCTCTTCTCTCCGAAATATTTTATTTATTTACTCTGGAGTCTGAAGACAGCTTGGAGACATGTCTCTTGCCAATGGTATTTGCAGTGGTATTCACAGAGCTGTCCTTTAATTTTTAGAGTCAGTTTGCACTTATTTCTTTGACTCATGTAGGGATTAATTTTTAGTAATAAGTCTTCTAACAGTGTCTGAGGTTGCCACCATTGTTCTGGTGGTCATTGAGCTGGCCATCAGCCTCCAACATTTGAAGGTTTACTAGACTGCTATGTAAAACCACCTTATACCTTGAAAGTAAAGAGGACCTGAATACTGTGAAATCTTTATATAAAAATATAGATCAAGGATCTACTGATTCACATGTCATGAGTGCTTATAAGGATGGAGGATGGGAAGAGGTATTTTGGAACAGCGAATCCTCATGACTGCTGCAGAAGCAAGCTGGACACACCATCTTTTCCAGGACTGTAACAGGTTCCATCATGAAACTAAATAGGGCTTAGACATGGGTTGTGAACTTTTGCTTCCTACTACTGACACCTGAAAGCTCTGATCTCTAAGCACCTTCTTGTAGATCTCAGCTGAAATACTGTCACGACTGGCATATACTCATCTTTCTTTGGGTTGAAATAGTTTAAAATATTTTCTTCCCATGAGCACTGACAGGTATTAGATCCCTCCCTCAGCCTCCATCTTACTCAGATAAACATACCAATCTAATTCTTCCCATAGAGTTGGCTCTCCAGTACTCTAATCAACCTAATAGCTCTTCTCTGTGTTTCTTACACTTTGAATGGGATTTTCAGAACTGAAGTATTTTCCAGCAGTGGTAGATTTAGTTTCTGCTCTTGAAAATTAAACCATTGGTGAATTATATCTTGCAACAATGAGCCCCACAGTTATTCATTTAGGATGTTAGGAAAGAGCCTTCCAGTTTGCCCCAGTCTGTGTGCAACATGTAACACAGTGCTCATGGATGTGGTGGCAAGGCAAATGAATCAAACAGAAACAAGAAATGGTATTCAAATCTGGCAATTTGGCATGATGTTTCTGTAGCTACACCCTCAAGTTCAGACCAGATCTCTATACTTTAAAAAAGAATATTTGTCTGCAAAAGGACGGTACAGATGTTTTTGTGTGCATTTGTGTGTGTACTTTAATATATGTCACATTCTAAAAGGCTTCTTTTAAGGTATAGCTTTATCACAAGTGAAACGAACTACATTAATTTCTGGTGGGAATTTGTGAAAATTAGTGGAATTGCAAAAAATTAATTATTCTCCAAATATTTAAGAATTTAAATAATAATTACTCTCAGCTTTAAACTTACATGAAATACATAACTATCATAGCAAACAGCTTCAAATAATTCATATTCAAAACAGCCTTGCCAATTTATAACAGCTGAGGATCTGTCCCTTTCCTGCTCAAACACATAATATTTTTTAAAACTTACAACCCACAAGACAACAGCCCCGTACCAGGAAAATGAACTATCCACTAAAATGGAAAATAAGAAAGAAAGAAGGAAAGAAAAACAAATCTGCTTTACAAGAAGAAAATGAGACATTCCTAAAGCATTTCAGGATGACCACACACCAAGTGAAAAAAGAAGACAGTTCAAAACGCCTGCCCCACACAAAGGATAACTCCACTTGGCAGAATACAAGACTATCTCCTTTTACTAAGAACTACGCACCAATCAGTCAACACCACCTTAAGTATTTTTCCACCTTTCACAGAGTACATCAAAAGTTCAACACATACCACCAGCCAAGTAGAATATCCAGTAAGCTATACACATCCACATATATCTATATATATACGTACAAACACATATAGCATCAAGTATTCCATTTTGAGAAAAATAAACCCCAGACATTGAGAGCAGCTATATGACACTGTTTATCCCGTCATTCATTAGATTTCTCACTTCTTAACAGTTTCTGATAGAAAGCTATGCAATATTTGTCTTTCCATCCTCATGTTGCCAGCCACATACGTATACATACACAAAAACCTTCAGGTAGCCTCAGAATCACCAAAATTAAATACTGTACAACAGCAACTGCTTTGTTTATTGTTTCTGTTTCTCATAGATGTTCCAGCTATAATCAGAATGTAACGAATACCAATGGACTTAAAAAGGTGAAAGCATCTGAGAAAATTTACACTCCTTTTCTAGGGTAAGCAATGGAATAAAAGAAAAAAAGGAGGAGAAAAGCCTGAGACTGTAGTATCATCACTTTAAGCTGTCTAGCAGTCCTTCCCAAAGGAAAGGGAGTTTTAGAGAGGGATTTGGAGAAAAGCAACGTGATAGCTTTACGGATATTTTACAGGAAGTTCCCTCTAAATCTGGCCATCAAAACCACAAGGAAGTGTCAGGAAAAAAGACTGGGGAAGAGACAGACTTTTTAGTAGGACTTGTAGCAATAGGACATGGGTTCATGGTTTTAAACTAAGAGGGTAGATTCAAACTGGATAAGGAACACATTTTCTATGGTAAGGGTAGTGAAACACTGGAACAGGTTGCTCACAGAGGTGGTAGATGCTCCATCCTGGGAAACATTCACTGTCAGGTTGGACAGGGCTCTGAGTGACCTGATCTAGTTGAAGATGTCCCTGCTCATTGCACTGTGGGGTGTTGGACTAGATGACATTTAAAGGTCCCTTCCAACCCAAACAATTCTGCAATTCTATGATAAGAGTTTCAGCTACCTGCATGGCTAGGAAGCACTATGTGTTGGAGATGCTACTTTTGTTAAATTTACACATTGCTTGGATGTGAGAATTTAGATGATAAGATTAGGGACTTCAACCATGTTGAAGTCCATGGTTATTGAGAAGCACACAGTGAGAAGGTCTGTGGTGGAAAAATCTGATTCAGCCAAACTAAGTTTGAATAATTAGTAAGTCATTCGCAAAAGTGTCAGACTAAAAGTTTGTTTAGGACAAAAGGAGACCAAAAAGAAATACATTGGTGGATCTATGAATCTTCAGCAAAGAGATGACAAAGGAATTTTTTGTTTTAGGTACAATTTCACAAAGTTAGAAGCCTTCAACTTCCTTAGCAAGAGCCGGAGGATACTCCAAAAGATGTGTTAAAGAAATGATTAGAGAAGCAGCCAAAGAAAGCCAGACCTGAGAGATCCCAGAGAGATTTCAAGGCAAGCAGAAGCAGAGAGGCCAAGAGAAGTTATGGTTATAGCAGTGAGTCTGAGATCTGGCAAAGCATATGCCATTAGATGTGAAAGAATGGTTTCATTTAAGGGCAGAGGAGGGAAGCCAGATTGGAAGAGCTCTAGGAAGAAAAAGTGTAAACAGCACATTCAGAAAGCTTAGAGATGAAAGAGTGACTGCAGATGGGTCAGTAGCTAGAGATGCAGAGTCAGAAGTGGTTCATTTATGATATGAGAAACTTAACATGAGATATAGCAAACAGAACAAACTAGAAACAGCAAAAACACAAACCAGAGGAGACCAAGAGGTTAAGGACAGGAATAAGGGAGGGGAGGAGAAAGGGCACACAAGACATGAAGAGCTAATAGAAAGGGTAAGAGGAGGCAAGCGGGAAAAAGTAATTGAAAACAATACCTGAAGAATGTCTGTGTCTTTGACCTGGGAGAAAAAGAAGGAACAGGGAAGGGCCCCAGGCTAACAGGAGGAGGAAGGTCATGTCACATGTTTAAAAAAAAAACAACGGAGAAGTCAAGAAAGAAGAGAGGCCGAGAAGAGATCTAAGCTAAGAACTCCTGTCAGGAGACAAGGGGGAGAGTTTAAGCGGTGACTTAGAGGTGAAGAGATTGATAGAACCACATTAGGGTACAATTAAACTTGAGGTAGTGTAGCCGTGCAGCTAGGCTGACAGCAGAACTGAAAAAGTAGAGAGCTGACAGGTAATGAGGTGAGTATCATAAGCTTTTTGAGATGCAGTCAAAATTATAGGGTTCATATTCATTAATTTCAAATTTCTCCTTCTAGAATTAGAAAGGCCTATATTAGAAGGGGCATCCTGCAGGATGGAATGGATGCTTCATGATAGTTACAGAACATAACTATAAAGCCTGTTAAAAAGCAATGCTATATGAGAATAAGCAGATTTATAGTAGTCATGAAATCACAGAAAAGTCTGAAATTAGCAGACACATTTTTATGACATGCATAGTTTAGTCACAGAGTTATTTTGTGTAAGCTTAGTCTGAATGAAGGCAATAGACACATTTCCAGTAAAATATTTCCAGTTGAATACAGTGATATTTCCCCACATGGAAGACCCAGCCCTCTCTTTCCATAGCACAGTGTTCCTTAGCAAGGTCTGAGAGTCCTACGGCGCACACGTGCAGCAGCTGCAACACTAATGCAAATCACAGAAGGCAGAGACTATGACCATAGAGCAAGATACAGACACCATTAGCCATGTTGGCTGCATTATGAACCAGATCAGGAAACCAATCCAGGCTAAAACTAACCCAGCAGAAGGTTTATTTTTAAACTGATTCATTTCCCAATCACCTTTGCTGACTAGCTGAACAAAGGTGTGCACTTACAGAAGAAAGGGGATGGATGAATGGTGGCAGAAGGGAAAGGAGGGGACAGTTGTCTTTTAGCATAAGCTTGGCATTTTTTTGTGTCTCCCCAGGGACTAAATTACCTTGCAGAGAGACAATGAATAACTAAGTTATTTTAGTCCAGTCTCAAATTAGTAAAATTACGTTGTATGTAAGTCTTCCAACTTCTCCAAGCTACACTGGACTCTCATGGTGTGACATCTTAGACTCATTCCCTGCACCAGAGGAGACAGCTTGTACCTGGCACAAGTGAAAGTGAACCCAAGCTTCTTAAAAAGCCAGCTTATACTCAAAGTCAGCCAATTATTTTTTTTTAAATTGTTCTTCCTTTCCTTAGCTTACTTACAGTGTTGTTCCTCATGTGTCCTCATATAATTCTTCTTTTTCCTCAATGTTTTGTCCACCCCTCCCAAACTTTATATTGCAGCTATGCCCCTTTCCTTTTAGTTTGTCTAAGTGCCAATACTGTTTCTCTCCACTGAAATAGTGACCTTATAACACAAAGACACCCGGGAGCAAGCACAGTTTTATCTGTCTTGCTGTACATAAGCTCCTCTATATCCCATCTCATCTATCATTTCTTCTTTCCTCCTCCTTTCCTCCCTGCTGAATTATCTCAATTTATAAGATATTGGTTAGCCCTTGTTTGTAGGGAAGGTAGGAATCAAAAATGATCATTTAACTCACGCCTTCCAACAGGCTTAGGGTCAAAAGTAGTCCTAACCCCCTGCCACTAAGAACAGGCAGTGGGGACTTAGCACACACAGTCTGCACCACAGGAGAACGTCAGCTGAAATGTGCTTTGTCAGCTGAAATGACACCTTTGGAGAAGCACTGAATCTGCTAATGCAGCAAATTCTGTGCAGCATGACCCACAGAAATACACTGTTTTGAATCTGAAATCATCCCAGAGCCAGGGTGCAATTTGAAGAGGCAGGGGAAAGAACAGTCACTCTGTAGTATCCCGGACTTAGTGGTCTGAATGGTTTGAACAAGGGTTCAAACTGGTTGTCACACTTCCTAGACGTATCTAGATTGAATGCCTTTTTTTTTTTTTTTCCTTCCCTTCTTCAATCAACACTGAATTGTTTACATGAACACTAATGGCTGCAGAGGAGACATTGTGAGAAAGACTTGTTCAGTAATTCATTGGACAGGGAACGTATTTACCCAGACCTCCTAGGTCCAAGATCTAACCACTTGTCTGGTGGGGCTTCTTGGATAGCACCTTTTCTCCAAATCATTTTCTCAGGAAACAAAAATGGGATGGTGTCATTTTTGCTCTGAGTTCAGACAAAATAATTTCTGGAACCTCTAAACTGTTCACAAAAATAGGGACTAATTGTGTTTTAGCAAGCCCTACCTGGAGCCTTCAGTTTAGAACCTTGTTTGGAAATGCTGTCCTGTGAAATTGTGCCTGTTTCACGAACAAGAAAAAGTCTGTCTACAGAGTTCACCTGCTGGCCAATGTCAATTATTGTCAATCTGGTTTTTTTCTGGCCTGTTTACTAAAGCTATAAAAATTAGACAATTTGTAGTAATTTGAAGTGAGTATCTTAACTTTCACATGAGAAATGGTTTAGATTCTTCATGCTTCTTACAGACCTCATTTCTCTTTTCAGCTTGCAGCTCCAAAATGCCCAATGACTTCTCTATGCTTTCACACATACATCAGCAAGAGGTATAACTGTAACTCAGACTGTTGAGAGCAGACATATAGGTCTAGAGGGCCCTTGTTTTTTCTTAAAAAAAAAAAAAAAAAAAAAAAAAAAAAGACTACAGGGAAATGGCCTTCTAGTTCATGAAATTAACGAACAGGCAGAATAATTTGTGGAAAACAACTGTTTCACAGGACCACCACCTGCAGTATGGGCTGGATCCCACAACGTGGAAGAAATCCAGAACATCATTTCAGATTAATTTCTTGACATTTCAGCCTTGTCCTGCACCCCATCCACCAACGCAGAACATATTCAAGAGCAACAAAGATACTTCTGGCGACAAACTGCAGCCATGGGAAACTGGAATGCAAGTCATGCCATATCTACTGACAGCTCATAAAGTACTCCACAGCAGCGCAAAAGATGTATTTTCTATGCCTGAAGATCATGTAGCTTGGTCTGGGTTTTACTAAATAGTACTGAACTTTTGGCTGTTTATTCCCAACTTAGTGATGTAAGCTGGCCTCCCTGGAAGCCAGACTCCAACTGCAGCAACGACGCCGTACACATACACTGCATGGAAAGAGTTACCTAGTAATAAAAAACATATGAAGCTCTGAGATCAGTTCCCTGTTCTCCCTCCCCAGGTGTTTGTTCATGGTTGTGATTTGTGCACAAGCCTATAGAAAATGCTGCGTATACAAGCCAAGATATACAAAGACTTTTGGGCTCCCAACCCCTATCTAAGCGCCTAGCTTTGGGTTCCTAAAGAAAAATGGGGGACCTAAATACCTTTGTAGGTCTCGCCTGCAAGATCCAATTTGAATGCTGGGAGGGGAGGGGAGTGAGGTTTCCTGTTGCTGCTCTCTGGAGAACAAGCACCCTGAACTTTCAGCCCAAATGTTTACTGGAATCACTTGGTATTCAGCTAGCTCTGATTTTATTACACAGATGCATTCATTTGTTTCATGTATAATTAATATCTTAACATTCACAAAACTAACCATTGGTTCTGCACCCGCTGTATTTCAGAACTTCTCATATACCAAGATACTCTTTGATATATTCCACCCAACAACCTTACCACATAATTCCTTTTCTTAAACTTTCTTTTATGGCCTACATCTTTTCTTTTGTAGAACAAAACAAACACAGGCACAAGATCTTTAACTGGTGGTGGACTTTGGCCTTATTCCATTGACAACAGTGTAGTTACACTCTTATTTACCAGTTTAGGATTAAAACCATTTAACACACAATTACATGTTCTTTTCTGAGGTAAGTGGGTTGCTGCATCAGAAACTGATCTGAGAATTAAGACTATTTGCAATATCTTGGAAATCGTCCTGCAGTCCTTACTCAGACCTTCATTTCCATTGAAGCTTTATGAAACTATTTCCACATTTTTACTTTTGATATCAACAGACCCACTGATACTCACAGTTTTTCTCCCTTCACGTCACAAGCAACTTTTGCAAGAGTGCTATTCAATCCTTCAATATGTGTAGCATCATTCTTATTAAAAATTTCATATAGACCCAGTAGCCTTACAGGCTTCTATCAGAACTGCCCGACTATTTTATTAGTAAACAACGTACAAGTATTTTTTCAGCTTCACGTATACATAGTTTATTTCCTTACTTTGTTTATGGAAAGGTCACACAGGCAACAACCAGCACTTCCTAAAATCACTATATCACCTCATCTACTTTTTTCTCAATCACTGGGACAATTCTGTCAGCAAAGGAAACAGGATTGGCCTTCTGACATTTGTTTCTTATCAATCCATGCAAGGTGCTTTGATTTGGTTTTCCTCCCTCATCTTATATGGCTCCTGACAGAACCTGTACTTCAGATGTGGAACTCCTTGCTGCAGAATTGTGCACATACTAAAAGCCTACAGGCATCCAAGAGTAAATCAGACACCATGAGAGATAAATCTATTGATGGCTACTGAACACAAAGGAATACTTGAGCCACAGATTGCTCTATTTTTGTTCTCTTCCTGAGGTATCTATTGCTGGCCATTGCAAGGGAAAAGAAAGACCTCAACATGTCTTTGATCTAACTCAGAAAAGACTAGTCCTGTCATATGTACTGACTGTTTAATAGTATGTCCGGATATTTTCTAGGAGGCAAATTTAAGCCAAGCAGTCAGTAAGACGGAAAATGCCTTTGCCCTTTTCCAGTTTCTATTCCCCATAAATTCTCAGAATAATCCCAGGTCTTTCACAGATTGCTTTTGCCAGAGCTTTGAATACTTTGATATGGATTTTACTGGTCACTGCTGATTTGAACACACATAACTCGCATATCTTCCTTAGACTGATCTTTATTTTGGTCTCTTCTCTTACTCTTCCATTAAAGTTTTCTTTATCACCTTCTTTTACTTTACTCATTTTGCTTTTCTTGATACTTTTTATGTCCTCCTTTTTAAAACACTTATTACACCTTAGCTATTGCTCCTTTTATTCCTACAGGTTTTTTTACATTCATTTTTAATTTTTATTTTACAACCAATTCCTTTCCAACCCTCAGAGTTCTCTTGATGCATTCAATTTTGTCTCTTCATGTATGTCTTAGCTCAGTTTTGGAAATAATTTCCTATTTTATTTTTCTTTGGAATCATGGAACAATTTTTGCTGCCTGTTATATTAATTGGATTTTTTCTCATTGGTTTCAGAGAGCAGGAGAATTGTCCTTATACATGTATGTAGTGTGTTTGCGCGTGCCTACAGAACCTGAGCTCACTTTAGAGGAAATAAGAACAGACCTTTGTGTCCAGGGATCATGGCTGGCACACAGCCTTGGCTAACCCAGACTACCACAGCCACTGCCAGAACCATCTATCTGCCAACCTCTCAAAAGACTTTTGTTCACACGCTTCCTTACAGCAGCCTTAGATTCCAGCAGTGCTGTACCAGGTCCCAGCAGATAGCTAGACACTATGTTTATTTTAAAACCTTTCTTCTCTAGTCCACCACGTTGCAATACAAAACATACCTGACAGATACAAAAGTTAATCAGAAAGGTGAAAAGAAGTCACAAATGATTTTAAACTCATAACATAATAGTTTGAGTGTCAGCAGATGTCAACCATTATGTGGCTACATAAATATTTATAACACAATTGTTTGTAAGTACTTTGGAATATAACTGTATCCCTTTTTACTGGTTCAATGGCATTCTGTGAAAAGATTAATATTTGCAAAGGTTACATACAAGGTGCACACTTATCCATTTCATGTACTATACTCATAGGTATGTATAAGAGATGCAAGATACTTCAAAGATGAAGTGATTTAGATTCCAATCCTAACAATTAAGCGTGAGAGTACTGCCTCTAAGATGGCTGGCAGATCAAGGCCTTCATGAAAAAAAAAAAAAAAAATCATATTAATTCTTGAAGACAGCTAAAGAACTTAGAAAAAATCTAATGCAGAATTTTATCATTTTAAATTGCCCTATTTTACTGCCTATATTCCTTTCTATTGCAGTGTAATGAGATGCTCATGATAAGGAAAAAAATGCTAATGAAAGGATAGGTTTTCAATTATTATTTATTTGTTTTATGGTAGTGCTTTAGTTACCCCTCAGTTCAGTGGCCAGTATCTCATTGTCTTTGTCACTACACACGGAAGCACAAGGCGACCCCAGCCCCAGAAAATTCCCATCTTGGAAGCAGTGTTCCTCATGACTTCTTATACTGTAGTGCAATGAAATGCTTAGAATTATCAGTTATCTTAGAAAGATTATCATCTGGTCTGAGCTTCAGCAAGGGAAAGTCAGAGGAAAATACTTATTGAGTTTTGCCTCCTAGAACAGGAAGATCTGAACTTTGTTGTGACAGGATTATATTAGATTGACCTGCAACAACTGTCAAGAGTCAAAATTCCTGCAATTCTGATTTAAAAAGGACAGTAGTTTCCCACTAACGGTAGCAGCTTTGTGCCCCACTTGCTTCCATTGACCACAAAAAACTGAAGAAAGGATGAGAACCACTGTCCTCACTTCAAAAGCCTCTAAAAAAGCCAACCCAAGACTAGGCAGATCTTCCAGGCTGCCCTTCTCGCTGGCAGAGGCAAAGTGAATGCAAGCCCCCAGGCCGGGGGCTGAGCGGTGCTGAGCAGCCCGGGTGCTCCTGATGCCTGTCAGAACAAATCCAGCCTTTAGCCAAGATTTGCTATGCTATTTTCAAGGCAGGAACACAAGCCAAAGGTGTTTCTAATTAAAGCCTGCAATTTTTATATTTTGTTTCCAGAGTTTATTTTTAGCTAGATGATGGATCTTTTTATTATTAGAGAAGATAATTTTGATTAACCTTTTTTTTAAAAAAAATAATTCTGAGAACAAAGACAAAAGGAGGTTTCAGTGGAATTTTGTGTTCTGGATGAGCGTGGGAGACTGACAGGGCATACTGCTCTTCTCCACAAATAATTTTCAGTGTCACCAAATGCTGGCCAACATGCAGGGGAGGGAAGATAGACATTTACAGCAACTAGTGTGAGCTGTTCCAGGTTAAATATAAGGGTCTAGCCCTGGTATTTTAAAGCCAAAAAAAATTCTGTCACATACAGAAAAGTCCAAACACCCAATCAAGTACACAGGGATATTTTTACCTTGTGATCTATGAGAGCCTGTCAAAGATTTTGTTTGTTTTAGGCATAAAGTTGGTCTAACCTGTTGAAACCAATTGGATTTTTTCCATTGACTCCAGTGGGAGATGAGTCAGCATGCTATTCCCCAGGATAAGTTACTGTATTCTCTGGTTTCCCAAAGCATATTGTCAAATTCTTTATCTCATTAAAAGAAATTAACAAAATCTAAAATTCCTTGCTAGAGGCAACAGTGTCAATCAAAGGTAATTCATAGCTACTACTATTTGGGAGCTACCTCTATTACTTTTTCATTCCGCAGATCCCTTTCGTCCATTTTCATGTTGCTTGACAGTTCAGTTGTTTCCAAATCAGCTTGCTGGAAGACACATTGGTGATAGCTACACAAGCTCATGGTCCTCCTGCCTGGGTGCCCTGTGAGCCAATTCGATATTTCTAATGCCCACAGTGTTTTATTACTCATTGTTCTGCATGAAATATCTTTGCTTTCCGAGCTATTTATGAATCCCTAAATGCATCTGCAGGGGCTTTAATCACTTCTGTGTATTCTCAATGCTGCTGTTTCACTAACAGTGCCTGTTTCATGTCTTTATTCTTTTGTTACAATTATGAAATAAAGTCTCAGTCTCGGAAAGGATCAGTATGGGTACAAGTCCCTTCTGAATATGGAGTGTCACCGAGATAGTGTGGCTGTCTTCCTAGAACGGGAGTATAGAACAACCACGTAAGAAGTGGAAGACAGCGCTTTAGAGGATACACTGGTTTTATTAGTACATACATATATTTTTTCTCTCAGTTGTTTCAAACAGCCTCAAGCATGCAATTAAAAACTCAAGCATGCAATTAAATTATTAGACACTCAAATTTACTTTTGAAATTATGCTTATTGGTCTGTATAATTTCCATACCTAATTGTTTTAAATCAATTCATTAAACTTTTTGTTGTGCATGGCTTTAATTTTAATCTGTAGCACAGCCACATCAGAATCAATATCAAATATCTTCTGTCTGCATGTCTAGCTACAGAAGGAGAACATTCTTTTGATTATAGCATTGAGGTAAGAAGGGAAATGAACTCCAGAAGGTTTCAGTAATTGAAAGCATTACAACTGGAAGGTAGAACATTTAAATATTTCTGGTATAATACTTGAAAAGTACCCAAATGTGCTACCTAATCTTTCCATACACAGTCCCCCATAAAGATAAACTATTCAACCTTTTCCGAGGTTTCAGTCTCTCAGTGATGCTTATGATTTCCATAAATTTACCTTCCCCTCACCTCAGAGACAGTGGTAAGAATCAAAACATGAAGTCAGGTACTTGTGAGCGTGGATACAATACTGAGCAAAATCCCTTTCCAGTTTTACAGTGATGCCCCTGTACATTTATACTTATGAGCAAAGATTTTGTCATTAACTTAATGTTCAATTATTGCATTGTCTTATACTTCAACATATCCAAGACTATTATTCTACCTTTAAGCAAAAGCTGGCATATTGTCAAAGTTCTGATCATTGACTGCAGCACACATTTCATATTATCATATTCCTGATGCAGTTTCTTTCCCATTTTGAAAATTATTATCCAGACAACTGATTCCTCCTCCTTCAACTGTGTAACAACAAACAGTCACTGGCATATTTTTATGTTTATGTGGGTTGAGGCATTAGCAAGCACAGAGAAAAATATACCTTTTTCACTTAATCATCATCTTTATGTTTGAAAATGTTCTTACATTTTTGACTACATACAGCTTTTCACTTATGAAGATGTATTATTTCTCTGTGAGAGAACTTCAGAAAAGGAACTGGTTTAAGTTACTGTCATGAACTGATAACATGCACAGTTTTTTTGCTTTTAAAATAATCATCACATTTTTCTATACTTTTATATTTATTCAAAAAAGTCTTTATTTTTAGCAGCTATGGTAGAATTCCTATTACAATTTTATTGTGATTAACTTTTTTGTTTTGACTACAGTAAATCTTGTGACAATTATTGGGCTCTTCCCTGGTACTTAAAAATATTGTCTTGAGCAAATAAAATACAGAAATTCATATTAATGAGTAACCTTTTACTTATTCTAAACGATTTGTCTACTTACACACCATGTGTTTTGGAATTATACTGCAAGATATTTGCTCATACACACACACTGCTTATCCAATTCAAAAAAATGAAAACCAACCAAAAAACCCCAATCTTTCAACAGTTGAAGCCTGGCCATATTTTAGCTGCAGTTCCTTTAGAAAGACTGCAAATATTTTGCAAATGCTTTTCCTACTTACCTTCTGCATTTTAATGGTGCTTGAAATCTTTGACATGCAAATTGCTAAAGAGTCTTTGGAACCTTTGATTTTAAAGGTGCTGCATAATTGCAAATAGGTATTGCCTGAGTTCACTTACAAATGTGTTTGTTTTCAGACAAGACTTGGGGAAATGAAGACACCTTTAGCAAAGAGGCTTTAGATTCAGCCACTCATCAGATCTCCCCTTGAAAAGCAAGTGTTATCCTATTTGCATTAATCACTACCGGTCCCTGGTTACTTTCTTCGCTTTTACCAAATAAAAAGAAACATAGCCTTCAAGCGGTGATCTCCACGTTGGAGCTGATGGATTTCCACTCCATTTTTTTCAGACAGATCTTTCATTTCCTTCTGCTTCAAATCCTCACCCTGTAATGCCTAAAGCCCACTGAAAGCCCCTTTGCAGCACCTCCCAGGCAGCTGGGAAGCTCCCTTTTCTGTAACCCGCTGGCAGCTCAGAAAGCACCAGGATATCGCACAGCCCAATCCTGCATGCGACTGATCGAAACTCTGCAACAAACGTAGCAGCATTCATAGGCAGCAAGCATTTGCTGTTTACAGAGCATTTCTGTGTCCAGAAATGTAATTTCATGCTATTTACCTGAGTCACATGTATAAAATTAAGGATCTGGGCTAATAAACTTCTGGGTTTTTTAACAGGACAAATCAAAAATGAAGCCAAACGGATGATTTCCCATTTCAAGTTTGCAAGACAGTGACATCTTCAGACAATCGGAAAGAAGATGCTATTTTTTGAGGGAATGAGCTTTGTGTATAGGTTTTACTTAAAGGTTGGATTTCTTTTGGTTGGATTGTCCGGTGAAAACAAAGCTGAATTAAAAGTTTCATTATTTAGCGTCTCTGCAAATCACTGGTGTGTGAATTCAGCCTTTCTTTTGTTCTGGCAACTAGAGAATTAATAATGTGATATCCCTTAGAAATAAGGAATAGATGGTCTCCCTGTCTGGATGTACCAATATTTTGGCCCTTACACAGCCAACAACAGCCATGACAAAGAAAAAGATCAAGTAAGATATTGCACTCACCCTGCCCAGGGTGCATTCACCCCATCATTTCAGACATGGGTCTAAATCCACTAAATACCTCTGCAGCATAATTTTCTGGACTAAAATGCACCTACAAATCCATGATCTACAGACTCAGACTCACTCAGCTTTCTACAACAGAAGCTTTGTACCTACTCTCAGCTGTAGCTCTTTAATCATGCCTTTTTTCAAAAGTTAATTCAAAAGTAATAAAACACAAATTAAATAAAACTAAATTTTATACTATGCTGTTTGCCTGGCAAATCTTCTGAAAGAAATATTTGAAAGTTTACCAAATAGATCAAGTAATGATATTTTCCAGACTCTGGTTTTATCATCATGTAGTTTAAGCAATGACAAATGGCTTTTGGCCATTACTGGGCAGATAAGTACCAGTACCAGTCAAATGACTGGAAGACTGTGGTGGTGTTGATATTGCTGTTGTTGCTTTACTTCTAGTCTAAGTTGATCTGTGTATCTTGAGATGGTTTTCAGTTGTTGAAAAACTGCTCCATTTGTCTTCCTTCGACTGGTAAAAACAGATGGGTCCAATGCTTCTCCTAAACACCAAGGAATTGAAGACTGTATCTGAGGGCAAAATTAACCCCATGTGACTTTACAAATTACCTTGTATATGCCTTGACACTTCAGAATACATTTTATATTTTTTCATAAAAACATTCCAAAAATTGCATTAGACATTTCAAAGTTGCAGTTGTGTCAAAAAAAAAAAAAAAAAAAGAGGCTGGGACTTGGTGTGTGTCCTTTGTTCACACAATTTAAGATTTCCCTTTGAATTTTCCCAGGTCCCATATTAAAAAACAATCTGTGAAGATACTTAATATTTTTAACAGACATTACTGATATTTGACAGTCCTCCATAGAACATGTACATGCAGAATTTTGGTTTGGGTTTCTGGTTTTTTTTTTTCCAGAAATTTCAGTATTCATGCTACAGCTATTTGAGTTTATGAGATTGGGATGATAGTAATGGATAAGTTCTCATCCTGCTCCAAATGCCCTGAGTGTGAAACCAAACATACCTCTTTCTTGGGGTTCTCTTATATTAACTTAGATTACAGTTAACCATAATAGTGCATATTTTCTCTACAACTTCCCTGCATCTCATGTCTCTCCAATGGCTCCTTCTTTTTTCTACTTATTGTCCATTAGTAATACGCAAGTCGCTTTACTCTGGCATTGAAGTCAAGCATCAGTGAAAAGTTAATTTTCCCAAGACACACAAGTAATTTCAAGCAAGATCCCCTAAGCAAAGACTCTACAAATTAATACAGTTTTGAGGTTCTGTCTCCTTCTATAATACATTAGAAACAAAACACAAGCAAAAGACCCTTGTGTTTAAGGCAGCAGGTGTTACTTATACCTGGTCAAAGAGAAAGTGTTCTACTAGCTGACTGTTTAAATTCTGAAATGATGACACTATGTTAGATTTTTGTAGTGCTGAATTCAAATTTGGATTCTAGTCCTGCTTTGGTTTCATACCAGTCTAAGTGTATTCCAGAAATAGGGTTTCCTCACCCATTTTCTATGGCTATTAATGGTGAATATCAATATTAAAACAAGAAGAAATTATCCTTCCAGGAACTAACAAGGGTATGTTCAAGGAGTAATTTGCTGTGTTCTAGCATCTTCAGTTACTGGCAGGAGCAAGACTCTAGATCTATGTTTGCAATGAGCTATTATGATGTATGTCATAGTATTTCCAAGAATCTCATCCAATTGAAGGAGATTGTTTTGAAGGAGCTATTATCTGGTGCCTTTGGGAGCCAAACTAATTAACTGCCTTAGTATTCAAACTTCATTTTCAACAAACAGCTCATATTTATAGGAGAGAGATATTTTAACTAGTATTGCGATGCCACTCCCTGGAAACATTAACTCATCCTTACAGATTAAATCTTCTAAAATATAAAACCTATTGTAGCAGATGCTCAGCTGTAATGTTATTCTTTCTTGGGGTGGAAATTTCTTTATTTCTGTTCAGAAAAAAATAATTCCTGGGGAAAATAAAAGAAAATAAAAAAAAGAGAAAGAGAAAGGGAAAGGGAAAGGGAAAGAGAAATAGAAAGAGAAAAAGGAGAAGGAGAGAGGAGGAAAAGGAGAAAAAGGAGAAAAGGGAGAAAGAGAAATAAGCTTTACACCATTAACTAGAACACCGCCTTTGATCTCAAGTGTATGGGTATAATTCTGGTGGTTTTTTTTTTTTTTTTTAAATTATTCCAGGCACAAGTCAGCTCTGGCTCATAACACTCTTCAAAAATTATATTCTTGCTGAAATACGCTCTGTCAAATTGACTGTATTAGTTCTGTTCTTCATTTGCTGTCACTTAGGTGTCTAGGAAAACTGATTTATTATTGGACGCAGGTCCAAGTCATATACAACATGGGGCAAATGAGTGTTTGCATTTTGGAAAAGTAATAAAAGGGATAGGATTCAGTTTTGGATCCTAATATAGTTCATATTGTAACACAGATACAATCAGTTTGGATATTATATGTATCTATTTGAAAGTAGTGTTAAGTACTAGAATCTATGGAAACTCTTGATGCTAGCTAAATAATCACAGTGTGCTATTCAATTGCATTTTTAGAGCTTTTTATATATTCAAAGTATTATGAAAAGTTATTTTACTGGGACTCACTTCTGAAGCACTCAGGAACAGCTCAATGGAGTCAGGGTACCTGGAGTGAATCCTGTGGCGCCCATCCTGCCTTGGACCCCACTTGCACAGACGCCCCAACTGGGCTGCCAGTACCCGGCCCTGTACCCGGCTGCAAGATCAAAGCTTTGGTAGCTTGCTGCCGTTGGATTCATTCTTCATGAGCTTTGGTCTTCTAGTGCTCGAGATGAGTGCTGCCATCGTTATGAGTACAGAAAACCGAGCTGCAGGACAGCTGGATTATTTGCATAGGGCCACACAGCAAGTCAGTGATAGAGCAGCACAGGAGCTGGGCAGCTACTGGCCCACACAAGGCCACGAGCCCACCGTGCTGCTGTAGTGGTCGGGCCATGCGCCAGTACAAGCCGAGACATTCTAGGATAAACTGGCAAAACACACTCTGCAAAGTTTTCCTCCGTTTATTTTATTATGTAGTGAGTGATACAGCAAGACACCCTATCTTAAAAGGGTAGAAAATAACCATACACCTTCACTGAGGCTTTTCACCATTGAATGCCAGCCTGAAGAAATGGAAGTTGAAACAAACTATTAGAAAAGTAACAAGATAATTTAACATTTTGAAAAATAGGTCCCTTTGTCATAAGAAATCATTATAAGAAACTTTTAAGTTCATTATTTTCATTTTAGGTCACATTTTTAAAGCATTTTTAATGCGCATAATATATTTACACAAACTGTTAAAATGCTCAACACAACATTTAACTGATAGGTTGGATAGCAAAGAAAGTGACATTTTTAAAAGTCCCACGTGGAGAAGGAAGAGACTGAAGGAATTTTGACGTGGCCATTAGCTTGTAGGATGAAAACAATTCATTGATATCTATTCCACGTGTTAGCCTCTGGCCCTCAGGGAGGCAAAAGGACTATTCAACTTTAAGAAAACAAGATATTTTTTTAAAAAAAAATGTACTTGAAAAATTTCCCCGGAAAATCTGCTTAATGCTGGCAATATTAAGTCATGGGCATAGCTCTGTGGCTTGGGACTCCTGGAGCACTGTGCAAAAGCTTGAAACTGGGCCTCTGGGTCCCTGGTGACAGAGTCAGTGTAATGTTACAGGAATGCTCATGGTTTTTGAACATACGGAAGACTGCAGCAGTTGATCCCTGCTCCTTTTCTCTCCCCATTCTTCTTTCCTTTGCAGAAATGTCATTTATTTAATTAGAATAAATGGTCTACACTAAGTATTTGAACCAAATCTGGGATGTAGCAATATTTGGATGTGCCCTCAACCACAAACTCAGCATGCCCGTGCCTCTACAATGTTGTCTTTGGACTCTTGAGAACCCAAGAACAACTGGGGCACTTGGGGCAGGACAACTGGATAAGAAGAAATCTGTGGGCCAAGGAGCTTGACTAAACATTGTGTTCCAAAAGGCAGCTCTGTACACAAAGAATAAGGGGAGCAATAGTTTGTTCAAGTGGCTCAACACAAAACAGATGGTAAGATTTCAACAGAGCAAAGGACTGATGGGTAGTTAAAGCAGGCAGGCACACTGAAGCAGGCACCCTCAGAAGACTGAGATCCCAAAACTGATATGCTTAATACTATGATATCCTAGGAGACTTAAACTTCTGACGTCAGCCCGAGTGTTACAGTATTTAAATGGACAAGTAGTGTTTCCTCAAAGGAATCTGACCTGTTTCTATACACACAGTTTTGGTGTTTCTAAAAATAGTTTCATGGGTCAGATGTTGCCTTTCTTTTTGTTTGTTTGGGTTTTTTATAATTTTCAAATAAATATAAAAGAAGCAGACAGTCAACCTAAAAGCGTTCAGTTCCTTCTGTGGTACTTCCCCACCTCCAGGCAGGCTTCCTGCCCTAGGAGGAACCTTTTCCTCTGAAGTTTAGACAATGAATATTTATCAACTTAGTGCCCTGTCCTTGTTTTCACATTCCTGGGAACCACCTCAAAATGTCCCTTAGGTATAGAGGAGGAAAAAGTGAACTAGGGAAACATAAAGAAAAAAAATCAGAGGTACAACTTTGGCTTCTGATGACAGGAGTGATGAGATTTTTCATTTTGTCAAATTTAGAACAAACTCTAAGATCCTCTATTTTGGAGACAGAATAGAACTCAATACTGTTGAGCCTAAATTTCCTTTTGTTTCTGGTAAAATGCAAGTTCTAGGCTGTAGCAGGTTTTTTCTGTTTTGTTTTGCTATAATTTTATTCCCCTGGTAATCCCAGAAGCAGGACAAGAATTAATTTCAAACAAGGATCTTTATTGTTTGCATAGCTCAGTATTCTGTTTAATTACAAAAACATGTCTGTTGTTTTTTTAATTGTCTTTGAGAAAATGATGGTTCAAATTAAGGGGAAAAATGTTTTGCAAAACTCAACAGTTCTGTGAAACCTTAAACTGTTTTTCTTTATGTTGTCTAAAGTTTTGAACAATGCTAAATGCTAGCAGGTTTTCTTAATATTTTTTAAAGGATCAAAGACTTAAATCAGCTATTGATTATGGTCAATTAAGCCCAGAGAAGAAACAGTGATTTACTTTCCTAATCACACTATCATGCTAATATAAATAACTTTTTGCATTCACTGTGGGTGAAATTGTTCTGAACATGTAGGTCAACAAATAGATAATTAGACACCAAAATTTCACTCAGAGCTCAGGCTTCCATATTACCATGAACATTGTGTAGATTCTCTCTCAAGAAGACAAACATCTGTTAAGCAGGGAAGGGAGGATTTGTCAGCTGTCTTTGAGAAATAAGAATGCAAAGTGGAAATAATCTGCAAATTTAGTTCACAGTCCTGAAAGTGAGGACATGTTCCAAATCACCAAACATTCAGCCAAAGCTTGGGTGTCACATGAAACTACATTTACTGGAAAAAGGACATCACAAGATGTACGTGATCTACATTGCCACTCTTCACAGATCACTGGAGAGTCTGCCACTGGGTATTAGTGAAAAAGCTGAGAAACTCCAGAATGATCTAGAACTGTAACAGAAATTATACAATTTAAAAATTCAGCAAAGAATATTTTATTTCCTACTGATCTTTTAAAACACTGTAGTCTTCCAATAATGAAAAATTACCAGCAATTTTGTTACCAGCATTTTAACAGAAGAGGCAATAAGGTTTTTCTCCAGTGCCTGTGCTAATTCCACCTCTCCCAGCTGTGGTGCATTGAAGACAAAGGGAGAGATACACAAGGGCTTAGACTGGCTTTTGCTTTTTGATGATCATACAAAAATGTTCTCTTAGGATTCAGGAAGAAACAAAACCATTTGGAAATACTGTTATGTGGGCACATAAGATCTCTGGTTTTTTACACGAACAGGAATGTCCAACAAAACTCAGCTACATACTCACCTAACCTACAGAACTCCATCAAAGTCATTAAAAATCAGAGGAGACAGAAAATTATGTAGCTCTGAGTACTGCCATTGGGAAATATCTGCCATTTGGTCCCATCACCTCATTCCATAATTTGATTTTCATATTGCCCAGCATGTGTATACATCCCAGAAATAAGTTCTCTCCAGCTGGTGTTCTCTTCCAGAATCCAAAGTTTAAAGCTGGACACAGCAGAAGTACTAAAAACTCCTGTAACCTATGGTGTGTATAATCCATCCTTCTGCTCATTTCTACTGTGGTTTTCAGAAAGTGACATTTAATCAAAGCAACAGAAACAAAGTGAAGCAAATCTTGAAGGATATACAACACAATGAATGCAATGCAGATTTTGATAACAGATGTGCAACTGACCGTATCCCAGCGGGTGATTCACTAAACATAAACCTTTTGTATTTGAAAATCAAGTATAATAGAGGTGAAACCTCAGCTCTGTTGAAAGGGAGAGGGAGTTTTCTCTGATTTCTATTGGCCTGGATTTTACCCTAGGCACATTTTCTCTTCTAAAAGCACAAACCACATAGAATTAATTGAATGGACAAATTATATTGAAGGGGGTTTGTTGTGTTTCCGTCTTTAGACATGCACCATATACTGTAGACCTGAGATGGTACCAAAGAGACACCAATTTGAATGACAGACTTGACTTCAAAGAGTCAGTGATATAAACCCAGATCTTCTATTTATATGTTTATGATATTCAGGAAACTGATCACTTAAATAACTTCACTGAATAGTGTCCTTGCACACATATATTTTATTTCAGAAATGAAATTAACCTACACCCTATAAGAGGATTTTATTATAAGGAATACTTAGGTACTTTATTTGAAAAATATCCTATAAATGGTTGAATAACTTATTTGATGAGATCAGCCAATTATTCTCACTGAAATATTTGTGAATTCTGTATTCTAGTTACTTTAACCAGAAAACTAAATGTGAAGCTGAGGCATCTTTAAATAGTTTACTTATAGTGTGTATCTAAAATTTGTTTGAGTGTTTAGCCAAGTAGCATGGAGGCATCATTTCTGCAGAGCCAGTATTAAGCCCTGGCTCAGCCAGGTGCTTAACTATATGCTTTCCTGCAAAAATGTGAGATAAGTCTGTCTGCAAGAATAGTATTGCTGTCAGCTGCAGCATCAGTTTGTGTGTCTTAAAATAGATGTTATCTCCAAACTTTTGCTGAATTCCAAGTTTTACGACTATTTAAAAGCCAGTGTTTGAATGATGAGGTCTCTGACACGAAGAACATCGCTTTGTTTCTTTTAACTTCTTAGAGTGATCTGTGAATTCCTCCATGAGCTTTCCTTCCCTTAGTGACCTGAGATGACCTGAATTAACTATGATGCACTATGTGGAAAACATTCTCTCCAATCCATCCTCCCCAATTTCTCACTTTTATTTTATTGGCCACCCATCCCTATTTTTTCTTTTTGTTGTTGTCCAAAATTTCCTATTTCCAGCATATGCTTTAAGATTAAAACCCTCTTATTTGGCAGACAGTATAAACACTGTACCTCAACAGATGTTTTTAGTGTCAGTGCAAGAAACGGCCACACGCTGATGCGGTTCTCCTTGGCACCATTTCTTGTCTGGAGAGACTGACACTGCATGAATATATTCATTTTGCTCCTGGGTTCTTTTTGTCTTTTTTTTTTTTTTTTAACTCCTTTCCCCTCTCATGCCACTGTGGCAAATTTGGTGTTTCTGTGACTTGTTTGCTCTTCACGTATGACTGTCTTATAAGTCGTCTAAGTCTTGTTCTTGAAGATGCCAACTGACCTGAATTTACCCTTGAGCACCTCTCCCTCCCCTTTGACTGCGTTACCAGGAATATGTTTTCAGGTTAACTTGTAGCCTTTACCAGCTGTTTTCATGTGTCTCAATATCACTATTTCTCTCCAAAATGTATTGCTATGCAGGCACATGTATCAAAAGAGTTAGGGCCTCAGTAAGTACTATCCACAAGTTCAACAATTTTTTCTATTTATTCAGCTGGTCATGTTCTTGTATGAAGGAGGTGGTTTTTTGTTTTTTGTGTTTTTTTTTTCAAGCTGTATTTGAACCAGGGGACAGGTTATGTAAGGGCATAATAAAAATATGGCTTTTGTGAAGGCACAGGCAAGATCCAAAAGAGACTTTCTTTCTAAATCTCCTTCCGTCTCCTAATCTGGATGGATTTTTCTGGCTTTCTGATGACAGGGGAGGTTCTTCTGTGCAAATTTGTGCCAGGTAACAGCTGAAAATGAGAACTGGAACAGTGGATAAGCGCAAAAAAGTTTGAAGCTAAAGGCTATGAAATTATAGTGCAATGGTGACCATAAAAATCTCTGCTGGCTAAGTGTTACCAAATGGTGCCATATGAGACACCACAACATTTCCCTAAGCTTGCGAAAGGCCATAATTGTGGTACTACAGACAATCTCATGTGGTAACTGCTTATAAAAATGGACTCTTTAATGGAAGTCTCTGTGCTATGTCTTTTCCTTTAATGCCCCTCTGCAAGAAAAGGGAAAACAGTTAAGTGAAGTAGATGCTGGAAGAAAAAAAAAATCAAGTTATGGGGCACTTGATTTTCAAAGAACAAACATACCTGCCACATCCACAGCCTCACCATGAGGATGCTCACCTGCCTGCTGAACAGCGCTCTTTCTGCAGTTCAGAAAAGGGATCAGAGAAGGCTATCTCAGCTGACTGCCTTAGGTAGCAACAGTGTTCTCTCCTTCTCTCCCAGCCTGTTGTCTTCCCAGCCACTCAGAGAAGGAATATACTCTTTTAGGCCACCTTCAATAAAATGGAAAACCTGAAGTGCCAGCCCACTCAGACTGTGAAGGATGGGGGCTGTAATCAATATTGTCCACTTTCTAGTCAATGCTTCTAACTGCTAAGCTACGACACAAAGCACAGATCTGTAGCACTGGGTTTTTTTTCAAAGAATGAGCCCTGCTCAGCAAGGCATGGATCCTTTCAAAGTCAGCATCCAGAAGGGGATGCAGTCCCGGTACTCCAGGGAGCAATGGGAGCAACTGCTTTCCCTTTTGCAAGCCATCTCCTGGAGGTGCTTATCTCTTCCCCAGACACTAGCTGGGAGCTCCCTGCTGGGCTTGGGCACCTGTTTTAGGCACAGATACTTTTATACTGAAGTTGTCCCTTTGGAGCTCATTGCAGCAGACAACCAGCAAATGATGCTGCCCAGAGGTGTATGGTGTCCCCCCGTCTTCTCTACAACAGCTTCAGGGGAAATGCTGCTCCTGTTTGGAAGGAGCAGTCCAGGGAGCAGCTCCAAGGGGCAGCCCCACTGCTCTTTTTACTTTTTACTTGCTACAAATCCTTGCTGGACTCCCTGGGCCTTCCTTCTCCCTCTGCTTTGTGCAAGCAGCTGAAGACATTACTTCAAATGTTAGGGTGATGGAGATCAGCCTGACCTTAGATAGCACTCAGTGGACTATCATATCTCTACTGCAGCCGACACAAAACACACAAGCTTTTAGTATCAGGGGTACATGTCTCATTCTTCCGGCTGCTTTTCTCGCAAACAAATATTTATTTTGGAGAAAGCAGGGGAAATCCAATTCTCTGCTTGTGGTTTCGATTCCTTTTGTCTGCAACATGTTCTGCTAGGGAAGTGATGCACAGCGGTTTCTTTTTCAAATTTGCTTCTGGCTCTGCGAGAAGGTGGGTGGCAGGGCAGTTGGAAGTCATCAAGCAGAAGCAATAATGTTTAGTAACCTTTTGTATAACTGCTCTCCAACCATTGCAATGGCTCCCTTTTTCTGTTCTTACTGGGGGACAGATCCTGGGAGGTCCTGAGTAACTTTGAATTTAGCTGAGAAATTCCAAGTCCTGTACTTAAACTCCTAAGTGTAGCACAGAAAAGCATCACAAAATCTTTCTTATCCATGCTGCAAAAAGAGACCCAGCCATACAACTGGGGTAAAATGAAGCAAGTCTCCTAAGGGCATTAGAAGAAGACAGCAACAGGGCAATTAACATGAGCAGGCTGCCACAATAACCTCCTCGTGCTGAGTCAAATGCCAATCTGCTGGGCACCAGTTGAGTAGATAGGATCTTTAGGGGATATTTATATCCAGGATGGAGCAGGTGCCAGATTTTTTGTCACTTATTGCCACCAATTAAGCAAGTGTCAGCATGAAAGACATGTTCAGAAAAAAAATTGCCTCTAGATCCCAGTAGTTGCAACTGGTTACTTGCTAATGACAAACAGTGATGACTGGTGATATTTATTCATTGGTAGACTTTCAAAGCAAGAAGTAGAGCTTAGCATCCCTGGTTAATGCTTTCCCAAAAGCAGTATGATGGCCCATTCAATGTGCTAATACTCAGTTCTATTAGCATTTTTCATGTGCAGATTTTGGAAAGGAAGAGAGATGAATTACCAGCAAATGAAGGTTCTTCATCTCTGTAGTGCACAAACACATTCAATGCCATGGAAGAAAGCAGGGAAAATATCTGCTTCCTGACTGTGTAATTTTCCCTTCTACAATATTTTCCCTTCCATTCCTTTCTCTAGAGGAAGAAATTATTCTCTGTCTTCTTTGATGTCCACTGCAAGGAGAAAAGTTAAGAAATCTATATGCGTATTTTGAAGAAACTTTCTTACTTTTAAATAAGCTGTTCTTCTATTTTACAGTGATTGCACACATGCATATTGACACAACGTGAGCACAGAGGAAGGCTGCGTATTTACCACAGAGAGGTAATGAAAGTTCTTCATGCCAATGAAGATTGTAAGAACACTGCCAAGTGCAGCACCATTCCCAGATGCTTCCGGGATGGCCCAGGGTCTCATGAAATTGAAAAGAGCTCCACATGAATGCTCAGCAGATGACAGGAAAGGTGAAATTTCTCAGCGTTACCACCCACTTAGCTGAAGAGCTGGTGGTGTTCACTCCAATCATGGATTCAGCCTTCACTGCAATTACAAAACAGGCCATGACAGCTTCTTATCTACATGAATAGTCCGCACACAGAGATGACAATGTCCTCAGATCGCTCAGCTGTTGACAGAAAGAGCCTCAGACAACACCTGGAATTTCTGATCCTGTCAGAAATCAAGAGAAACAAGAAATAAGGTAGGGACTTACTGCCATTCAGAGTGTGGAGAAAAGACATGAAGATTAGATAAAATTTAAGCTTCTGACTGAGATGGAATTCTGAGCCAAAAATAAGGACGGCTCTCGAAAGAAACATCCCATGAAGAATGGATATGATACAGAGGAAAAGACTCTCTTACCTTCCAGGAGAAGGCAATATTCAGAAATAAACATTTCTTTGGTAGACAGGTCAGTAAGGAAGTTGCTGCAGGTTCACAGGAAGGATGCAAGTGTGGGTCTTTAGCACCATTTTCAAGTCTCATGGAGAAATATCCTTAACAAGTGGAAACAATATGATCAACCCTTTCAGAAATTTGAGGACCAGGATTCAGATATCTATCTGCAAGAAACAGAGGATACTGCTCATTTTGTAAGCAGATTCCTCCTTACCATGGCCCAACAGATCCAAAAAAAATATATTAACTCAATTAATCAGGTCTTAAAAGGCGCACTAGTCTTTTCAATTACATCCAGGGTTTGCCTTGTCCCTGGAGAATGATAACAACAAGCCAACACTGGTGTCTCGAAGAAGTATGAGTGCTCATCCTGAGACTCTCCGCACATTTCTAGGAATGAATACTAGGCAGTTGTCACTGAAGGCTAGGGACTCCTTTTCTTGTGCTCTAACTGAAGTCTATCAAAAGACCCAGCAGCAACTCAGCAGAGCATTGTCTCTACTGAAGAATGAGCTCTCTCCAGCTTCCAACAGACTTTCTGCCCACCCATCATTATTTGCATTTATTGCCTCTCATAAAATGCACATTTTATTCAAAGAAGAGGAACAAAGAAATTTCTGCTGGTACTGAAATCTTGGTTCGTATCTCAGGGCTAATGAGGGAAATGTGCTCCTAACACCTCAACTACAGACAGCTGGTGCTGGAGATAGATGCCAGAAGGATTGAAGACACTCACATTGTCAGTGTTGAAGGGCCTGGGTTGGTGTCATGTCCCAGCAATCATGACAAGCAAGAGATTCCCAGAGGAATGGTCATCAACAAGATGTTCAACAGAACTGCTTCCAACCACTTGGCACTACGGATGAAGATCCTGTTACAGTGGAGTTGCTACTACGACAAGGGTGACAGAGCTAGCCTCTGGATGTCAGGGATCCGCTGGAATAAAGCCATAGAAGTTGGCAAGTACTATTTTTTCTTGGAATTCTTTTCTGGGCAGATTTAATGGGCAACTGGAGTCTGGGGTTAATGGTCTAAAAAACAAGTGTAAGAAAGATTTCAGGGCACAGGAACATCCTCTAAAGCACTTACAAATTTTGGTGCACGAGTTCTTAATTATTGGTCAAAGCAGGAACACTGGCAGAGAAATTTCTGAAAGTGAGGTTCTCCCCTCCTTCAAGCTCAAGGCTTGAAAGGTGGATATTTTAGAGTAGTATGGAATATGCCTTTCTCCTAAAAGATGAAGACATCTTGCCCACCAGTATGTGGAAGCCAGAAGGAAGTCAGTCACCTTCTTGGGAAGGTTCAAATAAAACATGGAGAACTGAGGTAAACATGCAGAAGCTATCCACAACTCCCCAAAGTCAATGAAGGCAAGAAGGCAATGAAGGAAAGAACTGTTCCGGATTTACCGAAGGAAGTCTAACCCAAGATAACACACTGTTGAGAGATGTCAAAAAGCAAAGAACTACAGCACAACTGTGTTGTTGAGAAGGGAAAAGAAGAGGCATGTCTTGTTGTACATACCTGCCTAAATCAGAGAGCTCACAACACTAAAGGTTTTGAATGAATAAAATACTTTTTCTCAAGTGGCAGGGTTTACATATATCCCCTGTGTGAAAGTATATGTTGATTATCATTTAAAGCCAGGAAATAGTCTTACCTGTCTATTCATATATAGACCATACTTTCTGAATATATTTCAAAATAAAAAGTCTTCACTGGTGGAACTTGCGAATTTTCTTTACAATGGTGTAACAAAAATTTAGATCTTGCCTTAATCCTTAAACTGACAAGACAAATTTTAGTATTTACCCTATGAAAAGAGCAAACAATGGCTTTGGAAATTGCAAGATTTTTAGTTTATATTATTGCAACTTGGAAACCTATTTTTTTAAAATGGTATTATGTTGGAGGTCATGATCTTCCAAATATTGAAGCACTTGTTTATAGTTTGGTGTTTAATAACTGAGTGCATTAAACACTTTCTGCTCTAAATTTACCAGTTCTTGGAGCTTCACCAAACTCTCTGCAGAGTGCTGCTCCAGGAAAACACTATCCCAGCTCTGATGACAGCTTAAATTGCTTTGTATTTTTAAAGCATTAATAATTTGCAATATTAGAAATAGACTGAAAAGAGGTGATTAATTACTATCATTAAGCAAAGCCTCAGACAGACGTTAATTACTGTTGTCAAGCTAATCCCAGATCTGTGTTTCATATTTACTTCTCTCCCTTATTTTCTGCTTTTATTTTAGATTTATGGGATATACCCAACAGAAGCATTTTTGGCACATGCATTTGTCAAGCCATTCGCAGAGTGACTGATAAATGCCAACTCATATAGATGAAGTTATGCTACTGGACTGTGGTTACCATATTCAACTGTGCGCATACTAAAATTAGGCACATGTATTCCCATTTAGCCACTTGAGTCATTCACATCGCTAAAGAAAAGGCCACTTGTTTAGGTGCGTTTAGTTAAGTGACTAAATTGAGACCCCATGTGGCATGCATATTACAAAATAACAAGACCTTGTTCCTTAATAGCCTCCCACGAAAGCCAACGGGAGTTTAGCCATGGAATTCAAAGGGGACTGACTGCACCCAACTAGTGGATTGTGTAATAGCTTTTATTTTGATGTTAAGATTTTGGTACTTTTTCTCAGTAAAAAGATTGAAAACACAAGTTAATAAATCTTCTAATTAAACCACTTACCAATATTACAACATTAGCGTTGGGATAAAAACAAGCAAAAAGAAAGGCAATTATAAAATCAGAAAAGAAACAAAGACAAAAGAAGAAAAAGGACTGGTAGGTGGACTCTGTGTTTGGCTGTCAGTTTGGCTCCTTCACTCTCTCCAAGGAGTCCTTTGGGGGACAGGGCTAGGCGGCAGATTTCAAAGGTGTTGACAAGCCTGGCAGACCAGCGATTGCAATTCATCCCTCAGCAACAATGCCAGGCAGCTGTAAATGACTCTGCTTCATGATGGCTCCAGGATTAGGGATAGGTTTTTGCTTTAAGTCCAGTATAGACTCCCTGCTAAGAGGCTCAAGCTTGCTTAGACAGTGAATGCTTTCAGTCTACAAGCCACAAGTCCAGTTTCTTTTGCCAAGATAAAAGGGGCAGAAACCTTTTTAAAAATGGGAAAGCACTTCAGGAAGTAAATAAAAGGAGTGTGAAAGGGACCCCACTAAGCTACTTTTCTTTCAAGGGGATGTATGTTCTGAAATCCCTTCAATAGTTTGGAAGCCTTCCATCATTAATTTGGAGGCATGTTACAAATTTTGTTCTTGTGCACAGGATAGTACCATTCAATGTTGCACAATAATAATAATAAATTACTTAGATTTTTAACAAAGGGTGGGCACGTTTTCCAAAATGCCGCCTTTGCAGCTTGGACATGCCTCTTCCAATAAACCAAAACGGTCTATCCTTCAGCTACCTGAGCCGAGCATCAGGTTATGAGCAGAATCAGCAGTCAGACAGTATCTGTGGCAACATCATGGGCGCCAATAGACAGGACCTGCCCCTCCACCCCTGCAAGGGGCTGTAAGGCACTCACATAGCCATGCTACTCTCTAGATCACTTGTGAGGTAACCAGAAACACTGGACACTCATTCCTCATAAACTGACTTCCCAGGGTAACTAAACTTTTGTTTGCAGTGTGAGGAAACAAAAGGGACAAGAATGACTGAAAAACAGGCTACTTTTTTTATATCTTCATACATTTAAAATAAAAAAGGCAGCAGCAAGGGTGTTTACTCGCACTTTCAGCATTGCAAACCTGCAGAAGGAAAGATGAGGTTTTGGCTTAAAACCAAAACCTCTTAATTTACAATTGTGATTATTACACACTTCACCTTGAGCCACTGATATAAATGGAGTTTTGCCATTGGCTTCACTGAAACTAGCAACAAGCCTTCAGCTGGTAATTTTAAGCCTATTTTACAGCTGTAAGCCAATGCTGAAAGCATATAGTTTCTGATGCATTACAACTAAGAGCTGCCTAATGAACATCATCTTAGAAGATCACTTTCTTTTATGTATAATTTATTATGTCTTCATCAGTGAAACCAATCCAAAGCACAGATGCAGAGCAAATATATTGGGGTTGAAGTTAGAGCTACAGCAGAATACACAATGGTAAATGTGCAAAATACTTTATCTTTCTTCAGTAGTTCCAATGGAAGCTGGTAAAAAATTTAAAGAGTCTACTATAAGCAAATACTTCCATCTTTCAGCAGACTTCGCAAAGTTAAGGGAGCTGTGAAAATAAACTAGTTTCAACTCATTTTTAATAAAAAAAACCAAAAACAACCAAACAAAAAAACCCACCCCACCAACCCTAAAGCATCTTCCTTTCTAGGTTCGTCTTTGAATACAATAAAAATGACTGTTTATGTCAGTACCTGAGGGGAAAAAAAAAGTTGCCACTCTGGATAACATCAAGAGAATTAAAATTTGTGTACTGCTCTCTTTCACTGCCACTTTTCTGTCTTCCCAGCAGGTGCCAACAACACAAACCGCATCCAATGATTCTAAAACACAATGTGTTCTGAAACATGTGGCTGACTGACAAAAAGAAACCCTTTTTTATCTTCTTCTTTCTTTCACGGCCTAAATTATTAACTTGCAGTGTGCCACATATAATTCAGTTTAAGCATAAAATTATCTCTGGATATAGCATTTTCAAACTGTTGCCAAACCGGTCACTTAAAAGTTGTCATCTCACTGTTTAATCTTGAGTAGAGTTAAAAAGAAACAGGGTTTTCTGTATACATACAAATGGGGGGTGGGAGGAAAATAATAGTAACAGAGTTTTTCTTAGCCTTCCTACTTACACTTTTCGTGTTCGCCTAAGCAGCTTCTTGCCAACCTTAGAATTCATTAATATGGGAAATACTGAGCTCATTGGCTGCAACACCTCCATTGCAGAACTCAGACTATTACTATCCACCACATGTTCTGGCACAAACCCAGGTTTGTCCTCCTCCTCTTCAGTCGTCTTCTCCCCCAACCTCATTAAAACCCCAAAAAATTACCTATGGAAACAGATGCTTTAGAAAAAGTCATGTCAAGGACAGCCTTTAATGCCTGCTGCTTCACAGACAAAGCACAGCAAGGAAAGCACGGAACCTCATGGAGGCCACAGAGGCTCTCACTGGGTGCAGGGACGTTCCCACATGGAAGAGATTATAGAACTGGAGAATGAGGCCAAGCAATTTGTTAATCCTTCACATGATCATGTATTTTGCATATGTTGTGCAGCAACGTACCTTTCAGTTGGGACCAGTTATGTTATGCTGAAGTTCATCTTACGTAATGCTGATCAGTTAGACCACAGATGCTGAATTAAGTGGGCCTTCAGGAGTTGGCCTTCTTGCCCTTGAGTGATTACAGAACCAAGAGCAAAGCGTACCAGGGGTAAAATAAATCAAGAACCGAAGAACAACAGTTAAAACAGGGGTCTATATGGACTCTTTAACCCAAACGTCTCTTGTATTTCTCTGCCATCTGAGCAGATTTTTGATTACTGCAGCCTGTGTCCAGGTTTTCTTAGAGTTCTGCCAGAAACAAGAGCTGGGGCATGTTTATTTCTGAGGGAAGATCCAAGAGAGGGGATAAGTTCAGCCAGCTAGCAGGCGCTAGCATCCAAGAGAGTGAAAGAGGACATGGGAAGGGTTCATAAATCCATTGCTTTAGAAACAGAAATGAGCTTGTTGGTAATTGTTCCTACAGACATGCAGACTTGGAGTGGGGAGGGAGGTTGATGGGATGAATGTGCAGATGGGAAATGTTTGGGTTTGAATGTAGACAGAAATTCTGAACTTACACAGGTGAGTGTCCAGGACACAGTGAAGGAGAAGAAAGCTTCAAGCCATCGAGAAGTCTGGGGTGACTTGGCAAGGGAAAAACATTAATACTACTGGAACAGACTGATCAGGGGAGACCTTGGTACAAAGAGAGATGAGATTGCTGGCTCCATGATATCTGGTGGGATACAGGTTTGGCAGATTTGAGGATTTGGGGACCAGGGTTCAGGAAGCAGAGGATCTTTGTGCAGCAACCCCATTTGGCAGTAAGGACACAACCACAGCATGATGCTTTCACCACAGTAAGACACCGTCACTCCACTGATACCCAGTGTTACCCTCCTTCCTCCCCACCCCAACAAGTAGGTCTGCAAGCGCATTTTCTGGAGGTCCTTTTTTCACTGCTGGAAAAACTACAGCGCTAAATCTCCTAAGCAGAGCTTAAAACATCCAGAAACATGGAAAATCATTGAATATTTCCACAGGGCTGCACTGTGCCTGAGAAGGAATAGGAACCAGTAGAAGAAAAGTGGTCAGCATTGCAGTCATGCTCTTTACTTTCAGTGGAGCTGAAGCATTTGACATTCCTGATACTAAGTACAGCACAGTATAACAGAAAAATGGAAGACCTGCAACAGCATGAAACAATATTGAGATGTACCTTTTGACAGTAAGAATAGAAAGAAAAGTGCAATGAGAGAAAAGTTTGAGGGAAGTCTGAGGAATCACACTTTTCATTCAGGGGCTAACCAAATTCCCAATGCAAGACATGACCATGCCTGGGATAAAAATTTCAGAATAACATTACTGGGAGATTTACAGTTTATCCTAGATAAGTGTTAAACCAAGAAGCCCCAACATATCATAAATCCACAACTATTTGCTAATAGACACAATTCAGAGGTCTCTCACAATACAAACTGGAGGCTGCTGGTGTATGTCATAGGCATGCCTTTCATAAAAGCATTGGCTCATTTTTTTTTAAGTGACTGTGCTTTGGGACCTTGTTCATTTCTCTATATGCACACACATACTGTGTGTGCTGCACATAGCTGCTATAGCTAACACAACAGCAAAGTCTGGTTTTGGGTTTTTTTGAATAATTGTAACTTCAGGAACGGGAGCAGGTATAGCACAGCGCACAGCAAGGCTCCCACCACCCAGCAATGTTCAGGCAGGGACTGTTTTATCACTAACTACAATCCCTAAACATTTGAATGCCCACTAGAATGTCCGATCCCTATTCACCCATTTGAGCAGGTAACGGCAGGAGGAAAGTAGCACCTTAGCAAGAAGAGGGCTATTTGCTCTATGGAAGGGTTTGGGGCAGGTTTTCTGGGGGTGGGAGGGCACCTATGGAACATACTTGTGAGAGAGTACTGTCAGCTTCAGGCAACATGACTGCTGCAGGGGGAACTGAGGAGTTGCTGGCACTGGAAGGATGAAAGGCTGAGAGGCTGCTCAGTCTGTGGTGCAAAGGTACAGGGCCATAGGTTTCCATGTGGGACAGGACAGGTGTGTCGTGCCAGTCTGCGGGAGTTTGAGGACATATCTGTTTGGCTCACACCAAATTTCAGTTCCATTTCTGTAGCTGAACCATTTGACTTTCAGTATCAGCTCTGGCCAACCACAGCAACCTTTGATCCCTGGCTGCTAAACATGAGTGCTTGGTACAATCCGGAAAAATAACGGTGCACACTTGCTGTAAGCTTTGTGTTCTGCCAACACCACGTACACTGGTGTCATTTCAGCATGGTGGGTGGTGGGAACTCTGTGAAACTTTGGGAACTTAAAGATGTTTAAATTCAGAAAGAAATCTGTTTCTCTTCTTTTTGTTCTCTTCATTTGCAGCTAGATATAGATCTGTCTAGACAGAGTGAAGTTACATTAATAACTTCATTATTATTATTACGATAGCTAACAAAACATTCTAAGTGCTTTAAAAATAAGTCAGTTCTTACTAGTAGGAGGAAATTTCATGTCCCGAGATCTGGCTGAGCTGTCCTTCTCATCCTGACTAAGTATGGGAAGTCAGTGACTGTCCTCCCACTCCTCTTTGGATGTCTCCTAAGAAAGCCCTTTAGAGTCTGTGATTTACCCCTATCCCATTAGGTGCAGCAAGTACTATTTTCTTCCTCTTACAGCAGCTGGGCTTTTTTGTTACTATTCATTTTCAGGACAATTTTGCACTGTTTATTTTGTTTTGCTTCCATTGAAAAAGCAAATGCCTGTCAGATTCCAGAACAAATCTAACTTTTGTGGGGGATACTGGAAGCACAACACAGGAACCAGTTTTTATCAGCTAGAGCTAGCAAATCAGCATTTATGTCACCTACTTTTAGGAGCTTGTAAAAGATGCTCAGCTTGCACTCAAATGGCCTGGTCATGAGTATTACATAAAGTTTACATTTCAGTGGTGAGCAATTAGCTGTTATACATTCACTTCAAATGTCTTAAGTATTTAGATGGAACATATGATTTTTGAGAAACCTGTATCACTTTTGTCACAGCACAAAAATCAAAGAACAATAAATTTCCCTTTTTAATTGCTCAAACTAGTTTTAATCCAAACTAATTTATCCTTAAAGAGAACAGAAGAAAACTGAAAAGCAATCTGAAGCAAACTGATTTATGCTTAGATACAATGGCAAAAAAATCTGTTTCCATTCACTCTCCATCCTTTGCCTGGTTCAACCTCCTGAAGTTTATCTTGCAATGTAAAAAACCCAAATGTATCAACTTCTTAGAAGTTGAAGGTGTCAGAAAAGTCAGATGTATGAACAATTCATGTTTTATGGACTGGAATTTTCAGACAACCATTAGCCTTTTTTTTTTTTTTTTAATGGAAAATGTAACATTTACTAATTTATACCAGCTAGAAAACTGCAATAACTTTTCATAGAACTGAAGAAGATCTGGCCAAAGAATACAGATTTGAGTAGTGGTATCATTTGATCCAAGTGAACTACATAGAATCATAGAAACATAAAATAATTGAATTATTGACTCGTTTGGGTTGGAAAAGACGTTTGAGTTCATCAAGTCCAACCGTTAACCCAGGACTGCCAAGTCCATCATTAAACTGTCGCTAAGCACCACATCTACATGGTTTTTAGAGACCTCCAGGGATGGTGATTCCTCCATCTCCCTGGGCAGCCTGTTCCAATGTTTCGCCACCCACTTTATTCACACAAGCTTATAGAAATCTCTTGTGTAAAGAATGCATCGTACAATCAGCACTAGCAGCATTACATGCTCATGCATTAAGTCAGAGTCAGAGATTTCAAAATGAGCTTGGTGTAGGTACTTCTGGTATTATGTTCTGTGAGATGGACAAAAAAAGACACCATGTCTTTGATTCACTGCTCTGGGTATTCTGCAAATATTCCAAACCCAAGTATCTGAGTTAGCTACCTAAATTAGCTACTTCTGATGCCTTCTGTAACTGGTTAAGAGAGACAGGTTCCTCCAGCAGAAGAAAGACTCAATGTATCTTGGTTAGATTTTTGGATAAACTTCCTCCAGGTGGAACCTCTCACTCTCCACTGTTCGGGGGAGTTTGCTACATACTCCCAGGCCTCTTTTGAAGCAAAGGAAGTCCTTAATAGGTTTTGAGCTGAAACAAATGATCTCATCCAAAATACTGCCATTCCAAGGAAATTGAGGATTTCTGTCTAATGCTGCCTCAGTTTCTGTCAGCCAGCTCTGCAGAGGCATGTCTCTAATCATACCAAGTCGGGAGGAAGTGTTAGAATATTTAGCACAAGCAGAAGGTGGTCATTAAGGCAACGACTGTAGAGATGCAGAAGATACTGACTGCGAAAGCAAACTACCCTGTCATGGATTCCTCACCTCTTCACATTCTTAGATTAAGACTGAACACCTTTCTGAAATATAAAATCTAATCTGATTTATTTGGCTTAGTCCATGAGTAACTGGTTTAAATAATGTACCTTCTATTGTATAAGAGCTTGGATTAAACGCTGTAAAGATAATTTCCCAAGATATGCTGATATTAAAAATAAATCTTTGAATTTCACCTAACCTTCAGTGGTTTACTATGGAGGTCAACAGAGCTTTGTGAGGTCTATTTGAACAATTAGTTAAATCCTGACTATGAAAGAGAGACAAAGTTAGCAGACAGAATGTGAATTTAGAAACATAGGCGGTTATGAAAAGTCATGTTCAGCAATGACACAACTACTTCAAGACAAAAAAAAACCCATGCTTTTGCAACTGTCCTGGATTCTTGCCCCAAGCTGTTTGTTTCAAAGAATCTGTATGGTTGCATAAAGTGCTTCTGAGCTGAGAAGCACCAAAACTAGGATCTGTTGAATTCTGAGCTATTGATGACACAAAGTTAACAAGCCAAATACACCTGCACAGTCAGAAATGTCATTTGCAAAGACCAAAATTTAAGACAGTCTTGGTCTGACAATTCTGTTATGCTTCTCCTGTTTACTTTCTAAAAACTCCCATGGCACTGAAGAATTGATACTGTGATGGAAATAAGGCTCAGGTCATCTACTTGTATGATACTAATAACTAACAATATTCTCTGCCCTAAGTAAAAGTACCTCCAATATTTAATGTACAGTTAAGGGAACGGGCATATTCATAACGGCACGGCTTTTTTCAAAAATAAAGATGTGTATATTTCCCGAATTCAAATTCAAAAAAAGAGAGAAATACAATTTATCAAAAATGCATTTTTCATTAATGTTTCAGCTAGTTCAATAATTTTATGGGGCTTTTTTTCAACAAAAGGAAGCTCCTTAATGTCCTCTAATTCATTGCAAATTATAACCAAAGCAGGCTAGACCCTTCCCCAGAAAAGGTTCTGTCCAGACACCTTTTATTGGAAGTGGAGTGTAGTCAGTGCAGGAGCAATAACATGCTGCCTTTTTCACTATATAGAGTAAATTACAAATTAACAACTTGGTTTTCAAAATTAAAGGTAAAAGCACAAGAAAGCCACTCTAAAGGACACCTGTCACTTTAGAAAACCTGTAATAAAAATGTAATTTTTTGTACCATAGCAACATGCAAGAAAACTACCAGGAGAGTAGGAGAGTGTTTTCAATCAAGGCATTCATTTCTGTCCAGAGCTGTTTTGCATTTAATTTTTTAGTTCACATTAGTCCTATCTGTTTGTCCAGGGCTAATTCAGACTGAGAAGTAGCTATATGTCACTCACTAAACAACAGTATAATTAAAAGTTCTACTGCTACAGCTGGTTTGAAACATTTGAGAGCTTGGGAATTGCAGGGAACTCATATTAAAAATAAAAAGGATGTAATCACAGCCTCCTGTACAGTTTAATGGGCAAGAGTAATTTCATGATTGCAGTTGGTTTGAGCGAAGCACATTGCTCTAATTATGTGTATCGTGTATACACGCAAAGACTAGAATCTATCTATATAATCACAGTGATTTAAAATATTCCTGACTTTCACAATTATAATTAATCTGGACAAACTATTTACAAATCATGAGATCATTTCATACCATGGCATAAGATAGAACTACCTTAAAGATGGACCCCTGCCACACATTTAACCTATCCATTTTTGTGTAGCATCTGGCCTCCTGGATATAAATAGGCAAGCACGCTCATGTCTGTAGCGGTTTCTTTTTTAAACACTGAACAACTAAAGCATGTTTCACTGTTCAGCATATCACTGCTGAGGATGCCTACACATGTTACTCTTTTCTGCGCCATACTATAATTTCTGGAAAAGTCATTCCAGACTGATGTCAGTTTAGGTATATGAAGGCTGCAGACTTGCTCTAATTGTAGTAGTAAAACAAACTGTGCTTGTGCTAATACTTTCCATATTGCATTTCAGGCCACAGTAATTTTTGCTTACTTTTGAGCATAATCGGTTCTGTTAGTTTTTGTATTATTAGAAGAACTGTACTTTTCCCATATAACTCTTACACCAAATTGTTTCAGATAAAGCTGAAACTAGAAGAATCAAATGCTAGCTATTTTGTAAATCACAGCAACAATTCAGGAAACAACCCAAGGCTGAACTTCACCAGCTTTCTATTTCTAAAGTAGAACTACTTTATATTAGCATGTTTAGACTACTAGATCTTTGAGTGATGCTTTTGACAGAACTTTTGCAGATTAGGACAAGTGTGGGTTTTTTAAAAGAGTTCCTCAATTAAGAATGTTTCCATTATGCAAATACACTTTTAAAATTTATTTGTCAAGAAAACTTCAAGTTTTCTGTTTCTCTTCAGCTCTCTTTTAATTAAAAGAACTCTGGGAATTGAAAAAAACGATTCTACAAAGTTCTGATTGCCTCCTGCAAAAGCAAAACCAATGGAAGGTAATCGTGGTCAGTGCCTGTATAAACAGACTGACCTGCCAAATCAAGAGAAATACTAAGAAATATTGAGAAATCAAAACCATAAAAGAGCTAGTGGAAAACCTGGTTTATATTTAGTGGAAACACTTTTATTTTAGCACTTTGAGTTAAACTTTGGAACTGAGAGAGTAAATGAAAGTATTTCTTTTATGCCAGTATACAGGGTATACAGCTGAAATTGTTTCTGCTGTCCAGAAGAGGGGACAGAGGGTTCCTAAAAGCAGCCAGCAGCATTCATTATGAAGCACTTTCAATCATAGAAGTTATCTGAATAATACACTAACAACATGAACTCTACATACCTTGGAATTTTGAGGTAGTTTGAATAAGGGTACAAACTGCATTGATTCAGGCCTGTCTTTATGATATATTTGATCAGAACTTCTGAATATTTCATTAAATTTCCATTCTGATGCCTTATTCCGTGATGCTTCAGATTGTACAACCTTATTTTCATCAGTTGGGAACGGCCTCATTTGCCCTCTAGTAATATCATCAAAATTTGTTTCATTATTCATACTGGAATTATATGATTGAATCACAGAATGTTTTGCACTCATTTTGCTTTCTATAACTTTGGAAATTAAAGTCCTAGATGTTGCCCTATTCTTCAGATTTTGTTCCATGTCACACTAACATTTGATATTTCAGTGATGAACATATTTCACAGCACAAGCAAAAACACATGACATTGAGTATTTTTCATCTGCTTTGTCTACATCAGTACAGGTAGCTGCTTAGCCAAATGCTTTATAAAAGTACTGTGTTTAATTTACAAAAAGCACTATTCAATGAAACAGCAGAATACCCTTTTGGCTTGCCTAACTGGATACATAACAGAGACATCTGGAAAAATTGTCTAATTTCACATTGTAAAATAATGCAGAAAAGTAAGAAGATCTTCCCCTGTTTTCCTTTACTGAGGGTTATATCATGTAGGCAACTATGACCCAGAAAAACATCATTCCACACACTGCTGATGTTATTATAATTATTTTTCTGATTATTACTTAAGAACTTAGTTCTTTTTTCACTTATCTGATATATCCCTTTTGTTATTCCGACATTTCCAGTGAATTCTCTCCTCCAAAACCAAGGAGAGCCTCTCAGGTCAATTTTCAGTTGTTCATTTTGTATTTATTTACAGGTATAGAAAACAGATCTGCTGTGGGTTTGTTTCCTCTCAAGCTCTTTGGGCTAATTCTTTTCCTATCATGGGGCCACTCTGTCTTTATTTAACTTGGTTATATTTAAATTTTGTCCTGTAACCTTTGCCATTATTTTTTCATTAATCAAAAAAAGATGATGTACTATTAATGTGGCTAAATTTTCCATTTAAACAATTCTAACTTGGTGTGCTTCAATACTTAATACATTTGAGATTGCCTAAGATTTTCCCCCCATCAAGACCAAAGAGAAACATATTGGTAAAACGAGCAACTTAAAGATGACAAGCTTACCGTCAGTATTCTGCTCAGCATTAAAACTGGCAACAGCTTAACACTTACTCCACTTTCATACTGATGGACAGTGGAAAATGCAGTATTTTTCTCTCTCAGCCTTTCCTAATTCACTCCATATGTAAGCAGAACTTACCTCATGCACCCAGATTTCTAGCATCCCCTTCCCATGTAGGGGCAGGGTCTCCATAGCAAATAAATTAATAAATAAAAATTACTTTGGTGGTTTGTGGGTTTTATAGACACTCTCAGTCACATATACTCAGAACCACTAAAAATCGCTAACTCCCCAGAGAACCAAGATTTAATTTAGATCACACGTTACGGGCCAGACTACAGAGTATCTTTACAATAACAAATTTTACTTATATTCATCAGCAGATGGTAAAACAGCACAGGGAGAAATGCTTGAAGAAAAGAGAGCAGTTTTTCACAGATATAATGGCCACATCAGATATAGACTGTCAATAAAAAGCAAATCAGATATGCATAGAATATTTAATTCTTGCATAAGTAAAGCTTGGGGTTTCAAATTACATTATAGGTGAGACATTTTTTCCTTATGTGTCTAATTCAAAATCAACAGTCAGGTTTATGCTATTCCTCCCTGGGTTTTTTGCTGAATGCCTATTTACTGTGCAAGACAGAAATCAGAAACTTAACACTAGTATGAGATTTGACATATGCAGCCAGAACCAGAATATTTTCTTTTTAGATATGTTACTTCACTGGCCATGGTTACATGTGGCTATGTGGAGAAATAAGAGAAGACAACAAATACCAAAGCAGAACATAACTCTCGTAACTATTTAGCTATTTTTTATACCCATCACTAGCCTTTGGAATAGTTGCAAGACTAATATAGTTTTTACTTTGGTTCATTTCTCTCTGTCTAAAAAAGTATTATCCCAGAGCGATATATGTTTTTCTCCCATTTTAAGAAGGCTGGTTCATACTGGGTTATCTTCCCCAGTTATACTAATGTGCCCTAGCTATTTCAAATCATAGTATATAATCTGGCTGTTCATATTGGGTTATCACTGGACTTTCATTTTATGCACAATCATCTCCTTTGAGGTAAAGAGGTAAAACTTACTCTCCTGCCACACATACATACTTTGCAAGACAGTTCCATGAAAAAACACCCCATTGTTATGTAGTGTAGATTTTCTTGATTTCTATCAGTGTAACACAGCTCTCTCCTGCTACCAGCAAGATCGCTGTAGTCTCTACTACTCCCTCCAAAATGGTAAAGGAATAATTCAGAAAGGACCATTATTTACGCAGCTTGGAGAGAGAAGTCTACAAGAACTGGTGCTACATGATCTGTTATTCAGATAAAGGACAATTTGCTCATTAAATCATATCAGATAACATGAAACATATCTAGGCTACAAAAGAGTTAATATGTATCATACAGAAACCTTAACCATCAATCACTTGCTGGAAAATTGTCTGTGACACTCTCTGGCACATATACTGCTACCAGTTTTCTATTTCATAGCACTTCATCCATTCATAGGATCCCATCAGACATAGAAGGTAGTCTGCTAAAGTGGTAGCAGAAGACTTACTGAAAGCAGGTGGTGTTGCTAAAGAAATTAGGTTTTATGTATTTTACTTGCTGAAATACAATACATAAACCCGTTTTTTTTTCCCCTGTGATCAACTATAACAGTAATATTTTTCACGACTCATCAACCAACCCTAACCATCTACTAAAAGACAATCCAGTTCTTTGAGTCAATGTTCCTTAGGACAATTTACTACAGATGTGGAAGGAAACCTCAGCCCAGCATGAAAGAAAAGACTTGTTTAACAATTATTTTAAGCATTCATGTGAAATCATAGAGCACATTTCTATCTGTAAACCATGCAAACTTCAAAACTTCATTTGCAAGATACGTGGATGTTTAAGTACACGTCCTGTTTCCGATCGATTCCTCATTCAAAATGTCAAGTGGTCAAAAACACACTTTCTAAAAGGTAGCAAATGAAGACTACTGTGGTCATTTTTGCAAATTAATGTGTGTGTTCACATGGCAGACCTCAGTGGAGAGCAAAGACTACTGCTTGCTATAAATTAAGATTTTAGTTGCACAGTTTACCTGTAGCAGCATGGAGTTCTGGGTAGGTTGATTAAAATAATTTTTGTAACCATCTTGTAGACATACTGTATCTAAAAGTGAGTTGTAAAAAAAAAAAATATGCAAAGCAGAAACCTGGTGTGATGTAATTCCTGAACTGGTGGATGTCAAAAATCCAATGTTGCATAAACCGGCAAACTTTTCTGCTCCCTGTCTGTCTTGCATCCTAAGGCTGTGAGCAAGGAGACTATTTCATTAAATACACTGGGGCTTCTAGGCAGAACAATAGTTTGGGGGTTTTTCTTCTCTTTTTTTCCCCCTCCCCCCCCATCACTAGTGACTTTTCCTGCCATCATTATATTCGTTAGGAATCACTGAGTTATGCTTTTAATTATTAAAATACATATTAAAAAAAGATGTTATCTACATTAGCATAACACTCAACATCTTTTTGCTGTAATACAAGTGGTTGTTTGGTTATATCTTTTATCTGGGGCCACTCCAAGGAATTACTGCTCATCCCAACAAATGGAGTTACCCTTGAAACTAGCAGGTGCCAGCATCAAAACAAGCAAAATGAGACATGTTCACCCTAATATACAATTACATGGTGAAACGCTGTGCCCTGGGGGCAGTTGACTTGGGTTCAGTAGAAAAGGAGACAAGTTTATGGAAGAGGAATCCACTGAGGTAAAGACACTGGGATACCACATCATTATCTCTGGTTCAGGAAGTCCCTGACCTGCAAATTCTTGACTAGGAGAATATTCTCAGGAAGTATCACTGCCTGCTTCCCTGCTCTCACATTCTTCTGTAGACAGAGGTTTTTATGAAGAGACATGATGTACTGCTAGCAACACAGCCACTCACTCCTAGCATAAACATTCAAGAATCCATGTAGGTCCCTGCTACTGGAGTTTAGCGTTTGCTTCAGTGAAAGCTCTAATGGATTCTTGACATAAAGCAACTTTTTGAGATTTATTGTGGACAGTTGCTGCTAAAAGAAGCTGTAAATTAGAAACTGAGTTTTCCAGGACAGGAGGTAGCTTTTTGTTATGTGTCTGTATGATGCCCACAAAGAGATCCTACAATGAGAACAGGTTTACAGGGACATGAAGTCCCAAACACTTCCAGTCACAGCCTCACTTAACAGGGCATTGTGACCTCTCTTTCTCTAACATTTCTGGGATTGTGGCAAAATTCCTAGTTCCTGTGCTTTTTGTAGTTTCTGTGATTATAACCCCAAGCAGGAATTACAAGGCCACGTTTGGGAATTAGTGTCCATGACTGCTACCATAATACAACAAATACAAAATCCCCAAAACAGTAGCTTGTTAGCAAACAGAAATAAACTTCATAGAGACTGAACCATAATTCTCTCCAGCTAAATGTCTGCATTTGTCATTGCAAAGAAACTGAAACAACAGACTAAACAAAGAGTAGAGTTAACCAGAGTTTTTAATTCTTTAAAAGAACAAGCAGTGTAACCATAGATACTTGCCAGCTTCTTTTGCCATTTCAATAGCACCAAAGACACAAGTGCTTGGAAGAGGAAGGTTGAATATGAACTCACCAAGCCGCAACAACAGCACTTCGACCTGTGGTGCAATAATATGAACAAATGGGTACAATAAAATTAGTTTATAAGGGCAAAAATAGCAACTTGCCATAACATTCAAGCTTTTTCTCCCTTTAAAAATTTCTAGTAAACAAAATATAAAGACGTTAAGAGTTATCCTTCCCCTATTTTCTTTTGTACATCTGTTATCTTCCTGTAGCCAATTTTCTCTGAAAAGTTGATGTTTTGTTGAAGCAAATCCAGTAGCTGTACAGCTGTGCTGCTGTGCAGAACAGCAACCCATTACTCATCATCCTGAGAACCATAATAATTGTCTCTCAATTTCAAGGCTCTCCATACTTTCTTCCCTCTTACAGCATTCCACAGTGCAAGGGGTAATTTTACAGTACATCAGTAACTCCTGCTGTGAATGCAAGGTAGCTCCTTCCACCTTTCATCAGGGAGAAGTTATCTTTCATTTGGCTTGCATTTTCTTCTGGGTAACAGCCTACATATAGACAGCCACTATGCCATAGCTGACATAATGCAAGTTGACATTCTAGCTTCTCATCCTTTCTCAACAGAAAAGGGGAGTGACCTATTATCAACAGAAAAATGGTGCAATTTTAGACTTCTTTTTAACCTTACATACAACCCAGAAAAACCAGGCAACCAGCTCTTTTTAAAGTAATTTTACCACTATTGATTGTCTATAGGCCACGCAAATTTCTTTTAGCATCATATGGTAGAGCGTTTATGTATGCCCAATATCCAAATCTGAATTTTAACCAGCTCATATGCAATTAAATGTAAACCAATACCACTTCCTAGCAGAACTTCACATCAGATACAAATTTGGACCCTGCAATTTGTATTTCTGCTCAATTTTTCCCTTTCCTGACCAGTTTTTTTATTTATATTTCACAGCTGTACTGGACCAAGCAATGGTCACTGGTGAAAAATTATGGGTCTATCAAGTGGATATTGAAAAAGCTTCACAACTTACACTGAATGCACTGCTACTCCTCTAGAGGGAGAAGTTCTTTGTAAGTATTAAGAAATGCAAATATGGACACTTTATTGCTAGTGCTCAAGGATTCTAGGAATGTAGTATCAACAGACCCTATTCATACCATCTGCTGGAGTGAAGACATGACTTTTTGTTGGAATGTCTTCTGCTTTCTTACATCTAAACAATCTCCGAGCATTGCAGACTTCCCTGACGTGAAATTTCAATATAAAGTTGAGTTAGAGCTCCTTGGGTTATCTCATACTTCTGTTTATTAAAAGAGGCCCAAAGATGGCTCTTAATGATTATACTTTTGTTTCATATATGAAACCAATGTACTTTTCTAAAGAAAATGAAGCTCTGGAGATGAGGTATGTTCCAGTTAGTCCTAAAGTAGAACCAAAGTGTTCAAAAATGCCTAAGAGTCCCTGCCTTCAGGTATTGGCAAAACCTGTACAATACTTGTATAGCTTGCTCATCTTGAGTGTTTCTGTAGGAGGTGCTGTATAAACCAGCATTCTGTCAGGTCTTAAAGGCAGTAGGAAGGAGGTCTGGTTAATAACAAATAATGGCACGCAAAAAAAGGTCCATGAAATTCCAGCAGTAAATTTTTCCTTCATGGAACAGAATGTTCTGACTTCCAATCATCAGAAAGTTATCAGTTCTGAAAGGCAATAAGCACTGAAACATACTGGAGAAAATGCGCGGATCAGGGTGAAAATCATTTCCCAAAGGACACATCATCCTCATGCAACCTTTCTTTTATCTGCTTTCCCCTGGGCTCTTCCCTCATTTTTTCTTGCATGCTATTCATTTCCACAGCATTAAAATTACTTTCTGGTTTTCCCAGTTTTCCTTCATTCTCAAATACCATCTCTATAGAAGTATTATTTCAACTTCTGCATCACCACTTCCTCCTCTCAATCCAGCCTCATCAGCTCTTCAGCATTCTTCCTTTTTGCACCAATTTCTTCTATTTTATTTTGTATCTCTCTTCTTTTGCTTTCCATTTAGCCTCTCTTTTTACAATATCAAAGAAAACATGTTGGACCATTTTTCACAACTAAGAACAGATATTCCACTCTGCATCTACTGTGAGTACATCATGTTTTGTGTTGCTGCAGAGACCTTCCCAAGCACTCACACCACTGACGTACATTTGGGTAGATGAAACTTTTCCTGCTTGGCTAATCTTCATCCCCTCCTCACAATCATTTGCCAGATAACTCTGTGCTTACTTTTCCACTCCAAAGCACAGTCTTTGCCAGCAACTTCATCACCATTTACCTGTCTCTCTTGTTAGAAGGCACAGGTTTCCAGCACAGGCTTCTTCCCCTCGTATGATTGCATTAGCACTGTGCTTTTACTACATGTGACAAGACATGGCTGCATACTTTGCTTTTAAGCTAACAAGCTAGCAACCCATCAAAACTTTCATTAGGAGCCTGGCAAACCATTCTCAGTATTTTTCCACATACCACCATGTGTATCTCAACATCTGAGTGGAAAGCCAGTCTTCTCCTGTGGAAGTCTCACCAAGGAGCATTAGACATAGTATTTTAAAGGACTGCAAAGCAAGGTCTAGGAGGAGACATTAGCACAAATACCTAAATAGCTCCTGGGTTTTCTGCATTAAAAGGCACATATATAGCCACAGAAACTGTTCTACTTATCAATGCATTTATGGGTTAGAGAACAGAGAAAGGAAATCATTCAGACCTACTTCTATAGTTATTTTCACAAGTGGATGCTAATTGGGGGTGAGTTTGATGTAAATGACCAGGTTGATATGCCTCATACCTTAAATTGGAAGACCAAATTGGAAGCAAACCTTCCCAAGGGCCACCTAGCTTTGTTCAGACTGCCTTAACAAAATGAAGCAACCAAAGACCAATCAGTCTGGCACTGTGTGAAAACTGATGACAACTAATGCAATGTAGATGTGTTCACGAAAATAACTATGTATGCATTTAGGTATGCACAGTATTACACCAAATAAATAAATACACATGGATTTACTTACTTCAGGCCAAGATGATCTTATGTTGTTTTTAAAGAAAGGGGTAATGATAGGATTGCACCAGCAAAGAAGCTGTTACGAAACTGGTGGCAGAAAAGTTGGAAAAGTCCTAGTTTCCCTTCAAAACATTCACACTTTGTCTCCAGTATTTTGGGCTCAAAAGTCTGATTAAAGAAAAGTAGTTTTTAATTAAATCTGCCTCAAGTCTATGTCTCCCTTCAGTACAGACATCTAAATATGTGTATACGTACATATATAGGCATGCATACCTACATAAATGGCACAGCAGTAGAGAAAGTAAAAGCACAGGAGATAAAACCTCTAGATTCTTTCTGCCTCTTAACCACAGTAAGACGTTTCAAAGGCCATCCATCCATCTTAAGAATCTTTTAGTTCTCCATCTGTAAAGTAAGAACATGCGTCTATCTCAAATGTTAGAACCTGATGAGCATTGCATTAATAGGAGTGTTTACTAAAGCTGATCTCTACTAGGAAACACCCACCTATTTCCAGTGCAAAGGAAAACATCTAGCGATATTGTAAAGCTACAGCGAAATATGCTAAGTAGAGGAATATTATGAATGTTTATAGGATCTGGAGAGAGAGAGAGATCCAGGGATGCTTTACAAATAATTTATTTTCAGTCACTTTAAAACTGTTTCCATTCATATAGTCATCACAAGAAATGAAATATATTGTACAAACGATTAAGATAAAAAGTACTCCTCACTTAGGTATAGTCGTACTGTCAGGTTTGACGTTACTATAATACATCATTGCTCCAAAACCAGAAGACAAATAAGGCTGGTTCAGACTATGACTGTCTTCCTGAAGCAGTCAGTTGTAGAAAGACCTTCTTTAAGCATCTTTTACAGACTTTTTTTAGCCTGCAACATAAGTTGCTTGTACGTGCATCTCCTTTCAATGAATGTAATTTACTATTTGTGATGTCAAAAGAGTATTTTTACACTATTTGAAGTATTATTAATGGGAGAAAAGAAATTGTGTCTCTTTCATATATGTCTTACCTTACAAAAGTAGAAAGAGGGTATAGTTCCCAACATGTGATACTCCATGTTTCTGAAATTACAGTCCTTCGAGAGTTGTTTGGCATTAAATTAAAACCACTAACAAATTGCTAGTGGTAAAACATTGCATGAACATTGTTTCTTGCAAAATATTGGAAATAACTATTGTAGCATTACTCAACAGTTAAGCAACCTCTGTTTACTGTAAGTATTAGCTCCTTGAACAACGTGTCCTGCATACGTAAATTCATTCCCTTTGGATCCAAACTCCCAACTCCTAATACTTGGATCACAAAAGTGTGGATCCACAAACAGAAATATATGAAGAAGTCCTCTTGCTAACTGGTCTAATGTACACAGCTGGAAGAAACTGCTTACTTCAAATAAATAAGTTAATAAAACATGGCTAAACAGAACCATGTTTATTTTTCAAATATTTCCCTGCAAACAGTTCTAAAGGATACATTTTGTTTAGTGAAAAATATGATTTTGTTTTGGCCGTTGCATACATCTGACAATCAAATTGTGTGGTGACTTATCTTAGGGAAAGTAAGTAGAACGCTGTCCATCCTACATCCCAGAATCTCTTTATGGTCAATGCAACTTCTGCTTGAGCAAAAGAGGATTAACATGTTCCTATCTCTCTACGTCCATGATGGAAACAATATACTGTGAAAAGAACTGAAAAATTTGAAATATCTCCCCAATCATCAATGAGTTCAGCACTGTGACAGAATATAAACTCATTAAATTTCTTTCCCTTTCCTCTATATAGAACTAGATCCAGCAAACTAAACTTTGGCTCTTCTTGGAAGGCAGGATTAAACCTAGGATTGGTTCCATACTCTCTCCAGCACACTTCCGTAGTGAGGTACAGTATTGACTTGTAACCTTACAAGTCTTGACTTACAGCCTTGAGTTGTAACCTTAAGTCCAAATTCCGCGTTTTCCTATCTCAGGTTTTTTAGATTGTTCTCTTTGTCTTTTGTAAGGATGGGCTAGAGAAGTCCTCTGGATTGAAATCTTTCCAGTTCAAATCTGGCCTTACGACAGAGCTGATACTGGCTCTCCTCTGAACTTCAGGTTCATTTCTAATGGTCCTTTCCCATTTCATTCCAAACATGCATTGGGACAAATAAACAAGAAGTGGTGACTTTTTATACAGGTGTCTGCATTTTTTATATGTTTCTTTCTTTTAAACCATCGCTACATGAAGCTTATCAAATACAAAAGTAAAAATCTTAGAGGAGAGCTTGTTATTAGTTACTTCTAGTGTGGTTGACAACTAACATGCAGAAAATTAATTTCGTTCCTACGTTAATCCCAGAAGCTTAACAAAACTGGAATTTGGGAAGGAGCACAACTATCTTCACTGTAAACTGAGAGGAAAGAATGTCACAACACATTTAGCACATACTACGCCAGCAGTAGTAAAGCAGAGATGGGAGTTAGCACCTGCTTAAAAAGAGAAGCATACTAACACTGGGAGTTGGGGGGATTTCTCACTAAACTACAACATATAGAAAGTAGGTCACTTTTATTCTTTTGAGAATGAGAAAAAGAAACAAAATTCTGAATTATATATGAACCATTACATTTAACTTTCTTCGCCTCCAGCAGCTCCCAGGAGCCCTGCAGAGAGAAAAATCCAGATTTTATGACTCTGGCAATTATCTAAGTTAATACCATAGAGTTCTCCATAACCATTTTCATGATAGTTAAGGGTCTGTCAAGCTTTTTATTTTACTCCTCTTTACACTTCTTCCAATACCCCTTGCCCCTGATTTAGTGTTTGCCTGTAAAAATTTACTCCAGATATAACTTGGCACACAAACATCTTACAAACAGGCTTTAGCTAAAATAAATTTTGACTATATCTGCAATTTAACTTATTTAGCTCTCTTGCCAGGTGTTGCTGACAGGAAAAAGGGTCAAGTTCAAATATCTGAAGGGTCATCTTAGAATTAATAAACGGCTCAAGTGCTGCACCCAGAAACCTGGGAAAACTAAGTAACTTCCCTGTGTTACCTTAACAGCCAATTATTTTCCATTCTGAAACATGGAGTCTATGTACAAAAGAAGCAAAACTTTATATGGGGGAAAGGAGAACTGCAGCTTGATAATACACGACAGAAAACACGGCTATCTATAAACAGGAATAGCAAAGCTATCTGATAGTAGAGTTGAATTTAGGAGTTGCATTTTGTTGAGTATAAAGTAGTAGGCTAAATGTAAAAAACTGATTACAACACTTCCATGGAATAGAAGAAACACTGGAGGTCAGCACCCAAAACAGAGGCCTAGAAAAAGAACCAACCACTGCAATTTTCCTTGGGGACTAAGTGCAAATTCAGGGCAATGATCATTGTTCAGTGGCACTACACACAAAGGATGAGAAAGGACAAAAATACAGGCACACATATACCCAGCAGCAGGAAAGACCCAGAGACAACTAGAAAGCACGTAGGATGAACCTGATAAGGAAATTAAGCAAGAAAGAGGAGTTTAGGGTAGACCATTGTCTCAGGAGAGTATTAAAGCAACAAGCCTCTCATGTTTACTTCTTAATGGTATTCAGGGAAATGGGAGTTCATAAATATAGACAAAATTGCAACAAAGAATGATTACATTTCATCACCAATTTGCAAAAGCGTTCCCCCAAGATATCATCAGATCAGCCAGGGTTAAAAAGAGTGAAAAACCTTCAAAATATCCCAGCCGCCTTGCACCTGAGTCCCACCTCTCCCAGCACCAACATCTTTGTAACAGCATCTCCCCTTCACCTGCTGAGAACCACATTAGTGCCAGCATAGGGCTGGAGTCTAAAGGCAAATTCTAGCAAGTCTGTTCCCATGGGAAGTGCCTCCCTGATGTGGTGTTAAGACTCTGCTGTAAAATGAAGCCAGAGAGAAGTCAGGGGCACTGGTGTCACAGGCTTGACACCCTCTTCACCCGTGTCAGCCATCAGGGCTCAATCCCAATTTCTCCAGTCCTTGCAGCCTTGAAAAGTTAATTAGCTCCAAAGGCCTTAAACATAGTCTTCACCATCTGGGGGTACTGGCTTGCCACAAAGCTTTAGTTCTGTTACAGTTCTCTCAATCTAAAGCCATTTTACTTAAGAAATGTGGTATTTTCTTATGTTACTACTCAGCATGTGGCATATGGAAGATGACAGCAGAGGTTAATCTTGTGAGATCCAGAATAATAAAGAGAACACAGTTTACAAAGAGACAAAATATGGGTGAGAAACAAAGGAAATCATCAGCATGGAGTGATGCCAGCTACCAGGCATGGTGGATTTCCAGACAAAGTCCATGTGCAGGCATTAAAACTGAAAGCAAGAACTAAGCCTCCATGAAAATTTATAACGGAAGATGAGAAATATCATTTTTATAACATTGGGGAGGGTAGGTGTGCTGGGGGGCAGGGTAGATAATCAGGACACTCCTGTTGGAATAATGCCCCAAATGCTGGAACAGATCATCAAAATATTGAATAAGTCCAGAAAGAACAGTAGGCAATAAAGTGTTTTGTTTTGCCTTTACCTGAATAAATATTTGTACTGAATAGTGAGAAAAAAATGTTTATACTGCAAAGCTCACATTCTTGGTACCCACATGTAATCTCAGAAAGAATGAAAGCACGATCATTTTTACATTTTTAAGGCAATAGACCTAGCCTTAGAAACATACCACTCAATGGAAGAGCAGCTAAAGTGAGCAGTGAAAGGAATATAATGACAATGTATTGGGACCGCACAAGGGTTTAGACTCCAAACTAAGCAAGCAGTATGGAGAATGCAGGTAGCGTGTATTGTAGGTGCCATCTAACACATATGCTGCAGATAACAATTTGACAGAAAAATTAATGGCCAGCCTATAAACTGCAGTGACAGAAACAGAGGAAGCAGAACCAATGTACCACTGATACGCCAGGAAAAACACAAGCATCTATCCTTGCTGTTTCTGAGACCATTTGGAAAGACCTCCACTGAAGGGAAAGCAATCTGTAGCGTCAGTTAGCAGATGCAGAGATTCTTTATGTACATTTATTACAGAAAAAGGCAGACAGACATTCAGCTGCCATTTTTGCTGTTATGTTATTAAGTCAGCAATCAATCCAAATCAAGCTAGATGGCAGAGCCACCTGCACTTCAATTCCAACCACATCATGGATTTCCAAGACCAGGTGCTGATGAGGTGCAGTAAAACTGTTTCAAGAGCAGTAGGTTAAAGTAAGTGTTGATAAGAGGCCCATGAAACAAGTGATAATACCTCTTGGATTCAGTACGAATGACAAGATTGGGTTTTATACTTAAAAGGGACCATAATTCCATTGGATTCAGTAGCTGACACCAGGAAATAGATAAATACTTCACAACTGAGAACAGGCATGCCAGACATAATTCAGGAAAGGACAGCTCTTGCCAGAGATAAATTCCAGTTCTGAATGTGTATGATGCAGCATGAGGTGTGCAGAAATTACAGTGATCTTTATAACAGAAGGAGAGTTCATAACTTTGCTCAATCCCAGCTTCAACTGGGAACAGATTGGAGCAGACCTACTCAATTTTATTGATGCAACTCCACGGTCCAACTACACCACTCCAATTTCTGAGAGAAAGACCACCTGAAGGAGAGTCAGACAAGAAGTCTGATTTGGAAAATGAAAGTTTGTCACAGCTAGCAGACTGTGCTCAAAATGCTAGTTTGTTAAACCTTTTCATGCTGTAGTGTTTAAAATTGTGATTTTTCAAATCTTATGCAACTACTGCAATCAGAAAGACGACATTAAAAGAAAGGCATGGTCCTTATATTATGCGTGTCCACAAAAGATGGGACTATAAAGACAACAACACATATCACACAACTCACAATAAAGATAATGAATTTGCAGCTCTAAAATCTTAAACTTGTTCTGTCTTGTTCCTGATTCGTTTTAATCTTGTACCACCTCCTATTTATTAATATATTGTTTAAAAAAAACCAAACACACCTCTTTTTGATACAACCACTTTATTCTTGAAGGTACCTTCATGTTTTCAGTCACTACCTGTGTAAGACAGGAAGCAGAAGAAACACACTTTTCCTTCCCTAAAGGTACAAGAATATAGGAAATGATCAAGATACAAAGCTGTGCTCTGTTTTCCTCACCTAATTATCTGTGGCAGATGAGCACCACATGAAAACAATGCATAATTCACGTACATCTTAACTGCTGTTCAAATGTTACTTTAGTAGTACTCAACTGATTTATGACACCGGCCAAGCCCCACAATAGAATATGATATAAGTTGCGTATTACAAGCAGACCAGATCAGCCAGATCACAAGCTGTTAAAGAAACCCCTGTTTCACCCCAATAGCCTCAGAGGTGAGGCAGATTAGTAATACTTGCATATTATACAGAATATTTTCTTCTAAAGAATTTCAGCAGCTCCTCAGCACAGACTAAACCTTTCATCATCAAACGCGACATTATTATTTTGCCTCTCGATGCAACTCTAGCTAATATGCCAAAAGGAAGATAGAAGTTTTCTTTCCCTCAAGCCAGCAAACACATCACCCATGACAGCACAGCGTAAGGAGAGGTGCAACACTTCTGCCCAAGCACATTCCGCTGTCGTTTTACTTGTGAGTTCTTTAGTCAAAACAAGATGCCCTTGGAAGCGATACGCTGTATGGTTCTGGTGATAGGCTTCCATTACCTTCATGTATTGAAAAAACCCAACGTGTTTTAACGGTTTAAAATTAGTAATAACAACCCTGCCTTCTCCCAATCTGTTGAACATTGTATAAAGGTCACAACACTGCTGATGCCCACATTTTTTGTTGTCTGTTTTACACAGCTGAGTACAGATAGAGTGACTCATAACAGCCAAATTCTGAGATCAGGCTCTAAGCAACTATGACATCAGATGCTGCCAAAAGACATTTGATTCCTCTATTGTGAAATGCCAGGTTGGTTCTGGGAGATGGTGAGAAGCCAACTCTAGTTTAGCAAATTCTATAGTGAGCTATTGTTTGATACTAAATACAAGATCTCTCCTGCTGCTGCTGCAAATCACAGGGCATCCAAGGACACATCTAAAACTATTGCCACTTTCTACTGTGTTTGCAAAATACTGCAACAAAGCTTCGTGCATCCAGACTGTAGAAAGTGTCTGTGAGAGAATGGAAACCCAGATCTCGTTCTCAGGAGTAAGAATTAAGAAGCTGAATCTCCTATGTAAAAAGAGTTAGATATTTTTAAGAAGAGTTTTATGCTCTGCTCTCTTCCGCACCTTGGTTCCCCCAAACCAAGTAATCATCATGTCTCATTTCCTCCTGCAAACTTCTGACATTATAAAAGCCAAAAGACATTGTAATTTGAAGGTCTCATTATCATCAAAGAAATCCTAGTGCACAGGTATTTTTTATTTGCTAAAAAAAAGCACATTGCAGAAGATACAATTACTTTGTTCTTCGCTGGTGATCCCAGACAATAAAGCAAAAGAACTGACACATCAAAATCTAATTTCTCTGCGTAAAAAGGTGACCGTGAACATAGTTTGGAATTCACTGGAATGAGAAGCTACTGACATTCTTCTCTGCTTTTTACCTCAGTCTTGTGGCCCTTCCAGATTCAGACTGACCAAGCATGTCCAACCAGTGTTCACCCACGGATAAAGCCATCTTCCAGAGGCAGAGGTCTGGGTGGAGTTCAATTGGCCTTGGTATAACGAAGACAGGAGAACAGTGAGGCACTGAATAAATTCTCACACGTACCAAGGGGTACGCCTATGTCTTTCATGAAACGGGAAGAACAGAGTGAAGAGTCTTGTTAGGTATATCACTGGAGGTAGATTCCCAGGAATGGTCAGCAGTTTTGAATATGATACAGAAGCCCAGGACAGATTTTTCTGGTGCTGTCACATTTAATACCCTCCCCTTTTTTCTTCAGGTTCATTCTGATGAGAAAAATACTTGCAATCCAGTTGAACCTTCCAATAAACACAGAATGACTAGTCTATGTCCTGAGTAGCTACAAGTTTGTCTGCAGTCTGACATTTTGCAACTTTTTGCATTTATTCCTGAGCAATACGGTATTTCTATTATGTCTGCATGTAATTTAAAGGACCAAATCATTCTTCCTGACTCCCTAATATTAATTTGAATTCCTAAACGGAACTATTGCTGATTTCAGCCAATAAAGGTCCTGTCCTAAAGTATGAGTAATGACACAGTGGCCAATTCACTATATTCACAGCAAAAGCAGTAAAAGATAACTGAGGGCAGCTTTAAGAAGCTGCTTAAAGCTGCATAGTCTGTGCTTAGTAGACATGGGGCTTGCTTGATTGGCAACTGGGCAATTTATATTGCAAGACAGCTCATGGTGCATAACATATTATGCTTTTAATTGGCTTATTTTCTCTCAGTTTTGACTTTGGGTAAGGGTTGTGCAAAAGGAAAAAAATACTCAATTTGATACCCATCTTGTCTGATTATAGTGCTATGGGAAGCCATCATGAACTCAATAAAGGGATGTGGAAAAGTTCTCAGAATGCAGAGTACCACATTAATCTTACTAGAGCAGTTGTCTTCTCTTTTTAATCATGTAGTAAGGTGACAAGGATAGCGACTGTTTTGCACTGAAAAAAGCAGCATTCAGAAAATTCCAATAGCATTTATGCTTGTTCAGATATGCCAAATATTTCATCTTTTTTTTACAAGACGAATTTATAAAGACCCTCCCATATTACATTTGATCAGATCAAGCATCCAATTCACCCAGCAGCCATTCCTGATGGCATTCATAAGTGGATTCCCAGGAAAAAGCATGAGAACACTGTAATATACAACAGTAATGGCCCAGAAAATTTTTGCAGCTCCAGGGATTTGTGGCTGAGGAATTCCTGAACCAGAAGCAGCACCTCTATCTTTAGTAGCTCTCAGTGGTTTCTTCTCTTCATGCAAGGCCTTTTTGCATCTGCGTGTTTTAACTGTCCACAACATCTTGTGACAAGGATCTTGACAGCCTAACAATTAAATGTGGGGGTTTTTTCCCCCCTATTTTGAAATTGCCACTTCCTGGTTTCACTGTATATATCCTAGTCCTTTCTATAATTCTTCACAGTAAAATTTTACCTTATGGATTCACTTCTGTGCCTGGGAAGATCATGGAACAAGTCCTCCTAGAAGCTATGCTAAGGCACATGGGGACAGGCAGGTGATTCAAGACAGCTAGCACGGATACACCAAGAGCAAGTCCTGCCTGACCAATCTAGTGGCCTCTATGATGAGGTGACTACCTCAGTGGACAAGGGAAGGGCTACGAATGTCATCTATCTGGACTTCTGGAAGGCCTTTGACACAGTTCTTCACAACATCCTTCTCCCTAAATTGGAGAGATAAAGATCTGATGGATGGACTGCTTGGGGGATAAGGAATTGGTTGGATGGTCACACCGACAGGATAGTGGTCAAAGGCTCATTGTCCAAATGGAATCAGTGACAAGTGGTGTCGCTCACGGGTCTGTTTAATATCTTCATCAATGACATGAACAGTGGGATCAAGTGCACCCTCAGCAGGTTTGCAGACACCAATCCAAGTGTTGTGGTTGATATTCCCAAGAGATGGGGTTCCATCCAGAGGGACCTGGACAAGACCAAGAAGTGGGCCAATGTTAGCGTCATGAGGTTCAACAAGACTAAGGTCCTGCATACCGATTGGGGTAACACCTGGCATCAATATAGGCTGGGGGATGAAGCGATTGTGAGCAGCCCTGTGGAAGACCTGAGGGTACTGATGGATGAAAAGCTGGACATGAGCTGGCAACGGGCACTCACAGTCCAGAAAGCCGACCATATCTTGGGCTGTATCAAAAGAAGCGTGAGCAGCAGGTTGAGGGAGGTGATTCTCTCCCTCTACTCTTCTCTTGTGAGACCCCACCTGCAGTACCGCATCCAGCTCTGGGGAACCCAACGTAAGAAGGACATGGACCTCTTGGAGCAGGTGCAGAGGAGGGCCATGAAGATGCTTAGAGGGCTGGAGCACCTCCCCTATGAAGACAGGCTGAGGGAGTTGGGGTTGTTCAGCCTGGAGAAGAGAAGGCTCTGAGAAGACCATATTGCAGCCTTTCAATACTTAGAGGGCTTATAGGAAATACGGGGACAGATCTTTTAGCAAGTCTTGTAGTGACAGGACAAGGGGTAGTGGTATAAACTAAAAGAGAGTAGATTTAGACTAGATATAAGGAAGATATTCTTTTACGATGAGGGTGGCAAAATACTGGCACAGGTTGCTCAGAGAGGTGGTAGGTGCCCCATCCCTGGAAGCATTCAAGATCAGGTCAGACAGGGCTCTGAACAACCTGATCTAGTTGAAGATGTCCCTGCTCATCACAGAGGGCTTGGACTAGATGACCTTTAAAGGTCCCTTCCAACCCGAAGTATTCTATGATTATATACAGAATAACTTAGTATTGCCAGCAAACTAAGACACCTCTAGATTTTTCCCTCATTTCCAGACCATTTATTAATACTTGGAGCATTGCTGACTTCAGGACAAATCCCATGGAAACTTCACTGGTAACCTCCTTCCTCTGTGAAAACTGACCGTTTATTGCTGCTTTCTGTGTTTTAATCTTATCCTCTGACTTCTTAGATTCTTTTAAAGTTTTTAGTAAGTTATAAACCAAGTAGGTTACATCAGCCATAATTTCTTTATCCACAAGCTTATTGGCTCCTCGGAATGCTACTAGATTTGTGAGGCATGACACCCCTTCACAAATCCATGTCAATCCTCTGTCAACATACAATATTAATTTCTGTGTCCACTGGTTCTTCAGAACAATCTTTTTACACAAAACAGTAACCTAGCTCACAAGTTTCTCTAGAATCCTTGGGTGTACTATCATGTACTGCTGATCATTATTATCAATTTCTTCTTTAACCAGTTCTACCAAAACCAGCACCATGGAATCTAAAAGCATCTTGGAAACAACGTGCTTCGAGTTCCCAAGTCCTTATGCAATCACAAGGGTACGATTATAGCCGGGTAACCAATAGCTATAGTGAAACCTAACACAAATTAATGGGATTTGGTGAAACAGGTGTTCTTATCATTGATGATCATGAAATACTCAACACGATAATGACTTCTTCAAGCCTTATTTTCTACACTCAAAAGGTAAATCAATTCTAACCTAACCTGAAATGTAATTGTAGTACTCCTACGTGAATATGTGAACATGAAACATTAGCTGTTGATACCATCCCTCTTCCTAAACTTTCAGCTCAAAACTTTTCCTTCCCCAAACATGAGATAAACCCAAACCATAACCCTACTTAATATATGGGCAGTAAACTAATTCTTGCAGCTAAAATATATTAAAGGCACTAGCTGTATCATCAGAAGCAGTGTTTCTAAATCTCCATCCTCCCCACACAGGTGAACAAACTCTATAAAAAAACACCTGAGTAACAGCATTTGCCCTCCATAAAACAACCTGCTGCTTCTCCCTGAAGCAATTCCAGACCTAGTGACAAGCTAGGCTCAACGAGCATTTTCTTCTTAACTTTACTCCTGTTTTTAACCAGAAACTGAAATCTAACCAAGTGACTATTTCATAAAGAAAAATCAATTGAGATTCATTAGCAAACAACATTCATTCTAATCTCCATTGGTCCTAAACAATCCATCAGTGAGCTTGGCTGATGAAGCCTCCCTCTTTAAAGTCATAATGAAACTCTAAAATTTATTAATTCAAAGTGAGCGATTTGTATAGTAAATCCGAATATAAGGCATTTGTTTCCAATTACGCAATCTGTCATTCTATCTCTGACAGTCTTGCAGAATGCAAGAATAAAAATGCTTTCTACCTTCTTTTCTGAAAACCCGATTCTAGCCCTAGCCCTAAAATTAACACATACTGTAGAGAGAGGATGGATCTGTACTGGAATACCTAATATGAAGCATATGCTCCTGCCCACGCCATACTACTCTCTCTGACATGTTTTTTCCCAGTTCCCCAGCCTTATCCCAGACCTTCCTTAAATAGAATACGTGTCCAGGAATACTGAAAATAAAATATTTGCTTATGACTACACCAGCTACCTTTTGAACCCTTATAAATCCAGCAATAAATTAGACTTGATACAGCCTTCCTTCCTGAAACCCTAACTCTATCTTTCACTAGTTCCTACAGAAAATTTATTCAACCCCAGTGATATCAGCATTCTTATTCCTGCCATTCAAGTGGATCTGACATTAAAACAGGTCTCAAGGTTCTTTTTTTCTTTCAAATTTTGAATCTAACTATAAGGTTACCTATACACAAAAGCCCTACAGGAAAAGTGAACGTTACATATTCCCTCTTCCATTCCTGATGGCCAGGCATGTATCTCACTATAAGATAAGCTTTTCAAATCTTATTTTCAAATTTTATTAAAAAATTAACATCTGATAATCAGTACTCCAGAATAAAGTTCAAGAACTGGTGAATTAAATCGTAGTGGCTATTCAAAGGACTCTTCCAAAAGGTTAAAGAGAAGTTAAAGAACAGCATTAAGGCACTGGGTCTGGCAAAGCTCTTAATATAAGCACATTGGCCAATGTGTATGACTAACCTTCAAACAATGAAATAGTGTTTAGCACTGAACAAGCCATAAATAAAGATAATGCTTGCCCCATGAAACTCACCATCTAAAAATGAGCATTGAAGAAGACAGGATGCTGTAGAAGGCTTAAAAAGGGACACTAGCAGTGTGATCTCATTGCAAGTCTGCCTGACCCACTTGATTAAATAGATGTTGAAAGTAAAGAGAGTATTTAACTGATATTGCTAAGTATTAAGATGCCCTACAAAGACATGGTTTAAATGAGATAGCAGGATATGGTATATCAAAATCAGATGTTAGTTTGCACTTGGAGCACTTGGTAGGCAATCCAAAGATGGGAATGAAAGATAGAGGGGGATGTGAGAACCTCCATGTATTATCTATGCCTTTATTCATTAGATGGAAAAAAGGTACATTATATTCAGCAACAGATTTGTGGTTCTGGCACATATACAGCCAGACTCAGCTATGTTGCCACATCATTCTGCATTATACATCCCACAGTGATGATGGAAACCGCCGACAAGGTGGCTGTAAAAGACTGGTCAGTCTTTTACTTTGACTGGATAATACCAACCAAGTATCTCTGCTGCTAGCATCTGCCATCCCAGAAATACCTGTTTTTAAAGGGGTTCTGAAACAGCACTAAAGACTGCACTACACATTATGTGTAGGCAAAACTGCAAGCAAAATTTTGGAAATTTCTTGTTGAAACTATGGCTACCAGGATGCCATTTAAATTACCCCAAGCTAACTCAGGTGGCAATTTAACTGTAAAAATGTGGATGAATTACAGAGAAATATGTATATAACTAATGTTATCTTTGCCTCAATCTTTCTCTGTAATATTAACATTTTTCCCCAAGATAAATGTGTATTTTATCACACAGAATAATTCATAATATTAGAAAAAAGTAAAGCCAAATTCAACTAGAAAGACAGAACTCCATCCAAACCACTTACACTGAAACACTAAGCATGCCCTTCAAGAATAGCTTCCATGGTCTTGTGAGGAGGGGAAGCAATTTATCACTGAATCCAGCTCTTAGGTATCTGAACATAATTTCACATTTCAGAAGTGAGCTCTGTGACTTTCTTTCACAGGTTAAAAATACTTGTTAAAGCCATCTATACTGTTGCTAAGAGAAATGACATGTTTGGCAAGGATATGTGAGTGATAGCTGGAGATTCTTGAAAATAAAGTAGATTTGGCTTACAGGTTGTTTTTTTAATTTACTTCAGAATCTTTAGTAATAGTTACCAATAAAATGCAAACCATTACATAACACGAATTCGGTATATACTCACCAAAGGATTTCTAGATCTTCTTCAGAATCTTCCTATGAAGCCACAGCAGCTGAGATAGAAATACACGATTGAGATCTAACTTTTAAAAACAGTTGCAGAAATGTAAAATAAATATCTTCCATTTCATATATGGATTTAAACACAGCTTCCCTCCTGCAATAGAGAACACCAAGCCAGATTCTCAGCTCTTCACAGCTCTCTACGCCAGTGTGCCTTGTGTGTTAGTCATTCAGATTGCTCTTAACATACACTGGAATAAGTGAGCTGGGATTTAGGTCTTATCAGGCTCATTTCGTGGGAGAACATGACTAGAAACCAATTCCACAGGTTATACATTTCTATGAAATCCTTAAGAAAATTAAAAGTCTGTTTTTTCTATGCTGTTTGGAAGAGAAACCTGATGTTACTGAAATACTCCATATGATGTTAAATGGTACTATAGCAATCTGCAGAAAATGACTTAAATGAAATTGTTACTTCAAAACTCTAAGATCTGAAACAGTGAAGTTCTAAACCGTTCCTTGACTCGAAGCACATGACTGTTTCCACCAGCTTCACGTGGGTTTCCTTGATGGTTTAAGGTGAAATGCAGAGTATGGCAGGAAAACAGGCTGGAGTTTTCAACAGCCTGAAAAGGCAGAGAACCTAAACTGGAGGGAAAATATCTCTCTGAAGATGAAGGGCAAGATTCTCAATTGATGTACATCTCTGCAACTTGGCATCAGTGAAGCTATGCTGATTTACACCAGCTGAAAAATCTGGAAGGGAACAATGCACTTTTTGTTTAATTTTTATGATGCTCATTGGACTAGGCCACGTTCATGCCCAGTGCTCTGAAGTTCAAAAGCAGTCCTGCAACTGGGTTCTTAGCACTAACATCTCAGATAGCCCTTTGCATTCTTTAAGTGTTACATTGAAAAGCCCTGATGTTCTGTAAACATTATTGTCAGAAGAAAACAGCTACAAAACTTTTGATAGAAAGAGTGGAGTATTGCTTAGGATTTTTACGCATTCAGACGCCAAACTTCTTTAAGAACCTGTGCATTACTTGTAGACATGACCTCAGCTAACCCAAAGAAAGCCACAGGCACGTCTCCTTTCCCTATTGGCAGCTACTTTAATTGGCAAGTTCACAATGAGCACTTTTGTTTGCATCCTAAACATGCAGAGCACGATTAAAATGTTTAATACTTTCATCCTGAAAGTGCAGCAATTAATATGTTGGGGTTTTTTTGTAGGCCAAATCATTACACATTTAAATAGCATCGTTCAAACACTTAAGGAACTTGTTTTACAAGGACTCAAAAGGTTCCCCATTTAAAATTATACAGATATAGCTTGGTTTAAAAATAGACATTTTGTTTGTTTTCCACTCAGTTGCTCTACTATTTGGTGTTCTTTCCTTGCACATGTAGTCTCCGAGTATTTTACTACCCCCTACTGCATGGAAAGAAAACTGTGCAACACTTTGCTGTGGACTATACGCTGCTAACACCTCTTGAGACCTCCCCATCAGCTGGAACACCAAGGGGATAGATTCAGAGTCGCTGAAGCTACAGGATCCTGGTTAGGTAGCCACATGAAGTTCTTAGTGGCTATGGTGTGGATAACAGAGACCAAAGTTTTCTTGAGAGCTCTGAGATAGTAGACCATTACGGGAGTAGCATGGTTACTAGGTTTGTATAGTGCATATCATCACATATCCAAAGCAACTAAAAGTGCTTTGTGAAGCAATGAGTCAGATCCGGGTTGTACAGTAACCACACACAGGGATTTATGTTTTCAGGAACTATGTGTCCAAGAGCAGCATATTGTTATAGAGGTCTCTGGCACTAAATGTGTTGGGTAGCCACTGAATCAGACTGAACACCTCTAAAGCCACGTGAATAACATTTGGTGTACTACTGTGTACCAGCACAACCCACATAATATTTACTCTCTTGGGCTGCTATGTGATGTGAAGAAATTCCCCACTCTCAACTCAGCTGAACCTCACTGTCTCTCTTGGTAAAGGGCATAACACTAGATCGCCTATTGCACTTGCACAAGAAAATGCACACTCCACATACAATCTGTAGGTCAAATAAAGCACACACTCAAATCTTGCTCACCCACCATCAGAAGCCAGAGCTGATCACTCCTCTTCCATTTCCTTCACAAGCTGATTTGCCAGCAAATATCCTTGTTCTTCTGCCATCAGCTCCCCATGCTGGAATAAAAGGAATTTAAATTTGTGCTCAGTGGCATTTCCTCTCCCACTGCAGTTCACACTGGGTTAACCTGATGTTCACGCTGGGTAAACCTATTTCAAACTGGGCATTCCCTGATGGCAAGGCTGGTTGGTGCCTGGTTCACCACAGCCCTGCCCTACCTGCCTTGCTGTGTAGCAAGGTGGTCTGCTCCCTGGACTCCCCAGCTATTGTCCTAGCCATGCTGCCTGGGAGGTAAACCTGGCTCCTTCAGTGTTTCCAAACTGAGACTCTCAAGGAACAGGATCTGGGATTTTTTTATGCATGTCTTGTTGAAAGTATCACATACCTGTTTTCTTTCCTGATTTGGGATGCAAAATATAACAGTTAGAAATTGCAAAATTCTCTGTGAAAGAGGAAGTGTATTTCCCACACAACTATTTGTCATTGACTGCAAGGGTGGTTTGTACAGCTTGGCTGATAGCCTTAGGAATAATATTTTAGGAATATTTTTCCCATATTAAACTGTAGCACCTTTAAAAAACTGTTTTTTTAAAGGCAGTACAGATTGGACTGTGAACTACTGTTGGGCTGGAATAATGGTCATTTAATATATGTATTCCACAGCAGAGAACAAGTCCTAAATGGGAAGTCCCAGAGTTTCAATCCAATTCCTTGGTCCGCTGGGGAAATGCCCTGCTCCGAAACTTTTGCTGGCACCAGTCATTTCCCACTCCGTACCAATGCTGATGCATGGCTCAGCATTTTGCAGTGATGGACATAAAGTCTGCCAGGTCGTCAGCCCTGTTTTCAGTCTAACGTTGCCTGCACGTGAGGAAGCCAGTAGTTTGGCATCACCTGTTCTTCCCCTCCACCTTTGATAACAGGCTTAGGCAGAAACAGAAAGGAGCCCTTTACAATCAGTTGTTCCTTTAGGTGAGCATGGTCTTCAGTCCATAAATTGTTTCTACTGCTTTGGCACAGTGCTCCTGTCTGAGCAAGCCACCAGTCTATCACCCTCCCTTCAGAAAGAGCCATTTTGTAAAGGGTACACAGCTGGACTGGCATGTGATTTCAACCACTGCAACAAAATGAGCTCAGCAGGTAGAGGCAGACACCAGTCCAAATTCCCTTTCATTCCCTAAACCAGAACTGGTAACGCTCAGATCTTGAGTCTTCTGATGACATTCAGCACTCAGTGATGCTGCCAGTGGATGGTAAAGGTGCAACAGGCAGAGGGTATGTAACATATACTATGAAAGAGATGGATTAGCCAGAGAGTTTCACACAGCCAGCTCTTCCTAAATCTAGTCATATCCAGCACAATCTACTTCTGTAAATTTCTATTAACAATTTTTATAAGAAATAATGCATTTGCCTGTATTTTACTATGATGTCAAATACATTATTTGACATTATCTTTTTTTGTTCCAGACTGTTCAGCTAACTCTAATAATCAAATTGCTTTATTCTATCTTCACTTCATTTAATTCACTTCCCATTTCAGGAAAAAAAAAAATCAAGACTAAACATCTACCAAATGTTATTGCTCTGCAACTGAATGTGACGGATGGTCTGAGAAGCACATAAAAATTAAACAAAAAGTGCATTGTTCCCTTCCAGATTTTTCAGCTGGTGTAAATCAGCATAGCTTCACTGATGCCAAGTTGCAGAGATGTACATCAATTGAGAATCTTGCCCTTCATCTTCAGAGAGATATTTTCCCTCCAGTTTAGGTTCTCTGCCTTTTCAGGCTGTTGAAAACTCCAGCCTGTTTTCCTGCCATACTCCGCATTTCACTATAAATTACCACTATTTTGGTTAAGTTCATTACTGGTCCTAATGTGAGAAGAGGTTCTGTGGAGAAGGCACAGAACAGATGGGACTGGTCAGCCACTTTGTCCCAGACCCCATCTGGCTGAGATCCAGGCATTGTAATTTATCAGCGTTTCAGTTTCTGATTTGTAAAATATATCCTTAGCAAAGAGAAATATGGATAGGCTTTGTTCACACTTGCTTCTCAGTTGATTGGGTCCCATGATGCTATAAAACCTATAAAAACCTATCAAAATGAATTATTTTTAATTTGATTTAAAATGCAGCCTCAAAGGGACTACCATTTTCTATTCAACTTGATCCTCTAGCCCCTTTATTTCCTCTTCCTGAAATTCAGCAGAGCCCACCTACAGCAGGGACCTGGTATCCTCTTCCTACCACCAGGGAAACTGCAAGCATAAGAGGGAAGCAGCCTTTATGAGGTTAAAGCCCAGGACTGCCAGGCTCCTGAAGCCTCTTCTTCAGGCAGCCTCACACACAGGCAGAAAGGTACCTGCAGCCCAGACTCAGGAACATATGTCTGGATGACCCGTCCACTCCTTCATGCGAGACCACCAGTCCACTCCATGTGAGACAACACTCACTATCTCCAAAGAAGCCGGGAGGCAGCTAGCTCTTAATCACTCATTCATCTCCGAAAGGCTGCCTCTAGAATTTTTGTCCTCACTTGCTGTAGCACCATTGGTTGTTTGCCTGCCTTCATCCTTCCCTGCCTCCCTCCTCACGATCCTTTTCTGTCATTTCTCTCCCTCATCTTTAACCACAGCTCCTCCCAAACTGGGCTAATGAAAGCTTTGTTTTCACTATATAAGCCCCGTGTATAATCAGATACATTTAAAAAATAACAAAACTGTGGAACTGACAAGACATGTGTCTACCATCACCCCATATCCAAACACTGAGGTTTGAGCTTGGCTCAGGCATCTCTGAAAATGCCAAATGTGGATTTCCACAAACAGAGAAATGGATCCATAGCTGCTGTAAACAGAATAAAGGTGCATTGTTTAAAGTTGCCTAGCAAATGCACACAGTAAATCGTACATGCCTTGAGAAGAAAGTCGCAGACTTCAGCCGGACAAACACTTATGCATATGTTTAACATTAAGCAAGAGAGAGTCCCACCTTCAAACAGGACACTCACAAGCTTAAAATTAAGTAGCAGCCCAAGTACATAAAGATCAGAAGTCTCAGACTTGTAGGCTCTCTTTGTATTGAAAGCTAATCCACATTTAGAACTTAGATATCTCTGTAGTAGTTAAAATCAGGCACCTCCAGACAGACTTCTTTTTTTGCTTTGTTTTACAATTTTTTACAGCTCCCCTGTAACTGAATTCAACAGATTTGCTTAGGTCTACCAGCGCAAGTGAAAACAGAACTTAAGGGATCATCCAGTCTAAGCTAAGGAAAAACACGTATGTAAAATCCAGGATTTCTCACAGGCAGTTTTGAAAGGAAGGGTCAGATTTACAGAGCAAGCACTCAGCCCTGCTCTGGGGTGCCTGGCCACACACAGAACAAATGCCAAGTCACCTTTGATCCTGAGGATCTGACAGAGCTGGAAACAAAACACACTGGCAGCCCCCCAGGAAGCCTTCAGGTACCTTCACCCCACAGTGATGCAGCATCCAGTTTCGGCATTAGCAGAAGCACAGAAGTTGCATGCCCACCTGCAGAGGGGTCTGGCATATGCTGAGCCCTGGCTTGGTGCAGCTGCATTGCTCATGGCCAGTGAGTTGGCGAGCTTGCAGCTAGCCAGATCGTGACTTCATTGGAGCAGAAGACTGAACCGTAGACACGTCAGGATGAGAAAAGACAATACAAAAGAAATGAATGGTGGTGATGGTGGTGGTGTGAAAATTAATAAAGAAATAAGGAAGCAATGTAACAGAGAATAGAAGTTTAAAGTACCAGCCTTCTCCAGTTTCTTAATTAGCAGACTTCTCTTTGGGCTTAGGGTGTCACTGTTGGTTTTTTGTTTGGGTGCTGTTGTTTTTTTAATGTTGTTACATCTAATTTTGTTTCCAGAACAATCTCCTATATGGTAATAAAACACTTCTGCATTGTTCATTCCTGAAAATGCTAACTTGATTTTTACGGAAGGAAGGGGACCGCAAGAGGCACAACTCTTATTTCACAATAAGTAAAAATCTCCCGCTGGGTCTCTGTTCATGATAATATACTATGGGAAAAAAAAAAAAAAGCACTACAAACATATTACTAGCAGTATAATAAATAGCATGTGCAAAATGTACAGTATAGTAAATACACTATGGGGACTACTTACAGAGTCTCTTCCACTCCATAACCATCATCAACCGTCTTCTGTGGTTTGGCACATCAAATATTTGCTATGTACTTTACCATTTTAAAAGCACTGCAAATCCTTGGCTGGACACCAAACAAATGCTGTACATTACTTTGTCAACTGTTGCCTTTTATATTCAACGTCTGACCTTAACTCCCCCTACAGCTCAATGTGTAGAAACGCCAATAAAATACATGCTTATTTCCAGTGGCTTTTATTATTAAATGGGTTTGTCACACTGACGAATCAAAGGATTTCCCTTTAAGGGGAATTCTCAGAGGAAATCTACAACGTTAGGAGACGAGACTTTGGAACTATATTTGACAATCACCTCTTTAAAAGAACTGTTTTGCAAGTTGTGTAAGCACATAAAGCTCTGTTATCTGAAGAATAATGCAGCCCTTTCTGCACTGCTGTGGAAGGGCAGACATACAAGTGATCCTTATGCATTCCTTAAATATATCACTGAGGAAACTCACACTATACACTAATTAGTAAATGCAATACTAATACATATACACACCCCCAACAGAGCTGTCTGCGCAGGTAAGGGGAGAGAGAAGAGAAATTGTAGGCAGGCAAGATGGGGACACTTATCTTTGCCAAAGGCTTGGCTGGGCCAGGTGGTCTCAGAAGCTGAATTCCAGAGCAACTCCCAACACTAAAGGTGGATCCGTCCATCTCCTAGCAGCCTAGGCAACCTGTAAGGACTTTCTTATTTCTGCCTGCCTCAGACTCACCAAAGGAATCAGCTCCACTATAAATTACAGAATACTATATCTTATCCAAGAATGAGTAGAGGAATAATGAAACAAATAAAAGGAGTCCAGATGAATGGAAATACAGAAGCAAAAGATTGAGATCTTGCTTGTACATGGACTTAGAAATGAGACTGCTAACAAGGTTGCAAATTGTGGTATCACGCAGATGCCAGCAGAAGGAACAGTGAGTGCCAGCTTACTGAGCACAACCTAGATGGCAGGAGCAATCCATCATGTGTAGTAACCAGATACTGAGACAATGTCAAGTGGCCCTGGCTCTGATCATGGTTCCACCCACGTGTCTGATTTCTTATCAGCACATCTGACATTTTCTGAAAGCTCTAAAAGACTTCCTCTGCTGGCCTGGCCTGGACTCAAGCTGGAATGTGCAACAAGAAGATTCCTTCATGGTACAAGCAAATCCCAAACTTTTCAGTCCATACTTCTTTTTAAGTAAATTTTCTGTAAACAATAAGAATGAATTTGCAGAAACTGAAGGAGGTGGTACAGAGAGGCGTGTTTGAAATGAAAAAATACAGTCCAGGTTATATTCTGAAAAATAGTATCAGGAAATCAAAACACACACAGCATACATAAGGATGACAAAAAAAACTATTATTATTGCTATTACATGCCAGTCGTAATGTCCCTAAAAAAAACTTGTCAGTTCTTATGGATTTGGGTTCCTATGGAAACCACTTTTATTAAGTACTGTTTTTAAAAAAAAAATGTTGTTTAGCATATTGCGGTTCCTCCTAGGTCACTGAGTTTTTCTCTGAGATACATTAACATCTAGTAATAATCGCTTCCGTAGTTCAGCACAAACATTTAGGATTCTGCACTCTTTTATGAGAGAGGGCACGTCTACGCATTACATTAGCAAAGCCTTTACCTCACTGTCCTAAAATGGTTTTCATGTAGAATAGAGGCTCTAGGGCATCTCGATGGCTCTATTTGTACTCAATTTCAGTTTTTCATCAGAAAGTGCATCCATAGCTAGTGCATGTCTAGAGCATTTAAATTATCCCTACCCTATGTGATATAACCTCTTTCCTAAAGGTCAGTTGAAACGTAAAGTCTCTCCTTCCCTTCACCTCAGTCTGTATTTAGACCTGCACAGACAACTGTCTATTTGTTGAAATAACACCTTGTAGAAATGTGGCCAACTGTTTACAGATTGATACATATGCACCAAAGACTGACCCCAAGTCTTGGTTTCAGTTATTTAATTCAAGGAAAGTAGCCACTCTATCACTCTTCTGTTAGCAGATTGATTACAAATGGACTCTTGCCAATGCTAAACTGATCCAGTTTGAGGATGGATGTTAAGTCCAGACATTTCTTTCAGGAGACTGTTTTCTTCTGTGCCAGCAGCTAAGCTTTCATCTCCAAAAAATATGTGAATGTCCAGAGTTCAGTGTTGCAAGGATAAGTTATGAATTCAGAACCAAATACTACCTGACACTGCAATGCGTGACTGAAACAAAAAACCCCACCAAAATTCAAGTAACAGCTTTTGAGAAGTAGAACTTGAAAGTCACCTCCAACCGTGTTAGCACTGAACCCTAGTGACGGTCCACGTCTAATGGACATTGTCTCTTATTTCACGTACAATTAAATATGTCTTCAGCACGTTACAGTGACTTCCACAGTCTTTTGAGAAGGACTTCTCGTTTCACACTTCAATATGTCAATAACTACCCAGCATTACTGTCGCAGGAAGGGAGCCCTCAACCACTTCCTAGCTTCTCTGCAGTCCTTCTGCAGGCAATTTTCCAGAAAGGCTTTTGACTCTCCTAAAGTCTACTGTCTTAGTTAAGCAACAGCAAATATAACCAACAGCACGAGACTGCAAAAAGTAAAAGGAAACTTTGAAGACCACTAGATTTTGAGGTCCAAAAAGACATATGATTCTATAATACAGGCCACAGAGTTCCATCCAGGTACTTTTGCACTGAGCCATATAATTTCTGTTTGAATAAAATATATCTTCCATAAAGGCATTTAGTCTTATTCAGAAATGTCGAGAGTGAATTCACTTCTCTCCTGGGTAGTTTGTTCCAGTGGTTTACGCCAACAACATTTCCAGAGCTTACAGAATGAAGAGATGTTTTCTGCATTTATATAATTCCAACCCTCATCTATGTGGACTTAAATTCATTAAAGTCAACAGACCTCAGTCATCGCTGATTTAAGCCAAAAACTTTAAGTTCTATTGACTGGCTTTATTTTTAATACCACAATTTTTTTCAAGACAAAAGCCCCCCCCAATACTTGTTTGACAGGGAAGAGGAAGATGCGCACCAATTTCTCACACTGCACTGACTCTATTAGATAAGGACTGAAGAGGTTTGGGTGTATAGGCAACATGGTAAATGCGGGTCTTCAAGAAATCACCCCAAAAGACATGGCCATATCTCACTGGCAAACAAACTCACGATGAGTTGAGTACAGCTTGCAAAGAAGGTCAACCATTTGTTAAATAACTGGATGATCTAGGTGTGGAGGTTAGCATGGAACAGGGTGGATGATTGTTCTCAGTGAAAGATCACCCTTTTCCTGTTTTGAAAAACCTCTTCTCACCAACCCACTTATTCAGGTGAACTGATTTTGCATTGTCTTTTTCAATATTTTCTTGCAACCACCGTCTCCATTCATTACATTGTAAAATATGGATGTCACAGTCTCTTCAGATGTTTGCAATAAATCCGTTACAATAAATGGATGGCGGGGTGTGTTCATCATAACTGCATTCAGCAGTATGCATTAGGAACAACTCGGCATCTCCCATCACAAGAACTGCTACAGTGGCAGTCAACTTCTGCTTGTCTTTCACATCTGGCCTGAAAACAAACAGAACTGGCATTGCTTCCCAGTGTAACAACCCTTCTCTCCCACCAGCCAAAAGCTTCAGTGCAGCTGAGAAGGGGAAGAGTTAAAGACTGGATGGTACTTGCAGGATATAAGAACAGGAGCACAGGGAAGCAAAGGCTCATGAGCAAGAACAGGTGGAACGAAGAGGACTGTGAGGAAAAGTAATCTAAAAACCAAAGTAACCAATAACAACATCTTTATCTGAGTTTGTCAGATCAGCCTGTCAAGTACCCTATTGTATTCCTATGAGATTACGCATATAGATATAGATTTATATATAAAACAGGAAAACAACCCTTTGGGGTCTTTCTGGAGGATGGTAAACACTACTAGAAGGTATAGTATGTCTGGGTTAATGGAGAAAATTAGTAGTAGAGACCAATATTGCAAATAGGCTCCACCCTGTCTACTATGGAAGTAATATTATTAAGCATTTCTTCTGGCACCTCATAAAACTGTTCTGCTGGGAATCGGCTTGAGAAGAGCAACTTTTAACACATTAGCTGCCATTCTACTGAGTACTTCTCATCGAAAATTCACAGAATCGCTTGCACAAGCTAAATTACACTTTCCCATTCTTCTCAAGGGAAAACCTTGAACACTTTCATATTAGGACTGGCCTTTGTCTACACTTCGGTATGAAGTGGAATAAGAGGAATACCCTGATGTTGAATGTAAAATCCGTGCTCGGAACTCTAGAAATTTCCTTGCCATTTTGCCGTTAGACACTAGGTGGCAGCAAGAAATTCATTTCAAACATTCGCTCTCTAACTCCGCGTTACCTGCTACTAACTGTGAAGTATGTGGGCTTGGTTATTCCAACTGTTTGATAGTAGTGTCTACAAACACTTCTACCCTCACACTGTTCTCCTATCACCCATGACCCTAAACTCTGTTGTTAGCTCTGTTCATAAAGACCAAGTACCTACTGCATTACATACACAGCCATGCAAAAAATACATCTAAGGTAAATGCAGATGTCTAAGGTGTGCCAAGCACAGCCCTTCTAGTGATCATGTATCAATAGAAAACGCATTCATTAAGTCTTACTTTATTACGTAGCCCTTTCTTCCTATTCGCTTTGGGTTTTTTCTAGCAACTTTCTTCTTTCCTAATGTGATATTTTCCTTTCTGATAGTTCTAGTTTTAGGATCTACAGTCTTTAGTAGTGTAAAAAATGTCTTTTTTTTTTTTTTTTATTTCCCCCCACCGATGATGTTCTATAATTCATATGGCCCAAGGTACAAACCAGAGAGCCGTTCAAGGAAGATTTTGCAAGTTCCTGAGTACCTTTTGTCAGGATTTTTCTGCCCTTTAAATTCAAGTAAAAAGTGGGTTTTGTTATTACAGAGAAAATTTACCTAATTTTAACCTATTGATCAGTGAACAGTGGAAAAATTCAGATCTTTAGTCTATATCTCCAAAGTTAATTAGTATCTGTGGAACATTCATGATTTCTGCTGATATGAGAAACTGCTCCAAGGATTTCTAAGACCAAAGCAGTGCTCTAAAAATTAAAGGTTATGAACCAAGCTTTTACACCTACAAACGGCAACAGACTCTATGGATCAAAGGAGAACACATATAATGCACATGGGCCATAGTGCCTTATACGAATTCAAAGGATAAAACAAGCTGAAGAGCACCCAGAGCATACCCTCAGAGCTGGCACGCCTCTGGAGCAACACTCCCCAAGCTGCAAGTGAGCCAGAGCTGCAACAACATCACTCCACCTAATCTGAAGTAACGTGACTAAAGCACACTGAGTAAAAAATAAATCTAAGAAACTGTAACAAAGATACCCATATATACATCTATTTTTACCTATCCACCTCCTATATGGATTAAACTTCCTGAAAGAGAACACAGATTTTAACTATACAGCCCTTAAAGTGATGTATGTGTGTATACTTTATTGCATATTTCCATTGTCCTTTTTAAAATAATTTTCTTCAAACAGTTAGCAATGTATTTTTTCAAGTGTATTGCTAAAACAAGACTATTCAGGTCTGTTTGAAAATGCTCATTTAATGCTTTAACATCTCAGAACAAATATGCTGCTTCACAGTGGCCAGACGTTGCACTTGACATTACAAGGACACACAGCTATTACAACGTCTTGTTTGGGACGCATGCAATACACAAGTATACAGAAAATCTGGCTTTCTATCTAAAGCTTGTTAGTGTTTTTCCCCTCAGAAATACATATTTGTCTTCCAAAAAAAACATCTCACAAGATTAATGAATATTCTCTTTGTTAAAAACTTTCATATTCTCTGTTCAAGAGGAACAACTTCCAGCTCGTAATTAATCTGCGCTATGGTTCAAGGACAGAATTATTTACTTACAATCTTGGAATGCCAGAGATTGAAAACACATTTTCATCAGGTTACTAACAATAATGAGAGGGGTGGTGAGGTCTGAAGAACTCAGGTGAAATTCTTAAAATAGCCACAAAAAATGTGTTTGTCTCCTTTTCTCTTATTAAAGTTGAAGTTTTCACTGAGCTTCAGTAAGTCCATCTCACCCCAAAATAAACCTACAATGACCCCTCAAAGTTACCTTTTTTTGGTTTGTTTGTTGGAAGCAGTCGCAATGTTCTCGTTAATACTAAGAAAAGTGCAGCATCACATTATGTGTTTAGATGGACATCTATTCTTTTCCTCAGGAATATTATTTCCAGCATAACATTTTAGAGATCCTGCACTTACTCTTTTCTATTCACTAAGTTCTGAAGAGATTCTCATTTAACCTGCTTCTGAATAGCTGAAGAATGAATTGCACTTTTAACTTTTCCAGATAATATTTAAGCTCGGAATTGCTATTATTTTTTTTATCTGTTGCATACAGCATTCACTTCAGAAAGCAAACACCACAGGGACAAAAATCCCGCTCCGCAATCTAATTACAGGAAACAAATTCCTGAGGCCAAGAATTCACACTCCTATTGTCTTCGTGGCAGGACAGGCAGATGTTGTCATGACCTAAAACCTTTGCACCTTCTTCTGGTAAACTACAGGCAAAAGATGGAAGTACAGATGTCATTTTTATTTGTCATCATGGGAGACAAATCCTAGCAGTTCCAGTAAATTGCTGTCCAATTCGGGGGAGACCAGGAGTTTTTATTAACCTACTTAAGCTGCAGACCATGGAAGGAGAAGCACAGACCTGCTACAAGGGTGCCTCACCCAGGATATCTCTAAGACTGTCAGTTTTCCACTGATGCAGCACAAAACAGTGGGACTGAGGGGGAGAACCAGGGCCAAGAGGTTCAGCCAGCATCACATCTACTCAGAGAGCAGAAAGCTGTGTCAGACCTTTCCAAATTCCCAACCAGTTCTGCACTTGGTACAGAGCCTTCCCCCACCAAAGTGAGCAGATCTGAATTGGAACAGGATGAAGCTATAAATTACGTGATTTGTAAACTCAGCCAAATAATGTAAACTTGATAGTCTCTTTCCCTTCACACATATTTTTAAACCAATTCACCTTGAATATGTTCAGATATTGTTTATATGTGCTTTTCATGAACACTCAAGCAATCATATGGTGCAAATACTATAAATAAGTGGGCTTCTGAACTGATGCACAAGTATTCATAGGAACCATATTTTGAAAATACATGATGAACAACAGTGCCAGGCACTCAAAAGTTTATCCAATTTGGTAGCAGAAACTGTGTTTGCGGTGTACCAGAAATTAACCTACTAGAGTTAAGCTCCAGTTTCAAATTTATCTGACTCAATATTCCCAGGGAAATTATCAATTATCAATCAATTTTAGAGTAATTTTCCGATTATAAAAATTGGTTTAATCTGAAAAATGAGTAATTCAAAGTAACAACTTTGTCCTTATACTGAAGTGAGAATCTACATTTATCAAGTAATTTATTCATTGCAAAATTACACATTCTGTTCTTCCGATACATATCACACAAAGAGACTCAATTACTAGAATTATGGCTTGAGAAGAAACCTTGTCTGATCTCAGCTTCCAGTTTCAGCGAAATCACTTAGTCAAACATAGGACTTCAACATACAGGCTATCATTAGGATAATGCCACATATCAAAGAAAACAGATGTAGTCTGCATAAACCACTTAACCTAACAATACATCTTAAAATAAAAAGAATTCAGGCAGCTTAAAAAAAACAAGTGAAATGACACCATTGAAATAATAGGCTGTTCTGGACAGAAAAGGCTATTACAAATTTTTGAAGGACATAGTTATTAGAGAGTATAAATACTGTAGGCACAACATTTTTGATAACTGATATGAAATGTTGCAAGAAAATAGAAGTCTATAATTTGGATTGCAGTCTGAGACCGAGTTACTTTAAAAACTATGACACAAAGAATCTTGTAGTATTAACTGTGAATTCCTTTGCCCTATTCAAGTACATGTAGTGAATCAGATTCATCAGTACAGATGACTTGCAACAGGGCTGAAATAACACTATTTTTCTGAAAAACAGCACTTTCAACCAACTCAAAAAATAGTGAATATGGAAACAAGCATTATTTTTCAAACTATAAGACATCATAAAAGATTTAAATATTTTAAACAGCAGTGAGCCCTTACTTATTTGGTGCCTGATACAACTCACATATGTTGTTAAATTAATTTTGCCTAGACCTTTTTATATTCAAGGGGTACGAATATTGTTCAAAATCAAATAAAGATTGAGCTGCAGGCACAAAAGTAAAACATAAAGACCAAACAGGTATTAATTTCAGAAAATGCAAGTATTTCCTAACAGGAGACTTGACAATGAGATAATAATTGAAGAAACTATTATGGCCATGGCTATTATGGCCATGGAATGATTCACAAACATTTCATGTTTTCCTTCAGTCTCCAGCTCTTAAGAGTCCTGTGGTTACTAAAGGATAGGAAATTTCATTTCAGACAAAATAACTAGATCTCTAGCTTTCACAACTACGAAACAAGCTTCACAACATGAAAAGAATGTAAGAATTAGAAACCAGAATGAAGTAAAATTAAATAATAATATATTGCTAGGAGAAACATCCTCATATTGATATCGAGACAAACTTGATTCATGACTTTAATGTCTGCTACACAGGTTGCTTTCAACTGACTAAGCAACTTCCATTTCATATAGTATTGTGTCATATAATCATAGAATGCTTTGGGTTGGAAGGGACCCTAAAGATCAGCCAGTTCCCTGCGCACAGGCAGGAACACCTCCACTAGACCAGGTTGCTCAAAGCACCATCCATCTTGGCCTTGAACACTGCCAGGGATGGGGCATCCACAGCTTCTCTGGGCAACCTGTGCCCGTGCCTCACCACCCTCACAGTGAAGAGCTTGTTCCTTATATCCAATCTAAATCTACCCTCTTTCAGTTTAAAGCCATTCCCCCTTGTCCTATCACTACATGCCCTTGGAAAGAGTCCCTCTCCAGCTTTCTTCAGGCCCCCTTTAGGTACTGGAAGGCTGCTGTGAGGTCTGCCTGGAGCTTTCTCATCTCCAGGCTGAACAACCCAAACTCCCTCAGCCTATCTTCATAAGGGAGGTGCTCCAGCCCTCCGATCACATTCACGGCTCCTCTGCATCTGCTCCAAAGGTCCATGTCCTTATTATGCTGGGGTGCCCAGAGCTGGATGCAGTACTCCAGGTGGGGTCTCACGAGAGGAGAGAGGGAGAATCACCTCCCTCGACCTGCTGGCCACACTTCTTTTGATACAGCCCAGGATGCAGTTGGCTTTCTGGGCTGCAAGTGCACATTACTGGGCCATGTTGAACTTCCTGTCAACCAAAACTCCCAAGTCCTCCTCCTCAGTGCTGCTCTCAATCCATTCTGCACCCAGTCTGTATTTGTGCTTGGTATTGCCTCAACCCATGTGAAGAGCCTTGCACTTGGCCTTGTTGAACTTCACAAGGTTCACACAGGCCCACCTCTCAAGCCTGTCAAGGTCCATCTGGACGGCATCCCTTCCCTCCAGTGTGTCAACTGCACCACACAGCTTAATGTCATCTGCAAGCTTGCTGAGGGTCCACTCAATCCCACTGTCCATGTTGCTGACAAAGATGTTAAACAGCGGTGGTCCCAGTACAGACCCCTGAGGAACACCATTATCCTTAATATAGCAGTATTTCTTGAAAGCCAGTGTTTAACAAAAGTTAGAGCACATACTAGACAGCTTTATTTTACATATAGTTTTAAATTATGTAAATATAATTGTAAAATAAAGACTTTATTTTCACTACAGTACAAAGGTTCTTCTCATTAATTCTTATTTGAGGAAAGCATGATATAGAACAAAATTACACAACACAGAGCACTGTCTAATGTCCAAGTGCATCTGCACTGAGTTATTAATGCAAGCACTGTGGAATTATTACTCGATGTATCAGAAAAGCGTCATTAAAATTAGGAGCTGAAAAAAAAAATCTATGTATTATGGCATCTGTGCATGATTGTATCTATATTAACAGCCCTATCCTTTAATTGAAACCCTCACACAGTAATGCCTTACTCTACAAAAGTACCAGAAAAATTACTGGATGTATCTACAAAACTGGAAAATACTCTAGCACTATTGAAGTCAATGTCTGTTTATCCAGAAGCTTAAGTGGAGCCAGGGAAAGTAACATTTATGAAAATTAGCAATAGATAGATCCCTTCATATTAAACATTTAAATATCACACTTTTTGCGTTCAGTTCACTAAAACGTGTAACTTTGCTGTTGCTAGGAAAGAAACAAAGTATCAGCTCCATCTTATCTGAGGTGACTAAATTAAATAAATAAGTCGATAGGCAAATAAATAAATTGATAAATAAATGCTGAAATATTTCAAGCCATGTCATATCAAGGCAAATCCAGAGACTATTCTGATAAATATGCAAATCCAAACATCCCAATCTATAATGGCCATTTTAAAAATACGTAGTTCAAGTGCTAGGCTTGAGGGAACAGAAAGTAAGCAAAGAAAAAACATGAGATGAAAGAAATGCAATTAAAAAAAAATTGTAAACCAGCCAAAATTATATAGTCCTAATTGAATGAGCACAGGAAAGATATTATAACAGACAGGCATGTACTATTAGAAGCAACATACTTCATTTGTACAAAGTGTTCCCTTAGCTTGTCAGCGTGTAAAGAACAAACACCAACCAGGAGTTTTATTCACCAGATAAGGAATTCTCTTATAGTTGAACTGGATTACCCACCAAATGAAGAATTTGATCCAAGAAGGTGAAGATACTTGGAAACCAGATGAGTAAAATGAGAACAACAATGTTAAAATACTTTAATTATACTCAAGGAAAAAAAATCATAATAATAAACAAGGGAAAAGGTAGAGAAATAAACACTAAAATGGCTGATATTCTCTCAAAACCGATTTCCTCACTAAGGAAACAATTCGAACATTAGCTAGATATTTTTGCTATAAGATAGGTATACAACTGTGTAGAAAAAAGCGACTGCCAACAGCTTACTTTCAAACTAGAACATGCCTGAGATGGCCTCAGCACAGTCGCAGTCATTAATAACTCGGTGGAACGGGAAACAGTCCTAAAACCTGGGCAAAGCACAGAAAGAGACTGCAAGCAATTTGAAACAGAAGATTCAAAGTAAGTGTGATAAATTAGGGGCGGGGGGGTGGGGGGAGCAGACAGGGAATAAAATACTCTAGATGAAACTTTGTAAAGTGCAAAGTTCTGCAATTAGAAGAGAAACTCAAATATACAGTATGAAAAAGGGAAGCCTGGAAAAGAAAGGACTGGGTAATTTGGATCACAGACTGAATATGAGTCAACTGCAGACCAAGGTTTCAAAACAGAATAATATGATTCTGTGTTTATTAAAAAGAACGCTCTACATAAAACATGGAAGGAAATTATCCCACTCTACTAATGACTGGTAAAGCCTCTGCTACATCTATTTTTGTCTCTCAATTTTAAGAAAGATGTTGTAAACTGGAAAGTGTCCTGAGGAGAACAAAGAACAAGGGGAAATTTATAAAATGTGACCTATCAGAAAAAAAAACAGAAGACTGAAGACAGAATGATAAATATCAGCCAATGCTGACTTTAAAAATTATAAGTCATCACTTACCCTGTTTCCACCAAAGGATGGCAAGAAGTAATCAGATTCATGTGTGTCAGACGACTTAGATGTTAAGAAAAGCCTTTCTAGCTGTTAGAATAAAGCTTACACAGGGAGACAGACCCCTTTAAGGTGGGTGCAAGAAGGCTGGTAAGCGAAGTAACCACAGCATTACTGTGTTACAAAGCAAAAATTTTCAGCTGAAAATGAATTAAGTAAAATAAATTTAATGGAGAGACAAGGACAGAGATTCTGGCTGTCTAGCAAATAGCCTCTTTCACTCACAGTTTCAGTCTGCAATGTTAAATACTGATGGCCAATTCCTTTGCCACTTAAAACAGGTACAGCTGCAATGGCTTAACATTTTTCTGGGTCTGTATCATCAGGTGGCATCAGACCTTGTCCTTTGTTTATGAAATGAAAAGTGAGAAATGTTTTAAAAAGATACACCTGTGGACAACATCAGATGATAGCCTTGTACCAGTGGCTGACTCTCTTCCCTCTTAACAGAGTTAAGATTCACAAAAGGCTGTGCTTCTACATCAGAGAAGTACCCTACTAGGTTTTTAACTATCTTTTACTCTCTGCTACAACTGTGGGTACATCTAGCAATCTTCCTCCTGTCCTTCCATTACACACACCATCCAGGTTTATGGTGGTCTGTAGCAAGCAAATACATCAGACAGGAAGATAACAGTATCAGCAAAAGATGTGCTAACACTTACTGAATGAGGCATAAGGCTATTAAATCTGTAACGCTGCAGCTGCATGAGAAATATTTATTTGCCTCCATTTTGGTATTCTGGCCAAGCAGATCTCTTTGGATTAGTAAATAGTCTCATTAAAATGAGCTGGTTTTCTTAGCAGCTGATTTTAAAGTTTCATCTTGTGAGGAAATTTTCTTGTTGTTTTGCAGATAAAAATCAAATATATTTCGAAAAGACTGTCTACATCCATGGGGGCAGAATAATATTTTGACAGAAGAAATGCCAATGTTTCTCTGCTTCGTTCTCGGCCAAAGTCACTCACCAAGGTATGGGAGGTGCTGGGGGAAGGTCAGGCCTTTGGATTTACGTGCATTTTGGCTGTTTCTTCTTGGCTTGAGAAGGTTATTTAGGAACTATTAACTTCAATGAACACAGATATTATCTATGATTCTCTTTGGGTAACTGGTTTGCTTAGTGCTCTGACTAATGTGGAAATTCTATTTTTTTTTAAGGAGATAATGGTCGACAGTCTGACCAGCGCTGATCTCTTCTCTGGGCAGAAGTGTGTTGCAATTCAGAAGTAAAGCCATTATCAGTCTATGTACAACAAGTAGTATCATCGTGAGGTGATTCACCTTCTACACAAGAGCTATAGATAAGATTGATTTTCATGTTACTGCTCCACTCTTCAGACTGCAGAGCATGGTATTGGTCAGCTGCTCCTCAGCCTCCAACCTGAGGTGCCCCAGGGTGGCACCTGGCTCGTTCTTCTGACACATTACAGGATCTGAGTGCCCAAACTACAGGACTATAAAAGCCTTACTCAAAAACTCAGCTGCCTGGCATGCAGTCCCACCCTGCCCCAACACAAAACCTCCATCTGTCCCCATTTGACCCAGTACATTAGAAAGGATGAGAGGGTTTTTTTCAGATGCCTCACCAGATGCTGCCAGATGTTGTCAGATGCCTTGCCAGAGTTTACCCTGCAGCTGTTGGGCTGTCACAGCTCCTTCTCTAACCTATTCCCGTGGTGCAGCTACATCCCACCCCTCTCTTGGAGCAGCTTCTCCAGTTCCAGCCAAAGCAGAAGCTTTGAGTAACAGACAGCAAAACTTCGGGCATCGAAGTGCAACACAGGCACAACAGCAACAGACAAAACAGACTGACAATTTCTTAAAGCATTCCACCTAAAAGCAGGAAATGACTATAAAAAAGCACTGAAGCACTGCATCAGCAAAAGGTTCAGAGATAAAATAAACACTGTAAACATAATACAGCCTTTCATAGTAGGAGAAAGACCGAGGGAGGAGGAACAGTACAGCCTTTGCTGTTTTGACTGGCATCACTGCTTGTCTCGCTCTGACAGGTTGCCAGGTTAAGGTTTTGTTTTGAATCAGTCATTTCCCTTTGAACAGTGGCAACTGTTACCATTGTTACCCTGTTACACTGAATATAAAACAAAATTTCCACCAGCAGCTTTCCTGCCATATGTTTATTCTAGGAGGCAGCAGGCATCTAGGATTTGGTAGCAATCACAGTGAGGAAATATTTGCAGGACCTGTCTCAACAAAATAATTACCTCGATCACAGTTATATCATACAGAAGAAGACACTGAATTCACAACTGTTGTTCATGTGATCTAACCTAAGAGATCTAACAATGTCAGGATTTTATTTTCTCTTTAATTGAAAGGTTATTATTTCAAGAATCATCCCTCCAAAGTGTAAAGCATACACTTTAAGTATTAGTCCTGAAACTCCATTGAGCATGTTTTAACTGTAAAATTATTTAACAAATTTTCTTGAAATACTTTCTGATTTTTCTCCACAATAAATCTAGCCACATCCTGGTGAAAGCAGTTATACATAGAAAAGTGATATGAGGGTCTTTAAACAAGGTTTCATAAGGTTTTCATATTAGCACAGCTTTAATTATAAAGACGTTTCTTAATGTCTCCAAAACTATCATGATTTCCAATTACTTACGGAAAACCTTTTATAAGACTCCTATTTACTTACACTGTAGTTTTTCTTCCTAATCTTTTAGACATGAAGAACTAGCTACATTAAAATCAATGAAATCTCTCTATAAGAATACCTTTACAGTTAAATCAGATTATCACTACAGTGCTTAGTAGTTCAATAAAACAGTTCAATAATGAGTCACCTCTCTTTGCCTAAATTCCTAGAATTAATGCCAAATCACCAGTGAACAGATTTACTTAAATATTTGGTAAGATAGCTAGAAGTTACTAGAAGTAGTTGAGAATACACTACCCATATGGTCTCCTGGACTTAAAAAAGCTGAAGTCTGATGTAATGTTACAGGCATCAGATGATAGTTTATTAATAACAGCTTGTATTTTTGAAAGAACCTAGAAGAGTTAGATTCCAAATCCAAATGCCCTTTAAAGGGAAATTGTTGCTAAATCCCATAGGTTCTTTTGAAATCCCAGACTTCATTAAAAAGTAGGAGAGGAGAAAGATACATCATTCTGACCTTAAAAGGAATCTACTGTCAATAATGCCAGCTGCTTGATATTGAATGAATGTTGGGGTTTTTTATGAATGAGAATAAGTGGTCTTCTTCAATCCTAGAATTTAGCTAACATTCAAATTCACTTTCTTGTAGGAAAATGAACTACTTATATCTAAGTATGGTAGCTTGTTTATTTATTATTCTGCAGGTAGTTATATCTAACTACTTTTGACTTGTTAAGCTGCACTTCACTTTTTGGACATTAACAGTTTATGTGTGTGAAATTTATGTCATGCTAAGACAATTTTTACAAATTTAATAGACCAGAATGTGAAGAAAGTAGAGCTTTTAGAAGGTAAGACAAACAAGGCAAGGGTAGGGGTGTTGAGCCTTTCATGAAATATAAATGTAGGGTATCATTACAAAAATAAATATACAAGAAAAAAAAAAAAAAAACAAACAAAAAACAAAGAAACCAACAGTGTAATTAGCCAAAATTCATTGTTATGGCAATGGATCTGCCCCAGTAGGGTTTACCTGCCCTTGGTTTAACAAGTAATTGGTCATTTCTCAGTGTCAAGTGATTTCTCTGGGCATGCAAGTTGTTTCCTTCAGTGTTTCAGCTGGAGGAACAAGCTATTAAGAAAAATGACTAGGAAAACAGATTAAAAAATAGAGGAATATGTTGCATCAGAAGGGGGCCCATCTCCACTTTTCATGGAAAACAATACAAGACAGGAACTCTTTTTTTCCCTATTTACCTCCCTTCGCCTCTATGTATTTGTTTTCAAGCTTCCTGAGTATCACAAAAAGCACCACAGAAAAAAAAAATAAGAGGAGGTAAGAGGAAGAACATGTAATAGATGTTAAGATATGCACAGAAAAACACACAAGTGAAAAACACACAAATTATATTCAAGGGGTTTGAGTTGTTTTCTTTTATTGGCTTGGGCTAAAGACTAACAAGCTTTTCATTACATCACATTATGTGTAATTAAAGCATCTTAAATTTGCAGATACTGAACAACTGATGTGGTGAAGCAAGTTGTTGGAAAATATGTATAAAGATGTTTGGACTGAAGTATTTGTATCTTTTCACTAAATAATGTTCAGTTTAATAAAATCTGACAGCTTCCTTACTAAAACTATGAAGTGATGTAGGACATCCTGCCTCAAGAACCCCTCAAATGTAAAATAAACAGTACGTAAAGAGGACACACTTCACCCTCTCAACCAAATGTTCCCATCTTTTGGCTGAAACAAAGAAGCTCTATAAAGTTAGCTACATGTCTCAATAATCAAGGGAAGGAATTGGAAAATAAGGCTGCCAGTTGAAACTGCAGGAGTTCTTTTGGCCAATGTAGTGTCAACACAGTGTTACTTTGGCCAACCAAGTGGCTATTGGAACAAAAAAAAAAAAAAAAAAAACCAAAAAAAAAAACCAACATAGACTTGTCAAAAGTACCCATGAATAGAGATAGGGCCAAATTTTCCAAAGGCAGAAACTCTTTTCAAGCAGACAAAAGAATCAGGATGAATTACACACCTGTATTTGCCAAAATGCCACATATAACTGTCTGAGGGCAAGTGGATGGGATGAAAAACAAAAAACAAACCAGGGGAAAATGTCCACTCCCCACGTTTTCCACAGAAAGAAGTACAAGTGGAATATTCTGTTCTCCAGTATTCTGGAGGCTGAAATTTTCAAATATACAAGTGAAAATCTGTGCAAATGTCATCCATGATATGAATTCTCAGCTTGGATCCGCACTGGCAATTTCACATAGGGAAATCTAATCTCTGTGTTCAGTGGTAATAGTTGCGCTTGCAAATGTGAGCACAAGTTTTTGTAAGAACAAAACAATCATTAAAGACAGAGGGTCAAAAGTGACCATAGAGTGCCAGAATCCTCTGTTGCAGAATTCTTCTAAAAGTTGATGACCCAGTGCTGACATTGGGAGAGAAGTAACATCTATTGAAGCCAGCAACCCCTCTTGCAACTACTTAACTGGAGGGCTGCCATCCAAATATTCCAGATAGTTGGGATGGTAGAAGTCTCCAGAGACTTGACTGGATTTAGGGAGTGCAAATAAACATGACTTTAACCTTTTATTTCATACTTATTCCCACTTTGATGGACCCCCTATACCTTCTCAAGCCCCTTAAATGAAATAGAAAATTGTTGACTAAGTCAGAAGACATCTGGCAGACTTAACAGAATGCACTGATGGTGTTCAGTGAGATCTGCTCCACAGAGAAGCATTACCTAGCTCTGTTCAGAATAAGCCAGCTGTTCAGCCAGTCAGCCAGGAGTCAGAGGTGTCTGAAGAAATCAGAAATACAACAAATACATACTGCCCTCGGATGAATCAAAACTGGCCTTTGCTGGCAAAAAGCCAGGCATCCGAAGAAAAAGGATCACCAGCTGAAGATTATATGTGTCTCTAGATGCATTTCCATATGGACATTTCTTTGGATCAGGATGATGGGAAGGAGAAGATTCATCAGTCTCTCTACATTCACAAGCAGCTTTCTGAGAAGTGGCAGCCAAAATGGCTTTGTGGCTTGCATGAGATTTGCATTGAATAACTCTGCTGCCAAATCAAGATTCTTGAATTTGTACACTCTCTACAGAGGCTATTTCTTGAACTGGAGGGAATCAGTTGTTTACATCCTTTTATGGTAAATGATAATATTCCTACAAATATTTTAACCTCCTGCCATAGGAAAAAAAAAAACAAACCAAAAAAAAACCCACATCATTTTTATGATTCAGACTTGACAAATACTCTACATAAAATAATACAATAAATTAAATATACAAGGCAGAACTGTGTGAAAATGGCCACTTAAAATGGCCTCTACCTGACTACCTGAGGGACTGATTTCGTAGGATTCAAACTGGCATAAGCATTCAGAAGAGTTTTAAACTAAGAGGCCCAAGGAAGAAGACTGGAAAAGAGTCATGTTCAACTCTCCGAGCCTGATTTTATTACATAGGCAAAAGAAAAGCAGTTTAAAGGTTCAGTAAAAAGAAAAAAAAAAAAATCAGCACAAGCAGTAGAGAGAGAAGTATAAGCACAGGATATAGGAGTAGTCATGGAGACAGTTCGGTTACCGAAAGGATTATACATGATTAAGTTGAAGTGGGTGAGGTAACAGAGAGGCAACTTAGCTGTTTGGAAACCAGTGAAAGGTGGCAAGGTTACAAACCAGAGGAAGTGGAACCAACAGAGCAGGACACGAAATCAGATAGCAGAGCCTAACACGACATGGTGGAGTATCAGTCACAATTGGAACATGGATATTGAAATACATGATACTATTCTAAAAGCTAGGATTAAAATCAGGAGTAGAATACTGCCATAGTTTAATAAAGACCTCTTCTGCAAGTAAAAATTTGCAATAACATGGATAAAACTGAAGCTTTTAAGGTCAAAATCAATTTGAATGAAGAACTGTAAAATAAACTAGGGTCAGAAGTTTGTCATTCCCTTACATGGGTCAAATTTGAACCTGGATGAGGACATCATTAAAATGTTGTTGGAGAGAAAATGGCTATCAGAAACTGTATCATTGTGTGGACACATCAATTTCCCAGACATAGACTGGAAAAAAACATGCTACCGAATATGGTAGGACCTATTTATTCCTGAATGTGATAGCCAACATATTTCTTCACCAAGTGTACTGTGACTAATAAGTACCATTTCAAGAAAGGTTCTGGTCAGCTGGAAATGACAAACCAAGCAAAAGACCTGGGCATAGAACTTAATCACAAGATTGTTATGAGTCATCAGTATGATGATAAAGTGGAGTGTGATACAAGCCCACAGGAAAAGCAAAATATTTCCCATAGAAATAGGGACATATTAATATCATTATACAAGGTCACAACTGCAGATAGCGCTCTGTGTTATGTTTTGTACAAAAATGAACTCCTATGAGAACAGGTAGAAAGAAAGGCTAGTTATCCTTGCAGAGAACTGAGTCTCCTTTGGCTGGAGAGACAAAGATGGGAGTATGGACAAAATGTGGTTGCTCTCCATTAATTATGCCAGCATGAGATAAGAACTGGAGGACTAACTAGAGGATCACGTCAGGAGGGGAACAAAGTGGCCTGAATTAATTTAGGAAAGAAAAAAGAACAAATTTCTGTACAATCAGCTGCGTAAAGTCTTAAAACAGCTTCCTGAAAGAAGTGCAGGAGCAAAAGTTAATTCTTTGGCTAATGATGAAAGATAGTAAGGTTAGGAATGGGTTTATGTGCTGCAGTTCATCCTCAGTGGAGACTGAAGACAATGATCCAGTAAAACCTTCCCTTGTTCAATGTCCACATATAATTATTAAACATATCTGAGATGCAGTTTTTCATCAATAGGTACCAAACTATTCATACAGGACAATTAATATATGTGTAAATTAGCATATACTTAATGCTTAGTTCTCTATATGCTGTACAAAGCTGTACTGATTTATATCAGGGTAAGACATAGTTTAATATGTTGGCTTTGTTTGATTTTTTGGACTATATTTAATAACACCCACAAGACCTACACTACAGAAAATCTGGGAATATGAACCAAATCTATGTAACACCAAACAGTATTGCACTGGCTTTTCAAAATGCATATTACATTTTTTTCAGTCCATTCTTTCTTTCTTCCTCCCATTCTCTGTTTAAAACATGAACATTAAATAAAACAAAAGGGTCACGTCTAGAAAGCAGAGGTGAAAATAGGTGTTTGCTTTGACATACATAGTTTAGGCTGTGTTTAAAAGGTAACAGAAAAACTATATATCATGTGCGTATTTCTCCTCTCTCTCACAGCCAAGCCAAATACTGTATGCAACTCTGTGTGGGGGTGAAGTTTTCTTTTAGATTTTATTGTCAAAAATGTTACAAAGTTTAAAAACACTAAAGACATCTCTGTGTTATCTGTGGTGGACCTGTGGAATGTACTACTGCTAGCTGTCACTCAGTCAGTGGACTTTTAAAACGAATGAATCATTTTATGGCCACTGAATTATGACCACCTAATTTCTGCAGGTATGCAAGATAGAACAATGAATTCAGCAAGAAAATTGTATTTTTCAGGAAATAAGGTAACTGGGTTTGAGTATGGGGTCAGAACGGAATTTCTTCTCAATTTCAGCTATTCATTTTGGTGGATGGGCTTGGGGAGACTTCAGCTTTCCCTGACTGTAGGGCTAGTGGCTGTTGTTGCACCAGGACAAGAGAGGAGATGTAGACTGAGGCTCCAGTGGAATGTAGCTCTTTTCTCTTCAATATGGAATAGGCATCTTCCTTTGTACTCCAGATATGAGGACTAAAATCAGCAAAGAAAATGATGTAAAGCTGACATAATCATAAGAAATCTCGGCCTTGAGCTCATAGAGAAATAGGAAAGATATAATCTAAAATTCAGGTAGCTATTTATACAATATTCTCATCAATAATCTACAAAATTATATAAGCTAATGAAATTTCATGACTAGGATCAGAACCTCAGTGCTTGCCTCTATGACCTTCTGACCTCAATTAAATTCAAAATTGTCATCTTGATAAAAACTCCCTCTCCAATCTACACAAAAAAATAGTTTGAATATTCTAGATAATGAGAGGACTTACAAAGCTTGTGTAACTCATTTGGAAATGAGTCCTCCCCAGGGCTCAGCGCTGGGGCCAGTCCTGTTTGATTCTTTATCGACGATGCGGCCGAGGGGATCGAGTGCAGCCTCAGTCGGTTTGCAGAGGCCACCGGGCTGGGCAGGAGCGCTGCCCCGCTGGGGGGCAGGCGGCTCTGCAGGGGGATGGGGGCAGGCTGGATCCATGGGCCAAGGCCAGTTGTAGGAGGTTCCACCCGGCTCCGTGCGGGTCCTGCACGGTCACACCAGCCCCAGGCAGCGCTGCGGGCTGGGGCAGAGGCTGGGAAGCTGCCCGGTGGAAAGGGGCCTCAGGGTGCTGGGTGATGGCTGGACATGAGCCAGCACCGTGCCCAGGTGGCCAAGGCGGCCAACAGCATCCTGGCTTGTGTCAGACACAGTGTGGCCAGCAGGGCCGGGGCAGTGACCATCCCGCTGCACTCGGCACCGGTGAGGCCGCACCTGGAATCCTGTGTCCAGTCTTGGGTCCCTCGCTATAAGAGGTATGTAGAGGTGCTGGAGCATGTCCAGAGGAGGGCAACGAAGCTGGTGAAGGGTCTAGAGAACAAGTCCTGTGAGGAGCAGGTGAGGGAACCGGGGTTTAGCCTGGAAAAAAGGAGGCTCATGGGGGGGTTCTTAACACTCTCCCAGATAACTAGCAACAGAACAAGAGGAAATAGCCTCAAGTTACACCAGAGGAGGTTTAGATTGAATATTAGGAAAATTTTTTTCACTGAAAGGTTTTTGAAGCATTGGAAAAGGCTGCCCAGGTAGGTGGTGGAATCACTGTCCCTAGAGGTGTTCAAAAAATGCATAGATGCGGTGCTTCACAACATGGTTTAGTGGTGGACTTGGCAGTCCTGAGTTAATGGTTGGACTTGATGATCTCTAATGTCTTTTCCAAACTAAATGATTCTGTGATTCTATGAAAGAGTTAATATGGAACTTGCACATTACATGTGTATTTCTGCATTTATACTAAGTATGCACATGTGAGATACACAGGTGGATAGGAATGAAGGAGGAAGGAAAAAAGATTCATAAATTGATTACACTTTCCACTTCCAGGTATCTACCCTTTTAAGGTCCACTCCTGAGATCTTAAGTATCTGTACAAACCACACACGGAGCTACAACTATCACACTTAACTTCAGACTGCACTTTGAAGTACTTAAAATCACAAAGACGACAACTAGAGGGCACATAGAACTTTCCCAGAAAAATCAAGCTCTGGGCATTCAGACTGCTTCTCTATGGACTCATGGAAAAATGCAAGAAGTTTAGAAGATAAGTCACAGGAAATGTAGTCAACAGCATTCTTCCCTATTACACCAGAACATGAATACATCAGGCTCCCACCGCCAAGGACATTTTTGATCTATCCGTCTGTGTTGGGCTCATCAGGAAACATTTTGTACTGTTTTCATCTGGCAGGGCATCTAAGGCAATGCGGAGGACTGCATAAAATCAGATCCATCAAAATCAAAATACATAACCTATCTCACTAGACACTAAGCTTCTTTTCATGATTACAGCAAGTCTGCTGTGATACAAGTCCTAATATTTTGAGACGTGATTGTATTGTAACAAGTAACGTAAAGCATTTTCAAACTGGAATCATGGGTAGATTGCTTGCAGTACAGCTGTCCATCTGGAAATTTCAGATTTTGTTTATCTGTTTTCATGGGAATTTTGACACGTCAAATATATGGGGTTGCAGAAAGTTACAATGCATTTTGACTACGCACTAGCTAGGTAAACACTTGTCAAATGAGGAATACTGAAATCAAAACAAGCTTTTGTGCGTTTCACTCCGTAAGTTACAGTCTTTCTGGCTACTGGATCAAATTTTACTTACTGCTCCAATACTGTTCAATAAGAAAGGCAGCACTCACAGGATTGCCAGTCCTATAGCATGAAGAGTTGCATTTTGAATGGTGTTATATGTGTATAACAATAATAATCTTTCTGCCCTATCCAAAAATAGAAGGAGCAGCTGTTGAGGCCCCTTCACTGGTAGTCATCACACTGGGGATGAGAGTAGACCAGGCTCACTGTGAAATAATTCAAGCAAAGTGTTTGGAAAGAGATGTGTTTTGGTTGTATACTGGAAAATTTAGTAGAATTGAACTTGTCCTAGCTGTAGGTATGGGCTAAGAAGAAAGCATTTAGGCATCTATAGACACCAGGTTTGGCTTAGGAGTCAAGGCTCAAGCTGAGAAGAGAGTGAGTTCTCATGAAATATCCACCCAAACAATTAGAAATCCCTTGTGACCAGCTGTTCCTACCATCTTAGATTTACAGAAGACACACTAAAGAACCAAAGAGGAATTTAAAAGCAACAAAAAGCCAGAACAGTAGGAGAAGGTTTGGATCCCAACCTGCCTAAACTTGGAAAGGCTTCACACATCTACTTTTCAGCTTGAGCCCATCTGCAATTTTAAGTGTGCTTGTCAATTTAAATTAAACCTTTACAAGTAAAACCAAAAATTTATTTTACCACTAACTCTTGAAGTGTTATCTTAGCAGCTGGGCAAAACATTTGCACTGAAATTCAGACCCATTCAAATGGGTCCTGCATTCCAGGCTACAGAGGTTTATGAACCAGCCCATTCAAATGAAATCCACAACGCAGTTGTCTATAAACACAAGCTCCAAAATCTCTCTCCTCAGGCAGCCTTTCTTACTCAATACATGCTTCAAATTCCTCTTCTTCTGCCTCCTCTAATCCTCTCAAGCACTTCACACTTCCCAGAGTCAACTAATGTAAATGGGGACCTGAACTGTAGTGGAGACAGGACACGGTAACACAGTGTTGGTCTGGTTTCCTTCCAAGCCGAGAAAACCAAGCCCAAAGGTTCATTCATTTACCCTGTGGAAACTTAAGATTTTCAAGATTAAAACAAGCCTAACCAGCAGCCTACACCAACCATAGATCAGAAAGGGCCTTCACATGTACTTATCCTTATTTATTTTTCAGGTGCACAAAATGTATGCACCACAATTCTCTGAAAACTTTGCAAAACATACCACACCACAATAAGAAGCTATCAGAAAATGACCAGGACAGTTAAAGGAATCACCTGTAAATCAACCTAAAAAAGCACTCTGTAGTTTATTGAGTGGAAAAATGTAGCTGGGATGATAGCAGAGGGACATAAAAGCCTTGAAAATATTTAAATGTTTTGTCTGAATATTTTTTCCACAAAATTGTTTGGTCTTTTTTTCAAAAGAATTATTTTCTCTTAATATATACCTAAATTTAATAACTCAATGTTAAAGAGAGGATTTAGAAAAATTAAATGAAATTAAGTATTTTGGGCATTAAATGTTTAATTTAAGCAGAAAAAATATTTTATTTGCATTACATTTAGATTTTTCACTGTAGTGGGATAAAAAAAAAATCACTGTCAAACATATATATTTTTTTTTTTCATTTTGTAGTTCAGCAAATAAAGTGAAACATTAGATATTCATAAAGACATAATGGCAAAGTTTTCACTGGACAGAAGAGGCTGGAGCTTTCTACCAAGCACAAATAAAGTCTTATTTGTTTATTTAAATTCACACGAAAATTCAGTAAGTGACTAAACTCAAGTAGATACATAAGAGAAAAGAACTGAGACTTACTTCTAACTTATTACGTTTTAAGAAATGTCACTCTCCGTATATGTGACAGTCACACATACATTCCCGTTCACATGCATCATGTATTATATTGCACATGCATATCGGGTTGCCTAAATGTCCTACAACCTATGCATCTACTTACAACCCTACCTGAACCCTATCTGGTTCTATCAGGATCAGGTCACAGAGAAATGAAAGTCTTAATAAAGTTATGAATTTGATGTTGTCTCACTACTGAAAAACCGGCTAGAAATTATGCCTTGCGTTCTACCCCATACAAATGTCTGTCAAAAAGGCTACAAGTAGCCACTAGAAGAGATACTTCCTATGCATTAAACTTCACCTTCAAGCACACCATGCAATCTGCCCTAGTGATAAATGCGTATCAGCTACTATGTGATGAGGCTGAAATACTAAAGCTATAGAACACAAAACATGAAGACGACATTTGTTTTCTTCAAGATATTCAACAGCTGTGTTTATTTGGAGATTTTTTTTTAACAGATAGAAAGACATGTTGCCTTTTATGTAACAAGAGTAAGAACGCTTTTATATTCACTTTCTGAAGCCATTAGTTTCTGTCTTAGTCACTGTCAAGAGAGTGCTTGGTCTTTTATTTCTGCTACAGTGTTGCTATATTGTGGCTGAGTTTCTGCTACAATGCTGCTATATTTCTGCTACAGTGTCGCTATATTGTGGTATATTTCTGCTACATTGTTGTTCTATTGTAGCTATATTCCTGCTACAATGTTGCTATATTTCTGCTACAATGTTGCTATATTGTTGGTATAGTTCTGCTACAATGTTGCTATATTGTTGGTATATTTCTGCTTCAGTGTTGCTATATTGTGGCTGTATTTCTGCTACAGTGTTGCTAATAGAAATACAAGACTGCTGAAAGGCCTTATCTGTGACAGTAATTGGCAAACCCAGATTTCTGCATTAAACCTATAGGAACATTTCTAAGTGTTTTGGCACCCAGATATCGCAGCATTTGAAATGCCACCTGCAACACAGGAGTACAGCATTTCTCATGGCTTTTTCTAAGGCCAGAGTTATCTTACTGCACATGAAGCGCTGTCCTTCCAAGATGCTCAAGTGGTTCCACACAGCTCTGGCAAGTCCAGCCTGCCATGGATGCATCCTAACAAATCCTCTGAGGATTTCCCCTATGCAGATATTAGCAGCAAGTCACATAGCTCCTTTTGTGACTAATGCTCCATCTGACATGATGGCTAAGGGATGGCATTCCTCTTGCACTGCAAGAGTTTATTGGTGCTCAGCCAAGCATAAATTAGACATTTTTCATGTTGTTTTATATTATATTGCCACCCACCAGCACTAGCTTTCAGCCTTCTCTTAGTCTGTGGGCTTCTTCATTTTTTTTATTTGTTCACTGTAGCCTGATGGCAGGCAAAATTTACTAAACCATAACAGAATAATCTCTTTCCTGTCTAGTGAGAGAAACTTTACAGTTCTGGAAACTCTTAAGGTCTTCTTCATAAAGCTGATGAGCTTCTCAGCATTCTACAGACATTTTTGTAAAATTACCTAGTCAAGAGTGATCCTAGCCAAAACCAAGATTTATTAAAACCAGAGAACACGGAATTCAAAGAAACAGTTTCCTGAATAGCAGTGGACTTAACACTTCAGTGAACCAGGATTTCTATGATGGCACACAGTAGTGGTGGGGTCAGGCACATAACTTCAGGTAGTTCCCAAAATAAGGGAAACTAATACATATATCACACTGTTCATATGTTTCATCCTCACCTGAATACACACTCAAGTATATATATATATAGCTAGTAAGATACCACAGTCCCCAAATTCTTGCTTTTTATTCCAAATACTTTTAATGATAGATACACAAAATAAAACCCAGTGTCAGATTCCAGAAGAGCATAGCCCGTAGGATAGACTCATGTTACAACATCCACACAATGCAGATAGATAAATTATTTTGTGTTCTGCCTTTAAACTTAATAAGTCATTAATAATAACAAAAAATAAAATAAAATAGTGATTTACATTGCTGCAGACATCACCGGAGCAACTGAAGCAGGTTGGGAAAAAAGTGACAAGTTTTCATCATGTGAGAGTTTCTGTTTCTCTCCAGTTCTACCATTTCTCCTAGCAAAAGGCATTACCTCTCCATACAAAATTTTGCCCTACCTTCGTTTACACAAATACCTCAGAGACATCAAAAATTCAAAATATCTGTTATATATATGCTTGTTAGCTTCTCCTATGATTAGTCCCATGTATAGATAAAAGACAAGGAGAATGCAAAGATTAAATTGTCACTAACCTTGCTAAACATGCCAAAGACTGCATGCAATGGAAATGTCCGGACAGAGATCCTGGCTTTATAGCACAGTAAGATTTTCAAGACCATGTCTTGTAGGGTCACAGCTGCTGAGCCAAGCCAGCTCTGTGTCATCTCCCTGATATTTCCTGAACTGAATGACGTCTGCCCACAGCAGGAAAGAGAAGGTCAACGTCCACTACTGGCAGATGTGCTGGAGAAAGGCTGGATTTTGAAGACAGACATGCCATGTTCAGTCTCCAATGGGAAGTTAAAGAATAAGCTGTTTCTGGCCTCAACATTTCTTAGGCTGTGGGAAAGAGGAACAAAATCTATACAATAGTATACATTTTCATGGTAAATGAGAAAAAGTTATGCAGCTTAAAATGCTGTTCTCATGTATTCCTCAGGTAATCATTGCCTCCATATGTTTAAATATACGTATTGATTGAATTCTAGATCATTGGCTGTACATGCTTTCATCAAAATGACTCAACCATAACTATTTTCACTGGAGTTAGGCACAGGCTGCATAGTTTCCAATCCAGTCTTATTCTTTGTCATCTTTCTTATTCTTAGCTCTGAAATTAAGGCCTTATGTTTTAATAAGTGAAGAAGATACAAGATACACTACTTCCACAATCCAATAAATTTATATGGTTTTTTTAGGTATAGTCACACTGGGCTGAGTCTTTATTTACACAATGGTTAAGGTTTCTACTTATTAAAAGAGATCAAATATATACTGAACTCCACTTTATCCATTGCAGAAATCAACTTCAGAGTTTTGTTATGAAGCTGTAAAACACAGCACCAAGTAGAATCACAGATTCCAAAACTCTGTCAGAGAACCCCTTGGGCACTTCAAGAAAGATTAAATCTACAGATTATTCAGGACAAAATAACTTGGCTTGCTTTTTGGCACCAGAAAAAAAAATACCACCATTTCTAAGACCTCAGTTTCAGTTTGCTCCTGATTTCCCAAACATCTCAAATTCTCACTGCTGGAATTCCTCATGGCTGAATTCCTTCCAGTTTTTGTTGAAAAGCCTTCTTTATAGAAATATCATGAAATTATCTGATGGCAAAATGGAGTATTTTCTAAACCCACATCTTAACTATCTAATCCCTGCATTTAAGCCTTCATCTTCATTTCAGTCATAACTGAAGGCTCCAACACTGATTTAGGGAAGTCAGAGGATTCAATCCCTTGATTTAAAATAAGAATAGCAGCAATATTGCACTCTAACCTTCTGCACAGCAGTTTCAGGCTCTGTAAAAGTATCCCCACAATATACTGTGACAAGAATGGGGAAAAAAAGCACCCAAGCATCCCCTCCACCTGTCTAAGAAGGGCAATACAGACGAGCAAAAATATGCCCAGGCAGCCTCTATAGGAACCAAAGGACACGGGAAGGCAGAAATCTAGGTGGAATATCCCCATCTGTACCCTCAACTTCACAACCTCTCTCACTCACACAGAAGTAAGATTCATGATCAGGATAATCCTTTTATGCTGACCTGCTGAAACATCCCATAAAATATGCTATCCGGCAGCTATAGTCCAAACCATGTTTTTGAACAGAACTGCCCCATACAACTGAACATTTGTAATTCACCGTGGCACCAAGACTGCATAATCTCAAGCACATAACACCAATTTATTGTGCACTGCAATTTCCAAGCAATATAAATTTATACTTCAACTAGAAACACATGGTCTCTGTTACCTGTTCATGCCACTCCCTCATGCCCACATTAACTTTCCTTTTTTCTCATTAGTTTTCAGTTGGCAGTTTTCTCATCTGACACCTTTTGCACCAACATGAACACTCAAGCAATCACAAGGGAGGGATATGAAAAGGGCAGCTGACCCCCTTTTGGCAGTAGTACAGGTCATTTAGGCAACCACAGCCTCTGTCCCTCAGTGACTGGTATCAACGGCAATAAGCCAGAATGGTATTTGCAATGATGCAGTGGCAGAAACAATAATCTGTGTTTGCATTTATGTGAAACTGTGAGCCTAATATATTGGCACTGACTGGTGCTGCAGCAGGTGAAAACTCAAAGACTGTAATTTTATTTTAATTTTTTTTACTTTGAAATGTCAGATACAACAGCTGTACTTTCAGGTACTTTTGTACTCTTGCTTGTCAGAAATGTGGAGAGAAAAAAAAAAGCAGTGCTAGAAAGAAAATGGGTATTTTTCTTTCTGGATAGTATTGCCTTCCTTTCAGAAAAGCCAACTATTGAACATTTTTGAAATTTGGTAAGAGAAAACCAAACATTTTTGGCCAAAGCCACACAAAAATAGTTTGGGGTTTTCCCACAAAAAGCCCTGCAAGTTTCTAAGAAATATAGATACTATCTGGAAGTACATTCAAAAAAATCTTTTTCCCATTCAAATAAAGATTCAGGCTGAAAGGTCATTTGGGGTAATCTTATTTCATCAATTATGCTATTTAATCTAATTTCATCAGAAGGAAGTCTCTCATCAACTACTGTACCTAAAACAACCACAACCCAACTCTCAGGCTGGCATGGGAAAAAAACCCAGCCATTTTTATTTGTATCTGCTGTAGTGGGAATCGCTGAAAAACAAATCAACCCAGCACCACTGGTAAGTGGTATTGCACAGAAAGCCAACTGCTGATTATAAATTCTGAACAACAATAAAATGTTCAGTCCCATCTCAGATGAAGCTAAAACCAGGTAGAGGTACCAAAGATAAAGAGGACAAATTTCAACTAAGTATTGAAGCACCTTACACTGACCAAGAGGATTTAAAAGCCTGAAAGCATTTGACCTCAGTTTGAAGAACTTTGCAAAATTTTACTGTTGACTTGTCGGTAGTATTTGACGAAACAAGAATAAAATGCATAATCACTTATTACCTATGTGTGAGAATATATCTATACAGCTGAATACATAAATAAGGTATATTCTATAATCCAAGAAAAACAATAGCATATTTGACTAAAAAAGGATATTTTTCACTGAATTGTTCTCCATATCTCTAACAGGTTTTAAATTCACACAGACTTGTAAGACACATATTCAGAGAAATATGGAGAAGGAGAAACATGTGGGGAGGGGCAGGAATCAGAAAAAAACAGACTTTACATACACTCTTAAATAAGTGTACACGCAGATAACAAAAAATTAACTAAAATTTCAGGAACAGAGCACTTGGAATCTACTATTACACTTCCCAATACCACAGATATAGGCAAAGTCAGAGCATGTGAATTAGTTTACTTAAGTCTAAGATTCCTGATATTTTTCCAACGAACATTTCAGACTCATTTCAAAAAACACACTTGAGACAGATTTTCTTCTAGTGTTTGCCTAAATGGCACTCTTGCCTCTGCATAAGAATGCTTCACTGTTTTCAGATCCATTCCAATACTTTTCCCAGTGTTTCACTTTGAACTGAAGAAAATGAGAATTCTGAAGGCGCACCCTTTTAAAAAAACTGAGTCACATCAGGTCACAATGATTTGGCTTAGATGGCTACATAAAACAGTGCAGTTGGCACAGATCTGCCATAAACAGCTTGGTAGTGATTTTGAATGAAAATGTGTATGCTTGGAAGCCTGCTGAAAGATGAACATGGAGACGTAGATTTCCAGCTCTCAATCCTATTCTTCATGCTGGCAAAGCACCTGCATGTTGTTACAGGCAAATGCCAAACTCTTTGTTTGGAGGCAAGAGTTTACTCCCTCCCTCATTTATACCCACTTGCATGGCACTCTCATGCAGGCTTTCTTCTCTGTTTATTCTCAGTTTAGTGCTGTGACAGCCTCTCTTGTTCCATCCCAACAGTAAATCCTATTTTCAAAGCGCCTTACTTCTCAAGAACCACACTGTAAGATTCACTGTATCCTCATCAGAAACCACTTTTAAGGATTAGCTAGCAAACCTGGGGTTCAGAAATTTCTGCCAGTACCAGGATTATACCCCAACTCCTCTAAGCAATGCTGAGAGCCTTCCAGCTCCCACCTTGTCATAGCTGGGCCCTGAAGAGGACAGAACTGAAATTATTGATGTGGCTCTGTGCAAGCAATTCATGCAGAAGGCAAGAGGGATGAGGCACTGTTTTTCCCCAGTTTTACCCTGGGATAAATTCACTGACTTGAATGGAGTGACCCTGGAGTAGAATTAATATAATACAGTGATAAATCAGGCCTATTGATTCACTGACAATGCCCCTGTAGGACCTTCTTGAGCAGCCAGCCTACTGAACATTGCTTGCAGCATTGTCTTCCCAAGCACTGTGCCATGCCATTTCCACAGACAAATTGCTTCCTGACACAGCAGAGACTGATCTCCATGCTTCCTGCTTAGTTAATGCATTCTAACCACATTGTTTTGCACTGGTTGCCCTCTAATTTGTGTGCAAAAGGATTTTTGAGTCAAACACACAGCCCTCAGCTGTGGCAAATACATGTGGAGTCTTGAATCCTGAAGCATCCAAAGATCACATGAGTTACAGATGCAAAATGTATTTCCCAAACTAGTTTTATGATTTGATTATTTGAGAAGCCAGGAGAGAAAAGATGGATCAGACAACTGGAGCCAAGAATGCTTTCTAAGGAGGCAATGATAGCCAGACTCCTGGCCTTGAAGCCCAAGGTAGCAAAGGGTGCCCTGAGGAAATACTTATACATCTCTTGGCCTCTTTTGAACTCCACAAAAATTTTCTGCCTTTTGTTTTCAGACAGATATTAAACCCAAGAGGCGGCTTTAGACAGTGAAAAATTATGTCTGGTCATAATTGCTTGGTAATTAGCAGCTCTCAGCGGCAGCAAGCCAAATAATAAACTTTTCTTCCAAGTATATCTAGTCATTGTTTTGATGACACCTTTCCAAATCAAGCCTTCTCATTTCTGGCCAATGTCAAAAATGCCACAGGGGTGGGACAATGTGAAATGAAAATCAGACTCCTCTTTGGAAACCAGATAGGAGAAAAAATACCTTAAGAAAGTGCAAGAACCAGCACTGTTCCAGTCTTCTTTTAACAATTCCAAGAGACCTTTGCTGGTGGAAACATTCTGGTCTTCTCCTGGAGTTCCAAAATGTCAGTAGATTATTTGGTGTCCCAGGCAAAGCTATAATGAGAGAAATCAAAATTTATATTCAACAGACTTATTTCATGCCTGCCCTGAGAAGTCCTGCCAATATTTAGAGAAGGAAGGCAACCTGAGAAGGAAGATGAAACACAGACCTCCACTTCTGCAAACTGCTCCACCACTGTGAGAAGATGACAGAGAATCTGGGAGTGTACATCTCACCGCAGTCTCCCAACTAGTCAATAGATACAGGCATCGCTATGAACAGAGTCCATCTGACATTTTACACATATGCTTTAGGATAAGTAAAGCTGGTACCTACAGTTCATTGACTATTTTAACTGCATATCCACAGTCCAGATGTCCCTCCATCCTCTAGGAAACTCCATCAAGAGGATGGGGAATACGATTAAGGAATAGGAGTATGTACCTATTTTTTAAGCAATTCCAGACTCGATGGAGCCACTCTTCTAGAGCCCTCTACAAGCTGAATGGGGTGTTTTGGAGGTTCCCCTCATCTTCCAGTATACACTTCCATTCGTTTGTAAAACAAAGCAACTTCTACAAACCAGGAAGGCCAGGGGAAAAAGAAAGCACAGATTAACTACAGATCACATGTATTTACTTTAAGACTTCGGTGCTAGTCATGGTCTCTATGCAAATAAAACAAACTAGCACATTGACAAATTAACTAAACTTGAAGGGATAACAAGAGTTGAAACTATTGCAAGTACACAATGTGCACAGAAATGCCAAACTCAAGTTCTCTGAATTGTAAATGAGACCTGAGGGTCAGGTTCTGTCCCAGGAAACACATCAGAAAACTCACCCAAATAAGTGAAGTTACACTGCAATAATCCAGTGCAGGACTGTGTGGGCTGTCTCTTCCCTGGAGAGTTTTTCCCACCCTTTGGGCTCTGAGTATTCGACTTCAACATTAAAAGCGCTGCCTTCTTGTAAACTCAGTCATTTGAAACCTTCTCCTTCCTCTACTGTTTGCTTTCTTGATGGAAAAACTAAACTTCATCCATGAGAACACAGCATCCTGGACAGCCTGACCTGCACTCCTTGAACTCCCTGACTTCTTCATGCAGAGACAGGTGTCTAAAACACCAATGGATGCTCTGCTTTAAATAACTACTGTCCTGCTGAGATAGCTCAAAAAGGATACTCCTCACATTTTAGTCTGTACCTTTAGGTCCACGGTTTAAGCTCAGTCCTGCTCTAATTGCAGATACAGTAGGGAGGAGTAAAGTAGAATCTCCCTAAATCTAAAGAACACTCTATTTGCTCAGCCTAAAGGCACAACACCTCCCTTTAGGCATACTTCCCTGTGATTGCCACAACTCCCAATGCCTTAGGGAGGCTTTCTTGGATGGTCCCTAGTCCAGGATAACCAGCATGCACTTCACATACTCCTCTGCTTGCACTCAGCCTGCTGCTACAGCTGGACCATTCTGACTTTACATACCTTCTGCAAATCACCAGCATGACGGAGAGGGATTGCTCTATCTACTTCCCATTTCCATCTGATATGAACTTGGTGCAAACTACAAGTACTTTCATAAGTTTTAAGTTGGCAGAGAACTTACCAGGTGATCTTCCAGCAAGGCTTCTTTTACTCTTGAGCTTCACAATAGGTGACAAATTTTAATTCTTTAACACTTTTCATGTAACTTATCTTTACTAGCTAAATCAATGCTGGTGATATTGCATAGATGTGCAAGGGAACTGCACCTACTTATACACGACCCTGGAAGCCTTTTTAATGGGATACCATGGAGTATACTTTGGCAGGCCACTGAAAACAAGTTTATTTTACTTGCAAGATCACATAGTCAGCTCAGCAGTGCTGAAATGTGGCAATGAATTCCTCTCATCGCGTAGAGATGATGATCAGCAATACTACCAATAGATAGGAAAAACTAACCAAGTCATCCTAGTCAGTGGATCTTACTTGCATTTAAGACTGACACATACATAGCAATTTGCCTCTGTTCTACAGCAGCTGCAAACTATTAACTATGACAATGAAGTTGATTTTTAAACCAACAAATATGATGGCTATTATGAAAGTTTTACCACTGTCACATGGTGTGCAGTCTTTAAATTCATCCCTTGCTGTGTGGCTGAACTTTTATTGATTTTTTTTTTTAATTAAAAGGAGGTCGTGTGAGGACAGAAAACCTCTTTGTCAATCAGACTGTGCAGTGCACAAAACTCTTCCAGAACTCTCACATAAAAGCCAAGACCAGCATACTGTACTTAAAGCACAGTGCTGCAGAGATACTACAACTGTATTTCACAGATAAAAAGATACTCCCCCTCATTCCCCATTGCTTCTTTCCACCTCCAAAATGTCATCGTGTTTGCTGAGTGCCCAGAAAATCTAGCACTGTGCCAACTGAGGGAATTTTCAATATAAGAAACCTTCAAAATTATACTCATGGCCCAAAGCACACACCTTTGCTGTAACACACTGATAGAAGCAAATCATATGAAAACCAGCTGTCAATCCAAGAGCTATGCAGAGAGGGAAAAAAAGGATTTTAGTTTCTTCTGACAGCATGGGGATGTATTTAAGGAATACTTCCAGTGGGATATCAGAAAAAATGTATCCCATCATGCACAATTGAATCATGGCCAGATTATTCTGTAAAAATCAAGACGCAACTTTAGATAATGTTAATGCTTTCCCCTATAGGCCCAGTGACACAGGACAAAAAAATTTTGAATGCTAGAAGGCCTTATAACTATTCATCTGAAGACCTGATTCCTCCTGGTTTCTATTTCCACTCATCTTCTTTCTCACCTCATCATATGAGCTACCCTTCTCCTTCAAAAGAACTGTGCAGAAACCCACAAGAGGGCACGATCAGGCAGAGAAGGGGGTGAGCCTCACTGTTTTACGTAACAAAATCATATGCATCAAAACACACACACAACTTCCCAAATGTCTGAGGTTAGTTATCCTTCATGTCCTAACAAGTTACACCCACCTTTCCCAGAGGAACTAACTCACTCCATAACAAGTACCAGACTTCTGTTAAAACAGCAAATAAAGTAGGACCACCTACCACCCAATCCTGCAAACACTTACTGGTAGACAATCCTGCATGCCTACTGCCATGCACAACCTCGGAGTTCCAGCTGGTCTGCCCATGTTACTAAGTGCCATATCTCCAGCAAACGTTCCCAGAGTTATGCTCTATTGCTAGGTCAAAATCAGCCCAATTCTGCAACCCCTGTTTACAGTCAGCCTCCGGCACTGACTTATGATGGAATAACTCATAAGAATGAAACACAAGTTTGGATTTCAGGATAAGGCCCCTAGTCAACATGTGGGAGTATTTATGGTTCTGAGACCTACGTTAAAAATTAACTTGAAAACAGACAGTGTTTCCCTATGAGTGGCCTGTTTTCCCATGTTCCAGTTTGCTCTTTCAAAAAGACTGGTAGGCTAAGATATCGGTCACTATGTGAAAATGACAACATTCAATTAAAACAATAGCAATTTTCAAGTGACGCTTTTTTTTTTTCAATAGTTGTATGACATTCCTAGACATTCTATTAATTAGCAGGCCCCGGGCAACATATTTGGTAAAACAGAACAATCTGGCCTTTGATTTTTATCCAGGCCTTACCCAAGATCACACAGAGGTAGCCAGGCTGCTGATAGATCCCCCACACAGAGCACACACCCCCAGCAAGCAGCTGTGCTAAGAACTGCATGTAAACCACTTTGAAGAATTCTCAATCCACAGAGAAAGAGAGAATGATTTATTAATTAATAAAAAACTGCTTGTGTTGGACTAGGCAAGCAGGATCTGTTAAATGAACTTCACTAATCAGTCTCAGATTTGTTTCTGTGTCTTTTTTTCCAGTTACCTGTTTCAACTTCACTTTAAAAGCCATCCTGCTTGAAAAACATATCCTGAATGTTTCCTATATTTCAGGACTAGGAATTCAAACAAGCCCATTACTTTCAAAGTAAGGAGGCTATTAATACCCTGATGTGCATCTGAAATAGCAGCATCTCATGTTCTACACCTACATGATGGTTATCTAGGAAACTGGCATCCTTGTTACATCTTTTCTGGGCAGCTATAGTTACAATCCATCAGTACGCTGGATGAAAAACACTGTCTCAACAGAAGATGTTGTAAGATGCCAGCTGAAACACTCAAGCTTTTGATACTCCCACCTGCATTAATAATTTCTGGTTGCATTGGATAAAGATCTGTGAGTTCCTTCACGTTTAGGAATTTATTAAGGTAACCAAAACTTTGGAATCTTTCTTACTTGTTGTATTATTCATTTCATCTGTAGACGATAATGGTCCTCTTACGTTAAGGATAATTAAGGCCTTAGATGGGCTTTCAAAGACATTTCCACATTTTTCAGTGATGTAGCTGTAACTAAAACAAAAACCCAAAGGGAAAAGGGGAGGAGTATTCAATCTTGAAAGCAGCCAGACTGGAGGAGATAGATTTTGAAGGTTTTATTGGTGGCCCTTAGAAAAAGGGAGCTATGACCTAAGCTTGAAGGGTAGTAAGGACTATGTGGGTTTGTGTGGGAGGGGGATAAATCTAATTTGTAAATGGTAAGTTATTAGCACTGACATTTGAGAATAGACACTGCATTGTGTTGATGATGAGAGCAACCTTAGTCTTCTTGTTAATGGCAATGATTCATTCTTTCCCACTCCACTATTGTTCCCATTTACCTGGCAAAGAGAATTACTTCTGTGCTCGCACTAGCTGATTTCTGGAGAGATTGTTCAGATGAGCAAAAGCACAGGAGAAGAAATACACCAAACTGGCAGAGTTTTGGGAACAGCACTAGTGGATCTCTGAAGGGGTGTGTTAATACCAAGTTGCCTTTCCCCCCTCCTCTACTCCCCCTTGCACCCAAGAAACCCCTGGCTCTCTTCTGCCTGACTCAGAGCTTTCAGCCTCCCCTCCTTTCAATTCCAAATTATTCCCTTAAACTCATGCTTTCAAAAATAATTAAGATATCCTGAGATAGGTGAAGGATTTGGAAGCTTTAAATTACCTCAAATCTATGTGTAACCATACATTTAGTAACACAGAACAACCAACCTTGGATTTTCCACTACAGCCTTCTCAACTGCACAAAAGCAGCTATACCCACAACTGGCCTCCTGTGTCACATGGGACCACCCAGAAGCCACACAAGGGGTCTCAGCCAATTACCCTCATGGAAGTCCGTATATTAAGTTTTTAAAAAATTGTCTTAAAGCCATGGAATATCAGGACAATGCCCAGGAGTAAATCAAGACTCAAGCCTCCACACAGAGCTGTCTCTCCAACAGCCTGTTTTATAATGTGTCTGGCTACTGCATTCAGATTCTCTGTTTGTCACTTGGTGAAGTGCAAACCCAACACTTCTCAGGCTGCCTCCCCTCCTCCCCAGCAGACTGTGACACTGGTAGATGGGTCTGATCCCTGATTCCTTGCAAATGTGAAGTGGCAGAGCTGCATTGACGTCAGTGACGATACTTCTCTTTCTTGCAATTACCAGTCTGGCCCTCCCACTTTTACAAATGCCCCTGAGGGGATGACATGAAACACAAAGCCTGGAAAAGTACAGAACTGGGACTTGGGAACAGCCCATGGCACAGATTAGGGGACAGTAGTCATAAAGAGTTTGAATCCAGATGTGAAATTCCCCAAGGCCAGAACTATTCAAACCCTATCTCGTATGTGAAGCAAACAAGCTAAATTAACTACTGGGTCAACCTTGCCCATAAGACAGAGCTTTCTGTGAGCAACTCCACCCGAAGATCTTTGGGAGCTATTTACTTTGGGGCATGCAAACAGCTATATGTCTGCCAAAAGGTTAAAGCACATTCCATCCTTCACGCAGCCAGGCAGGGCCGCTGCAGCAGGCATGGCAGGCAAGCTGACCGACACACTGGGGCTTGCTCTGTGCAAATAGTTCTCGTGCCCAGTGAGCACAGAAACCACAGCTGCAACTCTGCCAGTGGAGCAGAAGGTATCACATCCAGGGACAGTAGAGGGCATTCAACTGACCTCAGACAAACAGAGCTTAAGTGGAATGTGATATCCTCAATTCCATCTTGGGTTTCAAGTGACAAAGTGAAGAGATCCATGAAATGCATACTGAGTCCCCACGCTGTTAGATGCCTACTGCATTGAGCTACATCATTCTCCAAGCTGCCACAGAAAGCCATAAAGGTAGCTTGGGCCTTGACCACACAGAATTCCCACAGATTTCAATGGGAATTTCAGTGTTCCAGTCTGGACTCCAAGAATGCAGTGCTGGACCCAGAGCTCTGACGGCTGGAGCCGTATTCAATATCAGTGTCTGGCAACACCCATTTGTAAAACAGTGACTCATTCACAGGCACAACTTTAGAAGGACAGACAGGATGACTTTAATCATACATTTCCATTTCGTTAACAAAGCTCAGTAAAACCAGATGAGGATCCTGGATGATATAGTTGGTATTAATCTAATGACTGCAGTGATCCACTGCCACAGTTAGCAAGAGTTTTATATCCTACAGAATGCATTGTACTAATTTGCTTCAAGAACATGGCAACTAATGGACTCCTGAGGCTAAGGACAAAATAATAGTTTAAATGCCCATGAATTTTATTTAGAAACACCTTTTTTTTTCTGAAAATCAGAGGCATGGAGAGGAATTACAGAAGGTAGTTTGAAAAAGAACATCTTCAAAACTACCTAAGCGACCTAGGAGTCTAGCACACCAGATAAATAAGCTGTCATTAGCACTTTCCATTCATTGTAAACAAGGGAGCAAGTGCTTTGTGTAATGGACTGTATAGGGGGTGACGTTTAATTCAGGAAGATATTACTGCAAGGTGCTCATTTGTCATGGCTGCACAGCCCTTCCCACTGACCAGTTGCGTTTCCATTCAAACATACAGTTTTAAGTCTTTCCTTTTAACATTAGCATACATCAAGCCTCAGACCTGACAGAAAGCATCTGAAAGCAGATTGTTAAAGCTTGAGTTTGGCACTCAATTTTACTTGATGTTTTTTTAAAAAGAATGGGCAGCCTTTTGGGCACCCTTTTTCCAGATCACCATGTCTGGCTAACACTTCTAACGTATTCAGGGTGCGCTTCCATGGCAGATTCACAAACAGATGCAATTCCCTCTGCAAGTGCTCCAAGATGCCCAGATAGAGTCTACCTCTAATCCTAAAGTCATGTAACTGCAGCCCTGTAATGCTGATCCCAAGCTAATATATTCTGCTTCCCAGCAGGACTTACTAGTTCAGGCTCAGCCACATGCTAATGATGGCTACACAGCTTCCCATTCAGAGCCAGCTTTCACCCAGCCAGCTTGGAGCGTGGACAGAGCAAGTTCGTATCTGCCTGCCAAACCCTGAGTAGACATACCTTCAGTGACTCAAGCAGTAAGAAGTAGAACTGCAGGATAAATCTTGTGTAATATTCTCACAGTCCAGTAAAGGCTGGCCTTGCTCACTCATTTGAAGAGCCTGTCAGAGCCTGGTAGTTTGCTTTCTGGATTGGTATTATTATTCCTTATTTTGTGTATCAAAATTCTTCCTCATTGACGCTTTCCCAACTTCACACTGAGTTCTGCTCCACCTAAGAAGGCTGAGCACTGTCCTACTCAGGCACACGTTCCTTCAGGATTTGCCTCCTATGAAAATATGAAACCAATATATGCTCTGCCGAACTCCTTTCACTAATTTCCCAGATTCTGTAAGGTCCCGAGGGAAAAACCAGCACCTCACAAAGTATTACTGAATGGATGAGACTTTTGAGTGGATGAGAGATTTAAATTCAGCCTGAAAGCCCTCTGGTTAAGGTCATGGCAATCAGCCAACACATGAGATTTCGTACAGCTGCATTAGTCTCAGACATGAGATAAACATCAGATGCTTTGATAGAATTCAGCTTTCTACAATGCACACAAGTCCTATTGTGAGAACTAAAAGCTGGTTTGTTTCTGAATCTTGTCCACTTTCAGCCTCCTGTGCAGTTCCACCATGTCTCTTTCTTACTTTTCTAGATCTTGGGCTACTTTCCACCCATCGTTTTTATAGTAAAACATCTCAGAGGAAGTTTGTCTGCCGTCTCCACCCAGTGGATCACTAGGTTAATGCACTAAATTAAGTGGAAACTACCCAGTTGAGTATCTGCAGCACTTCTCATCTCAGCTGGCATCAGGAGTTAAGCGTAAAACAGAGAAAATTCATATAAGCTAAGAGTTCCCCCTACCCTTCCAAACAGGTTTTCTGGTTTCTTCTCTGTTTTCTCCTCCGCTGTCCACACACAACCAGGACAAATTCCCTCCTGTTATAGTAAGAGCTTCATCATGGTTACATTCTGTGATCTAAACCAAAAGAAACTATTTGACATTTAAATCGCAGTTCATCTGATTTTGTTGTTGGATGACCCCAATAGGCCATTCATTTACCAAATAATCTTAGTAATCAGACATTGGTATTTCAGTAGTATATTTGTTCAGGTTCATTATTGTCCACAGTAGTATCTGTAGTTCATTTATTATTCATATTTTTACATCATAGGGATAGTTTCTCCTGGGTTATACATTTCTAGCTGGGCAACACCAACCTGTCAATGCCAGCTTCTCCTTTGCACAGGAACTCTTCCATCATGACTGCAGCCTGCACACATATTCCAACTTTTGCATAACCTTGTCCACTAAGTCTCTAACATTCACTTAAATTTGAGTTTATAATTTCCAGTTTGCTTTAGACAGAGCCTGCAGCAGCTCATACAATTCAGTAAAATCTTTCTAGCCTTTGGGACCCACAGTGGTGTTAAGACATTGTGATTTCCATGCCTGCCTTAATGTGTTTTCTTCTGCATCTCTTGATCTCAGTCAATTTCTAATAATACTTTCCTATCAACCTGGGCAGCAAGGCAGTATCAGCTCTTGCTGCAGCAGCATAAAAATATCACTCATTCAGTCCCACATGAAGACGATATACTAAGGGCTGGGGAAATCCAGGTGTGCAAACTCTTCAAATACATTTTATATGTATTTATTCTTCATACTCTTTGAGGAAGCAATCTAGGGTTCCTAATCAAAAAAAGTGTAAGAATTGTAAAAACAAAACAACCAAAGCTGTTAATACTCTACAAATATGTGCTTACTGGTCAGGGAAAATAGCCATACTGCCCTTCTTTATTTACTGTCCTATTTAGATCTTTCCTTTCTCCTGCCTCAGTCAATACTGAAAGACCTGTGATGATCAAAGTCTGTGACACTCTCATTTGTGGTCCAAGTGCAATATACACTGCTCTCCTGCATGTGAGCACATCTTCCTCTGTTGCACAGTCTGAGAAACCATCTAGCCTATGACTACTTTGCCAAAGGAACTTTCTCTTTGCTCAGCTCCTGGCTTAATAACCAAATAACTACGTCACTCAGCATCTGTGATCACAGTTTGTTGTATGTAGCACATTGTTTATGTGCAGCACTATAAGGTGTGTAACACACACTGCCTCTCACTTATTTTCATAAGCTGAAACTAATTAATGTCATTTCATATGCCAGGGATAAGAGGACAGCTGGAAACCATCAAGGGGAAATGAGAGCAGTACATGAGCTGTTTCTTCAGTCAGCTGTTTCACTGCCCAAGGCGCACTCACGCACACTCACAGCTTCCTCTCGCATGTCCAGTCCTACTCAAGTTCTACCACTGCCACTCAGAAGTCAATACAATTATCCCAGCTTTACAGTGGTATAACAGAGAACAGGCTTGGCCGCAAATTTCCTACTGGCATTCAAAACATTCCTGTTTTATCAAAACCTGATACTTAAAATCTTCTGGGGATATATACAATCAGGATAAAACAGCAATTAATACAACTTAATTGCCTTAGACTATGCTCAGAAATCTCTTCTAACTCACAAATAAAAGTCCACACACTCAAGCCACAAGTCTATAGCTTACATACTCTGTCAACAGATATATCTCTGTCCTATCTCCTGGAGGCCAAACACAGGCTTTGCCCTAACCATGAGGAACAGAAGCAGAGAACTGAGGTTCACTGTGAATGCCATCTTACTGTCTTCATTTTCTGTGACGGTACTCAGGCCTGGGAACAGTTTTCCAGAATGCTTCTGCTGACCTCAGTTTCTGGGATAGTTCTCCCTCGCTTAACCCTGAACCTTTCACATACACATGAAGATAAACACCCAAAGTTCTACATGCTAAGACTTATGCAAACACATTTTGTGCCAGAGGGCATAGGCCAATAACCTGCAAAGATCCACACCCACACAGAATTGCACAATGGACCACACATATTTTGGAGTATGGCATTTGCCTATCACTAAGAATTATCAAGCACCAGTCATTTCCAGAAACAGTTTGCTGGTCTCAACGGCTCAGTTACACTGCATTTATTTTTGCTTTAAGCAATACCTTCTATGCCAGTCATTCATACCAATTTGGGAGCTCACCCAGATCCTTCCCTCACCCTTTTCCAGGTCCTCAAGCTCAATAACATTTAATTCACCAAGTGGAATTCCTCTGGCTCTTCTCTGCAATCCTAATTTCAACTTTATCCTGATGAGCTGCCAGAGGCATAGAGAGCCTACTCCACAGGGATCCCAAATTCCAGAGTCCACTGCAGACCAACACTACATGACAGAAAATCTTTCAAAAGAAAGAAAAGACTCCATAAAACACCATCAGAGCTCCAATGCTTCAAAATGTGAATTCATACGTCAGTTGTAACATGTTCAAGCCTGGACAATCGGCACATGCATAGACCTCTTCTGAGTCAGTGCTCTGCAAAGGTTGAGCTCTAGGTACCTCGCTGGAGCCTTGGCTCTCAGCTTTGATCCACTGGACAGCAAGTGGATTGAGCTCAGGAAGACCAGCACTCCAGGCAAGAGCAACAGAAGAACTTTCCTCCCAGTTTCACCACTCGTGCAGTAAGCAATGCACCATTTAACTGATACCCTGGGTGATTTTTCCAGAACAGATACAAAGAATTGAAGTGAATTTGCAAGATTTGCTCCTGAACTCATTCAGAACGTTAAATTACAAGATATTTTGTATATTTTCAACTGCCATTGGAAAGGCCCAACTAACAAACCAATTAATCTCAAAACAATAACAGCCCTTAATCTAACATATATCAGCAAATTCCTGTTTCTCCCTTTTCTAACAAAAATAACAACACTGTAGTTGCCAGTGCATTAATAAGATCCTATTTCTGCTCCAGAGACTGAATCGAACCTTTGTTCTTCACAGCAAAGGATTAAGAAGGTTGCTATTTGGTAATGAGATGTGGAGAGGTACTTACTTTGCAGCTGAGATCCAGGCTGGATGCCTGAGAAAGGAATAAACTCTGTTACCTCAGATGAACTTTATTCTTATAATCAGTATATCAAACTCTCTTAGTGTGATGCATATCATTAACAATAAAAAGAGACTATTCATGAATAATTACAGTTTGATAGCATGTTTAAGGTAATTTACAAAATATGCCTTCTGTTGTAGATAAAGTAATGAATGTAGATTTTAAGATAGCAACACACACACACACAAGACATTAGAAAAAGAAAAATCACTTACTTTCTAGGTAGCTTATTGGTCAGCTACTTTTTCTTTTTTCACGCTAAGTCTAATTTTTTTCCAGATATCTCACTCTTTTAACAGCATATCATGAAGAAAAACTGACATGAAGTGGCACAAGAAGAAAAAAAAAATGTCAGAAAAACAGCAAATGGTCAGGGAAAAATAGAAGAGCACTCTGAAAAGAAGATCAAATCATAGGACACAGATCCAAGTGCTGAGGCACCAGCTCAGTGCCCAAGATGATTGAGAAAATTGTTTGTGAGGCTGGAAAAGGAAGCAGTGACCTGTGAAAATGAAACCAACTTCATGAAAACATTAGTCATATAAAAACTATGTTGTTTATAGTTATCATAACAACATTTTTATTAAACAAACATGTTTGGTATATAAAGTTGTTGCAAGTAAAACATTTCCAAAGGACTAGGGTAGGTAAGGTAGTGTGGTTAGAAGCTGGCACCAATTTATAATTACATAGGGATCAACTTTTTGCACTTAGAAATGGAAATGTTTTGGACTCACATCAGAGGAGGTCCAAATTTCTAAATGAAAAGTATTATTGCAACAAAATCTAGGAGCATCTTCAGATACAGCAAATACAAACAGAAGTGAAGGCAAACAGACCCTCAACATTTCATTTGCATCCTGCTTATTTGCTGTTGACATGACAAACTACTTTGAAAATATGACAAAAATTAAACTATATACTAACTCTAGTGTACTTTAAACATATTTTTTATAGACCCACCATGTTGCAAGCCACCCTAGAACCAGGCAGAATATCAGAAAGAAATTAGACCATTGGTCATTGTTGATATCCTCTTGGAATGCTGTTTCACATCTGATAAAACTCTTATCTCTCCTTCTTAAGTGAACGGTAAGAATACAACAATAAAAATGCACAGGAGTTCAGATAGCTCTGGCAGCATAGGTGCCAGATTTCCTAGGGAAACAAATCTTAGGCAGTCAAGCTTTGCCTGCATGAGTGGTCACATGCATATTACCCCTTCAATAATTTTTTGGACACAATCACCATTTTCAACCATATCTGATAAAAGCAGACACCTCAAACATAGTTAAATTCCTAACACAGTGCTGCTAAAAGCAGACACCTCAAAAACAATTAAATTCTTAACACAATGTGGGGAAAGAGTTGGATGGGTGAACAGGATCGGCCTTAATAGTGCTCCCAATAAATGAAAGGCTTCAATGTGAACACAACCTACTAGGATTCAGTGTCCATTAGTATTGAACCATAAGGAATTTCCTAGCCACCAGAAAAGCTCCAACTGGAGATTGTGCCTTGTTAAAAAAATAGATAATCCAGTGCCATAGGAAAGGAGACTTCATTTTGAGCTCAGGGAATCAGTTTTTCAAAAAGAACAATGGTAGGAAAGAATTTATGGTTGCAAGTTTGTGTTTACAGGTAACACTTTAATGAAACATTGAAGGACTTGGGCTCAATGCGGATGTGACAGAGCAATATTTTTTAGCCTGTAATATGCAGGAGGTCAGGATGTACAAATAAACAGTCCTCACTCTTTGAGTCTACAGAACATGTTGATTTCCTTTTAAATCCTCCAGCAGGTTAGCTAAACAAAATATCTATTTACAGCAGAGAAAAAGGATTAAATTCTTCAAGGACTGCCATCTGAGTATCAGTGTGAAGTTATGATAGGAGGATCAACCCACTGAAGCCTTCCACATTTATTCTCTCCAGAAACACAAATATTGAGAATAATTGCAGGTTATAAAATAACTCCCTCTTTGAGTACTTTAAGAATTTTCAGCATGGTTTCATTTTCATATCGTACTAGAAATGCCTTGTAATTCAAGTGATAGCTTTCACTAAAAAGTCTTCAAGGCCCTGACCCTGGAGCTTGACCCACACCAGTGCCACTCTGACAGGTCTCAAAGACAAATATGCTTGCAGAAAAAAGGATCCCATCCATGCAAGACTCAAATTTAATCTGTAAGTTTTGCATATGCACCCCTAACACTTAGGTATTCGGCCACCTAATGGAAATTCTTTGGACTGATCCCTAGGAGGAAAAGACATTGTGGTTGAACAAGAAATTCTGGATGTGGTAGTTTCATTAAAAAAAAAAAAGATAAAGCATATTTGAAAATTAAATGCAGAAATTTTGGCTGCCATTTTATTGTGGGGAACTCAAATGGAAAAAAAGTGTCTTACATGCCTTAGCTGAGTTCTCTCTGACAGCCAACTATGCCTGGCCCATGCAGCCTGTAGACAATGAATGGGCTGAATGGACAACTCCAGAAGGATGGAGATATTCAGCTGCATGACAGCTTTATCTGGCTTCACTTTATAAAAGTACAATCTGAGTTCTGTTGGATGGATAAATGGATGGATAGATGGATTCACAGATACACAGAGACACACATTTTTCTTTTACAATACACAAGTCTTTACAATCACCTGAAATACTCTCTCAACTCTGCATAGTATAGCTACAGAATCCGGCATTTCTATGAGAATAGCCTTCTATGTTTCAATTATGTATTATCTCAAACTTGAAGACTTCATAGAAGTGTAAAAATATTAAGCCTCTGCATTTAAATGAAACAGTTTAGTCAACAGGCGTCTCCCTGCAGCATAGTTAGGCAGATCCTTCAAGCCTCTTTTTCCCCAGTATGCAGGACCATGCCATATCGAGTCAAAAGTTAGAGAATATGCCTGGTGTGTCATTCCAGATATCAGGGAAAGGCCCGGGGTTCCAGACACCAGCTGGAGGTTATACTACTTCAAGGGCAACGAAAGGGCAAGTTGGACATTTGCAACTTTCCATAGAAGCTGCAGAGGCAATGCACTAGTGCTCGTCTTCACAGAGGGAGAGACAGGGACAGACCAAGGCACTGGGTACTCTGTGCACTTGCAGTAGTTTGGGAGACTGGCAGGAGGCAACCTAGGTCTTTCTTTCCTTGAACAGTCACAGAAAAATCAACAGGTGCTAAGAGTGCCCAGACATGCTGAAAATGAAGCCATGGTTGTCTCGACTTGGGCAACCAGACTTAGAAACAAATTTTGAAAACAGAGTCTGCAGGGAAATAAGGGTTAGAGCAAAGCTGTCCTAGCTCCCAGGCCTCACACAGAGGCAGCTCTTTGACTGTAGGACTCCTTTTTCCCTCACTTCCCCTAGCCCTTTGCAGTGAGGTGGGGCCAGAGGGGAGGCATTTTCAGCCTTCAGAGGACCTTTATACTGTATTAAAGTATGGTTTCTTTAATGTTTCCTTTTTCAAAAGTAGTAATATAAACTAACTGAGTGAGCTCTTAGGAGAGCTTTTGGCAAGGGTATGGGACAATCCTGTGCCAAACCTCATCTTTGGCATGAAGAAATAAACAGACTGTGGTTCTGCATAAAGACAAAACTTTTGGAAAGCCTTTAGAATATTTCTCATAATGAATCAGTGGGGGGGTAGTTTTCTTGAAATTCAGAATAGTCTCCAGAATACAAATCCAACCTTTAAATGTTTTGGTCTCTTCAATTATAAACTGAGTTCCTTCATTAAAAAAAAAAATAAAAAATAAAAATAAAAATTGAAACAATTAAATGATGAATGATGGATATGCTCTGATTTTGAACAATCCTCATTAAGTCTATTTCCATACCATTTCATCTGTCTATAGCAATTAAAATATTTTGTCAGATAGGAGTGAAATTACTCTCATCACTCTATATTACAGAAAGGGAAACTGAGATTGAAAATCATGTGCCTTGTCTGCCTAAAGCCACAAAGGATCCACTGCCAGATTAGTTTGCTCTAGACTCTGGCTGTTGAGCCCTGTGCTTCTTGATGATGTTCTTGTTCAAGATATCTAAACAAGAATATTGTCAAAGATATGGGAAAGAAAGACTCAATCTTTGATTTTATTTCTGGGTGCTCCCAGTAGTTGTCCATAGTAAACTGAATGGCAATCCAGATAACACAGATGATTTAGAAGAAAAGCAATTACAAAGTTTTGGAAATATTTCAATAAAAGGCTCCTGACAACGAGATTTCTCATTAACATCACACTTCAGAATAAAACACAAGTCAACTAAAAGCCAAGAAGCCTGAGACCTTTATATCATTTTGGTTTAGTACCTGAAACACAACTGCTGTGTTATAGAGTAGATCAACCTCCCATATTTAGCAAATGAGGTTTATCACACATAGATCTGAAACACACTTAGATGAAGATTAAATATCCAAAAGGCTACTATGCTTTGCCAATACACACAGACTCATGTTGGACTGCCCAATGTATTATGAGTGTTATTAAAAGAAACTAAATACTTTAAGAACATTTTAATAGTGTTCCTTTTTGATTTTGGGTGGAAAGGGAGGTTGTTCTCTTCCTTTTCAGGATTATTTCTTCTAAGTACATTTCTAAATCCTGCTTAGTTTTGTTTAACTCCAGCCTTGTGAACCATTTACGTGTTTCTTTCTCTCTCAAGCCTCTTTAAACACTTTTATATCTCTCCTTCCAACAAGGATTTTGCTTTATTGTTCCTCTTTGTTCTCTCAGAAATCAAGTCTCCTTGCCCACAGTCTGGAGAACTTCTCCCATACACATCCAAGTCCACCGCTGCAGGCAGCGCAAAGGTTTCAGAATTAATAACCTATGAAAAATGAACGAGGCAATTCCCAGCTCACAAAACTTTAAAGTTCTCTGCTTACTCCAGCAGATATCTCTGTAGTGGATTAATTCATTCCAAATCTTCAGCTTTTCTCTGCAATAATGACAATAACAAAAAAAAAATGTTTAAATGTAGATGTCAAAATTCTGATGTCACCACAGGACTGTTCAAGCTGGAGCCAGGACCCTGCCTCAATCTAGACCTTGACACCAGTCTGTCACTTTGAGAAAAAGAACATACCTCAACCACACAGCCCTCCGGTACAGCTACATAGTTCACATTTTTTCAAGCACATCACTGCAAGAAGCAGCGGTTAAGACCAAAGCTTCAAGAATTTCACTAAAGAATGTACCATTATCTGGTTATGTAAAGCCCTTTGGTTAAAGAATACATAAACTTCAAATACCACTGGGGCTTGTGGGTTGAATTTTTGGGGGTTTTGAGTTTAGGAATTTAAGTCACATCTTACTGTGAGAAAAGAGAAAGCAAAAACAACTGAGAAATGGTACTAGTCCATTAAAAACTCAGAGCCATATGCTGTCAGGCCACAATAATAAACAAGAGGTTTGTGTAGGACAGAAAGACAGGCTGTGATCTCCTTTCCACTAATTATCACGAAGCTACTTTGCTGCATTTTTATACTTTCCTACCTTCACACAGTACACTTTGTCCTGGTGTAGCTCCCCCTTATTATCTAGGCCCCCGTTTAATAACTGATCAGTCCAAGTTCTGGTGTACATCCAAGTGCTTCCCGTAACAGAGTTAAGTACTTTGTGTGCAAGAAGGTGAGAGGCTTTTCTTTAAAATTTCCTCCATATTTTCATCACAATTCACTGCAGTGTCTGTAGGTCTGAGGCTACTATACAGAATAGGGCAAGATAGGGTTCTTTAAGTTTAAGATGCATATGGCAACGTTTTAGGCATTCAGAGGCATTACTGAAGTGGTATTTCCTGTAAGTAGCACTATAAAAAAGTAGTTATTTAAAAGGGATTAACAAAACAACGGAGTGGAAGCAGCTGACTTACTGGGAGGTGTAACATGAAGATGGCACGAAGCCAACAGTGAGACAGCTGCGTAGCACATTAAGAAGCGGGATGTTGAGCATCAAGCTGGATTTATACAATAACACCAGAGAAGAGGTTCAGTTGTGGCAACCTTCTCCTGCATGGGTGAGAAAGCCCAAGGCAGTATTTTCAGCTGAGTAAGCACTAGCTGACAGAGAGGAATTCCAAGGCCTGATCCAAATTAATGAAGAGACTTTACTGACCAGGCCCCACATTACATGATGAAGAGCCCAAGCCCTACAGTGAGTTCTGACCCCAGCAGAGTCAAGTAAACTCTACTCCTATCAATAGAAGTGCTGCTGGTGTTCAACAGAAATGCAAATGTGAAAGGGACGTTCCTTTCACAAATGCCTGTCAGGGAAAGCGTCGTGGCCTGTCATGCACATGCACTGAAATACACAGGCAAATACAGACATCCACTGGGTAAATTTCTTTAAGGTAATGTGCATACACATTAGCTCTGAGGGGTACAAACTGCGTTCACTCCACTGACCTCATTCTCAAGCTATATTTAAGTTAGCCCACCATAGCAACTAGGTTTTTTACTTGCTAAATACACAATGTGGATAAATTCTGGCTTTTTCTAAATTGCTGCAGAAGGTAAATTCACAGTTTTCAGGATGAAAAAATGGGTTTTTTATGTAAACATTTTCTTAGCAGGTGATTAAAACCACATTTTAAATATCTTTGTCTTCTATTTAACAACCAAAAAAAAATATAAGCAGATGTTTTTTGGATGAGCTTCATTGTTTATTATTTTCCTAAGATGTCCAAAACATGAAACTCATTTAACCCCTAGAGGAGTGACACAGAAATGACATGATGTGCATCATACATCAAACAATGGTCACTCCTGCTGCTCTTTAGACATCTGGGGCTTAATTTGCAATTATTTGCATTTATAGAGCAAAGCTATACAATAGACAAGGGAACACATCTCCTAAGTTGATGCAGAATTAGTTTTCAAAGGGTGACATGCACCATAAATCCTATTGCGTGATTACCGTAAACATGTAAACAAAAGAATGAGGAACAGCGTTGTCTGCTAATGGATGTTCAGTTATGAATTTCAATTGTTACAACATGTGATTAATTTACATGTTCAAATTAAGTCTTCATTTTTGCATGTTTAATTATGAGGTATTTAAAAGCATGGATGGGTCTGTTTGATCATAAGCAGCATCCAGGAAAAAGCTTGGCACTTGCAATTTGCTTGTCCTGGTTTAAAATGCCCTCATTACATCATGGAATGAAGAAGTTAGAAAAAGGAATGTCTCTGTTCCCAGCTAACAATGTACACAAGTCAAGAGCTCTCCTCTTTCTAACATTTCCCATAAGGATGTGCATCAGCGGTATCTTTTTAACACGCAAATGACAGAGGGAATCTTGGAAAACAACTATGTGTCTTTGGAGAGTCCAGTAGTACAGACACTGTGGATGCCATCATTTAATCCCTTTTTAGAGCTCCTCCACTTCCAAAAACTTCATCAGCCCTACATTTTAGTGGGATTTCCATTCCATGCCTCTGTGCCATGGATGAACAGCTCCAGGGACTACACTACAATTTTCCTAGTAAAACGCAGGGGTCCAACTGCAAAGGAGAGCTTAGGGCTGTGCAAATAACTTTTTTCAGTTCAGCTGCCAAGCCAAACAGTTGAAAAAGAATGTTGGTTCAAACTGAACCGAATTCACAATTTTTCCAGGTTTCCACACCAAAACCACTACCATCCCCACCCAGCCCACTGTACTTGGTTTAACATGAAATGTTCCATAGGTCTCAAGAAGAAACATTTTTTGAAAATGCAAACATTTGGCAAATGCTAACTGAAAAGGCAAGGAAATGCAAGACAAAATTTACCAAAATGTTGCAAAAGGATTGTTCTCTTACTTTTTATATACAATTCACGCTGCTACACTGACCAAGTTCCTTTCCCACTGTGTTGACTATACTGGGATTTGTCCCAGCTTCCAAAGTGAGTACCATTAACGTCAGGTTGGAGAGCCATCCTTACTCCACTGCTCACTGACTCTCAACTGTTACTGAAGTAGTTTGTACAAAGTGGCTTATTGGACAGGTTCCAGACAGAACACACTGCAGTACACCTCATTGCTGCTAATTGCTCATGTCCTGTCCTAAGAGACAGGACAGCAAGATCTAAATCTCCAGAGCAGAGGACAGAATTAAACCACAGCATCCACCGTTGCAGATGAATGACTTCAACCACAAGAGAGGAGGTAGAAGAGAAACCTACCCCTGGTGAGGTCTTCCTCCTTCCCATCACCACCAGCATTTTTCCCAGATTAAATTTTCTGGTAGATAAGGATCAATTTACCCCAGATGATTTGCTCAACGCCATAAGTGACCTTTGAGAACACAAATTTTTCTCTTATTGTCCCAGAAGATGTACACTAACCCTGGAGACAGAACAGTTCTTCAAACACAAATGTCCTGTTGTCTAGGAAAGCAAAAAGTATGGTAAATGTAATACCAAGTTCTTCTAGACACAAATTACTACATGCTATGAATACAGTCAATCACACATATACTTGTGGCAGTATACGTACTTGAAAATGCCTATACACCTGAAGCTTCAAGGCACCGCAGCTCAGAAGATCAGCTGCCTGATTTACAAAAAATTCCTGGAGAAAATCACACCATTCCCATTCATTTCTAGAGTCTATGCCCTTTTCTGCATCTTGACAATATTTGCACAAGGAAACTGCTGGACAAGCCAAAATTTAGTTTCCAGTGTCTGAATTCATGCAGGTTTGTGAATGAATGGCCCTTCTCTTTGGTAAGCATTATACATCAATAGAGATGCCATAATCATAGAATCACAGAATCAGAATCATTTAGGTTGGAAAAGACCTTTGAGATCATCACATTCAACCGTTAACCCAGGACTGCCGAGTCCACCACTAAACCATGTCCCTAAGCAGCACATCTACACATTTTCTGAACACTGACAGTAAGAGCAATGGGAAAACATATAGTAAACATATTTATCAGAAGCAATGTTTTCTAATATGAGATAGAAACAGTATTTAACATCTTCAGGTAATACTAGTCACTCACATTTGCTGAATAACTAACAGCCATATATTTTGGCAACATTTTCTTTGAATGTGACAAATAGCTAGTAGGTGACAGCCTACTTTCAGCATCACAGGTTAGAAGTACAACAAATAGAAATTTTACAAAGTAGAAAAGTTTTCTTCACAAAATACCTTTTAAAAAATGGGGAACTGGATTAGAAAAATAAATTGCATTTTTACTCAAGTAGTGGAGGTGAGAAAGAAAAACATGGAAAAAAGTGAAAGTAGTGTTATTTTTTGTTTAAAATTACTAATACATGGAAACATTGCTTTTCAAACTGCATGGGATTAAAATTATTTTTAAAATGTTACTGAAGACACATTTATTTCATTTGTTCTCTTTTTTTGTGCAGCCTTAACTGATAAACTCCTGCAATTATCATTATAGTTGAAGCCTGCATCTATTGCCCTGGGGCAAGTAGCTATTTGCAGAAGTTTATTAGGTTTATTACTAAACAGTAACTAAATGAAAAAAACCCAGGGCTTTGAAAGACCTGGCATGCACATAACATTTATGACTGAGTAAATTCCACTAATACTTCTATAAGCAATTGTTGTTGTTTTCTGCCATGTTTTTGTGACTTCTAATGTGCTTTTCACTTCACTTTAGGCATTCGAGATTTGCTGGTTAGCTTCTTGGCTGAGGGCGAATTTTAATTTCCAAACTTTGCATGTGCAGCTGGTATTCTCACCACTGCTTTACCTACCACAGGAACCCAGCTACGGCTAAGGGAATAGTTCACAGCACCCAATACAAGACCAGGAGTGAGCAGAACTTCAGCCATTGCCCAGGAGTCACAAACAGCTTCACTCATTGAGCTACATTCAGAATATACCGGATGAAGACAGACAAGCTACTAGGGTAACCAGCAACAACAATTATGCTAGTTACACTACCACACTGATGCAGCCGTAGTATTTCTTGTTTCGTGCTACGTTCGATGTGCAGTGCCATCTGAAGAGATTGCCTCTCACTGAACTGCGACACACTGACCTCCCCCCAAACACCCGAGAAGATCATGAGAATGCCTTAACACACAGCTGGATCACTCTCAGGCAGAGTAATATATTCAGCAAGGATTGCAAGATCCTTAGCTTGCACAGCATTATCGTGGGAGGGCTTTAGTCGGAGCTTTTAAATATTAGCTAAGGAAAAGGGTTGTTTACATAATTTCAGCACAACTCTTCATTCATTCCATTTGGATTTTTAACAGTTTCATTGCTCTTGTTCAATTAGGGGATCATCAGAAATTTGCAGTATTTTAGACATTTGCAAACATTTCACATACTTTTGTGTCAGAACTGTGGTGGGTCACCTGACGTGCAGCTGTGCTAACATATTTAGGGTTTGGATACAAGCTCTTGCACTCTGGAGTATTATTTTTCTACTTGTTTACATTTGAGAATTACTGGATTTTGTTGGGGTTTTTAACCACAAGGTCAAAATTTATGGGAAAAAATTAAGCAATAAATAGGTACAGTGTCTTACCTTCATTTTTCATGGCCTGCCTGCCAGCAGAAGGATTAGAGAGATAAAGCTGGTTTTCTTCTGTGAAACTGCAACTAGCCCAGTCACAAGCTCACAAACACTCCTTTCCGTGTCAGCCATACTTCTGACCACACAAGTGTGGTTTACAGATTATGAGAGTTACAAAAACACATGGCAAAGAGCTCTCGGCAGCTTCTCTTATGTATCAGCAGGAAGAGCTTCCAAGGGACCTCTCCATCTCTGCAGTGCTGAAAAACTTCCAGGGAAAATCTTCCAGGATACTGACGGTCTTGTTAACTCAGGGAAAACTGCACTCTCAGCCAGCCATTTCATTATGGGAAAGTACCAGTTCACAGAAAAATTATTCATAAACACAAAGCTTTACCTGTGAAACACAGAGCTTTACCTGCATAACTTCTGACAGCAAAAACCAGTCTGTACCAGCAGATCACAGACACATTTCATCACTTAAACACACAGACAGATGAATAGACCCCATAATATTTTCTAAAGGTGCATGACAGCAGCCATAAATACACTAAATATAAAGTACCTTATTTGAGGCTATTTCATTCTTCCTTAACTCTGAAGCTTTTTAAGAATGCCAACAGCCTCAATGGTGTGATCCGAGGCATGCCTGATACTGATACTGGATGCTGGTAACATGATTTTTTTTATAGCTAAATTCCCAATTAGGCATATAAAAAAAAGTTATTACACTGTCTTTGAGGGAAATATCTGAAATTATACATGACAACACTTCAAAAATGGAAAAATTACAATGGAATTTGTTCATAAGGATTGTTTAAAGTAATCTTAATAAAAACAAGATGAATCAGGCTGTTGGCTGCAGATGGTTTAACGGACAGTTCTTCAAAACTAGCACTGGAAAGTTCAAAGAAACAATGGCATTTCCTATGGTTGGAGAACTAGGAAGAGTATGTTACCTGCAAGCTCACAGCAAGAGTGCTTCACCACAGACTCAGTGAAGGAGTATATTCCACCTGTCCTTTAGCTGCTGCTGCTACAGGTGTCTCACAGGTGTTAGTTTATACCTGCCCATCCCAACCTCAGGCACATTTCAGCATATGAAAAATCGCGTTCAAATGCCATCCTCAATCCAATTTCAGAGATATAAAAATAAGATTTTGGAATGCCAAAACCATTCGGATCACTACCCAAAGCCTTTTCTGAGCTTAAGGGGAGTGACACAAGTCATTGTTCTTAAGATTGTCTTAACTGACAATAAGAAAACACTTCTATTATAGAATAAGTGACTCGCATTGTTAAATCTGTTGCTGAACACTCAGAAGTAAATTAGAGGTCAACACAGTATTAGGATGAAATTCTGACTTCACCTACTCACAGATATTTCAGCCACCTTGTTTCCACTTGAGAAACCACGGCAAGGTAATTATTGAATGCTCACTGACTTACTTTAAGAAAAGAAAAAAGCACCAAAATTTTAAAAATGCAATCATTTGTTAAAGACTATCAAGTACAGGAGAAGCTGTGAGATAACAGAATCATAGAATCGTTTAGGTTGGAAAAGGCCTTTAAGATCATTAAGTCCAACTGTTAATCTAGCACTGATAAGTCCACCACTAAACTATCTCCCTAAGCACTGGTCTGCTTGAGCAACTCGGTGATGTCTTTCTTTTGGCCTTAAGGTATTGATCGGGCATAAAATCCCCATTGCCAGAGAGAGCCATAGTTCTGCAAGAGCTGATAAAAACTTGGACATTCTGTTCTGTGGGGAGGAAATTCCCACATTTCGAAATAAGTCTTCATTCTAAGCAGGAGTCAAAACACAGCATCTCAAAGTTTCCTGCAAGAAGGAAATTTCAACAGATTCAGTTTTGGAAAAATAAGTTCATTTCATTGTTTAGTTGGTTGTTTCTTTCCCAAATGAAAATGGACAACAAACTGCTCCAGGGGAATCCTGAGATTGCCCCAAGACCTAGAAGTGCTTAAGGAACACCTCTTGGGAGTAGGCTGTACCAAGGGCAGATTTCGACATCCTCAGAAGTAGAACCGTTTCTGCTAGAAACCCATCTGAGTTCACACAGAGTCATCTCTTATGCACTACACATTACCAATATTGGTTGGGTTTTGCTGATGTGTATGAAAAAGAATCTGCATTTGGGCTCTATTTTTTTGCCCAATAAACAGCCTTGCTTGTGAGATTGTTTCCCATCTCCTAGACAGGACTGTGCCTGCACAAAGAACTGGATATTAAGCAGATATGATCAATAGAAATGCTTTTCTTCTGAGCCAATGCAGAGGTCAGTCTAGTCATCCCTTCAGCCTCAGTGATAACAGAGGCTGAAAAATCACATTCAAATGCCATCCTCAATCCAATTTCAGAGAATATAAAAATAAGATTTTGGAATGCCAAAACCTTTCAGATCACTACCTGAAGCCTTTTGAAAAAAAACAACAACCCAGCACTCTATGTTCACATGAACCTAGACTGAACTGGTTCCCTGACAAATACAAAGTCTCCACCAGGATCAAAGCTGTGCCATCAGATACCATCTTGGCACAGAAAGTGTTCATGAGCTCATGTACTTTTTTTCTACCTACTCTGTCTCCTTCTACTCTTGGTCAAAGCTCTATTGACATGACAATGTTTTTTGTAAGAAAAGATGCTTATCCAATCCAAGCTATAATACCTTAAGACCATTTAATACAACAACATTAAAAAAAAAAATTAAGACCATTTAATAAAACAACGTGTAGTGTTAAACACACTCCACTTCTCACCTCAACCCAAGAGGATGGCAAGCAAGGCAACAAAAAACCTAAATCCCTTCAATGTGTATTTTCTGATCCTCTACCTAGTAGCATATCCTTATCATTACTACAACCACCACAAATCAGGTTGTGATGGTCCTGTACTGACAGAATTCCCACTACAGACTCAGTTATCCAGTTACACTGAGTTTTCTTCTGCTTCATTGACCGATAAAGGTCCAGATGCCTCTTCTGATTCTGGACAGACAAGAAAACACCACCTTCCCCTAATACAAGGATCATCATTAACAACTGGGAAAGAGCCAGGAGCTGCCACAGGAACTGAAGCAGGAGAAAGAAACCAAAACATACAGGAAGCAAGGACCAGAGAAGCGTAAGCAGGAAGTGCATGATGAACTTGGATTAATTGTAGCATTATCCAGGACGACCACCTTCCATTCAGAAAGAGCAAAACACTTGTCACAGTAACAACTGATGGAAGACACATTAAGTATTTGCTTCCCTAGTAGTTCTATCCTGAATTTGCCATTGAGCATGGACAGGGAAACAATGGACAACAGGACCACAGATGGGAAGCAATGGTGGAAAGAGCTGCAAACAGAAGGGATGTGTCCAAAAGGAAGCTTTTCTGTTCAGAAACAGGTCATTCTCAGGAAGTATTTGAAAACCTTGCAGCACACTGAAATTATTTAAGCCATTTCATAAATGTCTAATGGTCTGTACAAAACAGTGGACTTCCTGGGGCTGTAACAGGTCACATAATATCAGTCCCATCCACTTTGAATGAGGCAAGTTACAGAAAAAAGCATTGGATGATGCAAATGCCAGAAACGCTCCCTCTGGATGCCAAGTGCCAAAACAAGTGACGGAGTAAACATCCAAACTCATCCTTTTCTATCCTATATTAAATCTATATTCAACATTCTTTTCTATACTACCCACTAGCCAACTGGAAGTCAACTCAGTATCAATATAGGTGAAAAGGTTTGGAACAACCATCTATCTAAAGACTACAGCCATGGCTTGCATCGTCAGTGTACAATTTGCTTTGCTTTCAGGAATACAGCCTACTGGAATCAATCACCAGAAACAAATCAGTCTGGGTTTTGCAAGTCTTTATCTTGACTACAGGTTAAAAGTGTTTACAGTGTAGCCAAGTCTGCCAATCAATATTTTCCTCTGTGATTCACCTTCACAGAATGGCATAATTCTCACCTAGATTCACCACCTCCTGGAAAGCAAGGATTCCTTTTCCACCTGGAAGGCGCAGCTATTAGTGTAGCATCCGCGATGGGGGAATAAAGGCAAGCCAGAAACCATAAAGCACTATCTCATATTAACAGTCTACACTGGTTCAAAGGCCAAGTACTATGTATTTTCATTGCATTAAATGAATCAAAAATTCACAAGTCACAACAGCTGTGGAGGAAATCGGCCAGCACAGCGGTAAATACACAACTGGTATTGCATACTGCCTCAACGTTATCAGCTATACTGCAGCTCCCTGCCTTCCTACCTATAGGCTGTGCCTCTAGGAGGCACCATCGAACTGCAGTCCAGGGCACCTAAGGCATGTAGAAAAGCAGCCACAGCCATAAATCCTCTTTTCACATGTTGTTGCTCATCTGCTCTCTATGAGGAGATGATTTATTTCTGTGGTAGGGAGCTACTCAAAGGAAAGCCTCAAAACATCCTAACAAGGCTAAGTGCGACATATGTGTTATGTCAGCCACTACCCATTAGAAGACCTATTTCCTAGAACTGACATAGATGCAACTATTTTCTGTAAAACAGTCAAAGTGTTGATACCTTCTCTGATATTATGGATATCACTGTAAACGAGGAAATGCAACTTCCACAGATCTTTTTGTTTAGTCTAATTTTTCAGAACATTCGTCCTGAAACATGTCATGTCATGAGACATTGTTGTGAATGTGATACACAAATTATGTGATATACATCCTCCATCTCAGTACTCTGTGCCAAGCTTTTCTTCACAGTCTCGATTCTTCATGACATTCAGCCAATACAGCCATAAAAAGGATCCCCATGGATAGTAATTCTCTCTCCACAGTGAATTAGCAGTGCTTATTCTCTGCAAACAGGCACTCTGGTCAGGGGCAGAATGAGACCTCTTCCCCTCAGATAGTATGGGTGGTAAAGCTCCATCTTTGTTCAGTTGGAGTGATCTGGTGCAGAAGTGGTGAGTCAAGCTCACTGTGCTTGCCCATGGAGTATTTCATTGTGTTCTTTTTGTTTGTGGTTCATGCACATAATCTAAAAGGTCATTCTACACTGAAAGCAGTTGTTTTGCCTGTTCTAATGGAAAAACAATTCCCCATCTCACAACCCATAACAATAAAAATAAGAACAACAAAACCCCACCCACATGGAAGAATCAGCCAGCAAGAACATCCCATTGCACAACATCTTCCCGTTTCATAGATGCCAACCCTTCCCAATTCTCCCTAGATATCTGTTCAAGAAGCTGGGCTATAAAGCATGCCCTGAAGGTGAATAGCTCCGAGAGTTCTTGGTCCTTTGCTTGATCCAAGCAATTACTGTGACTCATCGTTCTTATTTCATGAGTGATTTCAGTTTAAGGTCAATATGGCAATGAGATTGTCATGCTTGGACAGCAAATGATTCATAGAAAACAAGTTAACAGGTGTCCACATACTAATCCCAGTTACCACTGGACTTACATGTTTACTGCATGTTATGGTGCAGACAAAATTGAACTGTGAGTTAATAAATTTGTCTTTAAAATTCCTTTTCAGTGTTGTTCTGTTGGAACTCTACTTTTATTGCAACTGGTGGCATCAATAAAACGTCATGGTTTTTTTCTTTTTTTTTTGTAAAAAGGTCAAATACACATACAACATACGATTTAACAGAAAAATAGAAATCTCTCAATTGAAAAACACAGCTGTTTCTTGGTAGCTTTTAACAGACATTTGGTTTTGACAGTTTTCTTGTGATTTTCCTTCTGCTTTGCTTTGGTTTTTAATCAAAAGTTAGTCCACAATTTTTCAAAAGAGAAAAGACATCATTATCTGAAGATGAGATGGGAAGTAAAACAGTCCAGTTTTTTATCAGCTTAGGAGCAAAATTTCAATATGTTTTCACTTCTTCCCCCAAAATCTTCCATTTATGACACTAACAGAGCTGACATACAGCACTAGCAGTAAAGCTTAAATCTCTTTGGTGAAACACTTTGGGTCTTTGTCAAAACACTCAAAGTCAGCACTACCTCCCTGTGAGGGAGCTCACAGGAGAGAGAGGCCAGGGTGAAGTCCAAACACAGCATGGAGATTACTCTGTACCAGAGGTCTGAATTACTGCTTGTTCACACAGAATTCTGCAGCCCCTTCATGGCATGTCTCTCTCCTTTTCCTCCATGAGGGAATGCTTTGCCATGACACAAATCAAGCTCCTGAACTCTTCAGTGCAAATCAAAAATTAAGACAGTTTAAGACATATAATTTGGGTTATGATTTGCAATATTCATTAAGAGAACAGCCAATTCTGGCAAAGAAAAAAATGCCCTAAGCTACAATAATGAATACAAGGTTTGTTACAGCAACAAGACTGATGGTCTCATCCATAATGATCTAACAGTGGCTGCCTTTATATGGTACCTTGTTTTGATTTTCGTATCAATAATTCTATTATGTGCCTCAAAACATCTGGATGGATGGCTGACTTGATGCATGTTAAAATTATCCTGTCTGTGGGTATGCATTGGAATAGAAGCTGTTGCAACATCACATAACAGATGTCAGGAGCAGTAATGATTCTTCAAAATTTTGTGCTACTCCAGGGCCACGGAGCACTCACTGTGGTCCCTTCTGCCCTTGGAAGTTACGACTTGCATACGTGAACTGAGCCTCCCAATGCCAAATTAATGCACTAACACAAAACCTTGTCTTTGTGCTTTACTCCAACTGCTTCCCAAAGGCAGAGTCAACACCTGAGTGAGTGCTTCCTGCATGGTGTCACCTTGTCACCTAATACAAAGCAGAGAAAGAATTTCTGCTGCACGTTATCCTGGCAATTCCTAGCTAGTATGGCCATGCTGGGTTTTAACTTTCAAATAAATTGAACTTTTCTTTTGGCTGTAAGGGTATGCATGGCTGCCCGTTCACAGGAATGTAGCATTTACTACTTCATGCAGGGCCTCAAGCACATATCAGCCAGATGATCCACTACCGTAGATCTGGGTAGCTTTTTCACCTCTTGGTACTAAATGTATTCAAACAGCTTGGGCAACTACTGGATATCTCTCCAATTTGATCTGAAATTATGACAAACTTTCTTCATATGCAGAGCTACAGAACCTCTCTGTGAGTTAATATACAAGGTAACTTTAAAGCAATCATTATGAAGAGAGTCTGTCCTTCCTTCTCCCTTTCCCTTACTTCCTAGACTCCAACCTATACTCTCAGAAGAGCTTATTTTGTTCAGTGTTTCAGTATTTAACATGTGTTTTATTTGCTAGTTCTAGGACCAAAGCACAGGTTTATGTAGCACCAACTTTTAGGTATTTCCTGACCTAAGGACAAAACGTAAATTTTCAAAACAGGGGCCACAACTAAATTGTTATTTGCTCAACTCTTGCAAGAACTGTTTCTTCTTAAAATTGTCAGATTTGCCAGAACAACAATTCTAATTCTCTTCACATTTCACAAGTGAACAAGGAAGAAGGATAATGATCTCTACCTACTTTACAAGACGTCTTTTAAGATATTTTCGAAAGTGTCTTCTATATTTACAGCTGAAGTACTCTGAATATGCAGCCACATGCTCTATGTTCTGGTGTCTCCATTAAGACAAATACAGGTAATTGCACAGCACAGCATACTGTACACAGTCCTTTGTGTTTGCCCCAGGTTGTTATCAAGAAGACTTGTGGATGTTTGGCATTCTGCAGCATCTGAGTTACCTTGCACAAGTCACTACCTCAGAGCAGGTAATGGCTGATATTCCAACAGGGCTCTGCATGGATGGGCTGCTTCACAGGGCAGGGGCAGCACGCTCCAGGCTCACGGAGGCAGCTTAGAGTGGGTTGAGCAAAGGCTGGGTTTAAATTGAAGCCATGAAGACCTGCAGCACTGAGCTGATATATTGGGAGAAGAGATTGCTTGACTGGAATTTACCTCATTTATCTCTACAGCAAGAGCAGAAGCCAAGGAGGAAAGTACAAGTCTCAGGATCAGCATAAGATCCCTATTCTGGCGCCAATGGCACCAAGTACTTGGGCACAATGAAAAGAGACATATTAGCTCTAAAGGGAAGCATTTTAATTCTTGCAGGACTCCTCTGGATACATCACCAGCTGGTGGATCAACAATCAGGTATCTTTTAATATAAATTCATTGCTAGTTCCAAACTTAACTCTTTTGCCTAAGTTCTGATTTCCAGAGTAATTTTACAACATGAGCCTTGAAGGGTTGGTATATTCTTAAAGGACAGTTTGTAGGTCACAGATTAAGAAATTATTTTATAGCTATCTCAGTCAAGATTCTTTCCACTTTTTTTTGGTTTTAAGACACACAGCTTTTTGCAAATTCAAAGGCTTCTGCCATAGTTTTTCTGATCCAAACCTCTACTACTCCTCCAGTATATTTTCCACTGCCCTATCCTCCACTTCCCCCTGTACCCCAAGGCCAAATTATACAAATTAATGTCTTGGGTTTTATGAAATGGACACTGTTGAGAAATGTCAACCCAAAGTCACATTAAGTTTTTCTTGCTTCAAGTTCCCTTGGAAACTTGAAACACAGACTAAGTTTTTCAAAAGCTTCACCAAGATACAAAAGATATTCCAAATAAACTCTTATGTTTAATAAGGCAAAACCAAAAAAAAATATGATTTTGTACAGAGGATTGTGGAAGTCATGACTTTAAAATGATCATTTAATTTTTTTCATTATCTTTAATTCTGGAAGGGTCTGGTTGACCATGTAGAGGCAATAAAACTTGTAATTTAAACTCCTTAATATGTGAAAATTTTCATTTGCCATGGATGAAGTCTTGGGAGCCTAATTCACTAGACCTTTCATGTTCAAAAAGAAAGGTCCTGAGCCCACAAAGATTAATGCAAGAAAAGCCTAAGCCAGCACCCTCCTGTGAAACTACAGAAGACCAAAGGACCTATCCCCTTGTCAATATTTGCAGGGCTATGTGTACCCACCTGACTTTGTTGTGCAAATCACCGATATAAATTCACAAACCCTAGACACATGCATTAAAATAAGAGTTTACACACACCCCTATATATACATCAAGGGGGGGGGGGGGAGGGGGGGGAGTGGCGGGGGGGCGGGGAGAAATCAGGCTAAATGAGCTACCAGGGATTTGGGTGTGCAGTTAGAAAGCAACTTAATGTCATAGACAAGTTATAACTGACCCTTGGCTTGTTCAGAGGCACAATGCTACTGAATCAAGTACTTGGGCTGCCTACTGTATCTCTTTTATTACCATGTTTTTAAATGTGGTTTTCTTTAAAAGGTAATCTAACTTCCTGGAAGGACTTTCCATTCCAGCCCTTATTCAGTGAGTAGCCCAACCAAAATCAGCTTGATCTATGTTTGCAAAACTTTGAGCAAGACTTAATTTCAGTATTGAAATTAAGAAATAGCTACACAGAGAACCTGATTCTGCTCACCTCCTGCATGCAAACAGCTTAGGAACAATGAAACCACTAATACAGCAAAGGCAAGTTCTCACCTGAGCAGCATTAGTAGGAAATCACAGGAAAAAAAAGTTTAGAAAATCTATTCCTAATGCCCAAGTTATAAGACTATTGTATAATGATACAGTCTAATTCAACTGCAGATTACTGGTTGTAATCAGCAGTCTGTTACATAAGTCAGGAAAGAATGCCAAAAAGTTATCTCTGATCTTAAATATAGCTGAATTTTGTTGGAGTATTACGGGCAGTTGTTTTTCTCTTAATCTGTTAGCAATAGGAAATACATTTCAGTCTACCTGTATCTCTCTTGAGAGATTTGTGTCAATTCCTACCTGCCTACTTCATCAAAACTGCTTCTTTCTTCCACTCTTCAGACCACAGAGGTAAATAGCACAGAGTAGTAGCTGGCTACCGGCATGATACCTTCCAGGATTCAGGACTGCCACAAGACTACAGTGGCAGACTTGATATTGAAGTAAATTTTAACAGTTAAGTTGCATGTATCATTCTTGATGATCTTTATTACTTTAACATTGCATTCTGGAGTTAATCAGTTAATATTCTGTTTGCTCACTGTCAGCTAAGGATGGTTGATTAACAGCACTGCTGTTATGGTAAAGAGAAAAAAAATTACCATTCTTCCAGGATGAAAGTCATGAGGTTTTGGGTTGGGGAATTTCATGTTGGGTTTTTTTTTAATTTTTTGAGACAAAAAAATGTTGACCTATCATATTAACACAGTAAGTCAATAATAAGTAATAACAATTCTTTTCCTCATTAGTTCTTCACTGTGATGTTTTCCGAGATGCTCCACTTCACTGGATTAGGGCAATTTTGTTGTTTTTCCAATTCCAAAGCAGAACAATAATGACAGTAGCATCCAGAAAAGTTTCTTATAATTGCCTAAATTGTATAACACCTTACCAGGATGTCAGGAAAACACCCAAAGAATTTCACATTATAAAACTGGGCATATCATCTGATATAGCAATTTTGAGCACATTTTCAGACTAGCCGAGTTTACAAGCTTTCCCAACTCTAGTTTAGCCAAAAGGCTTTCATGGACCATCTGGTTCTAATGATACAAAACTACAGTATTTGTGTCCTTTTCACTACGCTACATTAAATTACAGCTTAAAACATCAGTAAAGCAAAATCCATTCTTATTATATTATGTTTTTTAAATTATTTGTTAAGTATTTGGCTATGTAGATGTGTTTATTTTCGTAAAACTGTACAGCTTATACTATACGATACAGTCAGCAGAATCCTTAGTTCAATTACTCTTGTATGCTTCTGGTCCACAGCCCACTGAGGCAAAGGGAAGTGTTTCCATTGACATCAATGGGCTCTAAATGAGGCTCCTACTGTGAGTGACACCACATCCTTACTCATCCTAAAACATGTATGAGGTTTCAATACTTCTCCCAAGAGAAAAGGTTCAAATTATGCTTACAGTAGCTCTTCCTAAATTAAAAAATAAAAGGGCCCAAGTGTGCATTCCATGCACGCTTGGTAACCCAACTGAAATTCAGTGAAATCAAAATATTAAGGATGTGATAAGATGTTTTATAGTGGAAATGCATAGTCTTTGTACACTATATAGTTAGCTATAAATATGCTCTTTGGGTGCAACTTTCACAAGTGCTTGCAAGACTTTACTTTCCAGCAGTTGTTGAAAAGAAATGGCATTTTGAAAAACCCATCCCAAATGTAGCTTATCACTTCTGAACTCAGCCATAAGAGGTTACAGTTCTCTGCATTTCACCAGAAGTCTTAGAAGCTTGCTCTGCAGGTGGAAACACAGACCAAGATTTCAGAAGATGTGTAGGAGAAAAGTTCATTTTTAATAATAAAAGTGCCTAGCTTCTGTAGGTCCAAAGACACCAAACCAATCCAGAGGTCTGAGCAACCATGAAGGTCAACCAGCCACTGCCTCATGAAGCTGACACCTTCCATGCATCAGCTAAGGTCAACCAACAGCAAATATGGTTTCTTACTTATGAAACCTACTGTAGCAAGTGACCATGTGTTTTTCTTTAGTTCCTATCACTATAACCCTGATTGCAAAGTTTTATCCCCCTTGTAGCAAACCCAGTCATAAATATTGAACCTGTTTCACTGAGGTTAACTGAGATACAGGTATTATCCAAAGGGGACATCACAGCCTGTTCTGTTCTATACACTTCCCTGAATCCAAATATGCTGGTAGGGTAAACTTCATTTTGTTTCTCCTTTCTTTCTGCTTTTTTCTTCTCTCTCCATGGTAGCTTCCATGTTATTATTACAAAATAGTTAGAACATAATTCCTACCCTGAATTCCTTACAAAGCCCCCCAAACAGGGTTTTTCTGCAGTAAGAAAGCACTAAGAAAGGACTACTTGAATTGGCCCATACGGAGTTACATGCTAACTGTTGTTATTGTTCTCAGAGAGTGCATTTAAGGTTTTGGGAACAAACAATACAACGAACAGCTGAACAATTTTAATCATGGCCCAGTTCCTAGTTACAATTATTTTTAAGCTGTCTCACCATTAGCTAGACACTGAATTTTTTTTCGCAATAAAAAAATATATTATGTAAAACTTAAAGAAATACTGATTTTAAATTACAGTAAAAGTAAAAACCCACCAAAATCTCAAATGTAATATGCTATGACTTCTGCTCTTAGCACAGCACTTGTGTGTTACACAAAATTTTTAAAATGTTCCATTCTCTGTATACTTCATGTACAAGCCAGTTCTCTAGGAAAATATGCTTTCTTAGATAAGTTAAAAGAGTAGCCTCTGAACTCTGTGACTAGACAGAGAATATCAGATTTTGACCACAGACATGTCTGAGCAAAACTACAATGCATGCTCATATGAAAGGCATATTTCATGCATTCTGTATTTCAAAATGCTACAGCAGGGACACATCAAATCAGAGTAAGATGACAGCTCACGCAAGCAAATGAGAACAGGAGAATAAGATGGCACAAGGATGTGAAGATATTTGGAGAGACTACTGACCAAGAATATCCTTTTAAGATCCCTTCTCCATTCATTCAAGGCCTGATTCAATTACTTCTGCTGTAGTCAACAGGAAGACTTGTGGTCTTCAGTGTCTGTTATTGTGGCTCATTACTTGTGTTACAGTAGCACACTGAAGATTCAATTAAGCTCAAGCACTGTAATACCAGGTGCTATACAAACATCCACAGTGTCATAATCCCTTCTTACCAGAGACTGCATCAAGCAAGACCATGAGTCATATAGGGTAAAATAAATATGGCAAAACAAAACATGGGAAATAATCCAAAGAGAGCCTGAGGGATTCAAGCTGATTTACAAAAACAGTCGGTGGCAAAGCAAGGAAGACTTTAGTTGCCTGACTGTCACCGGTGCCCTATCTATTAAATCGTTCTGCCTGCTGATGGACTTTGGGTCAAACCTGCACTGCACACTACAAATGATAATTGAGTGAATAAAGTAAAAAACCTACCTACAAAATACAATGAACAGCTGTCACTGTGTTTCTACCTCATGCAGATTACCTGCACTGCAGTAAAACTATTTTGTGAAGGCCAGAATCCCTAGTATTCCACTTGCAACTCTTGTTTTTAATAAGAGTTCTGCAGGAATTTCATAAACAGAAACACAGAATCACTCCAGAGGTTACCCATTTCCCCTCCTCCCGCACTATGGCAGGCTCAGTTATAACTGTGTCATTCCTAACAGATGTTTGTCTCATCTGTTGACGGATGCTGCAAGCTATCGTTAGGCAATCTCTTCCAGCACTTCACCTCCCTTGCCATTAGAACTGTTTTTCTTACTTCTAATCAGAACCTTTCTTGCTACAGCTTATGCTATTAGTCCTTTTCCTACCATGTCTTCCCTTCGGTCTTCCCTTCTTTAGACTAATCAACCCAAACAAATCCAAATCTCTCCTTTTAAATCATCTTGTTGACTAACATTCAGCTTGACATCCACTCTAACCTTAGGGCTTCTCAAGGTTTAACCCCAGCCGGCAACTAAGCACCACGCAGCTACTTGCTCACTCCCCCACCCCTCCCTCCACCAGTGGATTGGAAAAGAGACTAAGAAAAAGGTAAAACTGAGACTTGAGATAAGAACAATTTAATAATTGAAATAAAATAATAATTACAACAACAGTTGTAATGAAAAGGAGAGACAGAGAGAGGAATAAAACCCAAAAGTAAAAAACAAACAAGTGATGCACAACACAACTGCTCACCGCCCGCTGACCGATGCCCAGCCAGTCCCCGAGCAGCGATCGGCAGGCCCCGGCCAGCTCCCCCAGTTTAGATACCAAGCATGACATCCGACGGTATGGAACATCCCTTTGGCTAGTTTGGGTCAGCTGTCCTGGCGGTGTCCCCCCCAGCTACTTGTGCACCTGCTCACTGGCAGAGCATGGGAAACTTGAACAGTCCTTGGTTTAGAGTAAGCACTACTTAACAACAGCTAAACATCAGTGTGTTATCAACTTTATTCTCATACTAAATCCAAAACACACTTTGTACCAGCTACTGAGAAGAAAATGAACTCTATCCCAGCCGAAACCAGGGCAGTGCTTTTTCTACAGTATTCTTACTTGGGTTGTCCATCCTGTATTTACACAGTTGATTATTCCTGTCTAAGTGTAGTATCTTGCACTTGCCTTTCAAACAGTTCTTGAACTTTATTTCTAAATGTAATGTTGAATTCTATTTTTTTTCTTTAGTGTATATAGAGTTAGTGTCAACTGCAAATTTTATAAGCCTCATCAATAGCATCATGAAAGGCACTATCAAAAATATTGAATACTGGGAAGCCTCAACAGATACTCATTCAAAACATCAAAGAACTACTGAAAAGTGCTATTTAGATACAGTTAGTAAGCCCATTTTGCACTCATTCTATGGTAGTTTAACTGAGAATGTTTGCCTTGATTTCTTACTAGAATGTCATAAAAATCAATACACTAAAATTGGGATAGACTTCCTAATTCTTCTGCAACCAGAGCCTGCTGCTCTATTGTAGATTGACCTGACACAGTTTGACAACTGACACAATTTGTTTCTGGCTGTTATTCGTATGTTGGGTGTTATTCAACTCTATCTTCTATATGTTTAAAATTAGGTTGTTTGTCATTTGTTCCAGAATTTTTGGGAGAACTGTATTTATATTGTTGACCAGTCTTTTTTTTTCTAACTGTTCTTTTTCCTCCTTTCTAAAGGTAGTCATTACCTTTTTCCCTTTCATCACTTATCTTCAGTGAATTATCAAATACTAATTGATAACAGTCTGAGACTGTTTGGGTTTTTTTTAAATATTTATAAAGGTGCTACCTAAATTCCAGACAATCTGAAATAATTAACTTAGCTAAATACCATGCAGTCAAAATCTCTACTTTAATAAAGTAGACAGGGAAGCATGAAGGCTCATCTTGCAATTTCCTGAGTGCTTTCAGTGTTTTACTTCACACTGTTAATTGCCCCATCAGTAAAACCTTTTCCAATTTTTTGAACAATCGGGGCAATTGACTGGTTGTTTTTAGCAATATGTGTTGTTGCCTAGGAACAAAATGAGATTCATATACATATTTGGTCTTATGGCTACGAGGATCGAATGCCCTGTTTGGATTCTCTGGCAACTAAAAAGGGATGAGCTCACATCTTCACTTTCCAAACAGTATAGTACTATGCAGAAATAGCTGCTGAACTCTGGAAGCAGTGTAGATGCATCAGTGAAATGCTGCATCTAAACTAGTTAAACCTATTATTCTGCAGAGCTAGTTATCCCAGACACCAAACAGTGTTATAAACATCAGTGCTTTCAGATAGGGAATAAAGTTCTTCAAAGATAGTTCAGGCTTTTTCTACATGGTGCCACATCACTGATTTCAGCCAGAGTCAGATCAGATTAAAAATGGCAATTCCTTCCATCTACTGCCTTTACCCACCAAGATAAGATAATGCAAACCAAGGTTCATCTATGAAACATGAAAATGTTTCTAAGACATTTGTATAGCCTTGACACCAGATTAATACTAAACTCCATAACTGTGCAATTATAAGAGTCAAAAAATTCCTCCCTATCTTGTTAACACAACTCATACGTTGAAACTGGAAAAAGAATCAGTAGAAATAGTCACAGTCATCCTGATCCTTATCTTGTATTCATTTAGTTCCTTTTTCACCCTACATTCAGTGTGGAGGGAGTAATTTCACAGGTCACTTCTTACTGACTTCACATTTCCAAGAATTTTAAGGAACAAAAATAGAGTTTGTTGTGAAAACATAAATTACTGTCATACTGCATAGTAAGAATACTGAATGGGAATATTTGGGTGGAATTGCCTCTTTTGCTTTATTCTTTTTTAACTGTTTATAAACACATGTCGAATGACTCTAAGCTCTATGAATCTTCTGGCCAATAACCATAACCTTTCAATGCAAGGCCCAAGCTACTTCTCTGTAAGTACAGTTGTTTTCAAAATAAGAGACTGTGGAATAAACTCTGGGCAGGAGGACAATCTGTAAACAATTCAGAGAATTCTTTATACAAAGATTGGTTGGAATATCAAATAAATTGCCAAAAGTTATGCAGCCAGCAGTTAGTTACTTGTGTACATTACTTCAAGAAAAAGTTGGATTTTGCTTTGGAAAATAAGGAAGTACTACAGTGCAGCAGCCACTCACTCTTTTTTTTTTTTTTTCTTTTTTTTCAGTTGGGGTTATGGTTAGGCTGTTTCACATTGTTGAGAAATATACTACAATTAGCAAACTTTCATTTTCTGTAATCTGCAATAAAGTTTCCCATGATTATAAAAGACTGACCACTGGGTTCCCTTTGCAAGATTACATTTATATCTTTACTTGCTGAAGTAAACATGTCTTTTTTTTTTTGGCTTAAGGATGCCTAGCAGCACTTTAAAAAGAAATTTAAGACTGGAAAAACAGATGAGGAAGACAAGATAAGACATCTTAATGAGTACACAGATAACTAGATAATTCAACAAATACCTGAAGAAAAGGAAAAATTGAAACAAACATCTTAACTGTTACATGTTTCTGTCATGTCCAACCCTTTTGTGGTCATCAGGACTCATTACACAGCAGGAAAAACAATCAGATACAGGAGAAACAGTTCAGGGAAAAGGAAAACAACATGAAAAGCCAAATGCAAATTAATTTTTCACCAAAAATTTGTCTCATAATAAAACTGATTAAAAATTGTTTTTGTTGGAGTAAAAGTTACTGCTACAGTTTGCCAGAAAACTAAAACACTGAGATGATCACCATGACAGAACACAGGAAAGAAGCAAAATAAAAAGAGGTTTCATGAAACTTCAAACTTTTCATTGGAAAAGGAAAAAATAAGAAGGCTCAGAGATTGCTGGTATCAGTCAAGTCCCTTCATTCACCCATGCTGTCATCCTGTGCCTGGTGCCACAAACAGAAGTAGTAGCAATGACAGACACTGCTGTTGCAACAAGAAAGATAAAAGGAAAGTGGATGAAAAATAAAAATATCACCCAGTTCCTTTCCTTACCAATATATGCTTGTTTCCTGCAGCACATCTCCTAATACTCTGTCCAGTGTATTTTTCAAGTTCTCCAAAGATCAGGTTCTACTGTCTCTTCAAAGATGCTTTTGTGACTGAGGAACAAGTAGAAATGATACAGCTATGAGCTAACAGGTAAAGTAACGGGGCTGATTAACATGGGCAACATCAATAACTGCTACTGCCCGCCCAATCAGGAAGAAGTAGATGAGGTCTTCTTCACACAACTTGGTCTTGGTCCTCATTGGGAACTTTAACCACTCCAATATCTGCTGAAGGAAACATACAGCAGGGCACAAGCAATCCAGGAGGTTGCTGAAGTGCACTGATGATAAATTCCTGACTTGGGTGTCTGAGGAGCCAATGAGGGTAAGTACTCAGCAGGACCTCACACCTGCAAACAGGAAGAACTGGTCAGAGACCTGAAGGTTAGGGGAAGCCTTGACTGGCATGTGACAGTGGAATTCAGAATCCTGAGGGGAGGGAATAAAGTTAAAAGCAGGATCACAACACTAGACTTCAGGAGGGCAGACTGGCCTGTTCAGGAACCTACTCGGAAGAATCCTACGGGATACAGTCCTGGAGCAAAGAGGGGTCCAGGACAGAGGTTTAATTTTCAAAGATCACCTCATCTACACTAAAGAACTGTCCATCCCCATGTGCAGGAACTCAAGCAAAGGTGTCAGGAGGCCTGAAGGGATGAACAAGGTGCTCCTGACAAAACTGAAACACAACAAGAAAGTAAACAAGAGGTGAAAGCAGGGATAGGTGGACCCAGGAAGTACACAGAGACATTGTCTAAGCACGCAGAGATGGGGTTAGGAAAGCCAAAGTCTACCAGCAGCTGGATCTGGTGACAGATGGAAACTTCTACAAGTACATCAGCAGCAAAAGGAAGACTAGCGAAAATGTGGCCTAGCTGCTGAACGGGATAGGGTACATGGAAAAGGCCAATATACCCATCTCAATATAAGAAAGAAATTTTTCACAGTGAGAACAATCAGTCACCGGAACAACCTCCTAAGGGACATGACAGAGTCCCCATCACTGGTGATTTTCAAGACACAACTAAACAGAGTGCTAGAGATAATGTCCTCTAGGCTCCTTTGCCACAAAGCATTGGACTATATGTTCTTTCAGGATGACTTCCAACATGGGCTGTTCTAAGATTATAAGATTCTGTGATACTATGATTTTATACTTAATAGTAAAAAGCATTTTATACTTAATGCTTTCTTCATCTCAGCCTTTACTAGGAACGATATTTTCCTTCAGGAATCCCAGGCCCCAGATGCTAGTGGGAAAGTCTGGACCAAGGAACAGTTACCCTAATAGTTACCTGCATGAACCAGCAATGTGCCCTTGTTGCAAAAAACAACAGCCTGCTGGGCTACATTAGGAAGAGTGTTACCAGCAGGTCAAGGTAGGTGATATTTCCTCTCTGCTCAGCACTGATGAGACACATCTGGAGTTCTGGGCTCCCCAGGACAAGGAGGACACAGACATAATGGAGCAAGTTCAGCAAAGTGCCACAAAGATGATTAAGGGATGAGCTGGGACTCTTTAGTCCACATAGCAGAAGGCTCAGGGAATCTTACCCATGTGTATAAATACCTGCTGGGAGGTTGTAAAGAGCAGCCACACTCTTCTTGGTGTGCAGAGAAAGCACAAGTGACAACAGGCACAAACAAATACATAATAAGCTATTTAAATATAAGAAAAAAGCTTCTTACTGTGATAAGGCTAGACCACTGGAACACGTTGTCTAGAGAGGATTAGGAGTCTCCATCTTTGCAGATATTCAAAATTCAAACAACCTGCTGTACTTGACCCTGCTTTGAGCACGGAGCTTGGAGCACATGATGTCCAGAGGTCCCTTTTAACCTCAATCATCCTGCGATTCTGTGCTCCAGGTAAAGTTCTCATGAAATTTAAAACATCTTGCCTCTTTCAAAAATGTTTTGGTTTTCCTCAAAATCCAGTAAGAAGGAAGATGAAGATGAAGGAAGCACAACCCTTGCTACTAAACCCACACCAACTAGTAAATAACCCAAAATCAGAACAAAGTCTGTCATGTAGCTGTAGTGCTATATCATCAGATGATGTTCCACATGTTGGAGGTAAAATCTGTGAGGTTTAAATTAAGACTCAGAGCAGATTTACTAGAAAGCCTTTCTTTTCTTGATCCAAGCATTTATCATCATTTTAGATGAACAGCTGAAGTTCATCTTTTGTAATGATAAATTATGGCTGGATGAAACTTGTCTGGGCTTGCCCTTCATTTCATTCTTAGTTGCATTCCCTTGGTCTTTGAGGAACACGCAGTCAAATTAGGAAGTGCTCTTACAAAACGGTTTGCAAGAAAGCAGGGCTATTTCTGTAAACAATAGGAAAGTCCAGTTGTTGAATATCTATGTATTCATGAGAGAGGAAAAGAAAACAGGGCTATTTGACAAAAAAACATCCAAAAACATACCAAAGGGTCTTCACAGTGATGGAGATGCCACAAGTGACAGTTGTGATCTACCCTGGTGTAAGGTAATAAATTATACATTGAAGTCCCAGGGAGTAAAAGATTCACAGTTACTCACTCAGGATGTTACTAGAAACAAAGTCTTGGAAGAAAGTAAAGATCAAATACTAAACTGCAGACAAAGGTCATGGAGAAAGACAGCATTTCTCAAAGAGAAAGTCTGAGATAATATCTGTAAGCAATGCTAGTGACAAGGCAGAAAGGGAGGAGACTTGTGTCTGTACGTATTTATTATTGCCAAATAGGCTGAAAAAAACCCAACATCACTGCTATGGTATTTTCTTCACTAGATCTAAAGAACAGCAGCAGTGGAATCTGCTGTTCGTGTTAAAGTGTCAGGAGGGGAAAGAACAAAGACATGGAAACATCTGCTTTTAGAAGCCACTTCAAAAATAATTATGCAATAGCCTGTGAAAAACATCTGTTAAAAATGCTGCTGTCCACCCATCACATAGAAAGAAGTCACTTAAGGAAAATATAAGAAAGACTGGGAGACGATCAAGGCTGACTTTCTCTTGGAACACCGATTACCCCAAATCTAAACTGAAACCCAAGGGCAAGATTAGGAGGAGAAATATATGACAGAAGCAAGCGGGATTGATACACCACTGCCAAACAGATGGTACAACCTGCAGTTACATAATCAATACAAATTGAACCAGAAACTATGCTTAGTGTCTGCACTCTTTCTGCATACAAACAAATCGCTTCCCGGGAATTTTCAGCCCTCCCATTCACAGAATCTAAGGCCTTGCAATTAGTCACGGAGTTCTCTGTTCTACACCAGCAAGGCTATTTCAGCACAGAGTCTCCCTGCCCATCACACCTGAGTTTTCTATAAATCTCATCATAGCACATCTCATTATACATGATTTGTTTCACATCCAAACCTTTCAGGTGGACTAGTGAGTCCAACAGAGTGCTGTGTTAACACAATGCTTCCTGAGTCGTAAAGAATGCTCTCTCCTTATCACTTTGATGTGCTGTGCACACTTAATAACTCATTCAGTACTGATTTACAAGTCCTGATGTAGGTGATTTAATCTAAAACATTTCAACCAGCGATTGAGATAGTCAGTGTGCACATGCTGTTCCCACGGTCCTGCTGATGACCAGACCCTGGCTGAACCGTGATGTTTAGCCCTGTTCTACCCAGTGCCTACACCTTTAGCCAAAGTAAAGTAAGACTTCATGTTTTAGTTCTTAAGAAGGCTTACATGAGCAAAACCACAACACCTGACACTTTAAAACTTCTGCATTGAACACTCAGTATAGCTGACTTCATCTGCAGATCAGATGGCATACTACTGATGAGATTCCACATAGCATGTGACAGAAACAGGCTGGATAGGAGACCCCTGCCTCTCCTGTATCCTCAAGTTCATGATCAAATTCAGTTGCATAAGAATTTCTGCCCTTCCTACCAAAAGAAATTACCCTTGGGCCTCAGAACAGACCACTAAAATTCATTGCCATGTGTTGCTGCATTTGCTTCAGAAGTGGGTATTTGTCAGTAGGAAGCAAAGGAATTGCTATAAATCCAATATGGCTTGTAATATGCTTTGAGATCCTTGGTGGTAAGGGACAAGTTGGAGTAATGTAAGAAGATATAATTTCCATATCAATAAAACAATGACTCCAAAATATAGTCACCTTGCTGCTTAAGCTGTCAGAAAAAAATGCAATAAAGGGAAGAGGGAATGATGATTTAAACATGTCCCAAATAGCTGTAAACGAGATTTTAAATTCATTGAAATTCCCAGGAGTTGTATTCTCAAAACAATTACTTATAAGAAGCATCATTTCAATGTTTCCTCTCCTTATTTTTATAAATAAAGAATTTTTTTATGCAATTTTTTAGCCTCTGCTAGTCTTAGTTCTTTCCTGAACTATCAACACAGTGATTACTGCAGATGGTTTAATGAATGTTTCCTTTAATCTGTATATTTTTGTAAAGGAACATTAAATGAACCCAAAAACTTAACCCCAGCCTTCAGGGTTTGGTAAAAGCCACACGTGTTTTGCTACCTAAAAGTATTTACAGATGAGGAGTAACACTTACTATGACAGATCTAGGTGTTTGTAAAGGAGTAGGAGGGCAGGTGGGAGAGATGTATGAGTATGTGCCACTGTCAAGTGTTTCCTTGAAATCCACAGACTCCCAGCAGTGTTCCAGAACAAGATCAGCGAGCCAAATCTTTAACCTTCTCTTCCATATAGAGGATCTCTATTTTAATGCCCATGGAGCATGTTTTGGAGATCTGGGAAGGGAATTATGAAAATACAGCTACACAGCAAGAGCTTTGTCATATTCCTCAGGTTAAACGAACAGAGGAAGAGCTCTGCCTATCATTGCACTTCAGATTCATAGGCAAAGAGAGAAGATATTGAACTATATTGCTCCCTGAATATTTTGTTCAATTAAAGCCTGCAAAATTTGGCTCAAGTAAACAGTCTTCAAATTCCTGTCTCCTGCAGCTGGAATGCAGTGAAGCCACCAGAATGAAGACCAAGCTAAATATTTTAACTGAGCAAGATACATTCTGGTTTTGTGCTCCAAACTACATGGAAGTCTACATTATGAAATGGGATTACAGGATTAGGGCAGCTTTGCCTTTGGCATCTGGGAAGTGTGGCAATTGGCTTCAGTATAGAATTTCCCCAGCTAACATAGGTCACATGGGTCAGACCAATTTCCATGTCCGTGCAGGACCAGCATACACATGTAAATGCCATATGGTTGCTGCCTGACTGCAAATGACCTAGTAATAGTTCATTACAATGCTGCCACTAAGTTCTAGTGCCAGTTAATTTAACAGTGTAATTTAATCAAAACCTTAGGTACCATGTAATCTGTATTAAAAACAGAAATTTCCCTCTCTGCTGTTTCCAAGTGCCTGGGATGGGGCTGAAGGAATAACTATACTTATAATGCCTTTCATTTTTTGAAGGGAAGACAAACTAGAAAAGGACATTCAAGGGTCCTGAAATATAGGCAGGTTCACCTACACAGGGAAGCTAATTTGGATTAAAGTAGAGTATGAATTTAAATTTAAATCTTCCTGATTAGCCCCTGATGAGATAGCTACTTCTAGCATCACTTGTCTTGCACAGTCTTACCTGAGAATCTGTGCAGGAAATTAATTTGGGACAATCTATCAGGAGGAGCGACTGGAATAATTTCCTATGAGAAAATCCCTGGGACTGATTGTTCAAATGCTGCTAAATTGTATACTCAAGTCCTCTTCTATACCTGACTGGGCTGTCACACTAGTTGCTCAGTTCCACTGGACCCTGCTCCCCAAGGTTTACTAGTGAAAGAGCAAAAGCATGATGGAGGTTACCCTGAGCAGAAGGTCACACTAACATTTTCATCCAGCAGTACTGTCTTTACAGTCCAGAGCTGAATTTCTTGTACATGAGTTAACACAATTCCTAGAAGATACTCAAGTAAAAGAATTAACCACTTTCTCATGTATCAATGAGATGCAATCAGCATATCAGTGAGAAAAGCTGTGTGATACCTAACATACTGAGTAGGGATTGCTCTTGTCCAGCAAATGACTTTGGCCCATGCTATAAACCAGAGCAAGATATTAAAATCCTGGAAAATCTTCGCCTCTCTGGAAGAAACAGAAGATTTAATCTGGTCTTCATACATTTGGGGGAGGAAAATACAATCCCTTCCTCTTTTCAAATGTATAAAGCTGTTCAGAGAGGGCAATAAACCATTTGTGTTACGTTACATGCTGAAAGCAACACCTCATAGATGATTAGATGTACATAAAGCAAATGAAATCAGACATCTCTGATGTCTGTCAGCCTTCAATTAACATTATTCCCATTTCCACTCAGAATTTTTTTAGGATTTTCCACCTTGTTCAAGTATGCTCCAAACCATCCACTTTACAGCAGAAGGAAATCGCTTGTCAGTTAAAGAACAATGACTTTGTCACCAACTTCTCTCATTACAGTTTTGCTACTAGCCACCATATAGACTAATTTAGATTTTTTTTACTACAAATCCAGCTACAATAAACAAAAATATGTAGTTCCTTGTGTGGGGCACTAAATATATGAAGATAAATTTTCCATAACACTTAGAATTTTGTGGAAGCTATTACAGGGAAAAATAAAACCGTGCACATGAATGGAGTCTCACCAAGGCACTTTTGTTCCCCAAGCAGACAGGTAAAATTTAAAATAACAGCATTCAGAATTCAAAGACAAAACTTAAATCTCAGTGCAAATTTTAAAAACATTTCTGCTACTGTTTCATAGTTTTGTGCACCATTTTTAAGCATCTTTCCACTGGTAGTGCATAAGAGCAGCACTTCTCTGCATATTGTAAGTAACCTGATTAGTGAATTTTATTTGTACGTCATGAACTGAGTCTTGCAAATGGGAAGGTAAAAACACCAATAATTCACTGTTTTCTTCCCTCAAAATTCTCTTTCTATCCCTTTTTCTTTTTCATTAAGGCTGAAATAGAGGTTGCAACAACAAAAGCACAAGCCTCAGCAATTTGAAATAAAGTAGTAACTGTATTCAGTTGTACCAGTACCAAGTTCTTGTCCACTGTGGACTATACATGTTATCTAGCATCACAGGTCTGTGAGAGCAAAATTACGATGAGCTAGTTGTATCAGATCTTCTACATTTCATTAGCTATAGCAGTTTATTTCATAATCACAGAATGGTTTGGGTTGGAAGGGACCTTAAAGATGATCTAGTTCCAACCCCCTGCCATGGGCAGGGACACCTTCTACTAGATCATGTTGCTCAAAGCCCTGTCCAACCTGCCCATGAACACTTCCAGGGATGGGGCATCCACAACTTCTCTGGCGAATCTGTTTCGGTGTCTCATCACCCCCACAGTAAAGAATTTCCTCCTAACATCTAAATCTACCTTCCTTCAGTTTAAAGCCATTCACCCTTGTCCTATCATTACATGCCCTTGGAAAATGGTCCTATGTCATTGCCGTACCTGAACACTGCTACCATCTGTGCTACAGATCTCTTTTAGAAAGCAAACCGCTCCTGATTTAAAGGTGGAAAACACACCACAAATGAAGGCAAATTGCTCCTTCACTACTAATTACCATTGAAGGTAGCACTCTAGGCTGTTTCTCTAGTGGACAGAGGAAATAACACCTTTGATAAACACAGCTAAATTCACAAAGTTTAGAAATTCTAAGACTGCTCTGCATATTTTAGTTCAACCCCTTCTAACTACACTGTGAAAATAATGATTATGGATTTGGACCCAGTGTTTCATTAGTGGTCTCTCTGGTGCCACATCCAAAGGTAATATAATCTTATTCTATTTGATAAATGCTGCAACAAGCCTTTTACTGTCAGTCAGATTCTACTGTCTGTGCTGTTTCTCCTTCCTCAGAGGTCAGACCACACTCCTCATCCTCCACCCAACCACCTCTCCCACAATCCTCAGGGCTATTTAACTACTTAGCAGGAACGAGCTACAGCTGCACATCATCCATGTCAATCAACCCACTGCCGTCAAGGCAAGGGCACAGCTGCATATTATTAATGCTAATCAACCCACTGCCTTCATTCCTCTACAGATAAACACCTTCACATTTACCCAAGCAAGGGGATGCTCATGTTCAATTAGTTAGATACTTTTTATTCTGAATATTATTTAAGAATATTTAATACAGAATTCTACATTCTAAGCATAGCAACATTTGTTGTATTTAGATAGATGATGCTTAGTTTACTTATATTGACCTATATTGTTCAGAGGGGTGCATTTATCAAGTCTTAGGGTTGTGCATATAGGTAGGCTATCTCCATTATCACCAGTTTCTCATACTAATGGCAGCACAACATGACCAGATACACATTCCACAGACCTGCACAATGGTTCAGCCAGCATTTTAAAGACAGAATCCAGAGGAAAATACAAGACCACTGCAATTATAAATGATATTTCTGTCTCTGCCCTTTTTTATTGCATCTATATTTTCTACCAGCTGTCACATTATATTTTATACCAAAACCTTGATAAAGAAACTGAATACCAGGCTGCACTACAAAGCACTCTCCTCAGAGAAGAATCCCATAATTCCCTTTTATAACCTATCAGCTAAGCAGTGTTTAATTCATACAATATGGTGTACTCTGATTTTGCATAGTGCTATTCTTTTTAAAATCAGAATGCCATGTGGAACGGAGTCAAGTGCCTCGCAGAGGCCCAAGTACATCATGACAACCATCAGTTCAATCTGGGATGTTCTTCATCCACCCCCTCAATGGACATCCATTCTGTGCAGCTGGATACTCTGGGAAACTGAACCACATTGCAACTTTCTCTCTCAGCAAGCAGCAGCACACTGTGAAGAAGAGAGGAGCTCTGGACTTTCACTTCCACACCCTGCCCTCCAAGCCGAGGGACCAACCACAACACATTTCTTTGCTGTACAGCAGCTCTTCTCACTTCTTCATGGCCACAGACAGTTATAACCGATCAGATTATTGAGGATACGGCTGGGCTGCAGTGGACCCTGGCAGAAGTTGCAGTGGGTGAAGTTCATGCTGTTTGCTGTCATGGACATTTTTAGATCACTGTGTGTGATGGACACTGTACAATAGGAGCAGCAGTCTGCCTGATGATATTACACTTTTAGAATACGTTGAAGAAAGTTTCCATTACTTTACTACATACAAGCACTGTTGTTACCTTTCTAGTATTACTCATCAAATCTTAGCACTACCAGTGCCATCTCAGTATTATTGTGCCTCCTTCCTGATGGCTTTTTTTTTATTTTGTTCTAAAACCTCCGTAACTTCATGGATTGTATAAATAATGTTTACAAAATATTATTTCCAACATTATTATTTCCAACATACATAAAAAATGCATATAGGCTTGAAACTCCAAGTGTTACCTTTTAAGCGTTGTGGTATCTGTCCACTTTCCTGTCTACTGTCTGTGAGAGAAAGGCAGGCACCAGAGCAGACATCTTGATGAAGGATTTATTTCCCAGACATACTTGTGACAGCTTCTCTCCTAAACAACTGAAAATAGTTCAGTTTCTATAAAATACCAGCATTCACAACAGTGAAAATACAATAAGCTGCGGCTGCCTGTAATACTGCAGAGCAGAGTCAGTGGGCACTTCATCACTTAAGACATGTTAGCAAAGTTCTAAAATTTAGTTAAATTTAGTTGAAAGGTTCTAAAACTTACTTAGTCTGCTGGCAGTCTGTAACATCCCAAATTATTCTAGCAAAACCTGATACACTACAGAACTACTTGATCTATCTCTGCAAAATTAGGCATGCTGAGCACTACAGATTGCATTTAATCCCTCTTTTTTGAAGATCAGGAGATGGAAACACCACATATGTAAATGTGTGGGCATAGTAACTATTTGATACCACCACACCTCCAAGAATGGATTGGAAGCAGAGAGGACCATTTCACTCCATTTCAGAAGACCAAAAGATGTGGCCAGAGAGAAGGAATTCACTGCCTTCTCTCTCTTTTTTTTTTTTTTGTTTTTTAAACCAGTTGAATACTGCAAGGTAAATATAATCCTTAATTTAAGCGTATTGATAGGAGATTCCCCAAGCCTTGGTCAGGGAGTCAATTTGTTCCTTCATCTAGCTGGTAGAGTGAAATATTTCATCAAAACTACATTTCTCTTCAACCATCTCACATCTACAGCAGAAAGAAGCCATAAAAAAAGAGGCCTCTTTGCAGAGACTTAGAAGTTAAGCAAGAATAACAGAAAATGGAAATGGATGTAAGAGGTAATGGATTTGTAAGTTTTTTGCTGATGTAAAAATCGGCAAATTTGGTGGATCCTCCATTGAGACAGACAGTTCCAGTCTGATATTATTTAAGTTACATTAATAAAGAGTAATTCAACCACTTCCAATAAAAACACCCGTATATAATCAACAGGATCAAGACAAATTCAGGGATGGGCAGCATGTTAAAAAATTTCTTACAACTGCTTTTAACTGGTTAAATTATTCAACTCTGGTATGGATAGACAATGTGTTTGTTGTTATTGTTACAAAGATACAGTACATATCTCTAATCGGTAATAAATGAAGTTGGAAATCCTACTGTATTACAACAACAAGTATGAGGTCTCCATTTTGAATGAAAATGAAGATTGTTTTGTGAGTTCCATACTACCAGTACACAGGTGACAAGCAACTAGATTTAAATTCCAAAAAGAAGTGTAGGTAGCAGGTGTAGCAACTAGATTTAAATTCCAAACAGGAGTGTAAGTAGCAGGACAATTAGTTCATGACTACCATGCTACCTTAGAAAGGAAAAAGGTAGCTCAGTGTTCACCTCCTCAAAGACAAAAGCACTGTGGAGCACATGCATTAGCAGAACGTTGGGTTCTCAGCAACCTAAGCAGCCTCAGCAATGCAGAGTCTCTGTGCCTTTGCACAGGGCATTTGAATCACTCCCTTGGATTTAGGTACCTAGGATTCTGCCTAAGTTTTTCTTTAGGCATCTAAGTGCTTTTTTGGATCTCACGCTAAAGTCTTACTTATCATAGAACCTTTTCCAAAACTTCCATTAATTTCTTCAGCAATTACCAGAAGACCATGAGATTATTTCACTAATCAACAAAATAAATAAAGTATTAAATTGCTTTTCTGGTTTTAAACAAACCAAAAGAAAACACATCTACAAAGTAAACCTAAAACATTGGTTTATGTGATTAAACCACTTTATAATAAAATGTATACGTAGTGACTTCTGAGACCCTACTGATGGAGATCACAAAATCTATTGCTTAATTGTTATCAACGAATGTATAAATACACATCATCAACCAGTTACTGTGCACACATCTTCCTTGTCCACACCAAGAAACAGAAACACTGCACAAAACTCCAAATCTTTGCAATATCCCTCACACTACTGGGAGGTTACTCAGCATCTGCATGAAAACACACTCTCTCTGCAAGTGAACACCAGATTAAATACTGTATGACCTAGAAACAGCAGGGCATCTAATCCAGGCAAGTATAATGACTTTGTTGTGTCTTCTTGGGGAAGACAAATACTTTTTGCTCTTTTCAGAACTCTAGGATGGAGATAACCAGTATCGTTTCACAGGGCTAGGGTAATGGTCTTAAAATGATCTAGAAGTAGTAAGAACTGCACGCTAATGTTAAGTAAACCTGCATGTTGGAATGAGAAGGAATCCATATCCATATGGCTTAATCAGGTCATTCTCCCCTTCTCTTTTCTATGTAAAATTAAGAGAACTCAAAAAGAAATTGCAACTCATCACCCTTACAGTGATTTTATTCCTCCTGACAGACTTTTAGTATTCAGGCTGAAAGATGTGGGTTCTACTTTCATTCTCTTTTGATTTATATAATGATCCTGTTTGTTTGTGCTGAGTCTAGATTCTTCATGAGCTCAGTATACTGTCAACAACAGCAGGACTTTCAGTTGGGCTTTGCGGATGCTGATGTTGAATTGCAATTGAATTTATACAGCTCTGAAGTTTCTCTGAACCACAACCTTCAGATTCATGACCAAACTTAGGATGGAGTTAGACCCGTGTTCTGTCCCAGAGCCAGTCTTCTTCAACACTGTTTAATTTGCTTGAGGTTCCAAGGACAATATCCTGCAGGAAGGATGGAGATTTCACTCCTCTCAACAGCAGAAAAAATGCACTCCTGGGAGTGTCACGCCCCTTGGAGTTGAAAAAGGATAGCTATATAGAGAATAGCAGCGCATGTGTCTGACCTTTCCAAGAAAGCAACAGACATATCTGAGCACGTCAAATCTCCAAGCACAAAATCACATTTCAATATTAGTATTTTGCATCAGTATTCTAACTAAAATAATGCATAAAAGGTAAACTTGGAACAGAAAAACTTAAGGTCACATACAAGATCTATAAAAAGTGTCCTCTTAGAGGAAAATACGCATTAACTCTTTACCTGTCATGGCTCAGACTCACTTTTCAAGATAAAGTTCGGTAAATGCAGAAAACATCTAAAAAATTACCACAAATCAGGGAAGTGCATGAAGCAGCTCTTGAAAACATACAATATTCAGGTACAGACCTCAGGAACTATGGCCATAACTAACTGCTAACATATATAAATTGTTGCTTGCACTAACTATAACAGAAGATTTTCAAAGACCTCTTTGCTCTTAGAACACCTACAGTCCCATCAGGAGACTCAACCAGCATTATAAATAAAATTACCATTGCAATTTAACCTAGTAATAACATCATGGCAAAGCACACTGTGATGATACTAATGGCTGTGGCTACATTTGCTGAAGAACCCAAAATACACTTCAAGAGTAGATGCAATATCAGCAAATGGAGTTCTATGCTCTTCCAGATTATGGCACCAGAATACAAAAAAAGCTCTTGTTTTGCTTTTTTGCTAAAGAATATTTCAGGCACAGGTTAAACCTATGCCCATCTTTCTGTAAGTTGGGGGCCACCTCCCACAGAATTCAATAGCACCAAGAGCTGGACCTTCAAAACGAAAAGAAAGGTTTGCTTCTTACATTATGAAATGCTTCAATTATCATAGGACCTTCATGTCCACGTGAAACCAAAGGTTTTATCTCCATTCCATATCCAGCTCTGGCATATCTCTAACATGCTGTGTTTACTCTCAGCTTCTAAAATGTATTACTTTTTAAGATGAGGGGTGTGGGGGAAGCAGATAAACAGGGCAGACCAGGTTATATTAAGATCACAAAACCACGCCATGTTTTCAGCAACTGGCTGATCTCCTGTGAAACAGGATTTCAGACTTTCTCTGGATTCCTTAATAAACAAATTCCTGGGAGCTTTCTGTGTATGATGATAGCCAACTTTCCTTTTTTTTTCAATGATTCTTCAGAAAGGGCACAAACTGATTCCTTGGAGAGATAGTGCTTTTTATCTACAGGGACTTTGTAAACAAATTGATCCAGATGTTTTGCTTTAGAACTCTCCAGACACAGTAAATTATTCCTTACTACATCAACACTTCATTTCCTCTATTTGCAACTAACATCTCAAAATAGACCACTTTTCAAAAGACAAATAATTGAAATGTTGTATTAGCATTAACAAGATCAGTTAAACACTTTCTTCAATAAAATCCCTCTTCTGTATATGGATGCATTTGGTGCCATATAACAGTTTCCAGAAAGGATCAAGAGCAAATATATTAAGAATGTATTTGGAATCTTTCCCTAAGCCATTGAAAATTTATCAAAGAAGTCTTAAGAATTTTATTTTTGCTTTCCTTTGTTCCATGATTTGCTGCAGTTATCTTCAAAAAAAACCCTAGACATGGGATGGTAATGGATTCCACAGCCTGAATTAAAAACTCAGACCACAACTAGTCTATCCCATTAGGATGAAACTAAAGTGGGACAAAGTAAGGGACGGAATAGGTCTACGAACTAGGTAAAAGGATATTTAACAATATTTGACAATATAAGCACATACATATTAAAAAATTAATGAAGAAGAAAGAAACCTGCTACCTGTGTTTCTTAGTGGCATGCCCAATATGTTATTCTTCAGAAATGCATATAGAGGCTGTTTTAATTTATGTTTTTTAAAAACCAGTAGTAAAAAGTGTTAATTGTCTTTAAAGATATAAGGGACGTCCTGAAATAAGAACAAGACAAAATATATTATCTGTAAAAAAAACACTGCCAAATATATCCCAGATCAATACACTGTACCAAAATACATTTTAGCTGATTTTCCTAACTTTCTTTAGATGTTTTTCTTCCATTTTACAATGATATGACCAGTTTCTCCACAGCATTGAGGTAATCTTTCCTAATTGCAGGCTTCCTGAAGGTCAGATGCTGACAAATATAGCAACCAGCTTTCCATTCTATGCTTCCTGAATTAGAATATTTGCTTTAAAATGAAATCATTGGTAGCCTCCCAGTTACTATAAGGACAGTGGGATCAACCGAGTGCACAGCAACAGATTACGAAGCAGGTGGCCTGAGGCTAAACCTAAACAGTTTCCTCACATAGCTTTGTAAAGTGGGGTGCAGATAACTCCTAATGAGTGGTAAGGTCTGTCTGGTCACTTCGTTGTATACAAGGTCTAGACAGGTCAAGGTCTAAGGATCAGAGCTTTTAATTACATTCTATTAACTACTCGTTAGTTGTAAAAGATGTCACCAGAAGACCCATCAGAGTTATAGTGTCTAATTATTAAACAGTAGTGCCCTTATAAGACCCTCGGGAATTGAAAAATTATAAGATACTGAAAGAGAAAAAAAGACAGCCAAAAAAGAGGTGAATCTGAGGACACAGCTGAAAATTGAGGTCATTGTTCTATATCACATTCCCCATGTAAAAGAGGAATTTGAAACTCATCATCTATTGAATCAGTCGGTATTTGGCAGCATCAAATCTAATGTTGAGTTAAACTACTTAGGAGACAGATTTGGAGAGCCTTTCATTGCAAAATGAGCAAATAATGAAATATACTTATTTCATAACCTGTATTTGTTACAAACACAACTCACTGAGCTGTTGCTCATTCCCTAAAAGCTAATAAAAAGGATAAATTAATATGACTAAAGCCAGCATTTTTCTACTTCCTTTAAATAAAAGCCTCATATGAAAGCTCTTGTGGTTTGGTGATACTGTGCTGTTGCTGACTGGCAGAGCAGGTTTTGGTGATACAATCCCCTGAAGACTGTTGTTATGCTGTTTTTCTCCCAGTATGAGTACTGGGAGAACACACCAAGTCAGACAGCTAAAAGGAGAGAGCACCTGGTAGGCATGAATTTTGCAATGACATGTTTTAAACCAGGAACAACCCAAAAAAAGAGGTAACAGGCTCAAACTTGAGCTGATGAAGAGGGCGCTCAACTGGGTCATAAGAAAAGGTAATGCTTATGTCTCGGGACTCAGAATGCTAGTATGCAGTGCTAAAGACTGATCTTGCCCAGCTGGGAGGACGATCTCAGGAGCCAGCAAGATGGTTCCCAGGGTCAGGAGACAAATTCCTGAGGTTCCCTTTAAAGGCAGCACAGCAGTGCTGGAATAACTCCAAAGTACTCTGACATTTCCCTTCTTTTCTTTCTTTCTCTTTGAGCACCCCAAAAATGGCACCGTTCAGACCTCCTGGACCTATGAAACATTTTGGAAAATGAAAGACTCCAGGTTTTATCATGAACTTTTGGTGCTTCTCAGCCTCCTGACAGCCCTTGAATTACCTGGACTGCAGCCTTCCTTGCAATATCTTGGCTCTGCTGTTCCCAGTCTGCCTGGAACCAATTAATGCATTAGCACAAAAAATGAAAAAGGAATTAATCATCCTTTTCTGAACCTCAAAAGATTAAATTTTTGGACAGGCCTTTACAGAGAGGGGTAAGATATGAACTGAGTTACCCCTTCCTAGCTGACAGAAAGTCTTGCTATTTATTTTCCTTCTTATCAGCTGGCACCCACAGTAAGTTGTGGGGCTGCACATATCAGCCTTGCTTCCCCTACCCCGTCCTCTGTAGAACCCTGGTAGAAACTGAAACAGGGCACCATCTTCTACCCACACTCTCCTCTTTTCCCTCCCAGGATGCAAACTGTACAGTACAAGCTAGCAAGAACTCCCACTTTGTCATCTCATGTTTGGATGGACCTTTTTTGCCCCAAACCTCAACATACCAATGCCAACACGAACCCACAACCTTTTTTAACCTCACTCATAAACTGATTACCTTCCTTCTGCCACCCAGGTGAACCTCTGAACCTCACAAACCAGTTCAGTTCCCTATAATCCTATCTATCCAGAAAAATACCTTTCTGTCCAATTCCTTTCCCCTGCCACAGTTAACCCACTCACTCCCAGATGCAATGTAGGGCTTCATCCTCCCTGGGACTCACAACCACTCCTCCTGCCTTCCACCAACCCCCCCCCACAGGCTCAGGGCATCCCTAAGTACATATTAAGGCTGAAAGAGTCCTTAAACTCAAAGGAATGAGGATACCCTCATTCCTGACAAGCCTCTGCCTCCTCGTCCCTTCTGTTTCTGGACCTTGATAAGCAGAAACCAAGGCTGCAGGGAAAGCTTGTAAGAGCAGCTCACATCAGCAGTGCACCAAACGCTGCCTCTGCTCTACAGAATCAATCCATAGATGCTCCTCAGGGCTGGCATCACTTGACAAACTCACTCCATGCCCATGGCAAGCAGACAGCCAACAGGCATGGCAGGATGGGGTTCCGTCACACCTGGTGCCAGGAAGAAGGAGCTCAGCCACTCTGCAGGTCTCCATGCCCTGCAGTTCCAGAACTACCAGATGGCCTTGATCCTGACTATACCTTCTTCTCATTTTTCTCCCCTTTACCAGATTTTCATTTCTGTCCCAAAACACTCCTGTATTTCTTTTTTTACCCTTAAAAACACAAGGCCTGGCTTTTCAAAATGCCAATTAAGCAAGAGGAGAGGGGAAATGACACATCAGGAGTAAAATGGAGCGCTCAATCCTCTGGCTCGTTAATTAGGATTTATGTACTGGAAAAATCCAATTCCTGGCACCGGTGAGTTAATAAAGAAATGAAAAAATGTCTGGAAAATTGGAAAAACTGGTATAATTGTCTAAGAAAACTAGCCCATCTGGTCATTTCCCCACACATTGTTATTAGCACCACAATTATTTCAGCAGGAGGCAAGCTGGGAAGAAGTAATACAGGACCAATGAAGAAAAGCAGTAGCAGGATAACCTACCATTCAGACACTGACTCCTGAGAGAAAGCAGACACGCCACTAAACAGGCAAGTCTACTTTAACATGTACTTCTTTAAACTGTGATTTATAGTGTTTAAACTGGAGATAATTATTTCCACTAGGGGTATCACAACTGCAAAATTACCCAGTTCCTTCTGTGCAGTCATTTACATTGGTACATAAATTGCTAATATTCCGATATTTGCATGCTTTTTCTAGTGGTAGGAAGGGAAATATGAGGTGCAAGGCAAGAGAAAACAGATCTCCAGACAGTAATTCATACAGCATGCATGATGTGTATATGAAAAGGATTCACTTGCATGTTCCTGAGACTCAAATGCTCACCATAAAGATTTCCCAGAGCATACCAGTGAATCTGGTAAACTACTTGTTCTTCTTTCATGATTGTTTTCTATAAGGAAGGCAAGAAAAAATATGTCCCAGGAAGAATGCCAGTAACAGTTGCATTTTGTTAATTTGCCTTTGAGTTTTTTGCTTTTATATTTTTGCATGGTGGTATTTCATGATATGAACATTTTGACAGTTTAATGGGGTTCTCTTGTTTCTTCTGCAGTGTAATCCTTCAGGAACCTTTTACAGAATGAGCCTCTTGCTAACATATCGATTACTAATATCTTTCACTTCTTTAAAATATGCATAAAAATTATCAGCCATGCTTCACAAGGAAAGTATGATAATTTGCATTGTAGCTAAATTGGACAAGATCCAGTAAGAGATTTAGATACTTCAGTGTTAGGCAGCATAACACCTATCTTTCAGTACTTCAGATCCCACAGGAAAATTCAGAAAAGGAATGGAGTTCCAGGCTTTCTATTCAATTCACAGGATAAATTAAGTGCCTCAGAATTTAATCCAAAGCAGCCAACACACCATGCAAGCACCTGGTCGCAACATATTCAGGAGGCAACCACCTAGAACTGGCCACAGGCAAATGTTAAAAAGAGTACGCCCTAAATCCTGCTCGTTCAGGGAGGCAGTTTGATTTACAGGGTATCTGGAGCCCAGAAGCCTCTGCTCATGTTACATATCTGTCTTTGAAAAAAAATAAGCACAGTTCTCATTTTTTCTATTAAAAACAGGTTGGGAAAGCAGATGGATTCCTGTCTTCATATAATCACCCAGTAGTTGCCCAGTCAGTAAAGGATCTCATTTCTTTCCTTAGTTCAAGGGAGCTCGAAGTCAGATCTCCAAAGTTTTCTACTTACAAGTATGCTCAATGCCTCGAGCTTTGAGCTGTCTTTTTTTTTTTTTTTTTTTTTTTTTTTTTTTTTCCAATGTCAAGAAGCTCTGGGCCCAAAACAGACATCAAAACCTGAGGCACAACAAGATCAGCAGGTAGCTTACTTGGAAGTAAGGAGGCATCCCTTTCTCCCCTTCTACCAGGACTTTTACTGTACTGTATCAAACAGCAGTTTCATGCAAAATGCACAATATGCCCCAGGAACAGAGAGAAGAAACACAAATCTCTTTGTGTAATCTGTGTCCAAGGAGCCCTCTTTCCTCATATGCACACTCTTCCTCTGACACAGTGAATAGTCAACTACTGCCTACACAGCAGAAAAAGCTTCACGGAGTAAGACGAAGAATGCTCTGCCACACAAACCAAGACTAGTTTTACAGCCTAGAGGTTAGGTATAACTCAGTCAGTGGAAGATGTAGGATTTCAACCCATTAGATAAAGGGGACCAAACATTTACCACTCTTCCTGCTCAAGTATCTCGGCCAGCAGGCTGGATGGAACCCCTTGCCGTGGCTTTTAGGAATAGAACAGCAGCTGCCACTCCCTTGTTTTGTGAAATGATTGAATCTCTCAGCACGTGAACATCCCTAATAGATTAAGTCCATCCTGACACAAACCTAACAGCTTTGCCCTTTTTCACACTAATGTATCATCTACCTCTTTAAATTAAACAACTTCTTACATGTCTTCTGACATCACCCAAACACCAACTACTTTATGTCAAAATATTCTGCTTCAACACATTTGGCTTTATCTCTTAAAATTAGCAAAGCATCCTTGCCTATCCCAAATAAGCGGCCCACAAAACCCAACCATATTCTTCTCAACCATGTCAAAATTTCAAAGTTTAGCAAAGAGACATGGGGCAAAGGGAGAAAGGAAGGAACTTGGACTAACAGATTTGCTGTGCTTCAACTTGGAATGCAAAAAGAGCATCTCAGCAAGTCCATACAAAACATATTTGTCTGCCGTTTACAGTTACAAGATATTATGTTCTCATGCACGTGCAGAACTGATCTACTTTTTTATTTTCTACACTGGTACGTGAAGACATAAACATAGGAATGCTCTATTTTTAGATCCCTTTCAGGTCAGTATGTGATTTAGATATTGAGCTGTTTTGCTTTGTCCATATTAAGGTGCATGTACAAAAGACAACACTCAGGCTTCTGGGGGGTGTGCAGACAAAAGAGTCAGTGACTGTTGGTCCCTGGAGGGTGGTGAGTCAAAGTCAAATAGCAGAAGCCCCCTGTTACCATTGCTTCTTTCTACCCACCTTGTCTCTAAATAAATGACTGCTCACAGTGGCAGAGATGACCAAATTGTCCACGAAGCAGCTCCTCAGTTGTAATTATCTACAGTCCGGCATGGTCAGGCACCTGGAAATTTCTGACCACTTGCTTTGCTAATAACCTTTGGCTCCTCAGCAGAAGCTACCTATGCAGTTTAGCCATTCCTGCCAGATGGACAGCCAGTTCCATGAGAAAAGTAGAGTACAGGGGCCAGCTGGAGGTGTCTATCATTTCAATCTCAGTTTAATCTATCTGTGCTCACAAATCGATGCTCATGAAATGTAGGAACCTCCAGTTTCAGCTAGGGGCAGAGGGGGGGAAAGAGTTCCGCATCTCTTTCGACTTGGATAATTTTTATCTAAATCCTACTTTAGGAACTTCAGCCCTGTTTTATAGTATATAGCTCATCTTAATTACAATGGATTTGATTTTTTTAATCTTAATAAAGAACATGAAACCATATACAGCATTTACCTTAATGTCTGCAGCGCTTATTAACTTTTAGTCTCAGACATAATACAGTGAGTTTTGGAGTCCCAAGGCATTAATTACATGGTAGTTATGCTGCAATTATTTTGAAATTAGGACCTTTGAGGCACATTTATACTAAATACCCATACCATTAGAGATTATCTATTCAGTTGAATCATGACATTTTATGAGGGATCTTTTTTGTTGTTTGGCCTCCACTGGTGACTGCTGCCCCATTTGGCATTTACAGATTCTCCCCAGCTCATACAGAAAAAATAGCATGAATAGACAGTAATGCCCTTTGCCCTGCATTAACCCTTCTACTATCCCCACTCTCATCCATAACTAATTGTCGGCCAAGATTTCCAAAACTGATCACCGATAACCTCTTCCTCAGAGGTGCAATTGAAAATAGCTTTTCTTATGTTTCACCACTTTCATTGCCTGTGAAAAGGACATGCTTTACAGGGACAAGATACTGGTATCTAGAATTTTTTTATTTGTATTGCTAATATCAAAACAGATTACCTAATGGACACAATTTTAAATTATCAGATTTTCTTTTCCTCATTAATATAATTTGTTTGCTCTGTGTACTTCAGGTGCCAAAAAAGGTTAATAGGGCTGCATCACCCTCATACACAAACAGAATCAAATACCACTTCTCCAAGACACAGGGAGAATAACTTGTGTAGAATTTTACATCCTTGTATCTCAATGCACTTTGACAAAAAGTAGTGTACATGTTCTTATCCATACTGTACCTAATAAGGAACTGAAGTAGAAAAGGGCCACAGAGCATGTTACGTATAGATATGGAAGCACAAAGAGCAGCTCCTTTCTAAATATTAGCCCTCCTTGTATGTTTTTCTTTCCCCTTACTTTTCTCCCTTTGCATTAGTAAGTCTGCTGTCAATGACTCTCATGATTAACCACACGAATTACAAAAGTAAGAGTGAAAACTAAACAACTGGGGAAAAGAAACTGCAAAGTGAAATTATTCTAAAGTCTTTGGGTGGGTTTTGGGTTTTTTTTGTTTAAAATTATTCTTTATTTTCAGCAACTAACACAGGCTTTGATTAAGATTTACTTTGTTAAAGAAGGAGCATATTCACTCCTGCTGTTCTGTTGAGAAAGAAATCAATACCTATCCTCTGAGATATCCAGGAAAACACAGGAAAAACCATAACAGAACAGACTTGGCATTTCTTAAATTTCTAAGTAAAAATCAAACAGGCAAAAAATCACTTAACATTCTTTATAGAACATAAAGCAGCAAAAAAAGACTTATGCCAAAGCTTTAAAATAATTCTTTCAAATCTTCCTAAAAAGAAGGGGAGGGTCAGGGTGCGTGGTGGTGGTGGTGGTGCAGGAGGCAGGAAGCATCATTACACTGGAATCCACGGAAAGAGAGTTGTTGTGCTTTGGAGGGTTTGGGGGTTGAACTATTTTTTTAAGAGCTAAAAGAAATCTCAAGGCTTACACTTGCCTTGGAGCCTCATTGCCAATTTTTGTGGTTTTACAACCACAGTTTCTTATTGCTTGTTTTTTTTCTCTGCCCCCATCCCTTTTTTTTTTTTTTAGAGAGGGAGGAGTTGTTTGTTTGTTTTTCTACAGTATTTCTCTCTTTCCCTGTTTGTTTTTCTACAGTATTTCTCTCTTTCCCATTGTCATGTACGATACCCACACACTAAACAAGGGAAACTAACACCAAAAGGAATGCAGAGGAACTGCCTATTCAAACCAAATGACATGTTTCCTTCTCCATCACCAAAGTCTAAAGGCTCTACTATGCAGGACTGCTGAAGTGAGAGGGAGATTTCACCCCTCTTCCCAACCTGATAACCAAGTTCTGCAGGACCTTAACTCCTCCATCAGTTTGTTTTCTAGCCCATAGGCTAGGACAGCCCAGCATGAAGGAGTTAAAGCCAGCAGTGCAAGTCAGCCTTTGGGCAGGGCATGCTCTGCCCAATACAATTGAACATTAGCATTTTTCCAGTGCAGCTATGCCTGGGACAAGCAGGCCTCAAGCGTTTAGCCCTGTCTATCTCATGAAGTCCACAAAAAGCAGACAAGACAAACACAAGAGCCTTCTCAGGAGGAGTCCAGCACCTTGTGGTGATACGGACTATGAAATAAGGGAGATGGTCTATAACCCTGAGGATATTTTGTGGGTTGCCACACTGAAGCCAGAGGCACAGAAAGGCTAGCCTCTTGTACATGCCAAGTGACAGACCCTTCTTGGGCACCCGTGCCAACACATGGTCTTGACTGTAGTCTTGCCTGCAGAGATTCTTCTATAATAGGTAGATGGAATGACTACACACCTGTCCAGCCATACTTTCTACCACATCTGGTCTTGTTTTCCCAATATTACTGCTGCTGCATTATTGCCAAGAAGGAATTCTACCCAAAATGCACAAGACAAACAGGCTGAGGGCAAAAAATAGAGTATTGATTCCTTCCTCCTTTCATTTCACTTTCAGTCAGGCTAGTATTACAGGTACATGATGTCTATTGTGGAGGAGAATATGTAAAATATCATTGTCATATCAGAAGTATTTTGTCCACTATTGGCTGGTACTAAGTAAAACAAAGACATTTCTGCATGCACAAGTCTTCTCTGGATCCAGCTTGAAAGGCTTTACTATGAGGGAGTCAAGGGAAAGCCAGGTTCTAACAGTGACACTGTGAGCTCTTTCATCTCCTGTCCTGGGTATTTTCAATATTTATGAGTTTTATTCTTAAAAACCTTTGTGAAGAAAGAGAAAAGTTTTGGGGTTTTCTGATTGCTGCAGGCCCCTGCTAATTAGTCATACTGAGGCTGATGTTATGATGGGGGAAAGAGCACATCCTTTGCTGATTTTTATGCTTATGATTTTGTAACCTTGTTTGAAGTTTTAAATAAATAACAGCTTCTTAACAGTAGCTTGAAATAAACAGTGAGTTTGTCTCTGACCTGTGTACAGTATTTCTTGGGTTTGATGGTGGGGTTTGGCAATGGAAGGGAGGGGAGAGCAAGATGTTTCTTCCCCCTTGCCATTTTTCTTCTTGGACACTGCTAGAAAATCTAGTCTTGTACGCCCAATATCCCCAAGGCTGCAGGAAGTAGTCCCTTCTATTTCCTGATCATCTCAGTGGACCCAAAGCAGGTAACAGGAGAGACAGACAGAAAATAAGTTTTAGACATATATGTGCTTCAGTGATGAGACCTACCTGGACACATTGCCTGCAATCTCTTTGGACTAAGGACCTCCAGGACATCCATCCTTCCCAAAGGCCAGTATAGGGACAATGTGATTCCATACAACACTGTGGGGATTGCCTGTGATTCAGATTTGCGTAACACAGTCTGCACTGTTCTCGCAAGAAACATACCACAAGGGAAAATCTGAGTTGTTGCTGGTTTCTAGTGACTAATTTTTGACAACACTAATAAAGCATTTTACAGTTCGCTGCGGGTTCTCTCTTAAGTATTTGACTCTTTACAGTTTGAAGTAAATCCTAACACTTTCCACCACAGAAGGCATTCAGGCTAATTCAACTCATGTTCACTACATCACAAACTGGTAACCAGCAGGGGTGTTAGTTTCCCTCTGTATTGTAAGGACTGCTCATGCTTTACATAGCTAACTCAAGGTGGGAATCTCAGAAGAGCAGCTTACAAAGAATCAGTTGTTTTAAGACTTGTTGTTTAATTCTTAAGCCCATGAAAAAAATTATTGCTGTAATAAAAAAATCAGTGAAAATAAATAAAAGGAGCTTTAAATTAAAAGCTAAAGTTTGACAAGTCTGTTACAAACACGGAAAGATGCAAAGGCTTTGCAAGTCCTAAGGAAAGGGTGTTCTTCTTTTATATTTCACAGAATTTTACACATTTCTTGAATACAAGCAATCTGTTTTACTCTCAAACATTATACTCTTTGTTCCACAGTCTGGAAAAACAAATTCCCCTTTTAGCCATTTCTTTTCCTGACCACAGGAAAATACAGACAGTCAATTTAAGATTCATGTTCCTGAAGAGGTATACATGTTGTTATGATCTCAAGTATGCTAATGCTTGAGAGCTTGACTAAGCATTTCATATCTGCACGTGGGAACAGTGACATGCTTATAAGTTTTCCCCCAAAAAATGAGGATTCACTGAAAGTGAAAGGGGATGACTTGCAGCAGTTTACCCAAAAGTTAAAGTTCATCATCACAGCATTGAAAAGCTATAAATAGACATTTCAGAAGGAAAAACCAAGAACCATACTTTCCCCTTTTCCCATTTTCCGTAATATCTAACCATCTGTATTCAAGCCCCTGTTTTTCTCCCTCACTTCAGAAAACAAGTCTCTCAACTTATCAGCCTTTCTAGCTAGTTTTCTGTCTTTTGTTTCTTCATCTCAACATCCTTTGGCCATCCTTTCTGTTCTCAGTATCTCACCTCCACATTTCTTGTGGAACTGCCTTTGCATTTCAGGCTCCTGAGTTTTCTAACACTAGAGAGCTTTTATGCCCAGGTGAGCATTTGTCTGGGTGGTGCAAAACCACTAAACCTGGGCATGGAAGCATCTATTATTTATAAAAACACAAAGTTCATCTGCAGGTAACATTCCTATTATAAACTCCTGAACTTAAAATCTGCAGTTTAAGGAATAAAAAAACATGGACTGAGATTGTCATCTCATATCTTTAAGACTAGGACATTTTTCTAGGTTCACTGAATTGTAGCCTGACCTTGCAGATTACCTTTGTTCTTTTTATGGCACACAGTGTTCATCAGATGAATACTAGTGCTCCCCAGTCATGTGAAGGATTATCTAATCCTAATTGTACTGGTTTTTCTATATTTTCAATATCTAGCTACATTTTTTGCAGGATTTCTTCAGCAGTTCCTGCTGCAGCTGCGAGTAGCCCCACTACATCTCTTTCCCAGATGTTCTATAATTTCAGATAGATGTGTCTTACAGAACCCACAACTCAATTGTTAGAGAATCTGTCCCTGTGCTTCTATAGTCCTTTTATACTTTTTTTTTAATGTAGGAGCTAAAACCTTAGTGCTGAAGATGGCCCACATTATGTAAGTGTTCAGTGGCATACTTACCTATTGCCCCTCCAACAGAAGCTAAGGTAGCAGGTGATTACTGCAGTTTGCCCTAGGCTGATGGCTTCTGCAGGACACATGCTCAGAATCAGTGAGGACTGGCACTCTGAAATTTTCTAACATGCTCTGGCTTATCTAACCTTACTTCACGCTTAGGAACACTATTTAGGCATGAATACGTCAATGTGTCAGGCACTGTGGCAATGTAAGCAAAACACATAACACTCTGCCCCAATGAAATTACATTATGGGCATAAAAAGGGAGAGAAACAAATACCAAAGGCAACAATAGAACACCTGGTAGTTCCACCTGTAGTGATCTACCACTAGTAACCTAGTTTTTGCCAAGGTTTCTTTTAGCTATGACCAAAAAAAACCCCAGAGTTTTTAAGGTCTAGGGTAAGACCACAGATTTCTTTAATGGCTGGTTACAGGAAATTCTTTTCAAGCATTAGTAGTAGTAGAAAGGAAAGCAAAAAGGTAATTGCCTGAAATAAAAAACAAGAAATGAAGGTCACTATCAGTAGCCAACTAGAAGCCCTTCTTGGAGATAGCATCTGAACAGTGAAACAGAGGCTGAAGATAAGAAAGGCCACAAACCCAAAGAAAAGTAGTTCCCATTTGGTAGGACAGAGCTGAATGAATGTGGATGGATGACAATGGCTTATCTTAAAGAAATTATATTAAAAAAAAAAAAAAAGACATCAAGATGTGAAAGTGATGACTTAGAGAATGTGTCTGTTGAATATGACTTTCCAGGTCAAAAGCCTGAACAGTAGGCAAGATGGTGATCAAGCAAGGAAGATATTGAGCAAGATTTGGGTGAGAAGTTAAGAAGCTCAAGTTTGGTCATAGTGGACTTGTGCTGGTGGCTAATACCACCCAGGAATTGTTAGACATGGACTAACATGTTTGTTATCAGCTCACTTAACCAAACCCACAGATGGGTGTCCTGATCTTGGGGCCCCAATGGGATGCACTCCCAAGTGCTGAGGGAGCTGACAGATATTATTGCTGAGATAGTCTCCATCATCTTTGAAAGGTCATGGAGGACAGGAGAGGTGTTTGAGGGCTGGAGGAAAACCAATGTCACTCCAGTCTTCAAAAATGGCAACCAGGAGGACCCAGGCAACTACAGGCTGGTCAGCCTCACCTCCATCCCTGGAAAGATGGTGGAACATCCTGGAGGTCACCTCAAAGCATGTGGAGGACAAGAAGGTCATCAAGAACAGTCAACATGGATCCACCAAGGAGAAATTATGTCTGACTAACCTGATAGCCTTTTATGATGGAATGACTAACTGGGTAGATGAGGGGACATATTTTCTACCTTGACTTCAGCAAGGCTTTTGACGCTGTCTCCCACAACATATGTAAGCTCAGGTAGTGTGGGTTAGATGAGCAGACGATGAGGTGGATTGAGAACTGGCTGAATGGCAGAGGTCAGAGGGTTGTGATCAATGGTGCAGAGCCTGCCTGGAGGCCTGTAGCTAGTGGTGTTCCCCAGGTGTCAGTACTGGGTCCAGTCCTGTTAAACTTACTTGTCAACAACCTGGATGAAGGGACTGAGGGTAACCTCAACAAGTTTGCTGATGATACAAAACTGGGAGGAGTGGCTGATTCACCAGAAGGCTGCGCTGCCATTCAGCAAGACCTGGACAGGCTGGACGTTGGGTGGGGAGAAACCTCATGAAGTTCAATAAAGGCAGCTAGTGAGGAATAACCCCACGCACCAGTACAGGCTGGGGTTGACCTGCTGGAAGGCAGCTCTGTGGAGGAGGACCTGGGAGTGCTGGTGGACAGCAAGTTGCCCATGAGCCAGTAGTGAGCCCTCGTGGCCAAGGCCAGTGGGATCCTGGGGTGCATTAGGAAAAGTGTGGCCAGCAGATGAACGGAGGTGAACCTCCCCCTCCACTCTGCCCTGGTGAGGCCACGGACCTGGAGTGCTGTGTCCAGTGCTGGGCTCCCCAGTCCAAGAGAGACAGAGAACTACTGGAGGGGGTCCAGTGAAGGCTATGCAGATGTTGAGGGGACTGGAGCACCTCCCTGATGAGGAAAGGCTGAGAGAGCTGGGCCTGTGTAGCCTGGAGAAGAGGAGACTGAGAGGGGACCTCATCAATGCATATAAATATCTTAATGGAAAGTCTCAAGAGGATGAGGCCAGGCTCTTTTCAGTAGTGCTTAGTGACAGGAAAAGGGCCAACGGGCACAAACTGAAACACAGGCAGTTCCTTCTCAGTATAAGAACTTCTTTACCTTGAGGATGACAAAGCACTGGAACAGGCTTCCCAGAAAGCCTGTAGAGTCTCCTTCTCTGTAGTCATTGAAAACCCACCCGGATGCGACTCTGCGCGACCTGCTCTAGCAGAGGGGTTGGACTAGATGATCTCCAGAGTTCCCTTCCAACCCTGATCATTCTGTGATTCTGGTAGAGGAAAATAGTATGTTGACTGTCTGGGAAAAAATTGGAAGTTAAATTCAAAAGTTTATAAGACTCTTTTGCCTCTGTTGCAAAGTATATAACTTATATTATTCTTACCATTGCTAGTTTCATTTCATGACAACAGTAAGAGGAAATCAAAAAGATGAAGTCTGCTGAAAAGAATAGTCAGTGGACTCAGTAAGGGGGATTTTGCAAATGAGAAGCATGGCATAAATTGACAGAGCTCCACTGATGCTAAGGGAAACCTGCCAAGCTATGTCCAAGCATCAACTTCTTTCTATGTTTCCAAATAAATGAAGTGTTTTTGACCCAAAGGTTAACTCTGATCTTTGCAGTATTCGTAAAAATGATTGATATGCTGGCTTTCTTTATATCTAGATATATATGGCAAGTCACAGAAAATTATTACAGATAATAAGTAGACAGACGGATAATATCTGGAGAAACCTGACAGCTCCAGAAGCTTTCAATGGCTTCTGCTCTTTTTCACTCTTCAAAATACCTGCCAGGATGTATAGTAGAGAGCGGAAGCTACTACAGAAATGGCAAAGATGGTGAATCATCTGGTAAAAGTTTGGGCTTTTTTTCTTCTTTAACATGTACAGCTTCAGAAATCAAAAAGTGTTCCATATAAACAGAAGAGAAGCTATTACAGTATAATAGTTTCTGGTGTTGGTATCTCTCCAAAAAGCTGTAAAACTAGTTTTTCTTGCAACGTTGGCATTTTGCCACTATTACCTTGTGAATGACCAATGGAATGATGGGGAACAAAAAAACCAAGAGATTCTTTTTTTACCCGTTGCATATTGAACAGAGAATGTTTCCCTTCAGCTTACTTCAATTTACTTAAATAATAGGGTTCTCCTACACATATAACGCAACTGAACAGCAAGTTAACTGGAGATTGTAAGTTTCATTCACCTCTCAGTTAATGGCCTAGTCTAGAGCATATCACGCAGCGTTTGAGTGGTTTGGAAGAAACACAGCTGAACTATATGTTACCAGCCAAACATGAGAAGTCATCAAAAGCACCTACTGAACAGTAAGTATTATGACAGAGTGACAGGGTGCTTTGCAAGAACTTATGAACAATGTGAATCCGATACTCCACAGTCCTGCAAGTTCTGCAGTTGTCTACATCTGTGCAAAAAGATTTCAAAATATACAGATAAGATCAATTTGCACTGATGCCAATTACTATACAGAATGTAAAGCAGCAAAAAACCAAGCCTTCTGTCTCCCAGTCACCCAATGTAGATGACCAGTGATGTTTACTCATAGACTGCTCTCTCTAAAACTTTAATATATTTGTAAGAGAACTATATGAAAAACACATTCCCTGATGGCATTATGCTTTAAAAGGCTCAAAAACAAATAAATTAATTTAGTATGTTATGAAAGAATTAAACAATACCAACATATTTTTACTGTTCCCATGAGGATTACTTTTTTCTTATGGGCCTGCTCTTTGCTTCTTGCGAAAATTCAAGACGGCCCCAGAGACTGGCATAATAAACCTGCTAGTCATTTATGTGAATGACAATTGCCATTTCTGGGCTTACATCTGGCAGAGGCCACCTTCCTAAAAAGGAGAATACAGAGTGACATTTCTTCTGACACAGAGTCCTCTGGGAATTAACTACAAACACATTTCCACCTTGTTTTAATACCACTTTAACAATCAGAAGCAAAGCTTTAATCTTTTTAAAAATATATTTCCTTAATAAAATTAAAATTCTTTGGGGATTTTTCTGGCATTTAAAATAATACCAGACACAAAAAAAAGAAGTATTTAGATCATCCTACAAGATTTTAAAGGGTTTTGTTCCACAGAATCACAGGAGATAATGAAATGTGACTGTATTAGTTCTAGACCAATGTGGTGACATGTCACTTAGTTAAAAGAACTGGCATATTTAGGGATAAATTCTTAAATTCTTAATCAGAAATTTTAAGATACACCAGATAATATGATGCATCTTCTTATTTGTGTCCTCAGGAATGCCTGTCTGTTTCTACAGTCCAGAAAGGAAGTTTACAATGAGTTGTTCTTGTTCCCTATGTGAGCCCCCCATCCCAAAGTCCAGGGGGCCACAGTGCTACTGAAGAAAAGACCTGTTTGTACATAATGCTCTGAGAAAGCAGATCGCAGGACAAATTGAAGCAATTCTTACAAATTCTGAAGCCATCAGAGTCAACAACAAAACCATCATTGACTTTTAGCAGGGCCAGGTTTTGTCTCTAAAGTCTCTTCGCTCCATAGGAACTTTGCTAGCTCATCAGAGGTGCCTTCTGTGAGACGGCCAGCTTGACTACCATGATCATAATAGCCAACACAGTAGGAAGTTCACTTACAAATAAGTGGAATTCTAACATTTTTAGTTGTATGCACTATTTGAAACAGGGGTAATTAGATTTAAAACAGGCAGAAATTAGTTGGGGTTGGATAGAAGACTTGATAAGGTGCTGAAGAGGCTGTGAGTCAGCGAGGGAAGTATGTTACAACATGATTCCCCCTCCCTTATCTACTCAGCATGTATACATCAACTAAGTGTCACAGTTGTATTCCATAAGTACATAGTGAAATGTGAATTATCTCAGGGAAATGCTGGTTGCAAACACATTTGTACTTTGTTCTCTAATTCACTTAAATTTGCCTGTTGTGCTGTTGAGAAGATAGCCTTGACATGATAGTTAAACTTTTACTCTGTGTGATTCTGGTAAATAAAGGGCCTGATAAAATATTTATTTTTTTTTTAACTGGAGACAATGCCAGAGCTATATTTGTAATATACTTTATTACAAACTAATCACAGAACTGTACTGAGACTATGAATACTACATTTTCTTTCTTTGATTAAAGACAACAGTTGCCTTTGTAGCCAAATACAAATCACAATGGTAGGAGGAAGATAGGAAAGGGAAGCTTACTGGAAAAGTATATTACTATGACTTGATACGTATGTCCTGTAGCTGTTATGAACAGCACTAGTAACATTTTAATGTGATTAATGTGTTTTTAAAGGGCTTTCAGACTTCCACTGCACTGAATATACAATAATGACCAGGACTAAGTGCATGAATTCGAAGAATATCATCACACAAAACCTGGATTTCTACAATTTGTATTTGAAACATCACTGCAAGATAATGTCAGTAATACCAGTATTTCCTATGCAATAGAAAGATGTATATGACGCAGTTAGAAGCAAAACAAAAGCAAATATTTATATTTGTGATTATATAAAACACTAAAATAAGAGTACTTACATTTAAACCAAAAATTAGGTAATTTGAACTACACAGGCACTGAAGGACTTCTCTTTGCAAAAGTAACTCCTACCTTCATAAAAAAAAAATATGTTAAAACCAGCTTATTTCTACACATTAGCAGCTGGGTTCACTTGAGCTTGTAGGTTTTACTTTTCAGATTTTGTCTTTTGAGATTGCACAGATTTAAAACTTCAGGTATTATTTACAGCACCACAGAACTCATGGAAAAAATCAGTCATCCATATATATATTTTCAAATATGAAAGGACATAGAAATGCAGAATATTTACACCAGATGGACACAGGGAAAGAAATTTAATCTATTACATACATGAGAGTAGCAACCCCACTCCCAAACATCTCTTCGCTACAGGAACCGTAACAGAAGAACAGAGAAAGTGCTCTGGCAAGAAATTGGTTGTGTTTCAAAAATATGAACATTTTTTTACTGGACATAACATAAGTAATGTATGCGACGTTCCTGAACACATACTTCTCAGGCACTGCAGGTTATTTCTTGCCCAGAGAAAAGAGGAATCATAATCAATGCAAGAGTATGGTAATCCATACATTAGTAAGATCTGAGCACAAACAACTGACAAACACAGAACCAAGGTGTGTTACAAAGCCAATATTCTGCATTTGAAAAAAAAAACCGTGCAAGACATGGACATTGCCCTTTAAAAATAAACTTAAGAAAACTTTTTTAAACTATGTGATACATCAAAGCTCCAACAATTTCTTAGAAACAGACCTTCTGAGTATTTTATACCAGGAAACACTAGCAGCTATAAATCTGCCTAAACATATGTGTGCCTACTTGGATAGTTTCTCTGATGTTGCAAAAGATGGTATAAAGAATGGCACAAATGTCTGTGAAATAAGATTCAATAAATTTTAATAAGAATAAGGGTTTATATCTGAAATTTTTGAAAATCAGGATAGCTTTGGCAGTTCAGAACCATGAAATAAGTTACCATCAGAACATTTAATGGAGTTCTACTGATTCATATCTTACTAGTTTTTAAAAGTTTTGAAATACTTTAGCTATTAAAAAATTGCTCACTACATTAAACAGAAACACTATAAAGTCAGTAAGTGAATACTAGTTGATACCAGAATTGATATCACTTCCCAAAGAGTTTTGCACCAGTCTAATCAGCCAGCTTTTAAGTACAAATAAAATTATAAATAATTAAAAAAAATTTAAAAGGGTAATACAGTGTTGAACCTAGTGACCTGAGTAGATGAATCCCCATTAAGAGAAAGGTTGTCACCAGATTTGACAAGATGGTGGTTACTAAGCACAGAATTAAATGTTCAGGCATTCACTGGAAGACTGTTCTTTTCAACAGTGGCTACATTTTTGTTATTAATTCAACAATTCAACCACAGAAAAAGTAAACAATTTAAAGTATTCCTTTGAAAAAAAAGCCATCAGAGAAGAGAGATGTACTAATTATTGCAGATTTCTGCCTCATCCATAAATGTGGCTGCATGATTGAATCCAGCCCAGCATAAGGAAAAATAAAAGAGTATAAACGAAAGACATGCAGGAGATCTGGGCTTGGCTTCATGCCCACTGTCATCACAGTCAAACTCCATTTCCAAGATCCACCACAACACTTTCCTCTTAAGCTTCCTCTGGGTCACTATGACCTTTGTTAAATGCTACAACAAGTGATAATACTGAAGACGAGGAGTATATTTGTTGCAGTTTAAACTGAAAGGAATCAGGGGATCTGAACCAGATTGCAGTTAAATGTAATATATTGCTCAGCTCCAATCCTCTTTGTTCCAGATGCATGATTTGTTACTAGTTTTAACAGAATGCAAGCTGTATTTTGTAAAGACTAAAAACAACACATTACAGCATGCAGAAGCACCATCTATCAATTTTCTAAAAGGCAATTGCACCTGCCTGCAAACTTGTCCTTATTTGACTGAGCCCTCTGGGTAGCACAATGGTTTAATGCAAGAGCCCTTCATATTTCAAGGGTGTGGTTCAGCTCTGGCTTCTCAGAAATGAGTCTAAATTTAGCAGGTAGTGAAAGTTTATCCAGTAAAGAAAAAAAAAAAAAAAGAAGAAGAAAGAAAGAAAATCCCTCTTCACATATCTGTATACATCAGTATAATTCACAGATCGTGCTCTGCCACTTCCCCAAGACTGACCTACATCACTCTTGTTCTTTCAGTCTTGCAGTTCTCTCAGGCAAAGTGGGCAGCACACCCAGTGCTTTGCACCAATGCCATCCTTTCCACACTTTCAGAAATATTGACTCCTAAATTGTTAAGAAGGAACACAGGAGTTTAGCCCTGTAGCTATAGCCCTGAGTACTGGCCCTGACCACTGCAAAAGTAAACAATCATTTAAAGCTAGTCTGTTAAAATGTTCCAGTTTATCTTCAAACAAAAATGTAAAGCAAAACTTTGTTTTTATTTGCTCTTCCCAAAAGACAAAGATAAAGGACGCAGTAAAAATACTGGGACTGCAAAAGGAAACAAGGTACTGCCATTCACAACATCACATCAGGAAAAGGAAGACAGATTACTTTAGTGCAAAAACTGGTTTCAATTGTGATTACTGTGGACACTGTTACAATTTTCATTCTTATCTGGTCTCAGCTCCTGAAATTTTTTGATGATTTAACACAGTCCTCACCCAAGCAAAATTTCTGGGAGCTTCAGTGACATTTTTGGAAGAGCAAAATTAAATAAAACAAGGAAGAGCTGCATAGGCATATGACTATACTCTGGCAGCTGGGTTACATTCAGAGCAGTTTGCTGAAATGAATGGGGCTATTTATGCAGCAAGGAACTGTTCAGAAACCTGTGCTGGCATTATTACTCTGCATCCCCAGTAAACTTCAAACATACACATACTGACTCCAAACACAGCAGGAACTACCCACAACACCATCGCAGCTCAGTTCCTACCCATCACAACTGTCCTCCCATTCTGTGCAGTGCTCACAGCAGGATGGGACCTTCCACTTTGTGTCCCAGCATGTTGCCACTTTGCAGGGAGAAGTGCTGCATGCAAAAAACTCACAGGAACTCAGCAGGAGTCACTGCCACATGCAGAGTCAAGAGACTGGCTAACAGCGGGGCTCACAGAGCACTCTTGCAACAGCCTACCTGTCCCTTCCTACAGATGCAGAGGAGCAGACTGGTTCATGAGGAAATCTCGAGCCAGGTTTTCAGTTCCTATTTTTCTTCAGGCTGTGTCATTTTCCAAATGTTTTGCTGTGGAAAGAAACACACAGCTGATCACATATTAGGTCAAGCATTGTGCAGGAAGACTATTGTAGAACTACTTATTGGGGAGCCCTGCTGACAGCCTCCAAAGAGAGCTGCCAGACGAAATTACATGGGATCGCTTACATCCTACATGGGGCATATGCTTGAACAGGAACTAAAGACATTAAGAGAGAATGTGGAAGTCTGTCTTGATCACCAGAGGTCAGCTGACTGATGCCGTCATGTATTTGTACGAGGCAAGGTCACCCAACTCTCACCAAACAAAAACCTCAGCGGGAACACACAGGCAGGAACCCCTACGTTGAAGAACAAGACACCATGTCCCATTAAGATCCCACAGGGGCTGAACTTGCTACATTATATAATGGTGAATTTGGCTTCTACCTCTCTGCATGGTAGGGATTCTCAGCTCCTAAGGAGTTCACAACTTGGAGGAGCTGTGAGATGTTGCCTCTGGCCATGGGTGTGGCTTTAGTACTGCCATAATTTCCTGGCTCTTCTGTTTCTGTTGTCCATGTCAAGCGTTTTGAAGTGGCACTGTTACTTATTTCTAAGTGCAGTTGCCACTGATGCTGAACAGTGATCCATTGTTCCTATTGTTCCTTCCGCACTCAGTGGTTCATAAAAACAATGCTTAAGATGCAACTTCAGCACAGGGAGTCCCAAAACTGCTGACTGTCAGAAGCTGGGAAAGTATACCAGCAGGAAGGATCACTCTGTACTTGCCCTGCTTCTTACACTTCTCCATAAGCATCTTCTGAGGACTGCTGTGAGGAGCAAGGTGCTAGGACCTTTGGTACAAGCGTGTATTGCTCCCCTTATGCTCTTCCTCTGACACTTCCCTGATCAACACGAATAGTTAAAGTTCAATTACTTTGACTGACAATGCCAATGTCCTTTCTACTGCTGTTTAAAAACTGCTCTCAAAGTGTAACACTTTGGTTTTCCATGTCAATGTACTTTCCAGACTGTACTGCATTGACTGAAGTAACCACACCACGGGAGTGAAGCAATCTTTGCTGAACAACAAAGAAAAGCCTGAAATAAATATTGGAACATATTGATATACTCTGGTTTGGACATAACTACCTCGGGGAAAAAAAAGAGAGAGAGAAAAAGAAAATCTGCATTCTGTCACCTGGTCCTCATGAGGATTTACAATTTCAACAATAACAAGGGGAATGTTTGAAGAAGGGAGAATTAGGGAAGATGAAGAGATTTAAATTTCACCAGCATTTTCCATCTTTTGATAAAATGTTAAATGGATGTTTATTTAAGCAAACTTTTTTCCATTTTGAAATGCTGATTTCACCAGCTGTTTCATTTTTCCCCAAAGAAAAATGACATAAATGTTTAAAAAGCCGTAAGAAAGTGGCATTGTTTTCTACCAACAGAATGCTCCATTTCATTAAAAAATTCTGAATCAAAGTTTTTAAAAAAAAATCAGAAACTGTATATTTAGAAAGCAAGTAAACATGCTTTTTTTCTATACCTTTTACTCATAAAAAGTAAGAGTGTGATACACTATGTAGAATAGACTAACATGATCACAACTGAACAGCAACTTTGAATTTTAAACATATGGCAGAAGAGCATGTATATAGATTTGAAACTCAGATAAAGTGTACTAAAATGGCTTGCTAATTTTGAAGGGAGAGATGAGATGGGAGAAATTAATGCCCATAGGACACAAACCTGCACACCAGATAATGTGAGGGCTCTGGGAAAAAGGCTGCATGTTTTCCAAAGGAAACTTGTCTTTAAACTATTTAATAAAACAATTGTTCAACAGATGCTTGCATTTCTCTTGAGTAAAGAGTTACTTCCAAAGGAAACCAAGTTCAATAGGATTCCAGATATCCGTGGATTTACATATTTTGGACAGACAGAGGTATGTGTTTCCCAAAGAATGGGTAACTTAACTATACAGAACAACTCATGGAATCTGCTGTATCATTTGTTATCACAATAAATTATGATATTGGAATATACAGTATGTTCAAATGCTTTGTCACAGTAATTTCAATAATGTTACAGTAAACTACAAATGCCACACCAAACTGAAAAAGAAAGCTACCTATATTATTCATAAACTAGAAAAGAATGTTCATTAAAAAAATATGTGAAATTAATGGCAAACTAAATCTTAAAACTTACATAAAGAAGGAATTCATAAATAGCCCACATCCATTTAAGATTTTTTTTTAACCAATAAACTTCACAAAAAAGATACTTGCAAACAGATATTGCATTCAAGATTATAGTACTGAAGTTGTGTCTATATCTTTAAACACTTGGAGAGGTTAGTTTCTGGCCAACAACTCAAATCATACGTCATACCACAGTTTTGGATAAACAATGAGCAAAACAGACTAGAAGAGCTATCATGAAAGGGCTAAACAGAGAGAAATGATAATGATGAAATGTTGATTTGCCCCTGTGTGGCAGATTAAGGAACCTGTACAGAGCGGATGTCACATATTTTTTAGCAATGCATGTACCCAAATTTGCTTTTGGCAAACATTGCTTAACTGCTGCTGTTTTTCATGAAGTCAATGAAGACTGAGTTAGATAATGAGCTGGCATGCACTTTTGAAATGTTTACTGTGTTCCTTAAAGTAAGGGGAACATGCTGGTTCTTAAACTAATTTGGTTTTTGTTGTTGGCTTCCCCCATCTCTCCTCTACTACTCTGTTCTCCCTGTCTTTGGAATAAACAGAAAATGATTTAATCTTTTGATACTTTTTTTTTTTTAATTATACAACTGAAGAATCGGTAGTTTCCAAATGGCAAACAACTGAGCCATGTCAAGAGCCATGTTAATCTCATGTGTTCAGTCCGTTGTTAACAATGAAGGAAGGGGGATGGGGAGGACAAAATAAATTCTGTCTATTCTGGCCTAAATGCAGGACGTGAACAAGGAGAGACTCCACAAACAATGTAGTCTTTTTCTTCTGGTGGGGGAGGTGAAGGGGAAGATGATGGTAGCAGCACTTTTGTGGAAGGAGAAGCTGCACCCATCTTGCCAGTCAATACAGCATTCAGAAAGTTTACATGGTGGGAGGAATTTCCCACCCATTGTTAACTAGGAACTTGATTTGAAAATGCAGTTTTTAATTAAAATTGGCACTTCCAAGCTTCATGCTGGCATCCACCATCTTGCTAAACACTGAGCTCATTTGTGGTTCCAGCAGTTTGCAAACGCACTCTCAGAGGTGACAAACCAATTCCCATCCTGCCACCCTTACTCAGTCCTTAGTCCCCATCCTGCCATGAACAAATGGGAAATTTACTCCAGTAATACAAAGCAAGGACTGTAGGATGTGGCCTCATTTGGCTAGAATCCACAAATCCCAGTCTTTATTACTTTTAAGGCATTATTAACGGAACAGAATTCTTCAGAAATGTTCAGAGGAAAACAGGGTCAGTTATTTTCGAGGCTTCTACATGCTTCGCTTCACTCAGATATCCACAATCATCATTATAGCTAAAGATCCCACTGCTTAGCTTAGATTTCACTCTCTTCCAATCTATACTCTCAGGAAACAGTATTCAAAAATAGAAAGTCTAAAATATTACCAACAACAACCAAAATCTATGGATAGATAAGATGCAGAATTTTTCTGTTTCATGTGAAAGGCCAGAACAGCTTGTTTGTTTTGTTGATTTAATGAATATATTAGTGTTTGCAATGCATTCTGACTTGAGGGATCTCAAATGAAAAGCCTAGTTACAGCTCTGCTGAAGAAACCAGTATCTTCACTGAGTAAGAGATCACATCTCATTATTTAGGATCTTTTTCCAAATAGCCCTTTGGGGAAAAAAAAAGAAAAATTATCTTTTTTTTTCTAGCTTTGCATATTCTCAGATCTTGAAGGACAAGCTGGGAAGGTGATTTTTCTGGGGTTTTTTAATTTTATTTGGATAGATGTCTTTATAATGTCTAACATTGTTAGTTTCACTACAAAGGATTTCACTTCATCTTACAGTAGAAGCAAAATATGATGCAAATTGAATAAAGGAATTCACAAGACTACCCAGTTCACATGAATACTAGCTAGCAAAGCAAGCTGTTGTTGGCTTTTGAAAAATCTGTCAACAATTAAGCTCATCAAAAGGAAATTCATAAGCCGATTTAGCAGAAATGTCTCACAAAGCCTGAACACTGTAAGGTACATTCATGTAGTCAGCTCAGTTAAGGTTCTATTCATGAACTAAAGTAATTACTAAAGATTCATATATTTGTACTAAAAGCTTGCTGAACGTACAAATCCAAATATAGAAAGAACCTCAAGATTTCTAAATTACTGCAATTTGGAGCCATTTGCAGAATGATCTTCCAACAGGAATAAATCCATGTTCCAGGCCTTCTCACATTATTCTGAAAAATGCCATCTTTCAAAAACTAGTACAAAAAAATGAAAGATATCTAACACCTACTCTCAGTGTCTATTTACCAACTTACATCTTATGTGCTTCTGAAAAAAAGAAAAAAACCAAAAAAAACCCCAGACCTTTGTTACTGCATTTAGAACATTCTGTAGTCTTTATTTAAGTCAGAGGACAAGGTCTCAAGAGGGTTCTACAGAGCATAAGAGTTACTCAGTCCTGACACCAAAGCAGGTAAGTCAACAAAAGAATGTATCTGCACTGCAGACTCTGTCCATCTCCCAAAATCCAGTGCACACAGAGTACTGTGAAAGAAGTGACAGTCTCATGATTTGTCCAAATTGTCCTTAGCAATCTAAAGAAGTTTCTCCAGGAAATTACAGGCTTTATTATGGAAATTCTCCCTTCACTGCCTGTTAATTTGATTAGCAGACTCCAGTTTATTCAGAATTTTGCACGTATACACCACTTGACCAGATCTGACTCATCACACATGCCCTGTGATGAAGATTTCATTCTGGCTTCTTCCAGTAATGAATGTGCATTGATTTTGTAAGATCCTGTTCATGACCTTAAAGCTAGTTCATAGGGTCAGACCTTTCATTTTTCTTTGTTCAGCTATTACTTTCTACTGCTGCTCTTTCCTTATTCAACCTCCAGTGTTGCAGGAATAGGACTTGGCTGATACTTCTTTGCAAAATTCTTTGCCTTCTGATCTCAGGAATTTGGAAACTCTGTGCTTCAGAGTGTCTGATTAAGTCTGGAGTAGAATTCTGTCCTTAATCTAGCATTCAGCAAATGTTTCAGCTTTGGTATGAGACACCTTATAAGAACAGCACCAAATAGATTTATATTGTATTAGAAGAAATCTATTGAGAAACAACTGCTACGCTCTCTTTCCACATTTCTAGATGACACTTGCTCAGTGGCTACTGGGAAACTACTATGAGTTTCCTTTTACATGTGAGCACAGTGCAGATACTGCCAGAAAAATTCAATGTAGAAAAGACTGTACTAGAAGTTTTAAAATACAGTAGTGATTGGACCATTACTCCCCAAATAAATAGTCCTACACTTAACTCTAGAGTATTTTGGGCTGACTTTAAAAAACAATCCAAGTATTAAGGTAAAAGTCATGTAGGTGTGAAACAAACAATTTCCTCCCCATCCTGTAGAGATACTACACATTAGCTGTACAGCTATGATTAATCATAATGCTGCTCATCATTCCAAATCAGACTGAGTGATTTTTATAGGCATCTGTTTTCTTTCACATTTACCACATACATAGATGTAGTGTCACTATTACAGAGATTTGACTCATCCAAAAACATCACAAGTCAACCACTAAATCAGTGAGGAATATGCAGCCCATTACAAGCCATAGATAATACAAGATCCATATGGCCTTGGGGCAAATTACTGAATTTGCCAGGCCATCAAGCTCCCTGCGTACTGCCTTGCTGGAGATGAGGTGGTGCTCAGCAAGCAAGCCTTCTGATCAGCAGGCAGCCACAAAACTCATGGAAGCTGGTGGACATAACTATCTTCTACTCAGCCTAAGTGAGGCAGCAAGAAAATACTCCTTTTGTTTAGCAATAAATATAACAATAGAAGCTACAGGCTAAATCACAAATTGGCATGACAAGACTGGAGGAGGAGCTGGGCTGTGCAGCCTGAGGGATCTTCCCCAGAGTCAAATGCAGAAATGGGAGTTGGACTTTGCTTGTTACAACAACTACTCCTTGTCAGAAGCAAAAAACATGCAGGAGCACAAGAAGGCAGTCCAGAGATGGGTCCACAGAGGCTAGTGAAGACAGCAATATGGCCCACAAAGAAAATGAGAAAGCTTTTTGGGCAAAGTGCTGGCTGCTGGAGGACTTGGAACTGAATGGAGAAACACTTAAGGGTGTTCAGAGAAATTATGACTAATGGAATATGATTTTCATTAAGTAGGACTGTCTCAAGGACATATCTGACGGTTATCACAATCTCTTCCCTGCAGCAGTAACCTGTGAGGCCCATGCACTGGGTAGCTACTAGGACTAAGGGGGAATAATCTGGGGGGTGAGACCCCAGAGGGCTTCCTTGCAAAGTTGGTAGTGTCAGCAGGGCAGAGATGCGTCCCTGCCACACTTTCCTCTAAATGACCTCTTAGCATGTTAGGTAAGGTGTTCTCCAAGAATTAGAGTTAATTAGACTGTACCTGCTGTGGCTGAGAACACAGACTGGAGAGGCTATTTCAAACCCATGCAGGAGAGGGGAGAGCACACTCACCACCAGCCAGGAACAGAAGGCAGCCTCAGCCATCTTCACGGTAGGTAGGATGACACAGCAGTACAAGTGTCCAAAAACGTGAATACGGACACCAAACCACTCAGGATTTGCCTGTGAGAGAATAAAACTGTGCCAAGACTGAGGAGCAGGGGCCACTGATCAGACCTGGCAACCAAACTGCCGCCGATCCCAGCCGCGAACAGGGACACTATGGCTACCTTGGCAGCCATGACAGGGCCGTGCTGTATCAGAGGCAGCGGCATGGCCAGTGGAGCCGCTGCTCCAGCCTCCACAATGCCAGTGGTTCTCTTCTGCCATGAAAGAGGGCCTGGGCTGCAAGAACGGGCCACCAAAGACACAGGGAATTCATACCTGACCATTCCTGCCACCCTTCCTCCATATCATACTCCTTGACCCCAAAATGTCCTCACAACCAGGAGGACTCAGCATCAAGTATCTGCTCTAATTGGGACAGCTTATTATGTTCAAATCTGAATTTGAAGAAGTGGGAATTCCACCCTTGAAGTACTTTCCTGAGAACATGGTTATTACCCATTCTGAAGCAGCCTGCCAGCACATATCAGCACGGGGTACCTGTGTACATCCCACTTTGGGGCATCATATTCCCCACTCTCTCCATGGGTCAGTTACTTCACGCTTCATGCTAGATGCAGTTGACTCTCACTGACTTCACTGGGTATAGATCAGATATCTGATGGAAATTCATAATGGAGTATGATTGACTAAAGGCTGGAGGAGTTATTCAAGTAATTTTATGAGAGAATGCCCATGTGCTGATTGCTGCATACCAAAATGCAAACAACAAACCAACTCCTAGCTCCAAACCCCTATTTTATCTCTGAATTTAGGTATCTTAACCCAAGTGACAGAAAGCGAATATGAATTTGTTCTCTTTAGCTTTTCCTACCGACTTTTCTCTGAATTTCTCTATTATGCATGCTATGTGATGGTATGTCTCCCTGCCCCCAGTCAGAGTAGAGAGCTGGATACCTAATTTTAAGTTGTTACCTTTGTGATGCTTTAGTGCTGTAAGTTTCTTTCCAAACAAGTTAGGTTAATGTACTTATATTAGTACAACAGCATTGATTTTTTTCAAAATACCTATTTGACATTTAAGCTGTGTGCAATTGTTTGCAGCCTACTGACATAGCAGAGAGATCCGATTTGCAGAAAATTGTCTCCTCCTGCAAATTTTCTAAGAAATATCTCATATTGAGGATATTAAAAAAAAAAAAAACTCTAAACATTTTCTAAAAGCTTGGTACTTATGAAGGAAAGGCAAAACAGATTGGAGCAACTAAAGAACACAGAGAAGGCAAGCAATTTGTGCTAAGGCAGTTAGGAAATCACAAGCCTAGAAAGAGCATGCAGAAAACTAGCTGTGCTCTGCCAGTGCTACTGAACAATACCCCACTGCACAGCTTTTTAAATAGTTTCTAACATTTAGTCCTTTTTCAACATGTAATTGTGCTGTGGATATTAATTTCTTCAGATCAGAGTACATTTATTCTTCTAAATATTTGGTCCATCTCTATTGTAAGCTCTTCTTAAGACAGCTACAAAATATTGCTAATATTTTTGAGTTAATAGTGTGTTTAGAAGGTCATGTCAGGTTATTGCTGGGAGGATTAAAAGATTTTCTTTCCTCCAGAGCCCTTTGTTATAAGAAACCAAGGAAATTTAAAACAGGATTTATTCCTTCGAACCAGGACAAACCAACAGAGTACCGTGGCAAGAGCATGAAGCAAGAGCACTTTGGGCCAGGAAATTTACAAAGAAAGCTTTCTTCAAACTCAAAAGTTAAGCTGCAATTTTAAAACTCTGAACGGTTCTACATTAAGGGCAGCAAAAGACAACTGGTTTCACAGTCATTCACACTTACAAGTCCTCTTTCAAAGGACTTTGGTACAATACCTGGTAAGCTAGTGGCTGTCACTAACACAGGTGGATGTTTCTGGCACATATAAGCTTCATTTGGTACTTGTCAAGCCAAGCCCTGCTGGCTGCTCCCACTGTCACCAGCAAGAAGAAAGGACAGTGATGAGCATCAGCAATGACTGCAAGGTGGTTCAGTGGAGAAACAGGAAAGACAGGCAGGAAGGAAGAAGAGAAAAAGGAAAATCCAGGAAAGTTTGGTCTCAGATGTCAAAACAAATCTATTGCCAGATGTAATGATTTTTCCCAACAGATGTTACTTAGAAACAAACAAGACACTCAAGCCTTAGGATCATGCCTGTAGGAAGTTCTAAGTCTGGTCTGCATCTTTATATATGTGCTGTCATTATATTAGACAAATGCTAATATACAGTAATGATGAGATCAGGGTGAATGGTAGGTCAACTGAAGTGAACGTGCCCTCTGACTTAACCAGTTTAAAATTGAAATGCATCAGCCTTATGAAGTGATTGTTGATGTCCCAAAATTCATTGCTCAGAATGTAATTTATTTGGAATACATCAAAACCCATTAAATCCTACCCCTACCAAGGCATTAGGTATCGTGGTGTTTTCTGTCCTTAATCTTTCAGACTGATCTCTCAAATACACACAGCTTAGACTTCGCTTTCTACACGCACCTTATCCTGAAAAAAATTCTACTTAGATTTTTTTTTTAATCTCTATCATTAAAGCGATCTTAGCATGGCATTCACTTCTAAACATTGCATCAAACTGGCTTTTTGAGCAACTGAAAGCAAGAGCATTGGTCACATGCTCACATTCTGCTGGAACTGGGCCTATATATATTCTGACCATTTCCAAATGAATGTGTCATGCCGTAATGGATATCCTGACAAAGAACTGATGCAACAGCACTGACAGAAATATTTATATGTATATTTTAAAAGACTTCACCAACAGGTGGCTTTCATCTACTACACAGTATTTCTAGCTTAGCTACTGCAGCATTGCGAACAGATATTTTTAAGCATCATCAATATGATTACTCTAGAATTTACTCATCATAAATCAGCATACTGCAATGTCCTTTCTGGTGGGCAGTTAACATATCCTGCTTCCACAGTTCATCTATATAATAGTTCACGTGAGGATGAATGAGCTCACTTCTATTTGAGATGACAGCTTGATGCAGCATTTCAAGGCTTAGCCTAACTTGCCCTTACTTGAGGTCAGGCAGCAACCAGTCCCAGAAAACATGTTTGTTAAATGTGACTGAAAACAGTTTAGCACTTGCATTAAAGTATAATTAAACATGAACAGTGTGCCTTGATGTTGTTTAAATGAATGACACATTCCATGCCCAGAGGAGTTTTCAGCCCAGTTTTGCGACAGACAAAACATAATAATTGATCCAAGAAGAAATTAATGAAAAGAGTGCCAAGAGGTTAAATAAGCTATCATTCTGACTGAACAGTATTTTATGGTGTTACTCGTATAGTATACCTCAACGAAGAAGGTGGAGCTCAGTCTGATCCAGCACGCCTCCACTGAAACAGCTGGCACGAAATATCAGATGGGCTTGTGAGCAGCTTCCTCTGGAGAGCTGTTACATAAGCACAGGAACTGTAAACAAGAAAAAAAGAGAAAGAAATGGAAAATTAACTAGATAAAAACTTCAAGGGAAAAAAAATTATATGCATCTACCTTTGTAATTCTAACCTAAACTAAAAAGGAAACCTGAGTTTCCCCTCAGCTATGTAAACTCTCTAATTTAAAAGAGCTTTTCACAGCAGATTTTTTTCCCCAGATTGGATCAGCTAGATGTTTCCTGGAAACATGGAGCAATTGGTAATGTTGACATCTCTACCTAGAAGTTTCTCTTCCCTCTCTAAATCACAATGCTAAGAACCCTAAGCCAAATGACTCCAGATACACGCCACAAAAAGAACAAAAAAAAAAAAAAAAAAAAGAGACACTGGGGAGTAGGTGAGCGCTTAGAGAACTCCAACTTTTATTTGGGTGCTTAAGAGGAACTGTCTCCTTTTCTATATGAGCTGGAGGCAGCTGAAAGACAGGACAGGAAAGGACAGGCTAGGATGCCCAGCTAGGAGACCAGAGCGCACTTCATGTTGTGTGGTACTTAAAACATGGAGGGGGAAAAGGGATATGGGGGGCAGGGCCCGCATCCTTGTTCAGTGGCCATCTCCTAATGCCTCATTGTGTGGGTCCAAAACAAGGCAGGCGGCAGAGGCTCAGCAGATGCAAACACCCAGGACAGATGCTACTACACCCTTCTCCTGCACCAGAGCGGGGAGCCTGCCCTCCTCCACCTCCACTGAGACACACCAGAAAGGCAAACCAAAGCCCAGTGCTCAGAAACACTACGCCCTTCTGAGCCTTGCAAGCTGGGAAAGCCTGGATAGGGAAGGAACTGCGCCTGGATATAGAAGGGCCTAAATCCAGATTTTGACCCAATGAATCTCCAGATCAGCTTCTGCCCAGCTCAGTTCCGTTTCCTACAGGAGATACTCATCTCATCTCACTTTGGGGGTCTGGGATATGATGTCTGCAGCTGAGGCAGCCCCCTTGGCTCCTGAAGACAGCGGAGAGAAATGGGCCATTTCAGGGCACACTTCATCTGGCCTATTCAAGACATACGTTTCCAGAGATGCTCTATACCACAGAAGTGTGTCCATTTCCCCAGATATCATTATGAATGGAGTCTAAAAACCTGGTTCAGAAGCAGGACCATATTTAGCTAACTGAATCCCAGCTTCTGATGGCTTCATTTCCAAGCAACATTCCCAAGGTGCCCACTTCCAGGTATGCTCAGAACAGGCTCCTCCAGTCTTAATAGCACTTCCCAATTCAGCATCTGTCAAATGAGGCTCTTCATTACGCATGGAGTTCAGACATTAAATTCAGAAGACTGTACTAGAAGGGCTAGAGTCAGCACTACAAAATACAACTCTTGTGCATCTAAGCTAGATTCTAAAGGGCACCTGACCACAGCAGCTCTGCCTTGTACCTGGCCCGTGCCGTGTGAGGGAAGACTAGTTTGAATGGCCAAGAAGAGATGGCTCAGCCCCAGACAGCTGATGAGGTTACTGTGCCCGAGTGTCCCCCTCGCCCTCCCTGTGGTGATATTTGAGCTGTTCATAAACCAGCTGCTGAACCACTGGCGTTATTTAGCACTTTAAGGGTGGGGTAAACAGCTAGAGGTGATAACCACATGAGCTGTCGCAAGCTGGCAGCAACACATAAATCAATCAGAGGCCCCAGGCACACTGAAATGGGATACACAGACAGCAGCAAACTAAGCAGGAAGCTGCTTAAGCTAGCCAGTGGAAACACAAAGACAAGTGCAGTATAAGATCACACACACACACACTTACAGACTCTGCAACCCAAGTGTCAGGGCATTCATAAATCTCAGCCTCAGTTTCCTGTTCTTACTCTGCTGAGAGATTTTTAACCTACATCTTCCAGCAGAATGTCAGCCACCAAGCTGCCACAGCGGGCTGCCAGTGTCCTGCCCGCTCCCCATATACACACACCTTTTTAAAAAAAAATATTTCACTTTCTAGATGTCTATTAGTCTCAACAGAGAGAGATCTACCTCTCTTTCCTCTGTAGTAAATGTCCTAAAATAGATTTTCTAGAAACTATTCTTTTTCTTACCCTCTGAATACTGCATAAGGAAAACACAGCAGGAGGGCATCAAGTACAAAAGCCTCAACCCTGGCTACTGTTACAGCACTCTCCTGGGTAAAAGATTTTTTTCATCCACCAAAACAGGTGGAAGATCTAAATCAAAATCTCCTGTCTGAAACGTAAGAACCTTAATGAACGGTTGATTCAACACCACAAAACAGGCCTTTTTATCATTAAATTGTATATATTCTCTACATATACTTTTTGCTGTAACCTCAAGTGGAACAGGAAAGAAAGGGGATGAGAACACCTTTCAGTTTTAAGCTGTGGGCTACAGACCCAGGGATTGATGTAGTCAGGACTCAGGCAGGTGGCACAAACTCAAGAATAGACCGATGGCTCCTATGGGAATTTCACTAGCAAAAACTAGCCCAGAAAGAACTGACACAGGAGGGAAGAAGGTATGTGGGAAGGCAGAGGAATGCCAGTGACACCTAGAGACATCCTTAAGTGCTAAAGAGGCATTTAAATGTAATTCCTCCCATTAACCTAGCCCACTAGCTCGGTGGTTCAATTGCCTGCTACGAATTGTGCTATGCTGCCAGAAAGCTGCATATCTGTGGGAACAGGTGTAGAATTTCAGCCATCACCTTCTCTGCACCGAGCACTTATTTTCTTGGGATGAAAGGAGCAGCTGCAATGGGCAGAAAAGTAAAAATATCATGCCTGTTTATACATTCTTTTCATAGAGTTTGGAGAGCACTTCCCCTCTCATGCTCAGCGCTGGCAGATAATGCGACTTCCCTCTAGAACCACATGCACTGTGTATACGGGTTGAGTCCAACATTAACCTACAGAGCCATTCTAAGTAAAAACACATTAAAGTGTACTTAAAAATAGAGTTGTAATCATGTACTGTACTCAGTGTGCTTAAATAGCGCACGTAACATAGTTTAGCGTAATAACCACTCGCTACTCAGGTTTCTAACACAAAGGAAGATATAGAATGGAATTACATTTCGGCCTGGAACTAATTCTGGAGTACAGCCAGTCCCATGCAATCCATAAAAATTCCTGTGTCAAAATGATGTGTCCTGTTGTCTTGATGCCTTCATCAAGATTTCTGAGTTTCTCATTTCTCTGATATCCTCCGCGTTAACAAACTTACACTGAACATACTTAATCTAACTGCACCACCACCACAGCTCTGTTCAGGAATCCACTCCTTTGCAACTTTTATATCAGCATATGCAGTAGCAAATGCTTTCTCTGTATAGCTAGTTCTCTTCTGTATAAATTGCAGAATCATTTGAAAAGGTAGTGAAAATGCAAATATTGCAAAAATTTCCCTTTCACCTACAACCACCTTAACAAGTCACATTCTCTACCTATAAGCCACTGATGAACTCAATACAATAAAGTAATACCTAGCTTTCTTGTAAATAATCCTAAATTACAGAGTTTGCAATAATCATATATGCCTTCAGAAATTAAATTAGCACCCCCTTGTTATATACTTAAGCTTCTGGGTGTCCATTCAGGTTTCCCATCTGAACTGAAATGAGATAATCAATTTTTTTGTTTTTCCATTTCCTTCAGTTATTTGCGTGGGAGAATCAGAATGACAGTATGCCAGAGTGTATAGAATAAAGGTAGGACACACAAGTGACCTGCACTTTCATAAAGTCTCTCCTAATCTTCTGAAAAGCCACTGAAAGAATGAAAAAACTAATCCACATTATAACATAGTAAACCTTCTTAAGATTATTAAGTAACCTCTGCACGCCTGGTGGGGTACAGGTTCCTCCTTCCTTCAGCTGTAAGCTCCAGCCAGCAGATGGTAGATGCTCTCGATCAGAAAAGCAGCAAAGTGCACCTGACAAGGGAGGAGTCTTGCCAGAGGATGCGTGCAATGACATATCTGCTTTCCCCTGGCTGGTGCACCAGCCAGTGGAGGATTTGATCCAGCAAGATAGGAATGCATGGTTAGAGACCTCCAGTTGTTAGAGACTGAATACATATGAGGCCTAAGATTTTTGAAGCCAAATTCCTATTAAAAACAATAGAAATTTGGGTGTACAAATCCCTTAGTCTCTGTCCAGCCAAAGCAATTCCTCTCCCCCCCGCCTCTAGCTGCTACCCATTGGTTAGCACTGCTGGTACAATTTTTTAGAAGGATTTCTTGCACAAAGAGAGACACTTATTAAAAACAGAAAAGAATGTGTTATGCCTCTGCAGCCAGAATCATAGTTTAAAAATCTGTGGGCCGGATTTTCCTGAATGCTCAAAATGATACAAAACAGTTATAAACCCATATGAGCCACCTAAGCTCAAGTATAATATGGCTGGTTTTCATCTCCAGTGATTCAAAGGAGGTATGTTTACTACTGCAACTGGCACAGCACACTTCCTGAACAGACAAATAAAATAAATAAATAATATTTTCATTAATATATTTTCCTCTTTAAACACTTTTACCCATTATTTATTGGTTCAGAGGCTATGATTCACTTTAGGATAACTTAATATAAAACCAAAGTATTTTCATCTTATTTTACAATTATCCTCTTTTGTTATAAATAGCCATCGAGCTGATGACTCAAGAGCAATACTCTTGAGATCCCTCTTCCGCCTTTCCATTTCACTTTATAGCTGGATTGACTAAAATACAAGGAGTATAGTTACCTTTTTTGAACTAACAAGGTGCAATTCTTGTCTCTGTCCAAGGTGAATTTCACCCCAGGAGGACCAGCAGCTTAGTGCATATTTGTGACCAGATCCTGAACTATTTGTACAAGCAGTTCTATTAGTTTCTATTTAAGTAATGTGACTTCAGTTAGATATTTGTGCATTTGCCAGGAGTTAAAGGGGGTGGAAATAAAGCAGCCATTTAAAAACTTTTTTAAAGTGGTTGGAGGACAAGTCAGCTAATGAGTATGTTTATTGCTCTTAAATAATTTGGAAAGCAAAGAGGGCCCATTTCAGTGTTGGAAAACCTGTGACTGAATAGACCAGACTACAGGTAAATTGCTGTGTTTTGGGTTTTTGGTTGTTTTTTGGGTTTTTTTGTCTGCTCCATTGATGACTATCATGGCAAGATTATTTCTTTTCTGTTACAATTCTTTCCAAGATGAACAAAGACATTCATTGTCAACCCAGTGTCATAGGGTGTTAGCTGCCTGCCTGCCAGAAGCACAAATCCATGATATTACAGACATACTGCCAAGCTTCAGCTAGTGATCCAGTCATTGCCCAATGCTGTTCGTAAGCTCTAATAAAACTGTCAGGTGTGACTCAGACCAGACTGACCAGAAGGGACTACTGGCTCTAGGGAAGGGCTGGGGGAAGCAGGGACACAGGTAGTATTCCGGCCAGCATTCCTAACGGAGGTGAAAAATAAAACACGTCAGACCGTTCTGTTTAGATCCACGTTTATGGCCCACAGGTTAAGTGAGAAACAGAAGATAGGATCTCAAATTTAGTAAGATTGTGACACATGTTGTACAGCACGCTCCTAAAGCTTTCATCAGTAAACCAGCAGAAGAAAGTTCTGCAAAAGACATTACTATATGACTCTTGGATGAAAACTGTGTTGTTATTGCTTTGTTTTGAAAAGATTGACTAAAGCCCAGTTAGAAGTAGAACAATGGAATATTAAGTCACACTTCAAATTTGCAGGTCATCCAGCTGTGAAGAGTAGAAAAACCTTCACAGGACAGGTTCAAAGAGTTGTCAATTAATCATTGCCTGTGAAATTGGTGAGATGAAATAAAAAGACAAGTTCTGCACCTCAGCAGGAAAATCAAATGCACAATTACAAAGCAGAGAAAAGCAAGTTAGCTACAGAACTGCAGAAAGATCTTAGATACTGAGTTAGCAGTATAATTCTCTTGCAAATATGGCATTTTATGAGAGGTAATCAGTCCACACCTTTTGGCAACAGTGATGCCTCAGATCAAAAATACAGTTCCATTTTTAACAATATGTTTCAAGATTTATGTAGACAATCTGAAGAGTCCAGAGAAGAGCAACAAAACAAACAAAAAGAACCCCACACCAGGTTGGAATATATGATCTAGGAAGAAAAGCTGAAAGATTTGGGTTTGTTTAGTCTAGAAAAGAGACTGAGGGAAGACATAAGTTTTCAAATATGCAAGATGATGTTCTAAATATGACAGTGATCAACTGTTCTTCATGCCCAGCAAGGTTAGAAGAATAGTTACGCTTACCATGTGGCAAAAGAAGATTTGTTAGCTATTAGGACGAAATAACTAACAAAAACATCCATACACTGGAACAGCTCACTGAGGCTGGTCATGGAATCCTCATCACTGGAGCCCATTATGGAAAGATTAGACAAATCACTGCCAAAAATAGTCTTTGGCTCAGCCACTAAACAGAAAGATGGACTGGTCGCCCAAGCTCCCTCCCATTCCTACACTTCTATGATTTACTAGGGAATATGCAGTTTCTTGCACAAGCCACTCTTTTTAGGGGTTTAACAAGTCACACTGACTAACATATTGCATACAAAACCCTCTATCCTGATGCCAAGTATTTCAAACTATTTAAAACTTTACCACTGTAAAAACTGTTATGTTCTAGCAGGAAAATCCAGGAAGTAGTACTCTGCAATATTATCGTACTAAGGGAAAAGCCAAGTCATTTCAAAAGACCTTTCAAAACCTCATGTGTGACCACAGGACAAGGTCAGAAAAGGCCAATGACATTTCTCTGTCAGAAGGTAAGAAAACCTCAACACAATTGGGATTGTCACAGTCTGACAAAAGCCAATACACAGCAGGGGCTGAAGGCTACATGGAAATGGATTCAACACACTGTTATAGCAGAAACTCTCCAGTGTCCAACACATCCTGAGTCTAAAAACTAACATCTAATAAGCTAATATGTCTCAGAAGCTTTCATCCTGAAGCTATCTGGGGATGCTTATAATACTGAATGCTGAATACTCAGAGGATCACATTAGAAAAGTGAATACTTATTGTTTGGATCAAACTATAATCAGTTCTTTGCACGAGCACACAGAAAGCACTTGTGGACTCTCAGCCCCATCAAAAAGCCCATTACAGACCCACAGACAAAGGCGTTGCTTCATACCATGCGTGGCACATCTACTACAGAGAACCCAACTCCTGTCTCAGACCTTATGCCATCAAGCAAAAACAAGAAAAAAGAAAGGAAGACTACTCCAAAAGAGTTGACAAGAATGAGAAGATAACATTAAAGCAAGCAGTACTACTGGCTATGGCAGGAAATACCCTTGGAAGAAGTAAGTGTGGTGACTCCACTCCACTCAGCTGTTGAAAGCATTAAGCCTAGAAAAGGCCTGCATAGACACAACAGCATACTGTTAAATTCTAGGACAAAAATTAAGTAAAGCTAAAATCTTTAACACTTGAGAGACATTATCATCTCCACAAAAGAGCCACTGGAATAGCTATGCTGATCTGATGAAGCCTAATTCAGAAAAGTGCTTAAGCTCCTAAGTCTCACAAACTTCAATGGTATCCAGGCAATCGGCAAATAGTCTTGGTCAGAAAGATTCTCCTGAGTTATTTTCCCTCAGAAGCATATTATGAAAGCATCTGAAGACAGCCTGGAAGAATGTGAGCTACCTGTAAGGTAGCTCTTAAAATTCATAAAAACAATAGCCAAGGCACTAGCAGAAGCTCAGTTTTCTTGCTGCAATTTTAATGCAAGTTTCTGCAAAACATCTTTCGTTTTAGGACATTTCTACATACAGATTCTGTTTTTCAGAGATCCCATTCCTGCATTCCTTGCAAACCCAAAACACCCGCTGACATCATTAGGCAATGCATTGGCATCAGAAACACGGGACTAAGCCAACAGAGGTTGCGGGTAGCCAAAACTGCACTGGAGACAGTTTGTCCCGGTTCGGTCAAACAGCTGGGTCACAAATTGTGAACCTCCTAGGGTCCTAGCAGACCCCACTCCCCATTACTGCTGGCAGCTCTCTGAGAAGCTGATCCACCCATGCTCAGTGCAGATGGCCGTGCTTTTTCCCTCCTCAACCCTCACAAGCTAGGACCCAGCAATCCCTTCTCCTACGCTTAGGGAAGAGCTATTCCCACTCCCTGGCCCAGCCCCACTCCCATGCTCCCTGGCCCCACTCCCGGAACCAATTCATATGCAATGGGCTACACGTCCTGCTGGTGGAGAAGGGCTAGGAGGGACTGTCTTGAAAAGATTTAAAATCTTATTAATGAATACAATACGAACTTCAAAGTCCTACTGGGGAGCAGTATTTGTGTAATGGCAAGAAAGAAAAACAAATGTATCTTGAATCCTGACACTACTAAAGGCAGCAGAGGGAAACACCCAGGGAGCCAGGATTTCAATCAACAATTGATTTGAGTACCCATTCTTGTAGTGGATGGAAGGAATCTGCTTGAGAGAAACATAGGAAAGGAAACTACAGATGGAAGGAAAACAGAGATCACAAAGGCAAAGGGCAAGGGCTGAAAAAAAGCCAGAGTGAATTATAACAAAAGCAGCTAAAACTTGAAGCCATGTTAGTTAAAAAGGGGAAAAAGCTTTGTTAGTATTAGCTAAATAGGCCTCCTGTGAAGAGTCAATGAGCCACTAATTTTCTGTTATTTGTACTTTGCTTGAAGAACCTTTCTCATCCTTTTACAACCTACCATATAACCCAATGTATATAAAGTGCAGGGAAGCTGCAGATTCAGGACTAACTCTGCTTTCAATCTGGCAAAAGAATTTTGACCATTAGCTTTCAGGGAGGGAGCAAATCCAGCCCTTGAAGCAAGAAGTCTCTTCTTCACATAATCAGGGTCTGTTGCCCCCATGCAGCTGACAAAAAAAGGTTAGCCACACCTCTGGTTCTGAACATGTTATGTACATATATCTACACATCTGACAAATCCCGATTCTTGGATTTAACGAGTCTCATCTGGCTATTTACCAGCGAAGGTTGCAGGGGTGTAACCCCTTGGACGAACCCTGGGGAAGATGAGGAATCACAAACGCAAAACTCTGTTCAGAAAACCCCTTTCACGTGGGGGGCCCACTGTAAAGCAAAATTCCTTTTCTATATTAAAGCTGGTAGTTCAAGATCAGATTGTAGAGTTGGTTTCTCTGGGCACAGTACAGCACCAGGCTTTCAACTAGAGCACAATCCTATCAAGTGAAGCAGAAACATAGAACCATGATTAATATTTTCTTTACTTTTCAGGTAATAATATTATACAGGAAGGCAATATCAGTATGACTAATATATTTAAATTAGTCTATTATAGGTCTGAGTTTTCTTTCTGCAAAACTGCAACTGAAAGCCAGGGACCAACTCTTGGTAATACTTTTTGTTTTCCCAGACAGCATTTAACTAGCACAAACCCTTCCTCAGACTTCCCGTCAGTCTCCTCAGATACTGGACGATGTTCAGAGATCGAACCCTCTGGACTACAGACATCATCTGCTGGGAGAAATCCCATGTTGTACTTTTCCTCCTATTTGACTGCTATGCAATTCAGCATCTTCTGCTACTCATTCTCTCCTCTCTGTCCTTAAGGACATTCATTTCCCTGCTTCTGTAGAGCCAGTGTACAGATACTCCAAAGAAAGAGGCCAAGGGCTCTAAACACTCTCCAATTTTCTCCATTGTACTGTTTGGCACATAAGAAAAACAACTTTTGACACTGAGTGTTTTTCAGTATGATGGGGAGAAAAGATCTGAAACTACATTTCCCATCAGGCATCACAACTTGATTTTGATGGTTCTGAAGACAGTATCATTAGTTAGCCAGTAAATTACTCTACTCAGGTTATAATAACCATTATTACAAGTGCATCAAAAATAATCACCTGAAAACTAACTAAACATAAAATCTTTACACACAAAAAAAAAAAGAAACCAAAATCAGCAAAAGTATTATCATACGTCAGCAGCCTTTTTCTGCACAGTTTTCTATGAATATATTTGATGCTTGATTTCCCATTTCAAGAACATTTTTTTTTCTTCATTGCTATATTCACTTGCAACTGAGGAATGTGAAATAGTTCCTCAAACCTCCTTGAAGTCTACAATGAATTGTGTAGCCAGACCAGATTGTTTCAAGCTTAGCTTTTAACCTTACACTTGGCTTTGGAAAAAAAAAAATAATAAAAAAAAAAACCACCTAAAAAAAACACAAACCAAAACAAACCAAAACACCAAACAGTGTTTTCTTCAATCTTTTGTTTAATTTCACAGAATTTCCAGGAACATGTAAGCCACATATCAAAACTTTGTAATTTAAAGTCCCATTTTGGGATCTGGAAGAATCTGCAGTTAATATTCATTGCAATTACAATACTTTATCATGCAGTGGAATCTGTGTTCAGTGGCATAAGAATATGGGTTTAGTTTAAGAGAACTTTTACATAGATTAAGGCAAAATGTTCATGAAGTATTTGACATTCAGAGGAAAATGGTTTTTGAATGAAGCAATAAATATAAAATTTCACCACCTCCTTTGACAGCGTATCAAATTCACCTTTGGCATCCATGACCAAGTCTGTAGCAATTCCATTGATGCCAATGGAATGAAGCTGCTGTAGAAACACTTGGGGCAGTCCTATGCCTTTTGAAATCAGTAGCAAAATTCGGACTGACTTTAGATCCCATACGTGTAGCTCACAGGCACAAAACTGCTCTTGGTTGGCCTACTAACCTTCGTGACTTCACACATGCTACGTTTCCCATTTGAAGTTTCTGAGGTAAACCCTCTGTGCTGTTGAAGGTTCCTGGCCTAAGGTATCATTTTCTTTGTTTACTGTCTGGCTGCATAGATGTCTGGCACAGATTTCAAAGTACAGTAGCTCAAAAATGTGCTCGGTGCATATGTGCATAGACTCTGTAGTGGATTGCATCACACATCCTGCATCCGAAACTAAAATCACGTAGCTAGTGTTCTCTGTATTATTCATGGTTTGCATAAAGCAGGTAATAAAATGCAGCCGTATCAGTAGCATGGCTTAGTAGTTTAACATCATCAACTAAAGTGGATTTACTCTAGAATGGCATCAAGTAAATGAGTTCAGGATATTTTTCTTTATGCGTGCAAGAAAGAAACACAAAATACTCTGAGAGATCAGCATTGTTCACCTAATCCAGTTTCCATCTGTGCCAACATTCACAGCACATACAAGAAATTCTATACTGTTTGGTTACTGAATTACATTTCCTCCAGTTTTGCAGGACACGACACAGACAAACGTTCCAAACAAATTCAAAAGCACATTAAGAAGTACCAACTTAGTCTCAACAAAACAAGTGTCTTAGAGCAGTAAGAAAACTGTTCTATAAGGTTCCAGGCAGGTCGTTTACTGTATTGGCTGGACTGGATTACACTGAACTTGCTGAAGTCAAGCAATTAAGCAATATTTAGTTTACGTAACCTAGTGATACAGAATCACACTTAAACTGCCCCAGTGAACCAAGACAGCAATGGGAAAACGCAGTGAGTTAGATTGCAGCCCGCCTTTTATATATCCTTCTCTGTCCAGCTTCAGGGGAACATTATAATTACTCCTGTCACCACAGTTTTTTTCAGGTTTTATTGCAGATTTTGTACTCCAGGCTACCATTACTTTACTAGCAGCCCTTCTAAAAGGGGTGATGCAGCCACAGCACAGCGGCAGTACTGGAGTCACAGTGAATCCAGAGTTGTGATAAACCCTCGGGACTGGTGTCCCTTCTCAGGCCTTGAATTTCTCACAGGTCATGGATGTTGGCCATTTAGATACAGTGAGAGGCAAGTTCTGGCTTGTTTGTTCCAGGCTAAACATGACAAACAGAGAAACTTCAAAGTCTTGGGAGGAACAAGCATTTCCTCCTTTACTCTGGACAGGAAGCACTGCTCTAACAAGAAAAATCTGAAAACAAGGCTAAAATCTGGCTTTTATCCACTCCCAGTGGAATCAAAAACATTATACAGTTTAAATAGCTGAATAAATTTCTTCCAATCAATTAATATCAACAACCTTGATCTTAAAGTATTACCTCATCATAGGTTATTATTACTGTAATTCAAGGACAGGCAAAAATCTGGTGTAACTTTCCATAATCTCTACTGCACATCTGAGGTTTAACAGAAACACAGTATGTGTTTGTGAGCGAACAAGCATGGATTTCTGCAGGTAGGAGGGTTATTAGTGTTCAGTTTCCTATGTTTTTTGATCAGCTGATCCTAGAGAGTATTTCTAAAGCTTGCAGTCCAATTCTGGCTCCAAAACATAGCCAGCTTGCCTTTGCTGTTTGGCAAGAAACAGCAAAATTGTGTTAACAGTTTTTTTCAAGAATACATGTTAGTAACTGCCAAATGACAGTTGTAATGACCCCGATGTGCTTCTCCCCTTAGGGCATTTTTGTTTAGAACCCAGTTGCCACCCAAGCAGCAAAAAAACCACTCTTTGCCATGAACTCTCCCATCACCCTGAGCTTTCTCCACCACCACCAGCACTATACCTTGTGAGAGTAAAGTAAGAAGCCACCTCCTGCCTAACAAAGAGCTGTTCCCACCTGGGCTATAGGCACCAGAGCATGCATTAAAGGCTCGAAGCTCAGCCTGCTGAAATCCAAGGAGTCTTTCCATTGACTTCAACAGGCTTTTGGTCAGGTCCTGAGAGTCTATTAATATGCAGTCACTCATTTTTCCCTTGTTTATGTGAAGAACCATTTCTCTGAAATCCAGGCAGAAAGACTCTAATATTTTCAGTATTGTATCAGGGCAATGGTTTAATCATAAATTAAATTAAGACGTGCCACTGTCTGCAGCCAAAAGACAGAGGCTAACTCTGACATACCACCTGTGCACTGCCTCTCTGGCTCAGCATTGACCTTGGTTGACAGGAACATGTGCCTGAAAATTGCACCCAAGAGGAAACTCATCACAAAATGAACAAGCACAGTAGAATGATAAACACCCACACTGCACAAGAAAGCTGCCAAACCCTCACAGCAGCCAGGACTCTTAACTGCATCTGGAAGGAAATATGCATGTACCAAAAGAATGGATGTGTGTATACACGCACATGTACATATGCTTTTATACACAGTTTCTTGCTCCCCTTTGTGCCTGGAGTGCCATGTTTCATTTTATAATAAAATGTCTGCATAAAAATATCTTTCTGCTCACTTATGATAGAGACAAGTAAGATTATTAGTTTCCCCAGAGGGTTATGATGTCTTGCAGTGATTTAATCCTACTGATCCATTCATATACATTTTTCCCCTTAACAAGATAACTGATGTGTTTAGCTCTGAGTAGCTAGGATTTCCTTCTAATAATTTATGATTACATGCTCCCACAAGATCATCAAAGCTGTGAGAAGGCCATAAAAACCACATTTGGTAAGAAACTAATCTAACTGTGTTTCCTCTTAACTAATGGAAGAAACAATGAGTTTTAGATGTTACACGGATGACTTTCTTACACATGTGGTCTTACACAATATTCCTGCTGTGGAAGTCTACGATTGGCAGACATCTTCAAACACAAACTGAAAGCCAAAACAGTCTTTACGTGCTCAAATCTGTTCACAGGCACAGGTACTTGCACGAGGAGAACACAATGCATTCATGCAGAAATCACTTAAACCATGAAAGATCAGATGCATTCAGTGTTAACACTCCCAGAGAAACCCTTTCTGCAAAAAACGTTTGAAATAGAAGAAAGCAAGAATTGCTTTCAGTCTTTGTTGGCATACTAGGTTGTTTCTCCATCATCTTTCATCTAAAATATTTGCCATCTCCTGCCATCTGCAGACATCCATAAACCAAGATCTGTGAAGTGCAAGTCATGGGGGCAACAAAAGGAGTTGAAGGTGCTCGGTTCCACAGCATGGAAAGTGTACTTGTAGAAACACAAGCAAGACTGCAAGATTTTTTTTCTGTGTTTGCATGTCAGTTAGAGGAGGTCTGTATCGCTCATATATGAAGGAGACAAGGAAAGGAGTTGCATCTCTGGTGAAATGTATGGAGGATATTCAGCATTAAGGATAGGTGCACTTGCAATTTGCCTGTAAAAATGTCTGATAAAACTGCTTCAATTTTGAAGGCCAAATCTGACACCTCTTAGGTAGCTTTCACACTGCAAGTGCCAGCTCTGCTTAAGATGTGTGAAACCCTTGGTGTGGCTAGAAAAAGCTGTGGATCAGATCAAGCTGCAGATCCTGCAGGGTGCTGAGCCACTACAGCTCCCTCATAATCACTGGTGGGGTGCATTCTTCCTGCTTTTACCCACATGTGTGCATTACAGCATTTAGTCATGTAAATAAGGGAAGAAACAGTGGTGAGGATGCATGGTTTTGTTTTTGTTTCAAAGACTGTGCCTGCAGACTTGCCAAAGCCAGATGCTGTAACTCTGCATAGTGTTACTCTGCAAGATGGGCCAGAATCTTCCAGACTCTGGGTGTGGTGGGTGCGAGGCCGCTTCATTAGCTGTTTGAAGCTGCGTGGGTAGTTTCCATTGTGGTCTAGCAGCCATGCAGGACACACCCAAACAAGCTGGGTAAACTGCATACAGGAATTAGCCCACACTAAATTCCATGCTTCCACAGCTGGATTGCTACCCATATCCCAGCAAGCTAGCTGAAAGCGAAGTAGGTACATCTCCAGCGCAAGGAGACAGATGAAATATTCAACGGGAGCCCCTGCTTTCTGCTTCCTACAGCACAGAACAGTACCCTGATGCTGGAGAACAAGGTGTGAAATAAAGGCGACTTTAGTGAGAATCAGGAGGCAGATCTGCTCAGTGGAGAGTCCCAAAGTAGGAAAACACCAAGCTTCCATGGTTTCAACCACTAAGCTGGAAGTCTGGAAACCCTGACCTTAAAAGAAGTGACTTCCCACTGAGAGTACAGAAAACATGGAAATCCCAGTAATTTCCAGCCTTTCCAGACTTTCCATTCACCTACCAGTAAATGCCAGCTGAGAGCTTGGAAGACCTGCAACAGTCTTCCAAGCAGCCCAGAGAGCAGGGCTTCCAGAGCACCACCAATCCCATATAGCCCCACAACTGCCCTACAGAGCTGATAGTCAGTCACCTGTCAAATACCATTTTCACTGAGAAGCTGCAGGAACAAGGAAGCACATTTATTTCAGAAATTAGATGCTTGTTGTTTCCAGAACGAAATTATCTCAAAATTTCTGGTTGGCAGAAAAAGTTATTTTTATTTCCCAGATCAATTTGGACCAAAACGCCATACCCCCAAAAAAGTAAGGAAAACAAGACTTCCCATGAACCAGATATTCTGTTCTTCGGCCAATTTAAATCAGGAAAAAAGCAGAAGGCAGAAAAGGAGGCAGGAATATGTTAATCAGTGTAAGTCTTCGTGAGACCTTTATATGGCGAGACTTGTTTCTATGTAACCAGGGATGGCGATACTAGAAGGAACAACCACAATTTCTTATCTAAACCTTTATAAGCTCAGATCAAATTACCAAGGCTTAACAAGTTACACATCCACCGAACCAAGCGGTCTTTGTACACCCTCAGCCCTTAAGCAGCGCAAGACAACGTGGTTTAACATAATCATTTTTGTTACAGGATAAACCAAGTTTCATTGCCTTAAATATGCCACAGCCTAATTGTATACATACTTACCCCATTTCACCTAGAGAATCACAGAATATCTTGAGTTAGAAGGGACCTGACACATAGTGCCTCATTGAAAGAGGCAATAATTGACTTGCAGTACTATTGCTTTGCTGCTCTACTGCAACACCATTAGAGTGTATCAGTTACAAGTCTTATACAACAAGCAGGAGCAGCAGCTGTTACTCTACCAGTTACTAATTAACTGAACTAATTAACTAATAATTAATTACCTTCTAGTGCTACTTACCCAACTGTTTCAGACCAAGCTTATGCCTGAACCTTTTGAGAAATCTCTTCCAACCACAAAATGGGCCACAGATCACTATCTGAGCACATCACTCCTTTTAACGTAAGGATGTGCTGCTGTGCCCAGTTTACAGATTCAGAAGGGAGTCATATTAACTAGTCCAAAAGTCATGCAGGAAATCTGTGGTTTAACAAAGTCTCAAATACAACAGACCCCTATACCCCTTTTACACACCTGAAGGTCCTCAATGATCTGTCCCTTGAGACTACAGGCTGTCTCAGTTTCCCAAGTCAGCTGTCAGGAGTATTAGCTTATAATCATTGAGAATAATGAGATTGCTCCTATTGCTGTCAACTGGAGCTTTGCAATTAATTTTAACAGGAACAGGCTCATTAGCTTCAGATTAAAGATGCCACAGTGCTGCTCTCATATTGCAAACAGAGCAGTAGGTTTGTTAGTAGTTAGAGGGACTGTGCATGTAATAGAAGCATACATATCTACAATATGTATGTTGTTGAAACAACGACAGGTTTTATTTCTGTAGCCACAGAACAACCTACAGAACCATGAAGCATCCTGCATCTAACTTCTGCCTTGTTTACCTTCTCAAGGTCTCCATTAACTTATCTCTTAGTCCATAACATTGCCAGTCTGATGTAGTTTTCAAACTGCCACCGTTTAAAAGGAAAAATTAGCCTACATCTATGGAAATTTTTCTATTCTTTTACCCTAAAATAGAGACTGGAGGAAAAGCTGTTCCAACACTAAGGTAAATATACATGAGCACTAGCTGACGCTCCTACAGGACTGTCAAACTGAAGGATCAAATATCCCATGATTTGCCATGATTAAGGACATACCCGCTTCCCAGCATGTGCTTAAGTTTTGCCAAGTCGTGAGACAGCAAACTTTAAATCTGTAACATGACTGATAGAAGTGTTATTTTTTAAAGGTTTAAAATGTTTTAGCACTAAATATTAAGTCGCTCAGAGATTGGAATATGTATGGGATCAATTTTGCACCACATTTCATCAGTCTTTTATACTGTGAAAACCAGTGGCATTACTCTGGCTTAAAACCAGTGCAATGGAATGGAGACTCATGCCTGTGGTCACTAACATGACCTAGCTGTATATACAAAAGGATATGGGAAAAAAAAATATTAAGAAAGGGTGTCAAAGCTCAAACATGTCCTAAAATGACTTTCCAGTGTAACACTATGTAAAGTCAATATTGTGCTTTGATAAACACTTTGGTAGCATTAGCTGGACATGGTCTACGAGTCCCACTTTTGATTCATCATTGGGACTACAGAATTTAAGTCCAAGTCAACAACAGAAAGTTGCACCACCTTGCCACCAAACTGTGGTGGTGCCAGCAGTAGGCCAAACTGTTTGCGTGGCATAAAGAGGTCACATGCCATCCAACGTTACAGATGGAAGTGGATTCCAGCAAAAACTCTGACATGACCCTAGCTGTTAGGCTGCGCTGTCTCCATTTCAATTCTCTCTCAGACAGTTTCTTGCTGAATCCAAGACTGTCTTTTGAGTTTTGCCCTTGGTTTATGTTCTTATAATAATTACACACAGTAAATGTCAGAGAAGATTCATGAAGGCCATGAGGAGATAGGCCAAGCAGTACAGAAGAAATTTCTGTGCTAGACAAAGCTATCAGACACAACTCATGAAGGATTGTAGTCTGGAGAAAAATGGCTTGGCAAGTAAAAATGAAGGCCATAAAGTCACAGCCTTCACTGAGAAAATTCATTTAAATCAACCAAACATGAGAAGGTCCATACTGCTGTTTGCTCCTTTGGGTTTGTTTTTCTCAGTTTAGAATCAGATCTTCCTTTGAGCTCTTTCTGCCAAACTCTTGACAAGTTTCATTTTGAAAACTGACAACGAGGAAGCTTTTAACTGTTTTTATATTAATCTACTTCAAACTCATTTTTATCTAGCTACAGGCAGGGCTTAATCAACTACAGGTTCTTTCTCTAAAGCAGGCCTCAGCTCAACTTAACCACAGTTTACACTGTGGCCTACATTACTGAATTCCAATGGCATTTAACTTTTCAAGGTCTTTCTTTAGAGTGGTAACACTGAGCTTTACATGATACACAGACAAGGGCTTAGGAAATGCCAGCTGGTTACTCCTGAAAGGATTCACTGATAGACTCCACCACCACTAATGGAAAACTGAAGGATGCACTTAGCCAGAACGATGTCAGATGTTAGGCTTTCTCACTACCCATCACACACACACACACACTAACACTTTCATGCTTACTGGGAAGCTCCTGGAAGAGCCCAATTTTGCATTCCCTGCAACCTCCCAAATTCCCCTGGATTTCACTGACAATTTTGAGTTGCACAAGCATAATTCCCTCTCCAACTAGTAACGTCTGCCAGAGCCACAAAAGGCATGACTCTCCTACAACTGTTAGCCAGAAGATTTAGCCTTTTTGAGCTCAAATTGTCAAGCTATCCTCTAGCTCTGGTAGTTCCAGGTTCAATTCCTGGTAATGATTAGGACAACGGTTACTTCACGGAGAACACAGAATCCATCTCCAAGTACTTCAAAAATCCTCAATATGGAAGGAAACCTTTAGTTTTATTTTAGTAGGCATAAATATACCGCCATACTATCTCAGGATATGACTGGGAAAAGCATTGAAAACTGATTTGTAATAGGAGATGCAGATTAATAATAAATGGTTACATAACACAAAATGGCACATAGTATTAGGAATCATTAACTGCAATAAAAAACAGATGTCACTCTGTCTGTAACAACCCTGCAAAATTCGACTTGCCTGTTACCTCTGGGATATTTTTTTACATATACACTTACATGTTAAAATTTGCAATTTCCATGGCAAAGACGAGACAAGGAGCTTTTATGTCTCAGCTTATGAGGTTTGATAATAATTTTCTAAAGTTGCCTAGGATAGAACACAAGAACTGCAAGCAGCTGACTCAAAGAATCACATAATATTATCTGTGTATGTATTTACAGCTTGTGTTTAGGAGGAAAAACACATTCAGTGAGAGAATGACATCTTTTCAAGGATTTAAACAAAAACACAAAAAAATCAGAGTGGAATTAGGGCTTACAAGCAGGAAGATATACAGCGATAATTGCATAAGAGCCTCCCTGCAAGGCTTTCTCTCCGCCACCTTTAAAAGGCATGCCGAAAAAAATACAACAGGTCACTCCTAAACATGATTTGGTTAGTAGGAAGCAAATGCCGGTAGAAAAACAGGCAATGGCTATTTCCCTGTATCACAACAGGAATAATTATTACCTTTTCTCTAAATTTAGCAGCTTTCTTGTATACCCTTTCTACAAAAATCTTGACTATACTTCCAAGTTATAATATTAACCAAATAAATCTGATTTTCTGTATTGACTTGAGGAAGCTCACTATATGAGCACATACTCTTTTCTACACTGTAGCCTAACACAGAAACTGTTTAAAATCTCAACTCTGAAAAAACTTCAGAAAGAGCTTGATTTGAATTTTCCCTGCAGTCAGTGGGACGTGCTTATCTATATTTATATGTTTGGCAGCTCCGGACCCAAAAGAGCTACAGCAGGTTCCTCTCTCCCTGTGCACATTGAGGTCTTTTCAAATCCCACCAACCATTTAGGGAACTCCAGCTCTCAGCTAAATAAAATGCTTAAAATAATCTGAAGTGCACAGCCTAGCCAACTCCTGCCCTGTGAACGTATTTTCTGCCAAAGGGCATCAAAAGTCTTCGACGCATTGTAAAGTAGTAGAGAACTTCCTACCCTTTGGAAAAAATGAAGGCCAGTCCATGTGTTCACTTGGACTCACACTATCAATTGCTTGTTCCTACCTCCACAAAACCCAATCAAACTTGTATTAAGGGCCTCATACCATGTTGTAGGTCCACGCAAACCCCTCCACTCCTGTAGAACAAACCTCAGCATGTCAACTGGTGACAATCCTTGTTGTCGGGAGCAGTAAAAATCTACATATTTACTTTTTTAATCAAGCTGAAATTTATAATCTAAAGCAATAGGATGACTTGGCTTCTGTCTGCCTAGAGAAGAAAGTGCAAGCTGTTGCAGAAAAAATAACATTTACTGATGATATACAAATTTTAAGAGAGACAAGTGTGAACAAACAAAAGCTGTTTCATCAAATTCCATAATAGAGATATGCAAAGGAAATGCCAATATACATTACATTAACAAGATGCAGTTACTGGCAGGTACTTAACCCTTCCAAAATCAGTGATGCTGGAAACCATGAGGCTGGATTTCCTCATTTGCTTGCACAGTACATTCTGTTTGGTCTATCATGGGAAAATCCCCTTTTGCTCAACTCCATAGTTTATTTTGGTGCAAAATTCCCCTCAAACAGAGTGATGTGACCACCTGACCTAAGCCGTAGTGTAGTAACACACATACATACTACTCTTTCTCCTACGGCACCTTTTGCAATGTATGCTGTCCACACGCCAAAAGCTCTTTCACTGATAGATTGTTTATTGGGAAATTAGATAAACTGGCCAACTATGCGTACCAATTAAAGGTAAAACACTGATAAAAGCTGGCTAGAGGAACAGACAGGCAGGGATTTATAATGAGAGAGAGCAAGCTTGATGTAGGGAAGAGCAGGAAAAAAGATAAAAATGCTTTTTGTAAATTAGACCAATTCAACTGGTGTATGCATACATCAGGTATTTACATGTCACCATGATAACCATAGGATCCACCAAGGAACAGTATTCCTGTAGGAGCAGAGGCCCGAACAGTCCAACAGTTTTGCATAGGGCCCTGCTGAGAAGACTGGCCAGGAAAGGTCTTAGCCGAGACACACCCCCCTCCCCACACACAAAACCTGCAGGCTGTAACGCTCTCCCTGGCAGAGCCGAGACACTTGCAAAGTGAGATGACAGCTGGGCATGGTTTTGTGGAGCCTAGCAAGGCCCACACAGGGCACTTGTGTGCCTACATCCCTTTGCAGACCTATCTGCTAGAATCTTACTCAAGTTTACACAGGCCATCTGTGTAACAGCCCAAGTGACAACGCTGGTGCACCACCGCCCACCACACCAGTCGCTGAACAACAACGCCGTCTCGCTCTTTTCGACCGCCTTCTGCCACAGCTCTCTCCACTATAAGCCACTGATTTGGAAACAAAAATCCGTGCAGGGCCATTTCTCATGGAAAGCAGAATTAAACATCCTGGGCACCAAGCTGAAAGGGAGTGGGGGTCTGAGAGGCAGATGCCCCAGCAGGAACAAACTGGGTAGAAAGCCGCTGCCTCAAGTGCATTTTGAAAAGCTTACATATTGCACGATTCCCTAGCTACTCCACACTGCGCTTCTGTACACTGCACTATATAATCTCCCAGTGCAGTAGGTGGGCTGGCTATTTTTAAAGTGCTTTGGATGAGTTTAGGCTGATTATCATGCCTCTTTGAGAGACTGAGTTTTGCCTCAGAAATAAATACATCTGGCAAAAGAAAACAAAGTCAGGCTTTATATAAAATTTACAGTGAACATAAAATTAAGTCTAAGTACAAGACAAATCATTTTGATAAGTGGTTAATAAGTTAATAAAGATACTATTCATCAACCCACTGGAGCTGAACATTATAGTGATTTATAATTCTCTGGAATGTTTTTTACTGGTGTATTTATAACTGCTTACACCACATGGTCCTCACATGGCTAACAAGCTCTGCAGGAGCTGTTTGTTATTTAGGAAAAACACATTAATGAAATCTTCACATAAAGTGACGAGACAATATATTGTAAGATACTACATTTTATAATCCATACATGAAAAAAAGTAGTTACCAGACCATTCTTTAAGTAACTGTTAACATATTAAGCCAGCAGCAGTGGTTCATGAATATTAAATAAACAAGAAAGTAAAGGCTTGCAATAGAAAACTCTTCTATTGCTGTCAAAAGTGGAACCTAGTGAGCTACAAGGCACTAAGAAATGCATGCTGCTGAATCCATTCTCAGGTTAAAGAGTTTGAAGCTCAGCCTCGGAAAGGGTTTGGATAATAAAGCATCTCATTAATTGTTCCTGGCAAAGGTGAGAGAAGGTTGTGCTACGCACTCTCTGTGTGCTTTGTCGTGTAGCTGGTAACAGTGCTGCTCTCTGCTAGGCCCAAGTGGCTACAGGAGGACCTCACCGCTCCCTAAGGCAGGCACTCAGCATTCAGGTGGCACTCACAGCGGCTGCAAGAGAAGGGTTATGAACTCTTGCACTTCCACAACTCAATTTCAAACAGACTTTCAGTGCCAAGAGTCTTGCACAAAAGCTTGGTTACAGATTAGGAAAATGAATAGGAAAATAATGCAGTTGCTCCCGTGTCAAAATTTAACTGAACTCTACATATATCCCCAAGGTCCTACAATTCACATCCAAACACAGACTTAGACACATAGGAATAAGGCAATTTTAAGACAGAGAGAATTTCTAGAAGAGCATTGTTTGAGCTTTATTGACTCTATTGACTTTGTTGTGATTTAGAAAGACAAACTAAATGGCCAAATTATCCTGGAAAGCATCAGACGCTTTTTCACAAGTGACTGTGATCTGGTTAGCAGGACACAAGAGTGGACTCTGCACAGCTATACTGCATGCACCCTCTGGGTCTGAACTCGGGGCTTGGCCCAACAGACTTACTGCTCCTGTGTACAGATTCAGATATTTACTGTCCTCCTTGTGTCTCCCTCTCTTCTTTTCAGACCAAACACTAGCTGTATGAACAGTTTTCCCCAGTTTCATCTAGACAGCTTGACTTTGAACTGGAACAGAGCAGGGGAGACCTCCTTGCGCAGCATCCCCCAAGCTTTACTCATACAGCAACTTCTGTCACCACCTCTTTGCACTAAATAGAGACCCCTGAACAAACTCACCTTCGTACACTAGCTCACCCCAGGAGCCCGGGGAGGCTGCAGAATCATCAGTAAGAAAACCCATAGCCCACGGTCTGACAAACTGTGTGGACCAGTAAGTTACGACACAAGCCCAACTGAAGTTTGAACAAAGTGCAGCTACAGACAACCCCTCTGTTCTGTTCCTGGATCAGATAATGAGATGTTTGTGATTCTGGACACTTTGTTTGTTTTGCATCTCTTTCTGAGACCCTCTTTGTCTGACCTGTGTGTACTCCCACAAGGTGTACCTGGACATATTTCTCACAATGAGTGCTACATCAGTGATTTAGTGCATTAGAGAGCTGCTTTTTAACTTCAGATTTACCCTTGTACTTGGAGTCCTCCGGCATGTACTTCAATGCACCACTGGTACATAGTAAGCCGTTTTCCTCATGGTGGATCCAAGGGTGATGTTGCAGGGTACCATCTAAAGCACCTCACTTGCAATGTGAGTGGTCCAGCACTGCTTCTCCTCTACACACACACGGCGCATCCCTAAGACCTGCAGCCGCTGATAAAGGTGCAATGCTGACCCACAGTTCCAGAACCACAAGGGATCATGCCCAGCCAAACCCCTCTTTGCATCACAAATACAGTCTATATGTTTATACAGTGCTTGGAGCATTCTGATACAATTCTGTATCATTTTGCAGAGTTGCAAAGTCCTCCAGGACTGCAGAAAATCTCTGGAGAAATGGAAAAGAGCAGAATGGGAGGTAGAAAAATAGAAAAATTACTGGCGGTCGTCTGTGAACTTCATGAACCTATTACAGAAACCCCAGATGCAAAATGCAATATAGAGCTAAATTCCAGCACCCATTACTCACCCTGCTTTTGCAACATGAGTAAGTCATGCACGGAATAAGATACTGCCCTGCATGAGACATCCAGTATAACCTGGACCACACTGCATGAGGGATTTTCTGTCCCAAAAGCACAGAAAAAATAAGTGGAAAAAAAAGTAGAAAAAGATGACAAAATGTGTAAGTTTAGGTCAACAAATTATCCAAAAGACAACGTATGAGTTGCAGTTACACATATATACCCTGAACTCTGATTTCAGAGTAGATACACATACCATGTTCTTGTCAGGCACTTGCCTACGGGTAGATGATTTTGCTGGGCATTAAATACCCTCTGAGGGGGAGGAGGGAGGTCAGATATTTTTTATCATCCTTAAACTTAATCAAATTTCTTTCCAACTTTGTTCTAGCTCCAGCTTAGTTTCATCCAAGATTCCCTCTAAATGTACCCGACCCAACATGTGGGCTAGGCAGGCTTTAGGAAAAGGAAAGAAACAAATTAAGAGATTGCCTCTTGCTTTTTCGTTCTCTCTCTACTTCTTCAATCTTTCACTGTTGCACATAGATTGAAAGTTGCTTTCCCGCAGAGAAATGCAGGGCATGTTAAATAAGGGGCCATTTAATCAAACCACAATCTCTGAACACTGCTTTCTGCATGGTCAATGGTCCAGTCTCTTCCTGTCCCATGCCACCACCAGTCACTCTGTTGCAAAGCCTCACATTTCCTATCTTCCTTCTCTGCTCTCCAAACACCCTCTCCTTCCCCTTTTCCTCTTTCACTTGCTTCTTTTGCTCCTCCTATATGCACAATGACATACCACTGTGCTATCATACTCCAACTCTCGAAATTTTGTATCAAAATTAAAAAGCCAAGTAACCATGACTGATGATAGAGGAGGTAGGACTTCAAGCACCATGCACTAAGGAAGCAAAAATGTCTATACTGGGCTAATGCAACCTCTTCTGTGCTGACAACAAGCGAGCACTTACGAAAAAAAAAAAAGTGAAAACATCAGGTTAGGGATTGCTCCAAACAATGTAAGTCCTTACAATTTTTGTCTTTTAGTGGTCTGGGGATTTCCAGTGTGGCAGCAGGCATCCAGACTACTATACTCTGTATCTATACATTCATTTCCTCAATTAATTTTTCAGCACCCTCTCATTCTTGTATTTGTGAGAAAGTGATTTGTCACAGCACTAGCAAAACTAGCCAGCTGCAACAAGGCTTTTACCATCCCATACCAGGGTAACTTCAATAAGTAGTTGTCACACCTTGCCCCAACACAGCCACCAATGCCCCACAAGGTTTCTACAGTTCATCTACTGTCCATGCTGACTCTTCAGGCTAGTCAACCCTGCTTCTTAGAGCTATTTAACTACTTAGCAGGAACCAGCCACAGCTGCACCTTATCCACATCAGCCAACCCACCGCCACTGAAGCCAGCCCACAGCTGTATGTTATCAATGCTAATTAACCCAACTTCATTCCTCTACAGTGATTAATTGCTGTTTGAATCTTTTTACAGAACTAATACGCAGTGCTTCCACTAGCATCCTGTATGACTGCTGCCATGCTACATCCAGTCCATATAGCCATAAAGCTTTGTTTCACATCCAATCAGTAATCGCAGGCTGGTATTATCCTCCACAATCAAAACAAAACAACTATTGTTATATCACATCTGTTTTCTAGCTTCCAGCAAGTGTTTAAGAGCAGCTCTGGAACCATACACGTTTCACAAAATACCTTTTCCAATTCATCACACTGTAGTGCCAGTGGTCATATAGCGCAAATTAACTCGTAGGTTTTTGGATGTAAGCCTGACAGCAAATGCCAGCCCCTGATTTTCCACAGCCCAGAGTACACACATTCACAAACAGTTGTAACACTTACAATAACACTTTGTTAAATGCCAAATCTAAAAAGAGGGTTCATGTTGCCTTAAGAAGATAGATGAACAAGGTAGTCGCTGTAGTAGTGTTAGCCTACTTTTCAAGAGTTACTGGACAACATGATATATTCATAAGCAGAACACAGCTCATACGCAACTCAGGAAACATGATTTTCAAGATTCAACAAATTTGAATAAAACCCCTTAGGGTCCTTTCAGGTTTTGTTGACAATTTTTCAAGAATTTGTGTAGCTTCTGCAGCTGCATATCATAGGATTTCCAGAACGGGTTGACTCAGACACACCCAAGTATTCTTGTACAGTTCTGTTATTTGCAAGGTGCTCCACGAAAAGGGACAGTTATGATTTGGCTATACTCATTACTTTGTTTTAATTGTCTTCACATACTTTCACAGATCTTGGTCTTGATACTGCTGGGCTTCCTAGCAACATGAAGAAACTTAAGACTTGATCCTTCAAAGAATTCACAACCCCAACCCAAAGAGTCCCACTGATCTAGTGAATTTTGAATCAGGTTAAACACACAGAACACTATCAAGTGCAACAGTAAAACCCAAAACTGAACTAGAGGGATAATATGGTCTGTCTCTATTCTTGTGACTTTCTACCTTCATAGAGGGTGAAATTCTGACCTCAAGTAACATCACTGACTAACCTATGGAAGATTTCACCGATAACGTTTCACTAATACATAGGCCTTACAAGTTAATTCACTTATGCTGTTATTTCTAATTTGAGAGCAAGCTGCCTAGAAACTTGTCAGAATGTTTACTCCTTAAAAATAATTCTCAAAAGAAGGAAGCGAGGGCTGCAGAATACTGAATGTATGAACTCAAAGGCTTAAGCGGTCAGTTTCAATTTTTCATATATCTGATGCAATTTTCTTAATGGTTGCAGCATAATTCTAAATTACTAACAGGGCATTTGTCTCTTTCATTTCTTTTCTTTCCTTCTTTTTCTTTTAAATATGCAGCTGCAAATTAATGCAAACTCATTCAGTGATACCCAGGAGAAAACTTCTATTTTGTAAAGTGAACACTGTGCTTTCGGGACTTCTCTGAAAACTTTTAACAATGTTCTGCCCTTGGGCCTTTCCATCCTCCAATCCCTAGCTTGAAAGCTCGCATTCTCACTAGCCATCCCTTTTTAAATATACTTCTGTAAAACTGCATTGAAGTGAAAAATGTCCACGAGGACCTCTGCTTTATTATTTTAAATAGCAAAGGTAGCTCTCCTGCCTTGATCGTGGCATCTTATACATTTATTTTTTTTTTTGCCAAAAATAGCAATAAAACAGACCAATTCCCAGCTTCCTATGTTACAGCCAACAAACTGATTACATTATTGCTAGATAACATCACTTCTTTGGAATTAGGCTGCTAGCTGAGGTCTTATTATAGTAGTGAGTTCACACTGCCACAGTTAGCAATGTCAGCATTTCTATTATAATAGCCTCTTCCTACTACTACTCTTTTTTTCTCAAAGGACTGAAATCTGGACTTAAAAATTAACTTAAGGTTGAAGCACTGACAACATAATCCCCATCCATAAGTCCACAGTTTATCATTTTAGCACATTTATGACAAGTAGCTTTGAAGCGTTCCCAAGCACGGGCCCAGTCATGCCTTCTTCCTACATCCAAAACCGGAGCGTGTACCCAGAGAACGGAGCGCTCATTCCCACTCCCTTCGCAGCTGGCGTTTCTTGATAAAGCAGCTTTTAACAATCTCTTACTTTAGGGAGTAAACTCTTAATATTAAATCTCTTAAGTCTGGGGAGCCACTGCTTTCAAAAGGGCGCATCCAGCCGACAGGGTGGACTGGAAGATGAGTGTCGCCACAGCCTCACGTCTAAAATCCCTGTCACACCCTGGACACCACGCACGAAATGTGGCTCTCCAAGTGCTGCTGGCGCAGAGCTGCATGGCGCGGAGGGTCGGAAAAGGCCCCACCTGGGCCCGCCGAGCCCGGCTGAACGCTCGCCAGGGAGGCAACTGCCACTTGGCCTTGCTGGGACATGCCACCGGGACCCCACGGCAGCCACATGCGGCAGGACCCCCGCAGATGCGCCGTTGCGGCACACCGTGCTCCCGGCGCTCTGCCGGCGGGGCCCTTTCCCTGTGCTTGCCCGCCTTTCCCGGTGCTTGCCCGCCTTTCCCGCCCCCTCCCCGCCGCTCCGCTGGCTCCCGGCCGCCCTCGCCTCGCCCGAGCGAACGCCGGCGGCACGCCGCGGGGCGGGCTCCCGGGGACCACGGCGGGAGGAGGGCCCCGGCCCGCGGGTGTCGCCCTGGGAGCCTGGCGCCCGCGGCAGGGACACAAGGGACGCCCCCCCCCCCCGCACCCGACGGTCACTTACGTTGGGGGCGGGTGCCGCCGGGAGCGCTGGCGGCCGCGGGGCCGGACCCCGGCCCGCCTCCGACGGGGGTGCCGGCCCGGCAAGGGGGGGGGCGGGGGGGGGCGGCCTCCCGTTCGGTGTCGGAAGGGTGAATATTTGCCGGTAAACCGGGCGTTTATTCCACTTGGCAGAAGCAGAGGGGCCGGGGCAAAGGGGGGGGGGGGGGGGGGGGCTCCGTGCCCGGGGAAGGGGGCGAGGAACGGCCGCGACGTGCCCGCTCTCCGCTTGCCCGGCGGATCCGCTGCCCGGCGGCTGCCGCGGGCCGCCGTGAGTTACCCCCGGCCGCGGCAGCGGCAGCCTCGCCGCGGCGTTGGCAGCTAGACGAGCCGCGGCGCGGAGCTGCCGCTGTCCTCGGATGAACCCGGCGGGGCTGCCAGCGCCAGCCGAGTGCGCGCAAGGCGAGAGCCGGGGCTCTGCCGGCGCGGCGGCGTGCGACACCCCCTCGGCGGGGCTGGCGGAGACGGGGCGGGGGGCGGGAGGGGGGGGGCGAGCCCCTCGGCGGCCAGGCCGGAAAGGTAAGCGTGGGACAGGAAAGCTGCGGCGGGGGCACGGTCACAAAAAGGGCACGGGGCGGGGGGGGAGAGGCGCTGCCCCCCGAGGAGGCGGCGGCGGCGGCGGCCCGGGGCGCGGGGAAGGGTCGGCGCGGCCGGGCCCTCCGCCCCGAGGAGGCGGGAGGATGGGCGAGCGCCCCTCCGCGCCGGGCAGGGCGGAGGAGGCTGCCGACAGCGGGGGTGCTCATCGGAGCGAATGGCAACCACCACCCCCCTCGGCCCTGCCCTGTTGAAAAAATAAAGCAACAGCAGCCTCTGCCCCGCGGGGCAGGGATCCGGCTCCTCCGGGGCGAAAGGTGTGCCGCTGCACCACCGCCTTATCTCCCCGCTCCCGGCCGCGGAAACCGGGGCAGCAGCTGGCAGCTGCCGGCGATGTCTCGAAAGCCGCGGGCAAGGTCACGGCCGCCCCCGCTCCTCGCAGTGCCCAGCGCCGCCGCCGCGCTGCCACCGGCGTGTCCCCGCGGCGGCGTAACCCGGGGAGGGCTCATCGCCAGCGGCTTCCTGCGCTCCCACCTGTCACGCTTAGTTTTTCTCTGTGCCTTTGCTCTCCGCCCTCCCCATCCCCGCCAGCTGGAGCGGGCGGGTCCCTAAAGACGGGGCAGGTCGCCCCACGCGAAAGCATGGAATGTTCGAACCCCGGGAAGACCCCATGTGCCCTCCGCCCCCGCCCCGGCGGCCCCGGAGCCGCGCTCCTCCCGGGGCGCCCGGCGAGCCCTGCCCGGCGGCCGGCCTGCGGCGGGGCGGGGGCCGCGCTCCCCCCGGGGCGCCGCGCGGGGGGCGAGATGCCGCCGGGGAAGCGCTCGGCATCGGGGGGAGGCGACCCGGGAAAGGGCTTTTAAGGAAACTCTCCCTCGCAGGGGGGGAGGGGGGGGAACGGGGGAGCGAGGGTGGACGGAGCCCCGCTTTGCCCCGGGAGGGAGAGCCCTGCGAGCACACGCGGAGCAGGTCGTCGCGGTGCAGCAGGTGCCTCCAGACCCCTTCGCTTATTGCCTGCTCCGTGCCCTGAGAACGGCGCCCGGGAGAGCCCAGGGACACCACCTTAATAGCCGTAATAATTAAAAACAACAACAAAAACCCCCTTCTGCCTGGCCTTAATGATCCTTTACACACATTCCCCGCCCGCTCCCTCCCCCGTCCCCCCAGTGAAGGGCACTGATTATTCGCACTCCTCGGCTCGCCGAAAGCGCAGCCTGATGAAAGGACTTTATCCTCGAGTGACTCCATCGCTCGCTCCTCCTCCTCTCCCCAGCCCGCCGGCCGCCTCGCTTCGCTCTCAGCCCTAATTGGGCTCTTGCTAATATGATTAAAGCCCAGTTAAATGTTTCTTGATAAATCTTGTCAAGAGAGGATCCCGTCCCCCCCCGTCTCTCCCGTCCCCCCCTCCTCGCTGTTGGTTGTCAGAAGCCCGGTTACAGACAGGACATGCCCGGCTCCTGCTGTTCATGCTCTGGTGGGAAGCTGGCATTTCACAATTGTTCCTTTAACAGGGTTGTTTTGGAGCCGGTCCTGGGGATTGTTCCTCTTCAGGCCGGGCTTGCTGATAAGAACCGCCCGTGGCTTTTATGTAACACGTTAGGAGTTGGTCCTGCTCCCAAAATCGCACTGTTTCTTTAGCCTTTTATTTCATCCCCCCGCCCTCCCCCCGCCCCGCTCCAGCCGCTGAGCTCTTAGTAGCCGGTTCCCGGAAAGGCTCTCGCTGGACGCGAGCCGGCCAGGCACGACGGCCCGCGGCAAAGCCGCGCAGGTCCCGGCGGAGCTGCGCGGGGGCGCAAGGTGCGCCCCAGGGCGGCCCGCCCGCGCACAGCGCTGCGACGCGGTGTCCCGGCCCCCGCCGCCCCCCTTTCCCGGGAAAAGCCCCTCTTCCTCGGCTCCGCTCCCCGCTCCGGGAGCGCTCGGGGGAGGCTCTCCCGCTGCTGCCGCCGCTGTGCCCGGCGCCCCGCAGGTGCTGTGGCAGCGCTTCTCGCAGCGAGCGCGCTCCCTGACCTTAACCTGCAGCTGTTTTGTGGTTTCAGTGTCACCGGGCTCGGGGGCCAACCCCCACCCCGGCCCCGTTACCACTCGGGGCTCGGGGGCTGACCCCCAGCCCGGCCCCGTTATCACTCGGGGCATCTGGCTGCACTGTGGGCATTAGGAACCGGCGGGCGGGGTTGGAGGGCGGGGGTGGCTCCGCGGGCGCCGGGCCCCCTGCGGGCGGCCGGGACTGGGGGCGCTGCGCCCGGGCGGGCGGGGAGCTGGGCTCGCCCCGCTGTTTCAGGGGTGCTCGTTGGCGAAGCTGTTGGCTCGCTCCTTTTTCGGTTTTCAGTTTTCTTTGGGGGTACCGAGCTTCGGCCCGTGCTTTTCGAGGGCGTCTGGTGGTTGTTGCTTCAGCCGTACTGGGCTGGGGGGTGTCGTTGTTTGGGGGGGTGGGGGGAGCTCTTTCCGCCCCCGTCGAGCCAAGTGTAGCCGCGGACTGGAAGCTCTTCGGTCCGGGGCTGGAGGCGGCATTTCCCGATGGCCCACCGGGCCCCGGGCTCCAGCCCCTGCCCCTCCGCCGCAGCCCGTGGCCCGCGCGGGGGCAGAGCGCTGCTACCGCACCGCGCTCCCACGGGGGACACGCACCGGCCCCACCCGCGGGCAGAGGGGGCGCAGGCCGCCGAGAAGCACGGACCCACAGCCCCGCTCTCCCACCCCGGGCAGGGCGAGGTGCCCCCGAATCCCCCCTGCTCGCCACCGTCGCAGCCCGTAGGCTGCTCCTCCCCGTGCCCGGGGCTCGGCCGGGAGCAGGCGGCAGCGCTGCCCACCCGCCCTGGGGGCCGCGGTGCGGAACGGGGCGGCCTGCGGGAGGCGGCAGGGGAAAAAGGTCAGATCCAAACAAACGAAAAACCACCCGCAGCCCGGGGGAGCGCCGCTCCAGCGGAGGCGCCCGCCCCCTGCGCAGGGGGAAGCCCGAGCCAGGGGGCAGAAGGCGGCTCTGCCTCCCCGGCCAGCCCCGCTGCGGCCCGGCCGCTCCGCGCTGCCCCCGCCGGCGGGGCCCGGGGGCGCGGTGCTGCGCCCGGCGGGGCGGGCAGGGACCTGCGTCCCGCCGCGGGCCCGGGGGGTCCCCGGTGGTTCGCCCCTGCGGAGCGTCGGCTCCCTGGGGCGAGGTCTCAGCCGCGGTTTGAGGGTGGCTCCCTCTCCCCTCCCCTTTCCTCCCTCCCTCCCCTGTGTGCCGTGCCCCCCCCCCGGGCGGGGTGTGCGTCTGGGTTTGCGCGAGACCACAAGAGCCGCGGCCCCTTCGCCCTGGGGCTGTTGATTTACCCGAGGAGAGTCCCAAATAAGAAGCTGTTTGTGCTCTAGCTGGAACACTGGAGGCTTTCTAAGAATGGTGCTTTTCTTACTTGGTGGGTTTTTTTTTTAATTTTATTTTATTTTTATTGGTACATCAAACCAGCCTACAGCGTTGCTGGCATCTTTCCACCAGGTGTCTGGAGCTCAGAGGAAAATTCAAATGAATCTTAAAATTATGAGACAGTTTCCCTCCCCTCCTCCCAAATAAAATAATTATAAGAGAAAGAATTGGTTCAAACTGTCCAGGAAGGGATTAAACTAGAAACAGAAAAGCTGCTTCACCCCACCAGAGTGGTAAGGACCCAGAAAGGCCTTCCACAGGCAGGAGGGAATGAAAGCCGCTGGAAGATGGAATTGGACTGGTTTGTGAACCAGCTTCTGAGATGTGGTGGTTACCACCCACAGCAAGGGACTTGACCCCATGATCCCAAACATCCCTTCTAATCCTCTTCCTATAAAATAATAATGTGCCTTTCTGTACACTGAAGGCACCTCCAAGTACATTGCACACAAAGTATTCTGCTTCACAGCACTGTTGTAGGTATGGGTCCATATTCCCATTCTGCAGCAGAGTTAACTGGTTTGCTCCAGGGGTCACACCTGGAGCTGGGGACACTCGCTGGGTTGTGGCACCCAGAGCTCACATCACCACCAGGAACTGCTCTGCTCGCTGAGAGCCCAAATGAGACCGATGCTGTCAGAAACGGTGAGAAAGCTACCTGCAAATACAAGGGGGCTGCTTTGCAGGATCCAGGAAATACCAATTCTGGATGTTGTTTTAAAACTAAGTATACAGCATAAGGAAACATACCTGGAACTGGCAGGTTTAGGGCTTAGACTCTGAGTGTTTGATTATTATAATTATTTAACTAAGCTCCATTTAGTCTTGATAAGTAGCTCCTGTTACTTTTAAAGGAATCTTGCTGAATTTACTGAAAGATTTCCTGCTCACCTGACTTACAAAAGCAATTGTTTTCTTTCTGAATAAATGGGGAGGACTGGCTGATCCTCATGCTTTCGATGTAGACAGAAAAACCTGGACTCCAACCTACTTGCTTTTCTTATGCAAATCTTCTCACAGGATTAGAAGGGAAAGTAAACAGCAGTCCAGCCTTAAGATCTTTTTCTTTTTACAGGCAGCCTGTTGTATAAATCTGAAACAGAAACTGTTTTCATTTGAAGATCAAATAGAAGTTATCTAGTGAAGCTGACAAACAGGGGCAGAATTATCTGTTTGCATTTTTGGGAAATGGATAGCTCTGGTTTTGTTTCAAAGCAAGTAACTTTTAAATAATATTTAACGAAATAATTGACCTTGATGTTTAAACTACAACTTCCTTCACGTCATTAAGCCCACTGTTTTTTAAAAAAAACATTTAGTATCTGAACTCTGGCGTTCATTCTGCTAATCTCATAATAACATTTGTTTCTTGTGGAATTTTGTTTGATGAACTCATCGGTGAAAGAGGAGAGAAGGAGTTCAGAACAACACGAGGTTTACAGCTCATTTACATTTTTTCTCCCTGAAAAATAGCAAAAAAAAACCATAGTAAAAAAAAAATCCATATGCACAGTGACTATTCAGGAATAGTTTTTCAAATGGAAGGAACAAGAAGAAGCTTTACAGCTCTACTGGAACCCTTGGGACAAACTGTGTTCTTTCAACATATATTCTGATTTCTAAAACATATTGCAATCCTTGACTACAAAAAATGATTTTGTGGCATTTGTCCTCATGATAATTAGGGTCTGAGTCTGCTTTTGAAATGTGAGAGAAATGGAACTAACTCCGTAAAGTGTGTCTATCACACAAAGCTTTTAGGACAGCCTGACTTACTATATCCTGCTCTTTGTTCTACTGACAGATTTCCAAATGCAGAAAGCAGCACATATCTGGGGGCTGCTATTATCTAAGCTAAATATGTACATTTTGGATCAGTTCTATTTTATTTGAATACTCACAACTTCTGCTTGCGGATCTTAAGCCTGAAAGGATTGCAGAGATGTGCATTTTATTAGCTATCCATCAGTCTTTGTACATGGACAAAGGTGCATAAACATACACATGTACTAGTCTTTCTGCTCTGCAAGAGTCCAGAAAATTAAATGCAAAATTATTTCAAAGAAAAACAAACAAGCAACCAAACAATATACACATTACTATACAAGAAAGCAGGCAAACAAACAAGGTGGGGGGAAATAAAAGCAATAAATGAACATGCAGGGTTTAGCTTAATTTTTATTTGGCTGTAAATCAAAAATATCATGCCAGCAGTGGATTTTTTTTTTTTTTGTAAGTTATGTGATCATTCATTTACAAAACACTGGTATCTACCTAAACACTGCTGTGTACGCTGCACGGCGTGTACTCATACAGAAATGAAAGCTCTTCCTTTATCCCTGCTGGCACATACTCTTTCTCTCCAATGAATTCCTACTTCCAGTATTTGCATGTATAAGGAATTGTTGCTTTACTCCCACCAAAGGACACGTAGCTAACATTTCCACTGATTAACAATGTTTGAATTCCCTCCCCAGTACACAAACAGTCAGCTCAATAATGATTGCAGGCCCAGGATCTAGAGAGCGTGGCAGTGTTACACAACTGGAGATGTGACGTTATCTGGCAATCTGAGCAGGGTCACGTTGATCATGGGACAATACAAACTCCATGTCAGCCATCGTGTTGATGCAGGTTGTCTCAGCTTCACACAAATGTCAGGCAGTGCAGGCGAGCACAAATTAAGTGCCAGAGTCAACTCCTGTCTCAGCATTATCCTCTGTCTTTTCCTCCCCTATGGCAGAATTGGCACCTCAGAGCATCCTGGTGCAGTCCCTCAAGGTCCCATCCAGCTCTTCAGCCCCACACAGGAGGTACCAGCTGACTGACTGGCTAATCAGCTGTGTCTGACACAGGGGCAGCACCGGCACCAGGAGAGATGATGTGTGTCTACAAGAGGCATAGCTACCAGGCAGTTTCTGTTACCCCCTTACTACAATGCCATGCTGTGCCTCAACACTAGCAAGTGAAGTGAGGAGGCACCCCCTTCCCTGTGGAGCGATTGTGCAGTTCCTCTGTCCACACTGGCTGCCTCTGTGCCTGCCAAGCTATATTTTTACCACTTAATATTTATGCTTATGCAACTACTGCTCTTCAGTTTTACATGGAACCTTGACACGGCCCCTGGGGATGGCCTTTCTTGACCTGAGATGCTATAGATGTTCCAACAGAGTAGCAGTTGTTGTTCACCTGTAGTTACTTGCAGAAGCTGCTGGCCCTACATTTTTATTGTTTTTTTTTTTAAATTATGAGTGTCCTGGTTTCAGCTGGGATGGAGCTAACCAGGAAAACGCAGTACAGTAACTCTTGCTGGTGAATTGGGTGCTGTCCGTGCTAGAAGTCACATCAGACCTATGACCTGTGTGTTTTATGATATGCAGCTGACACCCAGACGATGTGTCTTCCCCCAACAGCTGAACAAAGCTGCAACATACTGGCAGTGACAGGAGATGGCATTTCAGTCATACCGGGTGGACATGCTTGTCCCATCTTCTGTTACTCTGATGGTGGTTTCTGAGGAACCCACCTGGCATATTGCCTCAGCCCAGGGACTAAACCACATCTCCTCGGCACAGATTTTAAACAGGGAGCTGTGCAAAACCAGGCTTCTCTGTGAGACTGAATACACAGCTCCTCCCTGCTCCCCTGAGGATGATTTACCTTGAGATTGTGCTGGACCCTGGGAAATTCTTTTACCTCAGTACTCATGTCAACTGTCCTCTCACCAGTTTAGGGAGCCAGAACCAGTGACTTTGTCCTAAATTTCATTAGTTTCTGGTTGCCTTGCTTTAGAATCTTCTGTCCTAAAACCCTCTTCCTATCAGGTGTGGGTATTCTTTGTATCATCTGCTGAACTGGTATGGAGCATTTCTGCACACCGCAAAACAGCCACTGAATATTTCCACCTGTACATCTGTGCCAAATTCAGTGGTTCTTACAGAGATCATGTCAGTCAACTTGTAAAGCTCTTCGGGGTCTGTAGGTAACATGCTATGCAAATGCATCTGTCTACTGCTGCTTCCCTGAGCTTAAACAATGTATGTCTGGATACATTTCCTTACCCTTTTCTCCAAATATACCTCTGGCTCTGTCAGAGCGCCCTGGGGAAGCTGAAACCATGATGAAGGCTCTAGCGGTGTGAATACATACAGGATTAAGGCTGCTAGCCGGTGTGGCATGTCACTTCTGCCTGTGACTTACTACAGCAGAAGAGTCTTGTGGCTGACATGTCCTCCACTTCACTGGGTTACATGACACATGCCAGAAAATGTGTCAACCCACTCCCCATCTCCTCAGCGTTATTAGCTGAGGGAAAGAAACACAGCCACAGAACATGCACACAACTTTGACAGGTTCTGCCTAATCCACCCACATAATGACATTTCTTATGCTAAGTGCCAGAGCGGTGTAGGGAGGCCACTGCCTGTACCAGCTGCTGGCAAGTCAAAGTTAGTTTCATGGTTATGTTTAAGAGATAGCCTGACGTTACGTTAAGAAGTCTTTGTCTCCTGTGGTGCAGCGCTCAGAGAATGACATCAAAAGCCTTCCTAATTCACCCCCTGGGTCATTTGATTATAGGCATGGCACAGAGCCGTGCTGCCCCAGGAGACTATGAGTCACAACGACATCCATGACTATCCTCTTATTCCACAGAAGGAAGTAATGTGCTTTGAGCATAAAACAACCAGGAGCAGATTACATCCTTCCTCGTGTCAGCTTAGCCCTGCTGGCTCCAGGGCAGGCACTGTAGAGGCAAGAGCAGCCTCTGGTTTCCCAGCCTTGCTCCTCCCCACCCCTACCTCAGGGAAGCTGTTCCTCCCCGTGCTGGGACATGGCGCGTGGGCAAACCGCACGAGAGGGTTTTGCTCAGCCAGGCAAGGAAGAGGACGTTCTGGCTCTCTTCTCCAATGTGGTACAGAGTTATGTCACATGGTGAAACATCCATCCCTCCTCCAATGGGCCAGGCGTATCTGGTCATGAGGATGCTGTGTGTTCTCCATCCCTTGGCATTTGTCCTTGCAATTACTCTATCTGTTTCTGATTTATTTATTTTCAGGCAGTCTTCTGCACCCTTGCTCCCTCACTTGGGCACATGGGGCAAACCACAGACTTGCCCTTAAACTACACAGAGAAATAAAATCAGAAACAGACTAACCACAAGAATCAATAGCAAGGGGCAGAAAACACATGATTGGATACTGCAGTTCCCTTCAGAGATCCATCTGCCTCAAAATGTGATGTAACTAGGCTCACGTACCACATCTGCAAAGGGAGTAATAGACCCCTCTTCATAACCTGACTCGCAGGGTAAAACTGTGCTAGCTCAGGGAAGCCAAGGCATGTTTAAAAATCATTTCTAAGGAAGAAAAAGAAGTCCAGTTTGTGTCCACAGAACTAAGGCAATTGCTTTCAAGTCTGACGTGACTCCTGTTAGTGTTATTGTTGCTTCCTAGAATTTAGGCTTGAATTTGGCAGAAGCCAAGGAGCAAAGGCATACACAGAACCACTTGTGAGAATCAGTGTGTCTGTGTGCATGGGCCAATTCTTTCCTGAATAAACACCAGTGCCTGGACTTCTGGGTAATGTGGCAATGTTAAGATGGCAGTCAGACTTGTGCAGGCTCATACCCATGAGGCAAGAATTTTTAAGGGTGCAATTTACCTTTTTTCCTACAAATAAACACAACCAGATAATGAACCACACTTTCCAGTGCCATTAAAATAAATACATTATATTCTGTAACTGTTCCTCGTTTGTCTCCCAAAAGTAGCATCATTGCCTGGGAGGGAGTATCAAGACATTAATCAAAATTAGATGAGCAGTACAAGAAATGAAGGCCAAGCAGATGAATATAAATAGCTTCCTGCATATCCAGAATACAGGAGCTGTCTGAAAACATTGTGATTAGAGTCAATACACTCGATCCAGCCACACAGACAGTGTGCAGAGCTGTCATTCCTATACTGAACATCTTATTTAATATCCTGTGATTCTGCAGCCCTTCATCAGGTGAATGTTGTAAAGTCATTGTTCATGGGGTAGATCAGACAACGGAGAAACCCTCCAGACAGGAATCTCTACTTGTTTCTGGCTAGGAAGAATAAATCTTTCCTTCTTTTGGAATCCACAGGAATACAGATGCAAAATCAGGACATGGATCAATGAGAGAAGATAAGGTATTGCTCCTGCAAGCAGAATATCCTGTCTTCGAGATGGGTGAGTACTTCCAAACTTTCCAAATGTTTCATTGCACTCCAGATAGGTCATATATCTGCCCCCTTTCCTTCCCAGATACTTTCTAGCATTTTAAGCTATAATAGAAGCAAGAAGAAAGCAGAAGTTAGTCTCGAAAAAAGAGATGAGACAAATAAAGGGGGGGGGGGGGTGCGGTGTGGAAACAGCCCTGAGGATGCCCTAAATTCCATAGTCAGCCTCTGGGACACTGCCACAGAATTTTGCATATCTCCATAAAGACGTGGCTGATGCTGGTTGATCATTAGCAGAACTTGGTGCAGCTGTATAAACAGTGGATTTCTACACCTACAGGCCTTCATTCATTTCCTCCAGTGAGGTTTTTAATTTGACTGGCAGCTAGCCTATCTGGGCAGCTGATAAGAGAAGAAAAAAAATCACACTCCAGTCTTTACATCTCCACTGTCTTTCCTCTGGTTCCCATCATAGAAGTGTACAAAGAATTAAAGAGCTTTCAATACATTTGTAGCCAAATATTTACCCTAAGTGAGGTAGATTATATTTGCTTACTGTATCCATTGCCATGCTGGCATGTGTTCAACACTGTCTAACTCCTTGGAGTACTATTGAATACTTTGGAAAAAACCCTTTGTTTATAATAAACTGTTTGCCAACGAGTGCACATTTGGTGTTGTCCAAGGTATAGCAGTTCCTGAGCTTACATGCCTGGTGTTTGGGATAGTACTTTGTCTAGCTTCACGAACACAGCATCGGGGATGGTCCTGGAACATGGCCCACTTACCTTAGTCTTTTGCAGGATTATTAAAAGTATTTTGAAATTCTCTCAGGCATTTCACTGCAAAAAAATTGTAATTAAACAATGTTCAGACGAAATACATTCTTTCAGGAAACACAGCTTGGTCTTAATCAGCTTGCTTTTTTGAGACCATACTTATTTTGACAACATTTTTAATAGAGACAAATTAATATTTACATTCAATAATATATAAAGTATCGTTTTCTGTAAAGTGAAAGTGTTTAAGTGGTTCCTTGCTTCATTTAATTTTGTTTTGAACTTTATAGCATTCATATATTTAACATTTTTCCTACCAAATTGAATATTTTAATGTCATTATAACTTTTGGGCTTTCTGGTGTGAGAATGATTTGACACTTATGGAACACTTCCATCATGCCAAATATGTTTTCTCTGAGTTTTAAGTCCATGAAAACTTCAGCACCTTCACTTTTTCCCTAAGTGTTGGAATTTCCCATAGAATGGAAATTCTGTTTCCTGACCAGCTCTGCTAAAATTTCTTGCTCTATCAAAAAGAAAAGGGGGAGGGTGTCACAAATACACAACCATAAACTTGTCAGGATACATTTCTTATTGTTGGCTCATATGTTGCCCTCTTTTGGTAGCTTTTGTACTGTACTACACATAAAAATTTTAACAACTGCTGTAGCAACTCAGCATCCAAAGGGGACTGAGTGCTGAATGTTAGGACTAAGTAACTGTATGAGGAGAGCAATAAGTTGCGAGTTAGGCACTCGAACTAGCTTATAGAGACATCCTGCTGGGAGAGGAAAAGCACTAGGGAATGAATGAAGCATTCCACTGTAAAACTGGACTATAAAGGGCAATGAGAAAGAAGAAAAAGGAGAAGGATCTGTAGATATTCACTCATGTGAATAATTTAACCCCATATCCTGGCTTCCATCCTGTGATGACAAACATGACTTTCAAGTATTTGTTCAATCAAGATTTGTAAAGGGAAGCTCTACCCCAGTCATCATTGCCTTGGTCTTTCCCTATTGCTTTTTTCATGATCTACGCAGGGGGTTTATTAAATTCTTATGGGTATTGACTAGTCAAGCCCAGGAGAGTGCCTGCTGACTTCCCAAGACTAAATCCCTGCCAAAGTCAACACTTTTATTTTCACTATTAAATTTCTGAAAGATAAAATTAAATATTACATGTTCTTTTACACAGTCATTTGCTAATACTAATTATAAAATCATGCAATACTTATTGCATTATAAGTCTAGAATTATTAGGTGAAACACTGAAGTGCTTATTTCTAGTTATTTTCTACTGTTTCTGAGCAAAATTCAAAATAAAATCTGAATCTGTGGCAATGATTAAAAGAGTCTAAGGGGCTGGGTATTCACCTTCTCTTGACTTTCAAAAAGAATCGAGTACTAACTCCCCCAAATGTCAGCCTCAGAGAATAAACTGCTCTCTACTTCAGATAATTCTGTTATAAGCACAATAAATGGTTATATAGAAGAGAGAGTCCCACCATATTTGTGATCCCAGTTCAGCATTTCACAGCCCTAGTCTTTAAAGATTAATTTTCCTTGGTTTGAAAATCAGCGATAGGAATTCAGCCTCACAGGAACTCTTACGAACAGTCACAGAGATGATTTCAGAGCTCAGAAGGGAACCGTTCATCCCACCTTGAGTTGTGGAGCTTTTGTGGTGACTCCTTATGATCAGGAGTTCTTGGGACAGGGAAGAACTCCCAGCCTTCCAATGTAAAGACATAAAGCTGTGCTTTATAAGCATTTGCCAGTGCTTTATTCAAACCTATCCTAAGACCCTCAGCAACATGAACCTCCCTTGAAAGACCATCTGACAGCCTTCCAATTTTCACCTTAACAAAAATTACACTGAAAAGGCCTGATTCTGCTGCCTTCCTGCCTTTCAGTTATATAATGTTGTCTGGTTTAAGCCTTTGCAGGTCTTTGTTCTGTGCATAAGAATGCAGCAGCCCAGCCTTCTGGAAATAACTGCCTGCCTGCTGATTTCGATGCAGCCAATATGCACCTTTCAATGGCCAAGGGCTCACAGACTTTTGTCATGTTTCCTCACAGGTCTCACCAAGTCCCTTCTGCTCCAGCTTAACAAAGTGCTTAAACATACGCACTGCTTAATTTGATATGTAGTTCCTTTGTTAAAGCCACCTAGCAAGGCTATAAAGGGAGTTGCAAATCAGCAGTGCAGCTCATGCACTTTAAGTTAAGTTTATGTTTAATGAGATGCTGGGTTTGAGCCTCAGTCTTTCCCCCAAAGTGATTTTTCCAGCCTTTGAATCGTTGTGGGATTTCTTCCAACTCCTTCCAGTCAGTCAGTGGCTGGCAATATGGAGCACAGAGCTGAATGTAATAGCATAGAGCTTTACATGTGAACTGTTGCCTCCCTGCTTCGTAACACGTCTGTATGTGCATAGCCTTTATCGCTATGCAAACTCATATCTCACTCCCGTCTGATCTGCTGTCCCCTATACGTTGAAACTCTATCAGCAATATTGATGGCCAGGCCATATACATTCCACTATATCTTTTTTTCTTTTTTGTTGTTGTTGTTGTTGTGAGTTGTTTGGGAGATTTTGTACCCAGCTTTCTAATATCTGCTGGTCATTTGATATAATTTATCTGCTGTCTCCTGTTTGCATTCCTTCTGGGTTTAGTATCATCAACACGTTTACTAGTGTGCTGTTTATCTCTACTTTGAAATCACCATAGACATATTAAATAGAACAATGTCTGTCAAAAGTCCCTGCCGTGACCCACAAGACATTTCTACGAGCTACGATAACATAGCAATTGATCATTGCCCTTTGTTTACATTCTTCCTCCCATTTCAGCATACACAGCAGTATTCCCCACCAAAACAATTAAAGATCTTTCTCTCGACATGAACACTTGAAACTGTAACAAATGACATATTCAGTGCTCCCCGTATCCACTCGCTTACACTCCCACCCAGTCCGTTTCTCTGGCCGTTCTCTTGCTGCGCACACTGCCTGGCTTGCTGAGTGCCAACTTTGAACAAGCTGACTGTAGCCTACAACCTTGGTCCCCAAATCTATAACATAAAGAATGTATAATGTTGCATATTAAATGAAAGGTACATTTATTATGCTTTATCCTTTCCAAGACCTTACCACTTGCTGCTCCCGATACTGTTTGCCTCAGTGTTTCCTTGGGTTTAGTGGATGACTTAGCTGTATGAAATAAGAAGAATTTGGCCTAAAATGTTTAAGCCATTTTACTTTATTTATGATTTTGAGGCCAGAAAGGACCATTACCTCATCCTGTCTAACCTCTTCTGTGTCACAGGCTATAGCATTGCCCCGTTCCCCATACACTGAGTATACTGAGCCCAATAATTTCTGTTTGGCTGACACATATTTTCCAGAAAGGGATCAAGTTTTGATATGCACGCTATCGCTTTCTTGGGCAGTTTGTTTCAGCAGTTCATCACACTTACTGCTACAAATACAAACCTCATTGCTTGCTTAAATTTCCTTGGCTTACATTTCCACCCACTGATTCTTGCAATACGTTCGTCTGATGCAAGACACATTTTTTCTTGTTGTGAAGGTAATTATACACTGTAATCCAGTCATCTCATTTTGATAAGGGAAATGAAGCATATTCTTCAATCTACAAGCAATTCTTATGCCTTTTCTCCTACCCTTTTTCAGATTTCTAGCACCCACACCACTGCCATATAGCCAGCATTACACTCCGCTTGTATGTCTGCTCAAAGTTGACATTAATCCTCTTTCACACCATCAGACCAAGTCCTGCATCCAGTTGCTTCCCCACAATGATACCAAAGTCTTTTCAAGCACCACCCTTGGGATATGGATTTCTAGTGCATCAATACAGCCACTGTTAGCGCATGACATAAAATTTGTCTTGTTTGCAGAGGCCCCGCTCACTGAATTTGGTCTGTGCCGTCTTCATAATTTATTTATCATTCCACCAACTTTAATTTCCTCCCTGATTTACTAAGCATTTTTTCACTAGGGATCTACTTGCCTCTCAGCCATTAAGGACAATTCTGTTGCCTTCCAGGTGTAACACCCATTTCTGCAAAGTGACTGCAGAGCTTCCATTTGGGGCTGACAGCTATTTTTTGACATCTATCAGCTACAGCAATCACTCAGCAGCTATTGTACAGCAGAAGTGTATTTGAACACTGAAAAAATAGACTTAGACCCTAAATCCTGCAAAGTGTTAAAGAGCCTAATCTCCACTGGTGCCTAAACTTTGAGAAGCATGCAGACTTATGTGACTGGGTTTAGGTCTGCAGTTATGAAACCTCATGCTTTGTATATTTTTCTGTTGATATTAGTTTCTCTTCTCTGTGAAAGACAAAACTTAGGCATCACGGCTGCTGGACGGACCACACATTTTCTTTTCTAGTCACCCACACAGAGCTTTCTTTTCGTTTCTCTGCCATCTCCACAGGTAACTATTATTTTTAAAAATAATTGGCAATGTCGGTGTACATCTGTCAGATAATTCCTGTAATATCATTGGGTGTGGATTATACAGCTTTAGTGACTTTCATCCATATATTCAAATATCCTAAGTATTCCCTCATCTGTTTCTATCAATAGGATTTATTTATTTGTGTCACAGTGTTTCTTTCTTGCTAATTGCTTCAAGTTATTTTATGTAATTAAAGACAGATGGTAAAGCAAAGTTCAGTATCTCATCCATTAGTTAATCGGTGGCTTATGCAGCTCTATAAATGTAGCAGGGATGTTATGATTTTGGGTTTTTATGTGCTGTGCTTTAAATTAAATACTGGGACCGATTCCTAGTTACGCTGAAGCCAATGACAAAAACTGCCATTGACCAGGATCTCGCAGTGGGAGACCGTGGATGAGGAAAGCAGCGAGCCAGCTCAGTGTGGTGTTTACGCTTTACAGAGGCACACAGCTCACCCGCTCTTAGACCCAGGTCTTCCCATGGATCTTTGCATCAACAGCTTCCACGGCGTGTCGGTGGGAAATGAGCGGCCAGGTCAGAGTGTTAATGAAGAGGTTTGTTCTCCTGACTTTGTGGAAACTCATCCCTGGTCTCAGCATTCTTTGGGTTTATTCTATTTTGGGGGAATTATTTTTCTTTCCATATGCAAGGGAGCAAAACATCTGTTTTCATTGAGGACATCTTGTTCTTCAGATTAGAGAAAATCACCAAGAAAGGGAGAACAAATAGAAGTCTCCAGAGGAGAAAGAGGCCCACCATGTGCTCCCCCTGGGTAGCCATCTTGAACTGATTCAGAGCGTTGCCTGCAGCCAGCAGCCTGCGAGCAGCACCACCCGCCCTGGTTCCCGCGCAGCCCCTGCACCACTCGCTTCATACCCAACCCACTCGTGGGGTTATTTTATGCCAGCTATTTTTTTCCTCCTGATCTATCTGTAAGATGCTCTCCTCACTCTGAAATCCAGCAGCAGGCTGTAGCAGACTGTATTATTTTGATGCCCTTATCTTTCCTCTTTCATAAAGAAAAGATTAACCGCATTCCAGCTGGTTTGCCTGCCTTCCCCCTTTGCTCACAGGCGGAGCGATGCGCCGTCCGCACGGCCATGCAGCTATCAGCAGCAGCAATGGGTTTCTGACCAACTTGCTTCTCATCTGCTTGCTCCCATCTTTCAGTCCAACAAGCAATTTGGCTTTATCTGTTTTGACTCAGTACTAGCCTGCTTCTATTGTTTCTCACATTCTTGCATTTCCACCAGAGTGTGTGACTGACAGAAATGCAATTCCTTAATTAGACTACAAGGGGTGTGCTGGGAATCGCAAGTCAGCCTAAGGATTTATGTGCTACACCAAATTATCGTAACTGACACAACACTTCCAGCAAGGAAGTTTGGAAATACCAGAATCTCCCCCAACCCCTCTCCACCACCACTAGCCCCCATTCCTTGAGAAGGCCAGATTAGGGAGAATAAGGATTTTTCATCACTACTGTGAGTCATGCTCAGGCTGAGTACATGGCTGGTGAGGTCAGCGACAAGGGTTACTGGGCTTGGACTACAGAAAAAATGGATTCTGCTAAAGGGCAGCACAGTTAGAGCAAAGAAAGAAGAAGAGGAATGTAGAGGTCACCAAGACTCCTAAACCACAGGCAGAAGGGAAGCAGAGTCAGACTCATGATTCTTGGAAGAAGGAGCAGAGACAGGTGGCATGGGACACTGCTTTTTTATTCACCTAACCTTTTGGCCCTTAACATAAGCTTTTATTTTTTTCCCATGAATGTTCACAAAAACAACAAATTCACCTATTTCACTCAGCCTGGGATGGGAGTTTTAAAAGCGTCACCACTTCTCATTCTCGGGAACAGCAGTAAGGTATATTTGACAAGAAATGTCTGCCAAGTAGGTATATGTATAATAGGTCATATATAATCCCGATTTAAGACACAGATATTCAACTTCAAACACGTGCTTAAGTCCCAACAAAGACAATGCAATTCAAGCAAACTGTAATTCAGCATGTGCTTGCTTGACTGCTTGAATTGGGTCACAACTGATGAAGGATTGCCCACACCAGCAGTCCAGCAGTGGATTGTAGGATAGTATTTAGATTGCCGAGTCTACTACTGCAGGTGCATTTTACCTTTTTTTTTTTTTTCTTTTTTCTTTTGTGTGTGTGTGTTCCTGTAAAACAAGTTTCATCCTTCAGGAAACCAGCTGTATTTGTCACCTATTGTAAAAAATGACAGTTGACAATTGCAAACTGCTTTAGCCACACAGAAGAAAAAAATCTTCCCATGTTGATGTTGAAACACAACTTTCAGTTTTAAAGATTGATTGTTGTTTTTTTTTTAATTCTTAAATGCTAAAGCAGTGAGCAGACACTTCACAGTCTATTGCACTGGGCTCTTTTTCTGGAGGTTGGCTCCTGCCAACAGCAGGTTCAGAACTGCTAGTTCTAATTAAAAACTTTATTTTAAAGATACATTTCACAGTTTATTCACGGCACCCTGGGAAATTTAAATTGCTGGATTGAGCAAACGGTTACAGTTTCTTTTCCATTGATTTCCAAGTAATGGCTTTAACTAATTATTTCAGCAATTCGTAATTGATCTACTATGGCTGTTGAAATCAATTTCTTCATTTAGGCAAGTGACCTAGAGTGGACTCCCTGAGTTGTGTCGATTTCTTTGACCAGGGTTTAACTGCATTTTATTTTCCTTCGTAATTTTGTATTGCATCAGTCTAAAAATGGCCAAAGATTATTCTCGCCTCAAGAATTTCAGTGACAAATCCTTTTAGTAGTCCCAGTTTTAACGGACAGACAATTGCCATCATAAACTCTGTATAAGTAGCATTGTGAAATCTGTGATTTATAAGCATATTCCATAGCAAAAAATATTTTGATAACCCATGCTTCTCACTGCTGTGGCCAGCTTCCTGCCTCAGAAAGAAAACACAAGTGAAACAGTGTTCTGCCTTCTAGATTTAGTGGGAAAATAGCGCCTTCAACAGCAGTCTTTCCTGAACACCAGCTCTAGAAATGCCACACATATGGGTGGCTAAATTTTACTTCGGGTTATTTCTCTGCCACCTGAGGCACACACTAAATGGAGTCTCAAAGGAGCAAAATGTAGGCTAGCCTTTGGACTCATCATGTGTTTACAATTATTAACCAAATGCGAAGTATGTATTATATTACTACAACTAGCTTTGCTGTCTTGTATCCTTTATAAGCTTTTCAGATTAAAAAAATAGATTGGGTGTTCTTTTAAGTGATCTTTATTTTATTATTTGGTTATTCAAGGTTAAAGAAATAGATAGTTTTACTTGTCCTCAGTATGCTGATCACTAGTGATTGTAGGGCATGTTACGAGCAGTAAGTCCTCTGAATAACTTGTATACTGACAGTACCACATCAGAAAAAATCATTACAATTCATTAGAGCCCTGTTTGCATTCTCACAATGATATAAATACACCTCAGTCACTCAGTGAAGTCAGATGTTTGCATTCACCAATGGGTTTTAAAGCATGGCATAGGCTAGAGATCGCTAAAGAGTTTCAGACTACAGACACCATCTTTACAAATTTCATCTTTGAGACTCACCCCTGCTTTCTGATCACACAGGCTACGTCCTGGTTTTGGTGGCTGAATAACTGTCCTGAGGCAAGAACAACTGTTAACATCTAAAAGTGCTAGCTGGAAACTATTTAATGCATTTTTAGCTACTTGTAACACCATTAATCTGTTGGAGAAAAAGATCCCATCTGACTAGCCAGCTCCTCCACAGATCTCCAGGAGACACTCCGCAGGTCCTCGGTGGTCTATACACCACCGTTTGAAATCCACTACAATATAGAAATGACCTCATGCTTAAAGCAGCTGAAAGTTCTTCACACCTGTATTTTTTTTACAGTAAGAGAAGGATCTGGCTTCAATTGCAAGATAAAAACATATAATTTTGACTAAAAGACATTTAACTAAACCACCAATATATTCTCTTAATTCAAAGCAGGAATATCTTCAATCCAAAAAATGTATTATATCATCAACTACTTGTTTTTAAGTGGTTCCAAATCATCACAAAGATTGTGTAAGAGCAGCTGATTCCCAATATAGATATCCTTTTCTTGGGCACACAAGTCGTGCCAGGACTCTGGCTGAAATTTTACAAGAAGCAACTCAGATTGTACTTTAAATAATAGTTATTAGTCATAAGGATTGGCTACCTTTCTTTTCTTTGAAAAGAGTCTATAAATGTACCATTATTTATTCATTTCTGAAACCATCACATTGTCCTCCAAAAGGGTTGAGTTAAATTTACAAAATTTAGGAGCATATGTTGAGGGCCACACATTTAGGATGCCCCTACTCCTGAACTCAAGTTTAAGAGTATGTGTCCCATCAGTTGTAAATTCTATGAAAAATGTGTTCAGCCAGCAGTAAGCACTTGAGTCTTTTCTGCAAATTCCTGAAGGTGGGATTTCCTCCCCATTTATTTAGAACAACTGCTATCTTGAAAAGAAATAATTGATAATTACTTTTAGTCTTGCATTGGGGTACGAGTTCCAAGGTCCAGTCATTAACTAGGTCTCCAAGTTAATAAGTGTTGTATGGATGGAGAGAAAGAAAATTTTCCCTAACCCAAAGGGTTTGTAATGTAAACTCCTAATTTAAAATTCATTAATTTTACACATCACCTTACATAACAATCACAATGCCATAAAAGAGTGAACACATGCTTGTAATTAAAGCCATGGCAGTCTCATCCCATTGTATGAAAAATAGCTCTATCATAATGGTCCTGAGTTCATGCCAGAATAGCAGCTAAACATGGGAGAAAGATGATCTAACACTTACAGAATATGAAAATAGAAATAAAACATTCTGGTTCCAGCCTATTTTCTCTAGACTCACTGGGTGATCTTGTGCGTGCTACTTAAGCTTTCAGTCCCTCAATTTACCCATCTGCAGAACAGTAATAACAGTATTTATCTGAGTCAGAAAAGTTTTGTAAAAATAAATCCATAAATCATTAAGTCTCTTACGTAGTCTCAACAAGCTTTCTATGCAGCACCCACCATAGATACTCTCGAAAAGCACGCATGGACTACTACTGATTTTAGCCCCATAATACCTCTAAAAAGTAGAATTCAGGGAATATGTGGCAGGGGCAAAAACATCCATCAAGGTCAAATCATTTCTATTTCCGCACTATTTGTATTTCATCTCTAATATGCGATAAGGATAAAGTTAATCAAGCGCATTTTGTAATTTCTGGCTTTATAACAGTTTAGCAAATATACATTCAGAAAGTCAGACCAAGATCTTTTACGTCAAACTTGTGGAGCAACTCCTTTGATTCTTAATCTGTATATTGTTTTCAAAAGAGACATCAAATTCTTTGTAAATGAACAAGGTCACAGTAATATCTTACAAGGAAAGAAATACCGGTAAATGCTACTATGCATGACTTTTCGTCTCAAGAAAATGCAGGAATAATGCTCAGTAGTCACAGCATCACTGTGCGCTTGTACCTAGCAGGAAACACTGATACCAGATCATCAAGGTCAGTAGTCCCATTCATAGACAAAACCATTCATGATATGAGAATGAATGAAGTGTCTTGCAAGTTAGCAGTCTTTGATTCTCTGAGCAAGTTTCACAGTTCAGGACAGAGACAGTCTATCGGTGGCATACTTTCAGCATGTAGTCATCTGTAAAGTCACGTCCCAATGGAGATAATGAGGTCCCATTCATTATTTGCCAGAGAAGTGCAGCAGTTTAAGCCTGACTCTCTTCTGCTGGAAAATTAAATGTTTGAAATTTGGACCTGATCCTCCCTTCACTGAAGTCAATGATAAGACACCACCTGACTGCAAGGGAGCAGCAGCAGACTTTTTGTGATGCAGAGATCACATTAAATTCACTTATCCCTCTCTCTCAGAGTGGAAAGCAGGTCATGGGTCTGATGTTTGCTGCAATAATGAGGAAGCTTTAGAAACTAAATGGGATGTAGCTGATTATTTTAGCACAAATTGAACTGAAGTACTAATGACTTACTGAGCATTATTCTTATCTGTTGCACAACCAGCACATGATGATGTCCAGAAATAGTGTAACATCATACTTCAGTAAAAGGCTTAAGGGCTGATACTCTGATCACTTGCACCGACATAAATCAGGAGGCAACTTCGCTAAAGTAATTGAATTACATAAGACTAAAATTAGTGAGGGGAGAATTAGGCCTAAAAAGGACCTCTCCAAGCAGTGAAAGGGAAGAAGCTGTCACCTGTCCCCGACCCCGTCCATCTGAGATGAAGGCAGCCCCAACCAGCTGTGCTTGCAGAGAACCCAGCTCTGCCGGGTAATGCAGCAGCCCTTCTGTCACATACCCTGCGGCAGCTTTGCTCAGGGTGAAAAAAGCTTGGGGGGTTGGGATCGGAGACAACCCAAGTATATGGGACCACCCCAAAGGAGCCACAGGGAAGATCAGGTCCTTGAATTTTACTGTGACGCTAACCAACCTTGGTCAATCCCAGGCCAAGGTACAGGGCTGCTTTTAGCCAGTTTGCCTGGCCAGGGAGCTGACACACAGGTTGTGGTGAATAACCTGGAGAGATGGTCTCGTCATGTTTAACCCCAGATGGCAACTAAGCACCACACAGCCATTCACTCCCTCCCCTCCCTGCCCCCCGCAGCAGGATGGGGAGGAGAATTGGGCAAAAAGGTAAAACTTGAGGGCTGAGATAAGAAAAATTTCATAATTGAAATAAAATACAATGATGGTGATAATAATAACAACATCAATAACAATTGTAATGAAAGGGAGAGAGGAATAAAACCCGAAAGAAAAAAACAAGTGATGCAGCACACACAGCACAATTGCTCACCGCCCGCTGACCGATGCCCAGCCAGTCCCCGAGCAGCTCCCCCAGTTTAGATACCAAGCATGACATCCGACGGTATGGAACATCCCTTTGGCTAGTTTGGGTCATCTGTCCTGGCGGTGTCCCCCCCAGCTACTTGTGCACCTGCTCACTGGCAGAGCATGGGAAACTTGAACAGTCCTTGGTTTAGAGTAAGCACTACTTAACAACAGCTAAACATCAGTGTGTTATCAACTTTATTCTCATACTAAATCCAAAGCACACATTGTACCAGCTACTGAGAAGAAAATGAACTCTATCCCAGCCGAAACCAGGGCAGATCTCTTTTTGACACTTTTCCTGTCTCCCTGGCAAACACAGCTGCCCTCAGCAGAGGTGCATTGGCTGCTTCTGGCATTGGCTACTAATTCCCTGTATTCAGTGCAGGGTATTCAGACAAGTTTTTCTTCAGTGTGTTATCACATGTTATTCATATATGTTATTTGACCTTTGGTGAGAATGCAAATCTCTCAGTCCAGTATCAGCTCTGCTCCTTCTTAGGCATGTCACATTCCCCACTACAACAGGATGAAATGCTCAGCCTGTGCACTGCCCTGCCATATCACCCTTACTGCCACCAAGATCCTGACCCAACTGCAGGGCACTGCCACGAGTCACCCGCTGACTCAGCACCACCCGGGACAGCCCTCGGAATGGCATCCCGTTGCGAGTGTAAGGTCCCCTCCAGGGTATCATCTGACAGTAAGTCAGGGAGCATTGCTCTAACACCAGAAACTGGAAACTGAGCCAGACTCTGAGGCCAACAGAACTATGTCCTACCCTATTCAATGAGTACTTCGAGCTTCTGAGCTCAGAGGGACTAACAGTATCATCATACAGCCCTTTTATATCTTTTTACACAAACGGAGTATCTTGTTCTATTGAGACAGCCACAGTATTTCAAAAACACTAGCATGTTCAGCAAAAGACCCTTAACTCATTCTTCCTTTTATACATAGCAAACACTGGTACTTCTCTAGCTGTGGGCAACCTCTTTTATGTACAAAAAGCTAAAAATAAAGTGAATGTTTTCTGCGCAAAAATGTAGTGCTCATTATAACAAACAACTCTGGCTTGTAAAGTTGAGGGGTCTTTTACATTGCAAATAAACTGTTTGCCAGTATTACATCTTTAAGCAGTATTTTAGCAGTTCTATAACTATCTGCAAATCAACATCTTACATGGCTCAGAACAATTAACTAAATCGAAGATTTAAACTAAATCAATGCTCAACAGAACTGCAGCCTTATTTCTGAATGTCAAAGCACACTACAGTAAGTTTTGTTAGAAAGCAAAGAAAATGCTGTTTTTCACCTAGAACATGTTTGCGCATATAAAAGCAAAACATTATTCACAGATAAAGTTGCAGATGAAATACAGGATTACAAATACTGTAAATCTCATATAGTACTTTAGATTAAGAACAATAAACTTTTCATTTTTCTATATTACCTTACACCTGAGAAGCTTAAATGCATTAACATATTTAAGTCTGGTAACATCACTGTGATATATGTCTCCATTTACAGATGGGTAAACTGAGACTGAAAGTGGTTCTTTGTGCCAATTTGTGCCTTACCCAATCAATCAAAGAACAAAACAGCACAGAACTTCTGATGTCCTGGCTTCCACTTCACTGGTCAAACTTTTACCAGATCACGTCTCATGCCAAGAGGACCTCATGCTAACAACCTCATTGTATTTGAGAGTGGGACCCAGAGCTTGCAACTCCATTATTGCAGTAACACTTCATTGCTTGTATTCCTGCCTATTAGTTTAGCATATACAATTGCTTTTACAGCCAAATAAAATAAGTTCAGGAATTCACATGTTTTTATTTTAATTATTAATCATATTATTTTCCAAGCACCTCAATTAAAATACCATTGAAAGTCTTTCTCTCATTTGTCAAAAGTCCCAGTAAATTTATTCCCCTTTAATGTGGTGCTGGATTATTTACTGTTCATTTTCTACATGGAACAAGCCCTGACTAGTAACTAGATGGCAGACATGACATGTCCAAATCCCAGAAACCTGCTTGTTTGAATTCATTGGTCTGTTGAGGGTTTGGCTTTTTTCCTGATCTTGCACATGTTAGCTCCATCTTTCTGCGAATGCATCAGCCAGCCTGCCTGAGCTAGTCACAGGCGGGATTAGTAAAATTAGGCATCCACAGATGTTAGGCTACCAAAAATGAATACCAATGCTGTGGAAGTATTTCAGGGGCTTTCATTCTGTGAGACACTGTGGGATTTGCCAAGGTGGAGAGCCTTTTCTCCCCACCCCAGTGCAGAAGCTGCCTTTTAAGACCCTTCTTTTTTCTAAGAGCAGCTGGGGCAGCTCCTGAGCCAGGACTGGGGCTGGAGCTCATCTGGAAGGTGGCAGGATATCAGCAGAGCCCAGGTGTTGGGATACTCCTGCACGATAACTTATCTGCATGAAAAGCAATTGCAGGGTTTATAGGAGTTAGCAGCAGCAGGGCTAATGAGGACAGAGCAGCCTGATCCGTGGAAGTGCTGAGCAACCACAACTCCCACTTACTTCAGCACTTTTGCAGATCAGACCCTCAGGGTTATTTGCTTTTTGGAATAAGCCAGTTGTGGTCTGTATCAGCCCGTCCTCTTGGCCGTAATGGCCCAAGACATTTCTTGCTGGCTTTGACCAGCTGTGATCAGCACAGCTCCTGATCACAGACCATGTCACACAGTTATTTTTAGCATATCAAATACGCAGTGAGACTAAGGGCCTGCTTTTTGCAAAGTGATAGAAATGCGTTTCCTCTTGCTCAAAAGCATTTCTCTCTCCAGGCTCGGTAGACTGTTGGTTTTGACAAACTACGACTCCCCATCTTGCCAGTGGGCAGGCTGTGCTTGGGAGACAAGAATCAGTTAGATTATAAAAGCTTTAGAGGATTTGTTTATTTTATCACTTCATTTATCTTTTCAGTATTATTGTTCTGTCAAGTAAGCAGGAGATGAAGGGCTACATCACAATTACACTTTGCTTTGACTCACACAAACCAAGAAAGATGGGTCAATGGTGGCTGTCATGCGCTGCACCCATTCCCACTGCTGTCCCTTGGAAGGAGCCTTTGTTCATTTTTCCTCATTTCTGGCTGGCTACTCACCAGGAAATGCCAATGAAGTGGGAATCTTCTTCGAGGTGTCTTCTGCATCACTAGGAAAGAAAAGTAACTAAGCAACACAACACAGGTTTTTTTTTCATCTGACTTACAAAATGCTAAGGTTTTGGGGTGGTTTTTTCCCCCACAGACTTTCCTACTGCGCTACATCACTGCCACCGATTTATCTGTTTCACAGTGTGAAAAGCTCATCCTATGCTAGCCAGGTTCACTGAGAGATCATGTACTGTACCATGCATACACTTTCTCAAAAAGTTTACTTGCAGGGTTTTCTTAAGGAGATAAACCAACCTGGCTGCGAGACCTGTAACTTGACTGATATTCAAAAAAAACGGAGTTTTCTAAAAAAATTTTCCCGTGACTCATTAAGATGAGTTTAAACTTTTTTACAAAAAACAAGACACAGAAGAATCTACCCAACCAAATCCAATTGCACTGCAACTTGGCTACCCACCTGGGTACAAATTCTTTGTCTGATTTAGAATATAGACATAGGCATGGGACTGCCACATGAATACCTTAGATGCCAGCTGTTCTGCAGAGCTTCTCTGCCTCTCTCCAGCCTTCTTTCCCTATTTTCTGCCAATCTATACTCTCTCCCCACTGTCATCTCCTCACCTGGTCTAGCTCTAAAAATGTAGCTCCTTAAAATATCACGACTCGCTCTATGGACCTGTATAGTGGCAAGGAAGACCTGGCTATCAGAGGACTATTCGTCACACACATTGAACTTAGCTCAGAGCCTCATTAGTTCCTCATGTGGAGCTTCAAGGGTATTTGTTTGGGACGGGCTGTGAACCTATCTCAACCAGAGGTAACTCCCATCTGGGAGATGGGGGAGGTGGTGCCAGTAACATTACTGGGTTCAGAAATACAACACAGCTTGTCATAACAAGTTGCTCTGGCAACATCTGTTAACAGCCCACAGAACTATGTAGCACTTAAGCCAGATATAGCCATAATGTAGTTTTTTGCACTGAGCTGTGGCTATTTGTACCTTTCCCAGACAGCAACATATATTATTTGCTCCTGACCTCAGAAAACCCCACCATTTTTTCAGGGAAAATTTGCATTTCTCTGCCATTAGGCTATAATGCCATGCTAGGTACATGTCTCAGGAACAGCCTTTCTTGGATACCTCGAGCTCAGAATTACATCAAATTCCTTCAGACACTCCTGTCGATGCTCAGCCAGCAGCAGAGTCTGGTCCAGGCATCATTATTTCTCAATCAATTAAGCTAATTTCTTACAGGAACTCCTCCCAGTTTCACCACCACTCCAAATCCTTAACAACATAGCATCCAGTTTCATGTACTCTATCTGCCATCGGGGAAGCTGGTCTGACACCACCAGGCAAGATTATAAAAAAGCAGTTTCGGCTTCTGAGGACATCACTATGACCATTTTGGTGTCTCACAGTCACTGATGGATTTGCACAGACCAACCTTGTCTCCTACAAGGCATGAGGTCATATCCACATGACTAGTCTAGCACAGATATGGTCTTAAAGAGGGGTAGATGACAGGGAAGGACAGAAGGACTCCTGTTTTCTTGTGCACCACCAGCATCCTGTCACACGTCAGAATCCTTTCCTGCTTTTAACATATTGCATGTGTAATGCATGAACATGTGCAATGCGTGAAAGAGTTGAGTGCAAAGACAATTTCCAGAATGAAAATTACTTAAGAATATTTCTTCTGGCATAAGGGAGCCCTTCTGGGTGTCTGTAGAGACAAAAGTCAAAAGAGGTTAATGCATGCCACAGCTGTGCCATACCCTTCCTCTGGCTCTAGTAAGCCTGGTGGGTTTTTCCAGTGAAACAGCAAGGGATTTTCCTATCAGAAGGCAGCTGGTATCAGCAGATCTCCCAGCTTATCTAGATGTCGCATCTCTTCCAATTTAAATGCTACATCAATGGTTATTAAGTCTGCATTGCAAAGAACTAAAACTAAGGAAAACATTCTGGAGGGTGCTCTGGATTCTATTAAAGGATTGAATTTCTCACTATATTACACTTTTTCCATATGGCTGAAACCTGGAGCTGCATAATACTCTGAATATGCTCGTATACTGCTAGTGGGATAATCCCAGATGGTGACAAATGACCCCGTTCCAACAGCAATGTATGGATCTTTACGACACCAACGCTCAGCCATACTTTTGGGATAGTCCCTTCAAACAATGAATGACTGGCAGATAACATAATGTTTAACTTCTGCCTTCACATTTGTACACGCTTTATGGCTAATGCTGCAGAGCTACTCGTTTGTTAAGTACTCAGCCTTGTAACAACGTACAGATGACATGAGATATTCCCTTAGCCACCACTGAAGGATCTCCTTTAGTTTGTGAAGGTCAACTGTGGTGCAGAGTGTGTCACTATCTTTGTGTAGGGATATGCTCTGGCATGCTAGAAGTGAGCTGATAACGTCTTACCCCTGCTTGGGCCCTTCAGCTGCCTCTTGGGGAAGCGTGAAAGGCTGCCAAGCTCAAGATGTGCTGCATCCTGCAATTTGGCTTTCCCGAGAAGAACAACCCCTCCCCCCAAACTCACCCACGCAGTTCTTTACCCCAAGAAGAGGTCATCACACAAAAAGTAGATAGGAGGGAAAGAGACTGCACACTTGACTATAACTGCAAAAGAGAGAAGTCTGGAGTCCTCCTGAGATGTTGTGTAAAGAGAAAGCAATCTGGGCTGTCTCCATTTTTACAGAAAGACCTCCGTGCTTTTGTGGACTTCATGGCCTGCCAGATGGAGACGGCTCCAAGTAACACTAAGCTCTTATTGCCGCAGAAAACCAGGAGAACTATAACCCCAAGTACTGCAGGTGTAGGAGGGAATACTTGCTCAGATGATGATTCATGTCAGCATCTGAATAAATAAGGTCAGCCAGCCAGAGATTATTCCAGTGAAGGGGAGTTGATTTGTTTGGAGGGTAGAAAGGAGGGGCTGTTTGTTTGTTTTGTATCATTATGCTGAAACCCTACCCTGCTCTGAGGTTTTTTCTCAAGAATTAGTCCTCATTTATTTTAATTAAGATCTCAGTTCAGCAAAACATATAACTGGGTGTAGCCTACCTGAACTGGAATAGCTGTACCAAGAGCAGAAATCCTAAGGTTAGCATACGCTATGTAGTCAGTATTATGTAGCCTTTATAAACATATCTGCAACAGTTTTAAGGAAGACATCTCCACTACAGACCATTAAAAGCAAAAACTACTTGCCTCCAAGGGGTGAGAAAGGATTAATTAGTTAGTGCTCGTGCAGCACTGTGAAGATACAAATTGTGGGACTGTGTTATTAGTAAGCAGAAGATGCCAACAGGAAGCAGCATTGTTAAAGGCACGAGGACTAACAATGGTTTTGTTCTCACATTTGTAAATGATTCTTCTGCTATTGAAAGGTGTTGGCCTTTCAGCCTAGGAGACTGAAATCCTCTCTTTTCACCCAAAAGAGCCTTCATGGGCTGTGCATACTTTCTCACACTCCCTCACCAGTATTCTTCACTATTAGCTTATGGATGCTAGACAGTAGTCCATTCTCCATAGCCCTTTTATTGCTTGGCCTCTGCTTCAGCTGCCAAGAAGGGTGCCATTTAGACTCAATTGTTACGGTAGCTTTTACGATCTAGACATGGTGTCTAGGATCGGAGACTTCCTAGCAATTTTGCATATGCTGCCACATTGCCATCAGAAGAGAAGGGCTCCCGGCTGCCAAAAATGTGGGCAGAATTCAAAGCAGTGACCTACAGATGAAAGGCGCCCCATCCCAAAATGGGCCAGCAGAGCCATCCAGCCCCCAAATGCCAGCTCTTCACTGAATGGAACTGTATTGTGACGCAGTGCTCAGGAGGGGGTGGAAAAAAAGCCACTTTAAAATATCTGTGGACAACGGCTGTCTAGAGCTAGGACTGCAGACAGTCAGACCTTGCTTACATAATATTTCTATCATGCACCATCCTCCCATGCAACTCCCCACCCCATGCCAAGGTGCTGGAGGGAGGTCTTGTTCTTATTTATGCAGCATGAATACAAAATCACAGAGGGTGACAGAAACTTTCCACAGAAAGGTATGGTGCCTTTGACAGGCTGGGGGAAATAGAAGAGCAAGAACAGTTTGTGAGTTAGGGGGAAGAGAAGGATTAAATAAATTGGGGTAACCATATCCAAGGATTTCCTCAAAAAACAGGTTGACTGCAGCCTTTTAAACCCAAGACTTTCAGAGCAAAATATGCCACATCAGAGCAAAGCATCTTTAATTCTGTTTGCTGTATTGCTCACTTCAACAAGCAAAATCCTTTTTTACCCTGTTGCCTTCAACTCCTGCCACACATACGACCCCTGCCCTCCCTCCTTGCCTAACGCAAGCTAGCCAAGGAAGGTGATTTTGTCACCTGGAGTTAATTTATGCCGGTCTTTGCTGTGCCATGCCACTGTGCCGGGGTGGGACCTTTTCAGATGTCAGGATGATAGGAGAAAGAACAATGAAACAGTAGAGTATGTGTGGCGGGTGGCCGAGTCATCCTATCACCATGTATTTGTGTAGTTTCTTTTAGTGCCATCCAATCTTTCCTTCTGTCCCTAAATGGCCTGTGTTGAAAATGTCCCTGCTTACAGTTGCTCAACTGGAATGAGGACAAATTGTTTGCAGTGGCCCCCTTCCAAATGCTTGTGCTGTAACTTTTGTCTTGACTAGTCTCTGGAGATATCTCTAGAGTGAGTTTCCTGTGAGTCGCTTGCACTACCCCAAAGTCATGCCGACTTTTCTTTCTCCACTCTTTCAACTTTGTAGAAGGAATCTTCTTTAAAACACCCCCATCATAGAAAAAGCCAGAGCAGGCAGAGCCTTAATGCGGTTAGGTCACAAGTTCCCCAGTGAATTGAAAGTGAGGGGGTTGGGACTCGAGGGTGCCCGAGGTTACAAAGTGGTGCTAGCAAGCAAGGAGACCCACAAGCAGGAAAAGCACGGCCACACCAAGCAGCTTTGAGTTATTAAGTACTGGTGTTGTTAGGACTGTGTTGCCCTCCGCACTAATACATCAGCCACTTCTGTAAGTAGAAGTGCCTGGCCTCTTGGCCCTCCAGACTGCTTTGATTCAGCACCGAAGGGGTGGTGAAGGTACTCTTCCCCCTCACATTCACATGTGAATTAGTCCAGGATGAGACAACAAGGGAAAAGAAAAAAAAAAAAAAAAAAGAAGAAATAAAAAAAGAAAGAGTTAGCAGAGCCTGAAGAACTAAGCCAAGAAAGGAAGGGTTTATAGTTCCAAAAAACCATTGGATGAAGTTTTGCACGTAGACTCATTAATAGACATTACAGAAGAAAATGTTCATTCCCCTCCTGCTTAGATGCATGACCTATTAGATATATACATATCAATAATATTTGCCAAGGATAACTAAATTCAAAGACCATTGTTTGCTTGGTTTTAATGGATGTTAAATATAAATTATTCATCAAAAGTACAATCTGCTTTTATAAAAGAAACACACTTAATGCTATGAATGCTATGAAATGGTCTCTTTTGACTCCACAAGAGCAGAAAAGCAGGCCCGAGTAAAACATCCCCCCTTTCTCTTTCCATGCTTTGCAGAAGATGGTCTGAGCATCCTCGGAGTAAGAGACAGTGAAGCCTGGAGATGAGACAGCTGTGGTTCCTCATGGAGCTCCCAGGTGTACAAGGGCCATGATGGGGAGCAAGATGGGCAAATATCAGCCCTTCCTACTCTCTGGCTGGAAGTATCGATCCAGCACACAGACATGCTGCAGGTCCCCCTCTACCCAGGGGTGACTTTTCCCAGCTCAGCCTTCCCAGGGGAGCTCTGCTATGCAGCCTGCCTCAAAGCATCCCAGCACCTTTTGCTTTATGTCAAGGGAAACAAGAGGGGAGGGGGAAAAAAAAAAAAAAAAAAAAAAAAAAAAAAGCAATGGAGCTTAGTGAAGGCATCTCATTGTTATAGTCATGGGGCTGTTTAGTTTGCATGTGGCGTTGCACATCACTGCAATGGCATCTTCTGCTCTGTGACTGTTTTCTAGTCTCTTGATTCAGCAGAGGTCACCTCCACAGCAGACGTACCCCTGTATCTTTGAGATAATCTTACTGGCTAGAAGCGGGCAGACCACGGCCGGAGAGGGCATTCCAGACACTAGGGGTTGCTCAGTTTTCAGGCTTAGCAAATACAAGGATTTTGTATGACTCTGTCCTTATTCTGGGGATTTAAAATCTTTGCCACCAGCACTTTTTGTTTTTGTTTTTGGTGTTTGTTTTTTTTGTTTAACTCAAGCAAAGTCATACTGTGCCTCTGCCTTCCAGTTAGTCAGCCGAATGATTGCTTGCACTGCATTTGGGATCTTACAAAATACTAAGACTACTTTGTTTTTCATTAGCACTACAGGGAGGGAGGGGAACAGGCTGGGCTCATGGTTTATAATTGCATATGTAATTACCACTTTAAGACCACTATAGTAATACAAATTAGCTCTGCCCTTTATATCACCTCTGTAGTGTCTCTCGGAGAACACGTAAGCAGTAAGCAAAAATTGTTCATCAGGCAACCAGATTCTAATCTGATGTGCCAAAACCAGTGATGTACCTCTAAAAATGATCTGCTCTGCTTGGAAATACAGTGACCAATATCTGGAGCCATCCCTTGACATTCACCATGCAGATGAAAACAGAACCTGCCCAGGCCAACCTTCGGACTGTGTCCAGCTGGTAATCATCGTGTACCAAAACAACTTGTTGTAGAGTTACTCCAAGTTTGCTTTGTTTTCAGCATCTCAAAGAATCCATGGAAAGAGGTCTGCTGACACCAGGAAGGCAGAGTTTGCACTCTGCATGATCAGTTTCTTCCGTATAAGTAGTAGAGAAGATGAGGAGCATATTGTCAATAAAACACAGAGGTTATTTACAATTCAACTTCTAAAAGCTGCCATAAAGTAGTGAATAGCAATGAGTAAGTCCAAAGCCATTCTACTCTGTTTTGGCTACTACTTTATTCTCCCGGAACTCATTTTCAAAAGGACAAAGCAGAGACACCCAGAGGAGAGGAAGTCTGATTCTAAGAAACTGTAAAAAGAAATGCATGGACACAGATGATGGGATAATTTTATGTCTAACATGTTTTCTGATCCTTTGAAGAGCAGCTTTAAACTGTTACTCTCCTCCTTGATTTTAGTGGATGCTAAAGCAGACTCCCTAGTTTACAGAATAGGGGGGTGGGCATGAATCCTGGAAAAGTAGATCCATAGCAAAATCTTGGTCACTGAGGCCAGAAGGACCCCTTGCCCACCCTTCTGCCTGTGGCAGGATTGATTTAATTATTCTATAACTGTTCCTGTAGATGGGTGTCTGGCCTTGAATAACTCCAACGACAGTGATTGTCCAACGGCTCTTGGCAGCTTGTCCAACTGCTGAACAGTTCTTCTACAGTTTTGCCTAATATTTAACCTAAAACTTCCCTTCTGCTTCAGCCAATTATTATTTGTCCCATCCTTGTCGACTAATGAGAATAACTGATCCTTGTCCTCTTTATAACATTCCTTTATGTCTCCCGTTATTATGTTCCCCACACTCTTCTTTTGCCTTTAGGCTAAAGGTGCCAAGTTATCTTAACCTTTCCTCTTAGATCTGAATGCCAAACTTCTTACCATCTTTCTTCCACTCCTCTAAATTCTTCAATTTGTCCACGTTTTTTCATACAGAATTGAATGCGGTTACTCCAGTTATGCTTTAACCAGTGCCAAGCAGAGCGCAATAATTACTTCAGTAACCTTACTGACCCCATCTAATAACAAAGGCAAAATGCAGCATGTAATTAAAATCAAAAAAATAACTATTTTAAAAGCTAATTGCCTTAACAATCAGAACGTTCTACAGCTCAGAGAACACACACTAAAGAATTTAAAGGTTATTGTTCATTCAAAACATCTTTTCAATTATATTCCATATATTGTATTCTGGACTATGTGCAGTTTTACTCCTATTAGGAACGGTCTGTACTGCATCTCTCACACTCCCTCCCCCTCTTTTTATTTCCTGCAGATTTAACTTCTAAAGGCTCTATGAGGCCCTATCTACACCAGGGATATTCGCTAAGGATTTCCCACTGTTGTGAGCACTCCTCCAGTTCCACCAGTATGGCAAAGCAGAGAACTCCCACTCATGCTTTTAATCCTTTAGGCTATTACTAAGTCTTCTAGCCTCACTAATATAAGTAGAGTGGAGCCAACAGTGAGGCATTTTTAGGAAGTTTCCTTTACAGGGACAAAGTTTTCATCTCCTTTGCCAAGTCCATAGTGCCCTACCTTGAATCCCCTTCTCTCTGTTGGCTGGCCGGTCTTTTTAAAGCTCCTCTGTCCTCTTCATATTCATCGCTGTACATGCCCACCACAGTTTGTAACTACACATACTCCTGCCTTTCAATTGCTGTCTCTTCAGGAACGAAAATCCTCGTCACAACCCAGCACAAATGATTCAACATTACTATCAGCCTGCTGACAACAGCCATTCTTGGAAAATGGTTACATGAATTTCTGGAATTCCCAAAAATAAAAAAATTTGGCTCCATTAACAGGAATGGAAGACTCAGACTGCAAACCCACTTGACTAAGCAGAGGCATTTAATTAAATTGTTTTTCTATTATGCTGATAAGCAGAACTATGACTGTTGTCAGTAGATGCAATAGTTTCTATTCTTGTTGCCCCACAACACCTTAATTAAACTACAATTGTCCTGTTGGAAAACATGTCTGTGAACACCTCCAGGGAGAAAACACAGGAGAATATTCCTAGCAATATAAAAACCAGGAGTGCAATATTACATGGTAGATCTGACAAAAAGGAACTGGATTAAGATTGCGGTAGGGAAGATTCAGGTTTGACATAAGGAAAACCTAACTGTGAATTGTTGATATATATCATGTGGGAAAGGAGTGGAGTTTCCCATGCTGGATTATCTTCTAGTACAATGCAAATGAACAGCTGATAGGAATGATAAACATAATTGGTCCTATCTTGATCCACACCAGTGACTGAGGATCTGCTGAGGACTCTTTCACCTCTGTTTTTGTATGATTGTACTTTGCTTTAAATTTCTAAAGAATGAAGTAAACTCCTGCCCTCATTTACATGCATCTGAGCCTCTCGTATTCTATAAAGGTTGCATATTTACAAATGAGATCAGAATTTGGCTTCCTATAATAGCACATTGTAATGTGCCAGCAATTGCTCCATAACAATAGAAGAGCAAGGTATCTTGTTATATATAGGTCTTGTCCCTTAACCAGTACATACAAGGCAAAATAATTACTGGTTTTTATAGTGAGACCTCATCCAAGTATGTGTAAGACCTTCTCATACAGCTGAGTAAAGTAACATCTATACACAACCTCCACCTAGAGAAGAGGTAGCTCTGGAGGACTGGATGAAATCAAACAAAAATACCACCTGCAAATTTACAGTGTGCAGCCAGGCATTGGTTGGAGTCCAGGCAAACACAAACTTACAAGACCTAGTATGTTTGCATGGTTCTTTGGTAAGTAGGTACTTTCTTCTTTCTTTATTTATTACTGTGCTCTGGACAGAGATTAAATTTAATAGCTCTAGCGTTTGTTTTGGTTTTGGTTTTTTTCACTTACCTTGAAATAAGATTTGCACACATTTTTCTAACTAGATTAAAAAGCTGCCAAGTGGCTCTTTAAACAGTTCTCAATGCTTGCAGAAGAGTTGTTCATGGCCTCTTACATAAGAGTACTTCCCTGGAGCCACATCAGGAACTGATCCCCTGCCCCACACAAATAGAGCTTTACCCTCTTTGTCCAGAAGCAGAAAGGTACTTCTGCTCAAAACATGCTGGGACATGCAATTGTCCTTATTGTATTCCACTAGCAAATTCTGAACTAAGACTCAATTTAAAGCCTATTTAGGTTAGTTAAAGGCTTGCCATTGACTCAGTGAGTTTTGGGACAGGGTCTTAAAATATAGGTCTTAAGGACAGGAAAGCCTCTATATACATGATAGTTCTTAGGGAAATCACTGAGGTCAGCAGAGGCTGATTGACTTCAGCAGATCACTGAGGTCAGCAGATGCTCAGTGGGACAAGAATTTTGTGCTGATCCAAAGCTATCAGAGAAATAAGTAAGAAGGTGAGAAGACTGAAGAGAGAGAGTCCTCCCCACATGTCATTCACCTGCAGGCTGTTGGAGCTGCAGCAATTGGAAAAGCCAACCAGACATCCCTACTCAGCCACACTGTGTTTTTTAAGTGACTAAAGAGGTCAGCACTCCCACATCGTGTAGAAATGGTTGCATGATGTGGTTTCTATTTTTAAAATAACTTTAAGATTCCATCCCCTAATTCACACAAAAGCTAACAAAATATGGTGGTTTTTTAATGATGTAAAAATCAATATTATAAAAAAATTAAGTAAATATTTCCCTTGGCAAGAAAATATAAAATCTCATTCTCGTAACATGCAAGTTTTATATTTACACAGCGTAAAGTGTCTGTCCCACATTACCATAATGTGTTATTAGCATGAAACATTTTTAGCTGTGATGTCTTAAACAGAGCTTGAGTTACTGTCTGCAGTGTCCTTAAGCTATATGTCATAGTCTTCACAAGACTGAAACAAAACAGAGCAGCAAGCAGTAACCACATTAAGTTTAATGCTTATAAACACAGAAGGTTTAACACTTGGCAAGCCAAAATTCCCCTATGACCTCAAGAGAGAGAGATCGTGACCTGAGAATTAAGCACTGTGATAAGCAGTCAAGCTGTCTCCCTGAAGAAAAGACAAAAATAGCAAAAGACAAGCTGAGCCATTGGGTCGGCATATGTCAGGTGCATCCAGGCCCAATTCAGAGTCAATCTGTAGCCATGTGGGGCCAAGCCTGACCTAGCCCAGCCTTTTGAGGCAGGGCTTCCTAAGAAGAGGGATTTTCAGAGGTGCTCAACACCCGTTGTCCCCACTGATCCCCAGGGAATAGGAACATCTAAGCTGTCATGCAACCAAAAAAACACAAGAGGAAATTTCATTTTGTCTCCATCCAGAAACAGAAAGCCTCTGGTATTAGGAGGAGGAAGATGAAAAAGTAAAATTACTTTCCCTTGTGTGTTCCTAGCCACAAAGATGCCCTCTTGCCCTCCCTGTCTCGCTCTAAGGTGTCTTCCCCAAAGCAGGTGCCAGTCCTGAGAAGACTGATAAAGAGGAAAGAGGGAAGATGGAAGATAAGAATGTGAAACAAAGGTTTTGAAACAAATGATAGGTAGGTTTTTGTTTAAAGAAAGGTCTGCAAGGCAGAGAAGTTGGTTTGGGAAAGGTGAAGGTCAGCAGAGCAACAGCTTCAAACATCAGAGATGAAGAGAAGGCATGCAGGGAGAAGAGGGGAGTGTTAAACACTGCTGGGGGAGCTTAAAAGGGATGCTCTGCATTCTCAAAACACTAATTTTGCCATAGTAGATCTGCTTGTGCCAAATTCCCACACAGAAAAATCTCAAGGACATTAGACTGAGCTGGGTATCATGGGTTTTCTTCTCTTCTTCACCACAAGTTACATTTAGCTTGTAAATACATGAGTTTTCTATTCTCAAGTATTTATTGTATTCCTTACTAGTTTTAAAAGTTGAACAATATGAAGCTTATCCATGAAATTACTAGACAATTCCTGCTGGATTAAAATTGGACATTTCTCCATTTATCGGTAAATTGCCAAATGCTGTTGCAAGAAACACACAACTGTAATGAACTTTTATTTGGGGTCCCAAGGTGCTCATTGCAGAGAGATGTATATAAACATATATACTGCGCAAGACCTGCTCAAAAATCAGAATTTCCACTCTGGAGGGAATCCTGTTATTTCAACCTTCATTTCCATCCTAAAACAGGCCAAGACATCAAAATATCAATGAAATAAATTGGTGGAACTCAAAGATTTAGGTTTGGAAATGTCTATAGACAAAATGATGCTTCCAATTGAAAATATAATTGTCCCAGGCTGAAAAGTCCTGGAATATGATCCTCTTCTCACATGGACAGAAATCAAGAATAATTCTACTAGAAATCCATGAAGTTACACTGGTGGAAGCCTTCACACGGGTAATAAAAATACGCAGAATTACAAGCATTTTATAAAGCCAAGTGCTTTGGAAAGCTTTATGCTTTTAAGCTTCAGGGCATAAAGCAACCTAAGAATTAGGAGGAAAACTTCACGGCTCATCCCCACTGCTATGATGGTGGAGGCCAGGCAGTCGCACAGCCTCAGCGAGGCCGTGGGGAGCATGGCTGACAGCTGCCCAGGCTAAATGCAGGAACATCTATATTCTCTCTTGTTTAGCAACTGGGATTACGGCCCACATTGCATATGGGCCAGTGCATACCGCTTGGGAATGGCAGGGTCCAAGCTGTCTGCTGGGCTTTCCAGGTGGCCGATAGACCCAGGGAGGAGGCAGCAGCCGGCTCTGCAGTGGGAAATATTGGCTGTCAGAAGCAGCCAGGCAGGCTCTGGCAACACGCTCCTGAGGAAAGCGGAGACAAAGTGTCTGCCCAGCGTGCTGAACACAGAAGTCTTGAACCCATGAGCAAAGACACTCTCTCTGGATGCTTGACTCCTCTCCAGGGTTCAGGAAGGATTTAGATATATTCATTGGGCGGGACACAAGGTGTCACTGAAGAAACATGCCATTCTGTTATCAACTGCTCCTTTTACTGAAGACAACTGAGAACAACCCCTCCTGTTTGTTTTTCTGTCTGTTTTTTTAAACAAGATTCTTTCAAAAGGCCATAGCCTTCAGGCCACAGGCTAATCTTTAACCACCCGCTTAATTTTTCCAAGCAAGCTGGCACCAACCATTGTTGGAAGCGGTCACTTTGTGGAAAAAAAAACATGCCCATTTCCCCACAAAGCTGGTTCTGCAGAGGACCCAGGGACAGCTCAAGCTCTAGATGAGGCAGACGGCTCTGCATCACCAAAGAGCCAACACCAGCAAAATTGCCAGCTGACTTCTGATGAAAAAATAGACATTGAGGCCAAGTGCTCCTGCCATCTCTTCTAAGGGTAGGGGCGTGTAAGGACATCTCTGCCCTGGTTTCCACCATCCACTCTGAAGATGGTCCCTGTGTTTGGAGCAGCAGAATTACAGTGATGCAAAGCCGTGGTCTGGTCACCATCAGGCTTCAAATCCACCATGTGATAAACACTTTGAACCCTATAAAGTTCAGAGCTGGGCATCCAAATTAAATATGTTAATTTGTCCCAGATCTAGTCAGTTTAACCTCTGAACATGACTACAGCTGGTATTTGTAGAAGCTGGTTACAGAGAGAAACAAGAGCTTTTGGAGTGCCTTATCTGCAGGCACTTATTTAGGGTCCAGCACTGGAATTAACTCACAGATCTTATTTTTTTAAACAGCTGAGATCAACATCCAACTGTTTAATATGCTAATGCTCTAAGGATTAGATCACAAAGTAAAATACTTATGGAAATTAATGCTCCAACTTTAAATTTGAGAATTTTTTTAGGGGGATTTAAAAAATAGAAAACCAATAGCAAAAGAACAAAAATTGCTTTTTCCAGAGAAACTAAGATCCCAGTCCAAGAAAGAATGCAGAATACACTGAACCAAGAGTTTTCTAGATAACTTCAGAACAAAGCTGAGGAAAACAGGTTGCTTTGCCCCCAGCTAAATATAAATATAAATGCAAATCACTTCAAAGCCATATTCAGTCACCACCTGAGTGAGAGAATGCAAAGGAGAGCTCAGTCAAAAAGTTTCCCATGGGACGACCTGCATTGTTCATTCCTGACTCATTCTCTGCCACCATCCCAACAGTCAACCTCCCAAACCTTCCTCCTGCAGTCTTCCCTAGCCTCCACTGTGATCTCTGTAAAGTCAAGCACAATGGAATTGCAACAAAACCAAACTTCAGGTCATTGAACTCACCCCAAAAATATGGCCAGCTTTTTCCACACAGTTCTACCAAAACTTTCTAAGTCTTAGTCTACGGCCTCAGCCATCAGATCATTTTTCCTGCCCAGAGTAGGCAAGAGCATCCAGTTCAGGAATTGAGAAAGCTGGAAAATCTGGAATGAATGAAATAACTTGTGATCAGGAAAAAGAAAAAGAAATCCACCTTCAGAAATCAGCTGGATGGAGCCAAAATTCAAGGCAATTATATTTTTGGGCAGGGGGGTGTGGTAGGGGAGGAAAGCCTGATCTAATCTCTCACCCAAAACCCAACCGCAGTGTCTGGACCCAACAGGGTCAGGTTATTTTCCCATAGTACCAACACCACAACTAGAAATAGGAAGAACCGCAACTGTCAAAAGAAAACACTAATTTTCATTAAGTTTCCAATACAGCTTTCTGATCAAAGTGACAGCTACACTTCAGTAAAGTCTTTTGATCTTTCTGATGCTCAGCTGAATGGAAATCATCACATCTTCAGAGCCATGCACACTGAGAACATAAATTCTGACTGCTCGTTGCTGGAGAGATTACTTGCTATTTTTATTCTGGTTATTTTCTACTTTAAGGAAAAAGCTGAATTCTCTCTGTCAAAACCAACAGAAAGCTTGTTTAAAGGTATGGCAAGATACACATTCATTTAATGGAATACATACAATAGCCTTTACAATAACTTGATGAGTTCCAGAAGCGGACTCAATACTATATAGCAAAGTCAATCATACTGGTAGATAAGTTATGCCAAAAGCGCAGAACGGTTTCAGAGGTAGATTTCAAGAAATAAAACACTTGACCAAAAAAATAAGGGGAAGGAAAAATAAGGTGTGCATGGAGCAAATGGAGATAGTGTTAGGGAATGAATGCAACACAAACCAGCAAATGGTTTAGTAAAAAACAAAATTAGTCTTGCAGGTTTGCACGCTGAAGCCTCTAAGCCAGCAGTTCTGAGCTGTGATGTACAAACCACCACTGGCCAACAAATCTCTGGTGGCTGCCCGCTGTCAGCCGGATGAGCATTGTCTTTCTTGTCCCAGATGTTACACCACACTGAAGATGTAGTTAACGCATGTCAGACAAAACCGAGCCACTGCTATCATTGCCACCGAGGCATTTACAGAACTGCACATGGGAAATGAACCAGATCAAAGGTCTAAGAGTAAAAATTTACTCCATCCTTCTATCTATATGGAGATACAGAGTAGCCCATGTTAAAAACAAGAAAGTTTCTTTTGTCTGTTCAAAAATTTGCACCAGCAAGCTTGAGCGGTCAACTGTAGACCAAACCACAGCCGATATATCAGTCAACACAGCATTTTAAGAGTTCACAAAGGAAAAATGTAATTTTGACTCCTGGCTTAGAGAAATTCCTGGCAAAGGAAGAAACTATGCTTGACCCCCAAATAACCAAACACCCATCCACTGCATATGGAAATTATTCTGCCACCATTTTACTGCTCCAGCAGAGGTGGTGCGTGGCCCTTTCGAAGCCTTGGCTCTTTTTGAAGGCTATTATTTTAAACATTTTAGTACTGGGAACTGCACGGAGCTGGCAATTATGGAATTAGAGTGCAGTGTGGAGAATGTCACTTTGAAATCATTTAGCTCAGTTAATTTCCTTTTCAAGCGCAATAGAAAGCAGATGGAGCAGGGAGGGCCAACATGCCACAGAACTCCCCAGGCCTTGGCCAGCACTCTCCTCCCCAGGACATACAGAGGGGTCACCAAATCCCCATAGAGTTATTATCCTTTAGGAGAATCACATGCTAGAATTCAGCCAGGGTCCTGGTCTTTGGAGCAAGTCGCCTCACTCCTAGGTTTGTGTTACACATTGAATGTTAGACCTAAATTGCTAACAAGGTCAGCAGGGACACAAAGCTCACACCAGAAGAGCAGTGCAGGGAAGCCAGAGAGAGGCCAGCAGAGCACAGCAGGAAGATTAAGTGCTTTGGGAAAGGGGAGCCTTGGTAGAGAGAAAGAGGCCTCCAAAGGGTTGTCCAATATGAAGGAAAGGCTGTTACAAAAAGAAAGCTTTCCCGTATGCAGCAAGAGTTGGACAAGAAATTGTGAGCTTGACTTGCAGTAAAGATACATTGAGGTCAAGAGGAAAAAAATAAATGAAGTGCAAGGCAAGCGAAGCATCACAACCTCAGTTTGTAGTGGATGCCACATCGCTGGAGGTGTCGAGGAAGAGTTACAGGAATTTCTCTCAGGGACCATCTAGCTAAGTGTGATCTTGCCTCAGAGCAACGGGATGACTTCCAGGGATGCTCTCCAGCACAACATCTCTTGGATAATTTAATAGAGCCTGTTATGGTTTGTGCTTCGTGTTTCTTATATAGAGAAAGAGGGATTCCCCAAAGGAAACTAATGTACAATAAGAGAAACAGATCCAAATGCTGGAGTTGCAGTAGGGTCTAACAGAAACGCTGGGACTGAGGAAGTCCAAATCCATTCCCTGTTAACGTAACAGGAGAGTTATACTCTCATTGTCTCCCTCTGCATTGTCACAAATACCTGGGACAAGTAAATCAGAAAGCTCATGTCTCACTCGCACCAAACAGCAACTGGAGCGACCCCCAGCCCCACACCTATCCATGGGCTGCTGAACCTACCCACGCACAGCTCCACATCATGCTCAAGCCTTGTTTGCTCCAAAGGACTAGCAAGCACATTAGAAGTGGGCCATGCTCTAAGCTTTCTGGTAGCTGTCATCCAACATGCAGGCAGCAGCATGATCAGCACTGCCCCCACTTGTTTCACTGAAGTGAACAAGTTCCTTGAGTTCATCCCTACAGCCCTTGCTGCTATTTCACACTTATCAATAGATCCACCTTCTTAAAAAAAAAAGTCCATTTTCCCAAGGCATTGTGTCAGATGGACAGACTTGTTCCTTAAGGACCTCCAAGGCATAGACAAGACTGATGCCAAAGGGAAGCTCTCTCACGTTGATGGCACCAACACGGGACACAGCATCATCTGCTCTCCATGCCAGTCTCTCCATGCTCAAAGATGTTGGCTCTAGAGACCATTTTTCCCCTGGAAGACTAGTTTGTGCTGTGCACCTAGGATTACCCTTAATAGAGGCAACACTTTCATATACACCAGACCAGCTTCAAGGCTCCCTGCATCAGCAGTTCCCCTTCTAGAAACCCATAGTAAAAGAGAAAACTTTTGCAATCATTTTATTGTTCCCAGCTCTCACCAGCTGATGGCAACCAGTTCAAGGCTGGCTATTACCAGCATGGGCACGATTATGACAGAGGTCTGTGAGATGAGGCAGCTTGTCTGCTCAAGCAACATCTGCACTGAAAATACCAGGAGGCTAGTACAGGTACTTGCCCAACGTGCACCAGGCAAACTAATGAAACTCTTTAATATCCTCCACAAATACCTCAACCAAAGAGACAGACGGCCACTTTTCACTTTTCCGAGCCCTACGCAGAAGGCTCAGAGTAGAACCACCAGCTATACCAGACAACTGCAAAAGGGCAGCTATCTAAAACTCTGCTCTGTGCCATGGGAGCTGGGTTTCCCTTCCTACCTCACTCACTGGCAACTAAATGCTTTCTGGTACCTGGGCAAATTCTACTTACCATCTCCTACAGTGATGACACCATATCAAGACAAGCATGGGTATGACTGCCTGGGAGCTCTCAGCAGAGCATGTGTTCAGCTAGCTGACCTCAGCATGAGAAACCTGGTGAGACAGGCTGGACAGGTCATAGCTGCCTCTTGCATAACCTGTGCCAGGTGACCAGTAAGCCACCCATAAGCCAGGTCACCAATAATTCCATGCTGTCGGTGTGTGTCTTTCCCCCCTTTCCCCACGTATCCCTCACAGACAGTGTCCCTTTCCAGCACCACTGCCAATCCCACAGGATGCACAGAGATTTCTTTCTGCTTCCCTTCCAGTCACCAGGAGCTTCAGCCCCTCTCCACATCAGGGAGATAGCCCCAAGGTTACCAAGTATATTTGTATGTCTCCAGAAGGCTATTGCTCCCCCACTTTCTACTTTTCTACCTCCTCATCTGCTTCTTTGAAGCATGTCTCCATATCTTTTGCCTCTTTTTTAACCATCATTGTAAAGAGAACCGCCCACCCACCACCCTGCAGAGAGTTTCAACTTACATACAACAGGCCCTGGATATCCCATTAACATGGTGCTGTTGCACACCACCTATACTATCAAAATCATAGAATTACTTAGGTTGGACAAGACTTGAAGATCATAAAATTCAACCATTAACCCAGCATTGCCAAGACCACCACTGAATCATGTCCCTAAGCACCACATCTACACCTTTAAATACATCTGTCCTTTAAATACCTGCAAGGATAGTGATGTCACCTCTTCTCTGGGCAGCCTGTGCTGTTGTAGTCAAACTCAGTCAGCCTCACACAGGGCACCAATTGTTGCAGCACAAACAAACTAACAGGCTGCAACAAGGCTTTTAACGTCAGTCAGGTTCTACTGTCCATGCTGTTTCTCCCTCCTCCAGAGGTGAGAACACCCCGCCTCCTCCTCCACACAGCTACAGCTGCACATCATCCATGTCAATCAACCCACTGCCTTCGAGGCAAAGCCACAGCTGCATATTATGAATGCTAATCAACAACCCACTGCCTTCATTCCTCTACACTGTGCCAGTGCTTGACCACTCTTTCGGTGAAGACATTGTCCCTAACATCCAATCTAAAGCTCCCCTGGAGCAACCTAAGGCCATTTCATCTTGTCCTGTCGCTGGTTATGTGGTAGAAGAGACTGACCCCCACCTCGCTACAACCTCCTTCCAGGTAGTTGTAGAGAGCAATAAGGTCCCTCCTGAGCCTCCTTTTCTCCAGGTGAAACAAGCCCAGGTCCCTCAGCTGCTCCTCACAAGACTTGTGCTCCAGACCTGTCGTGGTTTAACCCAGCTGCCAACTGAGCACCGCGCAGCCACTCACCCGCTGACTCCCCCCGGGTCCTACCAGCGGATGGCGAGGGCAGCTGGGGAAAAAAGTAAAACCCATGGGTTAAGATAAGGACAAATTAATAATTGAAATAGAATATAATAACAATTGGAATGAAAAAGGGCGGAGAAAGAGGAATAAAACCCAAAAGGAAAAAAAAACACAAGTGATGCACAATGCAACTGCTCACGCCCTGCTGACCGATGCCCAGCAGGTCCCCGAGCAGCGACCAGAGGGCACCGGACACTCCCCAGTTTAGACACTGAGCATGACGTCCCGTGGTATGGAATATCCCTTTGGCTAGTTCGGGTCAGCTGCCCTGGCTGTGTCCCCCCTCTGTTTCCCATGCCCCTCCAGCCCTCTCGCTGGCAGGGCCTAAGGAACCAAAAAGTCCTTGACTCAGTATAAACATGACTTAGCAACAACTAAAAACATCAGTGTGTTATCAACATTGTTCTCATACTAAATCCAAAACACAGCCTTGTACCAGCTACTAAGAAAAAATCTACGCTGTCCCAACCGAAACCAGGACAAAACCCTTCACCAGCCCCGTTGCCCTTCCCTGGACACGCTCCAGCCCCCCCGTGTCTTTCCTGCGGCGAGGGGCCAAACTGGACACAGGATTCCAGGTGCGGCCTCACCGGTGCCGAGTGCAGGGGGACGGTCACTGCCCCGGCCCTGCTGGCCACACTGTGTCTGACACAAGCCAGGATGCTGTTGGCCGCCTTGGCCACCTGGGCACGGTGCTGGCTCATGTCCAGCCATCACCCAGCACCCTGAGGCCCCTTTCCACCGGGCAGCTTCCCAGCCTCTGCCCCAGCCCGCAGCGCTGCCTGGGGCTGGTGTGACCGTGCAGGACCAGGCACTTAGCATATACAAATACAGTATTTGGCATACAAAAGCCTAAGTGGTAGTAAGCATGAAAAACATAAAGGCAGACTTACGCCCCATCTCCTTCGCAGCTGTGTCCTGAGGAGGGCTGCAGGGTCCCCTGGCAGGGCTGGTGCCTCAGCAGCTGCTCCCCTGCAGTTAAGGCAGGAGCTGGAGAAGGGCCTCACTGCCTGGAGCGCTGAGGACACTGGTGTCAACATGGCGGGGTGTTGCCATGGTGTCAATGAGAGCTGTCAGTCCTTCTCCTAGGAATTTGCTTTCTGCTCCCAGAGCAGCACAGTCTTTCTCACTCGGGAGTAGAAGGTGTCCGCCCAGTTGCCTATAGGCTCAGGCCAGCATCCTCACCAGCCTTAGGTGTTTTTCCTACACCAGGCAAATTCCCTGGTGACAAGGCCTCGTACTTTTGGGCATACACCTCTGCATTTCAGGTCTGTCATGGGGGAAGGCCTGAGCGTGGCCCGGCAGATACCCTCTTGCAGAGGGAAGGTGCAGCCCTGCTGCTCTGGGAACCCAGCAGTGCTGCCTGCAGCCCTGACATCCCAGAGCTGCCCCATGCGATGCCAGCATACACAGCTCTCCAGAAACCCTGGCCATGGAGTAAGGAGGCTGCCAGGCTGTGCCTGGATGGGGCGGGCAGGCTGGCAGAGGGGAAGGCATCCTCCAGTGGGCTGGGGCTGCGAGGCTGTGAGCCGAGAGACCAGGCTGCTGGACAGCAAGAGGGCATGGGAGTAGATGTGTTGGGATAGCACCATCTCAGCCAAATAAACTCCACCTCTGCCTGTCGTGCTAGCTGGTTCCCAGCAATTCTGCCACTCCAAGGGCTGAAGCTCATGTGGGGACATGTACCCTCCCAAACATCACTTTGAGCAGCCACTGGGGATAGTCTGTGTGGGGTGCAAGGAGTCAAACTTGGCATTTCCTTTTTCATTGTGCTTCTGGAGAGGTTCCGGGAGCAAACCCTCCTCTTGGGTTTTGTTTTTAAGGGAATCGGTTCATTCAAAAGAGAGTCTAAAAGCAATCTGGTAAAAGGAAATAGAGCATAAGTCGTCAGTGTAGATTCGTCCTCCCTCCACTGCCCCATCTATAAAATTAAGTCAACATGATCTTCTTGATGAGGAGGAGTGGTTTAAAGGGTTAAAAAGAGGCAGGAAGGTGTTTGAACTCTAAGAGAAAGATTTTAAAACTTTTTTCAAACTTATGAATATGTATTAAGAGGCACAGACAATACTTACATGGCTATTACACCGAGTTATTTAAACATGAGCAGAGTACTTGGCAAATTAACATATAGAACAATACTGCTCTGGTAGTTCAAATGATAATGGGATCCAATAGGAGTTCCCTATCCCTAACTCTTCTGAATCTAAGCAAGGATGATTTAAAAATTGTAAATGTGCAGCAGGTGGCTTCTAATGCAATAAAAAGCATTTCTGCACTCTGAAAAACACGCCTTGAGGATGAGACAACATATAAAAAAATCCTTTAGCTGTGCCCCTTCTCAGCACAGTTTGGATGATCTGAGGCTGCCCCAGCGGCAGCTGTTTCTTGTGCATCCACCTAAACTAGGAATATACATTTGTCGTATCTTGCATCATTTCCATCTGTGTTCTGCTCCTGTGCCTTTCTTGGCTGCTTCCTCTCATCTGGTCCTGCACCCCACTGCATTTGTGCACACAGAGCAAGTTCCTGGAGCGATGAACTTGCAGAGAACAGGCAATGCTGCCAGGATGCACTAGGAGAAGCGTCTCTGTTCTGGGCAGCTCCTGGGCTTGATCTCAGCAGGCTGCAACAGCGTTTGAGGCAGGCATGCAGGGAGAATAAAGAGAAATGGGCAAGTGAAAAGTAAGAAAGAAGTAAGCAAAAAGGGTCAGCCAGCAGAGACACAGCTGAGCTGAGTCTCCTGAAAATTCCTCAGAAACTTAGAAAAAAGTAAGATTGACAATGCCAAAGGAGCACGTGGGCTCACAGGGACATGCACGTGTGTGTGAAGGGCATGCATAAACATGTGTACCTGTGGGGAGGCTCTGGACACATGATTACACTTGTGTGAACAGCAGTAACCTCCCAGTTCCATTTTAATGCCATGTCAAAAGTAATGCAGGTGATGAAATACGTGGGTCTGTGTCAGGGAGCTGGCATAACAGAATGAACCTGCACAGGCTCAGTGCAACTCTCCACATTTAAAGAAGGTATTAGGTAGACATCGAGGCAAGTTTAGAAATGCAAGAGACAGAAGCACTAAACTGTTTTCAGCAAAATCGACCCTCGTGTAAAATGCCCGCATCCTGGCCTAAACACTTTGTTATAAGTGATCGAATTCCTAACAGCTGTGGCAAGATGCCTTCACTTGCAAGTGTTACTGGTGGGTAAGCAAAATTATCTTGCTATTGTTGCTACTTATGGCAGCACCCATAACATACTAGCTGCTTTCCAAACAGATCATTCTCCAAAGAGCCTGCTACTACTTTTATGTGCATGTGGATGTAAAATTATTTTCTTTTATAGTACAAGTTACTCACTGTAGTCTTCAAAGATCAAAAAGTGCCACGGTGGGTAAAACTGGAGTTAAACAATCCAAGAACTGTAACTGCACAAGAGATACAAGAGCAACCCGCTTACTGTAAGCACAATTTATCCTCTGGACAATAAGATTTTTAATGTTGAAAAGCATGTTTGACTTTACATTCGTTCTTGAATTCATAAGAAAACACTGAGGTACTCTATGTTTGCACTAAGAATTTTATTTTCTTTTATTACTGTCACAGTTTTTGTGGACAATAAAATCATCAAATACTTCTGGGAATAAAAAGTAATAAGTGAAAGCTTAGAGAATTAGAGAATGATATTTCAGGAATTTTGCCTTAGATAACCAGGTCTTCTATTTTTGTTGGTGCACCTAGAGTATGCATGAGAAAAAACAGTGGTGTTCTTTCAAATAAAAAGAAACATCTTTCTCATTAGGACTGTGTTTATCACGCTTTCAAATGTTCTACAAACCAATGCCCCTATTTGTCATTGTAATTCAATATAATAAAAGCTGTCAAAACTGCTCACTTTGCTTGTGAGAGACAAATTTGCTGAAGTTTTGCAGCATGAGCCAAATAACACAGCACCAGATTCTCCAGCTTTTATTTCACGCTGCTCTAGGCAGTATTCCTACTGGTTTCTGTGCAATTTTTGCCTGAGTAAGGGCTGAAAGTTTCAGTTTAGAACATGAGACTTTTTTAGAAATAAACTGTCACAGAAATCCCGTCTACAAAGTACTTTGGGTGACTGGAATGGTACTGCTTGCGAATTTTATCTCTGAAATGCCAAGCTTATTTCCTACAGATTATTGCAAAATACAGACTAACTACATCCTTGATGAAATTCCCTCGAGGTCCATGAGGTCACCCTCAGGATTAAACACTGCCTGACCTTTTGCATACAGAGCTCAGAAGCACTGTATTTTGATGCCTACTGCGCCTTTGGAGATGTTAGCTTGTTCCACTAAAAACAAAGTTACAGATCTCGTCCCTCATGGGAAGAGCTTTGATGAAGCAACTCTCTGTTATTACCTTGTCCAGAGACTCTCCAGGACCACACTGTGTCCTTCTGGCAATTGACAAAATAGATAAAGCTCAGGGGCAGCCTTGAGTAAGGGCCACATTTTCGATTATTTAAAAAAGATGTTTTGATGCATTAAATAAAGGAAACACGTTGGGAGCTTTGTGTTGGGAATAGGTAAAGTGGCAGGTCATGTGAAAAGCAGCTGGGACAGTGGTTAGGGCAAAGGATTAGAGTCAGCTCCTCTTTTTAGTCTTCTCCACACTACTGACTTGTCCAGAGAGTTGGAGGAGTCTTTTATGTTAAAGTCTACCAACCAGAGTCCTTCATCTAACTCTTCTGCAACTGCCTTTCCACATCTGTGAAAACTGTAGCAGTTTATCATGTCAAAAAACTTTTACACGTTTAGATAAAAGCCACTAACTATTAGCTGTAGTGGCCAGTCAATGCATTTTTTACCTCTTTTTGAACATGTGCCCAAAAATTGTTTGATGAGGATGTGTACTACATCTGTAAATAAACACGTATCTGTGTAGACACAGGGACCTGATAAGGCCAGAGAACATGAAAAACAAGACAAAATCTACCGACAACTGTAGCTCCTCTGACTGCAGCCTTTATGGCAGCTGTGTGGACAGACTCCTCCCTGAGTTTTTACTCAGGCAATTATTCCTAACTTGGCATCCAGAAGTCAGCCCTGGCTTCCAACCTGAAAAAAAAAAAAAAAAAAAAAGAAGCAGAGAGTTAGGCTAACACACACTAGCCTCCATCAAGCATTCAGGGTATTGTGCATGTGATAAAGGGCTGGATAAAACAGTGGCAAAAGTCTGCTATCTTCCAAGGCTCAGGAAAATAAACCGCAAAGGCAATCCAACAAAGTCCTCTTTGTTCCTGAATAGAACCAACAAAATGAAAGGAATCTGGTGGAAGAGAGAAGGCAAGAAAAGAGGTCTGCTGCAGGGAGCACGTACAGACAGAATTGCGCTTTGCCGGCTCCTCTGACAGAGCAAGTGCATGATTATCACATGAGCCTCACAAAGACTGGAATTAAAGGGGCTGACTCGGCTGTCATATCGCTTAAGCTGCGCTGAGGTCAAAGGAGTTCGGACTAACCGAGGTCAGCCACACATGGCCTGGGAAGTAGGGGTCTCTTTTTGTAAGCAACAGCTTCTCAGGTTGATAAAAATAGATACCTGGAGCCCGTGATGGCTTATAAAGCTGTCCCTTTACACCGGATTCCCACGAAGTGCAGTATGTAATCAATAGCACTCTGAAAAGAACAGAGCCACAATGGAGGCACTCAGGTGGTCTCTAGAAACAAGCGTAAAGGGCAAAACGCACAAGAGAAGTCACCATCTGTGCTACCCTCTAAAAGACCAAGGGAAAAAATCATGTCTGAAATATTAGCACACATTTATGGTAAAATCAAATTGCAAAGAGGTGTCAATGACATGACTGTAGAGAAGCCTGCTACTTGCAGGTCACCACATACCTTCTGTATATTATTTCATGAATCACGTCCCCAACAGAGACTTCTCCTTGCAGATTCCTATGATACCAGGGCTACTGAAGAATGCCCCTGTACTAAAAATAGTACCTATTCTCTCCCATGCCCTCTGTCCTCTTTCAGCTTCTACTTCACATGATTCAGCTCCAAGAGAGGGGCACTGACCTCATCTCACCAGGAATATCAAACATCTCCACTGCTTTGATGAACGTTATGGTGAGAGTGGAAAAAAGGAGAAATGTACACATCAGCTGTGTAGTCATGTGTTGGATGTGTCTGGATACATCCTGAGACTTGTGTTTTTGAAATCCAAACCGACATTCATCTTCTTACATATGCAAACACAGAAAAGCACCTTTTGATTTTTGTTTGGGGGGGTTTTTGTCGGTTTTTTTCTGGGGACTCCAATAGCATTTGCACTGGGTCCATAGAAAAATCCATTAATTTTGTCATAGACATAGAACTATATCATATTTACCATCATCATCACTTCTGTATATAACCAAGCTCAGAATGCTAGTGGGCTTATTGTTCCACAGCATGGAATAAGTAATTGTTTCTGGCCAACAAACTCATACCTTTGTATCCTGGTTTATGAATCAGGATTTTCCATCTGAACATTATTTGTGGCAACAATGCCAAGTTTTTAAAATACCTTCTACAAATAAAGTCTGTGTCCCCTTTATTCCTCAGGTCGTAAGGGGCTTCCTGGTAGACAAATTAGATCTATTGTGACACAGACAGAGTGAACAGAACCAGGTTTTCAAGCATCAGCCTGTCACACCTCTTTGTGGACAGGGGACTCACTAAAACAAATCCTGAGAGCAAGCCAAAGAGGGAAAACTGCAGGACCCCCAGGGGATCTTCACCGATGATAGTGCAGGTTGAATCTGAGAAAACAAGTCCTTGAAGTAAGATCAGTTCTCCTTTATGACCTGTTAATCACTATGTGTTTACCTGTCCTTGAGAAAAGAGCCCCTACTGTGCCTTATCAAACCCAGAGGGATTCCCACTGTCCTCAGGGAGGTCTGGGTCAGAAGTTAAACTGAAAACTCCACATGCTCTGTGCTTCATCATTTTAGACTTTAGACTGGAATTGATGTTCGGTGTCCAGTGCTGTAATAGCAGAGAACCACCGGTTTTTATTCATTTATGTTCTTTTAAACTGTTTCTACTGCATTTTTTCTGCTCTGTTGCAGAGCTTGAGACAGTGCTGGCACTGTGCCCCTTCGGTCAGAATCACCTTACAGGAGGACTTGCTAATGCCTGTTGTTAGTGTGTGTGTGCACGTGTTTAGGCCAGGGGAAGGACAACTGTCTCTCCACTGATGCTGCCTTACGGGGTCTTACAGGAAACATCACAGAGTGAACTGCCAAAGCCAGTAGCTTCTGTGCTAGTGAAGGGAATGGGTAAATCCTCAGATCATGGAATCTGGGCTTTCTGACACAGCTGGCATCCCGGTGGAGAGGAAGACGAGGAGCAGGCACTCCAACCACATACAGCCTGGGCAAAGTGAGGGGTTTGTTCTTAGGGACCTGGAAGGGTTCACTCCTGAACTCCAGGTCACTGAGAAGGCTGTGATCTATCAGACAGTAGGACTATCTGTTGAATGTTCTGCACTGAAAATGTTCCGGGTTTCTCTATAAGGAAGTTTATTCTTATATCTCCAAACTGATGGGGAGTAATGCGGATTCCTCTTTCTGTCTGTTGTCACCAGCTCCTCAACTCGGCACATCTCGCTGGTAACTTACCCACCTATTGCGACAAAGCAGCCTTGGTCTTTCACACCATGTTAAAGAAAATAATTAACAGAGTACTTAAACCAGGCTTGGCTTAACTGCAGATTTCAATTGAGTTCAGTAGTAAAAGGAAACCCTAGTAGTTCTACTTCCCCACAGCTAGCCTTGCTCAATGCCTAGTGTTAAGATAAATTATGTTCTTCAGTGTGTAGGATGAAATACAAGTTGCTATCACAGCAGGATGAGTTTGTCAAACACTGCTTACATTATGCAGCAAACCTTTGTTCCCATAGAAGGAAAGATTTTGAAAGCAGATAACTGAGCTGATCTTGGAGATATATTACTTGAGGCCAGGGTTCATGATCTATGTAGCCTCACTCAGTGCAAAGTATATTGCTTTCTCTAACAGCCCTTAACAGGGACTTCAAAAAAACTGTTTTTTTCTTCTGAATAATATATAATCAAATTCATTTCTACAACTTCATTTTCAGTCATCTGTGTTCATTGTTCTCTTATTCCAAGTATTCTTTGGCATGGTTTAAGAACTACTGAAATATTTAATAGCTATTTAAAAGTAACAGCTATAACTACTTAAACCAGACATAAAGAGAAGACAACTAAACGGGTCATTACCTTTACAAGAAAAGTGTTTATGGAGAAGGATTTAAGAGAAACAAGATTACGGATCCAACTTCTCCGCTAGTCTCTGTGTTGTAAAGGAGAAAGCAGAGTGGGTTTGCAAAGTTAAGTATGCGATAAGACTACTCTGAATCTAATAAAATGTTGAAAGTACTGTTAGAGAGAATTTGCAAATTGCTTAGCCCTTGGAAAAGCCAAGCCATTTCTGTGGCTGCTTAGGTAAGGATTCTTGGCTCTAACATCCCAAGTATGATCAACATTTTGATTGTGATGCTTGATTACTAAATGATACTAGTTGTGAACCAGAAAGAATATATTTTCAATTCAGCTGGAGAAAGAAGGGGGAAAGGTATAAGACAGAGTGTCTCTGTTCCCTTGAGATCTATCCAAGATCTTAAGAAATCAATGGAAATCTTTCTATTGAGTTCACTGTGCTCTGGATCACATCCTTACAGAGCTCGCTTTGTTGTCAAGTCCATTCTTTCTTCCCCTCTCTCTTGCTCAATTTGCTTTCTGCTGTTAGGATCTTTTTCCCAAATATTAATAAATCTGTATAATCTTTGGCCTCTAGCTGAGTCTTTCTTCTATGGCACACTGTTGCACTGTATGCATGACTGCATGGTTGAGGGTTGCTCTGGAAATTACTCATAAAAATGAACTGCCTGGTAATACCACAATTGTCAATATGTGTAGGTTGCAGCATTCCCCCTGTGGGCCATTGTAGCAGATCATAAAACCTCATTTCCAGGAAAGTTTCAAAACTTTTATTTTCTAAGGAACATTAATTATCAGAGTCCAGATGACCTGTCCCATTTCTCTATCCACTTCCTCTCTTTTTTTCCTCATCACGTGGTAGTTTGAAGGCAACTGGCAACAGATCACATGTCTGGCTCCTGGTTTTATGCCCTAGTTTCATATCAACGTCAGCTGAAGTGTTTAAAAACAGCAAGACTCAAAAGCCTAATGCCCAAACCAATGTTTGTATGTGACCATTTCCCCATTGTTAAACTTTTGTAACAACAGCTAATTTACAAGTTTGACACTTATGCAGACATATGCTTTGGCATTCTACAGGCTTCCTGAGACTCATGCCCTCCAGCGCTGCTTGTTGACCTCTCCTTCAAACACATTGGCTTTGAGGGATCATCACAATGGCCAAACCACTCTGGACCTACATGGTTGTGAAAACTCCAGTCATGCCCCCATCAGAGTTTACAGTGATGCATTTTTTCACTGACAAATTATATTCTGTTGACACCATAACTTTTTGCAGGTACTTACCAGTTCTTATGAAGCTCTTACCTGGGATAGATTCTCATGCCTAGGATGAGACTTGAAATACATCAAAGAGCAAGAAAACTGTCACCCCTCCCAGATAATCATCCTATCATCAAGGCACTGACTGGTGGCACAGAAGTCCAGATTTCAAGTTTCTGTTCTGCAAGATGTCTGAACGTCAGAATCCTGCATCCCAGGCAAGCTTTCAGGCTACCAAACTATCAGTTATTCTGAAGAACAGCCTCCTCCGTCTCTCCTGTTGGACCTGTTTCTCTTTGTATAAATAATTAAACATTAATTGGAGCAAGGACTTGAACTCAGACTGCCCATTGGACTATTGCATTGGTCTTTCTCCAGGCCAGTGAATAGGTAACTACTTGTACAAACTTGGTAAGTTGCAGAGCAACAGAGGTAGCTGAGGGGGGGGTCCCAAAAACTCAAGAAAAAAAACCCGAAGACTTACAGTAAAGTTATTTAGTAGACTATAAAAACCTGTTTTTCAGTCCTTGACCTAAATAAGGCAGAACAATGACTACTAGCTGTTCCAGGGGAGGCTTTGTCAAATCATCTGCAAAGGTCATGCTTCCATCAAATGTTGAAAAGAGAGAATATTTAAAAGTCGTACTTTTTTTTCTGAAGTGAAAAAAAAAAGGTCCTGTACCTAAACAATTCTTCAAGTTTCTGAAACCTCTGCCCCAGACATGATAAAGGACCTCACTGTTCCAGTTCTGAGTGGAGTGATTTGTTCCTCTGATGCTCTTCACAGCTTTGCGGGCATTTTTCAAATGAAGGCTTAAGTCTATTACTTACATACTATCTTCATATGACAAACAGGACATTTAGTCATATTTAGTCATACAGAAAGATAAATGAAGGCAATCGAAAAATTCAGTGATTAGTGTAAGGTTACCATAAAAGACTATATAAAAGGTAAGACAAGAACTGAGGAGGCTGAGTCCTAATCCTCTTACCTACCCACTATATAATGGTCTGTAATAACTTTAATGTTTATGTTCGGTGGTCAAAAACATTTATTTTCAAACAGCTCTTTGATAAGGAACTTTGATTAAGCTCTTTGATTTGGAACTAAAATCTGTGTTTTAGACAGATTCACCTCTCTACAAGCATTTGATATCAGCATGTTGGTAATCCTGTAGACCATACAAGGTTCTGCTTTTTCTTTAACGTCATATAATACTTCATTTTCATAAGCACTTACATAAATTCAGTTAAGAGTTAACCAACTAAAATATACAAATATGTGGGAGGTTTTATGAAGAACTACAACTTCAAAAGGAGTTGGTTTAGGAGCCATGACCTTATTTTTTGCAATAACTTATGCATCATGAACTTACGTAATTGGCAGCAGATAACATATCACACTCTCAGTCTTATGTCCTTGGTTTGACAACAGTGTCAATTGAAGTATTTGCTAACTGCAGAACTAATGGAGCCTCATAGCTGAAAATGTTTTCATTCCAAAGCTGATGTTTGTATCAAAACATTTTCCCTTTATTGTTCTTTTTTAACATTACTAAAATCAGTATCAGAAATTGATAGGGGTATACAGATAATTTTGGACATCAAGAAAAATCTTTCTGAATACTATTTATCCTAGCGAAATGGAAATATCTGAGAAAGGAATATATATATATATATTTCTAATTAAAATTCATCATAAAGCAAAAAAAGCACACACATGAAATGTTCTTGGAGCTCTAAATTTTTGTTATCTTTTGAGCAGGAGTCAGTGCTAAGATAAATTATTGGGAGATGAGTGACCTGGATTTTAAAACACATTAGTAGGGTAGGTTTGAGGCTACTTCATTTTCCCAGAGACTGGATTAAACAGCAGCCAAGAGGCAAGGCTAGACTGGTCCTCTGTGTTGAAACTGGACACCTGTACCATCCACTGAAAAGGTCAGTCCTCTTGGGACACCGTGATCTTCATAAGCTACAGCAGAAAATGCATAAAGCAATAAATCATACAGAAAGAAGTGTTTTAAAAAGAACCTTACTGACTTAAGGTCTTAACATCCATTTAAATTCAAGGGCAAAGAAGCCCAAATTTACTGAGGCTCTTTTTGAGTAATCTGAAGCTTAGAAGTGAGACTTGTTTGGGTTTTGGTTCAGTACTGTGTATTTTGTGGGCAGCGTTTCTATTTCAATAAATTTAATAATTCACAATGATGTACAATATAAAGGAAGAGAATGGCTGCAGTTTTATTAATTTGAAGTTTTTTGCTTGACCAAATTACAAGTTAATAGCAGGAAACAATCATTTGCCATCATTTTAGTAAAGCATTTGCTATTATGTCACGCTGAACCTGATTTTAAACTGACCTGAAGAGAATCAGTTACATGTTTTGAAATCTGGACAACAGGAGATTACCGCCGGCAATGTAGATTGCTTCGTAGACACCATTTTTCATTCAACTTTATTGAAAACTTTCAGTGTCTGGGAGAGTAAATTGCCACCAATGTAGTTGTAGCTAAACTAGGAGAAGTTCTAAACAGCAGCCAAGGAAGATAAAAAAAAAACATATTAAACAGCAGGAGGAAGGACAGAAAATTAAAACTGGAAAAATTGAAACTGATATGCATAAGTATAAGGGACATACATTATCAAAATCATAGAATTATTTAGGTTGGACAAGATCTTTAAGATTACCAAGTCCAACCATTAACCCAGCATTGCCAATTCCACCACTGAACCATGTCCCCAAGCACCACATCTACGTGTCCTTTAAATACCTCCAGGGATGGTGATGAAACCTCTTCTCTGGGCAGCCTGTGCCAGTGCTTGACCACTCTTTCGGTGAAGACATTGTCCCTAACATCCAATCTAAAGCTCCCCTGGAGCAACCTAAGGCCATTTCATCTTGTCCTGTCGCTAGTTACGTGGTAGAAGAGACTGACCCCCACCTCGCTACAACCTCCTTCCAGGTAGTTGTAGAGAGCAATAAGGTCCCTCCTGAGCCTCCTTTTCTCCAGGTGAAACAAGCCCAGGTCCCTCAGCTGCTCCTCACAAGACTTGTGCTCCAGACCTGTCGTGGTTTAACCCAGCTGCCAACTGAGCACCGCGCAGCCACTCACCCGCTGACTCCCCCCGGGTCCTACCAGCGGATGGCGAGGGCAGCTGGGGAAAAAAGTAAAACCCGTGGGTTAAGATAAGGACAAATTAATAATTGAAATAGAATATAATAACAATTGGAATGAAAAAGGGCGGAGAGAGAGGAATAAAACCCAAAAGGAAAAAAAAACACAAGTGATGCACAATGCAACTGCTCACGCCCTGCTGACCGATGCCCAGCAGGTCCCCGAGCAGCGACCAGAGGGCACCGGACACTCCCCAGTTTAGACACTGAGCATGACGTCCCGTGGTATGGAATATCCCTTTGGCTAGTTCGGGTCAGCTGCCCTGGCTGTGTCCCCCCTCTGTTTCCCATGCCCCTCCAGCCCTCTCGCTGGCAGGGCCTAAGGAACCACAAAGTCCTTGACTCAGTATAAACATGACTTAGCAACAACTAAAAACATCAGTGTGTTATCAACATTGTTCTCATACTAAATCCAAAACACAGCCTTGTACCAGCTACTAAGAAAAAATCTACGCTGTCCCAACCGAAACCAGGACAAAACCCTTCACCAGCCCCGTTGCCCTTCCCTGGACACGCTCCAGCCCCCCCGTGTCTTTCCTGCGGCGAGGGGCCAAACTGGACACAGGATTCCAGGTGCGGCCTCACCGGTGCCGAGTGCAGGGGGATGGTCACTGCCCCGGCCCTGCTGGCCACACTGTGTCTGACACAAGCCAGGATGCTGTTGGCCGCCTTGGCCACCTGGGCACGGTGCTGGCTCATGTCCAGCCATCACCCAGCACCCTGAGGCCCCTTTCCACCGGGCAGCTTCCCAGCCTCTGCCCCAGCCCGCAGCGCTGCCTGGGGCTGGTGTGACCGTGCAGGACCCGCACGGAGCCGGGTGGAACCTCCTACAACTGGCCTTGGCCCATGGATCCAGCCTGTCCCCATCCCCCTGCAGAGCCGCCTGCCCCCCAGCGGGGCAGCGCTCCTGCCCAGCCCGGTGGCCTCTGCAAACCGACTGAGGCTGCACTCGATCCCCTCGGCCGCATCGTCGATAAAGAATCAAACAGGACTGGCCCCAGCGCTGAGCCCTGGGGAACACCACGTGTGACCGGCCGCCAGCGGGATGTAACTCCGTGCACCACCGCGCTCTGGGCTGGGCCAGCCAGCCAGCTTTTCACCCAGCCAGCCTGCGCCCAGCCAAGCCCTCAGCAGCCACTTTCTCCAGCAGAACGCTGTGGGAAACGGCGTCAAAGGCTTTACCAAGGTCTGCGTAGACCAACATCCACAGCCTTTCCCTCATCCACTAAGCGCGTCACCTTGTCATAGAAGGAGATCAGGTTAGACATGCAGGACCTGTCTTTTCATCAACCCATGCTTGCTGGGCCTTATCACCTGGCTGTCCTGTATGTGCTGCATGATGGCACTCAGGATGATCTGCTCCACAACCTTCCCTGGCATTCCCTGGCATTCCACATTCATCAGCTGGAAGAAATACAAGGAGGTCCAGTACTGAAAGAAATCACTAGTATAGCATGAGGCACTGCACCGTCACAGAGCAAGAAAACAAAGCCCTTTGGAGTAGTCTATGCAAATGTCCTTACTCCAGAAGAGATATGGTGGTGCACTTTGGAATCATACAGGAAATCTGGCTTGAAGAGATGTCATAAACTGACTGAATCCATTCCTGTTTCTCTGTGCAGGAACAACTATATTGATCTTATTCCCAAATTCTGTTTTGTTTAGCCTTTTCTTAAAAACCTCTCATCATAGATTTTATTCAACTTCCATAGCGCTTTGCTGCCCTTATCATTACATTTTCCTGAAGTCTGACTCAAATCTCTCTTACTACTAAATAACATTGCATTCAGCTCTGGACAATACATTCCCAAAAAGATCTGGATTGTACCTACATTATCATTTTAGTTCACCCCTACTCATCATGCTCTGTTTCACACCATAAAGCAGTCTCAGATTCACAAGGCTTTCAGAAAAAAATAATCCAAAAGTGTGTTCCAGGAGTGCATCTAATCATCTCCAACCAGTACACACATGCAGTTTGAGGGACCAGCCCAGAACTATTCTAAAACCTTAAAGCATGCATGATTCTGGATCTTAAGCCCTCAGCACCACCCATTTTACTCTACAGGTCCTGTTTTGCATTCACCTCACACTCTTACTAGACCACACTACTTACTAAAGTAGATATAGCTGCTGGCAAACGTTCATTGAAGAACAGCAAAAGTTGTGATGGGATGGAGGAACTGATGTGTTAGGGAAGAGCAGGTCAGATACATGAAGAAGGCAAAAGGAGTTTTATAGCCATCATTTGCCCTGGTCCCTGTGACATCGACTAATTATGGTCACACAGATGTGTAGCCCTTTCCCTTGGGCTGACCAGCACCCCAGGTTGGTCAGCTTGAGGACACAAAGGTGAATTGCAATAGCCAACAACTACACAGCCTTTAAGAATGTCAGATTTTAATTTGGTACCTCAGAACACAACCAAGGATAAGATGTAATTAAGATAAGAAAAAAATATATAGTTAATTTCAGAAGACAATGCACTGTCATGACATCTTTTAAACAATGGAACAGTTTCCCAGACTCTTCGCAGTAATGGATCCTATTTGTTTGGTGCTTTTATAGCCAAATTGGCAAATGCTAGAAAACAGCCTGCAGGATCTAATCTTGCTTTGGCAAGGGATTAGGCTGGATGATCATTTCCATCTAAGCTTCCTCTCAATTCAGGCTGAAGCTTTGGAAGCAGAATCTCTTTCTTACTTTGTATTTGCCATATGAAACCACATATGAGATGGAGCTCTAAGGTATAACTCTTGACCACAGCTAATGCCAGTTAGAGCTCTTGGGGTTTGATGTAAATACCCTTAGAGATGACCAATATGCCTCCGCTGATTTGGGAACCCTCAGAACAAGCCTTTGATACTCACAAAAATGGATGCATGTGTGCGAATGTGTGAGAAGTCAGAGCCACTCTTCCCTTTAAGTTACCCAAGTTGGCAAGAAGCCAGCCAGCATTAGCACAAACATTGGGCAGCACTGTGAACAGATTACTTTGCCCAAGCTAGTACTTCCCACTAAGTCACGGCATGCTGACACTGTGATACAGCTTCTGGATTCAAGCTGACTTGTACCTTGTCAGTCTGCTGTGTGCTCAGAGGAAGTTTTCTCCTGCTCTCATAGAAATGTCTTTAATTGATCTCTAAGTTAATAAGCCAAAAAAAAAAACCATCCCGGAATAACAGAACTTCTCCTTTTTGACTCATTCCATGTGCCTCATCTCTTTAGTGCCTGTCATCAGACTGTCAGTACACTAAGGCATGATTCACCTTTATTTAATGTCTAATACAGAATAAAGCACCTTGACCCAACAGATGCAACAGAGACCCAGAGAATGGCACTGCACTCATGGTCAGCAGTTAAGAGTTTTGCTGGTTCTTTGGGGCCAGCTTGTCCTGTTAAAATTTCTGTAATGTTGAACCTTCTCTAAAAACTTGTTTCTTAAAAACATCCCAGGCTAGCCACCCATAAATGGAATCCTCTAAGCCTTACAAGTCATTTTGAAAAATCACAGCCACATTCTTGAATGGAGAGGCTACATTTTTATTTCAGCAATACGGATGTAAATTAAAATCCCTCCTTCTCCCTTTCTCAAAATTAAAGAACTATGGTCTTTATAGGGCTGTATGTTGTACCCCTTCAACATATATGCATACACACTAAGATCAAGACCACCAACAGCAAATGCAGAATTATATATTGCCGTGTAAAAGATAAATACACACAGAACAAGAAGAAAAAAAATGGAAAACTAGCTTTAAAATTAAGATTACAGAGCAGAAATAACAGGAGAACCACTTAAACATATTGCTGCCCCAAGCGGGTGCAAATTTCAATGGAAAATAACTACCAAATGTTTCCAAAGCCAACCACAGAAATCAAATAAGATTCGACTTAAACTCAAATTATTCTGAAGATTTTGTTATTATAAAGGCACACATGCATATAGTATTCATGGTTATTTCTCAAAATTAGACTCTTCTGGGCTCAAATTTGTGTAACACCAAAAAAGGGGTTTAAAAAGAGAAATCCCTCTATTCTGTGAAACAGTTTCTGGGAACTTTCCTGGAAATCCCAGCAAGACAAGCCAAAGAAAATTATCTATGGGGAATTGCGATTGTTGCAGCAAATATGTGCTTATACTCAGATTCATTTAATTAAGCCCTTTGAGTGAATAATGGGATACAAAACAAGGGACACACTGAAGAAGAGTAATCAATCTCTAACAAGATCTCTCCAGTTATTAACTGTACATTATACAAATATAAATCCAGATCAGCAAAAAGCCCTACTGCACTTACATATTATGATTTTTCAATAGAAGCTTTAAAGTAGCATTTGTCAATGGTGTTAATTTTAAATTATATGACTAGTGACAACATTGTACACTACCCAAGATTTTAGCATGCTGGGAAAATTTCATTTCTCTTTTGAAGTTATATTTCAAAAAAAACAATCATTTCTGAAGGCTATTAATGGGGACAGAGTAAGAGTTGAAAAACACACAGTGAATAAGTTACAATAAAAGAATAGATGTATAACAGACATTAAATATCTAGATTACAAAGCCTGGGTGGCTATTCATTTCTGTTTCACTTTAAATGAATAGTAATGTGTGAAAATTGCACTAGGAAAATAGAAACTCTTCTCTCATAAGCAACACTGCTGTTTTCAAACAACAACTGCACTGTTAACACATTCATTTGTATTGTACTGTATTAGTAAGAGTCAAAATTTGTTATGAACTTGTGGTTATTGAGTGAAGTTCATTGATAGCCTCAGTGAATTCCTTTTGGACAAGCACATAAGACACTCAGCAACTATGGATCTGTGGCAATTAATGGAATTGTCTTTGAGTAGGTCTGCAGTTACATCTGGGCAAAGACTGGTCTCCAGTGGTCCACAAGTAGATGTACATCTACCCATGCTTATTATAGTATGGTTTGAAGGAATGCCACTTTGGAGAAATTATATTAACTCATGGGAAGAATGTGTAACAGGAAGAAGTGCAGGACTCAGAGATGGAGGCTGAGATGCTGCTAAAGTTAGAAATGATGTTGATAACCTTTTAAAGAAGTGTGGCAACAGAGATGAAAAGAGAACCACATGCTTTACATTAGTTTCTGCAGTGTCTAATACACCATTCCTAACACCACAGGTATGCCAGCTTGGACCAGGACATCCAACAGTCTTTTAAAAGGTATGTTTCTCAGTATCGCCTTGAAAATTTGCCTTAGTCAGACCTTGAGTGACTCAGATTACTCACAGTTTCCCACAATATTTTGATGTTCAAGTTATGTATGATACCAGGTTGGATGAGATCAAATAGGCCAGCTGAACAAATTTAATGCATTTCATTTTTCCCACTTAAAAAAAAACAAACAACAACCAACCCAAAAAACAAAACAGAAAAAAAAAAAAAAAAATCCCAAATATATTTTAAAGAGAAGAGTTACATTTTGGGCGCCTGCACATACATTTATAGTACTATCCAGTTACAACTATGGCAATTCTAGGGCAGTTTTACACAGCTCAATTAGAGCAGAAGAGGAAGTAAAAATTTGTACCCCACACTTCAAATGCACACAGGGAGACAAATGCCGCATACAAGCAGCTCTGTCTTACACAGAAGGGAGTGACTTCACCTCCAACATACAACATAGCTGAACTGGCAGAAAGGTGCTAGTAACCTCTTTAGTACTGTCATCCTCATGTACTTCAGGACACAAATGCACAGACTGAACCTCAACATTTACATTGTTCAGCCCTCAAATGGCAAAAATCCATCCAGAATTAAAATATAGTACATCAAAATAACATACAGTAAGTAATGAATTTTGCAGTCTTTACTTAGCAAAACAAATTCTTCACATCACCTTTCCCAGAAAGTGAAGACTGCAATATAATATATGGTGCTAAATTAAACCTTCCACAAACATTACTGACATGTACAGATGTACACTGCTTCAAGTGCTTACTCATCATATGTAATTCAAGCAAACGGCATGTTACTGGGGGCCAAGGGCAAGCATTACAAGAGGATTTTTCAGCTATTCAGAGCTGTGAATCAAAGGTGATGTATTGTTAAATTGAATATCTATACAAAAGGGCTGTGGTTGTGGAATTTGATGGCAATGAGCACTGCACAAATATAAATGTCACCTTATTTACCATCTCTTGTTATTTTTGGAACATTCATTGCAAGGAGATGTACTTAAGCAACATTAATTCTATACTAGAAAGCTCTCTGCAAGAGAAAAAGTTGATTCCAGAACTTTTCAGAAATAATATTTTCAGTTTCCATAGTTCCCACAGCTGGGAAAGAAGCACCTATTCAACTACAGACTATAACAGTATTCATCATATCAGGTCATTTTGGGACACTTCCATGCAGGTGTTTAACAGATTACAGCTTGCTTTCCTAATGGAAAAAATAATGCCTCAAACACCAAATAAAGTAAATAATTTTTACACATAGAATGGAGGATAATATTTAATAGAGTCCTTCTCTGACTGATTATAGCTTGGAAAGAGAAAAAGTTACAAACACCTTCAAAAGTGATTCATTAAATGCTGGTGGCTGCATTGCTGCCTTCTATTGCCACACGCACAAATGTGATCATCCTCTATCAAAGACCAAATGGCCAAAGTGATGGCAGTACCCACTAGTTAAGCAACATCTGTCCCAGTTCCCCAGACGAGATACTGCTCACCGCAAACAGGACTGCTCATTACAGGACCTGTTCCTGTTTCCTTAGTGTACACACATGCTCTTCCAGCTTGGTTACCCCCCAAGATGGGGTCATACCCATGCAGCCCGCTAGGCCTGAGCTTGGGTGGTTCGTTACGAGAGGTGACTCACAGATCTAGGATCCTCCCCTTCTTGCTTCTTAATTGTCACCATGACAATGTCAACACTTAAGTCACCAGTACTGAACATATGCAAGATGTGGCCCAGTTTGTATCTCTTGCAGTTGTTAGCTACGCTGCTTTCAGATGCACTATTGTGTTTGGTTTGTGTTTCTTAGGTTTTCTTCACAGCCATGAAGCCGGAGAGAGGGGATGGGACTAAGACAGCCCTTGTGGCATAGAAAAAATAAGATAGCAACATAATGCCCAGTTCTTCAGATAACAGAACAAAACTGCTTGAAAGGCCAGCTCCAAGGCCACTGTTGAAATGGACTGATGTCATGCCAAGCAAGTGCGTGTTGCAATATCTCTCCGGCAACTCCCTCAAGAAAGAGGATGGTGCTTTGTCGCAGTAGCTGCGGTCATTTGTATACAGAAAACACAGTTACAGCAGAGTTAAACAGCTGGGAATATTCCTAATAACAGAAACATATAAACCTTTAATACTGAAACACCTTTAATATTATGATACACTCTTAGTGTGAATTTTGTCTAAGAGCAACTATTTCATATGCATGGTAATATTTTTAAGCAAAGCCTTCTGAATCCTTTTAAAAGATGTTTACAGTCATTAAAGAAATATCGCATTTTAAAGGTACATTTCTAATTACATACTGGCAGAACCTAAGCTGGAAACATTACCAGCACTATTTTGATAGCAAAAGCTGTGACAGTTTACACCAGCTAAGGTTACCTGCTGTCTGCTGATTATCGTGATCAAACATCATCACAAGAATATGGTCAGCAGAGACGATGTAGAAAACCGGGGTGAAAAAATCGGGAATGAGTTTATGAAATCTGTGAGTATACAGAACAGGACTGGGCTATTTCACTGCAAGACCTGAATGACTTCAAGGACTGAAGCAGTACAAACAGGATGAAATCCAGAACTGCCTAGCTCAGTTTTATGAAGCTGGCAGCAAAAAATGTCACTATAAACTGGGCACTTGCCAGCTGCACGTGGAGGAGAAAAATCTAGATGGTTCAGTCAAATTCAGGGTTAGCATGAGCTCCTAAAGAGAGGCAGCCATGGTAAACAAGTACAATTCAAAACCACACAGGGTATTTCCAGCAGTGAGGGTTGTGCCGGTCATACGTCACTGGAGTACTGTGTGAAATTTAGGTCATCCCTTTCAAGGGCAGACACAGCTGTGCTCCATATGGGGGAGATCCACAGCCACAGCCCTGTCACACGGCCCCCGAGCATGTGCCTGGGCTCCCATGTTTGTGTCTGGGAAATCCCATGCCATGCACTGCGTGAGCAGGAAATCCAGCCTGTGGGAAACGTGAACGACACAGATGGCCAGCGAGTGCACCATCCACCCCATGCCCTCCAGTTGCACTGGGCTCACCAATGTGGGTTGACTACGGTGTGTTGGCTGATACAACAGAAAGGCTCCAGAACTGCTGTATATAAACTTTTCATTTGCCCTTTGGGTTTTAGGTAGGTCCCAGCTGTATTGCACAGCTCTGATCAGATAACACAGCACATGTAGGGTACACCCAGCGTGTCCCTGATATGCCATGCTCATTGCCCAGGTGTTCAGCTGTCAAGCTGCATCTGTGTTTGTCCTTGACTTCCAGACATCAACCAGACTGATGAGAATGATTGTGCTGAACCAGCGACCGTATGCTGTGCCAGGCAATGCTAATGCAAGGAAAAGGAGGAGAGGGTAGAGCCATCTCTTGTTCTCCAATTAATCTCTTCCTATACGATGCAGGAAAATGGACTTGACATGAAACAGGTGTCGAAGACTGCTTCTAGGAGGATCAGAGAAATGGAAAATCCATCTCACGAGAAGAGACTGTGAGCACATCTGAACAAACAGGTGCAGACCAATGTGAGCCTCAGTCGGCCTCGTACTGGCCCAGAATCCATATAGCCTGAATTAGCACGGTGCTAATGAAGTCTCCAGCAGAACTCGCCAGCTCAGGCTTAGCATTACACTGCCACAGCCCTATAGGCACCAGGAGAGGGCCAATTCGCATCCCAGCTCACTCAGATCATTAGTCGAGAGAGCCTGAATCTGCCTGTCCCCACCAGCGCTGACGTGCCCCACAAGAGTTCGGCTTATTAGCTCCAGTGGAGTGGTGCCTAAGGGGACAGCACTGCCCTTGATGATCTTAAAGGTTCTTTCCAACCTAAATGATCCTCTGATTCTTTAACACATAAAGGGGAGGCAGGAAAACTGTCTCAGCAAAGACATAATGTTGGCACACGAGCAAACCATAGATACATCTAGGCTGGAAATACGAATGATTCTAGCCATTACGGCAGCGAGATCCTGGAAGAGCTCTTGCAAGTAATGGAAGCAAAAACGTATCTACTTTTAAGGTGATGCTTGATGTCTCTGAACAGATCTCTGTAATGCAGAGGTGTCTGAAATACTCCTAGATGCCCTATAAGACCCCATCCTGAAAATCTCCGTTAGCTGTGAACTGCAAACCAAAATCCAATGGAAATCAGAAATTTAATTAAAAGCAGCACTCTGAGCCGGCTGCTGGCAGGCATTACGCTGGTAAAAAGTGACAGCTGCTTCATTGGCAGCGCAACATCGATGACTGTAAAAGAGGCCAAGGAACAGGCACAGGCCACCAATGCCTCGGGACCACCCCACTTTGAAGAAGGTATTTGTAAGAAAGGTTTCAGAGCCTTTTGTCTATGCTTTCATCAGCTAACTCCTACTTTAATTTATATTTTGCTGCTGTCTTCCTTTTTTTTTTTTTTTTTTTTTTTTGGCTCAGTGGGAGCATAATGCCAATTAAAATTAGTTAAGAAAGAAAATGTCAGTTTTTCCAAATACAACATAATTGTTCTTAAAAAAATGTTCCCTCGGTACCTAGTAAATCCAGGGTTTCTTTGCAATAAATAAATATGCATTTCAGAACTCCTTCCCCTTTCTACTAGTGGGCTTAGATCGCTTTGATCCATTTTATTCATGTATGTTTTCCCCACTTTATAGAAGTATGTAATTCCCATATAAAAAGGGGGTTATTAATACTTTTTTCTAAAAAAGCACCATTTTCTTGTTTCAAGAAATTCAGACTTGGTTTCAGGTAAGAACTGGTAGCAAGGGATTAGTACTCTTACAAAAACAATTTTATTAAAATGTCAGAAAAAAATGTATAGTTGGATCCTAGGAAGCGGGTTTGCACCTATGTTAATATTCAGAGATAACTGTGGCCCTTAATTTAAGTTTCACGCAGGGTGGTGGACCTCTCCAGCTATCCACAACGATTCACACACTGAGAAAAGTGAACTGGAACCCAAAATTTAGTATCTATTTTTAAAGCAATAATTTAATCTTTGGTTGTTTTTTTTCTGCCAGAGCTTCAGGTGGAAACGATGGCCCCTATGAAATGATGAGCTGTATCACATAGCTATGCTTGTCACAGTTTTTCCCTGTGAAGAGACTGTATTGCTTAGTCTAAGAATAACTTTAAAATTCACAGAAAGTAAGAACTGTTGAGCAGCTAAAAATAAAAAGTCATAGGAGGACGCGCTGTTAGGCATAAACATTGAGACCCTTCAAATGAACTTGAGCTGTTGAGCTAACCTAAACATTTTGGCCCAGATCCTGATCCCAGTGAATTAAAAATTATTTGTGGCAAGAACTAATGTTTCTCCTTTTATTTCTGCTTCCCTGTTAATGACTATCAGATATAACATTGCAAGACTATTCTGTAAACAAAGTGCAAAACTAATCATTTTCAGAGGAGAGTTTTATTCACAGTAGGCTGTGTAGGAAAGGAATCAAGCCTAAGTAAGTAAGCAATGAAGGTAAATAATACACAGAGAAAGTAAAAAGATCATCAGAAAACGCCAGTTAAAAAAATACTGGATATATGATGAAAGCAAAACACACCGTTTACGAGGAAAATTCAACAATTGAGTAAAACGCTGAGTAATTTCATCTGAGCATTAAATTATTTGCAGTTTCCTGCATAAAAGGAAAAAATAGAACAGAAATTCAGGCTCTTGTTATGCCAAAGATCTTTTCTTCATCCAAAAGCAGAGAAGTTAGCAGGTTTACACAATTTTATGTCAATTACAATATTCCATATAAACAATGCATACTTGTCCAAACTAACTGACTTCCACTTCCAATTCTTTCTGGGCAAAGTTTGAGAAAGAAATACTGCATTGCAATATAAAATAAGCAAATTGCATCCATGCAGTTCAGATACATCAAAATCTTTCTATCTGGCTGCAGAGGCCTGTTATTAAGATGTGTCAAACCTGTCCAGAAATTTATTTCTACTATTGATAAACAAGCCATGCATTAAATTAGGAGATTAAGTTGTGCATTCCTTCCAGTTCTTATGTATGTTTGTCATTAATCCAAAACAACATTGCCAAACCCTGACCACAGAAATAGTAAAAATAAATACCAAAGGTCTGGGAAGAGAAATCCTGAGGTCACAAAGAGAAGGTAACTTCAAGGGAGTATCCTGGAAATTAAGACTTATAAATCATCATGGGCTGAAAGAGACAAATTTCAGCAATTGCATAATGCCATTTTACATGGCTAAAAATAATGAGTCGTGAGGCAAATGCCAGGAGAAAAAAAATCACTGGAAAACTTCATAAACATTTATATTCAAAGAAAAGACTTGAAGCAAGTGAGTTATTTGATGAGAGCCTAAGTGCACAGTGATGCACTTCTAGCTTCCTCTTTGGCATGCCGCTTGCTTTTTGAACGGGTCTGTCATGCATAAAGCGATCATTTACACAAAACCAGACCACGTTATGGATGTAATATACATTTTTGTGATGTTGGGGTTAAAAGGTCAGTAGATTAATCATCCCTGTTCTATATTCTAAAGTGGGTTGATACTCCTGCCTTTCTGGGTAAACTCCTCCATTCTTGATAAAATATTTGTTTCTCCACTCTACAGCTTATTCAAAACGGTTAAACCACTGCGGGGTAAAACCATTGTATTGTAGGAAATGAGGGTCACCCTGAAAAAGATTATCCTAGACATGATCCCTAAAGATTTTTCTTGAATAAATGTTTTTTTTAAATGCTATTTTTCCTGCCTTCCCATCCGAGTCTGTCACAGATTGACAATTCAAACATGTGTATCAGCTCAAGCCGGGCACACGCAATTGCCTGAAAACCTGAGAATTATTAAATGAAATTATTTTTAAATTCTTTATATTTTACTGCACTTGCTAGGGAAAGTGAGAAGATGGAAACCACACTCTGGGCCTTCAGCCCTCCTCCTGTCTGTTATCATGCCTCACGGCTTGGGCAACATCCTGATCACAAGGAAGTTGCTGGTAGTTCTGCCACTGCTTGCTCATGGCTTTCGCCACACAGACCTCAGGGCGCTGAGAAGCAGCCTGCAGCAAAGACTGGCAGTCTGCTGTGACACGTCCCCATGGCAAGGCTGCTCAAAGGAGCAGTGTTCCCTTTACCTCAACAAAGCCTGGACCCCGTCTGTCACCTCAAAAGTATCACCTTAATATTTTGAGAAAACACCCTTGCCGTGCTGCCATTTAAAAGATGAAAAACTGACCTTAGTTATCAGCCTGCTGTTCTTATCTCTCTAAACGGTGTTAATGTATTGAAATTTGATGTCATATGCTGAAACTTTGTTATAAAACTCTGCACATGGTGAATTTTGTTACCACATTCTTAGAGGAGATTTAGATTCAAGCAAATTGCATCTACCCATCCTCCTGTGCATCACACCTGAAACTGGTATGAAAAAAGACAATAGAAAAAGTATTTTTTCTTTCTGCCAAGGACTTCATCTGTATTCAGTGCGTATAAAGTTGCCACTTCAGTATAACTCTATGGGGTTCCACTTCTGGACTAGACTGTTGTCTTTGCTGCAGAACAAACTATTCAGATGACTATAATTATACCGTACTACCAGGGGGTCCAGCCTGAGCTCTTGAGCCAAGGCAGCTTTTGAGCAGTTTGCTCGATGGGTAGCAAAGATATGTTTGGCACGGGGGGGTTCTGGATAATCTGATTTCCTACTGCTGGAGGAAGCATGTTAGCAGCTGCTGCTGAAGATGACATTGCTGGCTCCCCCCAGAAGCCGGCTGTGCACCCCATTGGGCTACACTGCCCAGCAGGACCTTGTGACAGCCACTGTCATCTCCTGTACATCTCCTATGCTCTTCCACTACACAAAAGGGTAAGACTACGTACATTTTCCTTGCAGTGAAGCTTGTTCAGGAAATTTCTGCTCTTGACACATTCTCACTATGCAGTTCCACCTGGGGGCAGTTCGATAACATTGCTAAGGCAGTCTGAGGGGATGGTGCTGTTACCTACCCCTGCCTTGGCCACATGCTGTGGCCATTTCTCTTGTGCATTCTCTGCATCACATGTGATCACCTCTTTTTTTGCCATGAGCCAGTTTGGGGAACTAACCTGTCAGGAAATAATTCATTTTTCTAAAGCCGAGCTTTTCTGCCTCCTTAGTCCCCGAACCAGGTCACTGCAGGACACGGTGCAAGCAGAAGTGAGGAAGGATTAATGGGGTGGGAAGTTGCACTGTTTGGCATTCATCAAGTCGAACCATAAGCTGTGCTATTACACACTATTTTAGTGGTCCTACAGTAAACCCTGTCAGCAAAATCATCTGAGTTTAGAACCAGAGTTCTTTAATTGAGAACCTTTTGGTTATCTGGTTTCTACCACAGACTGACAGGCTGCTAGCACAACAGGGGCACTAGCGAGCAGCAGTGTGGAGGCAGGTGCAGAAACCCACTAACGCGTCAGGGGAACTGTACACTTGGTCACGCTGCAAAGCATTGGTAGGTGGCTCACAGACTCAAGAAAACGTTGTTTTCTGCTTACTCAGGCTGAGACCTGAGTGTGCAGTAACAGACCTGTTGTGGCATCAGTCCTCCCTCCAAATTAAACAATTCCTTCCTAGTTCAACCCTGAGTCAGCAAGAAGTGTGGGAGGGGGGAAATGTCAAAAAGCCTCAGTGCAGGGAACCTTTTTTTCATATACAGCGTACTTATCATGTATTCAAAGGTAAGAACGCCCGGGTGGCTATCAGAGTCAAAGTCCGTGGCTCTGCTAGTGATTTTGTAGACCAATCTGCGGCATGGCACTTTTTTTCTTTCAGTTCTCAAACCTACTCAAAACATTAGCTAGGTGCTTGACTTTGCATGTTTTTTTTCTGATTCATATATATATTTTAAAAAAGAAACAAACCACAAACAGGAGGGAGGAAAAGAAAAACAGGTATCACCTAAAAGTGGTGAAAGATTAAGAGGGATGTAGGTCCAGAGACAGCCAGACCCATGCACAGACTCCAGCTTACAGTAACTTTTTTCCAGAGGTGTCACTAAGAGCAAACAACTGCAAATGGAGTTTATCCACCTCCAGTTTCAGCAATACAACATTTACCCACTTCTAACAGATACCAGACAGGTGAGTAATTTACCACTGCACTACTGCACTTCTCTGTAGTCACTGGGTAGCCACTCACACGGGGAGAAATTGTCCAGCTCTTATTTCAGGGACAGATCCAAACTTCAGCTAAGTCTTTTTTGTTTCCCTGACATAAAGCTCTGTTCTAACACATCAATGGCACGTAGCTTAGATGACACGAGAGGTGGAACTATTCCAAAACACATTTAGTTTCCTGTCAGAAAGTATTGCATGCCTTTGCGCAGAAAATTATAAAATAGAATACAAATATGTAAATATACCATTTCAACACATCCTCTACATCAAAGCAGACCTGATGGCTTGAATTTCAGCTTTTTGAGGTTTTGTTTTTGTAAGTTGCTGAATTTATTTTCTAGCTCCTGCTTATGAAAAGAACTTTAAAAGTTACAAATTACATTTATCAAATGAAGAAAAACTACAAATATAAAGTTCTCAAAAAAAGGAAATAACATGAATCCTGTATGTGCACACATGTGGGGACACATACACAGACAAACATATATATTTAAGTTAAGTTAGTGACTGCTGAGCTACAGACCACATGCAGAAGAGTAAAAAGCACCCATAACCAGATGCGCCACTGAAAATCGCATAGTTTAGGATATATTCTATGAAAACCTCAGTGCACAGGAAGACATAAGTTCCCACGCTGTTAGTAGCAGCAATATGGATTCCTAGAAAGACCAACTACCTCCACAGATCTAAAAATAATCCAAGATCTGGCTGGGAGGTATGGCCCCTGTGAAGTAGAGAGAGGGTTTACCGGAGTGAAAACACACGGCTTTGAAAACGGTCCAGCATAACGCAGAAGTGAGAACAGCAGTGACATGTCACTTCAAACCTCCTGAGAACCAAAGGGCTGCAGAAGGAATTCCACCCTTTCCCACGGAGTTTTGTCTAAATACACAAGCCCTGTACGTCAACTGAACGCATCGGTGCGTGGCTTGTAGAGCTGTGTAGAGCCACCGTTTCGCTAGGAAACAGCACGTCTCAGGTTCTACTTGAATTTTCCTGTGGCAGGGAAGTGTAGCAGTGGGCCACTGGAGCAAAATGCTTTGGTTCTTTGCTCTGTCCACAGCTGAACAGGACACCCCAACTCACAAGTTTCCTTCAAACTATAAAAATAAAGCAAAAGGAATGGAGAAAAAGTAATTTCCAAAGTCCCTATCCATCTACAAATACGCTTTATAAGACCAAATACTTTTTTTACCTCTGAATATCTCTCGCTGATCTAGTAGAGCAAAGTTTGTTGATATTCAGGGTTGCAAACCCATCTGTTTACTCAGGCTTTTGTCTGTCAGCATAGTTTGAAGAGGTCGCTTTGAGAGATCAATTTTTTTTCCTGGGGGTTTCTTCAGAGCTACCACAATTTGTTATTGCGTCTGTTTAGAGGCTTTAATTTGTGGTTTTCAAGATTGCATAACTGCACAGAGAGGTGGTGAGAGGCCCACATGAAGAGTTCAAAATAAGTTTGACAATATAGTAAATATCTACTCAGTAATTTTCCCTGGACTGAGCACCATGGAATGCCAAAAAAGTTATTAATCAGGCTAGTGTATGAATGTGGCTTTATGAGGACTGGAGCATATATTTCCATTCAGATGCTAAAATGCTTAAATCCCTTCACTTGCTGTTGATACCAACTAAAGATGATGCACAGGGTGGGGGCTGCAAACCAGGTGCCTGATTAGATTGCTCTAAAGCAGCCTATTCGGAACCAGATAAAGGAAAAAAAAAATAGGATATTTTAATGTTGCCTTTTATTCAGAGTTCTCGTAGTAAGTTACATAAAAATGAAGCCGCCTAGACTCCCATGAGGAGGCTCAGCATTAATTTTTCCATTTTGCAGATGTTAGACGGGAAGGACGGAGATGCACAGAGTCACATTTGGAGAAGTGTGGGCAGCACCCAGGGAGAGTCGCAGGTCCGCAGGGTCCCTGGGAATCTGCAGCCAGAGCCCTGGTGTTGGCCAGGGGCAGGAACGGGGCACTCAGGGGCCATATGCACATCGAACGCATGGGTCGCACGTCCCCAGCGCCAGCGTGGCAGGTACCTGGGCGAGTGGCAGCTGTAGCAGCGGCTCAGGGATGCACAAGTTGCATTTGCATAGCAGAGGGCAGCGCTCAGGATTTTGGACACTATCCCTTCCTGAGGCAGCTGGTGAGGAAGCAAGGTGCGGCCCCGCATCGGTGGGGTGGCAAGGCTAGGAGCGTAGCTGGCGTGTTGTGCCCAGGGCTGCGTCCACAGGCCGAATCTGATTTAAGCTCCGTAGCCCAGGGCCAGGTCCCCATCCAGGTCAGCGAGAGGGAACGTCGAGGCCATAAACGCCTCCTGCCCGGGGGAAGGCCAAAGACGGCTGGCCTGAGCTGTGCCCTGTGCTGCCAGCACGGTGCTACCGACACAAACGGCGCCCTGCCAGGTCCCAGCACGTGTCCCCGATGGGACAGCTCGGCCACCTGCCTGCGGGCCCTGCCGGGCCAACCCCCGGGAGGGGGGCGCAGGTATACCCCCGGCACCGGCACACGGCCGCTCCTGCCGCCCCCCGCGCTGGCGCTGCCGTGACGGAGGGCCCGCCGCGCGCGCCGCGGGGCACCTCCCTGCGGAACTGGCCACCGGCCGGGCCGAGCGGCCCCGGCGCGGGACGTGGTGACCCTCCCCTGGGGCGCAGGGCCCGGCCCGGCCCGGACGGCGTCGAGCGCGCCCGCAGGCCGCCTCCGCCGCACGGCCCGGCCCCGCCTTCACGCCCCGGCGCGGCCCCCCGCCGCGGCCCCGGGGCTCCCCGCGGTGACCCTCGCTCCCTCGGGGAGGCCGGCGACCCCCGCGGCCCGGGGCCGCCCGCCGGCGGGGTGCCGCCTCTTCCGGCTCGGGGGCCGGGCAAAGGCGGCGGGGCGCGGACCCCGCTGGGCCGGGGGGGGCGGCAGGGCCCCGCGGCTCCCCGCCGCCGCCGCGGCTTCTCGGGCAACAGCTACCCCTAGCGGCCGGAGCGCCGCCCCGCGCCCCTCCTCCGCCGCGGGGCAGCGCCCGCCGGCCCGCGCCCACCTGGCACCCCCCCGGGGCCGGGGCCCGCCGGGGCCCGCCGGGGCCCGGGTCCGCCCGCGGCGAGGCGAAGGGCGCCCGCAGGCCGGTCAGCGAGCCGCCTGCCGCCCCGCCGCCGCGGCGGGGAGGATGCGGGCGCGGCACGTCCGCGGGTTCGAGCCCCGGGCGCCCCCGCGGCGCCGAGGCGTGTGGCGGGGCGGAGGCCGTGCCCAGGGGCGCCGGAGCTGGCGGGGCGGGGAGGGGACGGAGGCGCGGGGAGGGACGCGGCACGAGCGGCCCGTCCCTGTCACCTGCAGGCACCGCCGCTGGGACGGCCCCGGCCCCCGCTCCCGCCGCGGCCCCGCGCTCGCACAGCCCGTGCGGGGCCGGGCCAGGCCGGGCCGCGCCTGTTGCATTGTCCTTGGCGGGGCTGTTTGTGAGCGCCTGCCGCTATCTGCGGCCGGGGACCCCGGCGGTGCCCTGTCTCGGACTCTCTGCCTGCGCCTGATAGCGGCGGCTCCCTGCTTGGTTGCACGTCCCTCGCAGCTCCCGCCGGGGCTCTCTCCCCTTTTGTCTGTGTATTTTTAGGTCATTAGAGTGGAGGGGTAGGTAATCCCCAGGCTCAAGTTCCAGAGGGGCGGGTTCTGGCCGGAGGTGGAGTCACTTTTCATTTAAATCCCTGACTATAAAATGGGCTTAAAGAGAAGCGGGATCTCAGCTGTGCTGCACAGACCCCGGCAAGCAGGGTGCGTGGGGGACCCCCGGCAGCCAGCGCCCTGCAGCACAAGCCGCTGCGATGCTCCACTCCCTTGGCGTTCACACCTTGCAGCTGCTCACCCAGGCGGCCGCCTGCATCCTCCTCTTCCCCCGCTTCCTGCTCACCGCCGTGATGCTCTGGCTCCTGGATTTTCTGTGCATTAGGAAGAAGATGCTGACGATGCCCACGGCGGAGGAGGCGGCCAGCGCCAGCGAGGGGCCGCCCCCCGACGACCCCCCGGTCTGCGTGTCCGACTCCAACCGCATGTTCACGCTGGAATCGCTGAAAGCCGTGTGGCACGGGCAGAAGCTGGACTTCTTCAAGTCGGCGCACGTGGGCTCCTTAGCCCCCAACCCCGAGGTGATCCAGCTGGACGGGCAGAAGAAGCTCCGCATCCTGGACTTCGCCCGCGGCAAGAGACCCCTCATCCTCAACTTCGGCAGCTGCACCTGACCCCCGTTCATGGCCCGCCTGAGGTCCTTCCAGCGCCTGGCCGCGCACTTCGTGGACATTGCTGACTTCCTGCTGGTGTACATCGAAGAAGCACACCCCTCCGACGGCTGGGTCAGCTCGGACGCAGCCTACAACATCCCCAAGCACCAGTGCCTCCAGGACAGGCTGCGGGCAGCTCAGCTGATGCGGGAAGGGGCGCCCGATTGCCCCCTGGCCGTGGACACCATGGACAATGCTTCCAGCGCCGCCTACGGTGCCTACTTCGAGAGGCTCTACATCATCCAGGAGGAGAAGGTGATGTACCAGGGAGGCAGAGGACCAGAGGGCTACAAGATCTCGGAGCTGAGGAGCTGGCTAGACCAGTACAAAACCCGGCTCCAGAGCCCCAGCACGGTGGTCATCCAAGTGTAAAAAGGACCTGGCAAGAAGTGCAGGGGTGGAGAGGCGAGGGGAGGGCGGGAGGGGAGGTGGGGAGGGAGAAGGCGCTGCGAGGCGGATGGCAGGAGCTGTCTTTCCCCGGGGACACTCGAAGGAGGCTGCTGTGCGAGCTTTCGAGCAAGATGTGCCATAGTCCTTTCTCTATTCAAATCATGTTGATTTGCCAGCCACGCTCTGTCAATACTGTATTTCCATGTGCGTTTTGTAAATAACTTTTTTTTTTTTTTGGAGAAGCGTTTACTATTTTTTAAGGAGGCTCTCTTCCTACGGGATCTGTTCCCAGCTGCGTGTGTGCGCGGGTGTGTGTCTGAAAAGTTGTGTACAAGTGCTCCGTGCTGCCTAGCAAGTGCTAAGTGGGATTTCTAGTATTTCTTTGTGATGACCGATTTTGAAATGGGTTTCTCTAATGCCAGGAAATCGCGTCTGATGTTGTCAAGTACTAGAACTGCCAATAGCCAGAGCTGTACGGAATGTCCTATTTATGTGGGGGGGGTTTTGTAAGACGTTTGTTCACCTTTTTTTTTTTTAAATGAATTTTTTTAAATAATAAAGGTTGAGTAAATACACGTCTAACCTTGACTGCCTCCCTCTACTTTCAGACAGCAGTTCCCTTTTGCCTGCCTCGCCATACCCTCCCGGCAGCCGAGGAGGGGAAGGGGAAGCGGCAGAGGATGCGCTGCTGGGGCCTCGGGGGCGGCGAGCAGCTGCCGCGCCCGGCGACGGGCTCTCGCTCGGCTGCGGCAGGAGAGGGAGAAGGGAGGAGGGGGGGCACTGGGCACCCCCAGGGGGAAATGCAAACCTCCGGGGCTCCCGGGGGAGGCAGCACCTCGGTGGTCCTAGCCACCGCCGGGAGGGCTGTGCGCTCCCTCTCTGACCGCGGCCAGCCGCCCCCAGGGCTGAGCCGTGGGAGGGCGAAGGTGCAGGGCTGGCCGGCGCCGTGCAGTCAAAGCAAATCCCGGCCAAAAGAGCAGGCGGGGGAAAGCCGGGAGAGCCGTCCCCCCCGGGGACGCCCCGTCGCGGGCGGTGCCGGAGCCGAAGCCGGAGCCCGGCCAGGGGCAGCGCGACCCGCACCTGCGGCGAGGCCGGGCCGGCCCCGCGGTGCCACGGCGGTGCGGGGCTCGGGCGGGAGGGCAGCGCCCAGCCCGGCGGTGCGAGCCGCGTTCTCCCTGCCCGGGGCCGGCAGCCGCGGTTCAAAGGGTGCGGGGTGCCGGCGCTGGCTCCCCCGGAGCCCGGCAGGTGAAGCCGAGCGCGCAGAGCATCCCCTAAACCCCGCAGGAGCTGTGCAAAGCCGCCCAGAAACAGCGGGTCTTTAAGCACCTCCCGCTGTGCCTCTGAACGCCTCCTTGGCCTTGACAGCAGCGGGACAGGGCGCCCGGGCTGTCCAGCCCCGGGCTGTGTTTTGGGGAGGGTGTTACCGCCCGAAGGTAAGGCGGGCGGGGGACGCCGCTCTCCGCAGCTGGAGGACAGAGTCGCGCTCGCAGTGCTAAGCTACACCGGCGGAAAGCTGTTTGTAAGGGCGTTCAGCCCCTCTCTCGTCCATGACAATGTTCCTCTGCCCCCACAACGTCCCTCCCCCTCAACATTCACGGTGTAGATCGGCCCGTGTAACCGCTCCCGCCAGGCGAGCGGCACCGGGTGGTCCCTCACAGCTGAACCAGCGGCTCCTACCCCAGCCTTCGGTCCCCTCCGCCCCCCGCAGTCCTTGCCCGCGGCGGGAGCGCAGCGCCCCTGGAAATCGGATCACTTTGGCTGAGGTGTCAAAAAGACCCAGCTCAGATGCCCGCTGGGCCGCTCAGCCTGCTCTGCTGGTCCCCAAAACGCTCAGCACGTCAAAACGCCCCGCCGATGATGCTGGGGCGGCGGGCTGAGCGTCGCTTCCCCCGACGAAGCCCCGGAGCGGAGGGGGAGCCCCGCGGCTGCCCTTAGCGGGGCGGGCTGCGGCCGGACATCACCCCGCTCCGCCCGGCGGGCAGCGCCTCCCGGGCACGGTGGAGGTGTCCCTGCCCGAGCCGCCTCCAGCCACCACCCGTGCCTGTCCCTGTCGCCTGGCGCATCAGCCTCGGCTCCCTCCCCCGACCCCAGCGGGACGAAGGAGCGCGCTTCCCCGCTCCCAAGCATCCGCAAACCGGGCTGCCCCTCGCTAAGGACGGCGGCGCCCCGCTCCCTTCGGACGCTGTTGCCGGCACAGCCCGGGAGGGGACAGGCGGCGGGGCGGGCGCCCACGCCGGGCCGGGGAAGGTGCCGCTGCGGGGACAGCCCGCCGCCCCCCGCAGCCCTGACCCTGTCCCCGCAGGGCCCCTCAGGCCCCACCGCGTCCTGCCCTGAGGACCAACGGCGGAGGAGCCCTCGCACACCCGCGCAGCGGGTCCGCTCCCAGTCGGCTACAGGGGCAGCCTCTGTCACCACGATTACCATTTTTTTTTCCTCCCCACAGCTTAGTTTTCCTTACTTTACAATAAAGCCCTTCTTTCCTCTCTCACCTCCTTATCTATTTTTCCGATCCGCTTTTGGCATGCTTTAGTTGTAATCCCAAGTTACGGGCAACCCCCGGGCCCGTCCCCACCCCCCGGGACATTTTCCGGTCATATGGACAGAAATGATCACTGTCCTCACTTGGGTTTTAATAGTTGCAGAAACAGCCTCGTCTTTACTTTCTGCCACTTTGATTTTCGTCAAAGGCTATCTAAGGTCAGGATTTTAAAATTTTTTTCCTCTCCATTAAGTCCGCTTTCTAAAACTACATTCCTCCTTGAAACGGAACGTGGGGCTCTTACTTATCACTTTCTCTTTAATCAGCAGCAGAAGAAAAATTTGCTGTTGAATGCCCGGAATCCCTGAAAGAGATCACACTTTTCCTTTGCACAAATCAAAAGTTATCTGCTCCTCTTGCATCCTCCGCTTCACATGAAGCACAAGCCTCCATCCCACCGAGCTTTGTTTAGCACCGACGAGAACCGCACGGTTTACACCTGAACAGCCCAGGGCATCAGGCAGGAGCCTCTCCGGCTGATACAGAATATTGAGAAATTTATCTTCCAAACGCATTTCTACTGCCTTTCCACAAACAGAAGTCAGAGAGCAGCAAAGAGATTTATCAGAGGGAGATCTGAGTGGTGATTACATGTTCTGTCAATATTTAATTGAATTATGTCCTCGGCATAATTACATACAGTCCTCTGGCCGGGAGGGGAAAAGAAAGAAGGAAGTTGTGGTGTGGTCGGAGGGGGATCTCAGGACGTGGTTCCAGTCATTAAAAATGTGATGTAACCTTGCAATCTGGTGTATTCTGAGGCACAAACAGGGAAACCCAAACAAAACCGACTACTACAATATTATTTGCTTTACAGCAGGAAGACAGCAAAAGCACCTGCTTTCATTAGTTTTCACTACTACTTTCTCTGGGGATTTAAAGATGTTTTATGATGAACAGAGCAGAGGTCTTACTGATCTGATCTATAAGGTATATGTTGTAGGTTTTGTACTGTTCACCACATACTAACTTGACTGAATTTGATGGTCCTGCTGTTTGAAATAAAAATTAAAGTCAGTCCAGAAAAGCCTCATATCCAATACAGATCTAGAAATTACACATTCAAAGAATCCTACAAGCCAATTCTTACTCTGACACTAATTTTTCTGTACTTCTTCCAGTCATAAGGGAGATTATCACATCATTATTAATTTATTATTTACTAAGAGCTGTTAGAGTGCTCTTTTGGTACACAAATGCAAGAAAACAAAGGGCTTGATTCAGTTCTCACACAAGTTTTGCACTGGTGTAACTTCAATGACACGGGTGTAGTCACTTCAGAACCACCTGGGTGTAATTATGATCAAAATCTGGGCTATTGCACTTCCTTTGCTTTTCTAATGGCTCAAAACCTCTTTTTCTACTGCATACTGCAGAAGACAGACAGCTGTTTGAATACAGAGCTCAAAAAATAATTTTCAAGTTCCTCCTCACTGACAGTGCCAGTGCCCTAAATCCTGCAGAACATGGTCACATCAAGCACTTTTCCTCACCATTCTGCACCCTCCTTACAGTGTGCAAGTTGTAAACCCCAACATCGATAGGTGTTCCCTTCTGCTTGTTAAGGCACATACCCTCAGTGTCTTGGTAGATCAGGTAGCTTTTCACTTTAAATGCCTTTAAGCATCCAGCTGCCAAAAGGAATTTGACACCTGCTTCCTTCTTTGGAAATGTCTCTTTTCAGACAAATTCTTGATGATGCCTCTTGAAAAGGGGTTCATTTATGACCTCCGCTTAATTGACTACTCCAAGTATTTCTCATCTTCTTGGCCTTCCACCTGCTTCTTCAGAGATTTTAAGTGGTTTACAGTGGTAAAAGCACTAACAATCAACAGCCAAGAACATTTTAACTAGAACAGTAAGTAGTATTCAGTATTTCCTGTGTGAAAATACATTACAGGACAAGGTTAAAATCCTTCAGCTGATAAGTTTTGTGTAAGAATTCTTCTCAGGGCATAATGCTTATGCTCACAAAAGTACGGATCCCTCAGTCTGGTCCATGGAGTTCCTGTGCCCATCAAACTCTGAAAATCTGATGTTTCCCCTCTCTTTCTCAAGTTAATAGCTCCTTCCTGACTTTGCTCATGGAAACATTTGCTTCCATTTCCTTTCAAGTAATAAATGTCCTCCGTCATGAAAGGACCTTTAGGACATGGCCAGATGGGGTAAGGTAGTTCAGCCTCTTACACATCGCTTCCCAAGTGCCCAGAATTATCCCAACACAGAGGCTATCCCTGAACGTCTGATGAAGACAACATCTAAGATCTGCAATTCTTACCAGAGACATTTAAAGATTAATTGGTACACAGCCCCTGGTGTTATCAAATTTTGTAACCAGAATACGTAAGCTAACTAGCAAATACTGTAGGGACATATGGTTTTGTTTAACAGTCTGCACATATCCTTGAAGAAACAGAATGCACACCTTACTTCAGCTCGGGTTGTCCACACAAAGAACTATCAGGGATGATTAGCTGAAGTAAGTGCTGCTTAGGACAAGGCGACTTTGAAGAACATTACATCCTGGAAAGCTGGCAACACAAGAGTCTTGCAATCAAGACAGATCTGATACTTGTTGGACAGACAGCCAAAGATGTGTCCTTAAGCATTAACTACTTCATTATAATACTAAAAATCACACCCCTTACACCAGAAACCTCAGCCCACAGAGACCCTTCCCCAATGAGCATGATGCGAGTTAACCAGTAAGATTGTCTAACCGTTATGTAGATGACCATCCAATCAGTCTTAGAGGGTTGGAAGTTAACAAATTAATCTTCATGCAATCATGTATAAAATTGATTGTGGAAACTACCAAGGTGTGCTAGTTCACCTGGCACCCAAACTGGCGCTGCTTTGTATTAAAAGCAGTATCTCATGCTCTTAGACTTGTTCTTTGATTTTGCACACAGTGTAACAAATTCACTTCTGAGATGACAGCTTTGGTGACCCAGATGGGACTGTGCTGAAAGCACGCTGCCCAGGTTGACTTGATTCAGCCAGAGGAGGAGACGACCGAGTGGACTCCAGCATGTACTGAACTGATTCTTCAGGGATTCCATCCATTCCTCTCCCCTGCTCAGTTGTAAGCAAGCAATGTAACAGTGCAAAAAAGAACGAAGATCTTGTATAAGCTAAGGGGGGGGGGTGTTTTCTTTTGACAGAGGAACCGTTGAACACCACATTAATTGTATTTTTGTTAATTTATTGTGATTGTGTCTTTGTTAGTTTGGGTAATTTTGTGAGAAATATCTTGGTGTAAGTCGATGAGTTAAAAAAAAAAATCACATCGTGAGAAAGCTTGAGCTTAATATATGATACCTTTGTTACGACAAATTTTCCTAGGAAATATGGGTTACACATTCCTCTATCAAGATTCACCCTTACTCTCCTTTGGGATGCAACCTAAAACACTGGAATAAGTTTGGTGGGGATCCTTTGACAGAAGATAAATTGAAATATATTGTAATCAATGGTGGCCAATGTACAAATCGGATGATGTTGAAAACTAGTCAGAAAATGGAACTTTGAATTATAATACTATATTGTAGCTAATGTTGTTCTGTGGATGACAGGACAAATGCAATGAAGTTCCATATGTAGATTTGTTTTTCTAAAGGATGATCATGGTATTAGGAATAAATGTAAATTGTTGGGCAAGGGAGACATTTTGATACTGGCAGAAAGCTTGTAGAAAAAACAGCAGGAAAAATGTTGTCCAGCACGTGAAATCGGGCAGGGTCATATTAAGGAGGGGGGAATGACGAAGATTTGCAAGCTTTAGTGGCACAGCAAAATATACGAAGAGTAATAGTAATGAGTTAAAGGGAGGAGTGGAAAGAACTCAAGAGTCAGATACTTTCAGTCCTACTTCAGGAAGAACAAGTTTGCAGCAGGCCATCATTCAGGCTCCACTTTGGCAGGCAGTGGGTCCTGAAGGAATTCCCGTCTTTGTACGTGTTCCATTCACTACCTCAGATTTCCTTAATTGGAAGGAGTCAGTGGGATCATATAGATAATCCAGATAAAACATATAGGCTGGGACAAACTATAACAATCAATCATAACCCTACATGGGGAGACATTCAGACACTTAAATACCTTCTTTACGCCAGAGGAAAAGAGATTGGTTTTTGGAAAAACTAAAGAGGAGAACAAAAGACAAAATTCTTGGGATAATCCTGCTAGGTTTATGCCAAAAGCAGAAGCAGATTGGGATCCAAATTTACCTCTTGGAAGAGCAATGATAAGATGTAGAGGAATGAAGGCAGTGGGTTAATTAGCATTGTTAATATAGGGTTTGTCTCTCTGTCCACTTCTGATTGTTCTAGCAAATCTATGATCAACCTCCATGATTTTAACAAGGCTATAGCAATTTTGTCCCCCCTCAAGGCAGCCTCAAGAACTATCCTTCCAACACTTTGCCATGTCTGAATGCTGAAAACCTTTTTCACTGTGACTGGAAAATCATACTTTTTACACCACACTAGCAGAATTCTTATTGCCATTTTATCATATTTTACACCTCTTTTTTCAAACATATCCATAAGCATTGCAAATATAGTATTTGTCTCCCTGTCCACTTTTGATTGTTCTAGTAAGTCTAAGACTAATCTCCATGTTGTTAGTGATATTGCAATTTTATCCCCCCTCAAGGCAGCCTCAAAAAGAAATTCTCCAGTGTTTTGCCATGTCTGAATGCTGGAGACAATTTTTTGGCGTAACTAGCACATCATTTACTTTGCACCACCCTAGCAAACTTCTTATTGCCTTCTTGTTATACTTGATGCTTCTTTTTTCAAATATATCTATAAGCATCATTAACATAGAATTTTCTTCTTCTGCACTCATATAAATTAGTCTCCATCTATGTCAGGCACCAAAAGTTGCAATTCAAGTTAAGATGGACAACAAATATTGCAATACACCCATATCAATTAGTCATCACCAGATCACCTCTCTCGGTGTCTGTTAGGGGTCGCAGGTTCTCCTGCTTGCCTCAGCTACGTTGGGCACCAGTTGTTGTAGGAAGAGCCCAACTCAGTTCACCTCACACGGGGTACCAATTGTTGCAGCACAAACAAATTATCAGGCTGCAACAAAGCTCTTATCATCAGCCAGATTCTACTGTCCATGCTGTTTCACCTTTCTCCAGAAGTCAGACCACCTCTCCCACAATCCTCAGGGCTATTTTACTGCTTAGCAGGAACGAGCTACAGCTGCACATCATCCACGTCAATCAACCCACTGCCTTCGAGGCAAAGCCACAGCTGCATATTATCAATGCTAATCAACCCACTGCCTTCATTCCTCTACAATAAAACAATATCAACAACTTATTTTGTATGGGATACAATGTGGAGTTCCAAAGCAAAGAAATGTCTCTAAGTTATACAATGTAAAACAAGAGGCAAATGAAAATCCTTCTGCATTTTATGAAAGATTATGTGAAACTGCACAAAAACATACTAATTTAGACCCAGAAGTAGAAGAAAATAAAACTACGTTTAATATGCTATTTATCAGACAGTCAGCCCCACATATCCAGAAAAAAAACTACAGAAAGTGTATGGAGCAGGAGGAATGTCCATTTCTTAGTTAACAGAAATTGCCTATGAAGCTTACAACGATAGAGAGGAAGCGGGGAAAAAGCGGAAATACAACAGGAGAAACAGAAAGACAGAAAGGTTCAAAACGTGTTTATTGCAGGAAAAGAGGACACTGGAGAAATGAATGTCCAAAATTAGGGCAGAGGACGGTCAAACACCTCAGAGGCAGGTGCCTGAGGTTGATTTGTTGACGATGGGAACTTATGACTCAGAGTAAAGAGGATCAGGGGATAGAATAGATATCTCCCCAGCAGTTCCACTGGTTCCAATTCACCTGGGGAATGAGACTATAAACTTTTTGGTAGATACAGGAGCAACATATTCCTTAGTAACAAGCTGCAAAGGACCAGTAAGTAAATATCATATATCAGTGACTGGGGCCATGGGAAAGCAAGAGGTAAAACCTTTCTTACTTCCTATGAAGTGTAAAATCAGAAATAGAATTTTAACACATGAAATTTCATGTATGCCAGAATGTCCCATGTCAATCCTAGGTTGAGACTTATTAAGTAAACTGGGAGCTCAAATAACCTTTGTCAAAAATAAGATTTAAATTCACATTCCACAAGACAATGCTTGGAAAGCACAGTTATGTTTACTACAGGATGCTGATGGCAAGATGAATGAAGACATACCTGAAGAAATTCTGGATGCAGTGGTTCCCAAGGTATGGGCCACCCAACAACCTGGAAGAGCTAAGAATGTAACTCCAGTTAAGGTAGAGCTGAAGCCTCATGTGAAACCAGTAAGAAAAAAAAATACCATAAAACTGGAAACAGGAATGGGCCTTGAACCATTGATAAATAATTTCTTATGATAAGGACTGTTATGCAAATGTAGTTCCAAATATAATACCCCTATCCTCCAGTGAAGAAGCTTCATTTACAGGAACACAAATTGGTTCAAGATTCACAAGCAATCAGCCAAATTGTTTGGATGTACACCCAGTGGTTCCTAATTCATATATGTTGTTGCCTAATGCCTCTGAAAAGGATGTTTATTTTACAGTTTTGCATTTGAAATGTTTTCTTAAGAACAAATGGGTCAATATGTATACCAACTCTAAGTACATATTTGGTGTACTCCACGCTCATGGACCTATCTGGAAAGAAAGAGGACTTTTATCATCACAGGAAACTCCAATTAAATATGGTAAGGAAATTCTGAAATTATTAACAGCGATTAATGAACCAAAGGAGGTGGCAGTAATGCATTGTCAAGATCATCAATCTGGTCAGAGAAATATTGCTCAAGGAAACCAAAGGGCAGATGAAGCAACCAAACAAGTATCATTTAAGGTGATCTGGGCACTAATTCCTGCTTCTGAATTAACAATGCCTGCACCCCAGTATTCAGCAAAGCAAGATAAGTTGGCCAAACTACTGCAGTGCAAATAGAATAATGATGGTTGGTGGATTACACCTAGTAGACAATGTATAGTAAATACTCTGATTATGAGAGAATTATTACAATGAACTCATGAAGACATTCATATGGGAGCAGATGCATTGGTTCTGAACATCAAAAGATATGCCATAGGACCATGGATGCAACAATTTGCTGTAGGACTTGTCAAACAATGTTCAATTTGTCTTAAAAATAATCCAAAAATTGAGAAAATACCTCCACCTGGAGAGGTAAAAAGGGGTTCTATTCCCAGGGAACACTGGCTAATAGATTTTTCTGAATTACCCAAGGCTTATGGGTATAGGTATCTTTTGGTAATGGTAGATACCTTTTCAGGTTGGCCTGAAGCTTTCCTGGGTCACACCAACAAATCTAAGGAGGTAGTGAGAATACTTTTGAAAGAAGTAACTCCTAGATTTGGAGTTTCAGAGGGAATATTGTCAAATAGAGGCCCTCATTTTGTAACTGAAACACTTCATTGGGTCCCTGTATTTCTTAAAATAAAATGGGAACTCCATACTCCATGGAGATCACAGTCTAGTGGAAAAGTAGAAAGAATGAATCAGACATTAGAAAGACAACTTGATAAATTAGGTCAAGAAACCCAAGAAAAATGGGTAGACCTACTCCCCATAGCTCTAATGCATATTTGCATAACACTCAGGAAGGGGTAAGCCCCTTTGAGATACTATATGGAAGATATTATGCTATAAACCTTACAGGAAAAAGTGAACAGATTCATATTAGTGGAAAACAAATGATTCAGGAATATCTTCTGTCTTTGTCTAGAACACTTTCTTCCCTATGTTCACCAGAGAGCACCTATCCCCTTAGATGCTCCAGTTCATCCATTTCAGCCTGGAGACCAAGTGTACATCTGGACATGGAGGAAAGAACCCTTGAAGGAGAACTGAAAAGGACCTTACATGGTATTATGGGTAATGAACACTGCAGTTAAGGTTTCAGGGATTGATTCATGGCTACATTACACTCAAGTGAAAAGAAGTACAGACATTAATTTGCCTGTTGAAGAAAATAACTCTTTTAAATTAAAACTGAGAAAGGTTTCATGAATTACACATGGTCTGAATTTGAATCATACATAGAGATCATTTTTATCCCAGGAGCGGTGATGTTTTATTTAATTTTGATAATAGCAAACACTTTTAAAATAAGATTTTTTGTGTAAAAATGGGTGGTATAATAATTGGTCTTTTCCTAATACATGGCATAATATGTTCAAATCAGGAACTTAGAATCACAAACCACATCTAAAACTAATCCAGAGAACAGCTCAAATTGCTAATAGATCAAATTTTGGATTTATACACAATTCCCTGAACATTCACAACAAAGATTGTCTCTGCTAGCAGTACTATTGCCTGGAAATGCAAGTTGGACTCCTGTATTCCCAAATAATAGTGCATCTATCTTCCCAAAGACAGATGAAAGACAAATTTGGGATGTAGAAATTAGTAACCTAAATCTAACAAAATATGGGAGATGCATTCAAAGATGTATTAATTCCAGACCCAATCCTTTTGGACGTGATCTAATCTGTAAATATGCAGTCAAAATTGGAAATTATCCATATTGCACTATTATAGTAAAAGTAGGAGATGCAGTTTGCGACAGGAGGCATATCGGATGGAAAGCCCACTATGGGAAAGGATGGTATTGAGTATGTGGAAATCAAGATAGAAAGATCTTACCTTCAAATAGGGCTGTTCCCTGCATTCCGGGAGATTTTAATTCCTACCATTACTATAATAAATCAACTGCAATCTAATGGATGGATTCACTCATATATGCCGAGACAAAAATGAACAAACCTCTTAACTGAGAGACCTACGGCATTCCGTTCACTTGTAAGGTGGTTTATTCCCTGGTTAGGGGTTAGTGAACTAGAAAAAACAATAGTGAATATCTCAGCCATAGTAAAAACTGTTGGGAATGAAACTTACAATGCTATACAAGCTATGCAAGAAGAAATTTCTGATTTGGCTAAAATTATGCTACATAATGGAATGGCATTGGATATGACGTCAGCCTCACAAGGAGGGTTGTATACAGTTTGTAACTCTAGCTGTTGGGTGTACATAGATCAAAGCAGTTGTGTTGCCACTGATTTAAAAGAAGTCTAGAACCAAACAAAAATTTTACATGAAATACAGAAGGATGACACCACATACAGATTTCAGGAAATTTGGCTGTGGTTAACTTCCTGGTTTCTTGATTTGAAATTATGGATAACAAAAAGTATTAGTCTATGCCGTTTGGGATTAATAGCATTTGTTTGCATTAATGTTCTAATGCAGTGCAGTGTAAAGGATGCTCATTATTAGCTAGTAAAATGTGAGGAAAAGTAGACTAATCTAGTATTAATATTTAAGTAAGTCTCAAAGGGGGTGATTTGTTATCAAATTTTGTAACCAGAATGTATAAGCTAACTAGCAAATACTGTAGGGACATATGGTTTTGTTTAACAGTCTGCACATATCCTTGAAGAAACAGAATGCACACCTTACTTCAGCTCGGGTTGTCCACACAAAGAACTATCAGGGATGATTAGCTGAAGTAAGTGCTGCTTAGGACAAGGCGACTTTGAAGAACATTACATCCTGGAAAGCTGGCAACACAAGAGTCTTGCAATCAAGACAGATCTGATACTTGTTGGACAGACAGCCAAAGATGTGTCCTTAAGCATTAACTACTTCATTATAATACTAAAAATCACACCCCTTACACCAGAAACCTCAGCCCACAGAGACCCTTCCCCAATGAGCATGATGCGAGTTAACCAGTAAGATTGTCTAACCGTTATGTAGATGACCATCCAATCAGTCTTAGAGGGTTGGAAGTTAACAAATTAATCTTCATGCAATCATGTATAAAATTGATTGTGGAAACTACCAAGGTGTGCTAGTTCACCTGGCACCCAAACTGGCGCTGCTTTGTATTAAAAGCAGTATCTTGTATTCTCACTTTTGAGACAACACTGGCAGAAGGGGATTTCATTACCCATTATAAAGTAATGGGCACTGTAATAAATTAGAAACAGGTTTAAATTTTACTGAAACTCCTAGCAATGAGGGCAAGGACCATGGCAAAGCTTTCTATCTCTTCTGTCCGTCTTCTCCCTCTCACCTCCTTAGGCTTATAAATCAACAAGTGTTTGAGCGGTCTGCATTTAACCAGACTCTCACATTCATTCCAAGGCACCCTGGGTGAGATTTTTAGGGTTGTATTTCTATTTCCTCGATGGGTCTTGCTTTTCTTGCCTGAAGAGTCAGTCGTGATGTACAGTCCTTGCAGCAGCCAAAATTCAGTATACTTATTTAATCACTCTTGGTTATCAGGTGCAAATCCTCAAATTATGTGCCACATTGTGGAATTTAAACAAGGTCTCACAGCACAGAACTTCACTTCAAGTATCATAAACTTGAAAAAATTTGGGCTGAAACATCTTCCGGAGCTTTCTTAGAGCTCATGTAACTTCATAAACATAATTATGCCAAAGGTAAAGTTAGTACCAAAGACCTGATAATGGAAATAATTTCTAAAAATAAAAACCATTACATAACCTAAGGATAAATTTTAAAACATATGTTCACAAGAAATTATATTTTATTAAGTCATAAATACAGTTTAAAGGTATATGTTATGACCTTTTGAAGTTGTTATAAGGAAAGTGACCCTTATAAAAACTATGGGACTGGGATGAAGAAATTCTGGAAGTTGTACAATTCAATGCAAAAATAAATAATATTTTTAGTTATTTCATCACTTACCATTTGTGATGAAGTACAACCAGGAAAGAATAGGACGCAAGGCTGCTGTTAACCGGATTTGCAGCACATGGACATAGAGAACATACTGTGCTATTAACACACAGACACATGCATACAATTGCAAACAGATCAGAATTAGTCCAAAGTGTTTTTGGAACATTGGAAAGGGAGAGGCAGGGAGTATAGAATGAATTATTTATTTCAAAAAGTGACAATTATACAAAAATTTAAGCAAATTACCAAGTTAATTTCTATTTCTTCTCACTCTTAAGAGGAACACAACCATTGCCTGTATGTCAGTGAATAATGAACAGTTCTGAGGAAATGGAAAATATTAGATGGAACTCAGTTGTCTTGTTTTCTCCATTTTCTTTTTTTTCTTTTTTCTTTTAACTGTATATTGCCTTCTCTAGAATGCATACCACTGAAATTATTACGCTGAGCTCTAGTTTTTTTGATGCTCATAAATATCTATAGTTTTTTTAGTTAGTGTTTAGCTGACTGATGTATCTCTGATACTAAATAATTCACCACAACATCAAACTAAGTCAATAGGTCCATCTACCTGATCAGAGCACCAAAGGTGTAGAAAGAAAAAAACAAAAAAAGAATCTGTAATACATGCGATCATTCCCCAGAACTAACCTGCAAGACCTCCTCTATTGCCATGAGATGTCTTCACTTGATTCAGTCGGCTGAAATAATTTCCAGAAATTACCTACTGGGAGGAACAGAATGGAAGGGGGAAAAAAAAGCAGACTGAGGAAGAAATGCCATTGATCTTGCTTTTCATTTTTTTACTGACTGAACTTTAAAGATTTCAGCTGCATTCTTAGGAACACAAAAGGGAGGTGTGGAGAAACTCAGTAGTGATTTACTATAAAACTGAAATATCAACCTAAATGATTCTATGATTCCATGAATCCATGAGATTGGTATGTACTATAGAAATACATCCATGTTTCCTACAGTTGGTTAGGAAGCTAAACAGAGGAGATGCACATTAGCACTTCCTGCAGAAACTGCTGGAAGCTAGAAAGATCTGTCTTTTACCACATATTCTGTGTTACTGTGGTCCCGTTCTGGAACCCTTTGCTTGGTTAATACAAGTAATCCTTAGAAAAGTGACTTGAAAAAAAGGGAAATCAGACTTTATCTTTCCAGGTATTATATGTGCCCATTGACTCACAATTAATTTCCAGATACGTCAAGCTTCTCTTGCTCAATGCAGTATGACTGTGTGGTTCATGGGCCAGAGGATGGGGAATAAGCCATCAAGCATATAGGGTCTCCAAGAGAGACTGCAGCACTGCATTACAAATACATGAGATAAGCCCCAAACTGCGGGATGATGAAAAGTGGGAGTCCGTTGTCTATTTCCCATGCACTGCACTGACAGTTGACAGATATACCCAGTTAAACATTGTCTGTGAAACCTGGTATTATTTTTAGTCTCAGGTGAGCAATCAGGGCATTCATTGTCATTCCCCTATCATTTGTTTTTAGGTGATGGATTTGTCATCATTGTAAAATGGAATTTGGCTTCTTTTGGAAAAGAAATCAACACTTAGGCCATACTTATGAGCAAGTCAAAAGACACCCAAGGGTATGATTGCTTTGTATGCTGTTCTTTTTAATAAGGCCAAGGAAAAGCATCACTGGATGGGATTATAATCATCTGCTGCTTTAATGCAGACAATCGAAGAAGGCTCCTTACTGATGGTTGTAAATTCATCATTAAGGATACCACTCAGAGTCATTTGGCATGACATTTTTTATGCACAGAACAGAAAAGTGCCGTATTAGCTCCTGAGTGATTGGATGAGTTGTACATCCATTAATGGGCATATCAGAAAATGTTTCCAAGCTTCAACTTATCTCCTACACAAACCGAGAAGATGCAGATTGTCTTGTTGTTGTTTACTCAAATTTTTTGGTGCATTTTTTCACTCTGTCCAAGATCCTGTTTTATTTGAGAACCTGCTATCATCATGCATTGTAGATTCTACTGCTGACTCTGGGATCATAACAATCTGGCTGCATTCACGTATTATGAAAACTACAGGATGATAAGCAATATGAGAGCAAATTAGTTGCACTAATCCTGTAACGGATAAACATTTCTCAATTCACTGCTTTGGGAAACAACAGAATTGGTAGATCATAAGCCCAGGAAAGCTGGACAAATTTTTTGTCAAAGGTTTTATCCACCCAAGTGTCAGTTCAGCCTGGCTAAAATCCATGTGCCATCCACCTGAAAACTGCAAAATTATTCCAACAAGAATTCATTAAAACATAAAAACATTAAAAGCAAAACCTAAAAAAATCTATATTCATATTTTCATAATAGACCACCTTTTTAATTTGTTTCATTTCTAAATATAACTAGATTTGATTTTCCAGAAAAAATACATAAAACAAAAAATGAAAAGTTTCATTTTCCCTTTTGGCCAACTCAAAAATCTATGTTTTCCTGTTATACAAGTGAAATGAAATATACATCATTCAAATTCCCTGCTCTGTAGTCCTTCTTCCTGTTCACGAATCATTCATGAACTGGTTATGACCTGTTAATCTATTCTTTATCCACACACTTCATCGATCAAATTACATGAACAAATTTCAGCCAAGAACATATCAACTAATTGTTCACTTAGGGTATTTATGTAACTGTGATATATGACCATCACCCGTATGAATGGTGTCATATTTGGTCCCCTGCTGGATATATGATTTACTTTTTTTTTCAGAGAGGAATTGCCAAATATAAAGTCATGACATATCTCAGATGTGAATTTTCAGATGAATACTCATTAAATGTTTAAAAGATATACAAATCTAGACAGCAGTATTATCCACCTTTAAGCCATCAACGTATTTTCAGTGCTTTGAACCAATGTTTTATTTAATCATATGCACAAACTATAGAAATAGTTTATAGGAGGCACTAGATAACAAGAATGCTCTTAAAAAGTAATAATTAAAAAAAGCCTATATTTCTGTATTTAGGCTTCCAGTATAAACAATATATTTTTCCCCTGTAACTAATCATGAAAATTCAGTCACACCTCGGCTGCCAGATAGTTAGGACACTCACCTAAAGGAGAAGGTTCTGGTACAAGCCCAACCCATGCTCATGGATCTGAACCTGAAATTTCCATATCCCTGCCAATGTCACAGCCTGTGAAATACACAAACCACTTCCTTGGAACTTTAGGGGAACAGGTATGGATCAGCACTTGTGGGGAATGGTGAGAGAAAGACTGCTCACTCTTCTAGCAAAGGTACTTATTTAGTACATAAAACAGGTAGGTTACAGTATCAAGCAAAATATTGCGTCCATGCCATGTGAGGCTACTATTTAATTCCAGGTAGTTAATTCTCCTTTTAGTTTTTGACCAGAAAGACTTTTCTGACTTGAGAAACCTTCTTAGCCAATATATTCCCTTATAAAATTGCTCAATTTACCAGAAATTTACTCCTCCACCCCAAAAAAAGTTTGACTTGAAAGTTTCAGGCCAGGTCTAGGATGCAACTTTTGGAGTCACATATAACTGCCTTCACTGTCTGATTGGTTGACCTGTTTACAGATCTTCCCCTGCTGTGCATATGACCAAGCATTTTGTAGGCAGGCATGCTGGCCAATAAAATCTCAAAAAGCAATGAAACATTCCCATCAGTGCAAGCAACAGTTCTCAGTATAAATAATTGTCTTGTCATCTCTCCCCAGGCTCATTCTCTTTCCTTTCTTTCTCGCTCGCCTGCATTTCCTCAGAGATGTTCTTTCTCTGTCAACATAGCCTCGTGTTACTTCTCTGCAGCTCTGCTGCCCTCCATTCTAAAATCTGGCATTACAGTGAAACTTCCAAGAATTCCATTCTCTGAAGCATTATGAGTCACACTGTAGTCTTCAGCAATATTTTTAAAACACCAATGTTTTTTTAATCACTCTTGAGACCCACAGAAGAAAGTAAGGATATTATCTTGCTAACTTACAGTCGTGGTTGTTTTTTCTATTGCCACCCACACTCTCTCATCTTTCTCCAGATACTCTGCTCCAGTCTTTCAATAACGCAGGCATATGGTATTCAAGTATGCCAGAGTCTGACTTCAAGTTTTAGTCATTTTTCTTCCTGTAAAAAGGATGGAGGGACATTAAGCTTATGACCGTTTGAGAGCTTTCTTTATGTAAGAGTTTTATTAGGGTTTATACTTTAATAAATGAAGTATATACTATACCATAAAACTAACAGATACATCAGGTCTGAGCTGTAATTCATCGTATCTGCATACTAGCAATGCCATGTGTCTGGCATGTCGGAGGCAGCACAGAATTCACTGGTGCAAACAGTGAACATAGGAAGGAGAGAATTCCTGCCTGCTCCTTGCAGTCACTTCCAAAAAAGTCTTTTAACAGAGGAGCTGGTTATCTTTAGTAGCTGTAGCTCTAAATACTGTCCCTGATAATAAAAATATAAATCTTTATTCTACTATTTGAAAAGCTTTCCATTTTAACAAGAAAAAAAGAAACATTAGTAAGCTATGGTAAAGTTATCACTTCATTTTCATTGTATGTTTCAATGCTTTCTCCTTTTTCTTGTGCATAACGGATGAGGCAGCTTGTATTACAAAAGAATTATTTGCAGCTTAGGACAGAAGTTCCACAAATTGCTGTTATCTGCTCTGCAGATGCTCATGTGACACTCCGAATAAATATACCTGAAGGTAAGCACATAACACTGGACAACAGGCGTTCAGTAAAGAAGATTCCTTAAGACCACAGTTATCTGAGCTTCTGTAGAGATCAGCTTCTTGCATGAAGCATTCAAGGATGACTGGCTGCCCCATGATAGTTTTTAAAAAAAGCTGCCAGGAAATAAGAGGATGAGGAGACCTAGATTTCAAATTACCAGCTGATCATATGAGGAAAGTACATTCTTGGGTCTCAAAAGCTACTGAAAAATGGTCAGTGAGCTTGTCTGTGCAAGAGATGGTTGAGAGAACTGTGAAAATAAACACATCATTGAGAAATGGAGGTAGGATGAGTGAGATTTGCTTAAGAAAAGGCGAGAAGAGTGTTAAGTGAAATAGAAAAGAATCTATATTAAATAGTATTAATGCAGTAAGCCAGGAAGCTATGAGTGATCAGGACTCCTGAAGAATCAAAGTTAGGTGAGGGATTTTATACACACACATGCACATGTTTATTTGTCTACATAAAATAAACCACAATCATACTGAAACTGCGTATTTTACATCCAGCTCATACAGGGCTTTTCTGTCACATGGCCTCATACCCAGGAATGTGGAAAAGCGATAAACTTGCCTTCACAAAAGTAGGATTTTGTTCCTACTTTATGTATCTTTAAGAAATCTTGGCCATTTTTTTAACTTGATTGTACCAGTCCTAAGCTTTTGAAGGATGCTGTAACTACCAGGCCAAGCTGTTTAAAAATTGCTTTACTCACTGTGTGTTTTTTAAGGTTAAAAAGAAAAATACCATTTTCTAGGAAACAGGGGCAAAATATTCACACAGTTGCCTAATGTTAAGATTTTCAATCCATATTTAGTCTCCCTAGTGTCAGTAAAATTGTTATACCTCAGTGACAGATATCCACAAATCTCACTGAATGGCTATGAGATACAACCCGGCTAAAGATCAAACTATCTATAAACGCATTACCATTATAGATGCAGGAGCCTACTTAAATACAGACATCCAGTTTTGAACATTTGTCATAAGACTATAGCAGTGATGGGCTAAGATCTTTGGTAACTGCTGATGTCATTGATCAGCTGCAGAGATTTCAATTTTTCACTGAAGCTATCATTACCAAAAAAGCACCTCTTTAAGCCCCTTCTGTTTCAGTCTTTTGCACTACTTCTAAGAAAAAGAATATCATCATCTCCTCCGAACCTCCATCACTGTGATTTCATGCCTCGGACAGAACAGGATGCAACGCACACTACAAACAACCTCTGGTCTGGGCAGCACACGTCAGGCTTAGCAAAGAGAACGTCATCAGTCAAAGATCAATAGCTAAAATTTCCAGATTACTCTGAATCATTCTCCTGAGTGGCCTTTGTACTACCTCTTACTGGCTTTTCAGGAATAATTAGAAACAGGTGGCAGTTGCACTATTTCTGTAAGTTTAAAGCAAGCTGAAAATCAGAATTGAGTTGCTACATTTTCAACAGCAGAAAATGTCAACAGCACAGGCAATTTTCATCTGAATTCACACACGCTTTTTGCAGTGCTTCACAGAAAGAAAATCCAATTGACACAACAGCGAAATCCAGCATGTACAAAGTATGAAGCTCTGAAAATTAAGACTACTGTAAAATTTAGAAACACAGGATCCTGATGTGAATGTGTGTCTCTGAAACAGACTCTTCTATTACAGATCTTAGATTTGTATATGCCAGACATAGCTGAATGAAAGCCAAAGCCTAGATTAATCCACTTCCTATAAAAGTTGCCTAAATATGTATCTGAAAATGAAAACACAAAAAAATATTTATCAGAGAGCTCATAAAGAAAATAATACTTAATCAGTCACAAGTCAGTAACCAGTTAGCACACGTTCAGGAACTGACTCACCTTGAAGGATTTTTTGTTTTGTTTTTCTCTTGCACGAAATATACTTTCAGAATTCATTTTTTCTTTATAACCATTCTTTAATGTCCACAATGTTAACTATTTACTTACAAAAATAAGTGTTATTTTGTTCACTCTTACCTTCTTTTTCTATAAAGTGTCCCCTCAACATCATTTATGAAAAAAAGCAAAGTAATATGTCGGGTATTTAAAGGGTAAGCATCCAAATAATTTAGAAGATAAAGACTACATATTTTAAGAAACCTATCCTAGCACAGCAATAAGATGGGAGTTACAGCTGTGGCACAGATTTTAACTGAGGAAGAATCAATGCAGATTTGCAGATGGAAGTCACGCCTCAAAAAATGTATTAGCCTTGTCTAAAGGTGGGTAAAGATGACCTGGTAACTGCAGTGTTGCAAATCTATACTTGGATACTTGGGTGCATACGACTTGGATTTCCATAAAGCTTTGGGAAAATTGACAGGTCTTTAAAAGAGTGAAGCTACCATGGCACAAGAGGAACAGTCCTCTTGTGCATTATTAGCTTTTTCCAAGTTTGGAAAGACTAACAGCCAGTTGTCAGAAGGGAGGAAGGTTACTTGCAAGGCATTACAAGGTCTCTGCTGGAATCTGTGATGTTCACCATACTTGTGAGTAATCTCAAATACAGAGTAAATAGAAACTTTATACATCCTGCTGATGATATGGAATTACTCAGGACAGTCAAAACTAAAGCTGTTTGAGGAAAGGTATAGAAGCATCTCACAGTACCAAATGAGTAGCTGGTAAGGTGACAGATGAAATTAAATGCCACTTCTAAGTTTGGAAAAAAGATGTGTACACATTTTTGCACATAATGGCTGCCTGATGCAACTCTGGGCAACAAAGTCTACAGAGAGTTTAATGATTTAATGAAACAATTTCTTTTAATTAATTCACACCAGTGATTCAGAGTATTCCTGATAGTGCCTTTTAATTTCATTAAAAGTTGGTGGCATTTAGACTACCACAGTATTTTTTATAATTCCATTTGGGGATTGGTCTTCTCTGTCTTTACAAGTGTTTAATAAACACAAAATATTTCTCCTAACACTCTATGAGGTCAATACACTATATAACTCTCCTCTCACAAGGGATGGAAACCGAGGTATTTCAGTTAAATGATTTGCACAAAGTGCTAAAAATGTGTTGAGCAACTCTCTGCTAGAAAACTGTCATTTCCATTGAATCTTTTCCTAAAAGAAATGAAATTTAATTTAAGCTTTTCTTGACAAAGTGGAAAACTTTGTCAAGTAGATATATTTCAACCAGACGTTTCTGGAAAAGAAAGGTTCCAATTTTCACATTACAATTTTAGCCAAACACTACAATCAAATGACCCAAAGATGTATTAATTTGAATCTTTTTTCCTGAAGATGTTCAACAATTTCTCTTTTTGTTCCCACTTGGGATGATTTTCTTTTACAAAGCCTCTATTTTTTTGAGAAAGAGAAATGAAAGAGTTCATTCCCATACTAGATCTGTTTATCCATTACGTGCCATGAGTTGACAACACCACAAGAACTACCTCTGAGGAATTTTTATATCTTCTGCATAGAAACATCTGTCTAGTAGCATCTCTTCATAGATTAAACTTTCTGGGTACAGAGTAGGTCCCTGATGATTAACATTCCCTGAACCATCCTGTGAGAGGTTTGTATGCATGCAGGGAATACCAAAACAAAATGGAAGTGTCCTGCCCCAGACTGAAACTGCCCCTAGGCTTAAACTAAAGATTATTCTGGAAGATAAGGAAAAATACTGCAAAAAATTACCTAATTGTAATAGAGGAGTTGATATAAATTTTAAAGTCTGTGATAGCAACAGCACTGAACTATGATCTGAAATGATAGGCTTCACCTGCTTAGTCAATCTGTAATACTACATAAAGCCCAACTAAGGCTCTATGCGTATTAATACATTGCATTAGGTAACTGCTTGTGCCTTTTTAGATTTCTTCAGCTGCTGGTCTTTACCCTTGCAGACTTTCTGTTAAGTATGAAAACAAAATGTGTTAAAATAACCCCATGCACCAATAAATGCTGGGAGACGACCAACTGGAAAGCAGTTCTGCAGAAAAGAACCTGGAATCCTGGTGGACACCAAGCTGAACATAAGCCAGTGATATGCCCTTGCTTTGAAGAAGCCCAAAGTCATCCTGAGCTACATTAGGAGGAATGTTGTGAGTAGGTTGAGGAATGTGATCCTTCCCCTCTACTCAGCACTGGTAAAGCCACACCTGGAGCACTGTGTCCAGTTCCAGGCTCCCCAGTACAAGCGAGATGCACAACTATTGGTAAAAGTCCAGCAAAGGGCCACTGAAATGACTGACTAAAGTGCTTCACATGAGGAAAAGCTGAGAGAGCTCGGACTGTGTAGCCTGGAGAAGGGGTATGTCCTTAGTGTATATAAATACCTGAAGGGATGGTGTACAGAAGATGGAGCTAGACTCTTTTCAGTGGTGCCCAGTGACAGGACAAAACCCATGGGGGTTTCCATCTGAACATCAGGAAACACTTCTCAGTGTGAGAGTACCAGAGCACTGGTACAGGTTGCCCAGGGAGCTTGTGGAGTGTCCATCTGTGGAGATATTTAAAAGCCCTCTGGACTTGGTCCTGGGCAACCAGCTCCAGCGGCCCTGCTTGAGCAGGGGGGTTGGACCTCCAGAGGTCCCCTCCAACCCCAAGCATTCTGTGATGTGCGATTCTGTGAAATATTACTCAAATTGATACAAGATTAAGGAGAGAGAATGAAAGAATAGAGGAATAATAATAATAATAATAATAAAGAAAATAGTCTTTAACAAGAAAACTAAGGAAAAGATGCCTGAGCAACTAGAGCAGCAGAATCTTTCTGGTACATTTATTTATAACAAGTACTTAATAAAACAGCTAGGAAAAAATATAAACCAGAAGGAGGGCATATGCATCCCCAGATCACAAAGGAATTAGCTAGTTAATTTATGAGCCACAGACAATTAAATTGGTATGCCAGAAGGAGCAGGTACTGAGAAATGGAAAGGGAAATATGGATTAACACTTTTCCTATGAAAGTCCAGGGAATTCTAGCACTTACTTTCCAGTATCTCTTTCTTCTCCTTCCAGAAAAATAATTGAATAAATGCTATTATAAAAAAATGTATGAACACAGAGGGGGGCCAATAGCATAACTGCTAGGATGGAAGGTACCTCTGGAGTTCAACTACTCCAGCTTCTGCCTCAAAGTAGGGTCAGCGGTGAGATTTGACCAACTTACTCATATGCAGTTTGGTCTTGAAAACCTTCAAGGACTGCACAACTTCTCTGAGCAATCTGTTCCAGTGTTTGACCGCCTTCACTATAAAAAAAAGCTCTTCCTTACACCCAGTCTGAACTTGTCTTGTTTCAGCTTCTGCCTGTTATCTCTTGTTCTCCCACCACACAACATGGTGAATAGCCTGGTTCCATTCTCTTGGTGACCTCCTACTACAAAGGTGCCCAAAAGCCATTATCTTCTTCACATTGAACAAGCCTCAGCTTCTCCTACTACAGCAAATCCTTCATCGCCCAATCATCTTGGTGGCCCTCTGCTAAACACACTCCAGTTTTAAATTTAGATGACGAATCCTCACTTCAGAGATACTCATACTCTAGTGGTGAATAGCCCTTACAGGTACCAACTTGGTTGAATAGTTGGAATCCTTCATCTTAGAGAACTGGTATATAAAAGACACAATTTGAAAAGATCTCCCTATTCAGGAATGACTATAAAGCTTTTCTTAACTTTTATTGAGACCAAAGTCCCACTTAAACAATTAAATTTAAAAATCTACTTGCATTTCTTAAGAGGGATAGACTCAAGCACATGTTAAAGTGCTTTTCTGAATCTAACCTGTAACTGGACTTTATGCCTGATTACAGTGCCTTTCAAAACTTTACCCACAAATTATTCATATTTTCCTAAACACTGACAAAACCTTATGAACTGCAAAGTAATTAAAAGACAAAAGGTAATGGAAGAACATATATCAAGTCTGGAAAGAGGTGGTAGCAGACACAACAGAGTTCATTCAGTATTACTTAAGATTTCCATAAGCTATCCATGGTGATAGATAAACAGCACTTATATTTGTAAATTATACTGTACCATTATGAATGCTAGTGAAAAGAGTGAAATACAATGCAAAGGAGTTTGAAAATATCATGTCATGGAAGCCAATACTGCTTGCCTTGCTTATACATAATTCCCATTAAAACAGTAAGGTGTGCAGAATTTGGCTCCTGGATATAGGAAATAAAGGAACAAATCCAAAGCCTGCTGAAGTCAATAGGAGACATTCTTCTGACCTCAATGGGCTTTGGATATCACCCAAAATGAGATTCATTCTGGAAAAACGCAAGCTGAAGGAAATAATCATTCAAAAAGTATCTGGGAGAGAGATGTTTGGAAAACCTGGAAATCAAAGAATACCTAGGAGACTTTGTGTAACAGATGATACATGACAAGAGCTTATGAATGCTGTTACAAGATTGCAGCTTTTCTAAAAGCTTATTAGTCTAGAAATTAAAACAGAAAGTAGAAAGAGAAGAAAACAACCCATTCCATCCAGTTAGGGAGCAGAAGTCACAGGGATATCATATCACAGTGCAGGCAGGTTGTTTGTATGGAATTTACAATGTGACAAGCATCAAGTAAAAACACAACACTAAAGGTAATCATTCTGTTTGAGAAAACACTAATTTCTCAGCTCTTCTCCCAGATACAAGTCTGCTAGTATCCGCCAAGATGAAATGCACAAATGGTTTGCATATAGAAACTTATGGTCAGATTTCAATACGAGGCAAGTGTTACATTTGTGATTTGGTCCCCTTCTCATTTTAGTGGTGAAGGTCAGCAGGGCCTTTTAAGATTCCATCTTTCCCTCTCTACAGGAATATCTTGTGCTAAACCAAGGATTTCCTTCTTCCTCTTTAGTGGAAGGATGCTCACTTTCGCTCTCCTATATACCTTGCTGCTGTCAGATGGAGAAAATTTCTAAGAATATACATATACCTCAGTAAAATGAAGGTCTGATCTTATTCTCAAGATCAAATGGAGTCAGCATGCATGCTATAAATTCTCAAGCTACCTATCCTCAGCAGTTATTTCCCTACAACCTTATTGCGGAGAGCTGGATAAGGACATCCGTAAGCACGTGCTATGTATCAGGAGAACAACATAAACAAATGATAAAGGTAGTTTCCCCCCATCTAGGCTTCTGCCCACAAACTGTCTCCATTTATGCAGTGAAAGAAGCCAAGAATGGTTTGCATAAAGAATAGACTGATTGTACTGAAAAGCTATGGCAGCCTAATCCACCTACTGCAGTTCAGAACGACTTGGTCCTTCTCTGTTTTCACTCCTGTTGCTGCTGAGGAGAGGAAAACTTTATTTCTCACCAAAAAAAAAAAAACCCAAAACACCCAACCCCCTAAAACCCCAAACTCCAACACCAGCCAGGTGGCTCAACAAATAAGATTCAGCAGGCTTTGCAATTTCCTGTTTCATTGGTCCAGACCACCTCTATATATTTTTTGCTTGTAAGACATAGATAAGAAAAGGGAGAAGACAAGCAGACATCCCTGAATAAATGTCTTGGAATATATAATTGTAATATGATTACAATAAAAATAATAAAGCTCTACTTCATTGTAGAATGTCTTTAGGTTTGTACACAGTAGATTATGTGCTATTTAGTACCTTTATTTCTGTTAAAATCTTACTATTCTTAGACTTTAAAACAAGAATAATTATTTTTTTTGGAATTCTACAGCTGACCCTTCACAGAAAATGTTGGAAAACATTTTATTTCAAAACATTCATGCTTATGCTTCATATATTTTTTGGACCACTTCACATTAAAAGTTCATTGGCTTTTGCTAGAAAATCATGCCCCAACATGACTGTAATTCTTTCAGTGGGCTCAATCCTGTGAAATCCTGAGCACTAACTTCTACTGACAAATTCTTAGGTTTTCTCTGGATCTGATCTTTTGTGACATCACAAAAATGTCAGTGGAATGAAGTCACAAATAAAGGATTAATTCACATGGGTAGGAAGAAAAAGGAGCACATGGATTTTAAAACATGAAGATTGTAAAGAAATTCCTCAACAATACAAATGGGAAAAGAGAAATTATGGATAACATGACACACGAGAACATTTCTCAGTAGTCTGCTTTGCAAAATCTTTTTATAAAACTTCAGGAGGTTTTCTTAGAAAGTAGACCCCTATGCATATACTCTAAATTCTCCTTGATTTTATAACACTGATATTGGAAAAATCACATCTCTTGCCTGAGAGCTCTAGTTTCAATTAACGATGTTGAGCATTTTTTTTCAGATACACAGAGAGTGACAGGATTATAGACCACCGAATTGTTGGTATTTTAAGAATCTGACAGGCTCAGCACCATGTGCCATTCTAGCCTCTCTGTGTATCCTTTGTGGTTAAAACTCTTAAGCACTTTAAATTCTTTTGGTCGGTATTTTTTTCCTTTTAGGGCAGACAACTAGAAGCACATTCCAAGTAACCATTTATGGTGTACAGAAAATTATAAGATACTAAAATCACCTCTTTGAAGGTGTTTCCAGGCTTTGGATAGTAAAACAAATATTTATAAAAAAACCCAAAGTTGTTGTTTTAAATCTAGAATATAATTATCTATGTTCCAATTCAAATGAAAGACAGTAACAGCACAAAGACACAGCAAAATAATATATGTCAAAGCCTAGAGCCTTTACTTGGACAAATTCCCCGTCAAGCTTTGGTGGCATCTTTGCCTGATGAAATATGGCTGAGCCAGACCTGAAATAAGCAAAAATTTAACAAACCACACTAGTTGAATCAGCTATGAAGCAACAAATTAAATATTAAATTTTTTTTGTCTGAAAAATAATGACAATTTTGTGAATTATCAATACAAAAGTAGAGGTCCACTAAAGCAGGAGTCCTCAGACTCATTTATCCAGATACAATAGAGGACCAAAAAGATGTTTGAAGAAGCAGATGACTTTCCAGAATGTTTGATACAGATTGGAAGAAATATGCGAACAAATTTTTCAAATCATCAAGCTCTGGCAAACAAAACTGACTGTAGCTTTGCATAACTCCATTTACAAATGGCTCAGTCCTCTCACGTTTCTTCTTTTCCAGTGAATAAGACAAAACTGTGGACTGGTCCTGTGCAGGAGCAATATCTTGGTGCTGGGGAAGAAGTCAGTATTCCTGTGCTGCAACAAGGGAATGGGCCAGCAAGCAGGTTCCTTGGAGACCAACATCTCATTAAGAACTGGTGGACATGTAGCCCAGCAAACTGTCCCACTCCACAGTCCACTGCAGTAGGAAGCAGGGGACGAGAGTTGCTGTCAGCCACCTGCAGCTGGTATATCAGGTCATGGAGTAGGAGAAAGATTCTGGCACTGTGCTAGAAAAGTATGTAAGACATGTCCCTATCTGTGGGGGTGCATCGATGCAGGAGCCAAATCTATGAGTCTCACACTCAGTGCACAAAAACTTAACAGCTCAGATGGATGGGTAAATTCTGTATCAGTGTTGCATGGGATGAAAGCTTTGCAGTTCTGCAGAGGAATCTGGTTCTGCTCTGTACCATCTGTGCACCAATTGTGTGGATTGTTTGTTGAGCTTTGTTTGTTTGTTATTTTTCATTCGGGAAAGACATAGAAGTCAGTAAAAAGAATGCACTTCAGGTCAGTTTAACTCCTGAGCTATTCTTCTTTGCCCTCGGCACTGTTGATTATAGGTTCACATTTCTTACAAGAGTTAAAAAGAAGATTCATACCTAAATACTATGTTCTGCAATTTATTTAGTTTCAAAGATGACAATTTAATTTCAAAGTTTGTTCACATTACTGAGGGAAGTGGAGAAAATCTGAAAATACAAAACCCATAAGATTCAAGGTCTGATGTTAGATCCTTGCAGCTGACAGTGTGTTTTTATGTGCATGTAAGACACACACAATCTGTTTGAAACCTAATGACCATGTGATGGTAAATACCTGGCAGATCCAGACCTTGAAGTAGATGCTCCCATTAGGTTTATGCTAATACTGCTAAGACCATGTGTTTGTTTGCACGTATTCTTACAATATGCGTACAAATTAGACTGAACAGTTCTTAGCAGCAAGTAAAAGCAACAAAAAGTTTATACATACATTAAACATTTCTATAAATATGTGCATTCTATGCACATCTAATAAACACATTTCAGTCTATGCACATCTAATAAACACATTTCAGACAATTTAAAATCTTCATGTCCACAGGCCCTCTAAAAATGCTGTGGCACACACAGGGAGAAATCTGAGGCCACTAAAAATTAGGTGAGCCTTGCTTAATCAGGGCTCTTCAGACTACAGAAACCCAGAGAGGCACCCAAGAGAACCCTCGAGAAAAACTAAGACTATAATGACATCAAGGTGGAAAAAAGGCATTGCTCCTATCTGCTTCTTCAGAAGCTTCCCTTGACTTACAGGGAACACAGCACCTTATGCTCTCAGTCAACAAAAAGCAGCAGTGGAAGAGATCGACTAAGAATTGCATAAACATTGGTAAATGTCTTACAGGAATGTTTTTTAAAATCTTGATGTTCTTTTTTGGCTTCTGGGGTTTTGGCAGGAACTCCAGTCTCTAGGCCCATTTCTGTGTACACACTTTAATGATGGGCTTGATTAAGAGACAGTAATTCCCTGGAGGTTTAGCTATCTTATTGACACGTAAATGAGTACAATGCCAAAATCAAATGGTTATGTCCCAAACCAATGGGAAATCACAGATGCAAAGCCATGATGGATTCTTCATTTTTCAGGCGTCATGTATTTCTACTGTTTTCCACTGTATATAAGCTTTATAATCTCACCAACACCCAACCTGGCCTTGCAAGAGCCTACCTTCTGCCAAACAACAAGCAGTAGCAAAAATGTCAGCCTACATCTGCCCATGAGGGAATTACATAGGGGTCCAGTTATATTCGTCCCAGTAACTCTGCCTGCCAAGTGAGCCAGTGTCCCTCAAATGAGGATTTAAAGAAGAACACAGATGCTGGCTCTGGGATAAGCTAAGACAGACTGCTAAGGAAAATACTAGACAATGAACTGCATTACAGGCTAGTTCAGGAGTCAACCCCAAAGGAAAATAAGGCAATGATTTTATAAAAATGAACTTGCTGTTCTCCAAACTTCTCTTACACGGACTCCAAATTTCCAGTCAGGTCAATATAATTTGCAGGCACATAAGACATATATATATCTCAGGACAGAACTTTATATTTAAGGCTCACCTTATCTTGATGAAGTACAACCATTTCTGGGATGACACTTGGAACTGTTTAATAGTGATAGGGCATAAAATGAAGCTAGCCAGCAAAGCCGAATGTGGGCAAAGCAGCCTGCTTAGCACTTATAAAAAGTACTTGGGAATCATTACTGATCACAAATTCTGTATCTCTTTAAGATTTCTTAAAGACACCAAAAAATATATTCAGGCATAGAACCAAAGCATCCTCTATACTAAACCAACGGCACTGAATTGAGACTAATTGACCATTTTCGCCTTCCTCTCCCTGGCAGGCTCAAGGAGAAGAACCTTCTCCTACGGCTCTGCATTCCCAAGACAATTCAGTCTCCTGAAGCCTTTTCTCTTGCAGGAGAAAGTGGAGATGCTCCACAGCCTGCAGCGCTACCATATATTCTTTCACTGGAATAAGAAATGTTTCCAGATCAACAACTTAAGAAGCCAATGGAGCATCTGTGTGCCAACATTAAAGTCTCTTTTCATCTGTGAGAATTCCACGCTTTCTAAAAGCCTTGCCTTCTCATAGGAAGATGGCCAAAATCTCACAAAGATAAGAGTTTATAGCAGAAATCTAAAAGTTTTGATCACTACTTACTTTATTTCTGCTTTTGAATATATCTCACTCTACATGTGTACGTTATTCTGTATGTTTTAATTTATACTTTATTATTTTCTTTGGTTTGACTTCCATTTGATTTTCAGTTCATTATGAAATTGTGAATATTTTATTTTTCATCCTTTTTTAATGTTGTGGTTGTTCTCATTAGTATTTAGTGACTTTCCCCTTCACTTGTTCTTTTGTGTTTCCTTAAGGCAACAAGCCACTCCTGTGGTGCTGCATGGGGATGGGAGAAGTTGCCAGCAATTCAGGTTTGTAAAATGCAGCTCTAGGTGGTATTTCGACATTCTACATACAGTGGTACATTTTGTCCAAAGAGGTAATTGTGAGGTCTTAATTTGCCTCAATCACTTATATATATTATACGCATAGATATTTCTCACATAACAAGATAATATAGCAAGTACTTATGCATATTATACAAGTGAATATGAGTACATACATAAAATTTTCCAATATTCCAAGTAGCACAACAAATTCTTAAACAGCTTGGTACTTGCAAACACTATTACATGAAAAGAACAAAATGTAGTTGTCAGTCAATTAAAACCATTCATATACAAGGAACGTATTTTTGGTTTATTGATTTTTTTTACTTAATTCTTAAAAGATTTTTAGGCTATGATATCTAGTATTTCTCACGTAATAATAACATTTTCATTAAATCTATATGAAATCTGATCATTCATTTGCTGCATTAGAAACCTAACAGTGTAATAATCTTAAAGAACCACAGTGACATGAACTAGATACAGAAAGCCCTCACAGTCCATTATTATGACAAACTAGAAAACCCCAAACCCAAATACTGAAACTGAGAAATATAAATTTTGTTGGTTTTAGAGTAAGTGTGATGCAAACCCCACTGACACCTTTTGGAAAACAAATGAGCTTCACAACTTACACAGAAGGTCATCAAACTGAGAATCTAGTACAGCAGAGAAAAAAGCTGAAAAACAATATAAATTGTGTAACAGTTACTGATGGTTCAATGAATCTTTGAATATTGTGTTCAACTCATCTTCAAAAGATGTTTAGCTGAAAGAGAAAAGTGTCAAACTCAGGTAATGAAAATGTGGTTAAAGGCACAATATGACCCTATTATAAGAAGAGACTGAAATGACTAAGTGTTAATAAGACCCAGGCAACAGATAATCAAATTTTGGCAGTAAGTGCCAAGAACGGTTATGTCTGCAGTGTTGTTTCACAGCAAAGAAACACAAAGGAAGCCTCGTGTTTCTGATCACTACTGCAAATGTAACAAAGAAAGAAAATCTAGCGGAAAAGGACCTTGGGATATTGGTCGATATCAGCTCAATGTGCCCAGGTGGCCAAAAAAGGTAAGTGGCATCCTGGCTTGTATCAGAAACAGTGTGGCCAGCAGGACAAGGTAATGGATCATCCCCCTACAGTTGGCACTGGTGAGGCCGCACCTGGAATCCCAACTTCAGTTTTGGGCCCCTCGCTACAAGAAAGACACTGAGGGGCTGGAGCATGTCCAGGGAAGGGCAACAAAGCTGGTGAAGGGTCTGGAGCACAGGTCTTACAAGAAGGAGCTGAGGGAACTGGGCTTGTTTAGCCTGGAGAACAGGAGGCTGAGAGAGGACTTTATCACTCTCTACAGCTGCCTGAAAGGAGGTTGTAGTGAGATGGGTGTCATTCTCCTCTCCCAAATAACAACCAATAGGACAATATGAAATGGCCTCAAGTTGCTCCAAGTCAGGCTTAGATTGGATATTAGGAAAAATTTCTTCATCAAAAGAGTTATCAAGCTCTGGCACAGGCTGCTGAGGGAAGTGGTTGAGTCACCAACCTGGAGGTATTTAAAAGACGTGTAGATGTGGTGCTTTAGGACATGGTTTAGTGGTGGGCTTGGCAGTGCTGGTTTAATGGTTGGACTTGATCCTAAAGGCCTTTTCCAAACTAAACGATTCTATGATTCTATGAAAATGGAGGGGCTCAGTCATAGCCTTCAACAGCCTGACAAAGTAAACAAGAAGGCGTTTGATTTTCAGCCAATAAAGACAAAGTGAAAAATGAAAGTGGGAAAGCTCTGGGTAGAGCTTTTTTTGGGTAGAGGAAGACAGACAGATGTGCATGATATTGCATAATATCTTATTGCTTTAGAACAATAAATATGATTGGAGAAAAGTGAAGTATTTTTGAAAAAACTAAAAAATTAGAAAGTATTAGTCCTTCAGACGTGCTGAAGATGTTTAGACAAGGTACAGAGAATTTTGGAACAATGGAAATTCAATTGGAAAAGTACACTTTACATTATCAATGCCGTTTCCTCTGGAACCTGAACTCAACTATGGGATTAACTTTCCAAATCCATTACTGGACTACCTAGGATAGACTCTCCAAGAAGAGGCTACCAGAGACCCCCGATGGTTGAGAAAGTCAGCAAGACAGAGATATGAAATATTTCTGGAATTAAGCCCTTGCACTTGCTGTGCCAAGAACAGGATTTAAAACAGCAAAATAATAAATTCTGCGTGTGTTTTATCACATTTCACAAGATCTTAATTCATTTTTGCCACAGATGTTTGGGAAAAGTCATTGCACTTTCCACTATGGCCATCACACAGCTTCCTCAAATCAGTTTCAAAGTTAGCCCTCACACTGCTTCTGCATATGCATCAATGATCTGTGTTTCCTCCAACTCTGGAAGTGGATATGGCAGTCACATCGCTACATACAAATTATACTTGTCCTGAAATCGGAAGTTAAGGCAACCAGCAGCGGTTTGATGCTGGAAAGACAGCTTTTCTAAAATAATCGCCATTTAAGGGCCATTCAGAGGCAGAAGTCAACAGTCCCTAGCCCAACAAGACTGCACCAAACTGTACAATAGGAGAGACACACAGACCTTTCACATTCAGCCTACTGCTATCTGTCTGTTTGTCCTTCTCATTCTAGATTTCCTGCCTGCTTTTTTCCCCTTAAGCAGGTATTTAATGATGTCTTTGATATCCATTACTAGTAGAAAGGTGGCAATATGATTGTTTATTGTTAAAAGCTAGCAGCAATCATTTTCCATTGTTTCAGAAAAACTATGGGCTGTAGGTAATTGTGTTATTAAATTATTGATACACTGTTTGACACCATGACAGATCATTGACTGCAAATACTCCCAGACTTTTTGTCTCCCAGGCAAGGATGAAACTTAACACGTTACTTCATGTCCAAATTGAAAGGTAGAAAACTAAAAGATGCAGACTGAATGGAGCACTACTGCAAGGCTCTCTTACGTTCTCCACAGTGTTCAGTATCATATCAATTAAAACATGCTTATCAAGATATTTTCTGTATCTTTTCACTAAGTGGATGTAACCGTATGCTCTATGAGATGACCTAAGAAAGCAGGACCTCCTAAATAATAAGGAAAGCCAAACTGAAGGAGTTATGGAAAGAAATCACTTAAATAAGCAATATTCACCACTTAAGAATCTAGAGAAAGGACTAGAAATGGTGACCATCTGAAGTCCTACAACTATACAGGAAAAAGCAGTTCAAAATAATTTTAGAAAGATTTTACAGTGACATGTATTTATCTTTCACATACTGATCATAGTGACAAACAAGCGTAAGACAAGAAACAAAGCCAATTTTAAGAAAAAAAATATAATCATTTTGCTATTCAAGCCATGGATCTGGTAACAGATGGAAATTGAACATCTTCAAGACTGTTCTTACCATAATGACTACTTGGAGAATTTACTAACTACAATTATAGCCACAATTAGCACTTTTTAAGGACATACATGCATAAAGCACTGAGACAGATCTAACACCAAAAAAAACACCAACAACAACAACAACAAAAAACAAAGAAAGGTTTTCTGGTGCTTACCAGTTGGCTTATCAGACTTCACAACTGGAATCTGATTTGTCTTTTTCACCACTTCCCCAGATTACCCCAGGGTCCTGGCTTCCAGAACATGGATTTGTCTTTGTGATTTTTAGCGACACCTGCAGTTCTCTAAGAAAAATGCAGTGAGAAGGTTTTTTTCCCATGGTGCAACGCCAGTATAATGCCCTCTATCTCATCTATTCGCCACTAATGAGACACTGGGCATAACTAAAAGGCACAAAATGAGATTTTTCCAGTGGCTGTTGGATCAGCCCACTGGGGGCCATTCCCAGGTAGCATACCTGGGACTTAGACCAACTCAGAGCGCTCTTTTACTATCAGAGAACAGAACTTTCTTCCCTTTACCTTATGGCAGCCCCCCAATACATCCCAGTTGCAGCTCAGGGTCTACCTCTTCATCGGCACAGGTGATACCTCCTAAGTACAGGCTTTTTTCTAGCCTGCAATACCAGAGACAGAATACTAGCACTATTTAGCTACTCACTTACCAATACACTGTGCAAATCATGATGTCACTTGTTATAGCTCTTTCTCATAGAATTTCATACTATGTCATTAGTAGACATATATTTTAGCGATTGTTAAACATCATCTGGAGAAGAGTTATTGATCCACAAAGTAGAGACTGAATGCCTCTTAAAAAGAACTTCTGACATCAACAGGTTGTAATGGCGTTGCTACCTATAATAAACAATTATTGTTTATTTAAAGAGCTTCTCAGAAACTGTGAGAAGGCTCATTGCTATTTATCCCAATGCATGGAAGTTAGCCTGCAGCTGGAATGGAAATAGGGACTAACATTTCCAATGAACAAAACCTCCAACTTTTAGCCAAATTTTAATTGAAGCTACATAGCAAATAAAACCTTTTGGGTTTTATTATTTTCTAGGGAAAACCAAACTCTGAAAACAAAACAGTATCAATGAATTTTGGATTATTTTTATACCACAAGTCTAAATGCCCTGGTTTCAGAAATGATATATAAAAAAGTATTTAGAAAGCCTTGAGCAAATAAAGAAAAGCCAAATTTTTTTTCTGAAAATACTGAGGTGAATATTGATGTATTTTTCCAATGTGAAGATATTTACCTGTTAGCAAACTGATATTCCCAACTCCATCTTCTCATGAGCATAGACTAATTCTTAAAATTAATCATTATGATTTTCATTCCACAGTTTTAAACTGAGTACCAGTATGTTCTGAAGGCTTTATCGCCTCTTAGAATTTCACATTCCCAATTAATCATTAAACAATCACTTTTCATTATGTACACTGTTTCCCCCTTGGAGTGATGTTTATTTTTAATAGACAATGGTCCGATAAATATTCTGGAATAGATAAACTGTTTATCACTACAACTCATAGACTTGTCTAGTAATGAAGAAATACTGCTATTCTGTAATTCAGTAAAAGGAAAAGATAAGGCACCCAAACATGCAATTATTGTCCTTTTTGTTTACAAGACACACATACTAAAATTTATTCAGCAAAGCGGTCTGGAATCAATAATTCTTCTGAGGATTAGACTTCTAGGGAAGTGTTGTACAGAAGCCTCTTCCGTAATTCATACTGACACCTTACTAAATCCTAGCTAAATACTCTGGATCAAGACCATAGTTGCAGCATTCAATAAACAAGGATTGTCTGGAAACAACACCCTTACAATATTTAGATTCCCAGAAAATAAAAAACCTAGTGAGTTTAAAGTTTGCATAAAGCTTGAGACCATGGTGAAATCAAAATGCAAGTCAGTGGATATGCAGCAAAGTTGTGGAGGCTTAGATGGGAACTTACATGCATGTCTTAGCACTGCCTAGGGCAGAGACATTATACAGAGATCCCATTACGTTTAAAAGACAAGATCATGTGCCTTGAAGAAGGGTTGTCTGAGGGTTAATGGTAGTGTCATCATACAGAATACTGCCATTAGGCACTACCATCTATCTCTTTCAGTAATAAATTAACTCTGATAAAAGACCATCTTTTCATTCCGAAATACTGGTTGACTTCCTCTCTCGAGTACTTGTACTGCTAGATGTGTCCAAGCCAGAATGCCTAGCTCACCACCTGTTTCAACAATCTCCTTCCATAGGCAGATACTCCACCAGAAAACTGAATACGGAATGTAGAAAATAGAGGGATCCCATATCTATTGCATGGTCCCTGACCGGGATTAAACATAAATCAGGGACCTAAAACACATTATCAAGGCTTACAATCTTCAAAGACTGTGGAGGCACAGACCATCTAATATTAGTAATTAGTAAAACACTGTTCCCTTTGCAACAGAAGACTCATGGCAAACAGAACTGGTCTAAGAATTCTTAAGACACTGCAGCAGAATTTAATTCTGGAAATAAAAATTAAGGAATGATTAGAACGCAAATTTTCAATGAGTATCGCATGTCTTAAAGGCAGTGCTCTGTAGCTATGAAAACCACCACTGTTGAACAGGTAATGCAATAGAATGGGAACTTACATCTGCCACATGAACAGTCTGGAGTGATGTGATGTGTGAGAACCCACCTGGCCTCCATTAAAAAGAGAAAAGTATAAAAGTAAAAAGTATAAAAAGTATAAAAGAGAAAAGAGTAAAACAAGAACACAGAGAAACAACCTGTCGAGCTGTTTGAATCTATGTCTAGAAAACCAAACCAAATAGTTCAGCAACTAGCACTGCAATGATGTTGAGAAATAAGCAAGCCCACTTAGACTGATGAGAAAGGGGGTTGATCCCTGTTAGCCAGTTCAAGAAGCAGACACCTTTGGAGTAAAACACATACATACCACTGCGTACTGACATTGATAGTTTAGACTCTCTGGCATGAGCTCTTCTTTTAATGATCAGACAAAAACGTATTTTCTCACCATTCCTTCTAGCAGAATAGTTTAGATCCCTGAGTAGCAAACAAATGACACTCCTCCTGCCAGGGATAGCTGAAGAGATTTTAAACATCAAGGAGGAGATTTCAGGAAGTTGGACCATGCAGGCAGGACAATGTCAATAGTGCTGATGGTAGCCAGTGTAGCCTTAACAGTCTAAAGGATGCAAGAAGCAAAGCCACCAGGTCAGAAACAGTCAGGAAGCAGTAGTGAATGAGCCAACATGGATACAGTCCTACTGTGCTCTGTGGATGTTGCCAAAGCTGATACAGCTCCCCAGCAGATTGATGCTGTAGGATAGAAGCACTGTGTGAACATCCAGCATTCTCTCCATAGACTTTACAGAGTAAATCACTAGGACATGCAACATCCCTGGTGCTACGACGAACACATCACCCATACGATTAGCCTATGTACCTACCCGAATGGCCCAAGAAATTTTGGCTCTGGTGGCACGCTCAGGGGAAAATGAAAAAGCAAAAGCCTTCTTCATTAATCTGAGAAGAAACCTTTGGAGTCTAGCTGCTTTTTGCACAGTGTTTGCATTTTGAACAACCAGCAAATAGAATGCCCCTGAGAAACTTGGCCCTAATTGAGAAAATCAAGGTATCCTGCATATAGGCTTGACCATGGGACATAACCTTCACATGTTCTGCACAACTGAAATGAGGCTTTGGACTAAATCCTCAATGCAGGAGAAGTAAAAGGCAACATATTAACTGCAAAACATCTGCAAAGCATTCCCTTTCAATAAAAGAAATTCCTTATATGCCATATGCTGTGTAGCAAGGAAAGGAGCAACAGCGCATCTCCACTAATATTGCAAAGACAAAATTTTGTATCTTGAATGCCTGGGCCATAGCAAACCCATTGCAACAGCAAACATAGACCTATTTCAAAAACTTGTGGTTCAGGGACAGGTATTGGTTAAGACCAGAAGGCATATCTAGGACTTAGCTTTTTAGCTTTTTTTCCCCAGCAACAATAACCTTTGAGGTAAAGAGTACAGCCTCTAAAAGGTTGATCAGGCAGTAAATGGAAACAGCAGTGCTAAATATGAGAGGCATTTTGGGGGAGCCTCTTTCTCCAAATAAATAAAGATTTAAGTCTGCAGGTGCCAGACTTAGAGGGGAGAACAGAAAACAGGGGACTGTTCCTCATCAAAGAGATTATTGGATAATAGGGAAATACCAGGAGAAAAGCATAAACTACTGCAGCTGATTCCTTTCCCCACAAGGTAAACTGCATGTCTGTTCTTTCTGTAAGCCACAACCAACATGCCATGCCTAAAATATTATATATTATAAAATAAAATTATAAATTCATATTATTTATAATTATATATTTATTATAAAATTATATATTTATTATAAAATAAAATTCAAAGGAATGACACACATTTCTCTCTGGCTGCACATTAATATCGTCCTTAAAACTGTGCAATGTCAGTATATATTAGGAATTCAGCACTTAAATAGTACTGAAAATATAAATAGTGCCAGAGTTCTTATCTCTGTACTCGATCACACAAAGCCCACCCCAGATAACTTTTTATCTTTCAGTGTGTCCAGCTGCACATTGGGATTCAAGGTCCTGCTCCTTATAACCAAGCTTAATGCAGAAACTCTTATTAATTTCAATAATGCAGGATCTAATCCTACATGTAACACTAGCAAGAGACTGTCATATTTTCAGGCAGATCTTTAGTCAAAAGATCATTTGCTTAAGGACAATATTTTTGCAAAAATCCTGTGTGAACATAATAAAGGGGTTAAACAGAAAGATATTAAATCAAAACACTTATCAGTTCTTCCTGCTTGTATCCCTATTCATATCATAACACCTCAAAAAATAGTGAATTACTTAACAGTTGCAGCTGGTACAAAATGCATTTGGAATAACCATGAAGTTCTACAGTTTCATCAGCAGCATGCTTTGATTTAAACAAAGGATAGCTCAAATTCTATTCATCTCTTCCTTCCTCAGATAAGTGCTTTCTACCTTTTGTGAAAACAATTAGCAACATGACAAAGTAGGAAATTAAACAGTTTGGGTTTTAACAAAGGATTGGAAAAAGCATAAACTGCATTTGATCTGACAAAAAAAGTAGAATGATCAACTGACTGAGCATCTACATGAAGTTAAAAGTTTGATGAACACTAATTGGCTTAATTACTTCAATTAAGACTAACAGCACATGGAGAGAATAGGAGGAAGTATTATTGGTGATAAAAATTAGTCAGGACAGTAAAATCTAAAACTTACTGCTAGCATTTGCGGTACTGAGCAACAGGAAATAAAATTCATTAACTACAAAGACAGTATCTCTGACTCTGGAATTTCCTGAACTACAAACTGCTGGAGCTGACGAGAATATTCTAACAAAGTAACAATACATGATTGCCCTGTTCTAATGTTCTTTCTTCAACAGCATTTTATTTTATCTAGTGCTGGAGAGAGGAAACGGGCCTACAGTAACCTTTGGTCAAACCTAATATAATTATTCTAATGTTCTTAAAATGGATGATGGATGCATAAAATCAATAAAGGCAGCATAAAACATAAGGGGAAAACAGGTAAAAAGATTATATCAACTATTATCATAGTGAGAGGTGGTCTTGGAGTCATTACGGATGATTCTTTGAAAACAGCAGTACAATATGCAAGAGGATTCAAAACAGCAAGCAACATAAACTACTAGGAAAGAGACAGAAATAATTCTGAGACAATATAAACCTACCATGTTCCCAACATCTACAAAGTATGCAGTTCTGACATTCCATCTCAGAAAAAAAACTACCCTATAAAACTATAATTTTAGTTTCTAAAAAACTACAGCTTCTATGAAACTATAGGAGTTTCAAAGAGAAAAAGAAGTATGGAACAGCTTCACAAAAGAGAAACAAAACACACCAAGATGCCTCACTTAAACAAAAAACACCCAGAAGACTGAAAGCAAAAGATGACTAATGCCGATGTTGAGATGATTAACACCATTAATGAAATTAAGACAGGCAACAGAGAATAATAATCTGTTATTTTTTAGTCTGCAAATAATAAGCCTCACCAAACAAAATTCTCACATAGCAGGTGAGAGGCGGCAATATTAAGTTAGATGGACCTTTGGCCTCATTTTATGTGGCCGATCTTACATTCTAAATTACATGAAGTAAATATGGTCAAGAACTTATATGTAAATATTCATATCAAAATAATATAAATACAGTGGATGTTCACTATTCTTATAATTATTTTTATCCATTTTATGGAAAGAGCTACTAAAAGTTGAAGCATATTAGCAGTTAGAGTTCAGCAAAAGACCAGCCACAGCAGTTTCCTGTAAAATTCTTACACCTTCTTTTGAAAGCACAAATGTATTGGCAATTTTCAGAAACAGGATACAGAACCAGATGGAATTCTTATATTCAGATGATAATGAAGTGCAAGTCTTTGAAGTTCTGATTTTTCAAGATTTCTGAATAATTTTCATTTCACAGAGCCACATATTCCAGGTAATACATTTATGAGGTCTTGTTTATTGTTCTGTATTGTCCATGTTTCTCAAATCTATTTCCCAGGAATATTTCTTTTAAAATGTACTACTTGTCATGTCCCAATACCCAAGCATACCCATGTTTTATTTTTTTTTTAAATTCCAGAAAGACTTAGGCACACTGAGTAAACAGATTTAATAAGCTGAACTCAATCGTGACTTCTCCAGTTACATTTTTTGGCAGAAAATGCCTTTCTGAGTTTCTATTTCAGTAAGATTCACTTAATACAACCAAAGCTGAGTAGGCTTTGATCCACAATTACAAAGTTAAAATATATGGAGAAAGAATAATGCTGGGAAAATGCTCTCTTGGCAAATAAAAGTTGGAGGAGATTAATCCCACCAATTTCCCACCTTTAATGAGTTCAAATCTTGCCATCGTTAATAATACTGAAATAGTTATTAACATTTATTTAAATATAATTAGAGAAGGTCTTTGGACCTGCCAGTAGGATAGGAAGCTATTGGAACTTTTATCACATGAGCAAGATCAAAACCAAAGCAGCTATACTCTTTTTTTTCTTTTGCATTAAGTAACTTCATAGCCCAAGCATCTGACTATCGTCTTGACTTAAAGTACCTGGCTATAACCCAAAGACAGGTTCAAGTAAGGTTCTTTGATTCCACACACATGCACATACACACATTCTTTCAACCCACCCTCCTTGCATGCAGAAATCAACAGGAGTTAAAGGCAGCCAGCGCCACAAAACATGTTCAGCACTTTGCAGGATGTGGCCCTTTATCCTTATTTGCCCCCATGTACTTGCTTAGTTCTCTTTTTGACAGTTCTACTAATAATGTTCCTCTGCAACAAAAAATACTGTCCAAAAACCACGGACGCCTACTATCATCTTTCCTTGAAGTGTTATACAGTCTACATCCCCAAGTTACTAAATGTAGTTTCTACATTCTATATCATCAATTTTCAAAATTAAGATAATTCTGAAAAATAGGACAATAAAATTTTCACTAAAATGTGCACGATTGGAAACTTATTCAGTAAATAAAGTCTTAATTTTTCCTTGAGATATTATTCTATTGTAGTCTGTAAGATCTCTACTTAAAATGTGGAGCAGAGTTTACCCTTGTCATCCAGCTCCCCTGACTTTGTTCAGACTGGAAAACTGTCCAAACTGAAAACTTTCTGCCTGTATTTTTAGATTCCCATTCAACACAAATGACAGCATTAGATCGATGGGAAAACAGGAATGATATACAGCTAGATCTTGTTCTGACACTTAGGATGCATGTCTATATCCAGAAGTCCACGGATACCATAGTAGAACACAACAGTTTACATACAGCGGTTCTATAAATTTAGTGGTAATGAGGGCTTAGAAAATTCATGATCCTTCTGGACTTCATTTATGGATCATCAAATAAACTATTAAAATTTACTGAAAATCGGCCATTAGTGCCTGAAAGCTGCATTCCTAAATGCATGTTTAGATTCCAAAATAAAAGTAACTTGAACTTTTTGGAAGACAGTCAGCAATTTGTTTGATTGTGAGTCTATAAGGATGTTTAGGAACCACATTTTAGCACCTAGGCTTGAAAATATTAGTTCAAATATTTTGGAGTTTATATTCTTTAGAGATCATACTGCATTTAACTATCTAAACATTTAGCTTATTATTTCCTTAAAATGTCTGTTATTAAAGTAGTAATCAATAAATTTCCCATACAGTTTTAGAGTGAGTCGGGGTGGAAGATTATCTAATTGGAATCTGTATTGTGGAAACAGCAGTGCAGAAGTATTTTTCATTACTGGCTTGTTAACCAGAAAATTCCTAATTCCAAGTAGCCAAGTAAAAGGAAGAAAAAGTCTTCCTCATTTTCAAAGACATAGGCTGTTTAAAACTTTTGATTCTTTTACTGTTTACATGAGTATAATCACTTTGTGTTTTGTTTCCAAGTAAATGAAATAGGTATTGAGATTTCACGTCTTTCTACAAGTCCATTAGCGGCTAAGGAAAGAAAGCAGTCAACGAGACAGGTAAGAACACACCTACTGTATTATTTGCCACTCAGGTTAACACATCCCCACTTCTTTAACAGATCTTCCATGCAGTGTTTGACAGTCACATCTCCTTTGCAGGCCTCTGGTTAGTCATCTATAAAAGAGATATAATATTCTTGTCAGAATATTCAGGTGTTTACTTTATTAATATTTGTTAAGTGCTTACACATTCTTAGATTATTGGCACTAAATAAATAAAAAATACTGCATATAACTTGCAGACACCTTATTTAACAAGTTTCATGAGGTAGTTTGTTAGCTGTCATGGTTTAACCCCAAATAGATTTTCAGTGAGAAAATTAAAACATTACCCACATATCAACATAGAAATGGAACATTTTAACAAGCCCATACTATTGGTATTTGCACTATAACCTATACCTAGTGCTTCATTAGTATTAATGCATTCATAAATCAGGATGTATTTTTATATTAACTTGTCAGAAAAAGTTATAATGTGTGCACCAAATTATACTTTACAGAAGTGGGATGATACTACAGTATTCCAGTACATTGTATTAAATGCACTCTAGAATAGGAACTAAAATAGATGAGTTGCAATATCCTGTATAAGCACTACCTTCCCAAAAATTTCTCTTTTGTACTACAACAACATTTTCTATTTTTAAGTACATTTTAAGACCTAGAATTCTACAATCTGTTTAAAAAGACTTAAAAGACAGATACTATTTATGATCATTATAGATCTTTGGAACTAACAATACCTTTGAGGCAAACAGTAAGCCTAAATGGTCTAATGGTTCTTTTTAATCAACAAATTAATGTTCTTATCCTACGTAGGAACTGCATTTTAACATACTCCACAGCTCATTCCTTCCAATAAATCAGTGATACGAATCCTAAAAATGCTGAGCACTCTCTTCTCAAATTTTATATTGTTGCACTATTTCTGATCTCAAAACATGCTACTGATCCAACTCAATAAAAAAGTACTTTTTAATATACACCACACAAAAAAAGAGTCGCATATCTGTCAACCAGATTTACAGCATTTAAATAGAACCAGTTTCCAAACAAAAGGCTATTTTCATACTCAAACACAAAAAAAATTATCTGAAAGCAATCACAAGAAAATAAAAATAAAATTACTTAGATCTGGAACAAAACCCATAGTGTACATAAGTCATAGGAACACATACCCAGAATACATAAGGTTATTAGGTGGCTCGATTTTAAAAGCAGATATTATATAATCCATAGAACTTCCCTCACTCTTGATGCCACTCAGTTTTCAGAATTCTTCTTGTGACATGAAATAAATTTTTGTGTTTCAGTGAAATCAGTAAGGAATTCAAGCAATGAAGAGACAACTGAGAGGTAAAAACCACCCTATGCATTTACATAATCTTCAAATTATATTAAACTGATTAAAACTAATAAAATTTTTAAGCAGTTAAATAAATATTAAGGGAAGTTAAAATATCAATATTCACAGGAAAAACAGATGTTGTAACTAATAATCCAAAAAACACCCAATTCTTCATTTGCTGACTAGTTGTATGTATTCAAAATTCACAAAGATAACAAAACAAGGAAAGAAAGGGTAACGAAAGCACAGTAAGGACCAGAGCTTGGACTGCTTATTCAGGTGTTTTATTCTGCTGATGAAACTGAATGGAACAGATATTCCATTCTTACAGTTACTGTAAGACACTTTGGGGGTCACATTTTGTGGTCCAGTCTTCTCTTGCTACATTGCTTGAACATCAAAAAAAGACTGGATACTTCTCTCTAGATAGAATTCCTTGATCACAAAAATCACTCCCATCTGTCTGGGGTCTAATATAACCAATTCCTACAGTCTAAGTTAGTAACTAGATGATCTTTAAGGTCCCTTCCAACTCAAACCATTCTATAATTCTATAAACTGGGAAGCAAGCACAGAACATGGACAAAACAATTCCAGCTGGTGGACTGCCTTATGTGGATCGTAACTAGAGTGAGGAGTTCGAGTGGTACCCTTTTTGTAATGTTGCAAGGGCTGGTGTAAAATTGAATTTAGAATCTGAAAGTTCTAAGTATCTCCCTACTGGTCCTTTGCTACAAGAATTACTGCATTATTACATGTTGTGAATCATGGTTTTAATGGTTTTATCATGCAATTCTTACACAGGCAGTGATTACAAACACATTTGGTTATTTACAGTATTAAAACCCAGATGCCTAAAATCCTCCCCTTGGTCCCTACCCAGGCATCCCCTACTATATTGCTGATTCACAATTCCAATGTTGTTTTTGTGCAACTCTCACATGCATTAGTAAATAAAAGTAAATCATGCTGTTTCTGTAAGTAACAGGAGAACTGTTCTACAAATCTCAGTGTTTTGGGGGAATTACTTGATAAATCTGTTAATGCTAATGAGAATTCTGCATCAGGAACTAGTCAGGAATATGGAAAAAGCAGAGTACTGTGACTAATATTGTTAATGCCTCTTTACACAAGATTACGGAGTCACATTCTCAAATCCTGAGGGGAATTTGGCTTAGTAGCTCACCCTCTTTGATACTTTTAAAGAACAGAATTTAAGGTGCTAAAAACATTTATTTGGCAAGAAAATTGTCTAAGACACTTCTGAGGGTAAAATAATTTCACAGTGGGTGGGTCTAGGCATAGGAAACACTTTGGAAGGTAATGAAGAAACTGAGGAGTGTTGTGATTAACAGACAGAATGACATTAGTGCCATGTTCTTAATTCCTTAAAAGAAATACGGTTAGTAATAAACTCACTGCATGATACGTTTCTCAAAGTACATACTTAACTTATTTCTTTTGAGTAGCAAATTACTTAGAAAAGTGATGTTATAAACAATAGACAATTAATGAAACAATGGTTAGATTGTAGAATCCTGTGGGGTTTTTTTAAATCTCATTAAAAAATACTAGTAGCAATGAGTTTGTTTTAACTAATTTAATTAAACAAGCAAACACATACCATATAAGATTATTACTTAGTTAAATATTTTTGAAAGTACAACATTTGACTAACATTGCTAATTCCTCTATACACGTTTATATTCTCAAGCCGTAAAGAAGAATGTAGAATTTAATTATTGTTTTTTGAAGATATGTCAATGAAGAATAGGTATTCTGTCCTGAAGAGAACAGGGACTGACGTAATTACTCAGAAAATTTAACAATTAATATTATGTTACACTATTATAAAACTACAGCACTATTTGGTTTACTCAAAATGCGTATTATTCTTAATACGTATTATTCTTAAAGCACTTAGTCTTGTCACACTCTGTTACAGGTATTTTTTGTAGCACTCTTTCCCAGGAGAGAGCTGCTTAAAAGCAGTAAAAGGCACTCACTGGAAAAGCTGTGTGACTCCTCTCCCTGATAGTATTTTTGTTACACAATATTTTGACCAAAACATTTCTAACTCTTTTAATTTGGGGGGTAAAGGGGTGGGGGGGGGTGGGGGGGGGGGAAGGGCTGAGGGTGTATTTATTAGAGAAAGCCAGGAAAGGAATGTGGACCTAGAAATCATGTCACTTGCAACTTGAAGAAACAACTCCCCCCTCATTTCTAAAGGTTCTCAATTTAAAACATAAAGCATGAAATTTAATAGCAAATGGCTCCAAGAGCCAGATTATGAATGATTTTCTTTTTTCATGATTGTGAGTACTTACTCTTACATAGACCCAATTAAATGTATTTAATTAAATAAAAAATTAGATATTTTTTTTATTTAAGTGGCCATGTTCTGTTCTTCTGTTCTACTTGGTAACAAACTAGTGGATTTGTCATTTCATACTACTGACAATATGCAATATTATTAAAAAAACGAAAAATAGGGACATAGCTTCTTTTTCAGTATCACCAGTCGACTTCTCTTTTCCTGATACAAGGTTTGAAAACTTTTCACCAGAATATATCAGCCTGTACTGTATGTCTGTGTTGAATCCAAGGAGGAGCTATCCCTTTCACAAGTCAAATTCTAATTTATATTATATGTAGGGACATATTGCAAAGTGAAAATATTTTGTGGTATTTTTTCCTTGCAAATTACATGAACGTGTACATTGAAAACAGTTTCATTTTAAAAAATCATAGCAAATGGATCAATATGAAAAATATACCATCATATAAAATACAGTATTTAGTTATAAAATTTCTTCTCTCTAGCTTTTCTTAGTACACAAATTTTATTCTAACTTTGTATTATAGGAAATCACAAGGTTCTTTTATTCCAGAAAGGTTAATCAGCTGACAAGGAGTTTAACTCATCAGAGGATTCTGCTCTATATATTCTACACTATAAAGACTACTTTATAGCTATACTTCACTGTACTTTACTTTTTAAAATTTTTAAGGCTCTTATGCATCCTATTCAACTCAAATATTTTCTCAGCACATGCTTGTATGATCTGTCTGTTCAATTTATATTAAAAAGTAATTCTTAATACCTTCCAGGTATTTAGCTCGGACAGTAATACCCGTTAAGAGCGAGCTGATACTGCAAGTTTTGCATCAAATCAAACATGACAGTAACTGAAATCAGTGAAGACAGATTTTCAGATTTGTTGTCATAGCTCTGACACATCCAGTTGGTCTGCTTTCTCTAACTTAAGATGTCAGGGCCCTTTTTAAGAGCGATTGCTTCCAGATGTATGGGATAGTGTCAGCAGGGAGAAAGAGAAGGCATACTTCCCACCGGCATAAGTGAAATTGTAGTGAAAAAGCAGCCTCCACATATCAAAGTCAATCTCTTCAATATATTTGTTTCTTCTGCCCCTGTTACATACTGAATTTTTCTTTCTTATGTTTTCAGTCAACTACCAGAAAAAGAGAGACGTTTTGCCTGTGCCATTTTTTAGCCAATGCAATAGGATGCTGCTGCCTTATTCAGGGCAAGAAGACACCCTTATTCACGCTGAAGAACACCTGCCCTAGTGAACTGCATTCACTGGCCATTCAAACCTCGGTAACAAACACTGCCAATAAAATTGCCAGATGGTGTTTTCCATAGTTAGCCAATCTGCAATGTAAACTTCTAGCTATATTAACATATAATTGATTCAAGAAGCACCGTGCTATGATCTGCCATTTTTTGTCGATAGCGATGTGAACTGGAGTTAAACTCATGAATCAGAAGCAAACATCCATAACTTAGAAGCCCCTGCATAACATCTTCCAAGTGTAATAACATCTAAACTCTTCACATGACATTTTTAAAATAACACAGCTCATTGCATACTTACATCTGACCCTTAGGGGGGCACTGCTTATACTACTAATAGTTTTTATTGACACTTTAAAAATAGCTGTTGTCTTATTCAAGAGAATTGTTTCTTGACTAATTATCGTTCTTTGGCTACAATTACGTTGTTGCAAATTTCATGTTTTCACATTGCAGTTTTCCACCACAGTTTATATCATTATAGCAAACCCTGCTCGAGGGGATTGTGGAACAAAGACCACAAGACAATGGCTTTTCACTGTGCACATCAACTGTCCAGATCAAGTATCTCTTTTGGTCCAAGCGCAGACCTCAGAGGAAAAAAAATGTAACACAAGTATTTTGCAGTATAAATCGAATGTTAGGAAAAAGAATACTGCATTTTTATGGTTTTACTTTTGATTTTGGTTTTTAAGGACAATTCACATGAAAATTAAGAAAATATTTACCTTGAATTCTTGTACAGATATCAGAAAAATAACTTCGCACAAAAGCAACAAATGTACTTGTGAATTAAAATAAGTTTAAAAATTAAAATTAATTTTATTAATCTATGGTATGTACCAACATCAATATAACCTCTTGTCCTGGTTTCAGCTGGGATAAGGTTAATTTTCTTCTTAGTAGCTGGTGCAGTGCTGTGTTTTGGATTTAGTGTGAGAACAACGTTGATGGCACAATGATGGGTTTGGTTGTTGCTGGGTAGTGTTTGTACTAATTTAAAGACTTTTTCGTTTTCCAGGCCCTGCCAGTGAGAAGGCTGGAAGGGCACGAGCAATTGGGAGGGGACACAGCCAGGGCAGCTGATGTGAACTAGCCAAAGGGATATTCCATACCATATGGTATCATGCTCAGCATATAAGCTGGGGAAAGAAGAAGGAAGGGAGAGAGGATATTCGGTGTTATGGCATTTGTCTTCCCACGTAACCGTTACGTGTGATGGAGCCCAGCTTTCCTGGAGATGGCTGAATACCTGCCTGACCATGGGAAGTGGTGAATGAATTCCTTGCTTTGCTTTGCTTGCGTGAGCAGCTTTTGCTTTACCTATTAAACCATCCTTATCTCAACCCACCAGTTCTCTCACTTTCACTCTTCCAATCTTCTCCCCCATCCCACTGAGGGGGGAGCGAGCAAGCAGCTGCGTAGTGCTTGGTTGCTGGCCAGGGTTAAACCATGACACTTCTTTAGTATCCACTGGCTGTATTTTTGGTGCATTAAGTGGTAACGTTCAAAAGGTGCAATCCCATTTCCTAAAACATACTTGCTAACTGTCTGGGTATGAAGAAGGGAAATGAAAGCATTGTTAAGCTAGCTATGCAGTCCTCTAACTGCACCTGACACATGTGAGCTGGCTGTATGCCAAATGGTCTTTGAAGGTAAAATCAGAACAATAGAGCATCAACACGTTCATTCTCATCTGTTCTGCTCATCACTTGCAGAAATCACTCCATACAAAAAGCTAAAGATGTGTCTTTAACTGGGTCTTCTGTTTCCTGCTTCCACTTTACCTTGGATTTATATGGGGCATGCATGAATGGGAAGCATCATAACCTCTTTATTCCCAAAACACATCATGAATTATTTAGTTAGAATTTTTCCAAAACATGTCAGAATATTAAAAGAACAAACAAACAAACAAAAAACCAAAACCAAAAGAACACCAAAAAAGATGAGCCTCACAGGATTTTTTACACAGGTGGTTAAATTTTCAAACTTCCAAAGCAGGAAGTTTTTTAGAGGACGAGTGAGAAACCATGTAATTTTTTGTAACATCTGTCTTCACAGTAAGCAAATACACCTTCAATGTAGACTAGCCTTTTTAGTGGATAAGTTTGAAAAACTGATGTATTGAAATGTCAGAGTTTATTTTCTTACACAAAATCTTGCCTTTCCTTATTTTCTCTTAAGCTATAAACTGGATTTTTAAAATTTCAAACTGAAAAAAGACATGAAGGATATTTTATGTGCTTGTGGATACCAGTGTCTAGAAACACTGTCACCATAAGGGTTAGATTTTAATGCCAGAGTTCAATAGTAGGCTAAAAACCAATTAGTGATCCTACCATGTTAAACGACATACCTATGAAAAACCTACCATATACAGATATAAAACTACATGTACAGAATACAGCTACATATGTTTGACAGTCTGGAAAATCACAAGAAATCATATATATATTCTGTTTTATAGTCACATAAAATATACATAGTGCAGCTGATGCTGGTGGGTGAAGCTTATATTATCACAACATTGTATGCAGCATTTGGTTAATTATTCCTTGTTATGTTATGTAAAACAAAACTGAATTTAGAAATAATAACGTGGCCAACATACCTTCTTTTCAACACACATTGACCAATTCACACTGATGTAGGTTGAGACTTGTGTTAACACATACTGCCACTAGAGGGCAGTGTTGTCATATTACTGTGCACCCACATTAAGTACATGAAATTACTGTAAAGTTCAAGTTCCTTATTTTCTAAAGCGAGGGGGGGGAAAGGGAAAAAAAGGAAGAAGAAAAAAAGAAAAAGAACATTTGTAGCTCAGTTAAGGATTTTTTTCCTGACAAACTCTGAAGCCTTTCTAAAATTAAAAATTAGAGATAAAAATCACATGGCATAATTGCTTATTAGCTTGTATTTAGTAACTATTTAATACGCTATTTGTTTTCAAGCAAGCAAAATGAATTTAACTCAGGCAGAGTGTGCTACCCGGGAATCTCTTGGAAGGAGACAGCCCTTGTGCAGTGGTCTGACATGCAGCAGATAACTGAATTTTATTGTAGTTGTGCTGGAAACATGATTTATTTCTGAGAAGTCTGTGAAATGTGATGCAGATCATGGCAACCTAAGCTGGTCTACTTGCTGCTACATCTCTGCTCTCTCATCCTGCATTCTCCCTTGCTCTGTACTGATCCTTTCAGCACATGCTTTAGTGAATTTTCTGGCATTTTAGCTCTCTAAACTGACTCGCTGTGATCAAACAGGTAGCGCTCAGAACAGACAAAGTGCAAGAATACACTGCCCTGGCAATGTGTAGCACCAAAGCTGTTTCAAATAAAACTGTTTTGTAATCAGAGTCTAGAAAAAGTGCTTCTCTGTTTAAAAAATCCATAAATTTCTGCTGTAGTTAATATAGTTAATTAATAAACAGATGGAAACAATTCATTTTTTATTTAATTTAAAATGTATTACAGAAATATCGACTCCAAAAGCAGATATAGATCCTTCTGACAGGTGTCATATATTAAAAAGGGCTCTTGAAGAAGCCTACCTCTCAGAAGATGCAACATACATCTGCATGAAATGTCTGTGGGATTCTGTGCTGTTCAAAGTGTCTTTGTTTTGATTGGTTTAGAAAGTTCCCACTTTGTTGCAGTATTAAAATAATTTCATTTGCTCGATGAAAAGTGAGGCTATTGGCGAGGATTAGAGGTATCAGACTTGAAAACTGGCTGACAGTCTACTGAGGACTAGGAACCAGATCAGGCCAAGCTCAGGTATACTCACTTATGGCAAATGGCAATAACAGGGAATACGAAATTTACTCCTGTAATACGTTGCTTACACCTTCACTTGGACAAAGCAGAGATAAACCAGATGAAGCCTTCAATTAAAACATGCAGACCAAACTTAGAAAAAAAACTTGCAGAAGTTTGAGGACTATGCTGTGTCAAATAAAAAGTCATAGCAAGTTGCTGTCATCAGGAATAAGAAAGGAGGAGAAATTGTCCCAGCCATCCCCTGCAGCTCTGCCTGATGCAATACAGCTGTAAATTTCTCCATGTTCAGAGTAAGAATTCTAATTTCTAGAAAAAAATAAAAATCTAAATTTAGTCTGGTGATGATGTGGGCATTCATTTTCAATAGAAGGGCAGAACATATTTTACACACTTGTTTTCAGCAACTGACATCTACAGTGGATCACAGTCAATTCATTTAGACCTATGCTTGACACACTGAACATTATACTGTTCAGAACTAGAGGGCATTTTTCCTTAATGTCTATTATGTGTTCACCATACATGTTTATATTACTAACATGACAATAATTAGCGTGTGTACTTACTCGGTTATTTTGTTTTGCTTTCATTTAAAAAGTCAATAGGTTTAGCAATTGTCAGTATTCATAGAAAAGCTCCAGAAGAAAAGAAGAAAACTAAAAGTGGCTTAGAAAATGAGACCTACGAGAGAGATGAATAATCTGAAAGAGTACAGGACTTGATAATTCTTTTGATACACGAAAGGTAGTTACTAAAAGATGATCATCTACTGCTCAATGTATCCACTAGAAGAAGGACTGGAAGAAGCACAGGAGATACTAATTAAATCTTACAATGAGAAGAATTAGAACACACATTATAGTAATTCTTCAGTGGATGGGAAGCCAAGCTACAGACCTACTAGGAAGACTGTAAAACCTTCTTTACCAAAGGTTTTTCCAGTAAATTTAAATGTGCTTGTCAGATTATTTAGGAAAGAAAAATAAATATGACAAGAGCTATAGGTTATCCTGGATTATCTCTTCATGCATACTTCACCTTTCCCTATATATTTATAATCCTTTTATGATCCTAAACTGGTGCGAGACAAAAATCTCTACTCATTTACAATCTTACTAAAATCAGTAAAAACTGGGAAAATGGTATTGCATCAAACAGGTTCACTTGTGTTATTAGTAATAATAATATGACATTTTTAGGAAAAGGGATCTGAACTAGGTATATACAAAAGCTATCAATAATTAAGAAAAAATCTGTCACCTTTCTCGGATTTTTCTTCTAGTTACAAACAGATACACTTAGCACACTTCCCCTATGCTTTGGTGCACAGATCACCACGTAAATGATCCATGTGTAAATAATTCTCTTATCTCTCCTTAACTATCAGTTCATCAATAACATCAGGCAACACTCAACCTTGGGAACTCTCGTAACAATTTCTGAAAATTTGTTCACAGCACTGAAAGCAGTCACTAGAAAAAATAACTAGTAGTTACTAAAAAAAAAGATCAAATTCTCCAGCTTTGCCACACCACAACTGAAGCATTACATGAGTCTTCCAAATACAGTGATTTAAATTCAGTTGGGTTTATAACTGTCTTAAACTTCATTAGGTCACCTTATTTTAAAATGAAGTGAATCTGAGTAATTTTGAACCCAGCAAATTCCAACAACATTGTACAGGGATTTTTCCTTGTGAACTCCTTCTTTATGCCTTAGGTTTGCGGAGATAAAATCACCTTACTGTCATTGTTTTTGTAAAAGCATCTTACTCTTGTTTTAGTAGATTTTTGCAGCATGTTAAGAATAGTTTACTGTTTGCAGATGATATTTAAGCAATAAAATTCTGCATATGATCTCTACACACTAAAGAAATCCATAAAATCTATCAGATCTTCTATACTATGAATTGTTTCATTCAGATAAGGCTTTTTTTTCCTAGGACTGTTGAAACTTGTTCTAAGTTGTATTTCTCATTTTCTTACAAATTTCATTTTCTTTGAAACCTTTATATGCAATTAAATAGCTGTTGTAATATCAGAACATGTGCCCTGGATGGTACAATTAAATCATTGTTATTATTATTACTGCATAATATTATTATATCTGCACTAACAAGATACTTGGCTGAAGGCATAATTGTCCAGGCACGTTCAGTTTTGGTTTTAAATGTACATTATTAAGCAACTGTGAATAGATAACTATTGGCAGATGATCTTTACAGAAATGGCCAACAGCTTTCATAAAAAGAAGTACAAATACATTGTCAACAGAGACATTAAACTCTGATCTATGAAATATTTTAATTAGCATTGAGGCTTTTTTTTTCCTTTTTTTTCTTTCTGTCTTTTTTTTTGTGTGAGGAGACCTGAAACTGATTTCAGGTTCTGAAGCACAACTACCCACATATTAACCAGGTGTATGAGTTGAATTTTTCTTACAATTTAATCAGCAAGTTGAAGAGGTATTAAGAAAAGCAAGAATGCAAATTATTTTGTCCTGTATTTCACCTTTCAGTCTCACCTTTGTGATACTGCTATGAAACGTACTCCAATTGCCAGCAACTATGGAGGACCTGGATTTTTAATGTCAGGGCTGCAACTAGCTTTCCTAATTCAGACACTCTTCACATAACGTAAGGAATAAAACCAAGAACGTTTCATATCCTAGCTTATTCCCCACCTCATCTTTAATACAAAGGGCATGTCTGAGACTGAGATTGGCTTCAGGATTTACTTAAACCACTAAGTCAGTCAGGATAGTGTAAAAAACCTTTCTGAATGAGCTAGTTCTGTTGGTAAAAGTGCTACAGTAGATGTAGCAATACTGATACTGATAAAAATGAGACACAGTTTGACTCACTTGGAGATTTACAATAAATATCACTACAAAAAAATCCCCTCCTAAACCAGTTTAAGATCCATCTGTACCTGTTTATCGGTACAAACTCTTTAAAGTTTCTTACAGAAGGATGAATACTAGAACATACAAGGCCTTGATGCTGGTCCTGGTCCTGAAGGTCAGAAAAAAAAGAAAAAAAAAAAAAAAAAAGAGCAGTCACACCATCAGGGAGGCCAGTCTGCAGCAAATCCTTAGAGATTCTGTAATTCATACTGTCAGCTACCTATCAGGTTGGTTGCCATAGCTATAGCTCCTCGGTCCCTGCGTACTGCAGTAATACAATCTTGAAGCCACAAAGGCATGAAAACTGTGGAGATCTGTACCAGAGATAAACAGCCAAGCCTTTGGGTGTTTTGGCCAGCCATACTATCTTATATTTAAAAAAAAAATTAAAACCATAAATTAAAAAGAACTTTTATTTTGCAAATGCCTTGGATCAAGGACTGCATGCCATTTTCTCCCAGGTTCATAATTATTTTCCCAGTGTATACAAACTTCCCATTCTAAGGAAAAAAAAAAGATCAGTACTTCGAAAGAGTGAGACTTTCAGAGACAGTAAGAACTTAACAGTAAAAACTGTCTTGTTTTGTCTGCAGGCTTTAATTCAGACCACTTTTCAGGACATATTGTTCAGTAATTTAAAAAAACCCCAAACATCTCCCCTAAATGATAAGACTGTAAATTATGGGTTTGAATGGCTTAAGTTCTAATGCAATAATTTTACTGTGCCTGGTGGAACTGTTAATCAAAAATGTTAAAACACTGTCCAAACCAAACAAAATTCTCTAAATATTTTTGGCCATTTTTCTGGCATTGACATTTCCACTGATATTGATAGAGCTGCACCAATTTATAGCAGCATTCAGCTCCCCTAAACCCAAAACAGTATCTCACTCATTTCATAGTATTAAGTGATTTATATTATCAGCTACATTAGTGTCATTGTGTTAGTTGTAATAAATTATGATAGAAGCTACTTTTTTTGCTCAAACTCCCTCTTTTTTAATAGTATTTTGAAGCAGTGATACAATATATTAATGTAGTATAGATTCTTAAGCATGCAACCTCATACCTATGGATCAATTTGAATGTCACATCACACATTTTACTTCTTTTTATTCCCTAAACCAGAAAATACCAAGCAATTTGCCATGGCTACTAAGGAGATGTTAGAGCTCAGAAGCTAGATAATGTTGAGATAGCTCATGCTGGAAGAACTAATAGCAACATAAAAGCCAGAGCACAATCAATGAATACATTATTAACGATGTTTTCTTCTCAAATCAGCAGATGGACACTGAAAGGCTCAAGTGACTGGTAATGGGATACACTGCTTTTCATCTGAAAGCATCTCTCCAGATCTGCCTCATGGTGATCGTAACTATTTGACAGGTATTCAATAGCCAATATGTAATAACAGGTTTAGTCTAGCTTTTCTTGTGCAATCTGGTTAACAAAGTTGGCATGCTGTTTTCAAACTCAGAATTGAGTAGGCCAGAAGACTTGGTTATCCTTTCATGTCTAAAGGTTCAGCCCTTCAAAACAAGTTTGAAACCCAGATGCAAGCGGGACAATGGATTTACTACCCATATTACATTTGTTCAGTGGTTGGTTTCCATTGGTGTCTATCAGGTATTTTTATAATGACTAAATTAACTTTTAAACAAAAAAAACCCAACAAAAACCAAAAAAACAAAGATAAGAGAATCAACCTGAGATGAAAGGAAAAAACAATGTAACGAGACAGACTATTGCTTTCACAAAGCTCGGCATGAAGGACGTGTTCTTTTGTACACGCAAGAAACAAGAATTTTCAGTAGTGATACAAAGTATCTGTATTGTCAAAAAAGCATTAATAAATTGATAAAAATCAAGTGATTGTAACTCCCTTTTGCAGGGAGCCTAGAGAAGGCTGGCAGCTACTTTTTGCAATAAAACTTGCCATGTTCAGTGGTCTCCATGAGAATTTAATTTATTATAGGGTTTTTTCATGTTTACTGAACAGAATCACACTTACGTTTTCATGGAACCCAACTGAAATTAGTAGGGTTTCAAACCAGACCCAAAGGCTGCCTATATCACCTGGAATCCGACAGAAAAATTGGTCATAATATAGAAGCATTTTTCCTTTCAAAAGAAAAATACTATCAGGGTATATTTGGACAAAGCCTAGCAATACTCATCTGAGAAATAATTAATCAGTTGTTTTCAAACATAAGGTCAGTATCATATGAAAGTGTTTTTAATGAGATTTTTTTGGAAAATGTATTAGGCATGAAAGGGAATGTATGTGGAAAAGAGCTGAAGACATTTAGCTCTAGGTCATTGAGCTGTTGAATCAGAATTGTTATAAATACAACTATCTTATTTCCTTGGTATCCATGGACATTATCTTCAAGTCTAACTTCTCTCAGCTCAGTGAAGAACATGCAGACAGATCTTAAAGACAGGATTCAACCCTTTAGGTTAGATATGGCTGAACATGTAACAAATCTCTATCATTTTATACCTATACAATCCCATTACAATCATACTTCAATAGAATGACTGGAACTTTGTATTTAGTATTTGTAATCACTGTTCTTAGAATCACAGCCAAGATTGCCTCCCTCTTTATTCTAGGCATTGTAGAGACAAATTGCAGTGAAGATAGACAAGAGATATAAAAGATATGAAAAAGAAACAGAAACACAGAGACTAACTTGCCAAAATCACACTGCAAATCAGTGGTCACATTAAGAATAGAATCCAGATCTTCCAAACTCCTGTCCTTTGCTGAGTTCACACAGTGTTCCCCTGGGCTTCTTCTAAGATATTTTTGTTAGCCATCAGTGTTTATCAGTAGCAATTAATGTTAGACTATAAAAAGACCTTTTAAACACAAAGCAAATAAACTTACCACTTCTCAAAAATCTACTTCCTCTGTAACATTTACAGAACAACCAAAAAGTTGGCTCAGAGACTCTTGAATGTACCTGCTGTACCACACATATTCAAGGTTTACTCAAGCCAACAACAGCCTGTTAGGTAGCTGTATACAGCATACCAGCTTCTGCAGCAAACAGCACGCAGGAACGCAATGGTCAACATCATAAATGATCAACCTCAAATGACACTAGGACCCAGATACAGCTGAGCAGCCTGGAAATGTACAGTCAAAGCTTGAATGACTACTGAGCCTTTGCATCTCATAAGTAATGTATACATAGTGAATCTTCTTTTTAATCATACAGCTTTTGATCATTTTCCTCTCATTCTGGCTTCAAGCCTACAACTTATGCATTTAGCTGATCTAGCATTTAATTGAATAATACTATTTATGAAGCATACTGTTAGGGAAGTATATAGCAAAACCAGACCTTTCTGTGAAAAGGACATTTCCTTACCAGCATTTCACATACAATGCCATGATACTTCAGTCCAGAGTTAAAACCTCTGGCTGGTTCCATAATACAAGTAAATTAAAAAAAAAAAAAAATCAAAAACAAACACCAGTCTTAAAAGATTAGCTATTAGCTCATCTCGTTTGTAACATTTTAGATAAATATTAAAATGCCTTAAGATATTTAGCAGAACTAAACTTCAAATTTAACTTAGTAAAGTAAGTTGCAAAAATCCACTTAACTTGGGGTGAGGAGTAGGATTTCTACATAAATATATGTAAAGAATCTTTTATTTATATATCTTGCATAGAAGCATTGAATGGTTTGCATGGGAAGGGACATTTAAAGTTCACCTAGTCCCCCTGCATTACGCAGGGACATTTTCAACTAGATCAGGTTGCTCAGAGCCCCTTCCAACCTGACCTTGAATGTTTCCAGGGATGGGGAAATACATACCTTGTCTCATTTATTTACATACTTTATTTACCTTATTATCGTTATCCTCTTTACATATATGAAAGAGGCCTTAAAGTGCCATGGAGATTATGGACAGGCAGTTGCCAATCTGCTTCTTTTATATGCTAATAACAGAGATTTTCCATTTCAATGTATAATGAAAAGCAGTTAACTTTAGATCAAATGTCTGCTAATTTTTTCTCTGAAACAAAAATAAAGGAGTCCAGGAAGTAATCTGGGCATTTATTCTATAGATTAAACAACACAAGATAGGCAAAAGGCTGCCCACAAAATTATCTTGGCAGCCCCTGTGAAAGGAAGGGAAAAACAGCTCTCACAATTGATTCCTTAATCAATGTTACATGTATATGGAATATTTCTCTAAACAGCCAAGAAAAGTATGAACAGAGAGTCTTCTGATAAAATTGGAAAGAAACACATAGGATAGCAATAAAAGCAAAAGCAGAGACATACAGCATGCTGGAGACACGAACCGTTTTGTGGAAATTAAAATCTGTAAGAACAGCTGTGAGTAATCAGCTCTGCTCACGTCAATAAATGGCATTTTCATGGATAGGAAAAAACTGTGGACAGCAGAAGAAGAGCATAAAGTTAAAAAAACCCTGAACCTCTTTTCGAAAGGAATGTATCAAGTATAACAATTATGCATCATGCTTCTGCGGAAGGCATGCAGGCAAAAAATCTGTGTCAAAGGCCTTGGGTTTTGACTTCCTAGTAATTGTCTTCCCATGTTATTTTCTCTCAGTACTTTTATTCACCTGCCTGGTGTTCAAAAAAAATCCTAATATGCCTAAGAAATGATATAATGAAATGATACACAACTCATACCTATGCAGAATTTTTTAAATAAATACTGAATGCAAGATGCAGACAAAGTTAACTTTGGGGCAAAGTCTGTACAGGCATACCAGACAGTTAGTACACAGCATGATATAAATACAGATGGAAGAGAAATCTGTAGTTAAGTTTGCCTAACACTTCCTATTATAAGGTTCTAGTTTGAAATGCTTATAAACTTTGCCAATGTTTAATTGCTCAGTCTAAATTCTTTTGGGGTATCTGTTTTTTTTAAAACCTTCAGTAAAAATGGAGCTGACACCTTCTAAAATGTGACTAAACAAAAATATTCTGGTTTGCTGAAGTTGACAAATTCTTATGACTCTTATGTTGAAAAACTCAACCTAGAATGATGGCCTCGGGATTTTTGCCATCCAGTAGAATCTACAGCTGAATTACAGATCAAGGCTCCCAAGATAACACATAAGGAGATTCTGAGTGCATCTATACCATCAGTTTGAATCATCACCTGTTTTGCTCCAAAGCCCTCTTCATTAGCATTCACTCTGTCTGCGCATGCTTGATTATTCCTTTGAAGCAAAATAACAAGGCTTCCTCTCAGACAAAACCTAGAAGCCATTCAGTAGCTAGATAAAGCTAGATAGCTCTAGGAAATGGTTTGAGTACAAAGTCTCCCTCCACTTGGTCCAATCCTCCAACATCATCCTTGCAAGCCTTTTACCTAGCATGCCCCTGTAACATGCCTCTCTGGTAACATGTCATAGCAGCAGATAAAAGAAGCAGATAAAAAAACCAATGCTTGCATCATACTGCTTATCTTGGACAAACAAAAAAAGGGTATTCATTACTAAAGAATTGTTTAAAATTGTTCAGATGTCTCCTGTGCAAAGATAGACTTCAAGGTGGCAGAGCAAGTCAGTGTGGCAGAGGATTCCAGACTATCACAGCTCTTGAAGAAAGGGGAACCCTGACTGCAGGAAACACCCTGACCACCGAAAGAGACGTGGTAGGGCAGCTCGATGCTGAGGGATTGCAGTAGAGTCCCAGGCAACGATAACTAAAACCAAACTTTATCCATCTTAAGGTACACAGTAAGAACTGGCATGATCACTGGGTGAGCACAGCAGAGGAGTGGTATTTGTGCTGCGTATGTACAAGGCTGAGGAAAGGCCTGCAGAAGACTATGAGGTCGCTCTGAACACCGCACAGTATAGATGCAGGCAGGCAGCCCTCGGGTGAGCATGTCAAAAGCTGTGTTGATGGAAGCTACTCCTTACGTTCTGACCAGGAAGCAGGGATTGCTCCTGAAGCAGATCAGAAATCCAGTGGATGCATCATCTGAGAAGGTGGCCACTTCCTAGCATACTCGGAAGCAGATCCTCACGCATCTACAAACTTATGGTACTTGCAGGGTTAAGTCCTGAGTATGCCTTCCGAGTATGTCTTTCAACTCTTCCCACACTGAGATAAAAATACATAGCTATATTAGCTATGACAAATCCTAAAAAAGGCAGAAAAAAGTATGAAGTGTTGAAAGAGAAAATCTTGTATGGCATCAACAGGAGGTACAGTTAATTGGATCTCTTCATTCGTTCTATAAATACCAACTTAAGTAAGATAAAAATGAAAATGTAGGAGACTTAGCTGCAGTCACCTTTTTGTTACTAGTCTCACTCATCTGATACAAAATTAATCTTCCCTTTGGTATCATGTGGGAAGAAGGAATGGTAGTATGTGAATAGGAACATTGCACTTAATGCAGCAAAAACTGTAATCAACAAAGACTGCTAAAAATTGCACCAAAACACACCGTAATAACACTCAAATTGGATACAAAAGAGAGGTGAACAATCAAAAATAAACTTGTCCCTTATACCCTCTGAATACTGGGCACATCCAATACATTTTAAACAGATTATAATATTATATTTTAAAGTCTCTCTCATTGTAAATACGAAAAGTAAGCCCACAAAAAACAGTGGAAACATAAAAACAGACATCCTAATTTCACATATGTTACCAGCAGAGTTGCACCTCTTTGAGTTTATTTTCCTGGAAAGATTCAACTATATGACATGCAGGAAAATCTTGCTTTTTTGATCTTTTTATTTGTTTCACTGAGGCAGAAGAACATCAAGTGATTTGCACAAAATGTTTTAATGTTATTATTTTTGTAATTCCCATCTCTATGGAATTTGGGTACCAGCACACAAGTGCATTTTGATAGGAACTGGCATTCCAGATAAAACAAATGGCTCATCTGGCTTAATAGCCTGTCTTTTACTTTGACCATCATTTGAATTCCTACGTGTAGGTCATTTTAATACTTAATAAGCACTGTGCAAACTCTGGCCACAAACATGTAAAATGTTTTAGCTATCATTAGATGTTATTAGATATTTTTGTTATATATTATTTGTCCAGAACATTATTGAATATCAGTAATGATGCCTGTTATGGTTTAACTCCAGTAGGCAGCTAAGAACCACACAGCTGCTCACTCACCCCCAGTGGGATAGTGGAGAGAACTGAAAAGGTAAAACTGTGAAATTTCATAGGTTCAGATAATGACAGTTTAATAATAATTTTTAAAAAAAAAAAACCATCAAACAATGCCCAGCCAGTCCCCAAGCAATGGCAGCCCTCACCACCCTCGCCACCCCTCTATCCAGTTTTATTGCTGAGCATGACATCACGTGGTATGGAATACCCCTTTGGTCCATTGGGGTCAGCTGTCCCAGATATCTCCCATCTCAGCTTCTTGTGCACCCCCAACCTACTTGCTGACGGGTTAGCGTGAGGAGCAGAAAATGCCTTGAGGTTGTGTAAACACTGCTCAACAATAACTAAGACATCCTTGTTATTAACATTGTTTTCATCACAAATCCAAAACATAGGTAGCCCCATACAAGCTACTATGAGGAAATGTAACTCTATCCCAGTCAAAACCAGTACAACGCCTCAGTAACATTGTGTGAGTTCTCCATGCTCATCATTTCTGTTTTTCATGCTCATTTTGAAATTAAGCTGGCCCAAACCGAAATCCAGAATCAATGTGCTAATGAATATGGACAGTAGCTACTGACAACATCTAATACTGGGCCAGTTACCAGTCATATGTGAAAACATTTCCAACTGGTCCAGGGGCTCCATTTAAGCTCTGGCTTGAGCACCCAAACCTGACCTGCTTTGTCAGAGTTATATCTGTATCCAGCCCAGTCTCCTTCCAGCATGACTTCCTGACTGAGCTTCCTAAATGGTCCTCAGGCATACATGGGAGGTAGTCTTGTCTCTAGCTCTGGTCTCCTGGATGAACCTTACACCTATGTTATAAGTAGTCCTCTCTTTGGGCTTGTCTCCTGTAAGCCTGGACTTGCATTATGGATAGTCTTGTCTCTATTCTGGTCTTCGGCCCTGTCTCCTGTTGTTCCTGATTGGACTTCTTGGACGGACCCCTGACTTGTTATCCTGCCTTGTCTCAGACTCGTGACTATCACCATGCTGACCCCACTGGGATGGCACCCTGCCCAGAAAGGCCCTGCCTTTGCTGCAGCCACTCTCCACTCCCAGTTCTTTCTCTCTTATGGAGCAGCTCCACTCTTGCTGCTCCCCAATAGAAGACTCATAAGTAAGCTGACATCTGGCTTTGCCGATAAGCCTGTAGGAGCTTACTGAAAAGGGGACGTAACATGAGCTTTCAGTACTTACCTGAAGGAAGGAGAGTCCTGAATTTTTAACAGAAGTGAAAACTCCTAGCAAACATTTTCTATAATGCTATAATTGCCTAAATAACTGATGTTATTCGCTAAATTAAAAATAAAATCTTATCAATTTTTTAAACTTAAGAGGCAAGAAAGAATGAAAAGGTTGAAGAACAGACAAAACTGAAACATCTGTATTTCAATGCAATGCTTTCACATAGTCACTGAAAATTCTTAAAGCTGAGATTTAGATACTACAGCTAGAAGGTATCCAATACTGACACTACTACATGTATGTATGATTGTGGTTCTGAACGCGTACCTCTGGGTCTGTGTTAAGTGATGCCAATAATCACCATTTGTAACTTTGTGGTCACACACAGGGCTGAAATATCATGTTGTTTACATGCACGTAAGTTCTAAAATTTGACATGTTACTCATCACTTCAAAAGAGTCTGAATTAAATACAGTTTTGAATAAAATTTTTTGTAACCTTTACAACACAGCAGATCATGACAGCAGGGTGTCCAGCACGCAGGGATATTAAAAGAACTGAGGAAAATTAAAGCCTTACAATTTAGCTTGAGAACAGCCCAAGAATTCTTTAATGTAATTCAGGATAGGCAGAATAAATCCATGGTAGCGGAGAAGGTCTCTGAAAGATGTTTAAGGTTTTTTGTGAAGTTGAATATACTGGCTTTGCAGCTTTTGATGCTAGGTTGCATAGAAGCAGAGTCTATTGCAGGGGCTGATGAAGCAGTTTATTCCCTCAGTTTCTTCAGACATAATCCGGCAGTTTCACTAATCCTGACAGGAAAGTTACCTTAACTAGTAGTTTGGCATGCACAAGCATGGGAAAAATTCTTAAATCTCAACCCATCTATTCCAGTCTCTTTACTGCCAGTGGTGCTTCAGTTTTCAGTTCTCTCTTTACATCTGACACAAGAGTGCCAGAAAACAGAAGAGATCTGCTTCAGTCAATAAAAAGTGTTTTGAGAAACAGCCTGCCAATGTTTGACAATTATGTATGATGATGACAGTTCACTGGCTTCTCAAACCTTGTCCACAAGCACAGTTGCACAGCTTCACTTGAGCCAAGTTAACAGCTTGCTAGCAAAAGGTCTCATTGTCTTCCCTGCTCAGTTAGCTTTCTGCTATTTTCACAAGTTAAACAAGCATATCACCTAATTAAACTAGAGAGAGTGCATGGAAAGCAGTAAAATCATACAGCTGGGGATGGAAGACGTTATCCCTATCACAGTGATTGTGATCTATTCAATAAATTCAGGCCAGGGTGTGACTGCTCAACCACTGTTTAAAGGGATTTAAAAAAAAGAGAAAAAAAAGAATATTCAATACAGCTGGAAAGGACTAACTGTAAATATTCCCTTTTCAGTGGCACAGTGGACATGTGGCCCAGTTTCAAGCTATTAAATATTATCCAGGCGTTTTACACAAGACTTGAAATTATTTGGTGATCCAACTTTTGCAAGTTTAGACAATTTAATCAATACAGTAAAAACCCGCAAATTGGTAGCTATGCTACATGCATTAGTTTTTGCTATTTTAATTACAGAGATAGCCTAATCAGCCTGAATCTGTTCTGGTTTTTGAAATCATCTAGTTTGCATGAGACATGTTCATATGTTAATGCAAATATTAATATAGTCCTATTCACGCTCATATTACATCACCTTATTTACATAATCCTACTCTGTAGCAGTATAATTAGGCTCTCAGTGACATACCACTGTAGCAAAAATAAGATTTCGTCTTAGCACCGCATGAAGATGGAAGTCAGTTGTCTTATTCTCATATTTTGTGAAGACACTAGAGTATACAGATGGAACTATTTTTCTTGCAAATCACCTCCACCCACTGATTATTTCATATAATACAGCAGGCCTTGAGAAACACAATTGCTTTCTGTTACTGGTGAATAAGACTCCCCAGCAAGTGAGGTGAGGGGGAGTCAAGTTTTCGCAAGAGTTTCTACATCTGTGGTCACAAAGAAAACCTCCTAAATGTTAACTGAGTCAGTGCCATCTTTTGAATGTGTATTCGGTCTGACATATTGATTCAATGTTTCCCAACCAACAGCAAAATAAGGACAGACAATTTTCACTGCTGCTATTCAGATGTACTTGGGTAACGATGCTGACAGAGTTTTTCCATTATTTGGAAAAACTACGAGCACTAGCAAGCACAAAGGAGGCCAAGAGCCAATGAGAAACTCATTAAGCTGCTTAAACTGATCTAAATCTAGGCTGTTGAGGTCACATCCCGCCCCCGCCACATATTTCCACCCCCTTCCTTCAGCCAATGCTAGTGTTTACAGAAGCAGGTGGTGGTGCGCCAGTTCAAGGGAAAAAAAAAACCCCACCAAACAACACATCACTTTGGGTGGAGAGTTTTCAACCTGATCAATTCTGTGAACTGGTTTATGGAGCTGCACAGTATCAGCACCAGTGCAGAGGAGGGAGATAGGAGCATAACGGCTGGGAATTAAAAGTAGTTTAAGTTTCTATGAAACCGAAACGTACCAAAGAACTGGAAGCCCTCATTTAGCCTCAGCTGTACAAACCCCTTCATACACAGATCAAACTCCAGACTACAGATGGAAGTGACTTCTTTGCCTTACTGTCTCTTATATTGTTCAAAATCTGTATTTTTCTGTTGGTCAGAAGTCTCGTTTATTAGTAGTAACTCATTCATGACTGGCTCAGAAGCACGATGGTGATAACTGTACTTTGTTTCTAAATCCTCAAACCAGAGAAGATTAGGGAAAGGATAAGAGACAGACATAATTTGTTTTCTAGCACTTAAGAAGCAGGAAAGCAAGAGGACTAAAGCAAGAGGAAGCAGCTCTCCATAGTCAGTAGTCTTCTTTGCAGTGCCTGGAAAAGGGAAAGTTTCTGTCATTTCACCACAGCAAAAGCAAAGTGTTCAAATATAATGGATGTAAGCTGATGTTAGATACCATCACATGAGACACAAGTGGTTATTAGAAATCCCAGTTCCTAAAAATGAGAGCACAGCTGCCTGCTCATGCTGGTTTTGATAAACTTGGATAAGGAAGTAAGATCAGTTTCACTTTTATGCTCGTATTTTTCAGGCTGGAATTTTTTCTGTCCTTTAGTAGCACAGCACAATTATGACTTGAAAAGAATGTCCAACTTAAATTTTAAATGCTTTATGTCTTGGCATTATTATAATTATTAGTATCCCCGTGCTTTTTCCTCAGCTAACAGCAATTTGGGGCTTAATCTGGCCATGTTTGTAAATTTTCCAGGAGAAGTATATGCACCTTACTCCTTTTCCCCCTCGAGAGGATTGTTCCGATTTTTGCATTCTGGCTTTGAAAGATTAAAAAGCGATTTGTTTGGGAAAAAAAATAACCTCTGCTATAGGTGGGCATTGTGAAAAAAAGCGCACCTGCACCCAGGCTTTTAAAAATAAACAAGGAATAAAGATACTGCTATAAAACCAGGCTGCAACTACGCAAAGCTCACCTTTTCCTTATCCATATACTGCAAGCATATATTGAAGTCCTCAAACTGATGATGGCCACACCGGATTTGTACGAGAGGGCCAGCATGCTTCAGCTATGCCCTTGCACGGGTTTATTTTTTTTCTTCCTTAAAACACTTGCCGCTCTCCAGCGACCGTCTCCCGGACCCCGCCCGGCGGTCCAACCTTTCCCTGCATCCCCAGCGGCGGAGCCCGTCCCCTTCACTCGGGAGCGGGCTCCGGGAGGCAGCTCAGGCTCGGGGGACTGCAGGGGCGGCCGCTTCCTACGGGGCGCCACCCGGCTGAGGGAGATGCCGCCGGAGGCCCGGCGCGCTGTAGGGATCTCCACGCGCCCCGCCGCTTGCCCTCAGCGAGGCGGCGGGCTCGGGCTGCGGGGGCGGAACAGCTCAGCCCGCCAGGCCCACCTCGAGGCGTGGCTGGCGCCGCGGGGCCCGCCCCACAGCCCGGGCGGAGCGGGAGGAGCCCCGAGCCGAGCCGGGCCGAGCCGAGCCGGGCCGGGCCGGGCCGGGCCGCGCCGGGCCGGGCCCCACCGACGGCCGCCGCCGCTTGGCAGCGTCGGAGGCGGGAACCCGCCGCGCGCCCCGCCTACGAGGTGACGCTGCGAGAACTGCGGTTCACGTGACACGGGCGGCCAATGGGGCGGCAGCGGTTGCATGACGTCGTGGTGGGGGGAGGGCTGAGGCCGTTGCCGCGGACGGGAGAGCGGCAGTTGGGGGCGGGCGCAGCGCCGAGCGGGGCCGCCGGGGGTTGCGCCTCCGCGGCGCGGCCATGCCGAATAAAAACAAGAAGGAGAAAGTGAGTCGGTGGGGTTGGGTGCGGGGGGGTCGGGCCCCGCGGGGAGGCAGTGGGGTGCGGGCCCTGCGGGGAGGAGGGGCTTGGGGTAGAGCGCGGGGGGCGGCAGCGGCGAGCGGAGCACGGGGGTGGCGGAGCGCTCCCCGCCGCTGGTGAGAGCTGGGCGAGAGGCAGTTCCCTCCCCTTGTTGCTGCGTGCCGGCCCCCCGCCTTCCCCCGGGAGCGGGGCGCTGGGGAAGGGGCAGCTCCCGGTGTGGCCTAGTCCGGGGGTGCCGTGGGGGCGGGGGGCGGTCCTGGTATCGTCTCGCCGAGCCTCGGGGGCCGCCCTGCCGAAGCGGCGACGCGGAGCCCGCGGCGGGCGGGCACGGAGTTGGGGGCAGCCGGTGGGGGGAGGCCGCGGTTTCGGGGTGCGGGGGTGTGCTGGTGGGAGGGGATGGGGCGCGTTGCCTCAGCCGTGCCTGGCGGGAGGGTGAGGGGTGTGTGGGGGGGTGTCTTACTCTGGGGGCGGCTCGGGGGGCGTGTTTTTTATGGCGGCAGGGCTGGGGGGTGCTAGCCCCCGCAGCTGCCTGCCCTGTCCCCGTCCCGGGACGGTCCACCGTTGCGTGGCAGCGGCTGCCTTGGGATTTGTGCCTGGGGGATCGCCACAGGCGCTGGGGGAGCGCTCGTCGCCACCCCAAACCTTTTCACCCCCTTTTCCCCGCAGCGGGGGAGGATTCCGCTCTGGCCCCGCTTTGCGTCAGTTTTTCCCGGCGCTGCCGGGAGCGGTTTACCTGGCAGCCGCGCGGGGGGCTTGCACAAGTGGCAGTCGCAGAAAACTTCTGAATTCAACAGCAAGTTACCTGGGGTGGCTTTGTGTTGTGTGACAGGCCGTTAGCCCTGTGACTGGAAGTCAGGAACGGTGAGGTATACGGTCTGCCTCGTCCGGACCTTTTTTTTTTTATTTTTTTTAGCAACTTCTTGTCTTGTCAACATCGTTTTAAAAAATGAGATGTAGGGAGGTTGGGTGTTGTGGTCTGTGAGGGATTGTTTGTTTTAACTTTTCCTCAATATCCTTGCTACCTTTGATACTAAAACACTGAGACTTTTCTGAGAATATCGAATTGTAACATGCAATGAGTGAAGGCTACAATAACTGGGAGGGAGAAATTTGAGTTGCGTGCCTGAGTCTAATACTAGATCTTTTAGCCCTTAGAACAGAAAAAATAATGAAGTGTAGAATAGGTGCTGCACTGATCCTAGTTTCAGACCTAAAACAAATGTAAATATTCCTGAAGCTAAAAACCAGAGACAGTAAGGGTGAGTTCTTAGACATGGTTCAGATCACTTGCACTCTTTGTCCGCTGCCAGCTTACCTACATGAAAACTTATCTTTATGTGCTTTATGGGTGAATTTTGATGCATAAATAAAATTCTAGAAACTTTCTGCAGATAAAAACAGTTTAAAACAGTGTTGTAGAGACTGTTAGTTCGGTATTAAGATCTTCCAATAAAACAGTATCGGTTTTTTGTATCATCAAATTTAATATTCTTAGCGTCTGAAAACCCCTAATTTCTTGACATGAAAAATCTATCTAGATGTCCTTTTCAAAATAACTGAGACTGCGAACTTTTTTTTTAAGGAACCTGCAAAATCAGTCAAGAGTGGGAAAAGTGGCAAAGATGGGCAAGATAACCAAGAGCATGAGGTAAATATTACTAAAATATGCAGCCTTTTCCAGGCAAATCTGTCATCACATCTGAAGAGTGATTTTAAGTGTTTCTAGGTTGTTAAAATTTTGACATGACAGGTGGCTTTGCGGGAAAGTGGTTGTGGAACTACTGCCCTGCTATTTGACAAAAAGTGGTTTTAAGACTGAAGAGAAAATGCTTGCTACAGCCTTAAATACTCATCTGTTTCCTTTTTGGTTATAAGGCATACATTGATCTTATTTTCTAGTCTTGTTGTGAGGGATTTTGGGGCTTGTCTTTTAGTTGCTCATTGCAGTTTTCGTCATTCTTTGTAATTGCCAGAGCTCTCCTCTCTCAAACTGTTGATGCTGGTATGTCAGTTAAGCGTTGGTAGCCTGTTATACTGTCAGGAGACCTTAGGCTTAATCAAAGGCCGCCAGTTGTTTTGCTGGCTGATTTCTTTTTACAGGTATACAATGGAGTGTTCCATTTTTGAGTGATTAATCTGTTGTTGATGCTGGTTTTTGTTTTTTCCTTTTACATTACTCTCTGTTTTGCCCACCAGCAAGGTGCACTGACTTGAAAGGAGTTGATTAAACCATTAATCACTCCACTTCCCACATTAATTCAGAAACTCAATTAATAATTTGCTTCATTTGGGAAACCACTGTTTAGGTGGATTGTAAAATTTCCTTTAAAGTTTTCATACCAGTCTGAGTGTAAAATGCTGCACTGAAAAGCTTAGTATTTCAGTCTTGGTAATGAAAGATAATGTTTGAGAACAAAATAGTCACCCAGCTTTACCATTTTCCTTCCCTGAAATGACTGTTGGGGGCAGGTGGGTGGGAATATTTAGCGTAGTCTTTCTGATGCACTTCAGTGAGTTCTCATTTATTTGTTTTGCAGAAAGATGTACACTCTCTCAGAAATTAGTAAGTTTATTAAACTACCTGTAGAAGTATTTTGGCAAATTCAGATAAGAGTGCGATTTGAGTTTTGGTGGAGGGAACCTAGCTACTAGGAAAGCTCATAGAAAGAAAGAAATGTATCAGTGTAGGTGTTTATAATGGTGTAAATAGATGTACTTTATTGTGATACATCCTGTCTTTACAGTAATCGCTGTGATGCTAAACAGAGTATTACTACTCGGCTATAATTTTATTTCCTGTGCAATTGCAAGGCTTGTCACTATCAGCATCTTTGCTGTACGTTTATTGACTGCTTATTTTCTCAGGCTTCTGAATGACTAGTTGCTGAGGCCAGAACTGATTTTCTTATTCCTCCTCAGTACTTCAGGATAGAGTGTAAAGCCCCTGTAGTTAATTAGTGGAGAGCTTAAATCTTAACTGAAAATGTGTATGCAGTTTTGTTATCTCTTTCTGTGTTTGCTGAGCTAGCCTTTTTTTTGAACTTAAAATGTGAGCGATGAATCTCAGTAGGAGAACATGTTGTAGTGTTTGTGCATTTCTCTTTTTCGATTGTCCTTCCAGGTAGAATTTCCAATGAAAAGTACAGTTTACTTATCAGTGATACTTAAATCATATGTGAGTAGGGACAGAATGGGGAAGGGATTGGAAATGTGACTAGTACATATATGCCTGCCATTCCCAGTGGGCATTATTTAGTCTCCATACAATTTTGAGCACCTCGGTGCTTGACTCATTAACTTAATTAATTGAGTAATTGCACACAAATAGTAGTGTAGGCTTGCATTTTAGTGTGGCTGGCTGTAATCATGATGTATGTTAGCTGGTGCTTATGTGAGCAGAAAGGCTATTTCTTAAATAGTGAAGATCAGTAAGTGTAGAATAATTCTGGAACACACTGTTAATATGTTTTTAGGATATTTTTTTCCTTTGAAGGTTTTCCTCATCTTTCCTTGTACATGTATGTTAACATGGCTTTTTTAAAAAAATCTTCTACACTATGAGTAGATTTGGAAATATGCTGGTTCTTTTCTTTTTTTTTCCTCTCAAAATGCATGTAATGCATATGCATTTAATGCAAATGGCAGCTTGTAAAGACTAGAAGGTGTCTGCTATTCAAAGAACAGGGACAACACAAGCAGCATCATCCCACAAATACTTTATTTATAGACACTTTTATAGCACTTAACTAAATTCATGATACCTTGGACTTCTATAGATAAAGTACAACAGATCTTAATATTTACAAAAATGAACAAGTGTTTTCCTGTCTTGTAGTCAGGGAAATGAGATTTCAGTTAAGTGAAGCTGTACAGCAAGTTTGAAAAGGGATTGAATGATTTTCAGTATGCAGAGTCAGGACGCCTGTGCTGAAAGGGGGTGAAAATGACTTAAGCTGATGCCTGTCTCTGTTTGAAAATTGCAGGAGTAGCCTATAAGCATGTACAGAATTACTAAATAGTATCTGCAGTACACAGATGACCTAGTGAAGTAAATGTATCATAATTCAAATATCAAAGAATCCCATTGTAGTTGTGTTTGAAAGCAAGCTCCATTGTGCCTGTTTTCCTGTCTCCAGCATTCCCACCAAGCAGATGTTTAAGGGGAAGAATACAAGATGATAATTGTTACCTGTGCCTTGGTTACTTGATACTATACCAAAAGAACTGTGCAATGTATGAAGCAACAAGGACCTCTTATTTGCTGCATGGTCAGTAGCTGATACTCAAGAAGAGGGATTCAGAAACAGTAGATGTATGGTCTTCCATCCTGGTATGCTTTTTTTTTTTTTAAACCAGTGTGTAGCTTAGAAGGTTGCTTTGCTGAAGTGTTGTCTAAAATTGTTTTTGTATTATTAATTATTTGACTTTTTTATACTGTAATGTTTAGATTTTTTTCCCCAAGCCCTGCTTAATCTCTAGGTGAGAGGACTTCAATTACTTTCATTGTCCTCTGTTTCAATGTTCTGATAGAGGTACCAGAAGTGCACATATGTATGAGGTGAAGACACCTTGTCATTCTGAACCCTAATGCAATTATTCCAGTTTCCAGTTGCATGTATTTTTTGCTTCCTAAACAACTAAGAGCTAATATGATTAATATTAGATAGTTCCCATCTAACTTTAGTTTGTAACCTGTTAGTAAGCATTAACGCATTGGACTAAATAGTTGCCAGAACAGTTGAATCTATTCCTTTAAGTATAACCTCCTACTTAACTAATTAGTCCAGGATTCTAGTGTCTTCAGTTTGTGAACGAAGGCTTATCTATTGTGTGTTGTCCTTCCTCTGTGTAGGAGTAGTATCTTTACTCTGGTAAAATACTTGGGGGTGGTGGGGGTCGATGATTACTGGTGCCCAAAACCTTTACACATAACAAAATAAGATGTCCAGGTGTGGGGATTGCCTATGCCAACACTTGGAAACTTGGGGACATACTCCCTGTGACCTGGCTTTGGTAATTTTGCAGAAGTTACTTGCCTCCTCACAGATAAGCTTTGTTATAGGGTTCTGTTTTGTCACAGAGGTCTGGAGGTCTCGTTTGGAATTAAGGCAGTAGTAACACGGTCAGTCTAATTTCTTTAGAAAGAGGTAGCTTGGTAACAGTTAATGATTGATGAGAAACATTACCTTTATCTCTAGCAAAAACCTAACACTTCTAAAAATTAAAGTACAGTATTTTAACAGTAGTTTTCAAGTCAGTCACAGGGAAGGAAGTTAAAATTCTAACCCTATATACTCTCATTTCTGTATGTTTTCCCTGTGGGGAAGGTATGTGCTAAAACTTCTACTTTTCACCGGTCTCTGAAATGGTCTAGGAGCCCTTGGACAATTAATTCACTGTTGTGGTTCACCTGGGGGTTGGAAGGGTCAGAAGTAGCTGCCTTCATGCGACGGAGTAGTTGTTGGTGACTGGAAGTGATAGCATCCTCTAGGTCTAGCTGGACTGGTTTAAGAAGGCATGAAACTTCTAAATCTAAATTCTATTCATTTTGAATCTAGATGCTGAGTAGTCTGTAGACGGGAAAGAATACTTCTGTTATTTAAGAAAGTAATGGCTTCGTGAGTTTCAACAAATAAGAACAGAAATCATAACTCTTTCTTCAAGTTGTTCTGCCATGCAGAATAGCAAATGAAAGACTAATGTGGGTTGACGAGTGTGTGTGTTTTTGTCTGTTATCTCACTGTTTCCATGTGATGCCCTGGTTGATTCTTTCTACTTTAAAGGTGTGGGCTTTTTAATGCAGACAAATAAAAATGTAACAAAATGCAAACTGCATTAGCCAGTTTTCTTGCTGTGCAAGAAACTGCTTGATTTATTGGTAGCATGTGTTGCTAAGTTGGACTAGAATCACTGTTGAAACCAATTTTTTTAAAAATCTTAAGATTTGTTAAGCCCTGACCCATGCTTCTGTCCTGCAGCCATCGCTTTTCAGTAGGTTTATTAAACACTGGTAAGAGCTTCCAGTGCAGCAATTTTGTCAGGCTTTGTTTGCTTTTAACTTCTGTAATTTCCTATTTCCAGTTTTTATTGACATCTTGCCTTTTTGTTTTAGGGAATTGGAATTTCCTTCTGCATCCAAAGCAAATATACCTTAACACTGAATAGGGAAAGAGGTTACCTTAACACTGCTTTTCTTCCCTGCTTTGTGAAGCCTTTTTTATTTCAAAGTTGATTTCTTAAGCTGTTCAGCATAGTGTTGATATTTTTTTGGGCATGGTAATGAAGTTACAGAAATCTCTTTAATAGATTCTTTTAAATGCTTCAGCAAAAGTAGGGATTTTCATCTCTGTGGAAGAACCTTGAGAGTTGGCTATCCAGTTTTCTGTGATCACCTTTCCAGTATTAGTTAGCACATTAGGCTCAGTATTCTCATTACTACTTCGATTCCTGGTTACATATGCACGTATGACCAACATGCTCCTCAAAAATCATAAATTAAATTGGTAGTATAAGTGATGTTGATGGATTTGTGTGGGTTTCCTTTAAGAGATCATATGTAGAAGTATCCTAATGTTAAAACTAGGCATAGACAAAATAGAGTATTTTTTGTGTTAACAGGCTCCTGTAATCAGTAGCAAGTTATTTAGAAAGTTGACTCCATATTTTCTATGTACTGTTACTTATTTTTCTCATGTTCCCTTTTTGCGTCTTTTTTAAAATCACAATGCTGTTTAAGGTGCTATACCAAGTTATTGGTAACTCTGCAAAACAAATGTACCTGATCTGGTTTTGAAGGTGGTGTGTGGAGGCTGTTACACAGTGTCTAGCTTGTGACTAGATTTTTCAGCTTCACCATATTTAAAGTTATACTCAAAAGGCTTAGCACAGGTAAGTATTACTTGGACAACTCCTTAGGGACTATAGCAGAGGAGGGGAGAACACCTTTCCAAAAGTTCCAGGGTTGTTTTCCCCAGCTTGTTCACATGCATTAGGATTAGAACTGCCCCTAAATTATTTCTGGAAAAACCTTCTTGCTACAGAACATTCTTACAGTCAGCTGAGATTATCCTGTTTTAATTGTTTAGCATGCTAATTTGTACCTGCATGTGATTCAGTGTATATGTGTTTATTGTCACTTGTATAAAGCAGCTGCCATTTAAGCTCTTCTTTTCCGTTATTATTGTTTGACAGGCAATCTCTTTCACTCGGTGGCACAGCATTTTTTAATGCATTGAGTTCAGCATCTTTGAGGTTATAAGATTCTTTTGTGTTTGTTGTTCTTCATAGAAGCAGATGTCTTTTACAAAGTTATGTTTTAGCATAGCTCAGATTTCTCTCTTAATTGACACCTCAAGTTAGGTATTAATTTATTTATAAAACAGTGTTTTAAGGGTTTTGGTAGTACTCCCTACCATACTGTCAGTTTGTTGCCAGTTATATAGCCATCGAGATCAGGAATGGCTGATATCCTGCAATAAAGCATCCCCAAACTCCCAAGTTTTCAGTGGGCCAGACCAATAAGCCATGTTTGTCTGGTGTATACGGTGCAAAACAAACCTAGCTGTACCCCAGCTGTTTCTTCAGTATGTGTTCAGTAATATGTTCCAGCTAGACTGACAGCTGGAGTAGCCAGTCTTTTTCATGAGTCACCCCCATGCATTAGATAAAATTGGTTTGGAAATAGGTGGGTTTTCATTTGGAAGAAGAGATACTAGTGTTATGAAAGAGGTTTGAAATCTTGAACTACTAGTCCTCTCAAGTTTGAATTGCAGAAGGGCTATAAATGGATAGTGCTGGACCTTGTGTTTTCTGAGGCTTTCTAGGCTACTAGTTTGGGATTTTACTGTAAGTATTAGCAAAGCAGGACTTTAAACCAAAACTATATATAAAATCAGTATGGATTTTCTCTTGTATCAGCTGTGTAAATAGTCTGTGGGCTTTGGTTTTGGGTTTTTTGTTTGTCATTAAACCGGTGTACCAACTTTTCTAAAAAATATAATTGAAAAACTAATTTTTGTTCATGGCTTCCAATTTTCATTTTCTTTCCTAGAAAGATTTTTTAATGGGTTGACAGAACCACCAGAAAATGCTTAAGTGTAGCAAGTGAATATACCCTTAGTACTAAGTAAGGTGCTCTTTGCTGACTAGAAAGATGTACTGTGTGTTACTCGTAAAGCAGCTATGCAGAGTTGCTTTTTTTGCTTTTAACTTCTGTAACTTATTTCCAATTTTTGACATCTTGCCTGTCTTTGTTTTTGGGGAATTAGAATTTCTTTCTGCATCTGAAGCAAATATACCTTAATACGGAATAGTGAAAGATGTTACTTTAACAGTGCTTGTTATGTAATTTTAATATTATGCCTTTAAAGCTAATAGAATTGCTTAAAGAAGTCTACCAAACACTGCTATATACAAGTATTTTGCTACCTAAAAGGAGATGCTTCTGAAAACAGGATCCTGTGCCCTCCTAGCTCTTACAGGAGGCTGACAACTACTGGTATAACACGTGTGAGGACTTTGGTTTGTCAGTTTTTTTCGGTACTTGCTATCATCTGCTTCTAATCATGCTTTTAAATTCTGAATCCTTTTAGAATGGAAATGCAGCAATGAAAGCAAAGGCTGTTCTAATCCAAAGGAGCAAAGTGGCCCACAAAAATTGGTGTCAGCAGATGGGAAAGGATGTCTTCAGTTTACATCCTTTGTTTCAAATTGTTTCTCTTAAGTGTTTTGGGGTTTTTTTGTAAGAGTTATGCCTACAGCTCCTTAAACTTTGAGAGGACTCAGGTGTTCATTAATGTGTGTGTAATACAGAATTATTAATATAGTTATCCCATAGAGAATACAAACAGAAAAACTAGGTAGCTGTTGAATCCCACCCATATGTTTGCAGACTTTACAAACATTAAATCTTGGGGGCAGGGTTCCCCTCAATTTCATTTGAAGCTAGAATAAATTTGTAGTTCTACAGGTGGGTTGGTAGGCTTTGCTTTTTTTTTTCCTGGATTCCCTGCACCTCAACAGGCTTTGGGGTACAACTTTAAAAAATAAAATAAAAAAAAAGGAAAAAATCTTGCCCTGTTCTTGAATATACTTCTTAAAAGACGGCTACCAAGTGTTACCATTTGCTACACCTTTATAGTGCCTATAATTTAACATGGTTCCTCATCACTGCTCAGTTTAGCAGTCTAAAGTATTGAAAAGTAAACTTTCTAGTGGCATGTAAAATAAAAGCATAATAAGAGCCAAAGATGAAATGATTTGGTATAGCACTAAAGAAGTGGTCAAGGTTGTTATATGACTGAAATGCCTCGGAACCTTGTCATGGTCTGTAACTGTCTCATATAGCATCTAATACAAATACCAAATTGGTGGGCAGGGGATGAAGCAAAAAAAGTTCAATATGAGTATGTGAAGTGAGAAACTATTAGGAGTGGATCAGGGAGCACAAGAATACAAACATCATTGGTAGAGCTACATGTACAGTAGCCTTAGCTTCTCGTAGCTTTATATAATTAAAATATACAGTAGAGTGGGGCTTAAAGCAAATGAGTTTGTATGTGTTTTCCTTCAAATGTGGGAACCTTATATATATGGGTGTGTGTGTATATATAGGGTGTGTAGAAGATTGAGAAGTAAAAAGATGCACAAAAGTAGTTTTTGTTGTTTTTTTTTTTAAAGTAAAAGGGTGGTTCAGGTTGATCAGAGAGAAATTGCAAAGGAAAATAAAGAACTGAAGTAATTTAAGCCAGGCCATCATTTATTCAGATTCTCTGTCTCTGTATTTATATAAATGTCTTGAAATAATACTTAGAACATTACCTCATTTTAGTCATACTTCATTAGCTAACTGATGGTTGCAGGTAACAAAACAAAGTACCAGGTGCTTACTGATGGTGTTCCAGCAAATGCAAAACATGATGCACTTATGAAAACACTTATGGTCTGAGCCTGGGGACCCTGTCTCCTTTGCCAGTACTCTACAGCCTCAGGCTGCAGATCTGATATGTCACTGAGAGGAATCAAATGTCTATTTGTTCCTGGAGTAAACTAGTTAAAAATAAGTTTTACAAGGAGCAAATGGAAACGAAGCCTTATGCTGCTGATATTTAACTATAAATGTAAAATTACAGTGCAAGAATATCAAGGATGCAGTAAACTGAGTCGAGACATCTTTGGCAATTGTCAGGGTTGGTTTGATGTGTTGCAAGTCAAGTGTGTTGCACAAAGCTGTGATGATACAATTCTTTAGAAGATAAAATTTGAGCCCTGTGTGTAAGCAGCTAACAGGAAATACAGGCAATGCTTTGTGCTGTGAAAAATAAAAGCCAGCAAGAAAGGTGGGAGAGCTTCTAGCAAGGTGTAGATCAGTCTTCTAAAATGGTCTATGACTGTGTACCTTGCCATGGGCACCCCTCCACAGTGAAGAGGGACAGATGACCTTTGCTGCTCATAGGGAACTTTCCAGTCACTGATGCAATTCAACAAACTGTGTTTTCTCTGACAAAACACAAATGGAACTCCGTAGTCAGACATCAAGAATAGCCAGCAGTAGCATTGATGTATGTAAATGCAAAACCACAGTTGCTAAACAAGTACTGCAACACAAATCAGTGAGTGCTAATTACAGTATGCTAAAACATATAAACGTTGTCTTCACCACCCTATCAAAAAGTTAATCTTTTTATCATTATAACAACATGGATCCTCAAAGCTTTAGGATGCAGCTCTTGCTGTCTTAGCAAATAAAAACATCGTAAGTTATGCTGAGACTACCACTGGACTATCCAACTGTACCTCAACCACTGAGACAATCTAATGATAATAAACATATCTGCTAGAAAGGCAGCTGCAAAGATAATTCTACCAGACCAATCAGGGTATAACTCTGGCAAATGATTTTGCTGAGGAGAAACAATAGAAATCTAAACTGCAGTCTGTGAGAAACCAACCAAAACTTTCAGCACCATAAGCTGCATCTCCAGAGACTCCTCCATATGTTTTCTGTCCAGACAAGATTGTGGTGGTGAAACTAGTGAACAATAAAGGCACAGCAGCAAGAATCTGCAACAGAGTAAAAACCTCAGAAAGTTTGCCATCCAAAATGGTACCCAGCAAGCATGTTGCTTCCCTGCTTTTTTTAACTCAGTTGTTTATGGATCGATGCCCCTTTTTACATGTTCAGATGATTAAGAATCCATATATAGTTTACACAGAGTCTGCAGATTGAAAATACTGGCATTAAAGATCGTAGCTAGTTGTTCCATAGCAACTATGTACCGGCGATTGGTCACTACTTGCATGAGCTAGAACTACTGCAGACTGTCTGGATAGCTCTGTTGGGCCATATTTTTAATACCATAATAAGAGTTTATCCTGATGATGTCCTGTTGGAAGGCATGTTGGACTGGTGGTGTTAACAACACAGCGTTGAAATGAGCTGACAAGTATTGCTCTCCTGGTAGCATGCTCTCTTGAACGCTGCCTTTGTCCCAAGCTGCTAATCTAACACTACCAGCCCACCATCTGCAGGTATGCTGTGGATATATTTACCACATTGATGGCTACTGGGACACATGCCAGGTATGATCTGTCCCAGTTCCCACCCCCAAAACAGTAAATTAAGATCTGCAAAGGAGAGAACTGTGTGGCAGAGTTCAAGATTCCTGGAGTGTTCAGAGATTTTCATGCTACTTTGAAGTTCCTGCAGAGGGAAAAAACCTGCATGGAAGGCTCTTAACTGTTCTCCACCCATCTGGACTCCTTGATCTTTGATTTCAGTTCTCAAGAGATTAAATTAAGTTCAACTTCTCAGCCTAATTACATTGATTATGTATTAGGCCTCAACCTCTTAGCCAAATTATTTTGATTACATACTGGGCCCTCATATGGTTTTGAAAAAGAAGTTGTAAATGGCCCTTTCATGTTTTTTCGTGTTCTTTGTTTAGTTTCAGTAAGTTATTTCAGTTTCATTGTAAGTATATTTTAGATACAGTCCAGAATGCTTTCGTAGCCCGTTCTGAGGCTGCCTTGGCAAGAAATGAGCTCTTCTGAGTGCTATAGATCAGATCTGTTTAGCTTCATGAAAAATATGTCTGTGGATGCTACTTACTGTACCAAAAGGAAATGAAAGGATTAATTCTTCATTAATATAAGCATTCTTCCTCTTTTCTCAGATTCAGACTAATTATTCTCATAAAAAGTGTTCTGTGCTTTTCACTCTGTATACCTGCATTTCACAGGGAGTGTTAATCATATGTTAATTGGTACAAGTTTCACCTATCGAGATTTTGTAGTCTAGAATTTTTATCAAGGTTCTGGCTGGAGTGTGGCTTGCTGCTGCCATCCTGGGGTGGTGTACACACCGATATAAACTTGAATTCAGTGGTGATACTCAGTAGAGGGAAGAAAATAGCAGATTAGTGTGAGACTCATCTGTGTCAGGGAACACCACATGGGTGCTGCTTGGCACTGTGTTTTCTTCAGGCAGAGGATCTCTCTGCTTTGTGCTTAGGAGATGGTCTGATTTTTGTCACTAGTAAGACACCCAGGGTTTTTAAGTCTTGAATGACAGATGCATCCAGGTGCTTTTGTTGTCATCTTCAAATCCTCACCCTGCTCTGACCAGTTTATCTTATAAAGCAGTATGAAAACTTGCAGCATTGTTACAGGCTTGGCTTGGCTAGGCTCTAGATTTTGTGGAGCAAAGGCTTTGTGCGCTTTGCTCTAATTCAGTTATTAGGGAGTATGCCTTAAAAGGTGAGGTCAGACAGAGTTCTTCTGGTTGCCAGTTCTTGGTCAAGGAAGCTTGAATGCCAGTTTTTTGAGGGACTGTCAGAAAGGGAAGAACAGGGTGGACGCTCCTTCCAGATCCCAGTGTTCTCTCTGTCTTATGTCTTAGATGGCTGGCTGAAAGTAAAAGTTACGTAGGCTGATGACGGTCAGTTTAATTGGCTGTAACTGCGGATGTGTTTGGTCTACTCCTATCTTTCCCTTGTCACAAACTTAGTGTTGTGCTCAGATTGATACTTGCCTGTGTACGAGTCAGGGGGATGAAGGATCCAACTTTGCTCAAAACAGTGATGTTAAGACAAGGAATGCTCCATATCCTGCTTGATGTAGGAGGACTCGAGGGGAGAAGGGATGCAAGGATTATGTGTCTTGAACTGTCATGACTAGCAAGAAACTTCCTTCTTTCTTCCCTGTTTTTCTTGAATTAATTTTAAGCTTATTCAAGGAAAATAAGCTATATTTTTTCAATTGTTAAAAGCAGAAGCTAAAGTTGGAATCACACGGTTCCCAATAGTCTTAGATGTTCATAAAAGTATGTAAAGCTCTAGCTTTTAAAAATCAAATTGATCAAAAATACTGAGTGTTGTGCTTTAATTATGATCTGAAGAAATACATTCCAATCTGACATTTTTTCAGAGTAATTTGTATGCATTTTTAGGGGTTTATCAGCACTTTTGGAATTGAATGTACCTGAGTATATAAACATTTGGGTAGGACAAAACTGTTTTCCAGAACAATGGGAAGGATAGATATTCCCATTTTAGTTGTAGGAGGAGAATTGATAAATTGTATCTGTAGTTTGATTGTTCTGGTGTCAGATAAGTTGAATTGTTCACCGATGTAGCAGAACGTCCATCAGTTATTCTCAGGAGTTGTAGTTTCTGACAATGTTTGATTTGTCACTCGGAAGAAGCAGCCAAGCTTGGCTCTTTGATCTGAATTAATGAGCACTGTACCTTCATACAAAGTTAAATCTGTTAACTTGAAGTCTTTAGCAAATGAATACATGGAATTGTTAGACTGTATTTTCCTTTTTAGAGGGGTGGTTAAAATTGCTGAGCTGTGTGGTTCAAGTTGACTTAACTCATTTTCTCCAGGTGCCCTTCTATCCAGTGGCTGGTTGTCTGCGAGCTCTGGAGGCCAGTTCTCTTGTGGTAGCATCATAGTGCCACTTGCAGAGGTCATTGGGTACAGCTGTCTAGCACAGCATTCAGATAATAATGAACTGGAAACTGTTTTGGCAGCTTTCAGGTATGTGCTGCCTGAGTGACTGGAGCATGACTGAAAAGCAGGGATGATAATGGTTGATGGTAGAAAGGAGGAGGAAATACATTGGATAAATTGGCTGGTGATTCAGTGCTAGAATTGCACTGGAGTCATTGCTGCTGGATGGGAGGTTGCCATAGCAACAAAAAATGCTTGCTTTCAACATTTCTAATTAGAAATGTGACCCATCCTCTTAAATAACCACTTTTGGCTAATTTTAGAATTTATCTGCGATTTAGAATACTTGGCTCCCTGAGGTCTGTGTTACCTTAGGATACTGTAGTGTGCGCATGTGTGCAGGCACATGCGAGCACTTGTTAATTCGAAACTGAGAATTTGTTTGGGAATAGAGGAAACAGGAAAGCAGTTTTTCCTGTTCCAAGTAATGAACAAAAAACAGGTGGCAGTGGAAGATAGCCAGTTCAGAAAAACACCATTAGGCTGAAGCTCAGTATTTAAAGTACAGAATCTTGTGCAGTAATAGTGTTTGTAATGATCTTAATTAGCTTTTATTGTTTAATGCATAGTAAGTCATTGCTTCCTAATTTTTAGTGCTGTTTTCTTTCTGCTTAGTCCATTCATATTTTTATTTTGAAAATTGTTTGCTTGTTTTTTAACTCAAATTAATGGATAGTGTTTACCTTGCAGATAACTGTATTTCAGCAAAAAGATTGTTAAGCATTTAGTGTTTGGGATTAAAAAGTGAAATAGTCTGAAAAATGCAATGTAATAGTTATTACTTGTACATAAATGCTTTTAATTTGCCTGATGTATGCTATTTTTACTGAAACAAGTTCTAGACTATTTTGGTAACTTAAGACTTCCAGTGTTCAGTGTGTTTTCTCTCCTTCTATAAGGCTGTAAGGGATTTTGCTATTGTAATATTTAATTTATAACATGGTCATGTTAAATGTCTTTAATGAAAATTAAATGTTGCTTTCAGTCATACCTTTGATGTATTATACACACAGTACTTAATATAACACAATTGTTAATCTGTTCTTGAACCATATAAATTTTTCTCCTAGTTATGTTACTAGAACATAATTTGAGTAAAATTACTGTCTTAGACTCTAGAAGTAGATAAATTTATGTACGGTAACATCTCTGTGTGCTGAATGTGTATACTCCCAGACCATGCAGAAATTGTTGATGAATAAGCTATTCTGGAAACTTTTTTGGAACATGGGGAAAAGTGGTTTCTGTTATTTTAGCCATATCCCTATGAAAATGCCATTGATATTATTTCATGCAGGAATGAACACCGCTTTCATATCTGCTGTAATTAACAAAATTCTAACTAAATCCATTCAAACTGCCAAAGTAGCAGCATTGCCACTTGATTTCCTTTGTGAATCCCATTCCCTTCTTTTTCCTATTTGTTATCAAGTGGGCGCTTTCAAATTGGAGACTATAGTCTTTCTTGAAAAAGAAAAGTGCCAAGTTGTATTTTCAGATGTGTGTTCTTTAGTGTAAAATAGTTTGCAAATTTGAAAGGCTTCTACAGCAAATTAAGGTCCTGTAAAATGAATTGCAGTACTTGCAGTAAGATTTCCTGCTCAGCTGTTCCTGTATTTTTAGTGTAGGTCACTCCTAGATGTTTTATCGTTCTCATAAAGAATGTAGTGAAATTATTCATATTTAAAAAGTTAACCATTGCCTACTTTAAACCTGCTTTTCCTACTTCAAAAAAGGAATGAGAAAGGCAGCATCACAAGTTCTGACAGGCTTCTGTTAATGATGCATTTTACTCAGCTTGAGAGCAGAGAGCACTGTCAAGTATAGTCTGGGAAATAACAGCAACTGGAAACCTATAGGTGGGAACTGTTTGTCTGGTTTTGTGTTACAAAGTTTATGTACAGTGCCAATCAAATAAGGATTATTGCAGTAAAAGCAACTTGCTCTGAGTAGGCAGTGCACTGCGACAAGTCTTGATGGTGCACAGATCTTTTTGATGCACGGTGCAATTGCTCGCCTCCCTCTGACCGATGCCCAGCCAGCCCCTGTGCAGGGATCAGTGGGCCCTGGCCGATTCCTTCCAGTTTAGATACGGAGCATGAAGGTTTATGGTGTGGAATACTCCTTTGGCTAGTTCAGGTCAGCTGCCCCCTCCCAATTTCTTGTGCCCCTCCATCCCTTCTCACTGGCAAGGCCTGAGAAACTGAGAAGTCTTTGACTTAGTATAAACATTACCTAGCAACAACTAAATGAAGAAAATTAACTCTATCCCAGCTGGATCAGATGATGTTTTAGAAGCTGCTGAAGCTACTACAGTAATAAGACTTGCTTCTTTAACTTTGTATCGAAGCCTGAATGCCCTAGCTAAGCTCAGGGCTCCAGCAGTGAGGCACAGTACAAATAGGTCGTGAAAGGTTTATCCTTTGTAAATAGACAAGGTTGGTGATCCCTTTGAAGCTGAAGTTAGACAGCCCAGATACCTTGGAGACCTACACTTCTCAGGAAAAAGGTGAGAGTAGCTAAGGAACTACATTATTTCAAAACTTCTTTTCATTTGGCTGGTAACTTCAAATAAATGGGCTAGTGCATGTAACAGGGTGATCTATTCCCATCTATGAGGGCTGTCGTACAGCAATAAACATGGGAAAGATGGAACAGAAGAATAGATAACTATGCATTCAGAGGATGACTAATAGAGTAATTTGTTTAAAAGCTTATTTTGCTTCATTTCTGTAACAAAAATAATTTCTTAGAAGATTTTCTAAGTTAAGCTGCAATTAACTGCTGTAATTTCTTTTTAAACAGGTATCAAACAAAAAATCAAATAGCACTCCTCCTCCAGCACAACTATCTAAAATAAAAGTACCAGCACCACAGACAGTACTGAAGAAGGAAAAGCGGCAGAGTTCTTCAAAGTTTAATGTTAGCAATAACAGGGAGCTTCAAAAACTGCCAGCTTTAAAAGGTATGTCTTTCTAAATCAGAATGCTCTTGGGGGGATCATGGGCATGAGACAGAGAAACATCTTAACTATCATACTACTTGCATCTGTACAGCATGCATTATATATCAAGTATACACGTGTGCAAACTTGCGCATACTTGCATGCTTGAACACACTGGATTTTTATTATTTCTTTTCTTTCAGTCCCTATATATGGACTTGCAGTGTGTTGCCTTCTTGGCCATCAGTATAAGAAATATCTATGTCTCTTCAGCCCAGATTTTTTTTATGTGAAAGTATGTTCACTCATCTCACATAAAAGCAGAATATTTGGGCACTCTATGCAAAATATTAGTCATCTGTCCTCAGTGCAGCATGCTCAGACTGTATTTTGTTTGTACTAAAATCGCTTGGCATTCTGAGAAGACATGGTCTGTTGCTATTTACTGGTCTTGTTTTCCTGAGCATGGGTCAAGCGGAGTGGCATCTTTTTAGTGAATATGAATATTTCCTTTGTCAATTTTAAGGCTTTGATCTTTTAGAATTGTATTTACAGCCAACTGTGATGAAAAGATGATAATATATGTGTGTTCTCTTACTAACACAGCTTTTATCATCTTTATTTTAGCTACTGTCTGTTGTGTAATACATACTTGTGTAAGTGTGCTTATGGTAGCTTGTAGTAGTGTTAGGGTAGAATTTACCATGTGTGGTCAGATGTACTGATCAGTTGCTGATTAGTTGCTTATGAGTAACTGATTTGCTCTGAAGGTTTATTTAAAAAAAAAAGCTGTTTTGAAGTGTGATGCATACTGCTTTCTAATGTTCAAAGGTGGCAGTGAAAGCCTAACAGGTTGCTGAAATATCGAGTAGTATTGCTGTAGGCAATGTGAAAATGTCAAGGAATAAGACTTTTTTTCCTCTAGTCAGTGTTTTCTTGATATACTGCATCAGTATTTTTTGAAAATAAAAAACTGAGCTTCTCAGCCAATTTTAACTATACTGCTTTTCATACAAGTCAAATTAGACTGCAATGTTCTTCTCTTCAGAGGTACCATTTAAGAAAATATTGTCTATCATGTTCGTATAGAAGTCTATATACAAGGTGCTGCTTAAAGTTTAGTGTATTTCAATCTTTTTTACTAAATTTGGAACTAAGACTATGTAGCACCACAGATTACTCATAAATATGTCCTATCTTTTAAACTGACATAGTAGGTTCATGCACAAGCTGTCACGTCCAGGGTCTGACATAAGCAAATGACACTGAATTAAAGTAGTGATTATTCTTTTTTATAAAGTCATGCATACAGCATCATTTAACCTTTTGTTTAAAGACTCCGCTACAAAGAAAAACATTTGTTACTTGGTTTAGAACCTTTGCTTTGTCCTGTTTTAAATACTGTGTTTCTGGTAGTGCCTGGGATTGTCAGCTCAGGGAGACTAGAACTGAGCATGCAGTTAAAAGCAGAGTGAATGGTGAGCTGGAAATGACAAAAATTCTTGCAGGTGGGACAAGGGGAAAGTAATCAGTCTTACAGTGGATTCTCTTTCCACCTTGGCTCCATTTCAGTTTGAACTAGTAGGCCAGTGAAGGGCAGGAGAGAGCCTGCTTGGACTTGGCAGGGTGTGTGTGTGTGGTGGTGTGGTATACAAAAAAAAAAAAAGGTTGAGTCTTAAAAACTGTATAAGCTATGTTCTGAGTGCATTTTAGCATTTTTGATGCAACACACCTAGATGTGCAGAAATGGTAGAAGTATTGTGCGTATGCATTATACTTGCTTTTCAGTCTGTGGTCACACCCCCACTCTCAAGTGAAACAAGAGAAAAGATCTTGAGCTTATCTCTGGTGGATGTCTGATGGTGTACCTGTGTCCCCAGGCTGTCGAGGACCAAACTTTGTTATGAAACACTAGTGCAATTGCTGATTTAGTGATGAGTAGTAATTACTGTCTTCATGAATAAAGCTATGTCCAGTCTCATGGATTATAGCAGGTGTCTGTATAATTGCTGTGCTCACTCCACAAGCTCAGTCATGATTTAATTCCTACTTATTAGGGTTGATGAGAATGCTATTGGCCAGTACTCCTAATGTGTACGTAGATATGTGACTTGATATGTGTTCAGTGGGTCAAGTGAAGCTGGGAAACTTAATTTTTTGACAGGTTTAAGTGTGTTTTGTAATGTCTGTGTCTGGACAGGAGTTAAATGGACTGGCAGGCTATAATTTAAAGGACTGAGTTTAAGGCAGCTTTAGCTTCCATGAAGAGATGGGAAGAATGTAGTACTCTTTCAGGTTAGCTGTGTTTAATCCGCTCTCAAACTCAAACCAGTTACTTGTAACAGGTGGCTGTATTTCTGTGGCTACAGTACCTGGGAAACCTTTCTACTATCTGTAGTAGACCAAGAGATGTGCATTTTCTTCATAAATGTTGGATTGACTACTGCATACTGTGATACTTTTACCTGAGATTGTATTTTAAGCAGAGCATGTAGAATGGGGTTGTTCTTGCATACTTTAAGGTCTGTGAGAGCTTGTAACTGGTAAACTCTAAATGGCCTGCAGTATTGTGGAGATAACCACCTTCCTTCTGTGCCATGGGGCTGGAGCTGAGGTCAGTGGATCACTTGAAATAGTGGGAAGGGAAAGGAGGAGCTGCCAAAGTGCGTTTTCATCAAGGCTTCTTATTTAGGAAATACTTTTTGGTCTTCAAGCATGTTGTGAACTTTCTCTTGGGCGTTGCACAGAAGTGCTGACAATAGGCTTCTGGAAATACCAGCCTATTTGCCCTGGTGACTGGTATTAGTGTGGTATGATTTATATTCATTGGAGCAGTTTGATTAGCATTGTACACCCTTAGTTTATTTGGGAAATGGAGAAGCAGGATAGCTCAGAACTCAAAAAAAAAAAAAAAAAAGAATGAGTTAAGAGGCTCTAAGAATAGAGGTGAACATCGAAAAGAAGTCTCTGATATAATTGGCTTGTGGAGCACTGAGATCTATGTATTAGTAAAGCTGCAAACCAGCAAAGCTCTCTGCAGCGCAGTGCGGTGCAGCCTGATACAGTTTGGGTACAATAGGTAGCTTGTCTGCCCACAGATAACCCAGAAGTATCTCTGGAGAAGCACCTTCAGAACTGTGTCAAACATTTTGAAAAGATCTTGCCTATTTTCACAGAAAAAAAAAATTCTATGCCAACAAACTTGTGTTGTGTTAATTTCTGCTTATCCAGTTCTCCCTGTTAGTTAACACTTGCAGTACAGTACTTCAGTTACAGAAAGCTGATGGTTTTTTCCTTCCCAGTTGTTTATTGGGAAAAAATTACTTATTTGCCTTAAAGTATGTTTTGCTCTATTATGATTTGAAAACTTGCAGATTAATGCTTTGGTTATCTATATCAAATATAAATGACAAAGGGTTTTTCAGCCTTCAGAAACATATGAATTTCTTCATTCTTCCTTTCTGAAGAAAACAGTTTGTAATGTTGAGATGTCTTGAAATTATTTACAAATTTAAGAATGTGTTCTGTTTGAAAGTGTCCGATATGAATATTTATTAAACTGTACAAAAAGTATTGTATCCAAGCTTATATGTACCTGACCATTGACACACTGAAGTATTTTGTGTCTATACAACCACCCCCTTCCACTTAATGCAGGAAGCTTGAATTCCTTGTAACGTTATAGATAGATTTTTTTCATGGTTAATCAGCGAATTAATTCCACAGTGTCAATGATTTCGTTGTGTGCTGATATTTATTTCTGGTGATGCTAATGGGTGATCTTTAGTTCTTGAGTCTAGGTTACTTCTATGAACTTCTGACACCCAAATACATTACATACTGGAAAAAGCTCTAGAGCCTGAATGTGATATATATGTGCTACTCATCTAGTCGCATTTGTTCAGTTTTGAGAGGAAACTTTTGAGAGTGTAATGATATGTTATGAATTGCATGCTTGTTGCTTGTGTGCTTGACAGCTGCAGTAATACATTTTTCACTTCGGTTTCTATGGAGTTAGTATACAAAGACTGTCATACAGATCGAATTTCTAAAATTTGAAACAAAAAAAATCACTTGGGTTTAATGCTGAGGGAAAGGAAGGATATATATATATTCTCTTACTATTTTGGGGGTATTTGCATTTATTTCTGTATCTAGCTGCGTTTTTTTACCCTTCTCTTACATGCATATTAAAAAAACTTGACAACACAAACATTTGTAAATTCAATAAGCTTAGCTTGCTATCTAAACCTTTAGGAGATCAGACTTGATGTTTTCTGAATTTTGCCTGCAATGTTTAAGTTATTTTTAATTAAAAAATAAAACTCTGGTTTTCTTCTCTGATTTTACTGAGACTATAGTTGTCCCTTACCATGTGAGAATAGTGGGTGTCAGCATCTTCAGAATAAGGTTGCTACAGTGATGGACTTGCTGAGTAATTGACCAAGATCAAAAAGAAAAAAAGAAACAAAAAAAATAGAACAGCCAGCAGTGTGGCATTTCATAACTGGTTAACTAGTAACCCAAACATTAATGTGTTTTGCTTCTATTCAGGACTATTTATACAGAAAAGTGAAAGAGGCTTACTGATTCAAAGATGTGCATGTTATTAAAAATGAGAATTTATATTACTAAGAATTTATCGTTTTAGTAATACTTCCATTACAGGTTGATGGTTTGTTTTTTTCCTATGGTACAATCTTGCTAAGTATGTATTTCTAAGATGCTCCCTTGTCCATTCTGTACACTTAGTTTATATGCTACAAGGGATTTTTAAGAGTACAAACAGGTGAGTGTACTTGGATTTGTACACAATATTTTGCAAAGATAATGCAGATTTCGGTAAACTGTGTAAACATGCAGCATTTGGAGAAAACAGTTGCAGAAGATGGTGAGATTTTTAAGGATGTGGTCTGAATCCCTCCGGTATGTAAGAATGTTGCACTGAGAATTCTTTACAATATGCAGATGCTCTGACTGGGATAAAAGGTGTTGTGCACTGGCAAATATAATTGTCACAAATATTACTTTAACCTGCAAGTAATACTCATTAAAAGATAACTTTCTCTGTCAATCGGAGAATAACAAATTTGAAAAAATAAAAAGTCAGTTCTCCTTAATATTCTGAAGTGTTGCAAAATTTCCCAATGAACATTAGTCATGCATATGTAAATTTGAGCATGATTCAAAAATATGCCTTTTGGCAGCATTTCTGTATGATTTTTAAAGCTGGATAGAGTCCTTTTTATAGTCTTAAAGAGGATTCCTATCATGACAAGTGTCATGGTTTTGTTCATGGATTTGGGAATGGGTTTTGGGGTTGGGTTTTTTTTTTTTTAGATAAAAGTGAACATTGTTTATATACTCTTAAAGTGGTTGATTGAAATTCAGCTTTTATTTTCAGGTATGGTTTCATTTATTTACAGAGTTACTGTTTACCTCTTGGAGTTGGACTTTTGATCTTGAAAATGCGGATACAATCTTCTTCCAAAGTTACGTATCAAGATAGGAAGAAATGAGCTACATTGACAGATCTGGATATACAAACTCTTAATGCTGAGAAGTGTAGGATATGGAATACAGTGCTGTTTTCTTAATGTAGAATAACTGCATGTGATATCATTAAACGGATTCTGGTATTTAGTTGTTGGAGATCTTGCTGTGCATGTTGATCAGTCTGGTTTTGACCTTCTGGTAGAGATGTCTGTTTCTGACATAGGATTTCAACATTAAAAACTATCAGTCATATCTATTTAAAAAAAAAAGTCGGGGGGGGGGGAAGGAATAATGAACACGGCAAGGCATAAGGGTGCTGTTTTTCTGAGCACATTTCATGCAGACCGCATGGTTTCTTATTTCTTGTCTCTTTTTTTGGTTTGTTTCCCCACACACACCCCCAAGCAGAGACTTTAGAGCTATGCCAAATTCTGAGTCTGTTCTGTGCAAGAGAACGTCAGGGTAGTGTCTCAACTTGTCTGTCTGTGATACAGGACTCTGATAGGAAGGCAAGCGTTATTAAAGCTTTCCTAATGTTTTTAAGTCATAAATGGCTGTCTAGGAGATAGCTCTGTTTTTGTAGTCTGTACAATGTTAAAGTCTGATGAATCAAGATTGCAGAAGAGGTGATTCTTTAAGATTCTGATGCTTAAACAACTGAACCAAATTTTCATTGATAAAACTGTTGTAACCATGAGGAAGGAAGAGAAAGTGAGAATTTCTCAAGAGATCAGAAATGTATGGTGGTTGTGTGTTTCAGCTGGAGAGTACAGATAAGTAAGCAAAATTGGTATAAAGACAAATTAAGAGGCAATCAAGTATTGTTCTCTGTGCTGCAGAGAAATTTAGCAATCTATACTGTTAAATTTCCACAAATTCATTATTAGGGTAAGGTCAAACTTAAGCAGAGTTACCTGTTCATTTAAAACTAGTGTCTGTTTTCATGATCCAAAAGGCACTGACTGGATATATGCAATATAATTGAATTTATGAGAATCATAGCAATAATGGACTATGGGGTTTTGAGGAGCACTTTTCTTAGGAGCTGTTGAGACTGGAGGTCTCAATACTTAATGTCACTTTCATCACAGAAACCTACTGGTGCCAGTTGCAAATTAGGTAGAGAACAAAGGTGTGGTACTTTGGCCTTTCCAGTTGAATGATGCTTCTTGTGTGTGTGCCTGGCAATTAAGGAGTTTTGTCCAGCTGCAAGGTGGTAGCACCACTGTTTAGCTACAAGTATTTTATGCAAAGTAAGATGGCAGATTAAACAAGATAATGCTAATAGAAAAGATAATTTGCCCTAATACGTAATGCATTTAAAAGGCAAAACACTGGGGCAAAGCAAATTCATTCTCCTGCAAAACAGCAAGGAATACGTTTTGTGAAACAGATGATGCTCTTCTCCTTGTACCCACACTAGATTAGCACTCAGCATACTGAGTTAGTTCATCGTTCTGGTCCTCGCTGTGTTCATGCCTTTGTATTATTTTGGCAGCTCAATATTGTATTGAATTTCTTGAAACAAAAGTCCATAATGGAAATACTGCAGAAGCTCACTCTTCTACTCTGCAGGGTGGGTATGGTTAGGTGTCAGTGATTAATGTATTGTATCATGTGAAAGAACTGTAGAGACTTCTTGTCATGTTAATTTAGTAACTTTGTCTTTGAACTTCTGTCCTTAAAACATGACCATAGTGTTGCATAAACAAACTTTCCTGGGTTTTTTGTATTATTTTTCTTCTAATGCTTAGAAGAATTACTAAATGTGTGTAAGCATATACATTTCTTAAAGCACAAACTGACAATTGATTGGTGTTCATACAGGAAAATATGATCTATCAAATGAGTAAATATTTCATTATTTAATGATTATGAAATCATTAATTTAAAAAATATTTAGCAATTATCCAGTCTGAATTACTACATTACAGTTTAAAGATTAAGAAACATGATAGTAAGTGTGTAACTACCAAAAAAAGATATAGAGGAGAATACATTGCTTGAGTGTGTGATTTTTTTTTTTTTTGTTGTTGTTGTTGTTTTGCAGGTTTTGTTAGCTAGCTTTAACATGAATCATAGGCTTGGATTAATGAGCTATTTTTCATTTCAACTGCCCTATCAAACACCTACTCATTAGTCAGCAGCTGAAAGTGTTAGAAGAATGCTCTACATCTGTCACTGGCAGCATTCCTACCAAACTTGTTTCTACTGAAGCTGGATAGAATCCATAAAATAGGATTCAAAATGTAGTATTGTCTTTTTTTCTAGATTCTAACCTGTCTCTGAATTCAGAGTTTAGATCTCTCTTGAAACGTCTTTTATTATGCCCTTATTTACAAAAAGAACATTTTGTTCCATTGCACAGGTCTTCATTATAATCAGACCCAGACATTTTTGCTGCTACACTGAACTTTTCCCTTCGTAAGACCTCTACTGATCAAACATTGAATGCCTATTATTTATACATGTACATATAAGTCAGTGTCTTGCTGGATAACTAGCATGCTTCAAGGTTTCACTCAAACATAATGTTTTTAAGCTTTGTTTATTGAAAATGGCACTGTGTGATCTACCTAATAAGGCTGCAGAAAGGAGTGAGTTTGTTGGCCTCTGTGTTAGTTTTATACTGCACTTGATTAAATAGTGTGCCAATACCGAAATGAGGTTCTGCAGTCTGGCCTGGGAAATAAGTTTTTTGTACTAGATGCAGTTCTTAAAATATATGGCTTTCTGAACAACAGACATCTACTGATTTCCCTCCCCATCCCCCACTTACAAAACCTTTTGGGTGTACAATATGGTGAGGAAAATTGGCACTGTTGTCTGTGTGCTACAGTGACCATGCCAAATATTAGGAAATCCAGATACAGACTGTGGTGGGTTGAACTTTGGCTGGATGTCAGGTACCCCCCCAGTGCTCTCATCCATGCTTCCCTCAGCAGAACAGTGAGGGAGAAAGTTACAATGAAACAAACCCCACTTGTGGGTCGAGATAAAGGTAGTTTGATAAAGCAATATCAAAGGTTGCATGCATGGAAGCAATGGAAAACAAAGATGTTATTCTCTACTTCCTGTTAGCAGGCCAGTTCCTGGGAGCAGGGCTTCAGTATGTGTAGCGGTTGCTGGAATACACAACCTCATAATACTACAAATGTCCCTGCCCCCTTCCTCCCCCTTTCTCTTGCTTTTATAGCTTAGCAGATGTCATATGCTATGGAATATCCCTTTGGTCACTTAAGGTCAGCTGTCCAGGCTATGTCACCATGAAGGGGTTTTGTTTTGGGCAGGACCAGGACAGTTAGAGATCCTCTGGTATTAACTAGCCAAGTTGGCTTCTGCTAAATTTACTATCCCAGTGCTTCCATGCCCCATTTGCCTAACGCTCTCAACATAGTCTTTAACAGTTGTTACACCTCTCAATCTTTCCAGGGGGTTGTGGGTGATGGGAATGTGATACATTCATTCAATGCCATGTTTCCTTGCTGAGGAGTTATAAGATTATTTCTGATGAGTCCCATTGTCCGATTCAATTTGATCTGGGGTACCATGTTGCCACAAAATTTGTCTTTCAAGGCTTAAGATGTGTTCAGGCAGTGGCGTGGCTTACAGGGTATGTTTGTAGCCACCCAATAGCTGCTTCCACCATGGGAGTATATAGCACTTGCCTTGGCGTGTTCGTGGCAGTGGTCCAATATAGTCAATTTGCCAGGCCTCACCGTATCAAAAAACCAGCCACCGCCCTCTGTTCCAGGGAGATTCCACTTGTGTGGCTGGCTTGATTGCAGCACATTTCACATTCATGAGTGACCCGTGTGATGGTGTTCATGGTCAGGTCCACCCTTTGATCATGAACACATCTGTATGTAGCATCTCTCCCTAGAAGTCCCAAGTTTTGTGGGCCTGTCAAGCTACAAATAGCTGTTTGTTTTAATGTTCTTCAGTGGCACGCTTTGGGCATATGAGCATTACATGAATATCTTTAGAGCCGCGTCTTTTACCTGGGCAGGGATTTCTTGCCACAGTGCATCAGCCCAGATGGGTTTACCCCTGCACTGCCAGTTGGTGGTCTGCCATTATTGTAGCCATCCTCATAGGGCATTAACCAGGGGTCAGTACAGAGATGGAGTACTAGCCACCTTTTCTCATCCAGCAATCTTTGGCCTAGTTGGATGGCTTCCACTTCTGCAAACTGACTGACTCCTCTTCCTTCAAGTGGCTCAGGACTTGTCATGTGGGACTGTACAGAGCACCCTTTCCACTTCCAATGGTTTCCTACCCCATGACAGGATCCTCAGTAACAAACGTATAATGCCTTTCATTGTCTGATAACTCATTATATGGTGGTGCCTCTTGGGCTTCAGCCACCCCTCAAGGCAATGCTCCAAAATCTCTGCTTTCTGACAGTCCATGATCTCTTCCAAGATTCCGGGCAGCTGGATTTCCCCAGTCAAGCTTGTTGAATGATAATGCCACCCACTTACTCCATGTAACGCTGGTTGCGTGCTGTGTAGAGGGGATGTTTCCTTTGAACATCCAGTGCAACACAGGCAATCGTGTGCCAAAAGGAGCTGTGCTTCTGTACAACAAATTCTGAAGTGGCTCCAACCCCCTTCATATGCCTGCTAGTATCTCTTTTTTTCTGGTTGGGTGTAGTGGGCTTCTGATCCTCAGTACCCCCAGCTCCAACCCCTAACTGTCAACCTCAGGTTTCTCCTGATGTTTTCTGCCAGAGGCTCCAGGTAAGACCATGCTCCCCCAGATGCAGTGTAGAGTACATTTTGCACAGCTGTCCTGTCACCTGGGAGGTGATTTCAGTCTCTACATCTGGCGAGAGTGTTCGTTACTGCCTTGTGTCTCTACAGCCACTATGTGACAGCCTTCTTGGGTGACCCTTCTTTAACAGCTGTCTTCCCTCTCAGTTCTCCTAAGTGGGGCTTCCAGCTTAAAGGTGGGTCACATCCCATTTCCTCATGTCCTCGCCCTGGACATGCAGGAGAACTGGAGTGCACCCACCACAGCATGTGCTGGGGCTGCCTTTCCCTCTGGGCCAGGAGAGGACTGATTTCTTGGAGTGTCCCTTGACAGCCAAGGTGCTGACAGTAGGGATGAGGAAGTACAGAGATTTTCTTCAGCAGTTTGGAGCCAAGAGACACTTTCTCCACAGTGGTTTATCTGTATTCGGGCAATACATCACTGCCAAGCTGTTAGAATATGGTATGGGACACTTTGAATCACCGTCCTCCCACATGGCTCTTGCATGCAGAACATCTCTGGATCTTTGGAGAGTGTCTTGTCCACTGTTTCTTTTTCATACTGGGGCACTACTGTAGTTGTTGTCTGTGTCCCTATCTCAGCCACGGTGTCCTCCGATGCAGTTTGGGTCCCTGCTGAGGCTGAGAGTTCTGCAGTACTGAGGATGCAGGGCTTCAGTATGGTAGCCGTTGCTCCGGAAAACAAACGTCATAAATAACAAATGCCCGCTCTTCTCTCCTCCTCTCTCTTAGCTTTTTATAGTGAGCACATGTCATATGGTGTGGAACATCCCTTGGGCGACTGTGGGGTCGGCTGTGTGACTATGTCCCCTCCCAAGATCTGGCCCACCCCCACCAGCCTACCGGTGAGGGGGGAATGTTGGATGAGACAGCCTTGGTGCTGTGTGAGCACTGCTCAGGCAGTAGCCAGAACACTGGTGTGTTGTCACCACCTTTTCTAGCTACCAAGCACAGCACTAGCAGGGTTGCTATGGGGCTCTGCCAGACCCAATACAGAGACCATTCCGTCACAGGCAGGTATTTGCAATTCTACATTAATCATTTTTTCCTGTACTGAAAGGGGAGTAAAAGTTATCAATTTCTCAGCTTGGACGTAGAAGCTATCCTTTTGCCATGCTTCAGTCATAGGAATTCTTTAAGGAAGCCAACTGATAGTCCATACCAGTTTCATTCATCCAGGTGAGGATTTTTTTTTCTCACTGTGTATTTTTTTTGATAGCTAGATGTTAACATAGTGCTTATTGCCTCTGTGTCCTTGAATTTTCTCTTGGCTGTCCTTGAAATGAGTTGGAACTTTGTAGGAGAAGTCCAGTATCCTTCCTGTTGCTGTGATTTCTCCTCCAAATGTGTAGCATCCAGTGTCTTTTCTCCCCTCAAAACAAAGTACTGTCTTTGAGTAACTCGTGTTCAGGGTTGTGAAGAGACCCTTGTTTTCTGTAGCCTGGACATTGTTTATTGAGAATGGTGCTTTGGACTATAATTGGAGGTGCAAAATTGCATTGGTCCTAGCAGTAAAAGCAAATAGTGTTTTATTCCTGTACCTTTTTTGGGCAGCTGTCTGGTAAACCAGATAATAGACTCAGCATAGCTCAAACTCATCCTTTTCCCTTCCTATTTTAACTCCGCTCAGTTTCCTAATCTGGTTCAACCGTGCAGCTGCACAAGCCCTCATACAGCGATTTCAGATGGTTGCACCTCAGAGAGGTTGAGAGGTGTGCCTCAGAAGAGGTGGGATTGCAGCAGTAGCTCATACAGACTTAGCTTACCTTAGGCTGCTGTGGAACACAATAAGTTAACAGAAAACCAGTCTGACAGTAAAGTAAGTGGCTTTCTGTTGGATTACTGAACTAAACCAACTGAGCTGTGGGTCTGATGACCACTGAAGCAGATGAGAGCAAAATAAAGTAGGAGGGGACTGTAGGAAGGGAACTGAAGCAGCCTGTAACTAGGCTGGTTTAGGTTGCTGAGGGATAGCAACTTCAGCAGCTGTGGAATTATGCCTTTAGTTACCTTTAGAGTTGAGACTAAATAGCTCCTCCCGCAATCCAAAAATGAAAACTCCTCATAAAGTCTGAGAGGTAACTAACTTGATCCAAGGTGTCTTCATGGAAACAGAAGTTCATCCAGTTTTAATTACCATATGTTGTTGATTCTGTTGCTATCAGAATAGCAGCTACTTCAGAATGGAAATAAAGGCAGACTTTGGGCAGGGAAATTTGTTGTTGGGGTGCTGCAGTGTGTTGGTTGTTTTTTAAATGACAACCAAATGGATTGATGTTTTGAAAGACATACTACACAGCCTCCCAGTATAAAGAGAATTCACCAGCTATAGTGCTTGATCCTAAATGTAACACATTTCATTATATCCTAAGAACTTTATAGGATTTTCCTTCATTCCCATCATCAGGAAGTTAGAAATTATTACCAGTGTTCATCAGGAAACCTGTAATAGCTACAGCTTTGCTATACTGTCAATACATTTTTTTCATTTATTTAATTCTAAAAAATGGGTAGCCAAAGTTAGTATGTTTTTTGATTCTCTTGCAACAGAAGCATCTTCATAAATTTGTTCAAGTAAAGTCTTCCTCCCCTCCTCCCATTGATATTCATTATCTCCGTTCCACTTGCACTAATATTCTTTCCTTCCCCATTAGTAAGTCAATTCCTAACTCAGTTTTCTTTGTGCTGCCCCCCTCCCCCCCAAGTTGCTCAAAATAATTCACTTTAAGTAAATATTTTCCTTTGGTGGCAAATCAAATATCTTAAGGCTAAAACAAAGGAAGGGTATACAAACCTCCTGATCAGAATGTATGTCTCAATCTGTATGACTGGCGAGAAGATACCAGATTTGATTAATGAGCTAAAGGTCTTACAAAGATTGATTTCTTCAGTTCCGCTAGTATCCTGTCAAAAGCACACCCAGAAATATACTGAATTAAACCACTTTCATGGTAGTTTACAAGTAGTGGCCTCGATCTAACAGTCCTCAAAGAGGAAGAAATGTGAACAGGGTAATGTCTCTCCTGCAAGAGAAAACTTACGTGAATGGTGACCTTAGTGTTCTGCCCATACTCCCGCTAGTGCTGCAAATAGCAGTTTACTCTCTTTAGGTAAACAGTGTAGGGGGGGGTTGACTCTTAAGCCATGCACCTAAATTTGCTAATGAACCTCCAGCTATTCAAGTCATGCCTATGTATAAATAGGAAATGGCACTGTAACTAAAGTGATGCTCCTTTTTTTTGTTCTGTTGTGTTCCAGTACAGTATTTAAGTTGTATGCCATTGGACCAGCAGTCTGCATAGCCATTTTAATCTTTCAGGGAGTTTCAAAGAGACAGCAGCAGTTGACCATAAAAGCAAAGGCACAAGGAGAGACAGAGCAGCTGCCTCTTAAAGATGTGGTTACCAAATAAACTACAATTTTAAACTAACTTGTGCCACTTCATACTGCAGCTTATAACTATAGAACAGCCTAATTGTAATTTAAATGGGGGAAAAGAAAACAGATTTTGCTTACAAAATCTGCATATGAAAATATTGCAAGAAAGTCTCAGTTCTTTAGTTTTCTCCTTAATTGATCAAGATATTGTAGAAAACTTTGAGGTCAGTTTTGGTTTTGTTTTTAATCCAGTTTTGTTAAAGGCATATCTCTATGCTAGCTTTTTGTTTTATAAGACCAAAACTCCATACTAACTTAAAGACTTTTTTTGGGAGTACACCTCTGTTTTTGCCTGGACTGGAAGAACAAATTTCTTTAACTTTTTTCCTAAGACTACAGAGGTTCAAAAAGGCATCAGAAGCTGATGTAATCCATTTTGATGTTCTCAAAAGCAGGATCCAGCTACATTTGTATCATTCATGATGTTTGGCCATTTTTTAAATTACTAGAAAGTCTGCAGTCTCCTACTTAGTTTCACTATGCTTATTGTGAGAGGATTTGATTGAGTATCTAACCTGATCTTCCTTGATGTAGGAGGAATTTCCTGGGCGTAGTGAATGTAGAAAAACTAATGCACTCCATCTCCATAATCATGCTTTAAAAGACTTGGTCAGTTTAGGCCTTTCTAGCAAAAAACCCAACAAAACCCACCCCAACCAAACCAACCAACCAAAGAAAAGCCACCAACAACCCACACCATACCAAACAGAGCAGCTGTATTTTTTAAACTAAGTAATGTTTTCTAGATTGGTCATCATTGCACTTTCTCGCCAGGTTTACATCCTTCTTCAACTGTGACATCCAGGAGGCACTACTTCAAGTTAGGCCTTGTGAATCAGTAAATCCAATTGATTTTATCATGTGCCTTACGGGTAATATTCTTCTTTTTTTATATTCCAGTTAGTCTTTTTCCTTCTTCCAATTCAGTAATATTTAGTACAGCTCTAACTCACTTTTGATAGTGTAGTATTTTATGTAGTGGCATATAATTTTTCCAACCAGGTATGCATATCCCCTGTAATTTTTGTTCCACGTTTTCATTGCCTTATGTAACTTACCTAATTGAAAAGTCTCTTCCTCTTTTTTTGATTTACTCCTCCTTTGGAAAGATCTAAGTTAAGATAGCATTGTAAAACAAGTAATTAAATATTTAAAGGTGACATACAAGTGCAAATAGCATTTGGGGAAAAGCACAGATTTGGAGATAGTGGAAATATAACGTTGCTTCTTAGAGCATCATTCCCGGAGTTGCAGTCCCTGGGAGACAAAACAGTCCTTCAAACAGCCTGTTGTAAAAATAGACACGCAGGTCTCAGGTGATGAGGAAGAGGTTGCTTGCAGTTTTGTTCCAAATACCTGAAGTAATTTAACTAAAAAGAGTATAGAAATTGTTGTAAATACCTTAAGTAATTTAACTAAAGTTTAGAAATGGTTGTACTCTGAATTTCTGGGGTTATGCAGCAAAAATTTTTTCAGATGCCTATATATTGGTTCTTAGTGCTGCAGTATCTTATCTTTTAATAATTAAAAACAAGTTATTTGTAATTACTAGAAATTTCTAGAAAGGAAACTCAGAGTTCTGCATTATCCAAGTTTTACAGCAATCAAGGTAAACTTGAGATAGGTATGTTTCTGGAATGAAAGAAATACTTGGATGAGCATGAAACATGAGGGTTTTCATCTCCTGAGTGTCCTATGTCTATATTTTTATTCATAATGTGTTAGCAACCAGTCATAAAACAGCTCATGGGAATGCTTATGAGGTTTTATGTTTATAAATCACTAAGAATAATAGTAATTAAAGGACCTGTACCTTACTATGAACTACCTTTCATTACAGCTCTTGAAAGCTGAAGTTGTGGCTGTTGCCCTCAGTGCTGTGGGGGCTAAGTCCCGGTGGGTATTCCTGGCAGCCTTAGGGAAGGAGGGAGTAAAGAGTGAGTAGTAAGTGCTGGAAGGAGGCAGGAGCAGAATGCGTGCGCTCCTGCGAGCAGGTGCGTACTGGATATTGGGGGGGGGCGATACTAGAGCAGCGGTGAGATCATCCTGGTTTGAAGCAAACAAACAGGCGCAACAGCCCAGTCACCTGCGGAGGCTGCGGCTGCTGCTCCCCCGCTGCGCCGGGCCGGGGGCGCGGGGGGGGGGGCGCGGGCGCGGTGACAGCCCCGCAGCAGCCCCCGCTCATTTGCGGCCTCCTCGGTGTCATTTGAAGTTGCTGCCGTTAGCCAATGGGGCGCCTCCCGCCCGCTGACATCACAGACCAGCCAGTTCCCTCCAGCTGCAGAGCGCTTCAGTTTCTGTCTTTTTTTAAACTAAAATGGAGGCCGGTCCCTTGCCTTAAGGCACACACCGCCGTGCCTGCCGGAGCCTAGATGTTGACATGTAACAGAGCCGGCAGCAGGATGGTGGTTGACGCAGCCAATTCCAACGGGCCGTTCCAGCCCGTGGCCCTTTTGCATATTAGAGGTGAGTTATTGTGCGTGCGGGAGCGCGGCGCGACCCTGCGACCCGCTCGGAAATGGCCATTGTGGGGCCGGGGCCGGGGCCGGTGGGGCCCGGCCGCGGCGGGGGGCAAACCCGCTCCTGTTCATTGCGTTCGGGGAAGGCTGAAGGATCCGTCGGGGCGTTTGCGTACACAGTTAAAAGCAGGTTTTGCTGCTTTCAGCCGTAACTCTCCCATCCCCCTTTCAAGCTGTGCTGATGTCAAAGGATGTGAAGTCACTACCCAGAAAGGTATTGAGTGGGGGGAGGGAAGAGCCAAGTTATCACTGTACAGTTTATATAGAATAAGGGCAAACGGTTGGTGCGCTTCAAAGCCTTTTTTGTGCGAATCGTTCAGATAGAGCTCCTTCCAAACCCGCTGCAGCGCGTAAAATAATTGCAAGTGTTGTTGGGGGAGGAAGGGGGGGGGAAAGAGACGTGACATTTATTGTGAAAATATCCTTTATGTATTCAGAAAGCATTTCCTAGCAGAGATGCGGTTCGGCTTTAACAAGCAAGCTCTTATGTGCCTGTCGCTTTGTGCAGTTCTGAATGTTAAATTTCTTCACAGAATGCATTCTTTCGGGTTGATAGAATTAGTGCATTGAAAATCCACGTTTTATATAATTCATTGGAAAAATACATGTTGGTATGACACGTTTGCATAATACTAAGCGTCTATCTCCTGTATTTTTGCAGTTTGTAAGATTTTGAATTGCTGTATGGGGGTTTTGTGTATATTTTTGGCTAGCTGTTAACCAACAAAAGCTTTTTCGAGGGTTTTTTTGCATCTATTTAAGGTGATTTTGGTTTAGAACTTCTTACAAGAGCAGAACATACATCAGATGGGATCAGCACACCTTGAACAATGGCATTTATATGCAAGAAACACAGCTGATACTGTTCTTAAGTACCTTTGCTTCTCAGTTTTCACTGGTATAGGCTACATGTTAGTAGTGAAAAGAGTATATTTTTTTATTAATATTCCATACACTGAAACAAATTTTGCTTTGGAAGTTAAAAAAAAAAAAACCCAACTGTTAAGAAGCTTGCTGCCTTAAGCAGTAGCACTGGTCTTCATCACGAAAGAAATCACGATTTCTCTTTACCTTTTAAAAGAGCCATATCCTTCTCTGTCTGAAGTGGGACTGGATGTATTCTAGAAGACTCTAATTTTGGTCTGGGGGGGGGGGGGAATGCAGTAACATTCCCTTGAGTTAGAATAAGGGACTGTGCTTGTTGTCAAGGGAATATAAATGCATCTGCCTGACCTGTAGACAGGCCTTTGCTTTTCACTCCAGAGAAATTACCTTAATTCTCTGATAGGTGCAGCCTTTTGGAAGGGGAGAAGCACCATCTTTTCAAGGTGCACATTAGGAAAACAAACCAAGGTTGGAATCAGAATGATGAAATGTTGTAATGATGAGCCTTAATAATCCTTTGTCTCAATACAATAAAAAGGTTTTTGTGAATTTATTATCCCTGTTGTTGCTCCAATCAAATACATAATTGTGGAAACAACAGATTTTAAGAAATTGTTCTGATACTGACTTTCCTTCAGTTTCCTTGAATTTGACTTGAATTCTTGGTGCACTGGATAGTACAGTAGAGGTTAAGGAGTTTTGTGGTTTGTTTTGGTTTGGGGGTTGGGAGTATTTTGTTTGTGTGGGTTTTTCTGGTTTGTTTGTGGTGGTGGTTTTTTTTAATGGATGATGGGGGTGGACTTTCTTGTAAGCAGTTAAGGAATAACTGGGGAGATTGCTTTGCATTTTTCAGGTGGTAGGAAGTAAGATATGACCCTGGTGTTGTAGCCCAAGGGAGTTTCTTGACACTGGGAGATGAAAGGCATCTCTTCTATACATACATACATACATACACACAGAAGTTGCATTGGTTTTTTTGTGTGTACCTTATCTCACTAGCTGCTCTGATGCTACCAGTGCTGATCCTCCTCTAAAATAAAGCCTGTCAGAACAATACATCCAAAATTAATAACAGTAAAAATTAACTGTTAACTTTGAAGCCTAATGACACATTTTTACTGTTTGTCTCAAAATCCATGCTGTTTTTACAGTTGTCCTTTTACATCATTTGTTGCAGTATAGGATTAACTTTATAGAAGTACGCCTCTTTGCAGCTGTAAGAGCTAAAACTTCAATGTCAATGTCAAAAGCAGGGGGGTGGGGGCACAAGCCCCTCAGTTGTTTCTGGTAGATCTAGTTTGTTGTAATAAAGAAGATACTGCTTTATCACCAATTTCATATAATCTTTAATGTAAAATTTTGAGATGGTGTATTGTATTTTATTTTACCCTTATATTGTAGCTACCATATTTTACCTTAATCTTATTTTTAAAAAATATCTGTGAAGCCTTGTGGACTGCACTATCAGGATTGTGAAAATAAAAATTACAGTCTTCCTTTTAAAGTTCATTCTAAAGCACTTTCTGTACCTAGATCATATGGAGCATGTAATATTTGCAGAATAAAAAAGAGAACTTCTGATCTGGCATGGGACGGGAGCTTGCTCCCCTTCCTTTTGCCCCTCCGAGAACTGCAGACAGCTTTATTGTCTGGGCTACTTGCAGCTTTGCCAAAACAACATAGTTAGAAAAATAGATGCAGATGGTTTTTAAAAATGATGTTATGAGTCTTATGAATAGGAGATTAGGGTGTCAGAATTTTATTGACTGCTGTTGCTGACGCTGGTATCTGCACCATCACCTATAAGGAGGAGCAGTATTTATCAGTAGGATAAGGTGGTGTCAGGGCCACAAATACCCTGTTCTCCAGCAGTTCATTTGGCTGACAGTACTCAAGGTCATCATGGATATGGTCCACCCATGTAATCTTGAGTCAGACTGCTGTGGAAACAGCTGTGAGAAGTCTTATCAGGGTTTCCCTTTTGCTCAGGAGTTGTCTTTAAGCTCAGGCTCTAGCTTGGCCTTGACCATTGCCTCAGCTGGGTTGCAACTATGTGGTTGTGCAGCCGCGTATCTCGCTGATGTGGATCCTGATGTTTTGACTACCTGGCTTGGTGTGCCTCTTCACTGTAGAATTGTTCAGCAGCCACTGGACTGTTGACTGACCCTGATCACAGAGAGTACACCTGTTCTCCGTTCATTTGTTCAGGTACTGTGAGACTATGCCCTTTGTCACAACTGCTGGCAGTTGTTCAAGACCAATGTGTAGAAATCAGGTCTGCAGAAGATGACTTTGGACCCGTTGCTGGAAAATACCAAGCACCAAAAGATCATAATCCGCACTGAATGCAAGTGGCATGGAGCCATTGCTCTATGTTATTTGCTTATGCTGAAAGCACTGCCTCAGTCAGAGTGTTTGGCCTGCTGGGGTGATGAGCCCTTGGTCATTCCACCTGCAACAGGCTTTCCAGGCGATCTGAGTTATGCTGCCGCTGCATTTGACCTTTTTCTAGAATACGAAGATGGTACATAATGGTCAGTTGAACTGCTTGTCACTGGTTATGGTGAACTGAAAACTTACCTTGTATTGGAATGATCCAAAGCTTCCAAGAAAACTACAATTTCAGTTTGAGCAGCTGGTATGGTCATGGAGTAACTAATGTGGTTTATGATCCTTGATAGAGACTTGAGCTTGTAGCTGACTGTGGAATAAATGACGTGGCCAAAGCGACTGGTCGTGGGATATCTGCATGGAGAGCTCCTTTTAGGATCTGCATGCATAGACAGGTCACTAACTGTGAAGATGACATTAGGACAGCACAGACAAGAGGATTATTAGTTATTAAGAATTTAACATTTTTATAAAAAGGAGGAAGCAGAGCTGGATGGTGTTTTCAAGATACATCTTTCTCCTTATGGAGTCCTTCTGGCAGCAAACCCCCTAGGGTGATGGAAGTGCACTCAAGTCCCTGACAGGAGGATCCATGTAGATGAGGCCTGGGGGAAAGCACTGGGATCTTTTGATTTCGATCTCAGCACTTCAAGCAAAGAAAGCAGCTGTAAGAGCACCCTGGATTAGGACAAATAGTAAACATCGGTCACTAGACTTGGGTTACCAGTTCATATTTACTGTTTTGAGTTGTCTTGTTGAAAACTGTAGTACAGAGAGCCATTAGCGGCAGAAAATCAATGTAATTAACTCCGTAGGCAGATTATAAATGTTTATTCGGGGGGGGGGGGGGGGCGGGGCGGGGAACGGGACAGGCAGACGTTTTTCATCAGGAATACAGTTCAATGCTATAAGAAATATCTCTTAATGCTGTCTTACCAGTACATACCAGTAGTCCAAATACTAGTGTTTTTATGAACTCAAGGCGCAGATATTTGAAAAAAATATAGGTAAAACTTTGCTCTGATCTACTGATGCAGAATTAGCAGAATATAGAAGTTACTTTATTGCTGACTGGCTGGGACTGGTAATGCCTGTTCATGCTTTTCAAAAATTATTTTCAAGATGTTTTGCAAGACATACTGAAAGTTGTGTGGGAAGGAGGGTGAGAACACCCTGATACTGCATTAACTCAAACTGATGCTTCCTGTGGGCCATAACCTCTTTGAAATGCCTCATTGTCCACCCTCCTCCTCTGCCTTCCAGAGCAGCAATTTTTTTTTGACAGATTGGACTTTGTCATTATTTAAGTTCCTTTATGTGAAATATGCTTTGACTTTTTTCAAAGATGCGAGTGATGTTAGCTTTGTCCATTCTTTCTATGTGTTCCTCGTATGTATTAATCTTAAGTGAGGGATTGTGGAAGGTAGTTCATATTCAGTCTTCACATAGGCCTTTTTCTACGGGGCTAAAAATACCACTGGTCATGTTTTTGTGATGTAATATCTGACAATAGATAGAAATTTGCATACTTGTTGAAGCATGCTGAAAGATCATTGTTCTGTTGGGTTGGGTACTAACGCAGCATCAAGCACCTGTCTGTGGTGTTTCCCCTGAGCTCAGGCCACGTTTGATCTGGAGCAGAAAGGTTGCCTGATCACCGTTGTACTGGGTCTGGCAGAGCCCCATAGCAACCCTGCTAGTGCTGTGCTTGGTAGCTAGAAAGGTGGTGACAACACACCAGTGTTCTGGCTACTGCTGAGCAGTGCTCACACAGCACCAAGGCTGTCTCTCCAACATTCCACCCCCACCGGTAGGCTGGGTGGGGGTGGGCCAGATCTTGGGAGGGGACATAGTCACGACAGCCGACCCACAGTCGCCCAAGGGATGTTCCACACCATATGACATGTGCTCAGCTATAAAAGCTAAGAGAGAGGAGGAGGAAGAGCGGGCATTTGTTATTTATGACGTTTGTTTTCCGGAGCAACTGCTACCATACTGAAGCCCTGCGTCCCAGGAAGTGGCCAAACATTGCATGCTGCTGGGAAGAGGAGAAAAACATCTTTTGATTTCCATTGCTTCCATGCACACGACTTTTGTTATTACTTTATTAAACTGCCTTTATCTTGACCCACAAGTGGGGTTTTTTTCATCGTATTTTCTTCCCTTCCTGTTCTGCCGAGGCAGGGAGTGATAATAGAGCAGCTTGGTGGGTACCTGGTATCTAGCCAAGGTCAATCCACCACAACCATGAACTACTGTCAGGCTCTTAAAGCAGCCAAGTGATATCTAGCTATTGCAAGATGCTTTTCCACTTACTTTTATATTTTCATACTTTACTATGAAAGGTCAAGGCCCTTTTGACAATGTGTAAACATAAGAAACAACTTTTAAGTGAGCTGCATATTGTGTTTAAATCTGAAGTACGCAATTTATTTCTTAAAGGAGAAAAGTTCTTTTTTGTTTTAGAAAGAACCCAGCATGTGTTTCTTTTTTCTTGAAGCATAGTTGACCTGAAGATACTTTTGTCTAACCATACTTAAAATCAAGAAGGCTGTTGCTTTGGAGGAATTGTTTCGAAGCTACAATAAAAAACACCAACAAAATTATCCATTTTGTAATTAAATGGGAAGCAGAGGCCAAACCCTCACGCTTCAGAAGGAAGCAGAACAGTAGCCATTAATCTCATGATGTAGAAAAGGAGGCTGAAAGAGCTGAGTTTGTTTGGCCTGAGGAGGAGAAGGCTAAGGGGATAGCTTGTCCTCAACTAGTTGGTGGGAGGATATAGAGAACAGGCTTCTCAGAGGTCCACAGTGATTGTGTGAGAAAAAAACAATACAAGTTACAATACAGTAGATTGCAACTGTATACAAGGAGGAGAACATTTCACTATAGGAGTGGTTAAACACTGAACAAGATTCCAAAAGGGCCTGTGAAATCTCTGTGCTTGGAGAAACTTTAAGCTTGACTGGACAATGCCATGAGCAGCTGGGTTTGTTTAGCTCACCCTGCATTGAGTGGGGGGTTAGACTAGCAGAAATGGTCTCTTGTTGGTGAAATAGGAAAAAAAATAGTTTTCTGTGGTTCTGTAATTTTGTTGCATGTTGGACCAAAAAGTGACTGGCTTTACCGTCACTTAAAATATTACAATATCGATGTTAACATAGCCTTTTAAATTCAAACAGCAATACTCTTATTGTAAACTATCCCACCACTACCCCCCCCCCCCCCCCTTTTTTTTTTTTCCTGCTTTGGTCATTAAGGCAGACTTCTTAATACATTTGGTGCTAGCATGCCTATTAGGAGTTACTTACTTGAGTTAACTCTCAGTTTATGGTGGTATGGTGTTTTAAATGATTTTTATGTGGTTTTGCGAACAGTTAAAGATGAACAACTGGAACTGCATGCAGGATTAAAAAACCGGCACACTAAAAGGGTGTTTCGTTCATTTCTTAATAATCTGTTAGGAGTCAGCAGTAGTATGAAAAGATTGTGGCATGTTTTTTTATAGAACATCTGCAACTCTAGAATAAGCTAGAACTTATGAATGTACAGTCAGGTATTTCACCCACATTTCTTGACGTTTACGAGCTTTTGTAAAAAATCTAATATGTTGAATTTATTTGCTCAGTATCATATTTTAACAAGCTTTAAACAGACAATGAATACAGCATTAACAAACCTTACTGTTCCTTTTCTGTGGTGTTTATAACATAAATTGTTCAATGGTATAATTTCTACCACAGACCCTTACAACATGTTTCTGGTAATCTTCCTGCATTATAAAGACATAATGTTAAAAGTCAAGAATCCAGAGGTAATTGCCGTTTTTCAACTTTCTAATACTTTCCAAGAACCTGATAAATATAAAGCATAATATCCCTTACACGTGCTCAGTTTGCCTTTTTGGGGGTATTAATGTTTTTTGTCGTCTGAAGCTGGCCTATACTGATTATGAAAGCATACTTAAAAATCTCAGAAAGTCACCTTTCATGTTACTGTGTTTTTGCTGTCAGTGTGTACTGCAGTAGGAAATTAGTCATCCTTCTGTTTTCTGTGTAATGATAATTTTCACCTTCACACACCTCTTGCATTTTACACGTAAGTGGGTATTTTGAAGGATTATGACCTTAACTGGTCTGAGCATGTATGTTTATTTAAATATTAATTTCCTTTAATATATTTACATTCAGTAAACATTTAAGGTATAGAGACTCTGTTGTGAGAAGTGAGTAAAATCTTCCTAGGAAGAAAGTTACATGGAATACACCTCTTAATCATTTTCTTCAGAGGTGCTTCCATGACAGAGATAAATTGTGCTAGTTCTTTTTCAGTGAATTTAAATTAAAAAAATTACAGTAACTTGTAAAATTACATGTTTGTTTTTACTTTTGTGGAAATATTCCAGTGCAAAAGACCTTCCAACGTTTTTTTTACCCCTGCTAATCCAATAAATGGGATTTCCCATGGCCAGCACATATCATCTGTCCTGCTTGTGGGTCGTAGTTGTTGTTGGCTTTGGATCAAATGGATAAACCTCAGCTAGAGATTTAAAGGAGATAAAAATGCTTGTTCTTCCCTTTTCTCCCATATGAGCCAATTATAATTTGATAATCTGAAGAGGTGAGAACCCGCTGCATGTTTGGGCTGATACCTGTGCCTTCCTACGAAGCTACTCAGACACTGTTGGTACTCAACCTGACTCCTGGAGCTCATAGATATCAATCTTGCCAAAAGTTTCCTGTATCCTCATAGCAAGTTCTCGGTCACTGATGCTCATGAATATCACTTAACCAGTTGTACACCGGATCATTAGCTTTGAAAATCACCCACTGTTCCTCCCAAGTATTGCCTCAAAAAGGAGAAACAGGACCATCTTCCTCAAGAACAAGTAGCAGTTCTATTCTTAATGAACCTAGGCCCCTCATATCTATAGGATTATGAAGTCTTTACTGAAGAGTTTCATCAATTAGTATTAGATAGTCCTCTGACAATTCAGATGATTGATACTGGTACAGGTGTGTTATTGTATTGGCTGTTGTATAGTTTTGCTAGATTTTTTGGAAGGGCATCCAGGCATAGCCACAGTACATAGCTACACACACAGACTGATGGTTTTTTACTGGTATATACTGAAGCAACTCAAGGGGAGTGTGTTCTAATACTTAGAGCAGATTTGAAGTAGGTTGCTTAGTTATCGCTCCTGCTGCGTTTAACATGGTAACACGTTCATTAACTCTTCACTTACTGTGCATCACTTTATGTTGGAGGATGTACTTTACCTTGTTGCTGCTTTTACTCTGTTCTGTCATTCCTCTTACTTCATTTTATTGAGTTGTTTTTACTTTTGTATAGATCCTTTGCCCATGTGAAAAGTGTATGTATAACTTCTGCTGGAAACAATTAGGGTGTTAAGTGTTCACACTGCACTTGAAATCTCTCAAGGGTATGACTGTAAAAATATCTCCGGAGGGGACTTTCTATTGAGCTGAAAATTCCATGAAATTATAGGAAGGTAGTCAGCTGGAATTTTTAAGTTACATTTACTGACTTTATGGTGTAATTTGCATGCTCTTTCAAGGAAGCAAAATTATATCGGTGTAAATCATCTGGTTTGTGATTAATCTCAAAATATTTTTTAGCAACAAAATTCAGCATATCTGTTTTGGAGGAAAAATTCTATTTCTTTTCAAAGCTTTTAATAATTAACTGAAACTTCTGTAGAGTCAGCTAATTCTCTCCATATGCTGTCAAATACTGTTAGCTACTGAAACTGCATTGTAAACCACACAGATCAAGTGAGCACCAGCAATATTTAATAGATACGGGAATATTTGCATCACATACAGAGATGTTCCTCTGATGGAGGTGGTTTTATGTTCTAATCTTTTTGCCGGAGGTGAACACCCTATACCAGTGAAAGTACAGTCTTGTCAGCGTAGCAGAGCTGGTGCTTGGCTTCTGCCCGAATTCTTGTCTCTCATGACTAAAGTGAGTTAAATGATGCTCTGAGTGCATGATATTTTAAAGCCACATCCGCACCTCTTTTAACCAATTCCGCTTAATACACCTACAAATCATGCAGTACCATTTCTACTATAACTTGCCATGTAAGTTTTCTTTTTCAAAATGCAGTTAAAATTAGGGGTGGGTTCTGACTCTGGATTATTAGCCATCGTGGAAGTTTTATGTCAACTTCTATAATTGTTCTTACTACTGGTAATGATCTGTATTTTGTGAAGTAAATATTTTCTTGAAGTTACACAAAGAAAAAGTGATACATGAAATGTAAAGAAGTAAAAAATTATTCATTTGGGACTTTTCTAGTTGTAGCAGTCTACTAATTTGAAAACACTTTTTGAGGAGTTTTATGGAAGGTTTCTAATTTGCATTTTTGGATCAAAGCTACCAGCTGTGTGACTTCACACAGCCTCTGGAACCAAATTCTCATATTGCTTTTGTATTCAAAGTGAAAGCATAATAATGTCAGTGATGTTTCAAAGGTGTCCTATGTTTACTCAAGCCATGTTGGAGAGGGAACTTGAACAAAATTGATCAAAGCCTGAAATCCCATTGTTTACAGAAAAAGTATATAGTCTGTTCTTTGGGTGTAGTAAATTTTCCTTCAAAAATATTTTCCAAACTATTTACTAGTCTTAACATTAGAATCTTTCTTCTTACCTATTCCCAGAATATTTTTATATCTTTTCTCATTACATCTAACCTTCTATATAAAGTATCTTAAAAGCCAAATATTTATGCACAGGGGTTTTTTGAGGACTGTTTGTTAAAGCTATATCCATGCTGTAAAAACTGTGTTGTTCTTGTCCCTGTAGGAAATTAAGATCTTACTGACCTTTGAATCAGAACAAACACATCCTCCATAAAGTGAAATTTTGAGCATGTACTTCACTGTAACTTTTCTCACTCCCTCTTACTTGGAAATCCAATATTCATTAATGTAGCTTAAGGGATAAAGAATAATAAAGCTTATTTTTAAATGGAGGAAATTAAAATAAATTGCTTTCATTACACCTCTTCTGTGTAAAAATAAAATTGTAAATAAAATAATATTTTGGGAAATATGCTGGCAGTGAGATGTCTAAACCTGTCCAGGGGTTCTGGACACATGAAGTAGTGGGTCAGTCTGGGATTCATAGCTAATAGTGCCAAGCAACTTGTTTGTGCCCTGTAAATTTACAGATTTGTTGGAAGTTCCAGTCTAATTCTACATAACTAAATTCTCCAGTCTTTCTGCAGTGTGAAAGGGCTGGAAATTTGGTGCAAATTCTCAGCAGAATGTCAGCTTTTCTGGCAGATAAGAAATAGGCTCTGTTAGACACCCTTGTTAATGGGTACAGTTCTTAATAGAATTCATTTGTGAGACTGAAGATTAGTTTGACCAGAGACTGAAGACATCTGTTTTGAGGAAATGTACATGTTTTCAGACAAATATGATATGAGGAAAACAATGTGGGATTGTACAGGAGTGATTTTTGAGTTAAATGGGAAGTGATTAAGCATTTCATTCCTGTTTTATCTTTGATCTTTGTGAAATATGATTATGTTGAAAGCACAGATTTTGGTACATTTTGAAACAGGCATAGTTGGCTTTCTAATATATTTGAGTCAAAGCTTTCCTTGCTGAAAGGTAATTTTTATTCCGTATCAGGGAATTGCTGTTCATTGCTGTTAGCATTTTAAGTAATTGTTGTCAGCATTTGACATGGCCAGCATTGGCTGCTAAGGGAAGTTACTGAGCTAGCTCTAAAATGTTTCTTCTTTCTGAAACATTGTTGCTGTTGTGCTTGACCATTTCTTTTATCTGTGTGTCATCACACCAGGCGTGTAAATTTCACAGGCATACAGGGGACTAGTTAAATACTGCTTATGCTAAAAAATGAGGATGACTATGCACTGCATTGGAAAGTAGGGTTTTTCAGGGAATACAAAAAATACTCCAACTCCAACCCCACCCCCAGAAAACAAGCAAGCAAAGAAAAAAACCCAAACCACAGGGGATGGGACTTACTGTCTGTTTAAAATTTATTAAGAAATTGGTCTCAAAAAAACACAAAAAAGTCATGTTGGTATTTGGTGATACTTTTGCATATCTTATAATGGAAGTTTTAATGCTGTGTGGGGATTTGGGATGACTTTAATTGTTGATCAGTTTTTCAGGACCTTAGTTTGCATCTCAGCTCAGTTAACCTATGCTGTTAAAGCTGTTCCTTTTGAACAGACTTTTCAGAAGACTTACCCTATTCCCCATCTTATTTCTAATTTTGAAGAGTGGAGAATATAGTAAGCTGATTCAGTGTTGTCACCAAGGAAAAGTTATGGAAGTTTTTGTTAATTTAAAAATACATGTTAGCTTCAGGCAAGCTGGAAAGTGCATGCAGTTGTGCTTCTTACTTAACCAGAGTTCTTGCATGAGGGCTGGGCTTTTGGTTTCGGTTGCATTAGGGTGTGAAATGTGTAAGTTTGACTGTAGAAAACCATGGGGGAGCTTTTCTTCATGCGTTCTAATCTATTGTGTCATCTCGTTCTAAGCCAACACGTGACCCCGCATTCTTCAATGAATTCTTGTGATATCTGTTAATAATTATACAAAATGTCATAATTAAATTCACCTATTCTGTCATTCAGAAGCATCCGCTAGAAAGCAAGCAGTAAGCCCCAGGGTTTAGCGTACGTACAGGGAGTGAGGAGATGAGGAAGCAGGCTGATACGCTCTGGGGAAGTAACCAAGTTATTCTGGCAGTTGATTGTTCCTTGAGTTATATTTATTGTAGGTGTGTGACAGGTAACATTGATTGGCAAATTACATAGATTCCTGAGCAGTGTCTGAGTCAAATTACAGGCTGGTGCGTGGAGTTTGGGTATATTTCAGGAAATGGCACTTCTGCTTACAGCAGATGGTTAGGCTGGGTTAGCTGATACTTCGACCAAGCGTCCAGAGTGGCAGTTTATTCAGTGGGCCATGAGTTTCATCAGTTTACTTAATAGAAATCTTCTGCATTACACCATGCACTTGAATTATGTTCTGTAATGTAACTGAAGTCTGGTCTTACCACAGTAGTGCTTAATTTTTTTAGAGGCTGTTATATATATTTAAAAACAATTTTAAAGTTTTCAAGTGCAATTGAAGATGTTGTATAATAAGTTTGGGGTTATGCCATGAGAATGGTTTCAAGTACACTATAACAGCTAGAAAACTGAGGATTTTTCTCATAGGTTTCTAGTAAGTGCTTCATGTTTTAAAATGAGTTTTTCTGTCATATTAACTGTTAGTATGCCAGAAAGCACTACTGAGAGTAGTTTGTTTGGTTTCTCTCTTCCCTTGTTAAGACAGTTTTTTCTTCCATTGTCTATTTGATTATCCTCCCTGTCATTTTTCTCCCTAATTTTCAGGTGGGATTTTTATTTCATTAGCTTAAGCCCATTTCAGCTTGTTTCACTTGTCATTTCCTGTATGAGCATTTCTGTTTTCCTCTTTATGGTACATTGCCTTTAAAGTATTTATACAGTTATCACTTACTCTTCACTTTCTATTTTTAAACATTTTAATATAGTCTAAACCCCCTTACTTAAATATTATTACAAATATGTTCTCAAGGTTTTTTAAAATTCCATATGGCTTCTAAGAAAATAGTTGACTTCTAGTAAAACTCTTCATAAAGCAGGAGCTTAGGTGCCAGTGTGGTGTCAGTCCACTTGTGAAAAATCATTAGATAATTAAATGCACAGATTTTTCACTGTTGATCTACTTTCACCATCATCAGATTTAAGATCTCTACCTGGAAAAGATATTATTGGAAGTAATTTTGGTGCTTCAGGTTGTTCGGTGTGTAAAAATTATGTCAAATAGTATAAAATGACGGTAGTCTTTTTTTCCTACTTCATTACCAGTCAGTCCTTAAAATCTCCCATCTTAAATCTTTGACAGTTTAATGTCATTACTTAGTTTCTCTATCCTCAAAACCACCGTGTAATCTCGTAGTTAGGAGATAGCTGCCACTGGCAATAGCCTTCAGCACTGGGTTCCCCAAGGACTGCAGCTTTCAGAGGGGATTAGTGTGGTGAAGCACCTGTTTTGACCTTCACTTCAGGGCTGACAAAACATGTGCTTCTCATTTTTCAGGCTCTCAAGCTGTGTTTTTGGGGGATGGTGTCTATTTTGCCCGCACCGCCCCCCCCCCCCCCCCCCCCCAGTTTAATTTGTCTGATAATGGCTTGTTTGATTCTAACAGCCCTTATTTTAACATTAAATGGAAGAATTACTGCTTTAAGTCTCATAATCCAATGAAAAGCTGCTCATATGAAAATTTAGGCAAGAGATTTCTTTATGTAGAAACTGAAAATGTTTAATATTGTGTACCTTTCTACTTAATTTCTACCTGCCTCTCCCCTCTCCCCCTTCTGTATCATGATTAAGATTGATTTCATATATAAGCTGTCATAAGTGAAATAACTTGTTTATCTTGTTTAGGGCTTTATCCAGACTGCAGATCAGCGTAGAAGCAATATCAGTGCTATTGCTTTATTGAAAATGCAAAGGTTGAATGTTCACTAGTAACCAGGGTTTGTTTGCTGGAAATAAGACTTCTTTAAATAAGACCACTGTAGTAATTGAATGTCTAAAAATTTGAACTACTTGAAAATGAAAAAAATACAGCTTGCTTTTGAATTTTAGGTAGAAAATGTGCCATGTGTGATTTTAGCATCGTTATTTTCTACCAATGTATGGGAAAGTAGTTCTCATATTTTGGGTGCCTGTTTTTTTAGGTGCATTACTGAATGTGAAACAGCAGGAGTTTGGAAAAGTGCAGTTTTCTCCAAATGCAGGGAAATGAAAAGCAGCTTTTATTTCCAATAACAACTTTGTTATCTGAAGAACAGCCAAAAGGTATTCCTGGCAGCAGCTCAGTTCCTTGAAAGCAGAGGAGTGGATATAGCCTGTAATGACAGCTGATTCTCATTTTCCCCTCTCCTGAATACCTGGACTGCTACTGAGCATCATGGTGCTGCACAAAGGCAGCTGATGCAGACAGGGTCACACTTTCATTCTGCTGTACAAGTACTGTTTGAGATGGGGAGCTTCCCCTACACGTACAGCCACCATGCTTAGCTCAGCTTCTCACTGGCCTTGAACAAGACAACTTGACTATGATAATAGCTGATAGGAATAGCGAGTGTGTTCTGAAGTTCAGAGGAGCTATAAAATATTTTTAACAAATCAAGAGTTGATTGGGAATAGTGAGCTTTGTTGTTGTAGCTCAGACTGAAAGTCTGTCTAATCATTACTGTCCTGTTTCTGACAGGACAGGAAATGTGTTAAGTATTTTTTTTTTAAAAAAAAAAAGGCTATTGAGAACTTCTCTGTAGGAGTGTTTACAGGTATAATACATGGTAATTAGAGAAGGATCTTATAACCTAGAGCTCATTCTTTTATTTTTATGTTGCTTACATGTGCATCCCTTTATCTTCAATAGTGAGATAAAGAGCAGAAGTTTGTTCTTGTTCTGTGCCACTTAAAATGTTTATATATCATGCTCTCTTGAGTCTAATACAAGCACTCTGTTTTTCCATGAGTGTTCCTGTGGCTTTGGTCGCTGTGGTCATTTTTCTTGTTTTAAGTGCTTCTGTTGGCAAAGAAATGCTTCTACAGGATAAATGATGTTCCAAATAAAACAATATAAACAGCAGCATGTTTTATGTACTTGCTAGTCCACGGTATGCATACAACAACATCATGCCTGCTTTGAGGTATCTGCAGCCAAACTCCCACTCCCAGGGTTTCTAGTTACAGTATAAAATATTGCATGTTGTATGTAGTTATAGTACTTCCTTCTATTCCTCAGGCTTATTTTTAACTGCTGCTAGAAATAATAGCTTTAATTAAACTTTTCCATGTGTGAATTGGAAGGTGGTTTTTTTCCCTGTGACACTGCCCTATTTCCAATATCATGTATTAGGATAGAATACTGTTAACTGGGGGAGTGGCATATCTAATGTTAATTATTATCATCATGATTTCAATAAAATCAGTGAAAATTCTGTTTCTCAAGTAATAGAAATGCAATAAAAATTAAGTTCTGTAACCCAGAAAAATATTCCTTGCTTTGGATTAGGATAGTAATGTAACAATTTCAAAATAAGGTAAATATTTTAAAGGGAATTTTATCAAATGCTAGATGGGATTTTGTAATATTCTTTCTAGTTTTCTGTGATTGTTTTATGTCCTCCTCTTTTTAGGGACTTGATCACTAGTTCTGGAAAAAGTGCTAATTCTGGTAAATGCATGTTTCAACAGATTATGTCCTTTTTCCCCATGCCTTGCAATCCCTCTACCTTCATGTCTGACAATTTCCATTTCTCTCACTCAAGATCTTGAACTCTGCTCATTCTTTGAAAAACTGCTGCCATGGTACTGTCACCTGAAATGTCTAAGAAAGCATTGCAAGATACTGAACTCCCATTGTTCAAGTACAAGTATATAGTGCAAATTACAAAGCTTCACTAAAGCTCTAATGCTGCTTGCTTCTCTGATGGACACCAAATTTGAAATACACCAATACTTGCTTTTGCCAGCAGCAGAATGGAATGTGTTAACAATATGCTTGATGGTATGTTCTGGGTAGCACCCTAGTTAACAGTTCAATGTTGGTTTTCCTTTCTATTTATCATTAAAAACCCTAGCTCTTCAGTAGGTCTGCAGACACATTTTATAAGCTGTATCATCTGCTTGCAAGCAGAAATTGCTGTACACGCTTGGACATCTGCTCTTACACCCGTGTCCTACAGAAGCAGTTACTTTTAGCACGTGGGTTTTAGTTAGTCTTTTTTTCTATGACATTTGTTTTGCACATGCTTTTCCTTTGTGGGGTGGTCTGTGTATTCTTTGACTTAAGCCTCCGTGTGTCTTTCTGTATGGAAAAATCTAGCTGCCCGTTTAAAAGGAGAGGAACTTTTTACTGAGGTGTGTGTACATAGTCTCATTGGTAGCTATGGGTATCTGGTAGTTTTAAAGAAAAAAGCTGTTTTTCTTGTGAAATGGGAAGCTATCAGGTGAGCAAAACTGGAACCCCTGAGCCTTTACATATGAGCAAGAAAGTGCTCACAGAACTGAGATGAATTTTATCTTCTGTATGTATTTTCTGCAAATTATCAACCATATTTCTTGTTTTCTGTTTTCAAAATGATGTGATGTAATGAGTTCTACTGACCACAAATCGCGTTTTGTGGTAGAAATTATATCAACTTCTTCCTGTCAGAACAGGACCTAAAAACTTTACACTTCAAGCTCTGTTTCAGTTCCAGTCTACTAGAAAACAGCTGTTTTGTGTGACATCTTTGGGTCACCTACTTACCCTGCCTTGCCTTTTGTCCTCCATTCAGCAACTATTGAATTACATTGTTGTCATAGAAAAATGAGCTTCTGTAGAAAAGATGGGGGATGGATCAATCATCAATGCCCAGTGGTGACCAATTACACTACAAAACTAAAAATCTAACTTTTAGATTTGAAGGAACATAAAAAATGTTATCTGGAGAACAGCAAGTTCTCTACAGTCCTACAAGGCAAAAATATACATGTATCATACCGTATTGAGTGTATGTTTAGGCACTTAAAAACTGAACTTCAGTGTTCTCTAGTTTATTTTTACTTTTTCTACTTCTCATCATCTTAAACCAGGCAAGATTTGTTTTAATATGAAGACGGGAAAAATCTTGATTTGTTAGAATATAGCTATGTTTTAATTCGTTAGCTATGCTGTACCTTAACAAAAATACGGTGGTTGCTCAGCATGCTGTAGTCTGTTTGTAGCTCCTGGGTGCAGAATGAAGCCACATCCTGGCTGAGAAGCAAGCAAGGATGGAGGGAGGGCAGTTGCCACTGCAGACTGTTCATTTGCAGTGAGTCATTTACCTTTAACTTGCAGTAAGAACAGCTGAGGACAAACCTGAAGCTTCCAAGGAGCTCGTTTTCATACAAAGTTGAAAAAACTTTAGCTTTTACAACTAACCATCTGTGTTCTGCTGAGGCAGCTGGTAGCTGAGTACCTGGTCTTTCCCCTGGTGTTTCAAACTGAGATATGGACTGAAAGTGCTGCCTTTGACAGTGTGAGATACTCATATAGTTAATTTAGGAGTAAAAGCACAGATGGTATAAATTATACAGTGGAAAGAAACATACCCCATACTCATCAGCAAGCTTATGTGGTAAGGCCACAGTCAAAGATGATGATGAAGATTTTAAAATTAATAGCTACTTCTGTATCGGTACTGTTAAAATAGAAGGGGTAAAGCTTGCATCTCTGTAGGCCGTTCACTTAAGTTGATCTAACAGTTATACTGGGATTGGAAGGAAAAAAACTGAACAAGACGAAAAGCTAATCCCTCAGGCCCAGAGGCTTACCTTGTTCTCATGGTACCTCATTTCTTTTGATACTTTTTCTAGTGTATTTTTCTATCTTACAAAAAGGACAGTAGGATAAATAATGCAGAATTAGGCATAAAACAATGTTTGTGTAAATCTGTGTCAGAAATAGCTGGACATTCAATCCAAATGTAAGACTGAAATTCTCTGTGATTCTGAAAAACTGCGCTCCTGTTCCAGTAGAAGACCAGAAATAGTACTCGTTTGAAGTATGGCTACTGGTAGGGATAAGTGTTTGGACTGAATAAAGAATCTTAAAAAGTAGCACTATTATAATCTTAGGAACAGATTCTGTGAAAATGATGTAAATAGTGGCTAGCAAATAGAGGTGTGTGGTGGGGTGGTGCATGGGTTTTGTGTTTTGATATGATCGGAGAGGTTGCTTGGTTTGGTTTAAAAAAAAATAAATAAATTGCTCGATGACAGCTCTGACTGTCAGTTTGTGAATAATTGTAAGGAGTAGCTTCTGAATAACCGTGGCCTTCCCATGGTCACTGGGGAATGGAGCACCAGAGCTGCTCAATGATGGAAACTTTTACCTAACGGCACTCTCTTCAGATATGCCAGTTAACTTCAGCAATTTGGAAGTAAGGGATTATCGCTTCATTGAAGCGGAAGGTGATGCAGTTGCCATGCAGTTAACTAAAAGAACGTAACCAGACGGTCCTTGGCATGTGGCTGAAGATCAGTGTGACTTCTTGGGGCATCTTGGAGTTACTCTGCAGGTGTGCATGTGTTCCCGGCACAAAAGTTACAGTCTACTCAAGTCAGCTTCTTAGCCACCTTCTATTTTCTGTCATACTGAAATCATCCTTTCAAACCTTAAAAGTAGGGATGATCTTGATTTGATGGCAAGTACTCCAGACAAGTATCACAAGAGGTACTTTTTTTTTTTGAGGTCCGAACACTTGAAAGCTGTTGATGAACACTCCTAAAGGGGAGAAAAAAGCCAAACAGAGAAAACACGAAGTTCCTTAGAAATAGTGAGGTTCTCAGTCTGTATAAAGAGCATCTCTGCTAGAATAACAAGGATGACTGAGGTACTTAAAATAGTTAAGCCACTTGAGAATAAATGGTGAGGGAGGTGGCTTGCCTTGTTGAGGGTGTTTCTTGACCCTCTTAGTTGTCAGTCTTTAACTTCCGAGATTAGTAGTGATTACAGGTTTAATGCTTCCTCTCCTTTCAGGTTAATGTACTGCAAATCGCTGTAATTGTTTGTCCATTACCTTTACGATTATAGTTTCTATTTAGGCTTTGGATTTTGTGGAGTATACCTTCATAGCACGGTATCCCTAAGTGAAATTGTGTTGTTACACTTGAGGTTGAACCACTTTTGTTTTTACAGTTAATTGGGAAAAGTTATCACTCCAACCACTACGTACATCTGAGACTTTTTACATTCAGGTGATAGATTTGGCTGGCTTTCAGTATACAAACTACTGGGTTAAATATTATTTTTCCGGAAGAAATTATTCATTGCTATAGTTTTTAATCCAAATAGACAAAAGTATGCAGTTCAGATAAAAAATCTGTGCAGCTTAAAGTACCTTCAATTTATTTACCACACTGAGCGAGTTATTTTGGTTTCTTTGCCAGAAGGTTGTTGCTCTGTTTAGGGACACATGTCTGAGCACCTTCTTTCTAGTTTTCAAAGTCTTCACTATCCTAGGTGTCTTGGTGACACTGAAGTCTGTAACTAGTTATGGTTTTTTTCATGTATGCTACATTGTTATTCTGTATGTTCTTCAGAGCTATTATTTTACAGGATTTTTTTCTGGGATTAACCTTTAAAGCAATTCAATGTACGTAACTTAAAACTGCTGCTATTTTCTTTATTTTTTAACCAAATATGTCCTCTAGGTTTATTATAACAAAAGTACTTTTGAAAACAACTTATCTTGGGGAGGGAGGAGCTACTGCAGCTTTTGTTATCTCAAGGAGAAGTTTGTCAAGCACTTAAAGGAGAAAAACTTACTGTATTTAACTAATCAACTGGATTGCAGATATTTGTTAGTGATTCAGTTTTGAGATTGTACATGCATATGTTAGGCTGTGTATGCTTGTATTCAGTAGTACCACCTGAAATACTTTGATGGTGGCACTTGCTGCTTGTGTTTAAGAAAATGTTAGCATTTTATGATACTCTGAGGAAAAAGAGAAGTCATCAACTGGAATAAGTGGGAGTAAACTGCGGAACTATTTACAAATGCAGTCTAGCCTTATTCTTTTTTAACATGCTATTAATATCCTAGCAGTTCATACCTATTGTAAAAAAAGTCATTATGCAGAAATATAAAATGTGTTATGGTGTTAATTAATGTAAATTAACATAGACTTTCTGTGGTGTGTCCACATTTCTTGTCTTAAGCTTAGTGCTGTAATCCATGGCTATTTTAATTGGATGCGCATTTTTGCTGCCAAAATATGGTACTGCTTTCTTTACCTCTGGGCAGTTACTTTCGTATTTCCTAAGTATAGAAAGTTAAAGTCCTGATCCTGCAAGTTCTTGCTGTGTTGTATAATAATCTGTAATTTCACATACATTAGTCATCTTAACTGCTCATGGGGTTACTAAAGCAAAAAACAAAGCACATGTGGAATTTTGTGACATTGACGCTAAAGCTTTGTAGAATTTAAAAGGTGTAACTGTTGAAATGTTAGCCATAGGAGGTATTTTAATTTGTCAACATATGACTGTTTATAAACAGCAGTCTAGTGTTAGTCTTTCTTAACTGTAATGTGAAGTTAAACTTCTGCCTCTATATTTGGACTTGGTGATTTAGGCTTACTTTAGTTTCAAATTATAATTGGGTTTATGTTGATGTGAGTATATTTATAATTTTTTGAAGGTTCATTATTTTGAAAAATACTGATGGCAAAAGTAATGCTGGCTTACTGATTCTGTGTATGAAGTTTCAACTGTGCAGTGTTAATTTTGCTTTACATAAAAGTGCTAAATAATTACAGAGGATCAGTAGGGAGGATTAAGGTGTAAAGCGCAGGAAAACTGGGAGGTAAAAACTTTTTTGTTTATAACCCTAGGTGTCCTTGTCAAACAATAAAAATACCACTGCACGGAGACCATGTGAGGCGAGGCAGCCTTTGTCTCAAAACGTTAAGTGCCTATATAACAATGATACAGGCCGTGAATTACAGAGTGTTACCGAAAGAGTACAAATATTATTCTCTCTCTCTCTCTCTCTCTCTCTCTTTTTCACAATTCTTAGTGAAGATGAGGGAGTCTGGTCTCAGGATATCTGAAGTCTGTGAAATATTTTTGGTAGATACCACTGAGGAGAGAAATCAAAATAGTTTCTTAACAGCTACATTTGAGTGATGATTAAACAATGAGTAAATATCAAACCAAGTATTTGCTTCATTTGTATTAATTTTTTTTTTCTTACCTATCTTGGTGAATAAGCATGATCTTTTCTAGAAGCCCAGTGCTGTTTAATTTTGAAGTGCTGGCCACAGCTAACCGAACAGGCTTCTGCAAGTGCTTAAATAAATTGATAATGCAAGTCTAATTCTTGTACGCATGAAACAAGCATTCAGAATAGTGTTACAAATTGACTAAATAGGTGAAGATATTAAGTGCATAGTCTTCAGTTTCTTTAAATATTTCTTGTGTCGATGAAGTCTGAAAAAAAATCTTGTGTACTTTTTCTGTGCCTAGATGTGCTTACTGCAACCTGTTGTGTTGTAGGAGGCGCTTGATATAAGAATGGGAGGACTTTGTGAGGTGGCAGCTCAAAGATTTAAAAAGTCACTGTGGCTTAAATCTAATACTGAAACTGAACATCCACCCATTTATCTCTAATATTAAAAACGGAGTATTTCTGCAAATGTGGTATAATATTATTTACATAAACTGAGCTGTTTGGGGAATTCCTTGAGACATTTTTTCAAGTATCTATTTCAGGCAACAGCAGGTATGCATCACTGTTGTAATGGTGTTAAATCATCCTGTTATGTGCAGTGTATTTAACAGGGGTTCATACTCTGGACCATTTTATTCCGGAAAGTTTGAAGATACAGAAAGTTTGCTTGTAGTCTGAAACACTGCTGTGCCTGTGTCCCTGGAAGTAAAAATGTGGAGAAGAGTAAAGTCCGCTACAATGTAACTTATAACCAATTATTTTCACTTTTCAGATGTTCCTCCTGCTGATCAAGAAAAACTTTTTATCCAGAAGTTACGACAATGTTGTGTACTTTTTGACTTTGTTTCTGATCCACTAAGTGACCTAAAGTGGAAGGAAGTAAAACGCGCAGCTTTAAGTGAAATGGTAGAATATATCACACACAATCGCAATGTGATTACAGAGCCTATTTACCCTGAAGTAGTACATATGGTAAGTGACCTAAAAATGAGAACTATTTGGATGTATTTTTTTTAATTCCCAGTTGCTTCTTCAGCTGTATCAGTTTATCTTCAGAAATCTTACTGAAATCTTCAATAAAAGATCAACTACGTTTGCACATCTGCAAAATGGTAATATAACAGTGCTTTTAAATCCCATTGCCAGTGTTGTTTCCTTTGTAAGAAAGAAACTACGCACATATATGAAGCAGAAGTAAATTGTGGTTTAAGTTGATGAAAATGAAATCTTGTATTAAAAAAAAAGGGCTGCTTTTTTCCCCCACAAATATTTTTTGGGATAGGTGTTTATAAAAGTAGGGAGGAAAGTTAGATGCATCTGGCTGTTAAGGAAACTATGTAGATGGCAAAACGGAACATTTGAAAAAAATGTAGATTAGAATTAAGGATCATCTGTGCAAGCTTGACACTTAATCTTGTATAATCCTGTTCAGTACCAGCAATTTATTATATTCTGTATTCAGAGATGAAAATGAGACTCAGACTATCTGGTACGCAGGACGGCAGGTGATGGTTCTGCTGGAACAAGTTATACGAACTGTTCAGAACTGCATTTCCTCCCCTTCTCGCTATCCGGATCCTAGCTGGCTAGACCTACTTTATTTTTCTGTCATGCTTAAGTCCACTCCAGAGGAGGAGGCCATGAAAGTACAGGAGAGTCTTTCAGCTCTTGTGGTAACTAGACACCAGTCAGTTGCCTGGAAGGTAGCATTTGGGTTGGGGTCTGTAGCTGTTGTCTGCGACACACTGAGAACAGAAAGCACCTTTTGAAATTCTCCGACTACTAATCTGTCCTGGTTTCGGCTGGGATAGAGATAACTTTCTTCTTAGTAGCTGGTACAAGGCTGTGTTTTGTATTTAGTTTGAGAATAATGTTGATAACACACTGATGTTCCAGTTGGTTTAGCTTTAAATCAGGACTTCTCAAGTTTCCCATGCCATGCTGGTGATCAGGTACACAAGAAACTGGGGAGGGGACACAGCCAGGACAGCTGACCCAAACTAGCCAAAGGGATGTTCCATACCATCGGATGTCATGCTTGGTATCTAAACTGGGGGAGCTGGCCGGGGCCTGCCGATCGCTGCTCGGGGACTGGCTGGGGGTCGGTCAGCAGGGGGTGAGCAGTTGTGTTGTGCATCACTTGTTGGTTTTTTTTTTCCTTTGGGTTTTATTCCTATCTCCCTTTCTCTCCTTTTTATTATTATTATTATTATTGTTATTTTTTATTTTATTTCAGTTATTAAATTGTTTTTATCTCATCCCTTGAGTTCTACCTTTTTCCCCAATTCTCCTCCCCATCCCGCTGCAGGTGACAGGGAGGGGAGGGAGTGAGCGGCTGTGTGGTGCTTGGTTGCCATCTGGGGTTAAACTGCGACATAAGTTTATAATAAACTCTTGACCATGTGTGACACAATGGTTTTTCCTGAGATTTTTTAGCTTGGGGTGAATTTTCAGGAGGATGACAAAACAGTGCATCTCTAACATAAACATGACTTTAGTCAGATTTTTGAGGTCCGAAATCAGAGACTTTGAAGCTTCTTCAAAGATTTTAAGGATTTACGGTATGAAAGATGTTGCTTATTCTGATGACTGCTTGTTACCTAAATCAGCCATAAGTGTTTACTGATACAGAAGTTACTTTCATGAGAACTTCTGAGCATATGAGGATTACATATAACTCTAGAAGTCAAAGATGTACACGAAGCATTGAGGGTGGTTAATGAGGAGATGTGGGATCATGGCTTTTCCCATGTCTTGAGAGTTTATTTATGTCTGTGTTTTGCTAATTGATTACTTTGTTTTGGGATACTTGACAGTGATGAAAGGGAGCTTATAAAAGAGAATAAGCTTGCTGAGATGTTATTTAGGCAAAATGGAGTTCATGGTGATTTCTTGAACATCTATGTCAGACATTATTGTTTGCTCCATGTAAGAAGGCTTAATTGCCCATAATTTCATAATTTTTGCCTTATGTGCCTGTGTTATCTTCCTTCATCAAACAGTTATGGCCAGAATACATTTGGCTGAAGTGAATATATATTTTCTTTGCTTTCAGATGCAACTGGTGGTGATAAAGTCTGCACTTCAGTCAGTTTAATAAATCTTGGTGCAGAATTTGGCTGCTATATTAATGGCCAGTGTTGCCGGGAGCACAGAGCATCTGTTTGATAATTCTTTCAGTGAGTTTGAAGTGCTTTTTATGTGCAAGTTTCGAAAGAGCACACAGTTTCCTTGCACGGGACTTGCACAGCACTGCAATAGACAGTGTCAGTAAAAGCACCTGGACTAGTATTTTGAGGTTAAATTCAGTTAGCACCTTTTTTAGGCTGCTTTTATAGAACAATTTTCTTTTGGTCTTCACTTCTGAAACTACTGTATTTCTCCTGCAGTAGTATTTTCAGCTTCTTTCATGCAGGCATGTATGTGTAGTTTGAGGTGTATTTCTGCTAAGTTCTAGCAGTAGATTTGAGTTGATTGTGTGGATTTTAAGGAAGATAAATCTAATGCCTTGGTAGTTTAAGTTTTTTCCAAGAGACGTTCACATGTTGTGTGCTGCTACTACCACTGAATTATATTAATAAGGAATAGTGATTTCAGTAAAACTATGAGAGTGATCAAGAAATATTCAGATTTGAGAGTGGTTCTTGGACTGGAAAGTTTCTGGAGTTGGTAGTTGGCATAGGAATTAGGACTTTATGGTGCCATTCTGTTCATCTTAATTTGAAGGTTATTTATTTATGAGTATATATGTATATACATGCATATCTATGTGTGTGTATGTTTCTCTAATTTTTGTTTCAGTTTGTTACCATATTATTTAGGGCAATGAATTTCAGAAGTTATGTCTTTAATAATAATAAATTGTCTCTCTGACAAGAGAAGCATCTACTTTACTGCCTTGTTCTTCTTTATTCTTTATAATTTTAGTGCTTCTGTCTTGTCCATCCACCCTACCTTCACTCTTCTCTGTTTTGCTTCAAGGGTCCTGGGCTAATATATAGTAAGGTCTTGTCTTTAAGCTATATATTCATGTAGTGGCTTAGTTCAATTATTTAATGTTAAGCATAAGTGTCATTTTCAAAAGATAGGAGAGAAATTAAATTTCTAAAATGGATTTAATATTGTTCTCCAGAATGGATGCAAGAGTTTCTTCCCTTTCTTCTTCAAAGAGCCAACTGACATGTTCTTCAAGTTCTTTTTACATTTCTAAGCAAAGATGTGGTGGGAAAGGAAATGTTGTTATTAAACACTTGAATAACAAGTTCCATTTCTCAGGTACAGTATAGTAAGGTTGTATTGATTAGCTTTAGAGCAGGAGTTTTGCCTCTTCTCAAAACTATGATGTGTAGTCAGATATCTGAGCAGATCTTGTAAATGATAAATTTAGGGTTTTTTTGTTAAAATCTGTTAGATTCTTATTTAGAATACAATACATGCATTTTTTTTTTTAAACTTGGCTTTTGATGAAAACAGATTTGTGAGAATGTTCTGTTGTGCACTAGTTTGTCAGAAGCACAGACAGTTAGGATGTTTGTTTTGTAGAACTTTGTGAGAATTGCTAGCTATGTAGAATACAGACCCAGATTAATGCTGCTTTCTACCTCAGGGAAGGATGGGCAGTATCTGGATTGTGTCTCTTTTAAGAGGGACTGTGAAAGTGAACATTAATGCAAATACTCACTTCCCCAGCTAGCCAGCCAGAGGGTGTTGGGGGGGACTGAGTAGGCTAGGGCAGTACTGGATGTGGAGGTCCAGGGTTGTAGTGTTCTGAGAAAGGAGGAGATCAAAAGCATGTATAAATATGGCTTGGTTATTTCTGTAGCTCCCAGAATAATTTCCTTAGTGGTGGTGGTGATGATGAAGTACTTGTGAATGGTAACTTAACATTTTTGTGAAGAGCATAGGCTAATACTAGTTTTAAAAATTGATAATTTATAGGAACAGTTCTGATTCTATTCAGCAACTGAAGCAGTTTTCACTGCAACTTTTCATGCATTATGAAAATTAAATTACATCCTCAGTTATACCCATTGGAGGTTGAATATTTTTTTTGTGGGGTTTGCAGATGTGGATTTTTTCTTTGTTGTTTAAGTCTGATCTTTGGCCTAGAGTAAGAGAACGTTACTGTGAATAGAAGTGTAGTACTTGTGGCTTTATTTAGCTATTAAGATGGCTTTATTCACATGAATATTGAAGGCACAGACTTCTGGATTATATAGCCTGTCACTCAGAGCTGTTCTTACTTCACTCAGGCTGCTCACCAGAAGGGAGGAGAAAATGTGTAATGGTATCTCTGATGCTTACTTGCTTGAAAGTGTTCTCCGGTGTTATACAAAATGGGCCACTAGAAAAATAGGGTGCAAAACTATACAGCAAACACACCTGTGAAGCAATAAAAATGCAGGTTGATTGACTTCCCTTTTTTCCCCATCCTCCTAAGTTATGTCCTTTGGAGTCAACTATTGTTAGTGCTGATAGCAGAGGGAGAATTTCGGCACACTAGCCCAGTTCTCGTAAAGGCTCAAATTTCATAAATTGAGGGGGACTTGGGTTTTGTTGTGGGGCAGGAAGAGCTGAGCGGAGGTGTGTAAGTTACGCTGTGTTTATTTAGTACTTCTGTGGGAAATGGGCCTTAGAGGAAATTAGGCTTTGCAGATTGTTTTGTCTGTTTGGTCAGAAGACTGAGAAGTTAGGAAAAAGATTAGCCATTGGGCAGAAGGGCGAAGGTCTCACTGGTATTAATTCATTGTAAATTTTCCTGAATCTCGGTGACTTGAGAGTGTAAAGTTCGTGCCTTCACTGAAAGAGAAGCTTGATTTGAGCAGGTTTTTATGTTGGTCAAGGATATGAAACAGAAAACAGATCAAATCAGGTTTCATTGGTTCCATTGCTAGTTGGAACAAGTTATTCTGATTTTGGGGTTTAACTCTTTCCATCTAATATTCTCAAAATAAAAATTATAAAACATTGTACCTAACGCCTTACATGACCTGGCTTTTCTTCTTTGTAGTGAGACCCTGAGACTTTTTCACTTATAAAAAGTTGATTGTTCTTCCATTTGCTTAACAACTCTAGCTTAAGCCTAGTCTTCCTGGGTTTCTTTTCTTGGAAGACGACTGATCATTGTAAATTTTCACAGTATTTTTGTAAACAAAGGTTGGAGGTGGTTAGTAGCTCCATGTCAGTGCTTTTAAAAGGGGGAACATAAAGATATCTCAGCTTTACTTCTAATTCTCTGAAATAGTGATTACTCTGATATGCCAGTCTTGGTCTGGATCAGTCCTACGTCTCAGTTGCTGAAATGAAGGAGTATTATAAAGAAAAATAGAGCATCAGGATGACTTTTCCTTCATGGGAATATGATGTAAGTCTTGCAGTTTTGTCTGATGCAGTTTGATACTGCCTCCCACTGTCCGCTCTGCCATCTGTCAGATGTGAGATGGCAGGACCGCACATACATATGCTGCTTAGCCTTGCCAGTTAATAGGTAATTCACAGCAGTATTTTAAATTGTGAATGGAGGTGTTAATGAGAAAACATCAGTATGTGAAGAGGGGAACATGGCATTGTGTTGCTTTTCCCAGAATCCCACCAAAGATGCTAGAATGCATTCCTCCACAAAGTAGCTTTAAACCAAGACAATCTTTCAGAGCTTTTGAGTAATCTTCATGTGATCAACAAGAAAGCTTTGATGCTATTAAAAAAAAACAACCATACAAAACCAAAACCAACCAAAAAAAAATCCCAAACCCAAATGAACTAAACAGGTGAAAAAAAGCCTCAGTAAAACATGAGAAAAGAATAAAAATATGTATGGCACGTGATGGAATTTGAACACAATAAAGACTGAAATTGTGGCATAAAGAATAGATTTTAAATGTGATATTGGAGTAGACCTTGCATTCTGAATAGCTACAGTATAAGTAAATGCAAACTTATAGGGTTTATTGTACACTTGTTGAAAGTAGGAATTTCCAGCTGTTGAAATAAGTAAAATGTTCTTTTGCATCCTCAAATAGGACATTCAGTTCAGTGCAGGTTCTGGTGGAGTAATCTTTTTTTCTTTTCTTTTTTTACCTAGCTGGTCCTGGAGATGCCCTGTACTGGCATGTTTGTTGAGCCAAGTATTGGCTTTCTTAAAAAGGCTCTATAAATGTTTCTCCTGCTCCTAGTGGTGTAGCCTTTTGCAAAGAATTTTCTTTTTCTTGGCAAATCAGCTGCTCTGCCCTGTAGTCTCTTACTTTGCCAGACTTAGGAAATGTATTCTAATTTTTTTCCCCTAAATACTTGCAAAAAGATGCCTCCAATCTGTTACAGCAATAAAGCGTCAATAACAGTGTATACATTAACTCTTGGTACTTGTGGTACATATTTAGGATGGAATGAATGTATGTATTTCTTACACTGAAGTTGCATGCAGGCAGCTGCAGCTGATTTGATAAGTCAGTTTTGTTCAGGATGTAGCTCTCCATTCAGCGTAGGCATCATTCTCATTGTGAGCAAACATTTACCAAAATTTACTTTAAGATATCTTAGTATTCTTATAAAGCACAATATAGTATGTGTATTTGAAAGCAGAATTTACTTTAGTATTCTAGGAGGGAATAGACTCAAAGAAAATTCCTTTTTGAAGCCTAATATACTCACGGTCGTTATGAAGGGTTAGGACAGTACACTGCTGTGGTTTTATTTTGGCAGTCTTCTCGTCATTTTTGCAATGCGTTCAAGATGCTGAGAGACCGAGGCATTTATCTCAAAGGATCATTTTGAAGTAGTGGAGGCAGTTTGGGACCATATACTAATTTGAATTGATTCTTTTTGTTTGGTTTTGGTTTTATTCTGTACAAAAATAAGTTAAAGCTGCTTGGTACTGGTTTGATAATGAGTAAGCAACAAAATAGAACAAGAAAGTCTCTATTGGGTGCACTTACGTGGCTAAATAGATTATGGTTTTCTACTTAGCAATTTGGTTGTCTCCTACCAATGTCTGTTTATGTAATACTCAAGATTACAATTGGAATTGAGGAATTAGTCTCTCTTCAGTACTGACAGCCATAGCTGTATCGCGTATACAGATAAAGGCTTTCTCAGATTTTCTTACTGGTGTGCACAGAAACATCCCTCCAACTTGCTCTGTAAAGTTTTGATCGTTAACTCCTCAGGGTTTGAGAACAACAGTTTGAATCACTAGCTGCTGTTCCTTTCTTACATAAAAAGCCAGCTGGATTTGCTAGCTGTCATAACAGGTGGAAAATTTAGGATACTGCATACTTTTTAGATCTTTGCACCATTTTAGGTAAGATTACTCTTGAGAATGTGTGCTAAATTTATCCCAAAAATCATTAAGGTTGTCTTTTTTGGCCAACTTTTTACTTTGCATTTGTGATTATATTCGTTGTGTAAACTGATATAAATGTCATTATTTCTGATTTTATTTTAAAAAAAAAAAAAGCTGCATGCATTTCGTGATGAGGTGGTTTTGCCTAGAACAGGACCTCATACAAAAGGTTTCTGTCCCTGGCACAAGTAATGTTTTTTTTCTTTGTTAGGGACTTCGAAACTCTCCTCACATTAAAGGGGTTTGTGAAGAGTAGTCTTTGGTTCATACATAGTATGAATGTGCATCTCGATAAGCACTTGGAAACGCAAAAGTAACTTATCTGTCTATATAGCAACAACTTGAAAAGCAATTAATCTTTGTAGTCTGCTCCACTTTTGTGAGGATGCTAAACAATCTTCAGGGAGTTGTGAATTCAGGTGAAGTGAAAGATTAAAACATTAGGATGTGCACTTCTCCCCCCTTCAGTGCTCCTGTGAAGTCAGGTAGATGGACATGGTTTAAGAGAAACACCACTGAGGGCAGCAGGGGAGGAATCTGTTTTTGAAGCGTTTCTGTGTGTGTATACCCATGGTGTGAAATGAAACTGTAACATTTTACAGAGAAGAACAGCTGTGGGTAATCTTTGTTTTACATCTCTGCTTCTGATTTCCACTTTTGCAGGTTGTTGCAGGGCCTTGTAAAGTGTATATATAAAAAATGTTTGTGTAAACATTTCATATACATTTGCTTGGGCTTTTAAAATGTATGTGTAAAGACATTGGACCAATATCCTCATAGAACATGTCCTGACAGTAGGTTTGTGCTTTAAAGAGTACTGCATGGAAAAGTGTTCTCCAAGTTAGAAATCTTTAAAGAGGAATGGATGTACCACATGGTTTAAAATGCTGTGTTATATAGCTTGTATTTTTGCAAATATTAAAATAGTTCATGTAAAGAATTCACAGTCAAAACCATCTTTGAAGTCTTTTTTTGATCATGGACTTGTTTCAGAGTTCTTAAAGGCACATGTGATTTCAGTTTGCAGTTAATATGTTTCGAACATTACCACCATCTTCCAATCCAACGGGAGCAGAATTTGATCCAGAGGAAGATGAACCAACCTTAGAAGCTGCATGGCCTCACCTACAGGTATTTAATAAAGGCTAGGACATCATAGTCTAACAGAACTTTGACACTGAAGTCTTTGTTCATTGACTCAAAATTGTTTAGGTTATGTATTTATCTCAAGTCAAGTACATTTCTCTACTATATTTTAAATACATTTATTGAATTCAAACTGATAACACTCCTTTTAAAAATTTGGTTTCGTAGAAGTTAAAGGCTCATTTGTTCCTTGCAATACAGGTGTAACTGCTGCAATTTTAAATGTGCTTCCATTTGTCACTGTGAATGCTTTGAGGTGACTCAGGCACAGCCCTAGCTTTCACAGGTACCATGACAGAGACCAGAGAATTTTCAAAACTCGTACTTCTGGGCATGATGAATATTAGATTACTGTATGTCATTTGAGTAAAATCTAGTGATGGAGCTCAGCAGAATTTCAGTGGTTTAAAGAACCTTAAGTTATTGTACTTTGTCAAGAGAGCAAGAGCAAAGCTTTTACTGTGTGGTATATAAATAAAAACATAGTGCGGTTCTGAGCAACTAATTGGTACTTTTGGTAATGTGCTGCTGATAAAATGGTTCCTTGTTTAAAAGACTAATACTATTTTTTGTTGTGTTTTTTTCAGCTTGTTTATGAATTTTTCTTAAGGTTTTTAGAATCTCCAGATTTTCAACCTAATATAGCCAAGAAATACATTGATCAGAAGTTTGTATTACAGGTGAGGTAAAACAGAATTTTTAACTTAAAGCTCTAAATTATTTTTACTGTGCATTAGATTCAAGTAAAGTACATCTCATTTTTTCCCTCTTTGCAGCTTTTAGAGCTCTTTGACAGTGAAGATCCTCGTGAAAGAGACTTTCTTAAAACAACTCTTCACAGAATATATGGGAAATTCTTGGGCCTAAGAGCTTACATCCGGAAACAAATCAATAATATATTTTATAGGTATGGTGCATGTGATCAGGTATACAACTAAAAATACTCCAAGAGACTGCTAGTAATTTTTTAAATTCTTAGTAAACTTATACCAAATATTGCCACATCTAACAATATTTAATACCTGTCTGAGAAATTTAAATTAGGGTAGTCTTGCACACAGCATAAATAGGCAGCTAAAATTTGAGTTAGTATGTGATTCAGTGAGTGGTTTGGTATCTTTGTGAGGCCTTTTTTCTTACTGAATAATACTATTTGTATTACAGCATGACTTAAAATGTAGTTCTTCATAATGCAGAAGTTGGGCTCAAATCAAATGACTGAGAGATCTGGAATTTGCTTGAAGGAAGGTATTTCCTTCCTTTCCTCAGAACTGAGATTTAAAGCTCATGAAATACTCTTTTAACTACAGTAGAATGTACTATGGTATTTTCCCTGATACAGAACTAAGATGAGAAATTAATCCATCATATTACCAAAGGTCTTGAAGTGGTTTTTTACTGCTATTATGTCAAAGGTGAATGCAAGATTATGGTGCCTTTTTTTTTTTTCTTCAGTATTTTAGTTTTGGTATGCTTCTCTTTTCTACAAATAATTATGTTTTGTATCAGTTTTACACTCCTTCCATCGTGCTTCCCTTTTTCTCTACCACTGTGGTTTTCATCCTAGAATTGATGTATGATGCTACCCCTTTAAGAAAGTAGCAAAACACTGCCACGTACACTGTGCCATCTCATGAATGGCACCCAGCAGTACCAGCTGTAGAGGGAGCTTATCTTCCTTGTCTGTGCTAATGAGTAAGCCTTTAGAAGAGATACAGAGGGGCTACTTTAAAAAAATATGTAAGCCTTCACTGCCTTACAGACAGCTTGCTCTTGACGTAGGAAAAATACAGGTCTATCTTTCAAACAAAGATGTAATTTGTTTTCCCCACGCATAGATTGATTAATTCCAAAATGCATAATTTTGTAAACTACCTGAAACGGATGATACAACAACATCAAAGTGTATTGTAATGCACTTCTGAACAGTGTTTTTATTTGCCACTTTTTGCACTTTTGTTCTGGTGCAGTGCTTTTGAAAAACTAAGAAATGTATATGGGGCATTATATGATTTGGACTGTAGAGGCTACCTTTCTCTACCAAGTTGTAGGGGGAAGAAAATTAATCAGAAAACCTGACTTAGCTGTATAATATTTAGGAGCTAACAGTTTAGTTTACATTTTGATGTGAAATTTTTAGTGTTCCTGCAATACGGAGCACCAGGGAGGAAAGTTGTTTCAACTTCTGTCTTGAATTAGTGGATAGTGCATTATAAGCTCTTACAGTATGTGTAGAATTTTTCAAAATACTTCCTTTTCTTATACTTCTACTTGCAAGTCATCACTTTGTTACTGTGCTTACCTAATAAATTTGTGGTTTTGTCTTTTAGTTGCTGACCAGAATTGCATTAATTCTGTCCTAATAGTGCATTAATCTTACTTTTCCTAATGTAAAATATATATTTTTTGAATTATCAAACCTTTATGTTTCTGTTAATTCAGTCCAAAGCTTTTTCTATCATTATCTTTAGTTTTACTTGGAATTGTCCTGAAATATATGGAAAGGATCTTTAAAGGAGAAAAAAAAAAGTCACGTCAAATATTCTGGATTAAAAGTAGCTGTTTATATGTCTGCCCCTGACAGAATCTTGAATAAAAAATATTTTTTTAATGGGTGGAATTATTTTCTCCTAAGTGTCAATTTTTATAACTATTCACAAAATACCTGAAGTTTTGCATAAGAATGTTCTCAATAACTTTACACTCAGGCAATTAGGAAGAAGGGTGGAAAGATGATTGCCTAGTAAATTAAATTGCTCTATCAAAAGAAAATTCAGGAAGATTTGTCTTCCTCTGTTTATTACAGAGCCTTTTGTATGCACAGAAGTCTGTAATGCCAGAGAGATTTTTCGATCCATGAGTAGTAACTGAACACCTTGTGCTTGCATGTGCTGTAGAAGGTTTAGTCATGACATTTAATTATGCCAGATGCTCTTGCATTATTTTAATATTTAAAGTGTTGTTTGCTCTATTCAGCTTTGCATTATTAAAATGACATGGAATATAAGTATTGGAAAAAGCTCGAGTGCATGCTGCTTTGTTAACTGTGGGAGGAAAGAGCGAGCATGAAGGTTGAAAGCAACTTGATGTGCTATTGATTTATGTTTCTACAACATTTCTTTTCCACTATGTATTGTTTTCTTTTTACTGAGTGACCAAAACCTGGGAGGTCAAGGCTACCTGTAATGTTATATGGGGATCTTGGTGTTAGATTTGTACCTCTCTTCAGCAGTAACTGAGTAACACTTTTTATTTAGGTTTATTTATGAAACAGAACATCACAATGGCATAGCAGAATTACTGGAAATACTGGGAAGGTAAGCTATAGGTTTTGTTTAATTAAACTTGCTTAGTCTTCAGAGTACACTTAAAAAAATAGAGTTGGGGATTACAGATTGCTTTGAAACGTGATTAAAATAACTCCGTGTCATGTCAAAGCTGTAATGAAGAGAGTAAGTTTTGTTTAAGATTGTAGAAACACAGTGAAAACTTGAACCTTGTGGCAGGATTTTGGGATGTGCCAATTTTTTAATTCTTATTTTTAAAGTCTTATTTTCTAGCTTAGGGTTCTCGTATTTCATATCAGTTAAAAAGTAAGTACAGATAACATGAGTTGAAGTTTTAAGTTTATTAAAAAATTCTTCTAACATCACGAAATGCATAGCAAGTATAAAGAAAGGAAGCACAGGTTATGAAACTTCAGAAACCTTTTGTTAATCCCATTATTTTGCAAACTTCAGTGATGCATCTGAAAGCCTTTGAAACTAAAATTTTACAATTTAAAGCTGGTAGCCTCATTAAAACTAGAGTAGTCTTTTTATATTCTGATTTCTCTAATCCATGTGCAAGCTTTGGGATTTTTATACATTAATACACTTTAAAAGCTAAGTTAGGTTTACTCTATGGTGTTTCCATATCTTTGCACGTAAAAATACCAGGTCAGTGAGAGCAGGTTGCTTAGGCTTGTCTGTGGTCAGGCTTTGGATATCTCCAAGGATGGAGACCCCACAATGTCTCTGGGCAACGAGTTTCCACATTTGACCACACTCAAAATAGAAGGGTTTTTTTCTTATGTTTGAATGAAGTTTCCTGTGTTGCAATTTGTGCCCGTTGCTTCTTGCCCTTTGACTGGGCACCACTGAGAAGAGTCTGACTCTCTTCTTCATGCCAGCTCTTCAGGTATTTGTCCACATGGGTAAGATCCCCCTGAACCTTCTCCAGGCTAAACAGCTTTCTCAGCCTTTCTTTGTATGTCAGATGCTCCAGCCCTTTCTTTATCTTCCTGGCACTTTGCTGGACTCCCTCCAGTGTGTCCACATCCTTCTTGTCCTGGGGAGCCCAGAACTGGACCCAGCACTCCACATGTGTCTCACCAGGGCTGAGCAGAGGTGAAGCATCGCCTCCCTCAACCTACTGACAACACTGTTCCTAATTCAGCCCGGAATAGTGTTGAAACTGGAAAAATGTTTTAAAATTTTCTAGATCTACGTGTCTGTCCAGAACAGTTCTTTAATTTTCAATGAAATGTTCAATTATGAAAGGAGTTACATATCCATTATAACTTCAACATACTATAATCAAGTAATACTCATCAAGATATACTGAAGACTGCATAAAGCTTAGATACTAGAATACCAAGCTAAATCTACAAAACTGTTACTTAAAGTCACCGGCTCTTTCATTCTTGGTTTTCTTAGATTAGCTTTAAGTGTACAAATATAAAAGATAAGTTTGGGTTTTTTTTCCCTCAGGCTTCCAAATCAAAATTTCCAGTAGCTAAATGAGGCTTCCAAACTGTAACTGTTCTGTATTGGTTGTTCTTCCAGTCCATTAAGGAGTTTCACATGGCATGCTGTTGACAGAGAGCTTCTTAGGAGTAACAGTTTTCAGTTGGGTTCCTGGATTTTGACTTGTCAGAAGTAAAGAGGAATGGAATTTCCTGCTAAAGTACTGGATTTCATTCTTTTCCTTTTCTAAATGCTGTACAGCACTGTACATATGAACACTTACAGTAGGAACTACTAATGAGGTTACGTTTTTTTTCTGACAAACATCTCTTGACAGGATTGCAGAATTTTTTCCCACTCAATCAAGGCCAAACTTGCCCTATAATTCTGCTCCTTTTTGTGCTTAACCCTTAAAACATCTTGGAGAAACTTTTTGGGTTTTTTAAATGAAATTAAAAGATATCTGTTGAGCATGTGGAAGTTGTGGAAAGAACACTATAGAAATGTTAATGTAGAAATGGGGATTTGATATTATGCACCGAAAGACTTAACGAGGAATAGCCTCATATCCTCAAAATACTTCTACAGTCATTACTAATAGAAATTATTTTAAGCATTTTTTAGCAAGGGTGAACAAGTGTTATTTAGTAAGCTTAAATTCTGGGTCATCATCTGATTTCTGAGCTCTGAAATATATGAAACTTTGAACTTTTTAATGTGTATGGGGTTTTTTAAGGTAGGTTTGTTAGGTTCCTTTTGCCTGGGTACCTTCTGTTCTTGTGGGTGAAGAGAAAAACATTAGAATAAATAAAACAGGATTTAAAATAGTAAGTAGGCAGTTGGGTTCTGGAAGTTTTAACTGATGTTAATGCTAGCAAAGTGAGGGAATGCAAACTGCTGTTCTAGTAGTGTGTTCTTAGGTAAAGGTGCTGTTGACCCAGTACTGAGCCACATGTGCACTCACCTGTAACTGGGATGTCATGTGCTGGAGTGCTGTTTTGTTACATGCTAGGGTCTTGCAGAAATAGTAACATTGTAGTAAAAGGCATGTTTTCACTTGTCTGCTGTGCTGGATTTCTCTCTTCCACATCCAGTCTTTGGTTCGTTCTTTAATACCATGAAGAAACTGGGAGAAGCATGTATTAAAAGCTCTGAGGACAGTGAATAGTTCATAGCGAATGGAATCCGAAGTGTCGGTATAGTCATATATGTTGCTTGAAAGAAGAACTTAGGACCAGCGAAAGATTTGGGTGAGGGATGGGCCGAGGTTGATTTGACTATTTTGTTAATTTTTAATCTTTAGAGAACTGGATCAAAAATTAAATAGTCTCTGGTGCATCCTTAATTTGTAAATTTTTGTGTTGAATCATGTTCTCCAGGAGATTGGGGAAAAAAACAGTGCTGAAAATAAAGATTTTGGTATATCCTATACAGTTGTGCAGATTTTGTATAATTACGGGTTTTTCTTTTTAAATCTTTCCATGGCAGCATAATTAATGGATTTGCCTTACCATTAAAAGAAGAGCACAAAATATTCCTATTGAAGGTTTTGTTACCATTGCACAAAGTGAAATCACTCAGTGTCTACCATCCACAGGTAGGTTTTGTTTGGTACTTTTCATACTAGTGTTAAAGGAAGTTTGTCTTGAGAGGTCAGAGGGACTCTGGTTGTTCCGATGTGGGTTCTGTTATAAGCTTCATTTCCCCTGCTAACTGACATTGGGGAAACTGCTTAATATATGTGCGTATAATGCTTCATTTGTTGAGGGGGGAAAAATAATTTGAAAATAAATGTGTGTGTGCATAAATAAATATTTTTTTAAAGCACTCTGTATTGTTTATAGATGAAACACGTGAAGTAGTTTGTTAATGTGAGACTTCATGATATTTATCCGCACAAAACATTTTTTGTTTATCTTGTTCTTGTCTGTAATGTTTAGATACACAAAAATTGCAGAAAATTATGGTCTTAATGAATGTTGTCTATAAACAGTTTTTCTAAACTACATGGAGAATATCAGCTGAATTCAGTTTCTTAAAACTGTTGATGTTTTGAAAGGAATTGAGCATTTATAGGGACATCATTATTCAATTCAGTAGATCTTTTTTAGAGTATGGTACTTTTAAACCAGCTGTATCTTTTCTCTGCTGACTTTAGTTGCATTCAGAATTCCTAGAGGAGTGGGAAATAATGCAATATTGGAGAAAATACAGTATTATTGTGATGTGCTGAAATTTTCTCTGAGGTTGTTACACAGCTTTGCTTTTTAATTTGTAAGTTTTTCTACGTAAGTTCAAGTACTCCCAAATTTTCAGTAGCATTTCTTCAAATAATAACAACTTGTGTTAAGAGCACCATTTGTATAATTACAGTTCTCTACCACTGTACCAGCTACTAGGAAGAATATCAGCTCTATCCCACCTGAAATGAGGACAGATGCTTATAAGCATTTGATTTGGATCTTGCCTGCTGGGACTCATAACAGTTCCTGTTGAAGCTGTAGGCTAGAGTTGCTCCCATTTCAGAAGATTTATTTTTTTTTCTAATGTTATAAACATAATCAGATTGTGGCTAATCAGACCTTTCTTATAATCTCAATTAGTGCAGACATCTGTGATTGCCACCTTTTGATTGCCACCTTTTCTTCCTACCTACCTGAGACAGGTTGCTCTATTTCCTTAATTCACAAACTAATTCTCCAAAACCTTTAGGTGATTTACATTCCTCATTACTATCAGTAAAAAGAAGATCGTGACATAGGGATGCCTCTCATGTCCTGCTGAATAAAATAGGAAAGCACTTCAAGTGAACTTAGTGTGTGAAACAGCAGAGTAAAACCACAACAATTCAGATTGAAGCAGTGGCAGATATTCAGAAGGATTTGCTGCCAAATCTAGATATACATGAAGAAAGCTAGTTTCTATATTCAATTCAAATTTGCTTTAGAACAGTGAAGAACACTAGGTGTAAGTCTGTGTACATTCCTCAGATTACCTGGGGACATTTTTGGTAGCAATCATCAAAAACAAGAGAGGAATTGGGCTCATCAGCTGAACTTCCCTAAACGGAGAGACATCGGAAAAATAGTTAAACAGGTCATGAGGTGTGCAGTGATCCTCCCACTTTAGGACTATGGGCCTGTCGAGTGGAGGGAATGTAATAGTTCATGTTTTAGACAGACTGTCTCATTCTCAGAAATGGTAAATACCGTAATTCAGCCTCGGCTTGCGTCAGCTTTGCACGGATACGCTTAGGTATCCTGAGTTCTCATATATAGAAAATCCTAAGACTTAAAACTGTTGGATGCATTCATAACTAACTTAGGTTATGAAACAGAAAATACTTATTAAATCAGCATGGGACACCAAAATGTTAATGTTTATTTTTTGTTTATATGATGTTAATATGATTTGTTTATAATGATGTTAAAATTATTTTTAATTCTGTATTTGAAAAGATGAAGTATGCTGAAATGCAAAGTACTAGGTCTAAAAATAAAACATCAAATTATGTGTTTGTCTATATTATAACCCAGAAAAAGGTGGGGACAGACTTGCAAAGGTTGGAAAAAATTGGTAAAGCGTATTTACCCTTTTGTTGTTTTAAATTGTCTGCCATATAATTTTTGTACAATCACAGAAAAACTGTTGTGTTTTTATTTGAATTAAGTAATGTTCTCCACTTGTGCTAGTGATTTCAAAGTGTGTTCAGTTTCACAGTGAGCATTAATAAAAATCTTTTTCTTTTACTGTAGCTGGCATACTGTGTAGTTCAGTTTTTAGAAAAGGACAGCACGCTTACAGAACCAGTAAGTTTATTGTGTTATTATTATGTGTTTTGGAATATTAATATCCCTTTCATCTGTAGACTGTTTAAGGAGGTTTTGGGAACAAAGTATTTATATATAATTGTTAGGAAGAGACGAATGTTTAACCATTTTGATGTATCAAATTCAGTTTATCCAAGAGTTTTTGGAATGTCCAAAATTAATTAAAACGTTAAGAATATACCTCTTACAGACAGACCAGAGTTTATTCTGCTTATTTTGTTCTGCCTGACTGGATATGAGATGGTTGATCCAGAAGCAGTTTAGTCAGAAATTAGCTTGCCTGAACTGTGCTCTGTTCAGAGACTGATCTTATGATGGAACACAGATTTCTGGCAGACAGAGCTACCTACTGATGCAAGGCTTTTGAGTCAGATCCTGTTCTTGTCTACCAAGTTTGGACCATAGACAAAACCAGACCTTGATCTGGCTGCACATAATTGTACAGATGAATGCTTTTAATTATCCTCAATAGTATATAGCGGTTTGCCTCATTACACCCAATATTAAGTAGGTAAAAACTAATATGTTTAATCACTAAGTAAATTGCTACTAACAAAAGTGCACATTATTAGATTATAACTGTTTGTGTTGTAAAATGGAAACTGGAATTCTTGGAAATGGAAAGAAAGTAAGTATGCAGCTGAGCAAGAACTCTCTTCCACTTGGAGCTTTTAATACTTGTTAAAATATCAAATCTCAGACATTCTGTCATTTGTGCTATATGAGATCTTGAAATCTTAGCTTTCTTTCAGACATCAGCTATGTCACATATTTCCTAGTACAAATCTGAACTAATATGCATCCAGCTCTGCTTCCCTTTTTGATCCCAAATTAGTACATGATTACAACATTCTTTAAAAACTTAGCACATGCATCACTGAAGTACTATGTTCCCCTTCAAAAATTCTGGTCATTGCAAAATAAAATGCTTTGTTTCCCCTTATAATTGTCATATGAGACTTTCTGACATCTTATTAAAAAAAATCTGTGTAAATCTCCCAAGGCTTCATTGAGGACACAGTGTCGTCTTTCATGATTAAATAATACATACATGAAAGATGCACTGATTTCTTACTGCATTGTCTTGTCAACATGCAATATTAAATATTGCATATACTTTTTAAAGATAAAAAGCTGGACTTCTGAAATGGAGGACATTTTTATAGAAAACAAAAAGACTGCTTTTTTTCATATATGAGAGAGAAAAATTATTCTCTGAGAGAAAGGCTAGTGGTCTGTTTTAACTTTTAAACTACACAAAAAGACAAATACAAACTTTATCTTAAAGAGTTTTTTCAGGGAGTCTGTACTGTTTTGTCGTTGGTTTTTTGTTTTGTTTTTTCTCCAGTTCTTAATCTAAGATTAGACAGACGCTGTCATATTTTTGGTTTTTATGTGGCTTTTGAATCTTTAATGATGAAAAAAAGCATTTATAAATTTATATGTTCAAGGTTGTATTCATTTCTCATCAAAAATACCTACATTTAAGATTGAATGCTATGGTAGTAATTTTTAAGTATTTAACATGTTTTAAATGTCATGAAGGAAAATGTCTTCCTATTTGAATACTGTTTGGCACCAAATTGCCACAGATGGAAAACAGTTTTTATATTTTTTTTAAAAAAAAATCTTACACTGTGGTTTTAAAACTGACATCTTTGGGGAAAAAATCATCATCCTTTCATAACAAAAACATTTGTGTCTACTCGCATTTTCCTTAAATCAGAATTGCTAACAGCACAAGAGTTGTTACTCCTTCAATATAACATTGTGCATTTTTGAAGATTCTTGAATAAATTATGATATAATTGGTAACTCCACTAATAAATATAATGTCTGGATATATTTAACTGCTAGACTAGTATCACTTTTCAGAGTTATATTCTTCAACTTATATATTCAGTAGATGAGATTTTCATGGATCCCACCCCCAACCCCACCTCTGCCCCCCCATCTTTCGAGCATTCATGGTTTGCTAGGCAAAAACTGCTTCAGCAAGCGAGGTAAATGATAATCATGAATAAAGTTAAGGCTGTGAAAATAGTAATACAGTCAATTAAATAAAACTCACTGTTTAAGAGCAGCATGCTTAGAATAGTTGGTTACCTGTCAATTTGAGTATTTAGAACAAATTTCTTTTTTAAATATGATATAAAATTTCTTGAGCTTTGGAGTATGCCTCCAAGAAATTAGAGATTGAAAGCTGTGACCACTGAAGTAGCAGATAGTATAGTAGGAAATTTGCACTTTGATCATGTTAAGTTAGATGTCAGGTTACTTTCTGTAGTCTTCTGATTGTTATTTTTGAATATGTCTTTTACGTGTATGACTTTGTTTTCTGAAGAAGTGTTTTTAGACCTACTAGCAGTTATTTCTGTGACAATGAACCATATCTGATCACTGCTGTCACATGGGAAAAGAAATCTGAGTTTTGTGTTCTGTTTAAAATACCAGAGTTCTTAATGACTTACAATTTAATGCAAAGTAAAGTCAAATTATCATGAAGATTATGTTCACTTTGTCTCTACAGGTTGTAATGGCACTGCTGAAATACTGGCCAAAGACTCACAGTCCAAAAGAAGTCATGTTTTTAAATGAACTAGAAGAAATTTTAGATGTTATTGAACCATCTGAATTTGTAAAAGTTATGGAGCCTCTTTTCAGACAGCTAGCCAAATGCGTGTCCAGTCCACACTTTCAGGTCTGTACTTACTGAATGTACGCTAATACGAGGATTTTTATAAAGCAGACTTGTTAATGTTAAAGACATGCTATTACTCACCATGATGAATTGTATTTGTTGCACAAAAAAAAGTCCTCAATTCTGTGTCAAATGTTAGGGAACCAAATGTTAGCTTTATTGTTTCTTTTAAGAATGCTGTACATGTATCCGTATTGGGTGATTGACTTCAGCGTTATGCTTAACATAAAAGCTTAAAAGCTTGCTGTTCTCAGAAGTACCTGAACTCTTTTGGTACGTAATGTTTCCATTCACTGATTGTAACAGAGTTCTACAAATACTCTTTTCTTTGGGAGAACGTTTTGCTTGAATTTCAGCGTTCATAGGTTACAGTTTGAATCATGTCCCTATCAAAGAAAAATTTTTCCATATCTCTTTCAGTCAGCTCCATGACTGCCATTTGCACTAGAAAAATTCCAAACCTAGAGCTGAAACTTTTCTTACCTTACTGATGAGGCCACACCTTGAATACTGTGTTCAGTTTTGAGCCCCTCCGTACAAGAGGGACACAGAGGTGCTGGAGCGTGTCCAGGGAAGGGCAACGAGGCTGGTGAAAGGCCCAGAGCACAAGTCCTGTGAGGAGCAGCTGAGGAACTGGGGGTGTTTAGCCTGGAGAGGAGGAGGCTCAGGGGGGACCTTATTGCTCTCTGCAACTACCTGGAAGGAGGTAGTAGACAGGTGAGGTTTGGTTCCTTCTCCCAAGTAACAAGCAATAGAACAAGATGAAACAGTGTGAAGTTGGGTCAGGGGGAATTTAGATGGAATATCAGCAAACATTTCTTCACTGAAAGGGTGGTCAAGCACTGACACAGGCTATCCAGGGAAGTGCTGGAATCACTGTTCGTGGAAATGTTTAAAAGACATGTAGATACAATGCTTAGGGAAATGGTTTAGTGATGGACTTGACAGTGCTGGGGTAACGGTTGGACTTGATGTAAGGGTCTTTTCCAACCTAAGTGATTCTATGATTCTGTATTTGACAAACATTTCAATTATTTGCTCTTTAAGAGATTTTCTGAATAAGTGTTTTCTTTTTTCATGTCATCTTAGGTTGCAGAGCGAGCATTATACTACTGGAATAATGAATATATTATGAGTTTAATTAGTGATAATGCAGCAAAGATTTTACCCATCATGTTTCCATCCTTGTACCGGAATTCAAAGACGCATTGGAACAAGTAAGAAACACTTCTACAAATAAAATTCTGCTACTTCACTTACGTCTAGTTTTAGGCTTAAAAGTGGCTCACATCTTTGATTGCTAGTTACAACAATTTGTTGAGCTGTTTATTCTGTGACATTAAAGTTGCTGGGTAAGGAGTGTCAAAATTTGTAGGAAATACTAAGAATTGAAGGAGATAGTTGTTCCTTTTTTCATTAAACAAGCAGCAGTGTTTTAGTGCATCTAATCCATGATTTTTTATTAATATGAAGCAAATTTGGCATTTATCGTAGTTCAGATACTTCTAAAGACTTAATTTTGATTTCTGATCTTTAACCTCTTTGCTGATTTCCTTTTCTTCTACATTCTAGTGAATATGCTGTAGATGAGGTCATTTTTTTCCTTTCCGTTTTTCCTCCCATTTATTGTTTTCTCTTCTTTCTCCATTGACTGTTTTCACTTTTTTTTCCCCCAATAACTTAGTACTTATGCATGGAAACAGTCCTGGTCAGCTCCTTTCTGTGGCTGTTCCATTGTAAAGTGCCTCTTTGTTTGAGCAGTTGTGCAACTGCTGGGAAAGTGAAAGTATCAACAGTCTAGCACTGGCCATGAATTGAGGACTGATGGGTTGCCCAAGCATGAGTAATCAATCTGCCACTAAACACAGGAAAAGAAATGGAGGTTAAAGTGATTGGTTACTGTCACTGGGTGTAAACAGTAACAAATAATGTACTCAGTAATAAAATTCTGTTTCAGTGGTGCAATTGTACATAGTAAATGTGGATTGCTGTTGGTGGTTTTGTCTGGCTTTCAAGGCCATGCATTCATTTTATTCTGAGTAGAAGTCATGCTACCCAGTACAGCTGCACTCTTACTTGTAACTCACACGTACGATACGAAGTAATTGTATAACTGATTGCATATTGGATTTAATGATCAGCAATAGATTACAGTCTGGAACTGTAAATTATTTTGTAAAAGTTCTTCATCAGGCAGATTAATTTTTCTTTAACTTTTCTGATGCTTTCCACTTCACTTTTCTAACACTTTTCTAGAGTCCTGGCATAATTGTGTTGAAGTGAGTGTTGTTGCTGTGTGGCAGTTTTCAGAATGAATGGTCTTTCCTAGGCTCCTTTTAATCACTAACTATTTTTTTTTTTTCCTGAATCTGTCAGTTGCCAGTAAGGTACTTATCTCAAGATCTTCAATGTCATCTTGCATTTTCTCTAGTAACCCTAGTTTGGTTAGTGTCAGCTACTAAATTTCAAAACTAGTCCTGTATTGATACACATTAAAAATGAAGTTCAAACATCAAAAGTGTAAGTGACAAGTAGTACTATAGAATAAAAAAACTGCATTCAAATTTGGTAATTTTAGTACTTGTATTAGCCCTTTTGAGGGTAAACTGAAACTTCCACTAACTAGTTTTGTTTCCACTTATTCTGAAATGATGTAATTTTCCAGTTATGTAGGCTATTGGCTACTGTTGACCAGAAAAAATAGATTTCAAAGTTTAAAGTACTCTGAGTTTCAACCAGAAGTTTTACTTATAGGACAATACATGGCTTGATATACAATGCTCTGAAACTCTTCATGGAGATGAACCAAAAACTGTTCGATGACTGCACACAGCAATTTAAAGCAGAAAAACTGAAGTAAGTTTTCATGTCAGTGTGTCTGTCTGTTCTTGAATAATTTGTTCAGAGTGCTTTAGCTCTGAAAACCTACTGTGTCTTTAGTGGGAAGTTGCCCATTGGATAATAGTACAGCAGTCTCAAAATCAAATTGGTGAAACTTCTTGTTATATATGAACTGTAAAATCTCAAGAATAGGATGCTTTGTGTAGTTTTTGACCTAATACTACAGAGGGTCACCAGCTTCCTAAAAATTAAATTTTTTCAGAGGGACACTGCTGATCGTGGAGGCCAGTATAAAAGATTCGCTAAACAGTTTAGTTTACATCCTGTTTATTTTAGCATGCTTTGTTTACCCAGTGTTATTTTCTTTCATGTTGTCACTTAGTTCTTCCCAAAACTTTCCCAGTATTTTTCAGCATTGCATTATGTGTTAGCACATATGCGTGTTTTTCTAAAAATTACCAAAAATAAAGTTGTTACTTGATTGTAATACAGGGGCATTTGTACTTCATTTGTTGGAAGAATCCCGCTGAGTTTAGTATATTCTTGCATAGGCCAGTGAACACAGCAGGGGTTTGGAATTTTTCTGAATTCCAGATTTTTCTGGTTTGTTCCCAAAAACGCAGATCATAGTCACTTATATTCTGTTCCTCTATTTTTTATAATACTATCATTTTATAGTGTTAAAATATTTTTATAAATAAATTTTTTTGAATATTCATATTCTAAATATACTAAAGGGAGATTGAGAAGTCAAAAGTATTAATGACTTGGCTCTCATTTTACGGGCTGGCGAGCATAATTAGAAAGTGGGTACTGAAAATAACCTGGATCTGAATTTAGTTTTAATTTCAAAGTGAACAGGGATTCCTTCAAGTAGTGGTTCAAATTACACACCTGTTTTGAACCAGCATACTGGAAGTAGTACACATTCTTAATGTAGATGAATTTGTACAAGTTTTGAAGTTCCTTAATATAGTTTAAGTAGAAATGATCTTGTAGTATAATGAATTTTAAATATGTGTGTTCGTAGATAACAAAATGTGAACATTGGCTTTTTAAAAAAAGACTATGTAAATTTGTTTTGCCTCATAGCAAATAAGTAGAATCCCTTTTAAATGGGAAAGCAACCTTTTCTTCTGTATTTTGGGGTTAGGGGGGTGGGCAGCGGCATTTTGAGTGTGAACTAAGGCAGGCAGGGTGCTGAGTGACATAATAAGAAAACAACAACAAAAAAATCCACCACCACACAAGAACTTAAAAGGGGCTGGTTAGAGTTCTTCATTTAATAGAGAGTTGGAGGAAAATTGTGTATTGCTTGAATATAACATTTTTTTTACATTTGAATCATCTGCTCTATGCAGTGAAGCCTGACAGCTTTTTTAGCACTTTTAAGCTCAAAGCCCTTTGAAATTCTACCACCTTTCAAAGACAGCTGTTCACTCTAGTCTCTACATTAAGTTATTTATCTGTTAGAAAGGAAGGAGAAAACCCCTCGACTTTAACATTTTGTATACATTAGACATAAAGAAACAAACCTTTCCTACTTAAACTTAAAAAAAAAAAACCCAACCCCCAAAAAAACCCCGAAAAAAACCCCAACCACAACAAACCAGACCAAACCATCCTGTGTAATCCCTCTTGGCTTGTGACTCCCTTGAATGAGTGTGTGTTTATTGGTACTTCCCCATTGGTGTCCAATTCAAAATGTCTCTGGGCTCTTTACTTTAAACTTTACCTAAAGCCATTGGACAGGCAGTAAGAATCTAAGTATCTCTGCCCTTTTTCTATGGTCAGATACTAGTTTCTTATATTTCAATATAGAATTCAAATATTGTAAAGTGAAAACACAAACACATTTTCAACATAGATCAAGACTTCTTTGTTTTAATTTTAATCCTTTTAATAATGTACAGTATTAAAGATAAACTGGTATCAGCTAGTTTGTTGCTTTCATGAGAAAACATGGGTTTTTTCCCTTTAAATGTTGCTTTGTGATCATGGGATATTGATATGATGCAAATTATCCTGTCAACAGTAAGTGATATTTTGGGCAGTAGGCTGAAAGCCATAGCTAAATAATTTATTCTGTTGAATTCTTACCAGAAGAATATATTCATGTTTTTAAAAAGTATACAAGTTGTGATGCAAGATTCACCAAGTTGCTTTTGCCATTTTTGCTTCTAAGTGGTGGGTTGTTTTTTTTTTTCCAGAGAGAAGCTAAAATCGAAGGAACGGGAAGAAGCATGGGTTAAAATAGAAAATCTAGCCAAATCAAATCCCCAGGTATTTAGAAAAGATTAACATGTTCCTGTTTAAATACTTTAGTTTTGTTAAGTGTAAGTGGGGAAAACAGGTCTGACTGATCATGGAAATAAAGCAATTTCACTAATTGTATTATGAAAGACATACAATAAAAGTACTTTTAAAATTTGTAACCTTTCTCTTGTGCAAGTAATTATTTTTTAAAAGAAGGTTTTCTGAAAAGTATGATATGAAGTACTTTTTCCTTTTCTTACAATAGGAGATATACTCTATTGCGGTTTGAAAAGTTATTGTGCAAAATTATGGAAAATACAGAGATGCCATAATTGGTTTATCTTGAAAAGCTGTTTTGCAAACAATATATTACAAAAGAGATCGTTCTGTAAACTATTGAGTTATGACTGGTTAGTTTTCCTCTGTGTCAAATGGATTAAAGTAATCTTGTATGTTCTTGTCTGCTGCATTTATTCTCATACTTGCATTGGTCCAGTCTTCCGGTGAACCTGCACCTCAGGTTCTTACTAAAAAGGAAAACATCCTGTCAGGCATTACTTGATGTAACTGAAATTTTGATAAAGAAACAAAGGTCCTTTAGACTATTCATTGTATTTTGAAATTATGGGAGGAGGGGATGGTTTGGCTTGGGCTCCCACCCCCTATTTAATTTGCTTGGCAAATGCTGCCCATTTTCCTTTCTCTCAATTATACTGATTGCTGCTACGGGGAAAAAAAACCCCAAGCGTTTCAATTGCTTTGCAGCCAGAATTTTACTATACTGCAGCAAGAAACTTTCTATACTGTAACTTTCCAACATCATCTAGCTGAGTTTAAAAGTGTTGGAAGAGGGGAGTAATGGTACTCTGTAAACAGAAGTGGAACACTTTATGATCTCAGTGCTCTTTTAAAACAGAAAGTATGGGGTCATCTTTTCTAAGGAGGAGGAATTTTTTTTCTCTTTGGTGGCATTTGTTAGGGAACATTTAGTCAACTACTCAAAATTTGTTAAAGAAAATGGCAATCGACAACAGGTCAGTTTAATTGAAAAAGAATCATTCATACAAGCAGCAATGGACTTTCAGTGACAAAACATTCCTCTGATCAGATAAGCCATACAAAAAAAAGCCTTGCTTGAAGAGCACTTGATATACACGGTCATTTGCTATCACAAAGTGGTGAACTATTGCGTGGCTGGCTAAATAAGAGGATTGAGTTGTAGCAGTAAAAAACAGTTCTACAGTGTAAATTTACCCTTTTCTTCCCAAGTAATTTTTTGTAACTGCTTATGTTCTCTGAAACTGGTTAACACAATGTGTATGCAGTATGTTCTGCATAGTATGCTTGAAGAGAGCTAGTAATTGGAAGCAATTTAAAATAATTTGAACGCTGAGTGCTTCACTTAATTGATATAAGGATATAAATGCTTATAGCACTCTTTATAATGGATTTTCAAGGTGGTTTTTTTTTTTTCCCCTGGAATTTCTATTAACTTTTAATTTGTCTAATAACTGACAATTCTTGTTGTTCAAAGCTGTTCCTGACTCTGCATGACACAGAAATACATTTTAAGATTTTGGATCATTATAATTACATTCATTAGATCTTTTCTGTCACTTTTTTCTATTTTGTCTCATCTGCATTAAGTTATTGGTACACTCAGATACTAAATTATAAGGAAAAATGGATGAAAAAGTGTGTGTTTATTTGTAAATGAATTTTGATTTCAAGACCACGTACACCTCATCTGAATTAAAATAGAATTCAAAATAGAGATTGCTGTACAGTAAGCTTTAGAGACTACACGGCTGTTTTTACAAGATCATTTTTTTTAATTTCTGAAAGACTTTTATGGCTGTTTTACTTTCTCAAGACAGAAAAGTGTAATATTTTGGTTTTAAAATACTCTAAATGTACATTAACCATATTTGGCCTTTTAACAGTATATATTCTCTTGCAACACAAAATTACACCAGAAAGTAAAATTACTGTGTTTCAGTTGCTACACTGTTCACAAATTATGACACAATGTATTGATAAGGTTTCAGATAAATGAGTGCCATAGTAGACATTCAGTACTGGCAAAATCTGAATATTTTAAAATTCAGTCTCAGATAATCAAAGCATATTTTATGTATTCTGACTGTATTTTTCAAAAGGACGTTTCTTACAAGTGAAATTTGAGTTCCATTTTTAAATGTATTAATTGGTGCCTGGAAGCATAAGGTATTTGAAGCTAAGCTCAAATGATTAATCATACCATTCAAATGCTCAAATACACGCTTAATATTTAGGTATTACTACTACGAATGATTATTTTAACACTTTGCGTTTTATTAGTACCCAACGTACAGTGACACGAGTTTGCTGAACAGTCCTGTTGCAATGGAAACAGATGGGCCTTTAATTGAAGATTTGCAGATGTTGAAAAAGACAGTGAAAGAAGAGGCTTGTCAGGTAAAGCCATATGAAGAGTAAAAGGAAAAAAAAAAGTAATTCATAATTTAGAGTACTTTAAATGACTTAATCATAGACATAAACTTGGGTTGTATTTTCAGCCCTGTAACCATGTATCACAGAGTAATAAACTTAATTAGAGCTGCTACTTTTAAGTGGTACTTTAGCAGCCAGGAATAAAGTGTTATATTTCTGGTGTCTTCTCTTTTGAAATTTATTCTATAGAAACTAATTTTCTTTTCACTTGGAAATAGCTTTTTTTGTCACAGTGGGAACAATGAACATTCTTTAAGGACAGTTAAAAATATGGCTATTATCTACCACATCATGTTCTATTCTCTATATAACAGTTTAGGTTTTTTCATAAGGAAAACTTGTATAAAATATAGTCAAAGTCTAGTAATGACATTTTTGTTTGCGTGTTATTCAGAGCCTTCTTAGTGGCTAAAGCTACTATTTTTTGAAAAAAATGTGTAAAGTGTGCATTTGTCTTGCCCACTCAAGAGTCTTCTTCCTCAGTCTACCCTCTGTCACAGTCCACTACCTGCTACAGGGCAAGGAGTCTTAAGGTCATTCCAGTCTTTTCATCTTTAGCTAATGCTTTGTAATTTTCAGGTGTTTTTTAATTTAACTTCAGTTAAGTGAAACTAGCATCCTGACATTCAAAGTTGAGATTTAAACTTGGAGCTCATGGAAGATGGAGAGGTGCCAGAGAGCACTGCAGTATCACTAAGATGTCTGGTCGCAATATCAATAATATGAATATCTCTAAATCCAGCAATGTTTAAGACCAGAGAAATTATCTGGAGCTGGAAAAACTGGTTGAGATCAAAGATAGTCAGTTAATTTGAACCAATGTATCAGACAAGAAATTTGATAAAAATAAGCATAAGGTCAACCTAACCTACATTACTTTCTTAAAATTCCAGGGTCATCATTCTGCAAGATTATATTTTATTTATTACTTGTTCTATGGCATTTTGGATGAAGGTCGAAATCAAAAGAAATTCTGGAATGCCACCAAGATATGCTCAGTGATTGCTGTTTTTTAAACACTTATCTCTGGAATGGAACCCTGTGCATTACACACAAATCTTGGTGGCTGAATTACACCCTGTCCAGGGCAATGAATGAGGGTAGCTTTCCCCTGAACGGGAATGCTAGTTAGAGCTGGTCAGTGAGGAGTACTGGGTTTATTGAAGTTTCTAAACCTCTGCCTTTCTTCAAACTTTGGGTTACTTAGCCAGGCCCAGGTAAATGGGGAGAGTTGCCTCCTTTCACTAGCTCCAGAACCTAGAACCAGTTCCTAGTGGATAAAGGTACAAGATAATTGATACTTGATACATATGAGATAATTAGCAAAAAAGCATACTGCTTAATCTTAAAGTTGTGTTGATGGTAGCGTCCATCTTTTACTATGCTATTTTCTAGCACATAACCATTTTCTCAAGACTTAGGAGACTTTGGTTCACTCTCCATCCTGGCCAGAGAGAAATAAAACTAATACCTCCCAACTCTGAGTGCTCTAACATCAGTTCCAGAAGAAGAGCAGCCGAAGTATGACTATATACTAGTATTCGGGGCAGGCAGTTAAGAAAAAAGTTCCCAGTCCAAGCTGCTGCAAGTGTTTGGGGATTTCAGCCAGTATTACACAGTGCAAACAGTAACGGCAACCCAAACTAAAACCAAGGAGCCTACCGAGGTCTGACCTTCTTTTCTACAAAGAATTCAAGAGCTATGGTGTTGGGGCTATATATAGCTTATTTGATAGTGTTCCAGCTGGAAAACGAGTGCATCGCACTCCTATGGATTAACTTAATTTCTGCCACCCCTCCCCAGTTTTTAGATAGGGGTGGGGATTAAAAAATTGTGCTAATGGAAAATAAACAAATTGTAAACTAAATAAAATCCTGCAACTTGTGTTGGAACTGTTCAAGCATTCCTTAGCTATCTCTCCCAAGTGCATGCTTTCCCACTTTTCCTTGCTAAAAAAGTATGCAAGAAGTAAATGAGATTATTAGAAGGATTATAAGGCTGTTTTTCGAAGACAGAGATCCTGTCCTAGCAGAGCTTATAGATTGGTTTGAAGCAGGAATTCTTATTAGAAAAACATAGAGAAATCTGTGAGAAGTATAAAGCTTGCAAGGAGATTGATAAATCTGGGTCACAAGGCAGGAAAAGGATTGATTGATTACGTATTAAGGTATTGCAGAAGGAAAGCTAGGTAGCATTCTTGCATCAGTCTTTGAGTGGATGCTGGAGAGACAGTTATATATCCCTTGCTAAGTACCATCGAAAATTGATGGTAAAAGAAGAGGTCTTACAGTTAGCGGTTTGGGGGGAAAAAAAAAAAAAAAAGCCAAATCAAAAGGACAGCTTATTTTCTTTTTAAATAAAACTTCAGAAGTGAACTATGTCAAGTTATCTATAGTTTCAGTGAAAACTCTGGTTTATCCCAGAGGTTAGCAATGCAGCAGGGTGTTCATACTGGAGAGGTGGTGGAATGACTGAGGAAAGTAGACCAGGAATTTTTTTCTGTACCAGACTATGTCAGTGATTATAGTGAATAGTCTTTGCTACAATAAAATTTGACGACCATAACTTGCTAACTTTTTGAACATGCTAGTAAATCAATGGCTAAGTAAAAGCCAATGAATTTTTCTAAGGACTTTTTTATAGAAGAACATGAATAAACATAATTAATCTAACAGGCAAATTACAGTAGGTGAGACAGACATGGGAACTATATAAAAACACCCTTATGTAGTTAGTTCAGAGGTATTTTGATAGGAATACAGTCTTTTTTTGAGAGGGCATTGATAAAAATAACAGCAGAACCTTAAATTTTCAGGTATGTGACTCATGCAGGTAATTAGAAGCACAGAGAAACTTTAAAATTATTTCTCTTGCATGTAGAGGCATACAAAATGAAAAATAAGTGAGAAGATAGAAGATAATTTTATTTTTAAAAATCGTATCAAGTGATAATCATGATAGTAATGTCATGATTGCCAATAGCTTAGAATTTCTTAGTTGTTTCTAATTTTTCCTCTTAGCAAAAAAAATGGTTTCCAGACTTGAACTGGGTAGCTGGTGGGTTAAAAAGAGGAGAAATTTATAAACTTTTTCCCCATAGGTTTTTAATTTGTTTTCCCATAAGTGAACATAGTGATGTGCAAGAAGTATTTTTAAATAATTGTTTATTAATTAATATTTTTGGCCAACTTTGTTCTATTATTTCAGGCACAGAAAGATCAGAAAAAAGATCGTCCTCTTGTGCGACGCAAGTCAGAACTGCCTCAGGATATCTATACCATGAAAGCCTTGGAATCACATTGCAGAGCTGATGAATTAATATCACATGACGGGCAATAAACTATTGCAGTGAAATATTATTTTGGAGGAACAGTTTTTTGGTGGGTTTTTTGTTTGGTTTTTTTTTCTGGACTCAGTTCTACAGTAGAACTTACTTTTTTGTGCCATACCAATCAGTTACCACAAAGTCAAAGCTTTCTTCAACCCAGTTCTGTAGGCAATAACTTAATAGAGTATGCAGCTCAAGATTAGTAGTTCAAACAATGGTAAATTACCTAATTCCATATGCAGAATATTGGGTTGACTATAATCAAGTGGACACAATTTCCTGGAGGTGTTATCATAGTACCAGCTGGCTGATAACATGCAGGTTTCATAGTCATATTTGAGAAAAGCATTTTGTGAACTCTTTCCATCTAAATAAATGAGTGACCAATAGTTGGTACTAATGATAAATGTGTGTTTTCAAAAGTAAAAGTATTTAAAATTTAAATATTAAACTTTTTCTAAGATTTCTCAACTTTACAGTTGTTTCCACATTATTGCTCTCTTGTAATATACCAGCAGTTTTGAAAATACAGTTATTCTTTCGTATTACAAAACATGGCTTACAACCTGGTAACTTTTCATGACAATCCTTAATCATCATTCCTTTCTAAGAATTCTGTAAATTTATTTCTCCTTTACTTAGGATAAAGATACATGTCTATATATACCATGTCCTAATACTTTATGTATATTTAAAGCCATATTTTCCAGTCTTTAGTGTATAATACAGCACCAGTATTCCAGATACAAACTGGTAGAAGAATTTTTCCTAAAATAAAAATTTGTTTACTATGACTGGGAATAGACTGAATATAAAACTTCATTTTCAGTTTTTTCAAGTCAGTAAAATAATCTTTCACTGTTTTCTCCCTTATCTGAGCTTTTAATACTCAGCATTTTTCTTGGGCTCTAGGAGTTCAATATTCTGTGGCAGATATTATGCGTAATTTCAGTTGCATCAGTTTTTATCTGAGAAATGAACATAACCTTTCAGGAAAGACAACATCACAAGCTTATTAAAATAGGAAAAAGAACAGATCCTTGAATTCCATTCTGCTTCTTTTGAAATGAGTCTAAGAGCTGAGGAGATAGTGACCATAATTTTACCGTGAAAATATTTTTTGTTGTTGTTGTAAAGAGCACATGTGCTGCAAATACACCTCACAAGTGAACTGAAAATGCATCTGAGTTGCTGAATATCTTCAAATGCTGCTATATATTCCACAAGATTACTTGCATGTAATGAGCTTTTTGTTGTAGATGGAAAAGCACGGGAGGAAAATCTCTTTTCAAATATAGTGCTTTGTCTTCAATATTTGATTTCTCTCAGGGTGGCCAGTATTTTGACTTACTTATCCTGCTTACAAGCTGTTTGAAATGTGTTCTGCTATTCTAAATGGGTGATTAGTTTCTTTCGTCTCTGGCAGTAACATGATATAACTTAATGTTTAATGTCTTGATGCATAAAAGAGATAAAAATGTGGCTTCTTTAAAAATAGTTTTGTTTTACTTTTTAAGGAAGTAAAACGTCTCCTGCATCCATTAAAAAAAAAAAAATGGCGCAAAGCAGACATTCGTAGTAACCTTGTGCAGATGTAGTGCCTGCTGTTTGTTGGTTGCATTTAACATTCAATTTCTGATACTGTTACGTTGTCTGTTGGAAGAAAATTGTGGGTGGTGAATATTGGCTTACAACAACTAAATTTAAAGACCAACCCAACCTTTAAGTGGAATGTCCACTGTGTCTGAAAACATTTCCTGTAAAACTTGAAAAAGAATATGCTTTACCATTAGGATAAACTATATTAAAACAGTTTAAAGATGCCTTCTCCTTTTGAGGGAAAAAGGGTGCTTTTTTAATTGTGTAAAGCAATGTCTATGTATTTTGATATACCATTGTTTGAACTTCCATCTTTAGCTGGTAGATTATCAGTTACCTTTGATTTTGGGTGTTCAGTATGTTTGTGCAAGAGGTTGCTGAAAGGAATTATGTTACCCAAGGAAAAAAAAGAACTGTATATCAATGTTTGATTGATTGTGTGATGCTCAACGTATAAGAACATCTTTCCCTGTCTAGATTTTATTTCTGTTCTTTATTGAAGATAAACATTCACCAAAAAGGGAAATATTGCAGTATTTTTTAAAGGCTTAAAGTTCACCATAAAGTCATCTTTGAAGTTTTGGGCAACTGAACATTTGCTTAGGCAATATTCCAAAATCTTTCACCACTAATGGTTTAGCATGTTTATTGTCAATATTTATATACTACTTATAATCCTGTACTAAACCATTCTAAAACTAATACATCCAAAATAAAAAGAAAAATTGAAGAATTTTGGTGACTGTTGTTCTTCATAAAGTTCTGTCTGACACCTTCCCCTGTTTTCCAAAATTACACCTGTATATCAGGAATGTCAAAAGTAATATTACAAGTGTCTTTTTAGTGTGGCTTTAGTATGGCTTCATTTTAATATTGTACATACATTGTACCTTGTTTTATGGTAATAAGTAATAAAAATGTAGACTTCATATTTTGTACAGAATTGTCCTATGTACAGAATAAAAAGTTCCTAGAAACAGCAAAAATAGGTAAGTGGCACAATTATTTTTCATTAGACAATATCTGTAACATTATGCGTTAGTGGAATGTTAAGTTCAAATGTACCTACATATTTTTTAACATTTTGTAATTCGATTTTTTGTTCTGGCATTGTTTCTGAAGAACTTCATACACCTGCCATTTAATATGCTTTTATCTAATTTTAAGACTTTAGGGAAAAAAAATGGTGTATTATATGGACAAATAAAGAACATGTGAATTTTACTTGCTCATCATGAAACTAAATTTAGCACAGGGCATTTGGGGGTGTGTTCAGATTGCCATTGTTGGCAGAATCCTCTGTACAAATTACAATAATACCATAAATTTCACAAAAGCAAAAAAAAAATAGAAAGGCCATTAGTAAAAAAAGCAGGAATAATGGATATTCAGTAAAAAAGCAGAACACTTTTAGAACAAGTGTCAGTACTGAAAGGAATCTGATAAATCTCCAATCTACAAATATGAAAGGCGCACCTTTCATACCATAATATTTTCCCCTGTAACACTTCTATATTGTCAGGCTTCAAGCAAAGTAGCCATAAAATCAAGGATTATAGTGTGGTAGGTGATGGTATGCGGTCAGGTGGCAAGGGTGTAGGAAAAAAGTCTTCAGTAGGAATTGTCAGCCTTCTGGAATCCATTAAAGTCTTCAAACAGACTGAGGAAATTAACTCACATAAAGCTGAGTTTCAGTAAGTGGTGGGTTTTGGGGGGGGGCGGGGGTGATGGGTGGGGGGTTGGAGTGCTGTTGTAAGCCTGTGGTCAGTATCTGACTACTGATGAGTTAGAAATGTAAGATTTGAGGTATAAATCAAGCCTTTGCATGCTGAAAGAAATAGTTTTCTACATGAGCTCAGAAGTAAACTCGTCACATGAGCTCCTAAGCTGAATTGTGAATCAAAAAGTAGATATTGGAACAACTGAGGGTTCAGTCATACAGTTTACAAAATCGGGGTCAAATGCCTCTCAAAATACGATGATTTAAAGTACTGACAGTAGTGATATTTTTCTACATAATCCCTTGCAGAGTTGCAAGCGTGTTCAGGAAGTGAACTTTAATCCTTTCTTTTTAAGGTTATTAAGCTCAGGAGCTTTGACCAGCAACTTTTTTTGGCATTGCTTGCTTGATTTGGCTTTTTCTAAGTGGAAAGGAAAGTGCTAGTGTAGCACAAGTATGCTTGTGTTTGGAAGTTTGTTGGTGTGCTGTATGGAAACTACTTTAGTACAAGTGTACATAAAGTGGAGAGCTATGATTCCAGGTTATTCCGAGCATTGTTCTGGATGCCATTATGGACCACCCACCTAAAAGTGGAGCATTTCTGCTCCTTGAGTCTTGTCCTTACTGTGCACAACGATTGTGGAGACTCTGACTGCATGTAGCTAATTAAGAAATTGCCATTCTAATTACTATATCACCATCTCTCTGGATTATGGTTTCTTTTATATGGTGAGACTTGGCTTGGGCTGTCTTTACCTTATGAAACAAAACTTTGATGTAGTTAAAAATTTTGTATGAAAAATTTCCCAAGGGAAGATCTACGGTGGAGCTAAAGAAGATAATACATTATTCCTTCCTCACATAATTGAAGAGCAGCATGACTGCAGCTGGCTTTCTCAGAACCCAGTCATACTGGGACTGCATTCGCTCCCGCACAGGTGGAGGACTGCACACACAAAACATGAAGTTTCATAAGCATCAGCCCTGTGGTGTTGAGAGAGGGCCTCCACTGTTCTGAGAAGGGTATTCACAATTGCCCCAAGCTATTTTAGGCTTTTTTGTGATCCAAAGGACCACAGTAAGGGGGTTCATGCAAGTGTAAAACCCTTGCCATAGTAATTTCTCTAGTACTCTGGCTGCAGAATTAGAGATGCAAGAGGATTAAAGATGGGAAAACAAGTGATTTGCTCTGATTTTTACTTGTTTGGGTTATTTGCTTTGGTTTCGGTCTCAAATACTTGCAAATCATTGTTAAATATAGGAAAAAGACAATCTTTGTTTCTGTTTGTTTTTTAATGAAGTTGTTTCTTTTATAACTTATGCAAAAGGTTTTCTGTCTACATATGTTGTATGGCATTTGCCAGGAGCAAATCTTTTCTGTCTTGACAAGTGCTAGTTCTTACTCTGATTCGCTGAAGTACTCATTTTTAGTTAAATTATAGGGGAAATGTGTCATACTGGCAAGCTTGTCTTTTGGATGGCTGATTTCAGTGGCTTCTCACATACTTATGAGAAGGGCCAGGTCCTCTGTGTATCCAAAAAAAGGGCATTCATAGTTAACTAGAGGTAGATCAAGGCAAATGATTTTTCACCGTGGTTGAGCAAGCTAAAGCCTTTTCTCTCCGTAGTCTTCAACTGAACATGAGAACTGCAAAAAGCTAGTCTGTCTTGTCTTTGCTTTGATTTCCTTTAACTTAATTTACATCTTCCCCTCCCTTTGGCTCAGTAGGTGAGGTGGAAGTGGTTAAAGGAATACAGTGTCTTATCTACATTGGCTTTTAGTTGCAGGTAGCCTAGCATTTAAACATCAGAATCCTAGACGTACTCTTTATACCATAGTGTATTGTTGCACATGGAATATTTCTGTTTTTAAAACCTACAGTAACATGAGACTTGGGGGGTTTGTGACCTTACTTTCTCTGCAATTCAGCAGCAGTGGTATAGAAATAATTACTTGAATTCATATTTGCTCTCTCTCCTGCTTTCTTCTCCTTACTTTCCTTGCTCATAGTTTTTTTCCTGGCAGCCATTTTACAGTAATAAATGCTGTATCTTGCTTTGTAAGCTACGCAGATTCTGTGACACTTTGGTGCAGCAGATGACAGCTGTTTAGAAGAATGAGCATGCTAGCACATGGAACCACAGCTTGAGCTAATCTCCTAAGAGAATCTGAGTTACACTCAAGGCATATCTAGGTTGCTTAAGAGCATTATCAGTGCTTTTAATGAGCATCCTGAGGGCTAGGGTGTTCATTTAACCTGTGGGGTTTGGGGTGCTTGGCCTATACAGACACACTGCATGGATGTAAGTAGATAATTCTCCCTCCATTGGAAAGCAGTCGGGCAGGACCAGGTATGGGGTAGCCTTTGTGGAATTCAGACAGCCTAGCAAAGGTAGCGCTTTTGGTTTTTTCATATGAAATGTAATCCTAAAATACAACTTGCGTGTAGAAGAATGATAGTGTGTGAGCAAACTACACTTCGGGGAAAAAATAGGTGAGGGTTGTATTAAACACTGCCTCAGTAACTATATTCTGTATGTATAATAGAGGAGTATCTACCACTATTTTTCTTCATTAAAAAAAAATAATTTGCCTTTCCAACAAGGCTAGGATGGGAGTGAAATGGTTTTGATCAGTTTTCTATGAACAATCTTGATCAGTTCTGGTGCTTGTGGTTGAAACCTGGTTGCTGAACAGACAAGGTTTGAGATTTGTATTACTTAAGAAATCAGTGTGTTTTTTTTCAAAGTTAAACCAGACTCCTAAACCCCTTAGGAACCTGCTTAAGCATAAGCATGCTTTTTTCCTGGTAGAAACAGGGGCTGGGCTATATGGCTGGGCTTTCTGGATTCCTGGTATCGTAGCTGGACAAACACACTTCAGTGCCAAGTTACGTGTGTGTAGTGGCTTACAGGTCAGGGCTTCCTTGTCAGGCAGGGTGTCCTACCCCAGCATCCTCGTGTCTTGTGCAGCGCATCTCTGAACAGACCCTGGGCCTGAGGGTCTCTGTGCGTTTGCCTGCGTATCCATCTGAGGAAATGGATGTGGGGTTCAGAGGCAGTTCTGTATGGTTCGGTTGCTTGTTTCTATTTTTAGGGAGACAACTCCTTTTCCACCTTCATATGAACAAAAACTGGAGTTTTCAGTCTGTGGGTCACCTTAGCAGCAGCAGGGTACTTCTTGGGAGTCAGTGGAGTTGCTCTGGAACTTCCCTGCCGCCTCCCCTCTCCCAGAAACATCCAAATACCAGCCAGGACCAGGGGGAGGGAGGGGACCAGCGTGGCCAAGGGGGAACGGAGTCGCCATCTCGGCAGCAGTGAGCTAAACCGAGAGCTGAGATCAAACACATACACTGGGATACAGCAGGCACATATGTGCCATCTATGAAAGATCTAAAGATTTTTTAAAAAGAAAGATTTTGAAGGAAAAATCTGCTGCTCGGCACTGTGCTTTCAGTCCCTTCTGTGTGCTTTATGTCCTAGGCTTTTGGGAAACGGTCTCACAGAAGACTGGGATTAATGGTTCGGGTGCTGGATTCATCGAAGTAAACAGGGGCGCGGGCGGGATGAGCTGGGTGTACACAGGGTGTACAAAGCACTCATGGCAAAAGGGGGGGGGGGGGGGGCGGTTGCCCTTCCCGGAGAAGCTGTGTCATCAGCCCCTGATGGTGATGAGGGAGCAGGCCTGCTGCTTTCTTTCTGAAGGGCAAAATGTCATTTGTGCTACCTGTTCTTATGGCTTATGGCTTTATTTTTCACACGGAATACGCATTTTCTTTGGGCGAGTGAGGCCCTGCAGTGGCAGGACAGGCCTCGCCTGGGCTGTGCTGCCAGGCCGCAGGGGGCAGCGACGCGGGGGCGGTTTGTCCCTCTCTCTCCCTGCTCAGCCCCCAGGAGCTCAGCCGCCGCGCTCGCCTCCCGCCAGCGATCGCAGGAACAAGCCCCCTGCTACACGCGGGCGGGCGGGGCCGCCGCGGCCGCATTGCGGGGCTGCCGGGCGGCGGGCAGGGCCGGCGCGGGAGCCGCCCCCGGGGCGGGGTGGGGCGGGGCCGCCCTTCCCAGGCTGCCCGGTGGGGCGCGGCGCCGCTCGCAGCGCGGCGGGCGGGCCAGTGCCGGGGCGGGCGGAGCGCGGCACGCCTGCTGCGGTCCCTGCTCGGTATGTCCGACTCCGGCGGCGGCGGCGGGGGCGGCGGCCCCGGCGGCGAGGAAGGCGGCATGGAGGTGTCGGGCTCGGCGGTGCAGAACGTGGCCGACGTGTCGGTGCTGCAGAAGCACCTGCGCAAGCTGGTGCCGCTGCTGCTGGAGGACGGCGGCGAAGCGCCGGCGGTGCTGGAGGCGGCGCTGGAGGAGAAGGGCGCCGTGGAGCATATGCGCAAGTTCCTCTCCGACCCGCAGGTCCACACGGTGCTGGTGGAGCGCTCCACCCTCAAAGGTGAGGCCGGCGCCGGGCGGCGGCCGCGCTACCAAGATGGCGGCGGTGCCCGCCGCGAGCCGCCGCCCTGCCGCGGGGTGGGAGGGGCCGCCGCGCTCCCCCGCCCGGCCGAGGGGCTGCGGGGCCCCCGCCTCACGCACGGCCCCGCTCGGGGGGCGCCGGCCCGCAGCGCTGCGGCGCGGCCCGGGGCTGGCACTGCGCGGGCGGGCGCTCCGAGGGGCGCGCTCTTAGGCGAGGGCGGCGGCCGCGAGGGCCCGCATCAGCGGGCGGCCCCGCATGGCCCGGCGGGCCCGGTGCGCGTTGTCCGGCGGGCGGGGGCTCCGTGCGCCGCCAGTGTAGCCGCGCCGTCAGGGGGCTGCAGGCGCTCCCTGCGGCGGCTCCGTTCTGCTGCGGAAATGGCCGCCTTGGCAAGGCCGGCAGCCGGCCTGGAACACAACAAACTTAAAGAAAACACCCAAAACCCTGGAGAAAATTAAAAAAAAACCAAACGCAAAACCCAGTGGAATAGGCCGGTAAAAGGCGTTGCGCTACGGCCAGTTAGCGAGGCTGCAAAGGGCGTAACTGCGGGCGTAGGCCCTGCGGCGGCTGTGTTGGGTGTGCGGGGCCTGGTGGCCACGGCGCCCGGAAACCTCAAACGCTGCGTGAAATACTGCGGCAAAACTGGCACCGGCCTGGAAAAACATCTCTGCTACTTACCTGCCGCTGTCACCCAGTCTGTCCGTTTCGAAAATGGCTTTATACTGCCAAGAAATCCCTTGCTGAACAGGCACTTGCTGTCACGGGATCCAGCCTAACGGACAATAATAAAATATATCTAGATTTCATTAATAACAGACTCTTATTATAAAACAAGACCTGCAGCTTGTATATGGCTATGTGCCTGCCAGTCTGAGCTTGCAAAATTTTAATAAACCTCTGGATCTCTGCCCCCGGTGCACTGTTGGTTCGGTGCCGGTGGATGTACATCAGGTGTTGCTCCCATCACCTCATACAGCATTATTTAACACGGCAGCAGCCCCAGGGTAAGGTACGGGACATGCCCTGCAGTTACTGTACACTGAGGGGGACATGAAGAAGGTTCTTCCGCTCGCTGTCTATTCACTGTGAACTTAAAGTGTTGCTTAAAATACCCCTTTGCTGATCTTACGCTTATTTCCACTGATTATTCTCCTTCCTCTTCCAAAGCATGAGACATCTTTTTTTGCAGGGATATCAGTAGAATTTCCTGGGGGGGGAAACCCCAACAATCTGTGTGAATTCATGCTTCAGCGTTTAACAAAAATTAAAGAAAATCCATTGGATGCTAATGGATTGTGGAGATGATTTCTAAATTTCCTTTTTGTCAGTCTCATGAGGTCGGATGGCCTTTGTTCGGGTTGGAAGTAATGAAGGATAGTGGTGATCAGTTAGCTCCAGGCTTGTCACATAGATATTGTTATATGCGTATGGTTAAAAATGAATTGAGATACTTACTACATGTTCTAGAAGCCGAGTACAATTTACTATTGGCAGAAGGGATTTCCATCAATGTCTTTTGGTTTAATAGCAGTCATTTGGGAAAAAATTAATTGAGATACATACTACATGTTCTAAAAGCCGAGTACTAATTTACTATCAGCAGAAGGGATTTCCATCAATGTCTTGGTTTAATAGCAGTTATTTGGGAAGAGTGGATTTTCTGATTGACAACCGGTCTTCAGACTTAACAGATTCAGATCCTCCAGCAGCAATGGAGATGCAGTTTTCTCTGACACTATTAAAAACAATTTGTGCATGGACTAGATGGTATGAAGTAAATTGTTGATTACAAATACAATAAAACGGAAGCTATATTTCTGAGTAACGAAAACTGCTATGTGGTGTCATTCTAGCTAAGCCTGCCAACAGCTTTCCTATGGGTTCCTGTGGTGTCTAGTGCAGTGTTGTTTTGTGATCAGACTTACAGTGCTCGGGATCACAAACGTCACACCCTAAGGTTGTGTCTTCTATGAAGCACCAAATGAAATGAATGAGAGTCCACTGTAATGTGCCCAGTCAGTGTGTCCCCCAGCAGGGAGTAACCTGCACAGAATCACTGCATTGCAGCACAACTGCCTGCATCCCCAGCAATTACATCATCTGTGATACATTGGCTGGAGTGATGCCTGAGTACTTCCCACGGCTTGAGTTTTTGTTTTGTCGGAAGATTTTTTTGTCCAGAGATGTAATTTCCAAATCACTTCCAAAGAAAAAGTCTGAAAATAAACAAAGCAAACTTTAAAAGAAAACAGCTTTAGCAGCTGCCTAAAGGTCTCACTGAAGTGTAGTTATCCTGGCAGCATATCTCTACAGGTCGATGTGCATTCTGTATTGCAGAAGGTTTGGCTTTCAGAATGTGAATTATAATTTGCTTGTTGTAATGTTTTATCATTTTTTATAGCAACCTAGAAAAGTTCATGGAGTTTTGATAAAAAACAGTGAACCCACTCTCAATCTGAATCTGGGGGATATTACAAAGCTAAATTTAACTTCATTCAGTTAATTAAGGTTGGTGTAGAAATTAAAAGTTAGAAAATAGCCTGATAATAACAGAAGATGGTTAAGAGAGTGGAAAAAGAAAATTTATTATGTGGCATATTTCTTGCAGAGGACGTGGGAGATGAAGGAGAAGAGGAAAAAGAGTTCATTTCCTACAGTATCAGCACTGACATTCATTATGGAATAAAATCAAACAGGTGAGTTAGTAAAATAGATCTTGACATTTCTGCCCTATGGATGCAAAACCTACACAAGCAGATTTACCTACTTTACCTACAAATTTACCTCCGTTTTACCTAGTGCTTCATGCAGTGTTTTTATTCAGGTGGAGTAATAGCTTGTCAAGGTGGACCTCTGATAAAACAAGGGTGTGTCACGAGGCTGAGGCAAATGGATTTAGGATTTTAGCTCTGAAATGTGACATACACAACTTGGGTTTGATAATCATTGGTCATGTCTGACTCGTAAATATTTATCACCTTAATACGTATTTGACTGAAGCTGCATCAGATGTGTGCCTCTTAAGTGTGCCCATATTGCAGAGTCCTTTTTGATAGCAAAGTTTGATTACTGAAGTGTGAAGATGTATTTATGGGAAGACTTGTGTTCAGGTCTCTTAGAAGAAAGATTATGAAGTGTGATGGTGCAGGTTAGCATTTGACTTCTGTGAGCTAAACCTGCAGTCAGATTAAAGCTGTTCTAACTGTCGCTTCAGTTCCCAGACGTTGAGTGGGTAACCCTTTTCTCTGTTCTGCAGCCTGGCATTCATTAAGCGTACACCAGTGATTGATGCTGACAAACCAGTGTCTTCCCAGCTGAGGGTGCTCACTCTCAGTGAAGATTCTCCATATGAAACACTGCACTCTTTCATTAGCAATGCTGTTGCTCCATTTTTCAAGTCCTACATCAGAGAATCTGGCAAAGCAGACAGGTAATGCTGTATAAATGCTGCACTTCAAGCTAATGAATTTAAGTGTTTAATGAAAAATATAACAGTGACTGTTCAAAGCAAGTCATGTGGAATTGTTTTAAGTACACAGTTGCATATGATGCTGTTGCTGACTATGGGGAAGTAGTTCAGGTGGCTTTGAATGTGTTGTGTATGGTTTTTGATTTGGCTTCTTATGTGAAAACATCTGTGCTTTTTCAGGGATGGAGATAAGATGGCTCCTTCAGTTGAGAAAAAGATTGCAGAACTTGAAATGGGCCTCTTGCATCTGCAGCAGAATATTGAAATTCCAGAGATCAGCCTGCCAATTCATGCAACCATTACTAATGTTGCCAAGCAGTGTTACGAGCGTGGAGAAAAACCAAAGGTTACAGATTTTGGTGAGAAGGCTGAGGATCCGTTATTCCTGAATCAGCTACAGTCTGGTGTCAACCGCTGGATTAGAGAAATACAAAAGGTAAAAGAAAGAAGAAAACCAACCACCAAGTGGGAGACTATGTGATAAGAACTTCTGTGTAGTACTGTGTGTCTTCCTCACAGTTTTAACTGTTAGGACAGTGCTCTGTGCAGGCTACTCTGAAGAACTGAGACCAGTTTTCTGAGTCACCAGAGATGCTAGTCTAAATTAGACTAACTATAGGCTAAACTAAGCCTAATGTAGAGGCCAGTCTAAATTGTTTTACAAGTAGCTGAGAGCATGACTATTTTATCTCTATTGTAATAGACTCAAGTAACTGGCAGTAACATGGTGAATTTTTTAACTATTCTTCAAATCTTTACAGCAGGTTGAGAGAAACGGGACTTGTTCATTTGTTTTGTCAGTTCCTCAGGTGCATCCACAACCACTTCAGTACAGTTGCTCCAGTCCTGTCTTGTACTCCTGCCTGTTTTCAAAAGAGCTCTGCTGTTCTGCAGTTACTCAGAAATAGCATCTCAGATACTATTATGACTTTTTTTCCTCCATGGGCACAGTAAACACCTACTGCTCATGGAACAGTGGTGGCTTTTCTTACTCCAGAGCATAAAACGTTGGTTTCCTTGCTTGGCTCATCTGTCATTAACCAGACTGCAGGTAGTGAGCAAGAAAATGGACCAATAACCTTTTTAGACTATGCTGAAGATGTTACATGAGGGTCCTAAAACCAACTTTGAGGACCACTGGAATTAAATTTTGACTCTTGTTGCACTGCAGTTCCTACACTTGTCACAGAATGAGTGCCAAAACTGTTTGAGGTTGGCTTATTAAAACCTAGATGTTATGTTTTTCAATTACACTTAGTAACAGAATGAGTTTTTACAGTTGGAGTATTTAAATTAAATGCTTTTCCTCCATCATCACTCTTACTTTTAAGGTGACCAAATTAGATCGAGATCCTGCATCAGGCACTGCGTTACAGGAGATAAGCTTCTGGTTAAATTTGGAACGGGCTCTGTATCGCATTCAGGAAAAACGTGAAAGCCCAGAAGTTCTTCTGACTCTGGATATTCTAAAACATGGCAAACGTTTTCATGCAACTGTCAGCTTCGATACAGACACAGGTAAAATGTCTCTTCAATAAAATTTTTCACAAGTGTCCTACAGAAGTTGAGCTGTTACAAAACTTGAACATTGTGGTACAAAGGAGAATGCTGTTCAGAGTAATCTTGGTCTAGTTAAGCTACGGATTTGATTAATGAAATGGAAAGTGATATTCAAAATCTTTTCTATTACATTTAGGTCTAAAACAGGCTCTGGAAACCGTGAATGACTATAATCCACTGATGAAAGACTTTCCACTGAATGATTTGCTGTCTGCTACCGAGCTGGACAAAATAAGGCAGGCCCTTGTTGCAATATTTACCCATTTGAGAAAAATCAGAAACACAAAATACCCAATCCAGAGGGCATTGCGTTTAGTGGAGGCTATTTCAAGAGATCTGAGCTCTCAGCTTCTTAAAGTGTTGGGAACCAGAAAACTGATGCATGTTGCCTATGAAGAATTTGAAAAGGTATGTTCATGGTTTTGCAACGCTGGTGGCTGTATTTTTGCATTGTGGCACTGGGAGCTGTATTTTTGCATTGAATAGTGACTTTCAGGAAGCATTTAATTTGGGAGCTAAAGTTCCTGTTCTAAAACTCTCTTCAGGTAATGGTTGCGTGCTTTGAAGTATTCCAAACTTGGGATGATGAGTATGAGAAGCTACAAGTTCTGCTGAGAGATATTGTGAAAAGAAAAAGGGAAGAGAACCTGAAGATGGTGTGGCGTATCAATCCTGCTCATAGGAAACTCCAAGGTCGCCTTGATCAGATGAGGAAATTCAGGCGTCAGCATGAGCAGCTGAGGGCAGTTATTGTGAGAGTCTTGCGACCTCAGGTACTGCTCTTGGTCATCATCACACAGAAAATCTGTGTGGCTTCTTCAAGAGTGTTCACTGTTGCTTTAAAAAGTTACTGACACAAAACTAATGTTACATTTGGATTTGCTGTCTGATTACAAAGTCAGTCTAGTTTTGAACCCTCGCCAATAGGTTTAGCTTCTGTTCTGACGTACATGACCTATTGCGTGACCATGCTCCTGTGAGTAGACACAGCAAGTCCAGACATAACATGGAGATTAATAAGCATGTAAATACTCGAGCTTGGCTAAACCACAATGGAAAATGAGATTATGCTGCACAGTAGTGGAAGTTTGTGAAGTAACTGTTGCCCCATTCCTAGTAGAAACTTAAATCTGAAACACGACTGAAAGTTTGTTAAGGATTTGGTACTAATTCGTAGGGGGTTTTGCAATGTTTGTTAGAACAGTAGCTGTTTGTCGGTAGATTTTGAACTTGCTAAACTGTGATTCTAATGCAGGTAACTGCTGTTGCCCAGCAAAATCAAGGAGAGGTACCTGAACCACAGGATATGAAAGTAGCAGAAGTCCTTTTTGATGCTGCTGATGCTAATGCGATTGAAGAAGTCAATCTTGCTTATGAGAATGTTAAGGAAGTAGATGGACTAGATGTTTCCAAAGAAGGTACAGAAGCCTGGGAGGCAGCAATGAAACGATATGATGAAAGAATTGATAGAGTTGAAACACGAATAACTGCCCGTTTGAGAGACCAGCTTGGTACAGCAAAGAACGCCAATGAAATGTTCAGAATCTTCTCTCGGTTTAATGCCTTGTTTGTCAGACCTCACATTCGCGGTGCCATTCGTGAATACCAAACGCAATTGATCCAGCGTGTAAAAGATGATATTGAGTCTCTTCATGACAAATTTAAAGTACAATACCCACAAAGTCAAGCTTGTAAAATGAGTCATGTCCGTGACTTGCCTCCTGTGTCTGGGTCTATAATTTGGGCAAAACAGATTGACAGACAGCTCACCGCTTACATGAAGCGGGTTGAGGATGTCCTTGGCAAAGGCTGGGAGAACCATGTAGAAGGTCAGAAGCTAAAGCAGGATGGAGATAGCTTTCGCATGAAGCTCAATACTCAGGAGATCTTTGATGACTGGGCAAGAAAAGTTCAGCAACGCAACCTTGGTGTGTCTGGTCGGATTTTCACCATTGAAAGCACTCGTGTTAGAGGTCGAACTGGAAACGTCCTGAAACTGAAAGTCAACTTCCTCCCAGAAATAATTACACTTTCAAAAGAAGTTCGGAACCTGAAGTGGCTTGGTTTCCGTGTTCCACTAGCAATTGTCAACAAAGCTCACCAAGCAAACCAGCTCTATCCATTTGCTATTTCTCTCATTGAAAGTGTCCGTACATATGAACGAACATGTGAGAAAGTAGAAGAGCGCAATACTATCTCACTTCTGGTTGCTGGCTTGAAGAAAGAGGTGCAGGCTTTGATTGCAGAAGGAATTGCACTTGTGTGGGAATCATACAAACTTGATCCATACGTACAGCGCTTAGCCGAGACGGTCTTCAGTTTCCAGGAAAAGGTTTGTTTTATCTTAAAAATTCTGCAAAATTGTTACATTTATGCTTCAGTAATGTGTGGTTAACCAAAAGTGGAATTGGATAGCAGATGCCTTGTTCTGTAGCTCTTTGGTGAAGTAGCTGATGGAGTTGACACAAATTGGCCAGCCAAATAGATCTGTTGGTACTATTAAAATTGATAGACTTGATGCATTTGAAGAAAGAGAAATGACTAAACATACTGTGTAATTATGGTTGCCTCTGTCTAACCTGTCAAACTAAACATCTCATCTTTCCTAAACCATTTTAGGTGGATGATCTGCTCATTATCGAAGAGAAAATAGACCTGGAAGTGAGATCATTAGAAACATGCATGTATGATCACAAGACTTTCTCCGAAATCTTGAACAGGGTTCAGAAAGCTGTGGATGACTTAAATCTTCATTCATATTCAAATTTGCCAATCTGGGTCAATAAGTTGGATATGGAGGTAGGTTTGAGACCAAGGAGTAGTATGTATTTAGAGGAAACGTTTTAGTTGGGTGCAAAATGTCTTTTGATTATACGCTTCTTAATCACCAGGGAGAATTCTGTCCCCATTCTCTGAAAAATTTAGTGTTTTCTGTATGCAGAAGATTCAAGACCTGTTTGTCTTTAGCTGTTGACTTTTGGGATCAATTAATTCAAGGGGAGTTTTGTCTTTTAAAGAAAATAGTTTGCTGTAGATTGACTGCCTAGAAAGGTGCTGGGGACTGAGGTAGATAAAGGGTGGTGCAAATTTGCTATGCTGGTAGCAAAGACTTACTGCCTTCATATTGTTTGGTTCTGCCTATTGAGATAAGTGTCAGGTTATTGGCTAGGCCAACTTCAAAGCAGTTAAAAAATGTTTTAATTCCATTGAAGTCCATGGGGACAGGAGCAGCTTTGAATTGATACTCAGTTTAAATTTATCAAAACTCCTAAACCTCTTCAAATAATTGCTAAAAGTGCACTTGGTTTTTTGAGGCCTCGTAGTTTTCCTGGTATCAGAGTATTTTGGTAGCAGAGATCTTTATGCAGTGAATATGCAGCTTTTTCCTCTAATGTGGCTTGCTTTCTTTAGATTGAAAGAATCCTGGGTGTTCGTTTGCAAGCTGGGTTGAGGGCCTGGACCCAAGTTCTTCTTGGACAAGCAGATGACAAAGCGGAAGTTGACATGGATACAGATGCTCCTCAAGTGAGCCATAAGCCTGGTGGCGAACCCAAGATCAAAGTAAGTTTTGTTATGGGGTTATTTTGTTGGGTTTTTTCATTATTGTCAATTACTTAACGCAAGAATTACACCTGGCACTTTACATGGGAGATAAGTATTTCTTCTGCATCTGGTTTTGGAGGAATACTTGCCTTGCCCCGTTTAAGTGCGCATTTGTTCCTCAAAACTGTGTGCTTCTTCCTGAAGTCCAAAATTGTTTACATGCAGTAGTGTCTGCCAGTAAAACTTGAGTATGTTTACTTTTTCTGCAGAACATTGTGCATGAACTAAGAATAACTAATCAGGTGATATACTTGAATCCGCCAATTGAAGAGTGTAGATACAAACTTTATCAAGAAATGTTTTCTTGGAAGATGGTAATCCTGTCACTACCAAGAATTCAAAGTCAGAGATACCAGGTAAGTATAAAGAAGCTGTATCTAAGTCTGAGCAATCATTTTCACTTTGCAATTAATTGTGCTTGATTATCTTAGCGTGTTCCTCTAGGAATTAGTCTGAGTGCCCTAGAAATTAATGTGTATCACATGTATAATTGTGGTTATTAGGTCGGAGTGCATTATGAGCTGTCTGAGGAAGAGAAATTCTATCGTAATGCTTTGACAAGGATGCCAGATGGCCCCGCTGCTCTGGAGGAGTCATACTCTGCTGTCATGGGAATTGTGACTGAAGTGGAACAGTATGTCAAGGTAGGAGGCTGACACCACGTGATGCTACAACTAAAATGAATGTGGGCTTTTCTCCCAGTTTTCAGGGGGTTGGGGGGATGCATGTCTCTTGGAATGTACTGGAGAAATTCTGAACACTGCTTGTGAAATACCCCAATTAGGTTTGGCTGCAGTACCAGTGTCTGTGGGATATGCAGGCTGAAAACATATACAACCGACTTGGAGAAGACCTGAATAAGTGGCAAGCCCTTTTGGTTCAGATAAGAAAGGCAAGAGGAACGTTTGACAATGCAGAAACCAGAAAGGAATTTGGACCTGTTGTCATAGACTATGGCAAGGTAAGAAATTGTAATTACTGTTTGTGGTAGATGTGTTAAATTTCAGAATTCGGTGTATAACAGAAAATAGGAGGGCTGACAGATAACTATTATGTAACTTAATTATAGGTACAATCAAAGGTGAACTTGAAGTATGACTCCTGGCACAAGGAGGTGCTCAGCAAATTTGGCCAAATGCTTGGTCAGAATATGACAGAGTTTCATTCACAAATTTCAAAGGTAAGACCAGTCCAAATTCCAGTTTTTCACTTTCAGATCAACTGTTTTAGACTTCTAAAACATTAATTTGTGCCCCAAACAGTCCCGTCAAGAACTGGAGCAGCATTCAGTGGACACTGCCAGCACATCAGATGCAGTGACATTCATCACATACGTGCAGTCCTTGAAACGTAAAATCAAGCAGTTTGAAAAACAAGTTGAGGTATGTTGTCTTGTTAAGGTTTCTTCTGGAAATGTCAGGCTTAGCTCTTAAAATGCAGCTTCATGGTATTCAAGTTCTCCTGAGAGCAGACTTGAACTTCATATCCTGAGGAATCCTGTGAACTTTATAGTGAGTGCTTGTTAAAATATTTTGAGTATTTCGCCCTGCAACGTAAGTAGTTTCGTCTTTTTAACTTACAACTGCTGTCTCTTGTAGCTTTATCGCAATGGTCAGCGCTTGCTTGAGAAGCAAAGGTTCCAGTTTCCATCCTCTTGGCTGTATATTGACAACATTGAAGGAGAATGGGGTGCCTTTAATGACATAATGCGTAGAAAGGATTCTGCCATTCAACAGCAAGTAGCAAATTTGCAGATGAAGATAGTTCAAGAGGATCGTGCAGTGGAGAGTCGAACAACCGACTTGCTAACAGACTGGGAGAAAACAAAGCCAGTAACAGTAAGCAGTGATGATTAATACTCATTCAGCAGACGAGGTAGTTTCTCTGCATTCAATAAGTAGTAGGCAGTTTATTTTTATGCCACTTTGCAGTTTTTAATTTTAGATGATGGTAAAAGTCTTTTTGAGGGTTCTATAATAACTTGGCAGTGTGTTGATAGGGGGGCAGTGGCAGAGGGAAATTTACCTTTAAAATATAGGCCTCTTAAGTGCAGAATGCAAGATTGCTTAAGTTACTTTGGCTGAAACGAGGGACATACATGTAGGAGGATTCAGAAGCAAGCTGCTTTTTTGCCCTTCCACCCCCACTCCCCGCCAAGTGCTATTTAATAAAGCTAAAAATTGCACATAAAAGTGGGATGAGATTTATAATGGATTAGTATGTAGCCTTATTGCTAGCAAACTGGAAATGGAAGAATAATGAGACAAATCAACAGTGGGTGTTTAGTACTTGCTTTTAATTTGGCTTCAGCTTGATTGTAGGAATTTTAGCTTGATGTATCCCATGCAAACTTTAGGGAAACCTGCGTCCAGAAGAGGCTCTTCAAGCTCTTACCATTTATGAAGGAAAATTCGGTAGGCTGAAGGATGATCGTGAGAAGTGTGCAAAGGCCAAGGAAGCTCTGGAATTAACAGATACAGGACTACTCAGTGGCAGTGAAGAGCGTGTCCAGGTACAAACTGCTCGCACAACTTCTTGTCAGTTTCAGATAAAAATATTTTAGTTCCATCTCTCTCCCTTAAGAGGGTGACTTGTAGCCCTGCAGTGTACTAGTGTCACAACATAATTTCCACAGTTGTTCAGTTCTAGCCTTAAGAGATTGTCTGTGATCTCCTCCTTGACTGTCTTGTGAAGCTGTTACGTGGCCTGAGATGCAAAAATCTCTTCTGGGTCACTTGCTATTGTAGTTGTGTTGAATTGGCAAACTATCTAGAGGTTTTTGACACCTTAAGTATTCTGTGTAACTCCCCCGCTTTAATGACTTTGAAGAAGTGAGGAATAACTGCTGATGTTTGATAACATTCTTTACTATAGGTGGCCCTTGAAGAGTTGCAGGATCTCAAAGGCGTCTGGTCTGAACTCTCTAAGGTTTGGGAACAGATTGATCAAATGAAAGAGCAACCCTGGGTTTCAGTACAGCCTCGCAAGGTACTTCACTTCTTCATACATAAACAATGTAACTACGGCAAGTATGTGCAGATGAGGAACTAGACCCCTTGAGATAGACCTGCTGGATTGTCATGTTCCAGATAGTTTTCAGTGTGCAATTATCTTTCTCAGTATCTTGTGAGCATGTTTCTTCTCATGCTAAGCTAAGAAAAATTCACAGGGTTTGTCACAACTTAAGTAATTTTTCAGATGTATGCAGTTCCAGTAGTTTTGAAATGGAGATCGGACTGCCTCACACAAATGCATACAACACTAAAAGAGCTGTACTGTCGATAATACCTTGTTTGTGAGAGATTTCTTTAAAAGTAGTCAACTTTAAACTGGTACAACTGTGTGCACAGCACTTGCAGAGAAAGATTTCATTACTTCTGTGTTACTGACAGCTTCGACAAAACTTGGATGGCCTACTGAACCAACTGAAAAACTTCCCTGCCCGCTTGCGACAGTATGCCTCCTATGAGTATGTTCAGAGACTTTTGAAGGGCTACATGAAGGTAAGTTATACTAACTTTTAAAATGCATGTATTTGGTAGTTCAGGTTGAAGGATCTAATTGGCTTTCTTGTCTTCTATAGATAAACATGTTAGTTATTGAACTGAAATCCGAGGCACTTAAAGATCGTCACTGGAAACAACTGATGAAAAGGCTTCACGTTAACTGGGTTGTCTCAGAATTGACGCTCGGTCAGATCTGGGATGTTGATTTACAGAGAAATGAAGCAATCGTCAAAGATGTACTGCTCGTGGCTCAGGGAGAGATGGCTCTGGAAGAGTTCTTGAAACAGGCTAGTATCAGCTTTTGTTTGTATGCTCATAATAACATATCAAAGGCTTGCTGTTGGGTGGCTGACACTTGTGTAGTAAATTTGTCAGTCTAAGCTGTTGCTACGTGTGCTGAGACTCCAAGGCATGCTGTTTTGGGGAACAGCTTAAAGCTGTGTAAGCTTCCTCTGATGCAACTTGGATAATTTGGGAAAAGCAGTCCTTGATAATGACTTGAAAAGACACCACCTTATTGTAAGTTTTACCTAACTGCATCATGTTCTCGATATTTTTAACAAAAGCCTGAACATAAACCTGGATTACTTGGGTACAAAAAGTAAAATCTGATTACTGTAATACTACTTTGAAACTATGTTGGAGCAGAAATTATTGATGTCGTACCTTAAACGTTTTTTTCTTAGATAAGAGAAGTGTGGAACACTTATGAACTGGATTTGGTCAATTACCAGAACAAATGTCGTTTAATTCGTGGATGGGATGACCTTTTCAACAAAGTAAAAGAGCACATTAACAGCGTCTCGGCTATGAAGCTGTCACCATACTATAAGGTAAAACGGAGAACAAAGCTAAAGAATCTTCATTTAATTTCACCCTCCCTTCTTATTTAGTTTAGATACCTACCAGCAGGGACTGTATTCACTGTTTAAGTTGACAGACAATTACTTGTGGGTGCATCCTTTGCAACTCTTAAAGAACTGTTTTCGTGAATAATTAGCAGTCAGGCTCCTGATACTATTAAAATGAATATTAACGCAACATTTAAACTTCAGGTGTTTGAGGAAGATGCCCTTAGCTGGGAAGATAAGCTGAACCGTATCATGGCACTCTTTGATGTCTGGATAGATGTCCAAAGGCGATGGGTCTACCTGGAGGGTATCTTTACTGGTAGTGCAGACATCAAGCACTTGCTGCCTGTGGAGACCCAGCGGTTCCAGAGGTAACTTTTTAATTGCCTTGTTCTTTTCTTGCCCCTCATGGGGCACTGTGTGAGCAGGCCTGCAACTTGATGACTTCCATGTGGCACTCTCTAAGCTGAAATGCTAACTGTATTCTTACCTCGTCCGGCTGGATTACAGCCCTGCTGTAGGTGTAAGTTCATCAAGCAAACAAATATGGCAAGAGGTGCACGTAGGCAACTATGGCAGAAAAAGGCTGGTGTGAAATTTTTAGAAGGTGATTGGGATTCACATGGTTTTTCTTATTAGTTCCAGTCAACTATCTCAAGGATTTTTCTGGCATTGTGGCTGCAACAAGCAGACTGATTCCTGTTGCCACAGCCTTTAGTCTCACCTTTCAAATGTAATTTTCTTCCTCTGCTTTAAGTTGCTCTGGTCATCCTTATTCATTCCACACACTTCCAGTCAGGTCAAAGAATGAGACGTGTGCATCTCTTCAGGGGTGGAATTCATTGATCAAATGTTGCAAAGAAGTTAGGTTATGTTGTTGTGGACTTGAGGCAGGTGAAGAGCTATTTTGAGGAATTTAGCCTTGTGTTCCCTAGGGCAACCACAACAATTAGAGAGGCAGTGGTCATTTAGAGACAAGTAACTGTGGTGTTCCTGCAGGTCTGTGGTTACTGAGTTTGCACTATGTACTGTGTTATTTTACTTGCAGCATCAGCACTGAATTTTTGGCGCTCATGAAGAAGGTGTCCAAATCTCCGCTTGTGATGGACGTTCTTAACATTCAGGGTGTGCAGAGGTCATTAGAGAGACTGGCAGACTTGCTTGGGAAGATACAGAAGGCACTGGGAGAATACTTGGAAAGGGAGAGGTCCTCTTTCCCTCGGTAAGAAGTTTACTTTAATTGACTCTTGAAGTAAGGTAGTTTGCTGTTTCTGTGCAGGAAATGGTGTACTGTTTTGTAAAGCCCCTGCCAGTTTTTGTGTACTGCACATATGTAAGATGTTACAAACATTTAAATTTGTGTTGTCTAAATACAGAATTCAGTTATTAGCTAATTCTCAGGAAGTGGGACTAAAACTTCCCTTACTTGCTCATCTGTGGCTGGTTTTAGGATTCATACACTGCTTAAGGAACCACTAGCTGATTTCTGTAAACTTACAGGTTCTATTTGGAACAGCTCAATTCTGGCACTGGATTGAAGGATAGTGTCTAAACTGTCACAATCCAGTCTTCAAGGCATTGGTTCTGACTTACCTGTAGTCCTCAACTAGTTTGTCACTTCACATGAGAGAGAAAGGGTGAGGGAGGTACTGAGTGGGAGTTCTTTCTCCCTGCCTTAATAGACTTAATTCAATCCCAGGCTCTACTGTGGGTATTTCAGGGATGGGTAGGTGAAGAAAATAATCCATAGTACAGAGCATGTGTACGCTTTGTGTGGTACAGAACCATGTGAACTGAGGCTTAATCCTAGAAATTAAGTATAACTTCAGCAAATTGATGGTTTGTGTGTTCTTGCAGCGTTGGGGAAACGAGTGTTAGTTACTCCCATATAGTGACCATCTTTGAAGCATAAATAAATTAAAAGTGATAGTTGGAGTTCTGATATAGATCTAATTTTATGTAATTATTAGGTTTTACTTTGTTGGTGATGAAGACTTGCTTGAAATCATTGGAAACAGCAAAAATGTTGCTAAGCTGCAGAAACACTTCAAGAAGATGTTTGCTGGTGTTTCTAGCATTATTCTCAATGAAGATAATTCTGTAGTTCTTGGGATATCCTCACGTGAAGGAGAGGAGGTACAGCTGCAGTGTTTCTTTCTTCTTAAATAAAGTTCTGAAAATAAGTGAACATGGGCTGATTTAAACCTAATACTTGCAGGTGCTGTTCAAAACACCTGTCTCCATCACGGAACACCCCAAGATCAATGAGTGGCTCACTCTTGTTGAAAAAGAAATGAGAGTCACCCTTGCTAAATTGCTTGCAGAATCTGTTACTGAAGTAGAAATCTTTGGAAAAGCAACTTCAATTGACCCAGCAGTCTACATCTCTTGGATTGACAAGTACCAGGTATCATTAGGGAACACTTAAGCATGCCGCAGCTTGGTTACTTCTGTGAGGAAAAACTGTCTGACAAGGATTTTTCTTACACAGGCTCAGCTTGTTGTCCTGTCAGCCCAGATTGCGTGGTCTGAGAATGTTGAGTCGGCCCTCAATGGTATGGGTGGAGTTGGAGACAACAGTCCTCTCCATTCTGTGCTGGCTAATGTTGAGGTCACACTCAATGTCCTGGCAGACTCTGTGCTCATGGAGCAGCCACCTCTTCGCAGAAGGAAACTGGAGCATTTGGTAAGTAAAACTTCCTTTCCTCTTCTTGGTTTGCAGGTAAGGATTTTTGAAGTTTAACGGTGATGTGATTTAACCCCAGCCAGCAACCAAGCACCACACAGCCGCTTGGTCACTCCCCCTGTGGTGGGATGGGGGAGAGAATCAGAAGAGTAAAAGTGAGAAAACTCGTGGGTTAAGATAGAGACAGTTTAATAGGTAAAGCAAAAGCTGCACACATAAGCAAAGCAAAACAAGGAGTTTACTCATTACTTCCCATGGGCAGGCAGCTCAGCCATCTCCAGGAAAGCTGGGCTCCATCACATGTAACAGTTACTTGGGAAAACAAACGCCATAACGCCAAATGTCCCCCCCTTCCTTCTTCTTCCCCCAGCTTATATATACCAGCCTGACGTCATATGGTATGGAATATCCCTTTGGCTAGTTCAGGTCAGCTGCCCTGGCTGTGTCCCCTCCCAACTTCTTGTGCCTCTCCAGCCTGCTTACTGGCAGTGCCTGAGAAGGTGAAAAGCCCTTGACCTAGAATAAACTTTACCTAGCAGCAACTGAAAAGATCAGTGTATTACCGGTGTCAACACTGTTCTCGCACCAAATCCAAAACACAGCACTGCACTAGCTACTAAGAAGAAAATGCACTCCATTCCAGCCAAAACCAGGCCAAATGAAAAGACTTATTTTTCCTCTAGGAAAAAGTTACATGCAATTTAAGCAACTACATCAAGCCCTGATTCTGTAGGTGGTGATAGTTTTTCACTCTAGTTAGCTTAGTGCATGGTAGCATATTATAGGCTAGCTTACTGAATTGATCTTCAGACTAGCTCTTCCAAATACAGACATTACTGACCTTCATTCAAATGTAAAATACTTCATTAAGCTGCTCGTTATTGTAATTATTATATGCTTTTGTTTGTAGATAAGGATTGGGTGGGGTGACTTAAAATCATCCCGGGTTACTTCTCTTGATTTTCAGAGGGAAATACCTGGTCTGTGTTAGGAGTACTTGTCTTCGTAGTTTCTGGCAAGTAAAATACCTAGTTCAGCGGTGTAATGGATTTACAGAGTAAATGGCCCAGAGTGCTTCACTGAAAGCTAGGGAAGTCCTTAACAAGAGCAGTCAACATTGTTCATTTTGTTTCTGTAGCAACAGTTTTTAAGGCAGAGACTGTTGGTAGGTCATGATTTTGAAGTGGTAGCAGTTCACAGTGATAATCTGGGAAGCTGTAGGATTCCTAGTTTTATTAGCAGTGGCTTAGCAGTGGCTTGTATTGCTGGGGTCAAAAGAGTTACTTTGTTCTCCAGATCACTGAGTTGGTGCACCAGAGAGATGTTACAAGATCACTGATCAAAAGCAAGATCGACAACTCCAAATCCTTTGAGTGGCTCAGCCAAATGCGGTTCTACTTTGACCCAAAACAGACAGATGTGTTGCAACAGCTCTCCATTCAGATGGCAAATGCCAAATTCAACTATGGTTTTGAGTACCTAGGTGTTCAAGATAAGCTAGTACAGACTCCTCTTACTGACCGCTGTTACCTGACAATGACACAAGCCCTGGAGGCAAGACTTGGAGGATCACCATTTGGTAAGTTTGTACTGTAGTACAGTAAAAACTTGAGACAAGTGTATAAACTCTTACATATTAGAACAGCTTTATATGTAAACAGGCAGAACACTTACAGCTAAGATACTGAAGAACAAAACAGCCTTCTGGGGGAAGTTAAGACAGTTTTAGGTTTCACTGAACCCTCTTGTTGGGGACCATCAGAATCATCATGCTGGCAGGTTACATGAGTAGGCAGTGGTACCTCCTCAGATGGTAAATACTGAAGCGTGTCTGTCTCACTTCAAAAATAGGTCCTGCTGGTACTGGTAAAACGGAATCTGTTAAGGCTCTTGGACATCAGCTTGGTCGCTTTGTGTTGGTTTTCAACTGCGATGAAACATTTGACTTCCAGGTAAGCTGTTTGAGTTAAAAAATTTAGTCCTTACTAACAAGCAATAGGAATCTCTTCAGAACTCTGAGACAACCAGCAGTGTTTATGGTCAAGATGACTGTCTGTAAGTCTTAACTGAGCCAGTATCTATAGGTCATATAAACACTCTGTAGCCAAAAATGCCTAAAGCAAAAGTGTGGAAGAGCACTGGGGGGGGAGGGGTTCTGTTTTTTTAGAACAGGTAATTCTATAGCAGCAAACGGAGGGAAAGGAAGTGCAGGGCAGGGGCTTAAGACTGTCTGACTTAGGAAAGGAACTTAAACTGCTCAGTTTGCATTGATAGTACTGATTTACTGGAGAACAAATGAGAGTGTGAGACTAACACAAATTATCCTTTGCGACAGAACTGGAGTTTGCCTCAGCATGTGAAAGATTCTTCTAAACTAAGAAAGCTTACCCAGATATTTCAAAATTAATGGCATCTTCAAACTGAGAACCAGATGAAATGCTTCTGTAAACTCTTAACACAGCAAACATGTCAAAATAAAAACCTAAGTCAGGTGTATATATAAAAAATAATGTAAAACCTGGACAAGGAATCATGATACTTAATGGACTCTGCCAGGTTGCCCATTGTTTTGGGTTTTTTTCTGTACAGCTGTATTTCAGTCAGACCAGGAGTCCATTTGATCAGCCCTAAGGCCAAAGCCTGTAGTGGTGACCAGTAAGAAAATAGCTAGGGAGTAGTAAGGTTGCAGATGGTGTATGATACTCCTTCCTTGCCCCCAGTCCCCTTCCTGCCTCTGATAGTTGTGAGGATCAAGAGATTCCAAGCTGAAATGGGTTACTCTGTTCGTGTTCCAGTGAATCTTCCTCTGGGTACTCATTTTTCCCCTTAAATCCATATGCACACTTGCTTCTATAGCATTCTTTACCAAAGAGTTCTGCTGCATTACTATGCATTTTATGAAGGAGCATCTTCTTTTGTCTTTTTTAACGACTCCTTACTTCTTGTAGTGGAAAAGACAGTGAACAGTTGATTCCTATTTATCCTAAACCAGTGGCTTTTAGGCCTCCATCACGTTTCTTCATGTCGCCTTTGCAGAATCCTACCTTAAAGGTTGTTCCTTCTGGTGGAAGCCTCATCATACTGTGGCCATCCAATTTGTTCTTCTGAAATGTTTTGTGATCCTAGTATCCTCCTTGTGATGAAGGACTAGAACTGCACTTGGTATTAATAGTATCAGCAAACAAAACATCATGCAGTGGACTTACCTTGACTGTTTTGTGAATACATGGCAGTACAGTATGTAGTAATAGGAAGCTGTGATCATTTTTGTGATTTTGTGATTCTGTGAAGCAGTGAACATCTGAAAGTCAGTTAGAACCCTTTTATAACTCTTACAGTACTATAAAGGTGGTAACCTGCATGTAAATGTAGCTCCTTCCTGCTTTGAATGCATTGTATGAAGTGCTCCGTTCTGCTGTCTTTGCCTATGCACAGGCAAGAATGATCATGTAGCTTCAGTGAATTTTCCCCCTGTGTGTGCAGGCAATGGGACGCATCTTTGTGGGACTTTGCCAAGTAGGTGCGTGGGGCTGCTTTGATGAGTTCAACAGACTGGAGGAGCGTATGCTCTCTGCTGTGTCACAGCAAGTTCAGTGCATCCAGGAAGCCTTGCGAGAGCATTCCAACCCCAACTATGACAAGAGTATGTAACTGTTTGTTCCTAATAGTGTTGTACAGCATCTCTAATGTCCTTCATGCTGTTTTGTTGCTCAGTTATATTTCTCCCAAACAATACAAGGAAGAAGCCATTTTCTATCAAAATGTAAAACCTTGAAGTGACTTTCAGCTAGTAGAAATATGTATGAGTGAGTTGCAGTACTAGAGGGTCTGTTGTCCGTTGCTGTAGGAGACTAAAACAGAAGAAAGTATGCCTTCTGTTCTCAGGGCGATTGATTGCTGGCTCAGTTGTAACTAAATGCATTCTCTTTTTCAGCTGCAACACCTATTACTTGTGAGCTGCTGAACAAACAAGTCAAAGTGAGCCCTGACATGGCTATCTTCATCACCATGAATCCTGGCTATGCAGGCAGATCAAATCTGCCTGACAATTTGAAGAAATTGTTCCGTAGCTTGGCAATGACAAAACCAGACCGTCAGTTGATTGCCCAGGTCATGTTGTACTCCCAAGGTTTCCGTACAGCTGAAGTGCTTGCCAATAAGATAGTACCATTCTTCAAGTGAGTAACAAGTTTGGCTCCAGTCAGTAAAAATAGAGCTTATTGTTCAAAGCTGTAATGCTCTGTGCAACTCACTAAGCATGTTGTGCAGCAATCATTTCAAGTAAATAGTGGCATTTACTGAGTGTTGTGTTGGTCCCTATAGAGAATCAAATTGTGTTTTGTCTCTTTTGCTTCTTAGGCTTTGTGATGAACAGCTGTCCTCCCAAAGTCACTATGACTTTGGCTTGAGAGCACTGAAAAGTGTGCTGGTTAGTGCAGGTAATGTGAAGAGGGAGAGGATTCAGAAGATAAAGCGGGAGAAAGAAGAGCGTGGTGAAGTTGTTGATGAGGGAGAAATTGCTGAGAACTTACCAGAACAAGAGGTAATGTGTTTGTGAACTCTGCTGTGGTAAAGTACAGGATGCATACTAAACAAAGCAAATGACCCTACAGTGTTTACTTTGCTTGCATGGCTTCCCACTAAATGGTAATGTTACAAAAGGTAGGAATTTGGTACCTTAGAAGCACCAAGTTGAGCATGTCTTAGGAGTCCTGAATCATAGTGAAAGACTTGTTCTTATGAAGTAGTACATTCATAACGCTCATTTGCTGCTCAGTTCCTCGGCATTTAATACTCAAAGTGTGGTGAAGAGACGTAAGAAACTACAGTTGTATAAACTGAAAATCAATAGGAGATCATTGTGTGGTTTCGAAGTTGAAACCCCACTAATGATTCTTTATACCAAGACCACCCTGGTCTTGTGCTTTCTCAGTATTTACTGAAGTATTCCGTGTCAGATGCGGTCAGTAAAGCAAACTTAAGAAAAAAAGCTTAACCAAAACGTGACTTTCTCTGCAGATCCTGATCCAAAGCGTGTGTGAAACTATGGTACCAAAACTGGTTGCAGAAGACATTCCATTGCTGTTCAGTCTCCTTTCTGATGTATTCCCTGGAGTACAGTATCATCGTGGGGAGATGACAGCCTTGCGAGAGGAGCTTAAGAAAGTGTGTCAGGAAATGTACCTTACCTATGGTGATGGAGAAGAAGTTGGTGGCATGTGGGTTGAAAAGGTAAAATATAAAACTGAAAATGTGGAATTGAAGTTCATGCATAAGACTAAACTTCCTTTTTTGTTATGAAAGGGTAGAAAGCTTTTTCCTCTTTTCTTTCTCTGAAGTGAGCACCACATAGAAGCTTAAATTGACTGCTGAAGTTAAGACTTAATTGGTACATCATTTCTTCTGTGACAGGTTCTTCAGCTGTATCAGATTACACAGATAAATCATGGATTGATGATGGTTGGTCCCTCTGGAAGTGGAAAGAGTATGGCTTGGAGAGTACTTCTGAAAGCCCTTGAACGGCTGGAGGGTGTGGAAGGTGTTGCTCATATTATAGATCCAAAAGCAATCAGCAAAGATCACCTTTATGGTACTTTGGATCCAAACACCAGAGAATGGACAGATGGCCTGTTTACGCATGTCCTGAGAAAGTGAGTCTTAAATAGTGCAAATGAGAAGTAGACAGTACATTAGTGCCATTAATAATTTGGCCTTACCAAGTCTTTGTTCTCCACTGAAATAAATATTTTCTTTAATAGAATCATAGACAATGTGAGAGGTGAACTGCAAAAACGTCAGTGGATAATCTTTGATGGTGATGTAGACCCTGAATGGGTTGAGAACTTGAACTCTGTTTTGGATGACAACAAACTGCTGACTCTGCCAAATGGAGAACGTCTCAGCCTTCCACCAAATGTAATGTTACTTCTTTTACATGTTTACTTGCTGTCCTATAAATTTGTTGCTTTTACCTTAAAACATACTAGTGCTGTCCCTTTTTCTCATTACAAGTAGAGTAATGCTCATCTCAGGTAGGGGTTTGCTGGAGTTAAGAGCTTTTGCGAAAACAGACATTTCACATTATACTTTGACCCTGTAAGACAAACTTTGTGGATTATGTAAAAGTCTGCGGTAACAGTTAATAGTGATGAACTTACCTTAGGATAGTTAAATGCTGCTGTTCACTATTCGGAAGCTAAATACAAGTTAATTTATTTTTAAAGGCTTTGGGGGGATAGTTTTTTGTTTTGTTTTGCTTTTGTTTGGGGGGATTTTACTTCAAACTATTTTATTTTAAATCTCTACTCTTCAGGTGCGCATCATGTTTGAGGTACAGGATCTGAAATATGCCACTTTGGCTACTGTGTCAAGGTGTGGCATGGTCTGGTTCAGTGAGGATGTTCTCAGTACAGACATGATATTCAATAACTTCCTGGCTAGACTGAGAAGCATTCCTCTGGATGAAGGTGAGGAGGAAGCTCAGCGAAGGCGAAAGGGCAAAGAAGATGAAGGAGAAGAAGCAGCATCCCCAATGTTGCAGGTATAACTTAGATTACATTATGTAATGTAGTAATGATGTAGTAAGAATGCTCATATCGGAAGTAGTATGGAGTACTTAACATCTATGGCAGCCTGTCATGGAAAAACTGACCACCTATTTACATTTTTTTTTCTTTTATAACCATGTTGTAGAACCTTACAACCATTTTTATAACCAATAACCATGATTAGAAGAATATTAAAATATGAGGCACTTCAAACCTTAAACAAAATTTATTTCCTGCTGCCTGGTAATCAAATGAGAAGCAAGTGCTTTGAACAGTGTTTGTCTCCCCCAACAGATTCAGAGAGATGCTGCAACAATAATGCAGCCGTATTTCACATCTAACGGCCTGGTAACTAAAGCACTTGAACATGCTTTCAAGTTGGAGCATATTATGGATCTCACCCGCTTGCGCTGTCTTGGTTCTCTGTTCTCCATGTTGCATCAAGCTTGCCGCAACGTAGCCCAGTACAATGCCAATCATCCAGACTTTCCAATGCAGATAGATCAACTAGAGCGTTACATCCAGGTAAATACAAAATGCTGCTAAGTGACTGCAGTGTTTGATGTGTCACTGCAGCCAGCTGGGTTTTATTTATTGTTAAGTTGTGATCCATTACTCGCAAAACCAAGAGCTGCTTTCGCTGCTTCTTACAGAGGTACCTGGTCTATGCAATACTCTGGTCTCTTTCTGGAGACAGTCGTTTGAAAATGAGAGCAGAGCTGGGAGAATACATCAGGAGAATCACCACTGTGCCACTGCCGACTGCACCCAACATACCTATAATTGACTACGAGGTAAACCTTTCTTATGCTAGAAGAGTTGCACCCTTGTGTCCTTAGAAGCTTGCTTTACATTTTGGAGATGAGACTGGAAAATAAAATGCTAGACTTACCTTAAATTCTATAGCTTCACAGTTCGGTGAACAAGCTGCCTGTTTAAATAAACAAATCAAATTTGATGCCACAAACTATTCTGTGGTTTAAAAAAAAAATTTAACTGAGGTTGAGCTGTATTCCTGTTCTGAATTGATCTTGGTTTTGTGCTCCTAGGTGTCCATTACAGGTGAATGGGTGCCATGGCAATCCAAGGTTCCTCAAATTGAGGTTGAAACACACAAAGTCGCAGCTCCTGATGTTGTAGTACCAACCCTAGATACGGTTCGCCATGAAGCACTGCTGTATACTTGGTTGGCAGAACACAAACCTCTAGTACTGTGTGGCCCACCAGGTTCTGGAAAGACCATGACCCTCTTCAGTGCTCTCAGAGCTCTGCCTGACATGGAGGTACACAAGAGAGTGTGTGTGTATGTGTGCACGTGCGCATGTGTGAATTAGGGAATAGTAACAAGTCTCTAATATCCATAAAGATTAAAGCAGTCTTGATTTAGCATGGAAATGATATGCTAGCCAGAATTCAGTGATACTCCACCTCAGTCAGTCATGTGTATACATAGCAAAAAAAAAAAATTACATTGAGCAGCATCTAAATTTGTGTCTCAAGATCCTTAATCTAAAAGCTGTTTCTTGCCTTTGCCACTTCAGTAATACAGGAGGATTCCTCTACTTAGTATTTTAAAATCTGTGGTAATATTTAAGCTCTCATCTTTCAGTGTATTTAGGTGGAATAACACTTAACGTGAAGCTGTGATGTTCTAAGTACAAGGTTGGGCAGGAGGCGCTGCTGCATGGTAAATGGAGAACCTGCAGCTGGCAGCAAACAGTATACAGACAGTAACCTGAAATACAGATGGTATATGTACTTACACTGTGGAAAGCCAAACTTACCTGTTTTCAAGACTCTTGATGTGTGCTCTTTTCAAGCCTCAATATATTTAAGCTATTTCTTTTCACTGTTGTCTTTTTAAGGTGGTTGGACTCAACTTTTCTAGTGCTACCACTCCAGAGCTGCTCTTGAAAACTTTTGATCACTACTGTGAGTACAGGCGTACACCTAATGGAGTGGTGCTGGCTCCTGTGCAGTTAGGGAAGTGGCTGGTGCTATTCTGCGATGAAATCAACTTGCCAGATATGGATAAGTATGGCACACAGAGAGTCATATCCTTCATTAGACAGGTTTGTTTTTCTTTGTAATCAACTATATTGTAACAGTTGTTTTCAGAGAAATACAGTGTCCCACTGATACTTCCCCCCTCCCCCCCCCAGATGGTGGAACATGGAGGTTTCTATCGTACATCAGACCAGACGTGGGTGAAGCTGGAGAGAATTCAGTTTGTTGGCGCATGTAATCCACCTACTGATCCTGGAAGAAAACCTCTTTCACATAGGTAATGTATCTACTAAACTCCTATACAGCAACAGAATAGGGGTCAAAATTGAAGCATTGACTGTGTAACCTGTTCTTAATACACTTGTTTAACACCAGCTGTGCTGAAATGGTGTTCCTTGCTTTTGAACTAACTGCTAGTTGGTTCTTACCCTGACAGCCAGCCAGGGGACTCACTGTTACACTTCTTGAATAACCTGCCTGAAATGCTGTGGGTACTTCAGAATGCTTTTTAGTCCAAGTCGCTAAGGAGCAATCAAACCAGCTGCAGTTACTGCCGATAATTTTGAATCAAGCAGTTATTTAATTTTGGCAAAAGATAGTGAAAGTAATACAGACTGTAATTTGACTTTCTGTACTGTGTAATATGCTAATCTTTCAGATTTTTACGACATGTTCCTGTGGTTTATGTGGACTATCCTGGACCAGCTTCACTTACTCAGATATATGGAACATTCAATCGTGCCATGCTAAGGCTGATCCCATCGCTTCGCACGTATGCAGAACCTCTCACTGCTGCTATGGTAGAGTTCTACACAATGTCTCAGGTAACTTATTAAATACAACCCCAAGCTAATTAGAAGTCTTCCTTTTATGCTGGATCATTTAAGAGACATTGTTTGACTTTCACATAAATGACACATATACAAGAACTTGCATTCTGGCAAAAGCCACTGAATGACGCTAGCAAAGTAGTATCTTGCAGTGCTGAGGCCTGCAAAAAGTACGGTGCAACTTTGGAATTAAGTAACTAACTAAGTTTAAATTTTTAGGAGAGATTCACTCAAGACACCCAGCCACACTACATCTATTCACCTCGTGAAATGACTCGATGGGTGAGAGGTATATTTGAAGCATTAAGACCGCTAGAAACTTTACCAGTTGAAGGCCTTATCAGGATTTGGGCCCATGAAGCCTTACGTCTCTTCCAAGACAGGTAAAATAAACGTGAGATGGAGAGGGGAAAAAGAAAATTAAAAAAAAGGTTCAAAATTAATTTTCCCCACTCCTTGCCAACTTTCATTAGAAGACCAAACTGAAGTGTGCATTATGTTAAATAGCTGGAATACAAATGAGAATATTTCCCTTCGCTCTAACTTGATACTGTTGGGAGTAGTATCTGTGCAAAGCAGAAACATACTTTAGTCATAGCACTGCCATGTGATGTGATTACATCCTCCCATTTCAGAGGGTTGTAGTTACTGACTTGTTTCTTTATCCAGACTTGTAGAAGATGAGGAGAGACGCTGGACTGATGAGAACATTGATATGGTTGCTCTGAAACACTTCCCCAATATTGACAAAGAAAAAGCCATGAGCAGACCTATCTTATACAGCAACTGGCTGTCAAAGGTAAATAATTAAAAAAAAAAATAAAAATTAAGCAAACTACTTAAGGGAGCAACTGAGTGATGCAGCTCTTATAACTATATTAACATGATAATTGGTGCTCATCACTTTGTTAAACTGATCTCCAAGAAGTTCTCACTATGATTATCTGAAGTGAACTCTACCACAAACTTAATAGCTGTTACGCCAGGGATGCCATTGCAAGATCTACCACAGTACATAAAGGCAGTATTAAATAATATTTCTGAAGAACACTGTAACAGTCCCAGAAAGTTGCTGACAGTTACTGCTTATGGAATCTCTTGGATAAGGCGTTGACCCTTCAACAATACTAGTATTCTACATTTTGTGGTGGACTCTTTTTTGCAATCTGAAGTGATCCTGCTGGGCAACCCATAGAAATCCTGCAGGGTCAAGTCAGAAGTCCATGTAGCCTGCTACCCATCTTTATGACCAAAGGCAAGTGGCTAGAAAAGGCTGTTTAAAATACTCCCCCCCCTCCCCCGCTGATGTAAGTCTGTCATTTGGCTGTGACTGGCGTCACTGACTCATCCTATGGTAGGTTCAGTAGATAGTGTTTAAACCCCATGCTGCAATCTGTGGAACTCTAGGCTGTGGACATCTTCCTGTGTGAGTTAAATTGAGTACAGCATTCTTAAGCTTTTGTAGAGGATTGCTACTTTAAGTATTCTAATAGTTCTGCTTTCATCTACTCATAAACTGATCCCTAAGAAAAATTCCCTTAGTCTTAAATTCCATGCTGGTTCTTCTAGGATTATATTCCAGTGGATCAAGAAGAATTAAGAGACTATGTGAAAGCTAGGCTTAAAGTCTTTTATGAAGAAGAACTTGATGTACCACTTGTTCTGTTCAATGAAGTCTTGGATCATGTGTTAAGAATTGACCGGTAAGTTCAGACTTCAGTTACTGCTTGTATAAATAGTATTTAGAGACTTTTTTCTAAAACAGAGTAGCCTGAATACAGGGTAAGTCAGGATGGAGTGTGACCCCATTGTTGTCCATAGATGATGTACCGCTGGCCTTCAGCTAGCAGGGTTCTGTCTGGAAAGGTGTGTCAGTTTTGGTACCAATTTGAAAGTTTAGGTGTTCAAGGAAGAGCCTCAGTAAGTTGCTGACACTTGTCAAACATACTTGGTTATGTTCTTTTCCAGAATCTTCCGTCAGCCACAGGGCCACTTGCTGCTTATTGGAGTCAGTGGAGCAGGGAAAACAACCCTTTCAAGATTTGTTGCCTGGATGAATGGCTTGAGTGTCTACCAAATTAAGGTTGGTGTGCTAGTTTACCTTTTAAAAGCCTGTTAGTCAAAACTCACACTTGTTAAATATCAACCCCTAAAAAAACCCATTAAAGCTAAACTGAAACGTTCATAACAAATGTTAAATCTTACTAGGTTCACAGAAAATATACAGGTGAAGATTTTGATGAAGACCTTAGGACAGTATTGAGACGTTCTGGCTGTAAAAATGAAAAAATAGCTTTTATAATGGATGAGTCAAATGTGTTGGATTCTGGTTTCCTGGAGAGAATGAACACTCTCCTAGCCAATGGAGAGGTAAGAAGATTTTAAGTAAATACTTTAAGCACCTTTTTACAATTATAAGCTACAACAAAACTATGTTTTGAATTAGGTTCCTGGTCTATTTGAAGGAGATGAATATGCTACCCTCATGACTCAATGTAAAGAAGGAGCACAGAAAGAAGGTTTAATGTTAGATTCACATGAGGAACTCTACAAATGGTTCACCAGCCAAGTTATTCGCAATCTCCATGTTGTGTTCACTATGAATCCATCTTCTGAGGGCCTGAAGGACAGGGCAGCTACCTCTCCTGCGCTCTTCAACAGGTAATCGCTGTATATTCAAGCACGTGTTACAAGTACTGTTAAAACAGTAATCTTTGGGAAGCATTGACAAATGCTTTGTATTTCAGATGTGTTTTGAACTGGTTTGGAGACTGGTCAACTGAGGCATTGTACCAAGTGGGCAAAGAGTTCACAAGTAAAATGGATCTTGAGAAACCAAATTATATTGTGCCCGATTACATGCCAGTTGTGTATGATAAGCTACCACAACCACCGTCACACAGGGAAGCTATTGTTAATAGTTGTGTGTTCGTTCATCAGACTCTTCATCAGGTATGTTGCTATTACACTGCTTAACTTACATTGATCTCTAGGTCACAGCATCGTGCACCAGTTTCCTAAAAACTATGATCTTTGGTATCCAAGTACATGTAAAAACAATGCATAATCTACAACTTCTTCTTCCCTAAAGGCTAATGCTCGTCTGGCAAAACGAGGAGGCAGAACCATGGCAATCACACCTCGCCACTATTTGGACTTCATCAATCATTATGCCAACTTGTTCAATGAGAAACGAAGTGAATTGGAGGAACAGCAAATGCATTTGAATGTTGGTCTTAGAAAAATCAAAGAAACCGTTGATCAGGTACATACCTTTAAAACTTCGCCCTTTATAAGGCTGAAGTGGTTAAATAGAACTCCATGCCTAATATAAGTACTCTCTCTCATCTTACAATCTGTCTTAGGTGGAAGAATTGAGGCGTGACCTAAGAATAAAGAGTCAGGAACTGGAGGTGAAGAACGCAGCAGCCAACGACAAGTTAAAAAAGATGGTGAAAGATCAGCAGGAAGCTGAGAAGAAAAAGGTAAAAATCTTTGTTAATCTCTGTGCATAGTAAATTCCTCCCCCCCCCCCCCCCCCCAAAAAAAAAAACAAACCCAAACAACAGAGCCTGCAGAACAAGTACTGGAAGAAGTTCCTGCTTCTGAAAACCAGTATTTTGTTTGAAATTTCCTTCTAGGTCATGAGCCAGGAGATTCAGGAACAGCTGCACAAGCAGCAGGAGGTCATTGCAGACAAGCAGATGAGTGTGAAAGAAGATCTGGACAAGGTGGAGCCTGCTGTCATTGAAGCTCAGAATGGTATGTTAGCACCTGAAGAGATCACACTGTGGGCTTGGATCTAAAACTGAAGTCTATGAGAGAATGTCTTCTGTTGTAGTCCAAGCTGGTACTGTCTAACGAAGGGGCATGCATAGCGTGGAGCTGAACAGTGCTGAGGAAATACCTGGTCCCTGAGTTGTGCCTTTGTGCTGTTTGTAGTACTGACCTGATACTTGATACTCCTTTTATGGCTTGTGGCTTTGTTTCTGGCAGAACAGCTCTAGTTAGTTATTCAGCTTGTATTCATAAAAAGTCATAATCAGAGAGACCACTGATGCCTTATCGCTGCACAGACAGCATACAATCAAGCTGTCCATTTGTTAAACTGGATAGAGGAATTACTGCTTTAAGTGAATCACTTTAGGCAGCAGCAGAAGTTGCCTGTGGCCAGCTGGCAAGTTGAGTGTTCACAGAGAGAAGCCTGTCTTGTGTAGCAGTGGTTTGAATGTTACCCACTGGTATCCGCTTCTCTAGTAACCTCAGATTCTTTTTGAGAATCTTGAAGCATTTTCACAAATCCAGGATACTTTAATGGGCTTTGCTAACTGTTTGTTTTCTTCCCAATCAACGCTCATCATCTTCCTGGCACTGGCTAGCTGTGAAGTCAATAAAGAAACAGCACCTGGTAGAGGTCCGTTCTATGGCTAATCCACCTGCAGCAGTTAAGCTAGCACTGGAGTCCATCTGCCTACTACTAGGTGAAAGTACAACTGACTGGAAACAAATACGTTCCATCATCATGAGAGAGAACTTCATTCCAACCATTGTTAACTTCTCTGCTGAGGAAATCAGGTAAAGTGCAAGTGTAATTTATTTATATGACTAAAGTATTTACAAAGATATGGATGGTCTTAATTGGACTTTACTCTGTGTGATTGCTTTGATAGCACTTGACTTTGAGACTAAATTATTCCTGCATGTAGTGGATGTGTAGGTGGTACAGGAAATGTACTGCTGAAGCAAAGGTGTGTCATGCAAACTGGGGCAAAACAGCTGCTGTTGAGTAACTTCAAGGCGTGGTTGCAAAGCAGTGTGTTGCTGTCCAAATCCACATTACTAATTGAAAGTAGTTTTGTAGCAACAGCAGACCAGCTTGCTGATGGCTTTATCCAGGCTGACTTCCTAGCTGGCTTTTAATCTGAGCCAGACGGTCAAGCTAAAGACACCCGAATTCCCTTCCAACTCCAAATTTTTCTGAGCAGAGTTAAGCAGTTTGTGAGTGACTAATCTTAAAATATTGTTAAATGCCTTTTATCACCTGTAAGCTGTAATTTCTGAAACAACATCTTGAACTAATTAAAACATACCAGCTACCAGTCAGCAAAACTACTAGTAAATGTTCATGTCAGCTGTGGGAGGCAGGCCAGATAAAGGGATGCTGAACACCTGTGTGCTGTCATACAGTGTACTCATGCTATCTCTAAAAACATTTCCCTTGCAGTGATGCTATCCGGGAGAAGATGAAGAAAAATTACCTGTCAAATCCAAGTTACAACTATGAAATTGTAAACAGAGCATCGCTGGCCTGTGGACCTATGGTGAAATGGGCAATTGCACAGGTAAAGTCAGTAGTGCAGGGAAGCAAATCCAAGGTGGAAAGACTGATCCTGAAGGCGTATACAGTGTCTAAAGGCTCTGAATTTGCCTCTATACAACTAAATATTGGAAGATATTTTGCTTCAGAGAAATGGGTAGATGTTTCAGATGAATGCTTCTGGGCTCTGTAGTACTGTGCTAGAAAACTAATGGCCAGTTGTGCTGAGAAACTTCAGGTTTACAGTAAACAACAGCAGATCCTTTCTGTATGTAGTGTCATTCTGCAGGACAATACAGTTCTCAAGTGGAAAATGCCATCCTCTTAATAGAGGTTGCCTAAGTTTTGTCTTGCCTTAGTGGAGTATGCTCACAGGCAGCTCTGTCAGAGTCTTCTAGGTGGACTTCTAAATACTTGACTAGTTTCCTAAAGGAATGCTTGGCTTGTTAAAAGTGGGCCTGCTATGAATGGCCCAATGGGGAGAGACTGTTTAGCTTCGGTCTTGCCAGGCCCCATCCTAATTGTTGTGTTGCTTAGCTATAATCAGTTCTTTACTAATAAAGGTAGATTAGCACGATACTGACACGGACACCCCCAGTCCAGTATTTATGCAGAACAGTGCTGTACACTACTTAATGTGGTCTCAACCTTTCAGGTGACTGCCTGTAAATCTACAGAGCAGTAAAAGGTTCTTGCAAAAAGCAATTACTTATGTGTCTGTGCTTGGTTTAAACTAGAGCCTTAAGGATTGATAAACAATCCTAAGCTTTTGTTAAGTAGCTATTAATTCTTACACAGGTTACAAGTACCTAAGTTTAATAAGCTGCAGTTGGTAGTATACAACTGAATGCTGTGGTTCTTGTTAATACATGTCACTTCAGAAAGTATAAAGGGCCTATTTGCTGTTTACAGCTGAACTATGCTGATATGTTGAAAAGAGTGGAACCTCTACGCAATGAACTGCAGAAGCTGGAGGATGATGCCAAAGACAACCAACAGAAAGCCAATGAAGTGGAGCAGATGATTCGTGATCTTGAAGCCAGTATTGCCCGTTACAAAGAAGAATATGCGGTACTGATTTCGGAGGCTCAAGCTATTAAGGCAGACTTGGCTGCTGTAGAAGCAAAAGTAAGACTTTTATATATCAATAATTCTCCGTTCTTTAAAGTTTGGCAGTCAGAAATTGAACCATTCCTCAAACTTGTGAGTGTGGACTTGGTTGCTTCCCTGTGGTGCGTTTGAGCTGTTTTGTCTCTGGATGTCAGGAAGCTTCTTAAGCTAATGAAACCTGACTAGAGTTAGAAATACCAACTCATGTTGCTAGTTGATTAACAAGACGGTTAAGATAAGGCTTAAAATAAGTAGAAAACCTTTGGAAACAGATACGGATGTGGTGTAACTGTAGTGTCTTAACTGGACTTCTTTTGGAAGGTGGGAGGGCAGTGGGGGAAGAATTTCCCTATATACTTGATCTAATCATTAGCATGTCGCTATGATGCTAGTACTTAGCACTTCTGAGTTCATCAAGATAACAGTTAAAAACAGCATAATAAGCTAACACTGAAGTGGAGAAACACAAAATTAGCTTTTAAGTTTAACTTGGGCCTTGAGTCAATATTTAAGTGTCCTGAGAGACTTGTAATACTACAACAATTCATCTAAAGAGTCTACACCACTTATTTCTAGGTAAACCGTAGCACAGCTCTTCTAAAGAGCCTGTCTGCTGAACGGGAAAGATGGGAGAAGACAAGTGAAACTTTCAAGAACCAGATGTCCACTATTGCAGGAGATTGCTTACTTTCAGGAGCTTTTATTGCCTATGCTGGCTACTTTGATCAGCAGATGCGTCAGAATCTGTTCACTACGTGGTCTCACCATTTGCAGCAAGCAAATATCCAGGTAAAGATACAGTCGTGCTAAGTTAACTGTAAAACAGTTTACTGCAACAGTTAAAAAAGCTGTAAGATTGTCAAGTAAAGAATGGAGCTATTGGAAAAGAATACCTTGTAGAGCTGCATTTACACTAAATGTCTTCCGGTCAAATACTAACCATGTGTGTACTTCTTGCAGTTCCGTACAGATATTGCAAGGACAGAGTACCTTTCCAATGCAGACGAGCGGCTTCGTTGGCAAGCAAGTTCTCTACCTGCAGACGACCTGTGCACTGAGAACGCCATCATGCTCAAGCGGTTTAATAGGTAATTCATTCTAAGGTGTAGAATTCTAAAGCAGCATTCTCACAGCAGGCAGGATTTTGCACCTGTCAAAGAATCACAGTAACTCTTCCAAAGCAGTGTTTTGCTGTTGTGAGAACTTCTGATGTTTGTAAAAGCTTCTCAACCATGTGTAAACGTAAAGGCTCACTCATCTTTGCTTGTCATTTTTGTCACGCCTAGCTGTTAAGATAAATTGGCTTAAACTGAAGCTATTTTGTTGCCCAAACGCAGACTTACCTTTCAAAACCCTGAACCGAAATAAGTCTTTGAACCTGGCCAACTTATTCCTTCGGTGTGTAAGCTTTATAGTTGCGACTAACAGTGCAACCTAAGTTCATAAAACTGCTTAGAGGCTGTCTGCAGTCAAAAGCCAAGTAATGAAAGAGTTTTATTACTGACTTAGGTATCCATTGATCATCGATCCCTCTGGGCAAGCTACAGAGTTTATCATGAATGAATATAAAGACCGTAAGATAACTCGTACTAGTTTCTTGGATGACGCTTTCAGAAAGAACTTGGAAAGTGCCTTGAGATTTGGTAACCCACTTCTCGTCCAGGTCAGTTGCATGATCAAGTAGGAACTTCACAATTCTTGAATTCTGCCCTGTGTACTAGAAAAGTTTGCAGTTGTTCTGTTAGTAAGATGCAAACAACTTTATTTTTGAACCACAACTTAACAAGTAAACTAATACAGAGTGAGGTCTTAGTCCTGAAAAGAATATGATTAGTGAGATACACAATCAAAAGAAGGTATTTCCTTTGTCCACCATTTCAAGATCAAATGCTTTTATTTTGAAATGGTCTTTCTTTACTTCTACTCTACAAAACAACTTGCAACTTGTCTGGTTTTTTTATTTCCATAAGCTATTTCTAGTCATAGGTAATAGCACCTAATATGGCTAGTTATCTAGAATTAAATCTACTCTGAGTAGCAGTAGGAAGTGTCAGTAATACAGAGAAACAGGCAACTGTAGCAATGGTTGACTTTCACTTGAGATGGATATATCTTTTTGTTTCTTAGTATAGAAATGGCAAAACTGAAGGATTAGCTCACAGATGAGAACAGTAACTGCTAGTGCTGCTTAGAATAGGGTTAATTATGCACTAGAACTAACACAATTATGACCATTAGTAATACTCCCCTTCTCAGATTTTGTACAGTAATGGCCTGAACTCTGTGTTTGTGTAGCTCAACTACAAATCTAAAGTGGAAATACCTTCTGAGTGTGATCCGTATTCTAAACCAACTGCAAATTGATTTCTTACCAGAGCTTTAAGCCCCAGCTGGATCAGGTTTTTTAGCTTGAGACACTTGAAAGCAACAGAATCTCCTAACACCTCTCTGCTTCTAGGATGTGGAGAGCTATGACCCAGTTCTGAATCCTGTTCTGAATCGTGAAGTCCGGAGGACTGGAGGCAGAGTTCTCATTACTCTGGGAGACCAAGATATTGATTTGTCACCATCCTTCGTTATCTTCCTCTCCACCAGAGATCCAACAGTAAGTAAAACAAAAGGCTGTCTTGTTTGTAGAAGTGGTGTGTCAGAGAGCTGAGAGAGTTTTTCATGTTTCCTGTGGTAGGTTGAATTCCCACCGGACCTCTGCTCTCGTGTTACGTTTGTGAACTTTACAGTAACTCGCAGCAGCTTACAGAGCCAGTGTCTGAATGAAGTCCTGAAAGCTGAAAGACCAGATGTTGACGAGAAACGCTCAGACCTCCTCAAGCTTCAGGGTATGTTTACCAAAATCAAAGTAACTTCCTCCTGTTTTAAAAGAATACAGTGGTATTACTGTAGCTGTAGAAATACTCAGTGAAATATCTTTACAGTTAATATTCTTGCCTTTTCAGGATGTCCAATGGCAAAGTATACATGTCATATAATTCTTAAAAACAAACACATTATACAGTATGTAACCTAATTTTTCTTTTTATTAAGGTGAATTTCAGTTGCGCTTGCGTCAGTTAGAAAAATCCCTACTACAGGCGCTTAATGAAGTGAAGGGACGTATCCTGGATGATGACACCATCATTACTACTCTTGAGAACCTGAAGAAGGAAGCAGCAGAGGTCACCAGAAAAGTCGAAGAGACTGATATTGTCATGCAAGAAGTGGAGACTGTTTCTCAGCAGTACTTGCCTCTTTCTACAGCATGCAGCAGTATCTACTTTACTATGGAGTCCCTGAAACAGGTAGGATGAGTTTTTCTTCCTACCAGAAGTTTCATTTATTTACTGTTCAAAGCTAAATAGACGCTGCCTAATTCCAGCCCTAGATGCCATATTGCAGTTTGGTAGGCATGAGCCCTTGACTATCAAACAGCGGGACTCTAGAGAGAAAAAACAAACTCTTTTGTCTTTCAGATACATTTCCTGTACCAATACTCTCTCCAGTTTTTCTTGGACATCTATCACAATGTCTTGTATGAGAACCCAAATCTGAAGGGAATTACAGACCATACTCATCGTCTCTCAATCATCACAAAGGATCTCTTTCAGGTTCAGTTTTTTAATGTAATTTTTTAATCATTTTTGAAGGGTAAAAGTTCAAGACCTCTTACGCTTACTAACTTCACTGTTTTGTTGGTAGGTGGCTTTCAACAGAGTGGCACGTGGCATGCTGCATCAAGATCATATAACGTTTGCTATGCTGTTGGCCAGGATTAAACTGAAAGGCACTATTGGGTAAACATCTGTTTACTTGCTTCACTTTTAGTTAAAAATGGGAGGGATGTCTTGAAGGCACCAGCTAAAGTAGTCTTTTCCTTTTAACTTTAGGGAGCCTACATATGATGCAGAATTCCAGCACTTCTTGAGAGGGAAAGAGATAGTTCTGAACACTGCATCTCTCCCAAAAATCAATGGCTTGACTGTAGAGCAAACTGAAGCAATGATGAGGTTGAGCTGCCTTCCGGCATTTAAGGACCTTGTTTCAAAAGTTCAAGCTGATGAGGTAAATGTTGGCTAGGGTTTGTTTCTGCGCTAAACTCGCCCGGTTACGCTTTTTAGGTGTCTGCTTTAAGAGCTTCATGCTTACAGTAAGGTCTCCTAGTATGAGGAGGGGAAGCCTTACAGATTAACTAGTTGTAGTTGTTGTGGAAATGAATGTTCTTTCTTCATTTGTAGTCCAGCTATGAAACTTTGAGTTGTAAATACCAACATTTTTCATCACTCAGCCTTGGAAGCAGCTTCTTTCGTTGGACTTTTTGGTCAGCTTTGTTTCCTGTGGTAGCAGAAAGTCTGTTACTGCCTGTCTGTATCATTGCGTGGGATAGCTATGCAGTAGAGAAGGAGCAGCCCTAGCCATACATAACATCATTATGGTGGGCTCTTGGACATTGCTATTTGGAATAAACTTGGATAGTTCTCAGCTGCTAAACACTTTGCTCCTTCTCACGCCCGAAGTATTGCAAAAACTGTATGTTCCAAAATATGTCCGTATCTTAAATAGTACCTGTTTTGTTGCCCTGCCTGGTTTTTCTAGTAAAAGTTGAATTCTCTTTGCTACATCTAATTTTCCTCACTCTTCAGCGTCAGGTAAAATAACATATAGCTCTGGCTGGGACTTTATGGTAGAGATCTGTAGAATCAGGGGTACTGGAGGCAATGCAGAATTAGGGGGTATCAGTGAAGTGTTTGGACACATGTAAAGAAAGCATAATAAACAAAGCATAACTTGAGGTTTACATGTGGGCTTTTGTTCAAAAGAAACAAGAACAGAACATAGAGGGGAAAAAAAGAAAAGTCAAGAACTTACTAAATGTGCTGGTCAAATTGTAGCCTTGCTCAGGGGTCAAACCATTTATATATGAACCACTCAAGCCACACATATCTAGAAGCCTTGGAAAAAACCAACGTTGAATGCTGGACGATATTTGGAGCTAAGCTTAACATTATACTTTATTTCATTAATATGAATAGCATTTCTGTTTAACAGTGTTAGCCTGGTTTTATTTCTCAAGACTTATTCTTAGATGGAAGCTCAAATGCTTCATCTAATACTCAGTCTAAATTTTTATTCTGTAGATAGAGAATAAGATAGGAGCTTAAGATTTTTGCCATTTAGTGAACTTGTGCATTTCATTGTTTAAATATTTAGCTGCTACTTAGAATTTTTTAAAGATTTGTTTGCAAATCCAAGGCTAGTAGAGCTTGGACTGTACCAAGTTCAGCCCTTAGATTTGTTAGTTTCCTACTGAAAGCTGGCATGTAGCTGAACACTTCTGCAGTACATTAAATTCTGGATTTGAAGGGCTGAGATCGAATATCTCTGTTGCGTCATGAACAGGACCTGCACTTTGCAGCAGATTTTTGATGCCATTGAAACTCCATTTCAGGTTTTTTGCATTTTCTTTCAATATAGCAATTCTGTATCTGGCTGGATAGCAGTTCACCAGAGCAGACTGTACCATACCTTTGGACTGAAGAAAAACCTGCAAGTAAGTTAAGTTGTGCTATTATCCACACCAATCCTACTTTACTAATCATAAGTAGAATTACAGTGGTTTTAAAGCAATTCTAAAGTAGAACTTTAACTTGGACCTTAATGACTGGGAAAATCACAAAGTTGGGATTGGGGAAGAACCTCAAGTCTGGTGGTTTATTCAGGTTTTATGTTTTGAAAAGGAAAAAAAAACCAACCCCACAATCAAAAACCAACAAACTTCTGTAAGCAATAGTTACTACACCTAGTTCCTGCACCTTAACCTGTGATCTGGTCTTCCGCTGAAGATTACATGTATTCCTACAATCTCATTAAATTACATAATAGTTTGGATTAACCTTAGTCAATGCAAATCTGGAGGAGCTCAATACTCCTAAGTTCCAAGACACAGATTTTCTGAGGACAGGACTGGTCTACTGGAATGCTTCCTCCTGCAGTTTTATCTGAGCATGAAGTCTTAATTCATGCTGCATTAGTTGTTAGTGCTAATTTGTTAAGAGTTAGAACTTATGGTAACTGTTGCCCTTCAGTTCCTCCCCTGTCTTTGAAAGGTAACATTAGGAAGCATTTGCCATCTGTGATCGTTCAGGGCTTATTCCTGTAGGTGGTTTTCTAAATTAAGGATTCTAAGCTTGTATTTACTAGCTACCGTAAAGCTGCTTGACCATTACCTGAAGCAACTCTAGGTTATCTGTCCTATCATAGAATCACAGACTGTCTCAAGTTGGAAGGGACCCATACTGATCATGAAGTTCAACTCCCTACTCCCTGCAGGACTACCTAGAACTTTACCCTCTTACTAAAAGAGCATCGTGCAGATGCTCCTTGAATTGACGGGCTTGGTGCTGTCACCACTGCCCTGTGGAGCCTGTTCCAGTGACTGACCACCCTCTCAGTGAAGAACTTTTTCCTCATGTCCGATCGGAACTTCCCCTGACGCAGCTTCATCCCATTCCCTTGTGTCCTATCCATGCCAGACAAGTATATAATACTTTGAAGTCTAGCAGAACGACCGATTATTGAATGAGTGAGAAAATGTGGAGAGATCTGTTGTCCCTGGAAGTTAAAATCACCTCTTGGCAATACTTAAAGACTGTAGATTTTTTTAAACCAGTAGCATTTCAGTAGAATCCAAAAGCATCATGTCAAAGTATGCTTTTAAAGGGCTCATAACATGACCAATTGAGCAGGTAAAGAAAATGTCACAGAACTTACCAACTGGAGATGGTGAGTTTCTTTTGACTGTCAAAGTGAAGACAGAATATAAGCATTCCATTAAAACGTTGCAACAGATCTTTCAAAGGGATGATTAACTTCCTAAATAACTAGTCCTGAGAACAAGGTGGGAAAAGTTGAATGGAGACTGAAAGAGAGGATGGTGTTGAGGGTGGTTTTCCTACCTGTCCATCTAATCCTGTTTCCTCTTTTCAGGTCCTATTGGACAGGCCATTCATCGCTTGCTTCTGATCCAGGCCTTCCGGCCAGATCGTTTGTTGGCAATGGCACATACCTTTGTTTCAACAAATCTTGGAGAATCTTTCATGTCCATTATGGAGCAGCCTTTAGATCTGACACACATCGTAGATACAGAGGTAACCTGCTTGTTTTTGAAAGGCTAAAGTCCTGAGGTGATGCATAGTGCCACCTTGGTGAGTTCCATAGCAAGTAAAGCTATCCACCAGGACGTTTCTTCCCCTTACCCTTCTTCCCATGATAGGAGGAGTGGATTTTCCCATTTGTTAACATAAAACTAAAAGTAGCATGATGTCTTCAGCTGGCTAGAGGGAAGAAAGACTGAGCTTACTGCGTGCTCATATTCCTGTAGTGACTGATCGGTATCCTTTTAAACTTCTTGGACAACAGGTGAAACCTAATACCCCTGTGCTGATGTGTTCAGTGCCTGGTTATGACGCCAGTGGTCATGTTGAAGACCTTGCAGCCGAGCAGAATACACAGATTACTTCTATTGCTATTGGTAAGAACATACCTTCTTTCGTCACAGAAGCATAAATGTTTAGCAGGAAGAGCTTTAGCAACTCTCCTGTCTTTTAGGTTCTGCTGAAGGGTTTAACCAAGCAGATAAAGCAATAAACACAGCAGTGAAATCTGGAAGGTAAGTTCTGTCTCCCTTTTAGCTAGAATACTGCCTAGCAGAAAGATGAAGGGGGGGAGGTAACCTATTGGCTATATAGATAAAACTGTGAGTAAAAAAAAATAATTGGGACTATCTTCTGAACTAAAATTGTAGTAACTTCAGCACAGCTGTTTACAACTTCTGTCTGATTTAAGTATTTTCAAGAGAAACAGGTTATATCTGCAAAAGAGGAAAGTTAGCCCATTTACAGTACTAACTGTAACTGATTCTATGTAGAAGACAGGTTTAAAAGAGGAAGATCTGTAGTATTGATAAGATGACTTGTTACTCTTTGTGGTGATTATAGCCAGGATCCATAAGCTGTACACTAAAAAGCACTTGTTCTGTTTCAAAACTTCACAGATGGGTGATGCTGAAGAACGTTCACCTGGCTCCTGGCTGGCTTATGCAGCTAGAAAAGAAGCTACATTCCCTGCAGCCCCATGCTTGCTTCAGACTCTTCCTTACCATGGAGATTAATCCGAAGGTAACGCTGATTGGAAATCTGATTCTCTTGGTAGAGTAACCAGCTTGCAGAGCCAAGAGTGCTACCTGGGGAAGGTTTTCTCCTGACTACTTTTCTGCGGTAAAGAAAAAGGAGAATACATGCCTGTCACGATAGTTAATAGCCTTGGTTTCCGATAACTTCAGCGTAGCTGGAAATTTCATACCGTTCCTTTTGCTGCTTCCCCTACCCTCCAAAAGAAAGGCTGTGTGTGCTCACAATGAGGTTTTAAAGCTATTGCAAACTGTGCCCTTAGAGGGATTTAATTTGGTGAAGGCTAAAGGAGCTGGGTTTGAATTTATTGCTCTTTTCTAGGTACCAGTGAATTTGCTGCGTGCTGGCCGTATCTTTGTGTTTGAACCTCCTCCTGGCGTAAAGGCAAATATGCTGAGGACTTTCAGTAGCATTCCAGTTTCTAGAATGTGCAAGGTAAGGCTGTGGTTTATGTAGATGAAAGAAAATGGAAGAATGTGTTCATTAAAATACTACCTTAAATGATAAAAGCTCAGCTTCTAAGATGTATGTAGAATTCTTTTTTTCTTACGGAAGTAAAGTAGTACTTGCTGCTTCTGTTGGTAGAACATACTCAGTTTTGGTAGCAATCTAGCATTAAACCTGATACTTTCTAGCCTTTTTGGCAGGCTTTGATTGCTGTAAGTTCACTGGAGTAACAGTTGAATATTTTTTTTCCTCTCCTCTTCCTAGTCTCCCAATGAGCGTGCTCGTTTGTATTTCCTCCTTGCCTGGTTCCATGCCATTATCCAAGAGCGCTTGCGCTACGCTCCGTTGGGTTGGTCCAAGAAGTATGAATTTGGAGAATCTGATCTGAGATCTGCTTGTGACACAGTAGATACATGGTTGGATGATACAGCAAAGGCAAGTAGTGTTGTGTACTTAGGTATAGGTAATACGTAATTACTTAAGATCTTCAGTAAAACAGTCTGTTCTGGAAACATTTAGTAAATTAAATGAGTAGGCACAAATAACCTGATGGCAATTTAACTTAGTTCTTGAATTTGATTCCTCAATCAGCAGCGATGTGAAAAGGATTGTTTCCTGCTAATTACATTGTATGTTATTTATAGGGTCGCCAAAACATTTCACCTGACAAAATCCCCTGGTCAGCACTGAAGACACTGATGGCACAGTCTATCTATGGAGGTCGTATTGATAATGAATTTGATCAGCGTTTGTTAAACACTTTCTTGGAACGTCTGTTCACTACTTTAAGTTTTGATAGTGAATTCAAACTGGCTTGCAAAGTTGATGGGCACAAAGATATTCAGATGCCAGATGGAATCAGGTATAATTTTTTCCTTATCCTGATCTCTATGTACAGCTTCTCTTCTTTTAAATTTAAAAAAGAACCCTAACCTGTATCTCTGTGCTGGAATTTAGCTGCGTAAACATTTGTCTCGGGCAAAGAATTACATTGCCATTCTACTAGAGGAAGCCTTCTAATGACTATTAAAATTCTGACTTGCAGGCGTGAAGAATTTGTCCAGTGGGTTGAGATGCTACCAGATACACAAACGCCGTCATGGCTGGGCCTGCCAAATAATGCAGAGAAGGTTCTTCTCACTACACAGGGTAAAACCAGAACTTTAACAGTGTCTAGCATAGATTACCAGGCCACCATTTTAACTAAAAAGCAGAAAAGAAATACAAATCCTGCTTAAGAGTTAATGGCTTTCTCCTCCTCCCTCAACATAGTTGCTTTAACTTCTGCGAAGTAAGACAGTTGAGTAATCCAAAAACTGATGGGAAGCTTGTGAATTAAGGAAAGTTACATTCAGCTTTCCAGAGTTCAAGCTCTCATCTTGATTCTGGAAAGCTTTATTGTCAGCTCCAGAGCCACCTACAGCTAGGCAGCTCTGAATCTTAGGTCTAGACTCCAGGTTAGGGAAAAAGAAAAGTCCTAGTTCTTGCATGTAGTAGGATGTTTTCATCTTGATGCTACTGCTTCTCTGACTAACAGCCTATCTTCTGGTTTAGGCATAGATATGATCAGTAAAATGCTGAAAATGCAGATGCTAGAGGATGAGGATGATCTAGCTTATGCAGAAACTGAGAAGAAGACAAGAACTGATTCCACATCAGATGGTCGCCCGGCCTGGATGAGAACACTGCATACCACAGCCTCTAACTGGCTTCATCTTATCCCACAAACTCTAAACCATCTGAAGCGGACTGTGGAAAACATTAAGGTAAGAACTAATTGTTATCTAATGTGGGCACACAAAGTGCGTAAGCTGGGGTGCATTGGAGCAAGTGCATTGTGATTTGCAATTACTAATTTAACTGTTGGGGAGGGACAGTGGAACCTGTGTCAGTACTGACTCCGACTGCCGTAGCTATGTAACGCCCCGCTGGGTTGCTTGAAATGGTCTTAAGTTGGCTTATGTCTTCTGGGGCTTATTTGAAGAAATACAATGGCAAACTGTTTATCATCAAGGGTACCAGTTCTGAAGCTTCTCTGTGAGCAAGAAACAAGTGCTTCCTGTCGTACTTGTAGCACTTGACTGCTACTTGTGGTAGTGCCTTTACAGCCTGTGTGCATTAATTACTACTAAAGTTTAGAGGCGGTCGGTGAGGGGGATAGGGCAGCAGTTTCTGCTGACCGGGAACAGAAAGTGCAAGGGCTGGAGGAAACTTTCGAGATCTGGACAGTAGTACCCTAAATGCCAACTGGGGAATAAGCTCCCCCACTGAATGCGGTCATGAGTGCCTAACTGCTTCTGAAGACTTTCCCTGGGATAGTAGGTGAGAACCTTTTGTTGCTGATGGAAAGAAATCCAGAGTTGATTGGAAGGAGTGCAGCAGGCAGTCTGCATTAATTGTTCAACCGAGACTTCCACTTCCTTGCTTCTCCAAGGGAGAGGAGATTGTTGGTTGTAAAACACTCTCCACAGTTGCTTTCTGCACCATAGACTGCATCTTCGCGTTTGATGCTTGTAGTCACAGTGTCGCTGGTCAGTCCATCCAGGATTTTGGGGTTGCTTTTTGTAGCAGTTTTCCAGCAAGAACTTTGATCTGCAACTTACTTTCGATGTTTTGACAATCAGGATCCTTTGTTCCGATTTTTTGAGAGAGAGGTGAAGATGGGAGCTAAGCTGCTCCAGGATGTTCGTCAGGACCTTGCAGATGTGGTTCAAGTGTGCGAAGGAAAAAAGAAACAAACCAATTATTTGCGTACACTTATAAATGAACTGGTGAAAGGTACGGCAATTCAAATTAGCATCTCCCAGTGCTCTCTTTGCCTCTTGCACTCTGTAACTTAGAAGCTATTATGCTCAGCAGCTTAGAAAAAGAAATGCAGGAAAATTGGGATAGACTTTACTGTTTGACACAAGCAATACTTCTGAGTCAAGCATAACATTCCACTTGGTTTGGGATTTCAGGCTGAGGTAGCTAATATTAGGCTTTTTTTGTACAGTTTATATCAGCAGCTTAATTTCTAAGCTGAAATCTTATTAAATTCTTTCAGTTTCTGAATTGTGACGGAGCAGTTATTTACACCACAAAGCGAGTAATACTGCTGCTGTGAAATCTCGTAGAAAATATTCAGGTTCTGTAAACTTCTGTTTCAAGATTCTACATAAATGTGGAATTTTCACAGACATCCCGCTTCTAGTAATACGTGAAGATCTGCCGTCTGCTTTGAACAAAAGCCTTTCCTGAAACAGATATTTGAGCTCTTCAGGTTTTTGCTGAAGAGCTCAAATCTTCATGAAAACTTGGAAGATCAGTTACTGCAGTACATAGCTGTGTGTAACTGAAGTTGCTGTTGAGGGGTTTCTGTAACTGGAAGGCATTTTAAATAAAAAAGTAGACCTGGAGGCCATCTGCTTTGTAATCTTTGAAAGTGCTTTTACTTACAAAGGAGACTTTTTAAGACGGAGGCTGATATCCTGGGCCAGGTCTAAAATGGATATTGCGAGAAAAAGTTAAGTGTCAAAATTGCATGTAATTCCAGCTTGTATGCAAACAAAACTTAATTCTAATCACATTTTTCATAGGTATTTTGCCTCGTAGCTGGTCTCATTACACAGTGCCAGCTGGTATGACTGTTATTCAGTGGGTGTCTGACTTCAGTGAGCGCATTAAACAGCTGCAGAGTATTTCCCAAGCTGCTGCTTCTGGTGGAGCAAAAGAACTAAAGGTATCTCATGCCATCTTCTTTTAGAGGTTATCAGTGGACCTGTGTAACTACTTCATGGAGTCTTCACATCAAGGCTTCTGAATAGTTCCTCGGGAAAACAACTTCAGTCAATGTTGTCTGAAATGTGCTTGGAAATTCTGTTGAGTATCTCGTGATCTCAAGGTGGAGAGGCTTAGCGGGCTAACCATTCACACAGGTTAAAGGGAAACAGTATTTCAGAGTAACAGAAGACGTAGCCTTAGAGCAAAAAGCCATTTAGCAGTTACAGTGTTTCAGTAGAAGCAGGAAAATTCTAATGTAAATAGATTGCTGAAGTAAAAACATTGATAATTATTAATTAATACTGCGGCTTGATTTATTTATTTTAAAAATTTCCCCCCCTCAAATAGAACATCCACGTGTGCCTTGGCGGCCTCTTTGTACCAGAGGCGTATATTACTGCTACAAGACAGTATGTTGCCCAAGCAAACAGTTGGTCTCTCGAAGAACTTTGTCTTGAGGTCAACGTTACAACTACACAGAACGCAGTACTGGATGCATGCAGTTTCGGAGTCACAGGTAAACTTACTGAACACACTCTCCTACAGAAGGGGTTCTTGCTCTAAAACGTTCTCAGAAGCTTTTGATATTAAATAGGCTATATCAAGTGAAAAAGACGGTATCATTGCAAAAGTTAAACAACTTCAGGAAGCGTGTATTAAAGATTAGCTTGATTAGTTAGTAGGGAAGTACTTCCAATGCTAGTAGATCTCCAGACTCGGCTCGGTATCTATTTAAGCAGTGTTGCATAGTTGATACGCTACAACCTCTTTGTTTTGCTGTATGAAATACCTCTCATTTAGTGGACTTAGCCCATAAATGGTACATGAAAGCTCATCGAACTCCAAATTGTGTTTCAATTTACAGGCCTGAAGCTTCAGGGAGCTACATGCAGTAACAACAAGCTGTCACTTTCAAATGCTATTTCAACTGTACTGCCCATTACACAGCTTCGCTGGATCAAGCAAACAAATGCTGATAAAAAAGCAAATGTTGTAAGTATTGATAAAGATAATTTTACACAAATAACTCTCATAATTAGATAGACCTAGCATTTTTTTTCCTGAAGCTTTACAGATGCTTTTATCTAGCACCATAAATCAAATTGTTCTTTTCTTATATTCTCAGTGCCAGTTAGTACCTAAATTCCAGGCTAGCAGCAAACAGCACTAGTGCTGACTAGGTCTTTCCTTTGTAGTTAGGTAAGGAGAGGCATCCAAAAGTACTAATGTTGTTTAGACCAAAACTTGAATTTATACCTATAACTAAGGCTGTGCTTCAGGTAAATTTTAAGCCTTTTTTTTTTTCCTCATATTCCGAGTATTGAGTTATCTGAGACTAAATTCCCATCTCTTAAACACCTTAATATATATATTATGGAAACGCCTTACACTCTTCAGCTACCTTACATAATTTTTTCTATATTTGTGTTTTTCCCCAGGTTACTTTACCAGTTTATCTGAACTTCACTCGTGCTGATCTGATTTTCACAGTTGACTTCGAAATAGCTACCAAGGAAGACCCCCGTAGCTTCTATGAACGTGGTGTTGCAGTCCTCTGCACCGAGTGAAAAGTTTTGTTCTGACTGGTTAATACTGTAGTAATTGTCAGTCTTCTATGTAGTATTCACCTGTACTTTTGTAACCCGGTTAGGTTAGGTTGTCAGATGGATTTGTGTTAAGTTGACTAGAAAGAAAGGGGGCAGTGCATTGGAAAGCTGATAGGCTACATTTCTTCAGCAGAAAATTGGATGAGATTCTTAGATGGTTAGTGGTAGGTGTGATATCTGATGGATCATGTTACATGAAATAAAACCTATAGCAAGACTTCTGACTGTTTCTGGAAATATAATTCTTACAGTGATAATGGCTTTTTGGTCTGGAAAAACGGTACCCATGATCTTTACAGAGAATACCAAGCAATAAGTTAGTATTCAGACATATTGTTAACCTTACACAGCTCAAGCAGCAGCCCATTCAGCTAACCTCCAGTAACAGGGACCTTGCAATGTAAAAGTCTTCAGTAAGACACAAAGCCTGACACTATCTGATGCTATTGCATGAATTATTTGCAGTGAACTGGCTCTTGCTTTTAAGTAACCTGTGTTTAGACAGCTGTTGGGATACATTCAGAAGCTAGCGTGCTTCCTGGAAGCTTAAGCCCAGGAGGATAGTATTAAATGCTTAAACAAGACATTACAGTATTATTTCAGAGACTCGTATGTGACTAACTGTTACCAAATTAGGGGAGCTGGGAGTTCCTGCTAGTTGCTTGGGTTGCTGTAATGGTTTGGGTATTCGCTTGCTTTCTCTTGAGCCTAAATTCACTGGGGTAAGCGTTTCTACCCTTCTGACCATCCTGTCGGAAGTGTCCTCTGTAACAGAGACCAAGTGTTCAAAGATGCATACGAATAAGACAGGTGCTCAGCCTTTCAATTGCAAAACAAATCTCAGGAGCTTGCTCCTTCCTTCCAGTGATCTCTCCTATGAACGCAGTGACTTTCTGAACCTGCATCAACTCTTAACTCATTTTTTCCTGTGGCAAGTGGTTCTACAGCACAGGCACATGTAGGAAGAAAAATTATCATCTCTGCCTACCTTACATACTTGTTTCAGCTGATGCCTACTAGGTTACTAAAACAGAGAATTCTTGCTGTCTCCATACTGTTTTCTATAGCTAATCTCTGTAGGTTGAACTGTCCTGGCTGGTTTTATTACCTTATGAAGAATGAATCCCAGACCTGTGCATCATGTAATCTTTCTCAGCTGCTTGTGGTTCACATACCCAGTTCTGAGGAACTGAGTCCGCTCAGTTTAATGCAGTTCAGTTGGTTGTAGCCAAACCTGCAAGATACTCACCTCACACCTGCTTCCCTCCTCTGGCGCCGTAGAGTAGGTCGGACATGAAGCACCAAACACTGACATGAAGCAGGTGGGAGGTAAGCTATAGCTATCAAAAACTAATTGAAACCACACAGTCGTTCTTCCTTCCCTCCTCAACAGACCCTTGTAATGCTTGTTTTGAAATCACACTGAAACTGAGCAGGTGCCTCCTTGTACTAGATACAGGAGTTAGGCTGGTGCTTCAGGAGGCCCTAGGCACCAAAGGAGCGCCCAGGTGTAAAGTGCTGTGATTCTGTGGACATACCTTAGCTAGTTTTCACTTAAAGTTCACATAAAATACCCCCTGCATTTGTAACAGGCTTGAGCTACTTTTGCTTAAAGCTTGTTCAGTTCAGGTACCATCTGCAAAAAAAATCTCTACCAGATTCATTCTTCAGAAACGTTTGTCCAACGATTTATTCATACCTCAGATTAAGTTGCACGGAGTTTCTTTCTTCTTAGTTTTTCACTAGCAGCCTCTGGAATGGGAATCCCTTGTTTTCTTTTAATTAGGGGCTGTTTGGCCATTGTGCCATCGCAGTCAGCTGCTAGTATGGATTGTGGAGCACTGTCACTTGGGCTTGCAAGGAGATCTGCGGAGGGTGAAGGGCTAATACCGGTCCGTGAGGAGCAGTCAGGTGTCAGCCACATGGGGGTACCTGCTTCTGGGGCTCTAGGCAGTTCAGATGATTGCAACAGGCCTATGGGGAAATCCTTCTCTTGGCTAGGGAGTCCCAGGGGTGCTGGACAGTCGTTTACTGCCTGAATTTTGCTGACACTTGTTTCTGGGCAGAGCCAGTCTGGAGGTTTCGGGGTGGACTCTCCATCTTCTGAAGTATCAGCATCCTCCAAAGCCACTGCTCCTGGGGTACTGTTCACCCATGGTGCGACTTGTCTACTATTTAAGGAATTCAAGCTACAGTCGGAATGAATGGATGCATCTTCTGAATCACCATCATAAGGATCTAAAAACTAAAATAAAGGTCTCTAAATGTGGCAGATGCTCATTTTTCCATTTTAAAAAAGCCAACGTACAGTAGACTTCAAAACTACTTTCAACATCAGTCACAGACTTACTATAGATATTTTTGGTTTTCCACACATTCCCACCTAATATTTTAATTTCTGGGTGCTGCACTGAGAACAAGGCTGCTGCATCACAGCCACACTTACTTCCAGTCCCCTGCGGTCCCTTGCTTTCTTGAGTCCTCCAGCAAGTGGGCTAGGCACAACCTATTTAAGAGAGGTTAACATAGGTTTATAAAGCACCATCCTATGAACTATTGCTCAAAGTAAAACCAGAGTAGCTAAAAATCTTAAGAGGAAGCCAGATTGTCCCCTTTGTTAAAAGATAGTGTATTTCAGTCCAATTTTTAAAGTCAGCCTAAAATAGAAGGACTTAGGAGAGCTATGGCAAGTCTTACTACACTTAAAACATCACTATAAAGAGAACAATTAGTAATTTTATACCTTACTACCAGAAAAGTAAACCAAATTGGCATTTAGCTAATAGACAAGCTACAGAGTTTAGAGAGCTTCCCTCCAACACAGGGTCCTTTTTGTTCTTTTTACACAGGGATGATCTGAAATTATTCCTTACTAGCTGGATTACGAATCTGCTGTCCTTTGGAGAGTTCTGTAACACAAACCAAGTCCTTTTGGTCAGTCTCAGTATTGCTGTTGTAACACTGAGGTTTACAGGCTTCTTTTCCCCATGTGGTTAAACATGGACTTGTCCAAACCTGGACAAAGAACTTTCTGCATGAATTTGCCCTTGAGAACCACATCATTCAGAAGCAGTGCTTTTAGTCTGGGTCTATTAAAAAGAAAAAAAAAAACCAAAAAAAACCCCAACAAACAAACAGTGCCCTGTAGAGAGACTGCCTTTTAAAAGCAAACCACAGGTACAAAGCACTCACACAAAGGGGAAAAAAGGGTCCATGCAAGGAAAGTGCTCCTTTTGAAAGAGCCAGGACAGCTGCTTGGAGAACAAGCTCCCAGTCCTTGCTGTGCCTGCTTTCAGTGGGGAAGAGGGGGAGTCTGAGCACAGCTGAGGCAAAATAGAGCTGAGCAAATCTGGACTTCCCACCCCAGAAACCTAAGGCTTTAGCAGAGGAACTGAAGTCCAAGCCCATCTGCAATTCCTGTGCTAGTTCAAGGACACAGAGACACCCCCACAAAGCCAGCAGGTAGTGCTGGGCAGTGAAGAAAAGCAGCTTCTGCTTCTCCTAAGTCCCGAGCTGGCACCTGCCTCAACACCCTCGGGGAAAGCAACCAGCTCCTCATCCAGGCTGGCACCTTTGCAAGCCCCTCTTCCACCCAGCCCAGCCAGACAGCTGGACTTCCAGCCTTGTTTCTCCCAGGAGAACATGGACAACTCCACTTTCCGCTGTGCTTTCTGGAAGGTAAAGTGGCTTCTGTAAGCCACCAAGGGCAGCGATCCACATGGACTAACAGCAAGCATCAGTTCTGAAGACTTTTACCTAGAAATTTAGTTCTCCACTCCAGAATCGGGTCTTTTTTCATCAAGATTAAACACACTGGTTTGACACAACAAAGTTCAGGAAGTTACCCATATTCATAACTAACTGCCACAGCAACAGAGATGCTCTCTTAATCTCACCCAAAACAGACAGTCAGAAGGCAGAGGGTCTCCACCCAGAGCTGTAGAAATCCCACCAGACCGGGAGCTGCTGAACATTAACCACCAGGAGCAACCCAGTTCAGCTTTAAGCACTCCTTAGCAGGGAAGCGCTTATGCTACATTTGCCTACCTGAAACGCTGACACTTTCCTGCCTCAGCCTCCCAGAATCAATTTCGCTAAAATTAATCACAGTTGTAAGGAAGAGCCTGATGGGTAGAACGGTGCTGGGTTTGGCGTTGTTGGGGGGGTTCTGCTGTTCCTTTTAGGGTCACAAAACAAACAACCCCAGGTACCACACTTTGGGACCTCCCTCTGCTAAGGCTGCAGGAGGAGTTGGTTGCCCATCAGGGAATCCCATCACCATCAAAACACTTCAAAGAGCTGGTCCTTACCTCCACGCTGGATTCAGACTCGGACTCTGTGCTTGACTCCACCACGCACTTCTGCTGCAGGGGAGGAAGGGAAAGAAATGCTACTCAAAGTAGACATAACCACAGCTTTGGGCTGAAGCTGAAGTTCTAGTGCAAACTGTAGGTGCTGCGTTTCTCCAAAGCTTTCCCCTCTGAAGCCAGCTTGTCCTTCCAAATATCCCACACTTGTGCTGGTGGGTTGTGCAAGCAAGACATAAGGGAAAAATGGAAGTGTCCTGCCCCCCCAAAAATACAATGGGAAGCTATCCAGAACATGCCTTGTGTTTGCTAGGAACAGTTTGTGTTTGCAAATAACTTCAGGAAATGTGTTTTTTGATTTGCACTGAGGTTCTATTTGCTTCTTTGCCTTTGGTGGGCCTCTGTCTCAGAAACGTAACTGCAGATAAATAATTAAAACTACATTCTCATTTTTTCTGAAGCTCTTACTACAGAGACCTTACACAAACAAGCAGATCCCCCCCCTCGCCCTTATTCCCCAGGTGGTAGCACAGAAGTGGAATAGCTTCCTCCCTCCCTTTTTGTTCCTTTGCAGGTGACACCATTTGAATTAATTCATCCTCACCTGTTCTTCATACACTCTAGCATGTACATTCATATACCTTCTAGCAGACCTAGCTGCCCTATCAGGCTAATTGCAAAGCAACTAACACTTTTTAAATTGTATTTCAACAGGGAGATAGAAAAGCAGCAATTAGAAAAAAAAAAGTTACCATGTATTTATGTGCCAGTCTTTCTACGTAGCCTGGGATTTTAACAGAATCCTTCATCTCCTGAGCATCTACTGAAACAGGCAGAGGGTAGGAGAGCACATTAGAGGAAATCTTCTTGTAGATAAATTGCCCGGACATAGTAACTCCCTTTATGCTAGAAAGGTTGTTCAATCCTTTACAAAGTCTGTGTTAAGTTCTCAAACAAGCAGTTTCTGTTTAAAAAACAAACAGGAAAAAGCCACTGGCCTCTACCATAACGATGACCTGATTCACTGGCCCTTCACACAGTGTTATAAAAATTTAATTTTTTTTAGAAAAGAAGCTTATACTCTGTAAAGTGGAATTTTTTTTCATTTCCCCTTTTTTTGTTAAAGGCACTACAAGTTTTCTGACTCTTCAGACAGGTATTTCTACTCAGGACACCAAACCATACCAGAGAGGGACAAATGCAAAGCCATGCTGAGAATCAACCCTCCATCCCAGCCCTCCCACCTGGGTATTCAGTGTGTGTATCCCCCCATCCAGGATTCTGCTGCAGGTTCTGCCTTCAGCCCCCTACCCTCCATGGGCTGCCCAGCCCCACGCCTCTTCCTGCGCTGCTGCCTCTTCTCAGCTGTGGCCATCCTGCTCCCAGCTGCGGCCACCCTGCTCCCGGCACCTTCACCTGCCTCCAGCTTTATAGCTCTGGCCCCGGCCGCCCCGCCCCCACCCCAGCTCCCTCAGCCTGCGGGTTGCACCCGTTTGAAAAAGATGGGAGTGAAACAAGGCAAAAAAGGGAGTAAAGTCCTCCTGCGACAGCACTTGGGGCCACTGCTGGAGGCTCCAGGTGGCCCTTCACAGCGCGCTCAGCAGAGCCAGCTGCATGGAGGTCTACAGCAGAAATGCACACGGAACAGCACGGCAGCTTGAGCCCTCCAGGCATCACATTTCTCTAGGTGTGATGTGTGTGTATATATATATGGAGAGAGCACACGTACACACAGACACGCACACCCATCTACAGCTGAGCCTGCCAGGCCTGACGCGATGCTCCCCCTCTGCTCCCACAGATTTATGTCCTGGAGCCCTGTGTCATTCACGCGACTTTCAGGCTGGCAGAAGATATCAGTAGTCAGAGGGACACCCACCCCTCCCCTCCAGAGGCAGCCGGGCTACTCGGAGACGTTTCCTCCCGCCACGTGCTGCAGCAGGTGACCTCCCGTCTGCTGGACAGATGGATGCGGCTGGACACACAACGCTTTCTGAGCATCTCTCTTAATCACTTACAATCCATCAGGTGTGATGTGGAGGGCTTAGATACCACCACCCTTACTGGCCATCACTCACTGAGAAAAGGAACAACAACAATTTTGCTATTTTTAAATACCAAGTATAGTAATTTTTTTTCAGATTTACCAGAGAACTAAGAATCAGGCCCATTTTTCACAAAGACACAGATCCGATTTGACCCTTTAAAGGCCATCCATTCCCTTTCTTCTCCTTTTTATAGGGAAATGAGGAACTAATCCTTTTTACTTTTTCAGATCGAGTCCTGTCCTTCCCATTATTTCCTTCCTATCCGGCTTTCTTAATCCTCCCACGCAACACAGAAGGTACTATATTTTTAGATTAATTTTAAAATACTTATAAAAGCCTTAGTAAAACAAGCATCTCACTTTGAAGCCAGCAGTGGGTTGTTGCTCTGAAAAGGCACCAGGAACAAGTCCCTGGGGAGGTGACAGCGAGAGCAGCTGCACTGGGAGCAGCTCAGACTCCACAAGCCTTCCACCCCATTTCTGTCTCCAGCTAAGCTGGGCCCTATCCCATACACCTCTTTTCTTCCCAGACACCTCCTTTTCCATCTCCTGACCTTCTTTACCCATGCCAGCACCATCTGATGGTTCTTCCCCCTTCTCTGGATTCTCCAGCCACTTTCAAAGCAGAGCACAGCAGCCAAAAACGTCCCACACACCCCCAAGGTGGGAGCTGAGAAGCACTGTGTGGTGCCTGCAGAGCCACCTGAGCTGAATGAGCACCTACAATCATCATCCTTAATCCACACAGGTGGCCTGGGGTACTTGCTCCCACAAGAGCCTGTCCACCGGTAGCTACTGATGCTTTATGGGCAACAGCTGTGAGTAAGCAGGCCCCAGCGCCTGGGGCTCAAGAGGACTGCTGGTCTGTGAGGGATTGCAGATGGAACTGTGACGGTGACGTGGAGGCCAGGCCATGGTGTGCATGAGGAACCCACTGCCAACACCTGGCTGTAAGGGGCCGGGCAGTAGAGCTATGGGAAGGTGACAGATTTCCAAGGAAGGTTTTGGGATTCTGCTTTTTAAAGCACACACGCAATGCTGTCACCAAGCCGGGGCGGCTTTCAGCTGTACCTGCTTGGTGCAGTATGTCCAAGGAGGGTGGCCAGAGGGTTTCAGAGGCACAGAAATGCCTGCTGGAGCCGTTCGTTGCTGTACTGCTGCTCGGTGCTTTGGCTGTCCTCGTTACCTTGGGAAAAGCACTTGATGTTGCACAGACCCTGCGCCAGCCCCAGGTAGCTCTGATTTCCCCCGAGCCCAGGCTTTCTGGCCAGCTGGGAATTCAGGTAACACGCTTCTCTTGTTCCCAACGGTGTCATTGCTCCTTGTCCCCCACTGCTTCACAGGGTGCCCTCGGAGGCCAGCACCGTGGAAACCTCTCTCAGCAGATCAGTTCAGCCTCGCTGTTTTAACTTCCATCTAATAAATGACAATTGCATCTCTCTCATTCCTTAAAAAACTAATCCCCCCGCCATTTGAAATACCATTGACTTCTACATACAGAGACCAAATGTACTGGATTGTCTGCTGTGAAATGTGCTAGAGGAAAAAAATGTAAAAATCTCATTTGTCCAAGATGAAAAAACCCCTTAAAGCTCTGGGGCTGGGGCAGCAGAGCCAGCACTACAGCTGGAGCAGAGGCTGCCTGAGGTTGCATGTCCGTCAGGGAAGGGCTATGTCTCACCTTCTGCTCGCAGAACAGCCAGGATTGCCGTCTTCGGGAGCAGATTTAGGTGGCAGTTTATGTTGAATTATTAATTGATAATCTCGAATATCTCCCATTAGTCAATGGAAATGATTATCATTTAGCTGCAGATTGCATCTGCGAGCCGTGAACAGCGAACTGATTCACAGCGAACCGTATCTGAGTCACAGATATCTTGTTCCAGCCAAACCTCCCACCATAAGAAATGCAAAGGGTAGGGGACAAACTGGGGCTTTTGGCTTTCCAAGTGCAACTCTGCAGCCTCCTGGGTGCTTCAGCTGGGGTTTGGGGGCTGAAACCAAAGCAATCAGGCAAATAATACTTTTTCTGCACGGGGACAGAAGGTGGTGAACTTTTAGGAAAAAAAACCCAAAACTGAATGAACTCCCAGTCTCTGAAGGTCAAGATGAAGCAAGATGAGCCTTTTTAATTAAAGTCACAGCCCTTCCATAACAGTTTTCCACCCTGCCCAAAGAGCCCAGTTGACACCTCCTAGTGCTTTTTTCTCCCTTTACTCTCAGACCAGCATCACCCTGCCTCCGGACAGCCCCCACGCATCCCAGGGGCTCTGTGGCTGTCGGCACTCATCTGCTCCTGCTGCTGATCCGCTTCCAGCTGCCAGCCAAAGACAAGAAAGGTTATTCTCAGGGTACCTACAGGCAGGATCAGAATGAGCAGAGATCTTTCTATTAATTTTGGCAGAGGGCTTGGCAGAAGCACACACGTCTTACTACGAGTTGTCTTTGGGGGGCAGTGCCTATCTCTAAATGTTAATTCTCAAATACTGTTGGAGTTGCTGTTTGGCAATGAAGCCCAACACCAGTATTGCTTGTGCTATTTAGATATTAGGAGTTGCGTCTTTCACACATAAAACATTTTTTGGTTTTTTTTTAAATGCAAGGTGGGACTGTATTGTGGTAAAAGGGGTTTTACTTCATTTGCAATAGGGAGCAATCCAAACAAGACACCTAATCCAAATTAAGTTCATCAGATGAAGCCAGCGCAGATCAGAGAATGAAGATCTGCAGCTGGTTGGCCATATGGCCAACCCACCACCAGACAGTGATCAAGAACATTTCAGTCAAGCCTGAGAGCACTGTGGGAAGCTGGAAACAAGAGGCTGCAGAAACTGCAAGGTCTCTCTCACACTGTGTGTTTTTGCCTACGACCAGTGTAGGAAACCTTATAGACTCCACTTCCTATTAAAATCAAGTTGTGAGCAAAGACAGTAAAAGCACAGTTTACAGCTGCTTTGCAGAACAGAAATTGGCTTTTATCATTTACTTCATATATATTTGTACATACAGTGCAGTATATGACTGGAGGTACGGCCAAAGTACAACTGCTGCTGCAGTCTCCTCATTCCCACAGTTTGCCTCAAAAAGTGCTACTGCACCTAGTATTGCCAATATATGGCTGTTAATTCTTCACAAAAAGAAGAAGAGAGAGGGCAGCCTTTGAATTCCTGTACTCATGGCTGTTTCCACATAATAACATCCCACCCTTACCTTCGTGAAGTCTTCTCCCTGCGATGCACGACAGAAGGGTGTGGGAGACAAATGTCCTTGGTGCCTCCAGTCTGTGAGTACAGAAGTGCTATATTCAGAGGCAGCTGTTCTGAATGTTCCCCAGGAAACATATCCGAAATACTGGGTATTACATGGTACAGAAACCATAAGGAGTTGTTAAGGTCCTTAGTTTTCTCTCGCATGTAAGGAACAGCATCACCTGGAGACCTGAACTGGAGGTTAGAAAACAACAGCTTCAGTTCTTGACTTTGTGTCTTGATGCATGGAATCATAGACCCTGGAAAAAGCCCTTTTTAAACCTTGTTTCCCCATTTGCAAAACGTAGCTGCCATGTCCGTTTTCTTCGCCCTGCTTTTGCAACATCACAGCTGGCCAGGGAAGAAAGGTACTGCGTTTTCTCAAAAAATCCCCAGCAAACCCCCAAACTTCTCACTGTAGCAGAGTATTAATAGCCCAGGAAGCCATGCTGGCATTTAGAGAGGCTGGACCGTTGCTGTTTTACTTCCAAGTTTGTTCATGAATACTGAAGAGTCACCCATAGATTTCTTTGACAGGCGATGCTGTTCTGAAGATGAAGTATTTTATAGTGATGTCCCTGGGGCAGCCACACCCCCTCTTTTGAGGCTGTAAAAGTAAGGCATTTTGGCTGCCTCTGTTCCCTCAGCCACTTCTTTGGGTACAAGACTGGGATCTTGTAATTAGGACACTGAGGAGGCCAGGAAGGTGATCGGAGTGTGAATATATGCAGCCTCCCTTTCTTAAAACCCCGGTTATACGTGACTAACACGATGATTATTTTTTTCTTTTTTTCTTTTGAATGGCCTCTGTACGCTCCTTCTCTTAGCTCAGTTCCACCATGAATTGCATCACCTGAAGGAAGCAGCCTGTGAAGTGGAACTGAAGGCTGACACACACCATCCCACCTACCCGATAAGCCACCGTCTGGCTGCTGGGCTGATTTCTCAGTGCGCTCTGCAGGCTTGGGAATGAAGATGCTGCATACAGACATATTTGCATAACTTACAGTAGCAAAATAAAAAACGCCTCTCCTCTCAGGGCACTGTCAAATGCCAGATACCTTTTATGACCACATGGGCAGCACACCACGGGACCAAAGGGTGTAATTCCTAATTCCTTAACGCTTCGTTTTCAGATCTGCCTCGCATACATAAGCTCTGACCAAAATTAATATATACACTTCCAGAAAACGACTAAAATAATCTATTGTACCAAACTGATAAAATGCAGCAAATGCACTTAAGTTATTACCTCCAGAAGGGATTAGCATGGCAAACTCTCCAGCTCATCCACTGAAGAACCTGAAGAAAGCGAGCCATGGTCAGCACACTGTAAAGGTACAGCCTCACTCAAATGCTTCAGGAACAAGCTGGGAGAGAAGGCAACAAGAACGTCCCAGTCATACTTCAACATGTCACCTACTGCATTATTCTTAATTAAAAAAAAAGAAAGAAAGAAAGAAAGAAAAAAACCCCACAGTATTTCCCTATCTAGCTGTACCTGTGCTTTTGCTTCCCTGGAAAAAACCCAGACATCTGAAGGAGGGGGTGGCTCTTCCCCAAAGCCTTGTCTTCCCAACCCCATCAACCAGCACTTCTTTTAAGATTCTAACAGAAACAGCAATAATTGGGACAGTGAGATGGACTTTGTCCTTCTCAATCATCTAAAACTGATAAGGCCTTTTGTTGCAGTTGCCTAGATTCGGCATGGATCTACCACGGGATTTCATGAAGTAAGCAAGACCCAGCCCTATCTGTAACAATGGGTTTGAAGTTTTAATTCTACTACACAATTTAAACCACTGGACAAAGGAACCTTAGAATAACTTCAGACATTTCACAGTACATTAATGACAGGACCAAGTATTGTAGATGATGATGATGACGACGATATTACTATTACTACAACTACTACTATTACTACTGTTACTATTATTGGTGTTAGTGTTAGTATAGCAGCAGCCATACCTACTTCAGGGCACACAAAGGGATTTTTCCCTTAATTTTTCACCAGCACATTCTAGAATTGGAAATGTTTGCTTCTTGTTCACACACGTCACCACTCTGGTAGCGGAGCAGCTGTAATAAGAGTTCTCCAGAAATCCCACAGATCTATAAGGCTCAGTACTCATGGGTGAAGGGCATTCAAGCATCCGGGGCCATTCAAACTCTGCAGTAGTTCTAGATTTCCAAGACAGTTCATATGATTCCAATAATTTTAATGGAAAAGCAGCTGTCTCCTTTCCAGTTACTTCCATTGGTGTTTGAAAACCATTTTCTGGCTCCATGTAAGTATCACTGTGGGACTCTGTAACTGGCAGGGCCGTTTCCAGGTGTAAGAGTAAGTTGTGGAACTTCTAAATGGAAAACATCTCCCAATTCTACTGCCTCCAGCACACTGTGCATCAGTCGAGGATCAACTCCTTTCTGATGCTTACTGCTAGCAAAACTCATACCACGATCTGCGTGACATGGTGCATCTCCTGAGCAACCACCATAAGCAAATAACAACTAAAATACAATTACTCCAAATGAGCGAGGCACGTTCTGTGCTGCCAGGTCCGTTTCCCACCGAAGGAATCGCTGAGATGCAGCTGGGTGGGAGGTTTCCCAGACTTCCAGCGTGCAAAACTGCCTCCCACAGGGGCCAGCAAAAGCAAAGCAGGAATGCTGGACAACATTTTAGCAAGCAAGAGCACAAGCCGCAGTAGCACTTTGCAGGAGAGACTATCACAGTTAGCATTTCAGAAATCTCTACGCATCTCTTGATGTAACTTCTACTTTGCAACAGAAGCCTGTTAACAGCTTTTGAAAGTACTGCTTCAGGAAAAACTAGCGGAACAGTACCTGAAAATGCCTCTCCTCAGGGGAAAAATGAGGTTTTTTTGCTTTAGGAGCTATTATGGACTATGTTTTTTTCCAGTATAGATGGGCAACTCAACAAGTATCATTTACAATCAGTCATAAATAGGTAAGAAAAAACCGACGTAGTTAAATATACTTGGAAACAAGTGTATTTTAAAGCACTAATAATTAAATGCTTGGTTAATGGTTTGAATCAGGAGAACGCTGTGCAGTGTAAAGCCAAACAGCCTCTGCCCTGCACCCTCCTCCTCCTCGCCCTGTGAAACAGCACCTTGATAGGAAAGAATGCGTGTCTCCATGTCCTCTTCCCACCGCTGCTGCTAAGGATACTGGATGCTCCTCCGATACATCCAGTCCTCCTTGCACCAGCCACACTTCAGATGGGTGTGTTACTCACCAGTTCTTTTTTTAGCCTTATTTTTTTAAAAAATACAGTGTTTTATACAATTTCCTAGAACAAAACCAAGTCTTTGTCTGACATTACTTCTAATTGTCCAGTGTGACTTATTCAGATGTTTCCTAGGTAAAGTTTGTTTTCTTGAAAATAAGGAACAATCAAGCGAGATCACTACATAATGAAGCACCACAAACATACAAACAGATTTGAAATTAAAGTTACTCTTTCTTTAGGGTGCCCTCACTATTAAGCAAATACTGATTAATCAATGCACAGGCAGAACCATCTGACCTATTTGCCAAGGCTTCTACTGCCAAATTAAGACCTCCAGAAACAAACCAAGAACATGAATGAACAGACACTTCATAGCTGTAAATGAATGCAAAATGCATGAAAAAACTCCTCATGGGCAAGACACATCCTTGGCCACGAATGCTATAGCGTTTATGTACAGGGGCTACGAGTACCACGTTCTAGATGCATTTGTGTTTCACAAAAAAATGCAGTCGCCCCCCCCGCCCCCCCCATTCATCACAGCACAGAAATTACTAGTGTTATTTTTTTTCTGCTCCTTTCCTCGTCATATTTGGAAATCCATCAGGTTCAATTGACTGTTGCCATTTCTAGGACAATGAAAGCTATTTTTCCCTTTCTGCTGCCATCCAAACTTTATTAGACTGTGTGGCACGCAGTGGTGGGAGCCTTTCATTAGAGCAACGGAGGCACCAGCACGTTAGCTCCCAAGTTTCAAAAATCCAAACCAAACACAGAATAGGCTTCCTCTCCAGAGAAAGCAGTAGAATCAAGTACCTCCATATTCAGGATCCTAATGCCTTAACCCCGGTCTGATTGCAAAAGACGACCATCAACAGGAAAAATTTTCTGATGAGCTTTAACGAAACCTCTGATCATCAGCAGCGTAAGCTCTAAACCGGGAGGGCAAGGAGAGCGTACCCCCGAGCTGTGCCACGTTGTTGTCATCACTTGGAATTCCAAGTGGACAGTTCCACTGTCCTGCAGCTCAAATAAGGAGAAACTTATTTTAGGATCAGTTCCCAACCCTTTGCTGAACTTTGTTGTGTTTCTTACTTAGAAGAATGACCTTGTAAGCCCCGAGCAGTATGGCACCATGGGCCTCTTGGCAGGGACACAGAGCCCTGAAAAGAAGTTATTAGTGCACCCAGCCTTTCCCAAAGGCCACCGCGGTGCTCTGCAACACTTTTACCTACTGTCCAAAGACTCTGAACTGCTACAACAGGTAGCCGAGCAAGAGAACTTGCGGGAACAGTGTCCTTACTACCTCAACAAAAAGCCAGCACACCAGCAGGGCATCACCAACGTAAGACAGAAGCATTTACCTTCTGGCCACCGCTTTGTTCATGCACGCCAACTGCCAGTCAGTACCAACATATTTGAACTGTGCAACTCCTGTCACGAGCTGGAAGCCTGCGTCCCTTTCGATGTCATCCTCACTACCATGGTGACGTTCATTGCTATGGTACAGGGTAATGGGACATGAAGACATCGCATGCTAGTCCTGCTGCCGGGAGCGCAACGAGCAAGAGCAACGCTGAAGTTCATCTTGCCCAGCCCCTGAGCTGTGGTGCAGAGGGAACTACATCTCTCCCCTCACTGCCCGAGTAAATTATTTCCACGTTTTGCCATTGCTTTACCTCACCTCGCTCCCTGCTTTCACCAACACGGTAAGCACCCATCTCTTCTGCCATCCTTAATTTGAACTGCTTTTGGACATCCAAGGACATGGAACGGCAGGTGGGGAAGACAAGCGCCCCACACGCGCTGAGCCAGGACTCCGAGCTATGTGTAGGTGCCGTGAGGCAATTCCTCTAGGCCACCAGGAGCTGGAACAGGCTGACAAACTCCAGGTACCTAACAGCGCGTGTGAAGCGCTGGGAGCTGTAGGAGGCTGTTTTTTGAACAGCATGTTTCCTTACTTGAAGGTGAGACGCTGACTGACCAAGGACAAGTAGCACCCATTTTCAGTTACTGGAGGATCTCCCTGCTGAGGCTGGGTAACCCGGTTAACACAACCCCAGTCACCAGTGTTGGCTCCCAGGAAGACATTGCCCAGGATGCCAAGAGCCCATCTCACACAGAGCCAAAGCATTTTGACCACGAGGTGGGTGCTACAAACCCAGAGCTAGTACATCTCTAACGCCATGTAGTAAATTATACCCACTTTGTAAGTCTTGTTCAATTAACATACACAAGTTACTTTACCTTGGAAAACTGCTCAAATTGTGTTATGGAAAGAAATGGAAATGGGAAGAAAATTAAGACTCGACGAAAGCACAGTACAGGATGCTCAACTTGCCTTTACCCCCTCACTCCTCCCCAACATGTTCATTAAACTCAGGCTTGCTGCAAGTACCAGGCAGGCGTTTTAACTGTCCCCAAGTCACTGCAGGCCATCTCATTGGCACCAGGTGCCCAGCAGGCAGTGGAAGTTGCTGACCTTGGCTACTAACTCTCCCTTTACTAGTCCTTCCAAGATCAAGCCCAAGGAACACCGAACACAGGACAGCCCAGCAGCCCCCTGACCGCCTGGTGAGGTAGTGCTGACCACCCAACTTCACATGCAAGACTCGGTACAGCACGATGCATCAGGCTGGCACCTGAAGTTGTCTTTTCTGCTTTTATGTGGTACTAGTTTGGAGCAACATGGCAAAAAACATGCAGTGCTGCAGATTTACTGGGCCAGCAGCTAGTACTCATGATCCAAAGCGGCAACTGATACAAAGAGGACAGCAGGTTTTGTTCCCAGCGTTAACAGACAAGTCAGCAGCACAACTCATTCTTAACACTTTTATTCTTACAGTTCTAGGTTTGAACTGTACATGCAGAGTTGCATAAGTCACAATAGAGATTTACAGTGGATTCTATTCTATGGTAGAGTGCAATCCAGAATCCTTAAACAGTATAAAAAACAACTTTAAACATCAAGACCTTGTTAGGAGCAAAAGGGTTAAAGCTTCCCCAAGTATTTCAGCTCTCCTAGATACCTAGTTACTAGGTACTGTATGTTAGATATATTTAGAGTTGAAGAGCTGTGTAACACTAAACAAAACTTGAACATCCTGGTATCATACCGTCTTTGTTACTTCTTTCCCACATCTCTGGCAATTAAGAATAAGTCAAAAACCCTGCCACCTGCAACCAGCTAATACAGACAAAAATAACTACTCCTTACTTGCCTGTTTAGGGTTGTACAGTGTTAAAGAAAGTATTCCCTCAATGGCATTTGTATCTCACATCAGCTGAAAAAGCAATGTAACAAAAATAAAGGTATAACATCTTTGAAAATAAATATAAAGAGGGAATGCAGACAAAGTGTCAAGATTTTTTTTTTTGGCAGGTAACATTCATAATATACAAAATATAACTTATTCGTATTAGCCAAGGAAACATTCATGAGTTCCTGTAAACTGTTTTAATCCACCTCCTCCATGCGTGATGTGTCATCATCTCCCTCAAGAGGCGGCATCTCTTCAGTAACCGCTGGACTACCTTCTTCTGCAGCAGCATCATCTTCATCAATGCCTGTACAGGAAACACGTGCACCGTTACTCAAACTTTTATCCCCTCTAGCCCTTCAACTGATCTGAGGGAACCTCCTTCCACAAGTATAAAGCAGCACACAGATCCACACCCTGCGAGGGCATGGAACCACACCCAGGCTTTTAGGGGAGACAGGACAGTTTCTGACTTACCCAGGCCAAGTTTGATCATTCTGTAAATGCGGTTGGCATGTGTCTGAGGGTCTTCTAAACTGAAGCCAGAGGACAGGAGTGCCGTCTCATACAGCAAGATGACAAGATCCTTCACAGACTTGTCATTCTTATCAGCCTCTGCCTTCTGCCTCAGTGTTTCAATGATGGAATGATCAGGATTAATCTCCAGATGCTTCTTTGCTGCCATGTATCCCATTGTGGAGTTGTCTCTTAAAGCCTGCGCTTTCATGATCCTCTCCATATTGGCAGTCCAGCCATATGTGCTTGTTACAATACAGCACGGAGAAGTAACTAAACGATTGGACACAACCACCTAGAAAACCAAATACAGAGCCCTAGGTTTGTCATTTGATTTACAGTTCCGTGATTTAACCAAGGTTCAACTTCAAAATGGTGCTACATGGCATGCAAGACGTGAGACTCATTAGCTAGAGCTGAAGAATCCACAATACCAACCTGACTAAAACCCAAAATCATACCTTGTATCTATTAAAGCCCTGTCTTGCAGAGAACTGCTCTTTCAGAAAAGGTAACTTTTACAGACACTGCTATCTGACCCTTCTCTGCAGCAGCTTCCAGATCATTAAGCCCGTTACACTTAAGAGTGTACTACTATTACCTTTTCTACTTTCTTTTCAAGGATGTCTTTCATTATTTTGCAAAGGTTTTCGAATTTCGCTTTCTTCTCTTCCTGTTTCTTCTTCTCTTCCTCATCTTCTGGAAGCTCCAAACCCTCTTTTGTTACAGAAACCAGGGTCTTGCCTTCAAATTCCTTCAGCTGCTGCACACAGTACTCATCAATAGGCTCAATCATGTAGATCACTTCCAGCCCATGTTTACGAAGACGCTCCACAAAAGCAGAGTTGGCCACCTGATCCTTTGTTTCACCTGCAAGAAACAAGAATGCCACAGTTCTTGTTCGAGCCTCAGACCTGTAGTGTGGCAGATAACGCATTTTCTGAAAAGCCTATGCAGCACTTCCATTAAAAAAACCAACCACAAGAGGGGCACACAACAGGTGTGACAGGCTACTGCAAAGCTTAGGCTGGCCAGAAGACTCCAGTGTTTCAAACTGACACCACAGCTTGTTTAATACACTTCAGTGGTTTCAAAGCCCATTTACATTTCCTGGAATGCCAAGCAAGAAATGCTCACCATTGTTCCTGCCAAGGAAGAAACCAGACCAGGGAAGCCCTACACAGCATTTACCTTTTGAGAAAAAGCCTTGGTATCTGATGCCCAAATAGTAAACCTAGTCTGAGCACTGGCTCTTGAATTCAGATACTCCTGGTCAAATTTATCAGCTCAAGCCTGAACAAAGCTACCCTGAAGACACCTCCAAGACTGAAGCCTAATTTCTGGGCTCACAGTGAAAATAAATAGTGCGTAAGCTGGCTGCACAAGGGGCACCATTACCTGTAGCTGGTTGTGCTGTCCTCATGGGACACAGTCCCTCAGTAAGGAACCACAGCAAGCCTGACAAGGCACGTCCTACACTATGTGGTCACCCCAATGTAGTTCTGAATTCACCAGGAAAACTGCTATTTTCCATTTTCTACAGATGTACCTGCTTTTACAGAAAATTTGTGTTGCCCAACTCACCAGTAATGTAGTAGACATGTTTCTGGTTTTCCTTCATTCGAGTGCAATAGTCCTTCAGAGAAACCATCTCATCACCAGATGCAGATGTATAGTATCTCAGCAATTCCGAGAGCTTCTTGCGGTTCTGAGAGTCTTCATGTATACCAAGCTACAGGAGTACAAGAGCACAAGTAGAAACTATGTGATTCCTTTACATCTAAAATTATGGTAATTTGGTATTTCAGACTTAAAAAACCTTAATAGTTCTACTATCAGTATTATTAAACTAGAAACACCACAAACCTTGATGTTCTTTGAGAACTGCTCATAGAACTTTTTGTAGTTCTCCTTGTCTTCAGCCAACTCAGTGAAAAGTTCTAAGCACTTCTTCACCAAGTTCTTCCGGATCACTTTCAGGATTTTGCTCTGCTGCAGCATTTCACGAGAAATATTCAGAGGTAAGTCCTCAGAGTCTACCACACCTCTCATGAAATCTAGAGGATGACACAGGGTAAGAATTAGCTTTGCACATCTCAAAGGAAACCATAACCCATCACCACCCAAGGAACTTCACCCTTTCAAAATCATGAATTTGTTTCTACAGAATTCTCTAGACCACACAAACTAAGCAGTACTTTGAACTGCTCAGATGCTTCCTGATCAGCTCTGTTTTAAGCTCAAGTCTTCCCCCCCCCAACCATATGCAGGGAAACAAAGTTGCGAACTTATCCTGTTCAACGTTTTGGGAAACATTTTCCTCAAATATATACTTACTCAGATATTCAGGGATCAGTTCCTCACAGTTGTCCATGATGAAAACTCTGCGTACATAGAGCTTAATGTTATTTTTCTTCTTCCTGTTTTCAAACAGATCAAAGGGTGCACGCCGGGGGACGAAGAGGAGAGCTCTGAATTCCAACTGCCCTTCCACAGAGAAGTGCTGCAAACAAGCAAGGTAAGTTTTGATCAATTGGGACAGCTCTCACTTCAGTACTGTTTAGCAGTTCTTGAAATGCAGAAGGCAGACAGTAAACTACTTGAGATTTCAGGAAAAACACAGTAGGCAAGTCACTGGTCAAGAACAAGGCTTTCTCCTGCCAGATGGAGCAAAGTTTTATGCAGTTGTTACCACACAAGCAGGCCAATTCAGAAGACTTACTTCAGTTCTCTACACTATACACGCTAAGCTTCAGGAAGCATGTGTATTTACATCACTTCCCAGTGTGACACAAAAGGACAATTGCATTTCACCATCCTGTTTATCTCTAGTCTAGGCCTTTTCAAGACTAAGCTACAAACCCAAATAACTCAATTTGCATTTAGCTGAAATTTTTGAGAACTAAGCTACAAACTGGGAAAGCATGTGGACACACTTTCACGTAGTGCAGATTTTGTTAATATTATGAACACAGCCTTCATAGTAATCAGAGTAACTGTAGCACAAGTGTCACCCTCACACAGTGAAGTGTTGATGAAACAGCATCACCGCAAGTAGTAAGAACTTAAAGAGAATTAAGATCTGGGACAACAGATCAGAGTTCAGCAGCATGTTTAGCAACCTTCCAGCTTCAGTGCCAAGTGCAATTGTGCCTGCAGACACACAAGAACTTACTTTGACAGCCAAGTGATCCTCCCAGTCATTAGTCAGACTCTTGTAGAATTCCCCATACTCTTCATTGGTTATGTCATCTGGATTCCTGGTCCAAATGGGCTTGGTCTTGTTGAGCTCTTCCTGATCAATGTACTTCTCCTTGATCTTCTTCTTCTTCTTCTTGTCTCCATCCTTCTTTTCTTCTTCTTCATCAGAACCAACGTCCTCAATCTCTGGTTTATCTTCTGTCTTTTCCTCCTTCTCTTCTTTTTCCTCTTCCTTTTCCTCAGCCTCATCATCACTCACCTCCTTATCACGTTCCTTCTCCACCTACAGAAGAAACCCGTAAGTTTTACCAGTAACAGCCAGGAAGTACTCCCTCTGGTCTCACAAAGCCAGAAACTACATCAACACATCAAGTTTGCCTTCTAGACTCAACTAATGCAAGTGTTTTGTTCCCATGTGCTCATGTGGTAGTCCATAGTTACATTACACTGAATTACCAGGAATGGATAGCTATAAATAACCATAGCTAATTTTCTCGGTGGTTTGGAGACAGAAACTACTAGCTTGGAAAAACCATTTTTTTTCCCCCCTTATCTCCCAAAATAAGATTTCTCAACATAAGTTGGAAACATAGCTATTAAATACAAGAGCTACATCTACATAACATCTGTTACAATTTTAATTAGCAAAATACACATCAACTGCTTTCTTAAAAAACTTCAAAAACTCAAGTTAAGGTGGTAGTGTTTAGTATTTTGAGCAAGGTACGTACAAAGAGTGTAATAGGATAGCCAATGAACTGAGAATGCTTCTTCACAATCTCCTTGATTCTCCGTTCTTCAAGGTATTCAGTTTGATCTTCTTTGAGATGCAGGATGACTTTTGTTCCACGGCCCAAAGGTTCACCTAGAACAGAGTTTACGCATTTTACTTGCACAGCAGCAGACTACACTTCGACGCAGTTCTCCAATAGTCCTTCAAAAAGGCACTGTTCCATCAGGAATATTTTTACCACAGGGAAAATCTAAGCTTCCATGTGCAGAAACAGCCCCGTCCACACACTTCAACAAGCTCAATGTACCCAGCATGTATTTCAGTTAATGAGATTTTCACTCATTAGTCTGTTGGTATGTTCTCTTTCAAGTTTCTCTACACAGAGTAATTGAAGGAGTCTACAGAAGTATTTGTATGTATAAGCTTTGCAAGCTTAGTCTTAATTACAATGCACCATCTACTCTGGCATTCCTTTATCACGTTATCAAGTTATCTAACTGGAAGAGAACAGCTGTGCTTGTGCTTGATCCAACCCATTACTAGTACAACCCATTTCATCTGTCGTTTTTTGCTTTTTTCAACGTACAGACTAGGCACCTGTATGCCAGTAATCTTTAGAAAGCATACCTGAGTGTAAACATTTACTACTCACCATTATCAAGTCTGACAGTGAAAGATCCTCCAGCTGATGACTCCCAAGCATACTGCTCATCGTCATTGTGCTTGGTGATCACCGTCACTTTTTCTGCAACCAGGTAGGCAGAATAAAAGCCAACACCAAACTGACCAATCATGGATATATCAGCCCCTGCCTGCAGTGCTTCCATAAAAGCCTTGGTACCAGACTTGGCAATAGTACCAAGGTTGTTGACCAGGTCAGCTTTGGTCATCCCTATGCCTGTATCCACAATGGTCAGAGTGCGATCATGCTTGTTTGGAATTAGGTTAATTTTCAGCTCTTTGCCAGAATCCAGCTTGCTTGGGTCAGTCAAGCTCTCATATCTTATCTTGTCCAGAGCCTGCAAGACAAGAGGCAGACTTTTAACATTACCCTACTATTCCTAAAGAATTCCATAGTCCTAATGGATGCAAACCAGGGTATGAGTTAAGGTACATACATCTGATGAGTTGGAGATCAGCTCCCTCAGAAAGATTTCCTTGTTGGAGTAGAAAGTGTTGATGATCAGAGACATCAACTGAGCAATCTCAGCCTGGAAGGCAAAGGTCTCCACCTCCTCCTCCATTGGTTGGTCTTGAGTTTGCACAGCTTCTGGCATCTGTAAAGAGAGGGATTTGAAACCCATCAAGAACAGCTTGGTGCACATATCCTTTTGTGACAATAGCACTCTGATAACGTGGCTTCCAATACACTAACTACACCACAGGAACACAAAAGAAACTTGCCCCCAGATCTCATTTCCTACCAGTAACAATGCAGGAATTTTGCAGAAGTTATATACAACATTTTAACTACAAAGCCTGCTTTACATTCGCTTTGGTTTGCACAACTTAGGGAGACAGAACTTTTGCTCTCTCCTCCACTGATCTACCATTTAATGTACGGCTTAACTTCCCCCTCATCACAAACTAAGCACACATTACGAAGAGGAAAATTAAACCGAGAACTCAGCCTTGCGTTTGAGAGGTTAGCTGCAGGACAAATAGATTCTCACACCGGTGTGTGCCCATCTGGCCCACTTCCCTTTTCTCACATCCACCTCTCATTTTGCTCGCACAATTAGTATTCGGAGATGTAGCCACGATCCACAACTAGAATTTATGTACCAATACGGTCCAGCCGAGGTCGTCACTCTGGCCTACGGAGAGTTATCAAGAGTCCGACCGGCCACCTGCTGCGCAAGTATCCTCTGCCCGCGCCACAGCTCAGCAACTACAAATTCGACTCGAAAGGAAAGCCCTCCACGAGCCCACTTTAATCGCTACATATAACTAGTGGAAACCAAGTGCAACACTCTAGTGCTTAACTACGAAACTAACAAAGGAAAAAATAACCAAATAAGCCAACCGGCCACCAGCCGTGCCCCGGCGAGCGATCCCGGAGAGCCTCCCAGTGCGAGCAGCCTGCCGCGCGCCGCCGCGCAGCGCCCCCTGCAGGCTGCCGCCGGAACCATGAAAGATTCTAGAAACTGCCAGAGCCTTCCCCGACCGCCCCCCCCCTCCACCCACTCCCTGTCAGCACCAGCCCCGCGCTGCGCGCACCCCCCGCGGCGGGCAGAGCGCAGTGCCGCGCAGCCCCTTCCCCCACTCCCGCCCCACGCCCGCCTCAGCCGCGACCCCTCCATCTTAGGCTTCCACGCCGTCCGGCCGCCCCCTCACCCCGAGCACGGCTCCCTCGCCGCCCATCCCCCCGCGCCTGCCCCTCCGCAGCGAGGCGGGCTCAGGTCACCCCCCTCTTGCGCCCCTCTGAAGGGGTAGGCTACTCCTCCACAAAAAACAGCCCCCCCTGCCCGCCACCTACGCCCCCCTCCCCCACCTCTGCTACCTAAAGAACCCGCTCTCCCAGGAGCTGCCCGCCGGTGTTGCCCTCGCCCTCCCCCCCCCTTATTTCCGAGACAAAAATAAACTGGATACACGGGCTTGGGCACCTCGCCGCCTTTCAGCCGTACCCAAACTTCAATACCTAGCACCCCTCCGAGCCCCCTTCGCTTTTAACAGGGGCCGCAAGAGCAAGGAGACAAACCACGTCCCGCACCACCCCCCACCGCAGCGGGGATACGGGAGCAGAGCGCTCCCGCCGAGCCGCCACCCCTCGGGGGTCTCCAGCCGCCGCCGCCCCGCCCGCGCTGCTCACCTTTGCGGGGGAATAAGCGCCTGGTCTCCTCGCTGAAGCAGAAAGCGGGCCCTACCCACACAGCCAACCCTTCACTAGTGCGCACTCCCCGCCGCCCGCTTGGCTTATATACGCCCGGCGCCGCCTCCTTCCAGAACCATCGGGAACCTTCACTGACAGGCACGGGGGAGGGGGCGGCACGGTGGTGGGGGGCGCGGGGGAACGGGGCGGAGACTCCCGGCCGCGCTCCGAGGGGGCGGGGCCGAGCCGCTCGCAGCCAATGGTAGCCGGCCGCGAAAGGCGCCCGTCAGAGCGCGAGTCCTGCACAGGCGCTGTCCGCCGCCTCCACGGGCGGGGGGGCTCTGCGCATGAGCCGGCGGCTGAATGAGCGCGCGCTCCCTGTTTGTCCAACCGCCGGCTCGGCCGGGCGGGGGGGGGGGGGCGGGCGCAGGCGGGAGGCGGGCGCGCGGGCTGGCGGGTGGGCGCGCGCGGCGCTGAGGGGGCGGGGCCCGGGGGGCCTTGTGCAAGCGGCGGGTGACGTATTCCGCCGCCCTGCGCCTCAGAACGTCCTAGAAGCGAGGGGGGGGGGGGAAGGGTGACCGCCCCGACCCCCCTGTCCCACCGCCCCAACCCACCCCCCTCAGTCCCTCTGCGCTGTTGAGAAGGGCCTGGAAGGCGCCGGGCTCCTCCCGCCGGGAGAAGGGCCTGGAGCCGGGGTGCGGGCCGGCAGCTGCCTGTACCCGCTTGGCAACCGCGGCGGCCCGGCTGTGCCCGCCCGGCCGCGGCCCCGGGCGCGGGTCCCCCCGGGCGGCTGCGCGGGTGCCTGCGGCGCCGCTTCCCCCTCAGGCCGCGGCTGCGGAGGGCTGGGCGCCGCGTCCCTGCCCTGCTGGCCGGGCAGGGCCCGTCTGCTCCAGCAGGGTGAATCACAGCTCAAGGATGCTGTGTTAAAGCGTTTTGCCTAATGGGGGGGAAAACAAAATCGCTTCTAGAAGGCGAGTGTCAGTTGCAAGCTGAACAAACCGTGCTGCTCAGTCCATAGAATCAAGGGTTCAAATCCGAGAAACTCGGAAGACCTGAAGAGCAATGCAGTTACTGAAGGATTTAAGTGCTAATAGTAGGGACGAGACGGATGCCACTGCTGTCGAGTTTGTTAGCAGCCTGACACCCACTGGGACGCTCAGCCTGGACATATCCTTTGCTGTGGGAAGCCTCAGTAGATGTTCAAAGGGCACAGCTACAGACGTCTTTATACATACATTTACACATCTTGCATAAAGGCTTTGATAAGTATTCATCTCGTTACACCCAGTAGCTCTGTGATTACAGCATTTAGCATGGAGGTTATTTTTATATCCTGAACGACGTGATTGGGAGCAGGGAGTTAAAGGCAGGTCTTCCATATCTCCGGAGGATGATCTGCATCACATGTGTTCCAGAGCAGGCTTCTAAAACTTTCTCTTGGAGCTGCTCCACTTTTGGGATATAAATACCAAGTGAAGCTACATGTTACAACTGTACACTGATACAAGCATGAATCTAGACAATCTCCCTGCTCTAAAGAATAGCTATTTATTCATTTGAGGAACAAAAAGGATGTTGTTTCTGTGGCAAAAATTCATCCCAGATGCAACTTCTTGGCATTTTCTGTTGGCTCTTAGATGTATCCCAGACTGCTGTCTAGTTCAGCATTCAACTGCCTTTTGGGAATTTAATTTTTATATGCCTAACCTGCCCTTTTCCCAGTTAAGCATCCTTAAATTACACCATGTAGCGTGCTCATGAATTGGATATTACAATACTGAGATCCATTAATTAATTTAACCAAAGATCTTGATGCTGAATGTAACATTCTTAGCATCTGTTATTCTGTAGTTTGACCTAGACAAGCAAATATGATTGAATTGGGGTCTACAGGCTTGATTTTGTTGCAGCATTATGTCTTCAGGGAGTTTTCCAGTACTACTTATCTCACAAGAAGATACATTAAGTATGCGTGTAAGACACCATGTAGGACACATGAAGGAATTAAAATTACAGCTTGTTTCATTGCAGTTTCTGCAGTACCGGGATCAGTATCTGCATTAATGCAATGATTTATAGGACTCTGCCCTTCTAAATAGTGGTGTTACAGCTCTGACCCAAGCAGTTGGCCAAAATACAGGGTCCTGTGGGTTATTTTAATTGGAAGGAAAAATTAATTGTGGTGTCAAAAATAACGTAAGAGGGTGTATAGATGAGCTGCTGCTCAGCACACAGGAGAAATCCGAACTGTAAGAGCGAGATTATTTGCTCTCGGTTCTAAGCCACTGAAAAAGCTGGATTTCAGCCAACGCTCAGCCTAGAAAGTTCCACGTTTATGTCTGGGTCACCTTTTTGGGGCTTGCTCTGGCTGGTTGTTTTCTGTACCTTGAGTCTGGTTTTGTGGTGCTTCTCAATGCATTTCTTTTCCTTTTTTGTCAAACACATATGCTTCTATAAAATAATGTGCACCAAAATCCTTTCTTGAGTATGACACTTTCTTTGCATAGTGACTATGATTTCAGTTGTCTGACAGCTGCTTTGGTTGTCTGCTTCCACAGAGCAGCTTAGTGGCTTTTGATCACTATTCTAATAAAGCGTGGCAGTTATACCCAAGCACAACGATGTAACTTTCATGTTTTTCTTAGATAAAAATAGTCCTAGTATATACTATAAATTCTATAGGACATGCATTTCAGGCTGAAACCCTCGATTCCATTAACTGAAATGTTTTCTAACATTTGAGTCAAAATAACTTCTGTATTTTAAAGAACTGCTAATCTATTACAATATATGGAAATCGGTCCAAGCATTTTTTTCTGTAACATCCTACTAAAATTATTCATATCCTCTCCTTTTGAGATTTCCAGAATTTTAAGAGTGCCACTTGTATTGAAATACTCAAGAAGTTGTTTTTAAAAAATCTTTTCCTTTGTAATCTCTTGATTAATATGGATTCAGTCATTCAGACTTAGGGACATATGTAACTTTAAGCATGTGAAGACCTATGGAAGGTTTTGCATATGTCTGCAGGTCGTGTAAGATCATGCATCTTTATACTGTCTAATGTAGCAGTCATATGATCCTGTTTCTCTTTTGTGATCGTGTTACTCAGCTTTGAAAAGCAGTCTTCAAAAGCAGACTGGTTTCTTTTGTCAAGATTATTTGACAAGTGCACTAGGAGAAAGTGTTCTCATACCAAACCATCTGAAGTTTTCCCAGCTCTGCTTAACCCAAGTTCCTGTGTGCTTGGGTGAAACATGCTTCATGACTTCTGAATAATTGATACTCTTTTTGTTCTGTTCTGCAGTGAGGGCTAATGAAGATAGGCACTGTGTTCCTATGGTTACTCTATTTTAGCTGATCCCAGTTTTGTGTTGCTTCAGTTTTAGGCTAAAAAGACTGCTTCCAGATGTGGTTTCTGTCAGAGCTAATAGTGGGGACAAATCTGAGCAAAACAGTTCCCTTTTTCAACCAAGAGTTTAACATACTTTCATGTTTTATCAGATAGTTCTATTAATGGGGGAAATGCTGAAACCTGATATTTCCAAGTCCCACATTTGCACACACTCATTCTCGCCCGTATCTCCTAGAAGTCCCTGACCGGTCTTCTCATTGTCCCAAGCCCATGTGTCCTGCATCTGCCGTCCTTTAATGCTCTGCCTGGGCGAGTAGCAGCATGTACTACACCTGTACTCAGGGAAGAGCTTGCCATTACCTCCTAGCTGCTAGGCCAGCCAGACGGGGAGGATAAAGCTGGATTCTCCCTGCCTCTTCCTTCAAAAGAGGCAACAAAAGCACATTTCTCTGCCTCCCACCCATGGGTTTTTGCAGACCTTATTATCTCTGTGATCTCTGTTCTTTTGTTACCTTTGATTGAATTGGTTAAATAGTCAAAATTATTAAGGGAGGGACTGATGGACAACAACCGTGTTATTGCTTGTGCTTCATTTCCTTAGGAAACTAGACTAAAAACAGTCTTTCATCTTGTAGGCAATGTCTGAGGGATGGCTACATGGGATTTCATTTTTTCTGATTATACAGTATTAAAGTAAATAACATGGGGCAACTGTGGTTATTCAGTAAGATTTACTACTTCAAACATTACTGTAAATGCAAAGGTAAAAAACCCCAACAACCACAATACTCAACTCTAATTCAAAATTCAAAACCCAGTGTCCTGGTTTTGGCTGGGATAATAGTTATTTTTATTTCTCAGTAGCTGGTACAAGGCTGTGTTTTGAATTTGGTATGAGAACAATGTTGATAACACACTGATGTTTTTAGTTGTTGCTAAGTCATGTTTATACTGAGTCAAGGACTATTTGGTTTCTTAGCCCCTGCCAGCGAGAGGGCTGAAGGGGCACAAGAAACTGGGGGTCGGGGACTGGCTGGGCATCAGTCAGCAGGGGGTGAGCACTGTGCATCACTTGTTTTTTCCCTTTCCTTTGGATTTTATTCCTCTCCCCTTCTCTTTCCTTTTCATTATTGTTTATTTTATTTCAATGATTGAATTGTTTTTAACTCATCCCTCGAGTCTTACCTTTTTCCCCGATTCTCCTCCCCGACCTGCTGCAGGGCAGGCTGGGGAGTGAGCGAGTGGCTGCGTGGCGCTTAGTTGCCAACTGGGGTTAAATCACAACACCCAGGCAGGCAGTCGATTTCTCGTCAGAATCTGAGCAACTTTTGCTTTCAGGAAATTCAGATTTTAATCGAATGTTGAAGAACCTGGTCTTTAACCAGAAACTGTTCCATACCAACAACACGTGCTAGGAAGCTACATACATTGCTGCACTTAACTGCATGGGCCTCAGTCTTGCATTTGTTGATTTCCTAAGGATTAGTCCCATACTTGTTCCTCATATACATTTGCATCATAATAGTCTTTAATTACACAATTTCATAGAACTCCTTGCTGTATGAAAGTTACAAAATTAAAAAATAACAAAGTAAAAGTTGGCTGGAAGAAAGTTATTTCATGTTCAAAGCATTGAAATAACATCCAGGAAAACTGGGTTTTATTCTCATTTCCAAAAAAGGCTGCTTCTGTAGTGCTGAATAAGGCTTTTCTTTATTTTTATAAGCCACAAAGAAATGAAATGACATTTGCATAGAGAATTCTAGATCCAGCATTTAAATAACTTTTGAGTGCTTGGTGTTGTAGCCTTAATGCTTTTACAACATTGCTTTCAAATTAATTCTGTTTGAGTTCTGACACAGTTTTGTCATGTTGTTATCTCAGTGCTTCAGGGTTTACTTGAGGGAAGCAAACAGCAGCAAGTGAAATTACCTAAACAGTTGATTTCAGATGACTAACATAAGTAGAAAGATGTGGTGGTATGTGTCTAGTTTTCTTTAACACATGGAATTATGCATGCAAAATCTGTGATCATAGTGAAATGTAAAGCTGGCTAGCTTCATGCTTTCTTAAAACTGTTCCTCAGGCTGTCTTGTTGCCTACTTTCTCATGTCTTACTGGAAGACAAAGCGATCATAAGATTCATAAGATCTTTAGGTCACAAAAAAAGTGATTCATACTAGAAATAGGATCGATAGACACTTAGAAGGAGTATTTTTGCAGTGAAAAGGTACTTCAGAGGCAGAGAAACTAATCTCCTAAAATGTAGTTTTACTTTTGAACTGTAGGTGACAGCAATAATTGTATGGACCATGGGCAGCATGTCTGCATTTTTTGTAAAAGTGTATGGTTCTTGAAGTATGTGTAAGGGAGTCTGGTAACTGCCAGTCATCTCTCTCAAAAGGAATTCTCAAGGGACTTAAATCATTGAACAAGATTATATTTGTTACAGCAAAACTCAACAATTCCAGTACTAACAAATGTCAGTTATAATTTATAATAAAAGCTCAGCTGCATGGAAAGGCTGAGAGAATGAGCACGGAAAGGCTTGGATTCATGGAGTGTTAGCAAGGCCCCAGAATAATTTTTAATCTTATCATAAATTACTTTATATGCTGTTTATTACAATGTTAATGGATTCAGTTAAGTTTGTAACTACAATTTGGTATTTTAAATTGGTCCTCATCTTATATTCCCTTGTGACTGCTACAAGGGATACTGTCTTTATAGTTTTATACTTTATATCTTGATTTACTCTTTCCCAGAATAAATGCATAATTATGCACTTCTTAGCTGAAATTATATGTACAATGCAAGAATTATATCTATGCAAACTTAGTGACACAGGACACTTCACCTTCCACAGAGTTACTAGTATCTGGTTCTGCTGTTTGCTTTGAGAGCATTTGTCCTGATTTCAGCTGGGATAGAGTTAGTTTTCTTCTTAGCAGGTAGTGCAGTGCTGTTGTTTTAGATTTGGTGTAAAAACGATGTTGATGGCACACTGATGTTTTTGGTTGTTGCTGAGTAGTGTTTGTACTGGGTCAGGGACTTTTTGGTTTCTCAGGCCTTGCCAGCAGGAGGGCTGGAAGGACACGGTAGACTGGGGGGGACACAGCCAGGACAGCTGACCCAAACCAGCCAAAGGGATATTCCATACCATGGGACGACATGCTGAGTATATAAACTGGGGGGGTTGGCTGGGACCAGCTGATCATTGCTCAGGGACTGGCTGGGCATCAGTCGGTTGGTGGTGAGCAGTTGTATTGTGTGTCACTAGTTTTCTTTTCTCCCTTTCTTTTGGATTTCATTTCTCTCCCCCCTCCTTTTCATTATAACTGTTATTGTTATCATTACTGTTGTTCTTTTGTTTTAATTTTATTTCAATTATTGAATTGTTCTTATCTCAAACCTTGAGTTTTACATTCCTTTCTGATTCTCCTCCCCATCTCTGGGTGGGAGGGGAGTGAGTGAGCAGCTACGTGGTAGTTGCCACCCCAGCAGTTACTGGTTGGGGTTAAACCATGATAGCATTGCAAGAGGACGGCAGTACCTGTTTGCTGAAATGTGTGCTGTCTTTGTCTAGCACGGGTCCAAAAAAATGGTACACACAGTTATTTGGTTTGGAGAATGACAGTAGAATGTCATGCCCAGCAGAAGCCCCTTAAATCAGGAATAGTTACATAAAAACGTTAGCTTTGGAGGAACAATAATAGGTATGGTGGCAGCTGTAACTTTTATTATCCATAGGTAAGAGCTTTTTTCCATTCATAGGCATAAGTTTCAATAGATCCTAATTCAGAAGGAGAAGAAAACTGGAGAAAAAGCTTTTCCAGAGAGCAGGAGTTTCAACTAAAAAGTTCCCAGGCAAACAAAATCCTAGACTATAAAAAATATAGTAATGGTAAAGTTGCATCACTAGAAAAATAACTTAATAGAGCCTCAGCATCAACGAGTGTGGAAATAAACCTAGTAGTTTTTTCCTTGTACATGTTCAAGTTCTAAGAATTGGATTCAGTATAACAGTGAAGGTTGCGAGTTTAGTACACGTAACGGCTAAATGCTGTTGTGTATTTACTAGCAGGTATGGGTATGTGTACAGCATCTACAAACCTTCTTTTGTGTGCATGTTAGCTTTGGTGACAAAACAATCCTTCAAGCCATCTCCAAAACAGTAGAACTGAAGATTCCTAAATTAAATGTAAATTAATTAAAACTAGGAAGCTATATACTATTGGAAATTATGTCACAAAGCATGTATTCTATACTTCACTAACATTCTTGATGCAATATTATTTATTTTTCAAATTACTGAACACAGATGCTGCTTTAGAGTTGAGTTCAATAATTAGGACATAACAGAAAAGTTGATAGAGGTAATACATTTTGGATTAATTTTAAATAGACACATGAAATATAAGTTCTAGTCTTGGATTTTAAGTAGGTAAGCAGATACTGAGGGAAGTAGTTCCTGCAGTCATCTGTACTGGAAAGATCACATATTTTTGGATAAAGACAATTTTATATAGATAAGATATTACTTTATATAAAGATGACATCTTTGGGATCAAATTGTTCTTGTGCCTTCAGAAAAAGTAAGAAGAGAAATTGTTGGAAAGGCCTTCATACTTCAGGGACATTTCCAAAGCATCTACTTCTTAATAAGCACAGTTTCTAGAGGCAAAGAAAAAACCTTCAAAGAAAGGTTTGCCTTAGAAATCAGAGGATTTAGGGAAAGAGTGAGAACAATCTGATGTGGAGATCACTTACACTTTCAGATTTAGTTGTGAATGGTATTGTAGTTGTTTAAAGAGTTGAGAAAGTAGGTTTACTAAGCTGGAATCAGGGTAAACTAGGTTAAAAAAATCAATCACATTTTTATTCAGGATACTGAGCACGCAATAACCTCAACCATCCCACTTCTAAGAGGGCACAGAAATGGGAGGAATTGAAGAATCTTTCATAGCTTCTGCTTGAATTGGTGCAGAAAAGACTCTGATAAACAAGAAAACATTTGCAGTGAGGATTTTTAGTTAATTATTAAGCTTGAATTACAGCTCAGAACTAGCTCTGATTTACCTTGGAACTGAGCAGTAAAAAAGGAGCAGTGTGAGAAAGAGCTGTAAGAAGCCTTGGACGAGGGTTTCCCATCCTAGCTAAGCCTGGCCCCTTGGCCCTGATCCTTGCCGGAGCTGTGCTGTGGCTGTGCCGGAGTTCAGCCTTGTACTTTGCTGAGCCCAGCCTTGCCTCGCTGGCCTGACTCCTTGGCTTGTCCTTGGCCCTACCTCATTATTACAGATTTGTGTGGCAACCATTGAGCTTTTGGGTGAAACATCACAGGACCACTTCTCCCCTTCTTGTTCAGGCACTGTGGGCTTATTACCCTTGTCAGTATGCTCACTGCCCCCTGCCTGCCTTGGTTTTACCCTTGGCTCCCGGCTCACACTCCCTTGTGGAGCAACCTGCTGTTTTACACCCTGGTAGTCCACTCTGTCCTTGAAAGAGGTGTCCAGGTAGAACACCTCATATTCTGGAATATTGCTTACAAAACTGATGGTCAAGGAAAACTCTGAAGAATTTTATTGTTACACTTTTTCTGGTCGCCTTTGTAATTCTCTGCTGTAGTATCTGTGAAAAAAAAGTAATATTTCAAGTCAGCTATTCAGAAGTCAGTAGACACTGGACTATACTACTGTGGTGCAGTGCTCCCCCCGGCCCCCATCCTGCCCTGACAACGAACGACTGTGTTCAGCTCAAAGGGGAGGTGGGAGTTTGACTTGAGCAGCGTGTCTATCTCATGAAACAGATAATGGATGTGGTCTAACAAGCAAACCAACCGGGTGACACTCAGGGTGACGCAGGGGCCTCACAGCCTGGTGGTGCTTCAGGGAAGGCCAGGAAAACCCCCACAGATCTGTAACTATACATCTGCATCTGTACTGAATCCCCCTTGCTCCGCACTGATCCATCGGGCCAAACTGACCTTCCTGAATTGGCACCTTGTTAAGGGCTAACTGGCACACAATAATTGACTTAGTCCCACATCGCCACAAGTATAAAATCTGGCATTTTAGAATCTTTTTTTTTTTTCCCCTCTGAGGATGAGAACTCTAACTACAGGATGGGTTGACGGACCTGGACCTGTCTCCTCCCCAAGCAGGGATGCCTCTTTGGTAAGATGTGCTCCTCTGACTGTATCTGATGTTAGCCCAGGGCAATATTACTAACAAAAGTGCTGTGCTCTTAACTTGAGCTCAGTTTTTGCAGTAAGTATATTTATCAATGGCAATTCTAAACTTGTTATATCTGTAGCCTTAATAAATCATCTCATTTTTCAACTTTGTGAAACTGTTTCAGTGAAACAGGCAAATGTTGACTCTCGGTGAAAGTCCTTAAACTGGGCTCTGACAGGCAAACATTAACTCTGATGAGTGGCTGTACATATAATCCTTTAGACTTAAAGCCGTTGACCAAGTCTGAGACTAGGATTAGATCTAGCTGCACCTAGACACCTCTCTGAGAAGGAGTCTGGAGAGCAAAGGGATCCTTTGCAAACCTCATGACCCAGCTGGAGGGCTGTGTCCTCACTCCCACAGCCACTTGTGAGACTCTTAGCGCGACAGCTGAGTCTGCTACACGCCTGGAAGTTTCACATTTCATCATGAGGCATGTTTCAGCAAGGATTTTAGAAGTTGTAGGAATTTAAAAAATCTGCAAGTTCAGGTTCCACATTTTTCAGGAAGGTAGATTATTAGCATTTAAAATAGATGTCCATGAAGTTGATTCTTTCTAGCATTTCAAACACAGGATATAGTCTTTACTTCGGCACTCTGTACTTGTAAGAAAATGGCAAGAAATTAATTTAAATCTGTCCATATGTTCTGGGTAGACTCTTTAATACATGGCTGATAGACTTTTATTTTTATTTTATTTCATATTTCAGATGGTACTTTCATTTTATTAGAGAGATGCTGTTAAGGAAAAAAACAAGGTACTAAAATTATGGAGTACCTTCAGATAGTCAACAAATTAAGACTTTACAACTGTCTGTGATGAACACTCTTCTTAGGCACAGTTTAACATTATTTTCCTGCTGTGTCAGACAGATCAATAGATTTATTTCCTATGAAAAAACGGGAGAGCTCCAAATCCCAGCTTCCCCTCCTCAAACGAATGCTGAAAAAAAATAGTAGCAATAAGGTAATTCTGATTGAAGCTGACTTAGAGTAATCAAGAGCTGTACAAGTCCTTGATGAATTGTATACAAATCTGTGTGTAGGCTACAGTAACCAGGCATAGTGAATTAGAAGGAAAGTCGGTTTTCATCTCTTTCAAAGAGGTGCTTCCTCCCGTACTGAGGCAAATCTCCTGAAGTAACTTGGCTGTTTATACTGAAATCCTGCTTTGCAGTCAGCTGAGCTGAGGGTATTCTCAGCCAGCTAATATGGATGTCAGTATAATGCAGCTGCTCTACATTATGAAAGTAGGACAGACTAGAGTTACTAGAAGTCACCAGGTTGCTTCTTAATCAGTGATGCTGGTTAATACTTGCCAGGAGGTATTTCTTCTGCCTTTTTTCTCTTGTCATTGACAGAATGAAATAAGAGAGGAAAAACCCTCCAAACTGGCTCTTTCAGCTGGGTGGGAGTCACACTGACTCCCGTGATTGATAAACTTAAAACTGTGTCAGATGCTGACAGCCCAGCATTTCTGCATCTATTGCAGAATGTATTTTATATACATTTATATGCATATACAATATATATGCATTATAGATAATATGCATAAGTAATACACATTTATTTGGATTAGATATGTCTGGAATAGTGAAAGTACTTTTATTTTGTCAAATACTAGTTATTTTTTAAATGTCTAGTGTTTAAAAGTGGCAAGTTCACTCTAACCAGAAAAGATCTTTGTTATAAATAAAACTATAAAAACCTGATGACAGGACACATATTTTGTGTCTTGTTCTTGCTGTCTTTGCAGTAGAGCTACAAAGCTAAGTTGCAGGAAGGAGCAGTCAAGGATTGGGATAGTAAAAGAAGAGATTTTTCAGCTTTTCCTCCTCAGGGCATAGCTGCTCCTTCTAATGATTTATGTAAGATTGTGTTTCCTCAGACGATTTATTCAAAATCAAATATGTCTCTTACTTATAGTACTGTAGAACCGTTCCAAGTCTTTTTCATCTGACAGAAACACAGTTCTGAACTTACACCAATATAACTATGATGACTTGGCTTTCTTCTCTTTAGTTGTCTGAGACAGAAAATTATAGTGAGCCATTCTTTTTTCTACGAACCTCTGCATTCACATTTCTGTTATATTTAATTTGTGTGTTATTTCCATCTCGATTGACTTCCCTGCATGTCACTGCTGTTTTAAGAGTAAATGTCATTACAGGTCATACGAGAAGTATTTCCAACTCAGCTTTGCAGTTCTGTAGAATTCATTCATGAGATAATACTGATACACCTGGCATTCAAAGGTCCTTTCTAAATTGCCCTCTGCTCATCTGTTCTCAGTTTTGGAACTAGAGCCATAATAATTCTGGCTTAAAAGCCAGAATTACTAATTAGTCAGTGCCAACCAGACCTCTTTCAGAAGCATATCTAAATACGTCAGGAGATTTCTCTGGCCCCAAATGTACAACTTCAGGATATATCAGTATAAAATACACATTCATTTTATTGTCTTGCCTGCATAATTAGTATCTTTAGCTACAAACACATATTTTCATTGTCAAGTAGTCTAGATTTTAACAAAAGCATGAACTGTGTCTTACTGTATTCGCTAACATAAACGTTAGCTTTGTAAGACATCCTCTGGATGGGTCAATGAGAAGCTCAGCATCTAGATTTGACTGATATGTCATATAACTCGACCTTAAACAGATCACTAGGAAAACAAACAGAGAAATTGTCCCACAACATCATGTACAGTCCTTCTTGTAAATGTTAATGCTAGCAGTACAAACCAGCTAGTTAATGTTGTACTAGTAGCATCTGGCAATGATTCAAGGACATTAGGTATGCAACTAGTGTTTCAAACATGTACTATTAGCATCTCAAACAAGGCATTTAAAAGAGTATAATTGGATAGCTGATGAATTGAGAATGCTTCTTCACAATTTCTTTGATTTGCCTTTCTTCCAAATACTTTCTTTGTTCTTCCTTCAGATTTAGGATAATCTTTGTTCTACTGTCATGGGATTTCCCTTGAATGAAATCTGAGAGTTTTAGTGGCAGCACAAATGGCCAAATAGCAATCTTTTCCTGAAATTAAGAGTTAATATAATTGTAATAAGAAATTGTTAATCATCACTGATTAGCTGATAACAAGGAACTGTTGTTTTATACCTATTCTGTGCTCCAACAAATGTGAAAACTATAGCAACTGTACCATTTCGATGTCTATTTTCCCCAACGTTCAAAACCCTCATGAAGCATAGCAGTACACAGCAACATATGAACTGCCAAAGGGAGTTCATAGTGCAGAAATTCATGGCTTGACCTTTTTCTTTAAATGTTACACATACTAAAAATTAAATTCAGCAGTGATGCTGCATTGTGTGACTTCATCTTCATTCTCTTGCTATACAAAGTTCAGTCAATGGTTATTACGCAGCCAGGGCAAATTTGCTGGTAAAGTTAGAGACACCATTATAGCAGATTGTGCACCTGTTCTGCAGTGTGTTCACTTGACATTAGCCAACCACAAGGCAGAGAACAGAAAATTCTGTTGATGAACATTTATCATTATCAACGACAGCAAGAGAGCCTTGAATTGATGGTGACATACATACTGCCTGTCTCTTTGCTTTATGAGCATGGTCCCATTTGCAATCAGGTAGGCAGAGAAGAAGCTGACCCCAAACTGGAGACACCAGCGCAAGCAATATTTCTATAGAAGCTCCACTGCTGGACCTCACAGTAGGAACAGGGTCAGTTTTGGTCATCTTGTGCCTGAATCCATGATGGTCAGAGTGCAATTATGCTTGTCGGGTCAGTTATTCCCAGGATCTAGCTTGTTTTGATCAGTCATGGCCTCCAGTCTGATTTTGTCCAGAGACCACAACAGAAGGCTTGAGCATTCCCAGGATATACTTAAGAATTTAGGCAGTGTTTTACTGGCTGCGTCTAACAGCTAGATTACTTGCAACCGATGAAGTGCAAACCCTCAGAAAGGTTTTTGAGCTGGAATAGCAAGTGTTGATGAGCAACTATTTCAGCCTGGAAGGAAGGCGTCTTCTCTTCATCCATGGGCTGATCTTCAGTTTGCACAGATTTGGTGTTAATAAGGATAAATAGATCTGAAACCCTACTGCATGTATATTTACGCGTACACACACACACATGACTGGGGCATACGGCTTTTTAAACTGAGTGAAAAAATACAAATAATTTTGGATATATGTCTTGAGAGCAAAGGACAGAAAAATAAAATTATTGTCTCAGGTGTAGCATTAATACTCCAGTATATATTTTGGATTTTTACTTCTTTCTGATTTCTAATATCTTGCTTAAGATGAAGATCGCGTAGGATGAATAATGGTTTGATAAAGAGGAAATTAGTAGGCTTTTTAATGTACTCATGTTAGATTGCATTACAAAGCAAGGAAAGTCATCACAAGATTTGATTTATTATCACTAATTAATTTCCCATTTATATTCTGGAATATCCCATTGAATTTTGCAGTTAATGACAAAATAACAAAGACTGGAGATTCTCACCCTCCTTTAACTGCAACAGCTACCTGCATAGGAACACTCTGAGGTAATTATTTAATTTTAAGAATAAGCTTGACATTTCTCTGGGAGGGTGAGAGATACTAGCTTAGTTGGTATAATGATGAGACTGATATGGACTTGCACATACTCCATTCAAGTCAGAATAATCTTGCAAGAAAACACATTTTATAGAAGGGACATGTTGTAGTGTAAAGTCCCTCCTTCTGTTGATTATTTAATAGTAAACCAAATCTGAAACCACCTGAAGATATAGAGTGCCTATTTAAGCTATGCTCTTATTTAAGTTATGCTTAAACAGCCCCCTTTATTCGCCTGTTTTGACTATGACAAGACTACAAGAGCCTTGTCTCTTGCTATGAGCTGTTTTTATTTTGCCCACAGTTCTCTCCTGTCACAGCTGTGGGAGGCAGAGAAGACAAGAAACAGAATAAATTATAATTCAACTAGAAAGATTATGACAAGATTATGTTGGAATTTCCCAATGGGAAGGGATGGCAAGAAACACGCTGTAGCCACATTTCAGCTTACCTTAGAGCAACTAATCTTCATAAGCCAAGTCTGGCAGTAAAAGAATCAGTCATCACTCATCTTTCTGCAGAATTTACTCTATGTAGGTAACCTTCAAACACACTTCTTAAAAAAATCAGCCCATCACTTGGTTTAGACATGCAGCAGGAGAAGAAGAATAGAGAGAAACTGAACAAGATTCCTTAGGCAAACAGCAAGTCAAGACAGGTGCTGAGAGTGCATTATTCTGACCTAGCGTGTATCAAAGGCTGTCTGGGTTTGCTAACCCATATATTAGAGGCAAGCAGCCTCCTCCTTTGTTGTTTAGAAACTATGATCCTGATCCTGCACTTTGAAAGAGCTTTTATCATAATTTGTTCTTACAGAAGGCAAGTAAAATGCTACCTACTCAAAACAGTGTTGACATATTGATATTGCACAAATATAAATCCTAATGTTAAGTGTAAACATACAGAATCACAGAGTGAGGTTGGAAGGAACCTCTGGAGGTCATCTCATCCAACCCTCTACTCAAGCAGGGCCACCTCGAGTTGTCCGTGGCTATGTCCACTAACAGCTGCTCTGAAATGAACTTACTGATGGGTGACACCCCTTGCAATTACACAAAGTGGACCACATCCCTCTGTCAGAAAGAATCTTAAACTTTCTGCAGGAGCAGCTGATTCCGCCCCATCACACGTGGCCACAGCTCAAACAGCACTGAAGAACAGAAATGGAAGCTATCTCTATTTGTGAATGGAGGGGTGGCTAAAGGGCATTAATGGACTGTTCGTGTTTCTGAATGCAAATGGAGATAGTAGCACACTAATTTGTAAGATTAATCCATTAAATCAAACGAGAAGCTTAAGAAATATGTTAATAATATAGTAACAAGGATTCCTCCTTGTGCTCATGCTATTGCTACAGTGGGCAAAGGGAGGAGTGTGGGTCTCTGTATGCCCTACTACTCACCTAAGAGCTGGGACGTGAGAGTTCAGCGTGGTCTGTGTAGTTTGCAATGCTGTTAGAAATCACCAGATGGGGCTAATACAGCAAACATAAATACTGTCTATAGAAGTCATACTGAACAAATACGTGTAGATAGGTAGACAGAGCAATACATATTTGTATATTTGCCATAGGAGGCTTTTGGGTATTATTTATTTTAAATTAACCCCATCAGTGAGTCCCTTATTTATAATAGATACTTTGTTTCAGTGTCTATGAAATATGCTTTATATAAAACAATTTGGAGATGGTCATTCTGGCTGTGGAACTGAAATTATGACACTGATGGAGAATCTCCTCCTATGACTGGACCGAAAGCAAACAGCTGTTCTTCTTCTGAAGCTCTCTGCAACATGTTTGAGATAATACTGCCTCATGTGATGAGAAAGATGATGAGGGAATGTAGAATGTGCTAACAAATTTTCAGTCCCTCTTTGAGAAATAGACCAAAGCAACAGAGAAGGATCTCACCATTAGTTAGGTGGATGACCTGGGGGAGACTGAGGAACCTAGGATAAATTGAAGACATCCATGCACATAACTCTCTTAAGTGCAGAATGTTCAGAGACTCTTGATGCTTGTTACCCTTTAGAACTTACTCACTTCTTGTTTCAGGCTGGTAATGCTTCCCTTTCCTTGGCTGTGAAAGTCTGTTCTTTCCAAGGACACCTTTCTGAGCTTTCCTTATTTCCTGTTCTGCTTAGGGAGTCTTAAATCACACAACGGCAGTGACTTTTCTTGCATGCATGGCTGTTAACTAACTGGTGCTCACACCAAATACAGGTTGCTTGGCTGACCTGCAACACCTACCAATAACCATGTATTATCATAACACAATAGCCACAAGCTTCGCAATGAAAACCAGCTGAACACAATACCTGATTCTGATGGAAGAGGAAATAATCTTGAAGCATTTAGGTACTGGATCTTTTGTTGCTTAAGTTGCAAACACAATAGTCTATTGCAGATTGCAGTTTAGGAGTATTCTTGGCCTTGATGGCACTACGGTCTCACACTGCAGCACTGATAAGCATCACTCTCTAGAAATTCCAGTTTTGTAAGAAACTCAGTCATTGCTGCTGGCCAACACTCAGACCTTACTTATTCACAGGTTTCTCTTTCCTCAGATGGATTAGAGCAGTACCTTATGTATGGATAAGATAACTTTGGTATTGAGGGAGTTTTGAGAAGTACATAATGCCATATAACATCTTAGAAACACAAGCTATTTGCAGGCATATCAAACCAATCTCTCTGGCTTTCCGTAGAATTTAAATTAAATTCATTATCTCAGTCTTATCTTCAGAGAACATAATTTCCAGGACAGCTATGGTTCCAAGATAAGGACTGTTGACAAGAACAGCATGTTTCACTCTGGAGGTAAGACAGTCTGTTCAGGAGACATCTTACAGAGAGCTGACTGCAAACAGCAAAATAAAGTCTTCCAAAGACACAACAAGGGTTCACTGTCATCCAATCCCAACTGCAAAGCAGATTTATTTTATCTTGCCTTCTTCAATCCAAATGTTTTTAAAAATATCCATTTATTTTTAAGTAATACCCCCCCAACTATGAAAACAAAGTGTTTTGCAATGATACAATAATTATTTACTTTAAAGAAAACAGGAGAGAATTTTAAAAACAGAGGTCGTTACAAATAGTTAACATGACATGGCCTTGGGAAAAGGAATAGACACCGTAAATATGTCAAGGTAAAAAATAACAAGATAAGCTCAAAGAGAACCAAATGGTTAATGAGACCAAACAGAAAATTACTTGAATTATGTCCTAATTAGCATGCTAGAAGATCCACCCTCAAGCAAAGAAAGCCCCCTACTAACAAAACCTCCTCCCCACAGAACACGCAAGGGGAAAAGGCAGAATGCTGTACCTTTAAATGGACACAAGGCTCTTAAGAGCCAGTGAGAATTAAGTGTGACTAAACCTAATTGTAAACAATTGTTCAAAGTGTATAAAATGTTTTACCATGCCTTAAGAGGTGCACTAGCTTTGTGGATTACCACCTAGCACCCAGCTCTGCACAGGCATGCAATAAACAAGTATCTCCATTCTGCATGGATGGACTTTTGCACACCGGGTGAAGAACCCAGTTTTGTGATAACAGTAGTACATATCACAATGCATTACCTCATGTATTTAGTGTTAAATGTATGTAGGGGTTAAGAAGAGATTCTTAATGCAAATAAGGAGCTATGAAGCTATGCCATGAAAATTACTTTCTCACGATGAAAGCAAGTTAGACATACTTAAAGTCCATGTAAGTAATTTGAAACATATTTCCAACACTGTAACTTTTGTTCTCCCCATAGTAAATGGAACTTGCATGCCATTCTCACCAGCATCAATCTTTTGACTAGTTCAGATGTGTTGCTTACATATCTCTTTATGTCTGTAAGTATTTCACACACATTCATCATTCATAATTTGTTAATATTTGACACACTGCAGAGCTTTTGACTCTTTGGACTTGTTAGCCAGTCACATGCTAAATGCCTAAATTGGTTTTGGCATCAGAAGTCCAAGCAAGACATGACAGACCTGCTATAGTTGGCAGACACTGCAGAGAGTCTCCTCATTCCTGCATCATAATCTGCAGGCAGTGCATGAGAATAGATACTATTTGCATGATGGAATATGGGTGTAGTCACCATCCTCCTTTTTTTTTTTTTTTTTAGGCTCAGAAAAGCTGGTGAAAACATCCCTAATATCAGTTGTTGCACTTTTCAGGAAGTAACAGATGGCATTCATATTCAAGCATAGAGAAGTTTTGTTGACAACTGTACTTGTATTGTGTAAGTTTGAAGGCTGCAGTTTCCTCATGGCCAGCAAAACACTATTAATACTACATCCTGAAAAGTTGCAGGTCCAATTTTTGCCCTGCATAAACCAGTCTCAAAGGACCCACACTATTTTATTAACGTTAGTGAATTTTGCTCGTGTCTGTTTTCCAATTTGCCAAAGGATTTGTGAGTTGTAAAGGCATGACACAGCAGTGATTCTGACTGAGTTCTATTTATTGATTGTGTGGTACATACAAAACAACACATCTAGGGGTGTCCTCATGGGATCATGTCAGAACTATCATCTTTGGCTCGCCTGAAACAGAAAAATTTACAAGTGGTAAAGAGAATTTTTTCCTAAGGCTCTGTAATCTCTTTTTTCCCCATTCTTTAACCAAGTGTTTGATGACTATTGTTGACGGGGCTGTACAATAGTGTTCTTGTGACTTGCAGCTGTGTTTTTCAAATGAATATTTGTCTTGGATTCTCTGTGGAATCTCCCAGCAGCTTTTATTGATGTTTCTTGGTAAATGTTAAACACTACATCAGTTCTTTGACTTTCTGCACCACCATGTACTACTGATAACCAGGTACTTGTTAACTTTGTTTATTCTTTGGATCACACTCATTCCATCAGTGACAGATGGTCTGCTGTGGCTTTAGTATGATTTGCATTCCATGCAAGCCCTCTACCAAAGTTGCCTGCTTTGTTCTTTGAAGTGTTGTCAGTGCGTAATGAATAAGACATACCGGCTATGCCTGCTTGGAGCAACAATGTTAAAAAAATCTTTTTTAAAAAATCCTTGGCTGTCTTGAATGTTATTAATTAGAGATCCTTGCATTTCCTGCTCTTCCTTTGGTGACTCAAAACATTCTGACCTTCTCTCTGAAAGTCCATTCATACAATTTCTGCATGAAAGAACCACTCTCAAGATGATTCTTAAAATAATTGCAGGTCTGCACACCTACTTTATGTACTTTAAAGAGGCCATCAATACCATCTGGCAGGGCTGGCTGATAAGCCGACACAATCTATTGGTCATTATCGATTGGCTTTATCTTAAGAATTTCAAGCAAGGCTTCAGTACCTGGCCTTTTGGAAGTTTGATTATATTTATTCAGATATTCCCTCAGATACATACTCTATTCTGCATTAATTAACCTGGAAATCTTTGGCCATTTCATGTCTGTCAGCTACCTCAGACTAATATTTTGATGGTCAACAGGAAACATAGTACTTAACTGTAGACTAAATCTCTTTGAACTAAATGGATTTGAAACTAAATCCCTTTAACGCCCTGGAGTCAGAGTGGACTTCTGTGGTTGAGCTGATGTAGTGGAAAGAAAGGGAGGTCCTTCTTCCCTCCAGCTCTGCTGTGCATTCCTGTCCCCTCTCTTACATAGTCAGTGTTTTTCGTTTAACTCTATTAATTTCACATTTGCAGGGAGTTTAATTCTCTATCCATTTATCTTTCGGAAATGGCTCATTGTGAGGTCAGATGAGCACTGCTGGTGGTGAAGGAAGGAGTAGCAACAGATGGTTCAGTGTCACAAAAGAAGAGAGCAGGACACCACCTTTGGTAGCAGCCACATTAGAGCAACTACAGCATGAAACTATACCTTGAATTTAATTGTTAATACAATATGATCTAATTCTGTGTTGCTTATCTTCCCTAGCTGCACATTTCCAACTCCTTCCGTATTTTGTCTCAAGCAATTCTGTGATGAGTTGGATCATCCTGGCTGCTGATCAATAGTTTACCCAAGAACCCATAATTTCTCTGTGTGTGTGTGTGTGAGTTTTCAAGTGGATCTGACTCACTCTTTTGTTGCATGATTTATAGAAGTGATGCAAAGGAGGTAATGGAAATAGGTACCTAAAGATAGAGAGGTCAAAGTCCTTTTTTACAGTTGGAGAACATCTTACATTAGCTTGAGTCAATCATGAGGCTGTAGTTAAGACAAAACTTACTAAGCTTAAACTGTTGCCAGAAGAAACAGTCCTGCCTCCCTGCTCAGTGAAAACACTCCTGTCCAACCCTATGCCACTTCCATCTGACACTGATCTGGTTCACCATGCAACATGGTTGCGTAGTTGCCAGACAATCAGAACAACAGAGTTATCCTGCAACCAGTTTTTCAGGCTAACATTTCAGGTCAACTCCCCAGCCTGGCTCTGCGTGCAGCTGGCAGTTTAGTCTGGTGCAGAGCTGGTGGTACCATCTCCTTCAGGGGGAGCATGGGCTTGATATGAGGCATCAAAAGCACAGCTGCAGACTTGTGTTTGCGCTTAACTGACTTACCCATGGGACACTCCCAGCTGGGTTTAGCAACCCCATCTGACCAGGCTTTCAGGAGCTGGCAGGTGTGCTGGCAATAACCTGTAGACAAAGCTGGCCAGAGCCAAGGCAAATGAGCCTAAGGACGTAGCCAGGGTCGTGGTGCCCACTTTGGCTGCCCCACGGTGGAGGCTCTCACCCGGGACTCATCACTGCTGCGAAATGATGCTGTCCCAGTGATACAAGAATTACTCACTTCAAAAAAAGAAGTATGTAAATATCTACAACGAAAAACAGAGGATGTTACAAATATTGAAACCAAACACATTTAAAATATACAAGTATTTTAAATAAAAAAATTAATACAAGTATTAAAAAACCATGGCCTTGGGAGAAGGAATGGACACCATAAATACACCAAGCTACAAAATGAGCTCAAGGAGAACCAAACAGTTAATGAGACCAAACAGAAAATTACTTGACCTGTGTGTGAACTATCTTAATCAGCATCCTAGATCCACCCCCGAGCAGGGAAAGCCCCCTCCCCACGGACGGCGCGGGGAAGGCGAACGCTGTGCCTTTACACGGAGCCCAGGCTCCGGAGCACCAGCGAGACTTAAGTGTGACTGAACCTAATTGTAAACGACTGTTCAAAGCGCGTAAGATGCTCCGCCGCGCGCGGAGGGCTGTGCTAGCTTTGCGGACTGCGCCCAGCGCCCCCCGCGCAGACGGGAGGGAACTGGCGCCTCGGCTCCGCGCGCCGCCCGGCCCCGCACCTCAGGCGGCCCCGCACGAAGGCGACGGGTCCCTGCGGGCCCGAAGACACCCTCCTCGCACCCACCAGCCGGAGCCCGACCCCTTCCCTCTACTCGGCCGCCACAGCGACCGCCGGCAGCGCCAACCGCCACGCTCACGCCGCCGCCATACCGAGGCCCCGCCCGCAGGCGGCCGCGGCCGCAGCCGCCGCCACTGCCCCGCCCCGCCCCGCCCCGCCAGGGCCACCCACGGGCCGCCCGCCCGGCGCATGCGCAGACGCGCAGTAAACAGGCGCCGCCGCTCCTCCCCCTTACGCCGTTTGCGTGGCCTCCTCCGCGCAGGGCCGTGCGAGCGCCGGCGGCGGCGGCGGCTGCGCAGTGGCGCTACATCCGGGCACTGGGGCAGGATGAATGCTCCTTTCCAAGATGGCGGCGGAGGGAGGAGGGAAGGAGATGAACGAGATTAAGACCCAGTTCACCACCCGGGAGGGGCTGTACAAGCTGCTGAGCCACTCGGAGTACAGCCGGCCTAACCGGGTGCCCTTCAACTCGCAGGGCTCTAACCCGGTCCGCGTTTCCTTCGTCAACGTCAACGACCAGAGCGGCAACGGGGACCGGCTCTGTTTCAATGTGGGCCGGGAGCTCTACTTCTACATCTACAAGGGGGTCCGCAAGGTACCGGCACTCGCTTGCTGGGCTGGGGGGGAGCGGCGGGGGCTCCGCGCCGCCCGCCCGCCCGCCCAGGGCCCGCCGGCCGCCCGCGGGGAGTGGGAGCCCCGCCGCGGGGGGCTGCGCCGTGGGCGGAGGGCAGGGGCCGGGCCGCCTCTCCTTCGCCGCCCCGCTGGCGGCCTTGGGGCGGCCGCGTCCGGGCTGCGGCCCGGCTGTGGCGGTGACTCCAGCCGCTCTCCCACTGGCCTGGCCTGTGGGGTAACGGTCAGGGGCGGGGGGGTGCGGGCCTGGGCCGCGGGACTGTGGGGGCACCGGCGCTGGCTCAGAGCTGGTGGGCCGCGTCAGATGCGGTGTCACAAGCGGTAGGTGTGTGCGTGGGGGGGCCCTTTGGAGGGATGCGGTTCTTGGGCCCTCCTTGGCATGCAGGAGTGCGGGCTGGCTTTCCACTGGCAAGGCAGCCCGGGGCCTCCTTCACCTGCTGCCTCGGGTCCAAGTTTACTGGGCGCTAACGCCTGTCGTGACTGTGGTAGTGTCAGATCCTTGCGTTCAGGATCTTTATAGCATTGACTGAATGCCTACAGTATTCGCTGTAATTTTAGGCCTCCGTCATGACTTTGAAGTGTGGACTGATTTTAGGATTGTTTCTAAATGGAGCAGTGTAATGAGCTGAGTTTTAAATGTCAGATAATTAACACAGAGAAAGTTGCTTTTACGGGAAAGAACCATTGATGCTGTTGAGACTCCTTACCCGTCATTATTTCTTGCAGGCATGCATTTGATCTGTCAGGTCACTACATTTATGAACAAACCCTTTCTGCTTGTTGTTTCTTAAGGTCTTTGGGTTTATGGTATTTAGAGAAGAAGAATTTGTCATGCCAAATAAATGTGTGTCACTTTCTAATATGTGTAAATATGTGTAAACACAAATATAATGATTGTCAGCTTTCTGTCTTATGTTTCAAAAAGTGGCTGTTCATTATCTTACATATCTGGGACTCAGCTGCTGTAATGTGAGTACTTCGAAATCTTCCTGCTTTTAGCCCACGATTCAGCATTACATGAAGACACAGAGAACTAAGTGATATATGCAGGGCTGTGCAGGAAGCTTGTAGATGAGCAAGGAATTATACCTGAATCTACTATGCCCTAAGCTAGTATCCATGTCATTCCTCCTCTGTATTGAATGTAAGCATCTACTGGAGAATGAAGCCTATGTGGTTGTCTGTTGGCTGTGACTTAACTTATCTGACATGTTCTATATGAGTATATGGAAAAGTGTGCATGTGGATTTTAGTTTCACCCCTTAATGAATTTAAAGTCTTGGACAATAGTTTCTTTAGGCATGCAATAAGTATGTTGTATCAAACAGTATTTGCTATTTATAAGTAGTTGCTGTCTTTGCTATTTACAAGGTATTATGGGTGGCAGTATCTCTGAAAATCTGTAGCTTAAATTACTACCATGTTTGGATTCTGATATCTTATGGGTTTTTTTCATATGAAGGAAGAGCAGAATTCCCTCACTTAGATTACAGAGCAGGCCTTTATGTAGTTTAGTAATGGTACGTGTGATTCTTGAAAGTTGTCTTAGTTATATCTTGCCACACTTCCGAAAAATAAAAAACCCTGAAGCCTGGGACTTCATTGAAAATAGAGAACTGAATATAACTTTGGGCTGAGTATTTAAACTTTTTTTAGAAGCTGTTGGTGTGATACACGCTAACAGAGAAAATTTTAGTTTGTCAGATTGTTAACTTGTGAGCTTTGATGTGTACCTGTTAAAGTGTTAAATACCTTTTTTTCTCTCCAAGTAGTGTAAAACACATGCATTGTTATAACAGAATTCATTTCAATAATGAATTTCGAAATTGAAATTTCAATAATGAAAAATGAATGAATGAGTTTTACGGTGTGAACAATTTAAAATAAACCATATATTCTATATGTATAATACATGAATGAAACGAACCTAGAAAAAGAGCCAAAATAGATTGAAATACACTTGAGGAAGGTGTTTTAAATAAGAACGGAGGAGTTTGTCTGTCTTAAACATGTAATACTTGCTTCTTTGTAATTTATTTTGAAACTGTTCAACTGGAAGTCATTGTTTTGTCTATGTACAAAGTTGATGTAAGAACAGGCTGACAGTCTTTCAACTGATCATTTGAGCTTTTCAGAATCAGAAGGTTTATCTTGTGGCTATCATTAAAGGGAGAGAGGTATTGTTACCTAAATTGGCACTATGTAATTCTGCCTTAAATTGGACAAGTTATCACACTCTGCATGCCTTCCTGTTCTTGGAGGCAGGAGGTGGAGAGGGGCTTCATCTGTTGAAGACCAACCTGTTTGTAATCCTCTGTATAATACAGATACCAATAGCTTCAGTTTTAACTGTTAGTTCATAATTATCTAAGCATCTCTTTAAAAATTTCCCCTAATTACTATGAGGCTGTAATTTTCATTTTGGCTAAGTTGTATTAAAATATTAGAATATGAGTTAAGTTTAGTGAAGCTGTGCTGTGTGTATTTATCAGGTAGGTATAATTTTCTATTTTTTAAGGTCTGCTTCTTTTCTTCCTAAGAAAATGCTATGTTTTTTACTAAAATGAGTGAAAGAGCCACAAGGACTTTAAGTAACAGTGCCTGTTAGATACTAAGGTAATTCTTGCATTGGCAGTCCATTGCAGATCAGTGCACATCATCTAAGAGTCACACTTCAGCCATGAATGACACTTAAGAATAAATGATGTGAAATTGACCCAAAGATACCACTGGAAAGGATATTTCTTGAAATCGGTGATGCTAAACTTTCTTCTATTAGTTTCCCTTAAATTCTGAATACATTGCATCTGCTACATCTAGTTTGCAAGTCATCTTTTTAAGTAGACTGCTAGTGTGTGTGTTCTATTTAGGATATTTAACCTATATAAAGAATAAATGATTTCCAGGGATGTTTCTTTAACCTTGATCCTTCTTCCAAGAAACTTGGTTGAAAAGTTACATACAGTGTCCATGACAGCAGTGTTGAGATTGGACTGTTATAGACAATGATAATAGTTTGGTCAAGATAAGAGGTTTGGAGAGCATTTCAGGCTGTCTTTAGAGACTTTCTGAAGCAAAAAGGTATTTTCTCCCAACTTAGTTCTTTGCCCCTTTAAAAAGGGAGCTGAGTTTTTACTGTTTCATGTTTCAGTGTTACCACTAAACTTCATCATTACCGTTAAACTTGTTACTGTATTTCCATGTTTTCTATGTCATAGAAAGCATATCAATTAGCAGCTAGTGCATTGTTGTTTTTATATTACACAGTTCTCTCTGTGTTAATAAGGCAAAGCAGGTTTCCAGAAAACTGCTGCCTTCTGGTTTGGATCCACTGAAAAAAGAAATAAACCTGTAGTTTATTAAGGAGAAATTAGTCTGATGAAATGAGATGTGCTTGCTTTACTTAGGTAAATATATGATTATTCTCAACTGCACTGACTGTCAATGGGCTTTCCCTTTCAGTCCTCCTTAACTTTGGCTTTATCGTTAGATGTGTACAGTGATCCCTTGTTAAACAGAAGAGGTAAATTTTCACAAACTGAACCGATTTAGTAACAGGTGAAGATGATGGTCTAGCAGTACATCATCATCTTGGCAGTGTGCTCCTATCTCCTTGCTGTCTTTGGCAGTGCTCAACCTCTGGTTGAACTAGTTCGGCTTGCTAAACCAGCAGTGAAGTACTTGCTGTTTTTCTGGGCAGATTTTCTCTTTGGTGAGCTCAACTGTCTCATCTTGGGGTCAGATATTAGCAGGTACAGTGGGAGCAAAGAAAGGGTTGAGGGGAAGAACAAAGCTACCCCCTTCAATGGCCTGCACTGTCAGATTGGATCCACTGCTTTATAAGGTGTCTTCTGAATAAAGCCTTTACTTCAGCCGGAAGTCAGATTGAGTGATCTGTTCTTGGCGAATTATTGACTTAATTTTGATTAAGAGAGTTATAGGTGTTAAAGGAAGTATTTTCTATTATTTGAGGCATTTGCTTCTTCATGGATTAGGGTTATAAAACGGTAATTCAAAAATTACTGCTCAGACTGTGAGGCATTGATGCTTTGATTGGGTTGCTTTTTCCTGCAGCCCCAAATCATGAGTGAGGGCGGTTACTTGCTTCTTGCTTATGAAACAGTTTTGGGGTGCTTCAGTATGATTTGTGGCTAGCTTTGCAAAATGATTTATTAGTTGATAATGGAAAAGTCTCCTGGAAAAGGAGAATACTATCTCATCTTCCTTGCTTTAGGAGTGACTGACAAAACAAGGCTTTCTAAAGTTCTGCTGACATTAACTATCAAATCTGTTTCCCTTTCTACAAGGAAGCAAGTGCATTTTCCTTTAAGGTATTGTGTGTATGATAATTAATGTGGTGTTCTGTGTATATTTTGAAGGTTTCTGGGCAAGTTAGTCTCCAACTGTCACTGCAATATAGTCATATACAAGTACCTATTAGCAATAGTGTTGCACGGTGCACAGTCTTAGTTTTTGTGTAACATATTGGGAGGTTACAGGATTTTAATGTGTAGTTTAGCTTATTACATTATGTTGAACTTCTTGTATTTAAATTCTGACTACCTACTCTCTTTGTTAACGTGTGGTAGACTTTCCTAACATTGGTTGTTTCATTTTTTGGAACTTCTTCCTCACAACAAGAGGCTTTGTCTATAATTGTGCTTTTTTTCCTGCAGCTACCTAAAGCAGCAGTCTGTCAATAACTACAGAATATTATAGTATGCTGTTACGGTGCTGGAGTAGAAGGATATCTAGGTGATAAGCTCAGGTTGGTGGAGGCATAGAGGGCAGAATCTGTTGACTGTCTTTTTAACCTTATGTTGAGCAAGTGGCTTAAAGTAATTAATTATATTTGTACTAAGCTGAAAGCAAACTCGTATCTGAGCTTCTGGCAATTACTGGTTATCAGTAAAAATACTGATGATGTGTAAGAGTCCTTCCTTTGTAATTCTCTAAACTACTTTTTTTTACGTCTGGCTTGATACTGGAGTCCTTGTTGTCCAGTTGAGAAGTGTTATGCTTGCTGGTGACTTTCATTCTATAGACTGTTGTCACAATGACAGAATGATGATGGGTGGTATTTGTCGCTGTGCTTAATATATTGCTCTGGGAGGAGTAGTGCAAGACAGTTCTGGGTTGGAAGCTGGAATCTGTGGAGAAAACCAGGAGGCTTTCTGAAGATGTGGTGGGAAGGTGAGTTTGTATTACTGCATATTTAGAGATCACGAAGATGTGTCAGGCCTCCAAAAAAGATGTTTTAATAGCATATATGAGCTATAAAAATGCTGATATTTGTAAGGGTCTTTGAAGATAGATTTGTTCTGAAGCAGAGGGAAGTATATCTGCATCTTGTGACCAACTTGAACTAACAAGAATTCCACAGCCTCCCTAAATAACCTGTTTTGGTGCTTAGTTTTCTTTCTCCCTTCCAATATCTAACTAAACTTCTTGTTCAAGGAAATAAAAATGAGGCTGAATGCTTTTATCTGCTGTAGACATAAAGAAGTTGACTATTGCCTTTGGCTTTTATGTATTTGAAAACTTGTTAATTTGTCCTCTCATTTTTCCTAAGATAAATAGATCTGGTTCTTTTAACCTTTATTCTCAAATCATGAGTTCTAAATGTTTGATTGCTCTTCTCTGTATTGCCTTCTGTTAGCTTGCACTTGTGATGCTAAACCAGATACAGTACTTCCACTGTGACTTCAGTGCGGAGCAAGGAAGAATTATGGCCTACTCTGTCTGTCTTCTAATATTCTGGCTAATGTATTGAATAGTGTTGACCTCTTTAAATCCTGCTCATAGTGTTGGCTCGCTTGGATTGTTTCTGATCATATTGTTGCTTTTCCTCTGTGTTTATCCATGCTTGGATTTTGTTGTTGCTGTAGTTTATAACTGCCACTTTAATTTTCATTGAATTTTGTTCTATTAAGTTTATTAGAAAGTGTTTCTATTTCCAGTTTTGTGCAGCATACTGCAACAAATCCTTCCGGTCTTGATGCCATTCACAAGTTTGATGTCTACTCTCATCCATTACTGGAAGTATGTCATGGAACTTAAAAACTTACGTTGCGTTTGCTGCTGACATTTTTCTCTAGTCTGGTTATTTTTTCAGAAGACAATTAGGTTTGTTTGGTGCTTGCTTTTGGCAGGTTTACGTTGTGTGCTTTTACACCTTTGTCTGGGTGCTTACAGTCTGATTTGTTTCAGTGATTTTGATACCAAGAAAAGGTTTACTACTACAACTGTCAAATTCTACTACAAAATGTTGCTGCATTTAAATACATATTTAAATCAGAATCAAACATCACTCTTATTGTTAAAGAGTTGACGGGTAAAGGTGGCTAATGGAAGTACCGCAGTAAAGACAGTAGAACTTTTCTTAAAGGTATCTGATGCCATCCTGCAGCTGGGAAGATAAACTTTTTCTGTGCTGGAGGAATTTGCGTAGTCCATTTTCTCAGGTGTGATGGATGTGATGCTCTGCAGTTTGTCCCTATGTAGATTTTTTTTTTTTTTTTTTTTTAGAAATCCCTTAATTTCTTGCTGAGTTTTTTATCTTCTCTGTCTTGTAAATAATGGTTTTTATGTTGGTATTGGATTTGCCAGTCCCGTGGAGTTATTCTTGCTAGATCAGTAGTACTTTGTCTTTTGATCGGTGGTTGTGAAGGTATTTGGAAGTCTCTTGGAAATTTGTTTCAGGTGTTTAATGGATGGATATACTTACCCCTTGAGTTTTATGTTGTAGATAGATGTTTTCTTCCTTAACTCTAGCTGGGCTGTACTAAGGTCTGACAAGACACCTTACAAAATGTTTCTGTGGAGTCTTCTGAAGCGTGGGGGTTTCTGTAACCCCTTTCTTTCAGTGACACTTCTGAAGGAAATAGTGAAGACCTAATGTAGATTACAGGAGTATGGGTAGATTTAAGTGTTTAACTTTGAGGCTTATGTAGAGTTACTAGAACTGGTTTGCGTAAGAGCTGCTTTAAAGACTAAAAGGCTGCTTTAAAATGACACTGTTAACACTGTGAAATGTTCCTTGCTGTGGAAGAGAACAAAATATCTGTGCTTGACAGAGCTTGCAAGATGATTATTATCTGGGGGCTACTTCTGAGCTGTAGACAGTGGCATTAGTCTGTAGTGCTTTTACTTCTAGTCTGTGCTTCAAGCCTGTATCACAACTGTTTGACTTGAGTAAGCTATTGCATTATATCCCCTGAAGGATTGCTCTCAGAGGTAATAGTTCATTTATCTATGGCTGCCTGTTTGGCTGGCATGTTTGAGAGTGAATACTAGGCTATGCTGGCTAAACCCCCAAATTGGCATGCAGTATTTTATATGCAGTGAATATTTGTGTGAGGGTTGGTTGGTTGGGGTTTTTTTGCCACTGCAGGTATGACTTGTTTTTTTGTTTTGTATTGGAGTATATTTGTAGTAATGTTGCATTTGCATGAATTCAGTTGGGGGAATTTAATTTAGTATAAAAACATGAATTATGGCAGTTACTCTTTGCAAACGGACAACATTTTAGTCGTCATGCTTCACAGATGCACATAATGGTCGTTCGTTACAAACACTTCTGTGTCTGTGGTGAGTTTTGTGGGCCAGCTTTGTCATAATATTTACAAAAGTGGTGTGATACGTCCTTAAATTACAAGGGGTTTGCATTATACTCTGACACCTGACAGTCTGCATAGTAGTTAAATAGTTACCGTTAATAGTTAAAACATACATTGAAGATGCCTCAAACTCTTAAGTGAGAGGATTGCAAGCAGTAGTTGTCCTTTGACATTCTAGAATCAAATTTAATGCCCTAGTTTGAAGTACTGTTGTAGTTCTTTGCCTAAAGGGAACCATCTGAAACACTTTCTTTTGAAGGACATATATGTTAAGGCTCCTTGCTGTCCAGTTGGTCATGGCTATGAGTTGACACACTTGGACAAATTACTATTTGAAAGTGGTGCCATTTAGTGCCAATAGTGCCTAATAATGCCACTGTCCTCTTAAAAAACTTAAGGAAACTAAACAGTAACATTAAATGTGCCATACTGTAAGTTAAAGTAATAATATTGCATTGTGTCCTTCTCAGAAATGGAGTATTTTTCCTTCCTTACCTCACCCCCACTTGTAAGTCCAAGTGTATATGCATTCCATCTTCTAGCACGTACATCCCTTATGTTTCCTGCCCCCTGTAACTTAAAATAAAGCAGCTACTTTTGCGTGTTCCAGCTTCAGTTTTGCAGACTGTTGGTAGGCTAGATGTGGCCCTGTAGTCTTTGTGGGAGGACCACCGGCCGCTACAATTGAAATCTTCCCAGTCGCAGTGTCATAACTTGTGTTGGGATTCCTCTCTTGCATTATTCAATAAAGCGTGCATAATGGAATGATAGATGTCTAATAGATACCTTCTGCAAATTGATTTCAGTTTTGGTTTACCAACTATAATTGGTCTTTAATTTCATGAGTTAATCATAGGGTTCTCATGTGGCTGTAATGGTCAAAGAAATAATACTCATTTTCATTTTTCACTCTGTGTGGAATTGGAAGGTGGCTGTATGAAGGAGTTTTTGGTTTAGTAATGCCTACTTTTGTACACCTAGAGAATGTGAAGTGCTGTGTTAACACTAAATGCTCGTCTAAGCAAGAACTTTAACTTAAAAGTGCCCTGGAGTAGGGAGAAAACACTGGATGTTATGAACAAACTTATTATCCCCAGTCTCCTAGGAATACAAAAAAGTAATTCTTATCTTACAGGATGTTTACATACATTTTGTCAGGGAAGTGATACCACATAAAACTTTGAGAGGGCTTAATGCTCCCTTTCAAGTAAAGAAAGGGGGAGCAGTGCAACAGGAGACTGAATGGATGCCAATATATATTGAAGCTATCTGTTAAAAATCCATGAGTCTGGTGAAATAAACTATTGGAATGATGCCTTAAGGACACTTTAGCCTGCAGTCACAAGGATAACTCAGTAAATCTGAGTAACATAAATGTCTTGTCTTCCTGACTTAAAAATGTAACCATAACAAATACGTAATTCTGCAAGTCATAGTCATATATTTTAACTGTGGCAATTTATTTCTAGGGATTCTTTTTTTCTCACAGTTCTAACTAAGACTTCTACAAAAGTTGCACAGTTTCTTTCAATTTGAAGTGGATATTGGAGCATGACCCTCATACAAGTTTGAAGTGCTCACTGAAATGAAAATTTGGCAGAAGTTGTTGTAAAGGGTTTTTTGTTGTTGTTGTATGCATTTTTCTCGTTTTCTATTAGTTACTGTTCTCGGTATTATAGAAAAATAGTTATGCAATGATTTACTTTCTAAATCCTGTTCATAAGATTTAAATTAGAGTTTTAATGTTTGGATTTGCATAATGTAGTGGTCTGCATGGCAAATACTACCTCTAAAAATCAGCTTTAATGCTGTATTAAGAAGCCATAGATAGAGGCTTAGTCTGCATTTTCCTTCAAATTTTCACCTTTCTTTCCTACTAGGATCTATATAGCAAACAGTTGGATTTATTTTCCAGATGTTCTTTCTAAATGAAAGTATTTCTAGAGGTTTGGGGTTTTTTTCATTTTTAATAGGAGAGTGGGTGTATTGGGTTTGCATGACAAGGTTTTAGTAGCAGGGGGGCTACAGGGGTGGCTTCTGTGAAAAGCTGCTGGAAGCTTCCCCTGTCTGATGAAGCCAATGCCGGCCTGCCTGCTGGCAAAGGCTGAGCCCATTGGTGACGGTGGTAGTGCCTCTGGGAGAACATATTTAAGAAGGGGAAAAATGCACAACAAATTGCAGTGGAAGAGAGGAGTGAGAATATGAGAGGTCAACAACTCTGCAGACACCAAGGTCAGTGAAGGAGGAGGGGGAGATGCTCCAGGCACTATAGCAGAGATTCCCTGCAGCCCATGGAGAAGATCATGGTGAGGCAGGCTGTTCCCCTGCAGCCCATGAAGGTTAACAGTGGAGCAGATACCCACCTGCAGCCTGTGGAGGACCCCACGCTGGAGCAGCTGGATGCACCTGAAGAAGACTGTGGCTCATGGGAAGCCTGTGCTGGAGTAGGCTCCTGGCAGGACCTGTGAGGAGCGGAGCCCAGGTTGGAGCAGGTTTGCCAGCAGGACCTGTGACCCCACGGAGGACCTAGGCTGGAGCAGCCTGTTCCTGAGGGACTGCACCCCGTGGAAGGGACCCACGCTGGAGCAGTGTGTGCAGAACTGCAGCCTGTGAGAAGGACTTATGTTGGAGAAGTTCATGGAGGACTGCCTCCTGTGGGAGGGATCCCATGCTGGGGCAGGGGAAGAGTGTGAGGAAGAAGAAGTAGAAGAGACAATGTGTGGTAAACTGACTGTAACCCCCCATTCCCTGTTCCCCTGCACCACTCAGTGTGGAGGTGGTAGAGAAATCGGGAGTGAAGCTGAGCCTGGGAAGAAGGGAACAGTGAGGGCAAGATGTTTTTAAGTTTTGGTTTTAGTTCTCATTATCCTACTCTGATTTGAATGGTATAAATTGACTTCTGCAAGTTGAGTCTGTTTTGCCTGTGATGTTAGTTGCTGACTGATCTCCTTGTCCTTATCTTGACCCACCAGCCTTTCCTTACAGTCTCTCTCCCCTGTCTAGCTGAGGAGGGGAGTGATAGAATGGCTTTGGTGAGCACATGCGTCCAGCCGAGGTCAGACCACCACAGTGGCCGCAGACCTTCAATAGCTACCTGTTTGCACTTAAGGTGTCAAGAGGGTCTATCTTTTAAAAACAGTTTATGAGGGCAGGGATAGTTGCATGGTTAGGCAGTACCAGTTCTGAAGTTTGATACCCTATATACTGCTGAATGCAGTATTTCTTACCTGCCTTACAGCCCATCTTGTGTGTGTCAGTATTTGTCAGTTCAAATTATTAATCTATTGCTTATAAACAACGAAAGACTTTTTTTTTGAAGTGTGCCTGTTCAGTGTGATATATTGATCCAGGACAAGCTTTGTCCCAAAGACAACTTTTAAAAAATACAGGGTGGAGCTTGTAGAAGAAAGGTGCTTGGGTTGACAAGGGAAATTACTGCTGTTTAATAGCATTAGATATATACCTCAACAGGGGACTTGCAGCAAAACCTTGCTGTTAGTTCAGAATGTGAACTTACACTTCATGCCCTCTAAAGGTTACTGTTCAGTTAGGTTCACATCAATATAACACATGGGGATGGCCTGCCTTTCTTGCCTTCAGCAGTGAAACTGTGGTCTCCTGTACAGAATAACAGTGCTGTCATGTACACTTAGCAAAAACAAAGTTTTCTGATGCTGTTTGAGATGAAGTTCCTGGCTTCTAACAGTGTTAGCAGAATAGACTGTGCCAATGCAGTGACTGTTCAAGTGCAGTTCTGTGTTTTAACCAAAATGCAACTTCTATAAATGCGCTAGACTGAACTGGGATGTTAATCATGGGCACATAGTAGCACTTTTGAATTGGAGAGGTGGGGCAAACAACTGTTCTGAACAACTTAAACAGATGCCTAGATGAAGCTGCCTTTAGTGATGCTCAAGATGATTCATACTTTTCCTTATTGTTAGAGTAACAAAGTGCTCGACAGTTAAGTTGCTGCTTTGGGAACCCTTTCGTTATTTGTATTCTCTCTGGTGAGTAGGTGTCTTACAGCTGTGGCACTTCCAGTGCAAGTTGATATAAAGGAGAATTTAGATTTGAACAGTCTGCTGGTATCGGTGCTGGTTAAAGGTACAATTATTTTTGACAGCAGAAATCCCTGGCGTGCATAGTATACGTATGCCCATATCAATGCGAGGGATGATTTAATAGCTGGGCTGTGTTCAGTCAGTAGTCTTGTCTTCAGCTCTGTGCCCTCATACAGGCTTCTGTTAGGACTTCCAGTGAAATGCTTGAGGTGTGGGCAGTTAATCAGGTGGCCAGCACTTCTGTTTGCAAGAAGATCTGTAGGTGACAAGAGGTGGGCACTTTCTCCAACTCTTGAGACAAAAATCAGCCTGAGAAAAGAGAAAAAGTGTGACCATTTGGTACATGAAACACTTTTAGCCCTTTAATGGTAATTTTGAAAGAAAGTGATTAATAGCAGGCAAAAGGTTTGGTGTCCCCGCCCCCCCCCCCCCCCCCCCCGCCCCAGTATCTGGACCAGTGAAACTGTCAGCATACTGTTACTTAAAGCATCTTAATACTTTGCTTACTCTAAAATAAGGCTATTGGGAAAACTAGTGCTGATAATCATAGAATCATAGAATGGTTGAGGTTGGAAGGGACCTTAAAGGTCATCTAGTTCCAGACCCCTACCTTGGGCAGGGACACCTTCCACTAGACCAGGTTTCTCAAAGCCCCATCCAGCCTGGCCCTGAACAGTCACAGGGATGGGGCATCCACAGCTTACCTGGGAAACCTCTTCCAGTGTCTGGGAACATACTGCCTTTCGCTCTAAAACTTCTGAATCAGGATTCTGGTTTCCAGACTAGGTGATAACCTAATATAGTGATGTCCTTGTAGGTATGGGATTGTGTGAAATCTTGAGTTCACTGCGTTGTATTTGTTTTAGGGATTTGCTCCTTGATATTTGTTTTTTAGTAGCCTGTGCTCCTATTCTTGTTCTGTAACACTTTGCTGTATTGGTTTTGGTCATTATGAAATGTCCTCAGCCCCAGAAGGAAGATGCATTGCAAATTAAGAACTCCAGGACAAGAGTTAAGGCAAATACATTATTTCATCTGTCTGTTACTAAATACAACCACAAAAAGTATAAACCAATGAGCCTTATTCTGGTTTTGGAGCATAGGTTATACATTTTGTCAATAATTTATTCACCTAACTTTCACTAGGACTGTTCTGGGGCTCTTAGAATATCAGCCAGTTTCATCTTACTTTTAGTACAAAAGTAATTAGGGCTTTGTTCTAGTAATATTTTGTTAGCATGCTGCAACATGATGGAGTTACAGGCTTAATAAAACCACTGCATCAAAAATGTCTGGCATTCCAGTAAGGGTTGCAAAATCCAACAGTAGCCAGAAAAGACATAATCCTGACTTGTGGGACAGACATTACTTCGTTTTATTTGACTTTTACTAAGCTTTGTAATGAAAAAAAAATAATTTGATTAACAATTAACCACTACAGTGAAGTAAGTTTCTATAGCAACAGGGCAATGCAGGGTACGATTATTAATCTGCTTTTTTGTAACGGATTTTTTTTTTTTCTTGCAAGCATTGAATTTACACTGTTGGACTAAAGCATTGTCTTGTTATAGCAACAGATAATCCTGAGCACTTGCTGCTGCCTTTCCCTGCTCTCCCCCCCCCAAGAAATAACTTTCCCTCTTATGTGCTGGACAGGGGATGGGAGAGACTTTCAAAGATAAATACCAGCGTGGTAGAGTGGTGGAAACTCATCGTTCTACTACTTGCCTGTATGTTATTTCATATAAGGGAGCTATATTGAATATATCATTATGTGGTATGAATTTATTCTGCTTGAAAGAAGCAATACTTCTAACTGTTGACAAGTCTACATGAAACTGAACTTGCTATAATTTAATAATAATGATCATATAGTAGCTTGCAAATTTCAAGTAAATCCATTCAGTTTAGTCTTAATGCTGAAACCCTGAGTCAGTCAGGCTTTTGGCTTGACTTTGATTTGTATGTTTAAAATCTCTGTACGTTTTATTTGTTTCAGTACGTCTGAATACCCTTAAAGAGAAGAATGTTCTACTTCAAGCTTCGTTGTTAAAATCGGAAAAGATTAGGGTATTGTCAAGGGACTGCAGGTGTTGGGGTTTTTTTGCTATAAAATACACTTGTAAAACCAACTTTTGAGTGTTACCGTACTTTGATCTTTCTAAAGTTATAAGAAATGAAATTTGAACAACTTCAGTGATGAAGCTACAGCAGCCTTAGTCTTTCAACAGGGAACTTAATTTTGTGATACATTTTGAGGATACTTAGGATGTCTGATCACTTGAAAGAAAAAACCAAAAGCAGCAGTTCTGTCTCTGGCAAGCTATATATACAGTCAACTGCAACAGACATCACTGATAAGCGTACATGTATTGTTTAAGTGTATTTTTCTGGTATCATAACAAAACCATACTAATATTTTAGAGAAGAAAAAATTAAGATTCAAAGCTAAAGTGAAAGTAATGGCTTTGAAGGTGTGACTGGCTGGAACACTAGTCCAGCAGGTCAGGTAACTTTTTGTGTGTGTGCATGGGGAGGAGATGAACAACTTGGGGATGATGCTATCATTAAGTCATGCAATGTTTCCAGTTTGTTCCATGTTTTGGAGGCCATCTAAAAGCAGTCTGCCAGCTCTAATTTAAATGAGTGTCACCTTTAACAGGTATAATTTTTCTCACCAGTGTTGCTTACAGAGCTGAGCCAATTTAAACACTTTCCCAGTGAAAGTAATTTCCTAAGTGTTTAATAAGTATCCCAACTAAGCCTGTCAACTGAATGAGAACGGTTGCCCAATTATGCCAGAATGTGTGGTTCTACTTGGAGTCCATTTGATATGTATATACCTATTTTCCTTATTTTTTTCTTGTATGTATTGTATGTATCATATGTATCTTGTCTTTGTTCAGCTCATCTGAATCATGCCTCATTCAGCATTAAGAACAAGTGAGAAAGTGTTGACTGTAAGTGAAGGCAACAGTGTGACTAGACTGTAGGAGTAGGAGGAAATTAAAGGTTCCACTGGAGGATAAGAAGCAAGGAGATCAGAAAGATAACTATTACTTTTTTACTTTAGAGCTATGAATCTGTTATAATTTACTAGGTTATAACTATTGAGAAAGATGTTACAGTTAACTAAGCATAAATCTTAAGTGTACCTTGCAGGACTTAATTATGAAGCGTAGTTAAGGAAGCGAATAATTATTACAGTACATGTAATTTTCTTAGTTCCTCAAAAGTTAACAAACTAAAATGTGTGCTTCAGTGCATCGCAGTCATTACAGAAGGTGATACCGTCTCTACACCGTATGTGACAGTTTGTAGTAGTAGTGCCGCGTGAACTTTTTTCAGTGCCTGCGAATATTTGGTATGTTCTCTACTATTCTTAAATCAGTTGCTTTTTAATTCACCATTTCTAACAGTGAAAACTGCTGCTAAACCCCCTTTGAATGCCTGTGACTCCAATGACAGGCAAGTATTTTCTTAAGGCTTATCCTTGATTGTATTTAGGCAGAAGAAAAACATGCAGGAATGTTACTCAACGCCCACACACACCACCGCCACACCAAAACCTGAGAATTCTCAACTGCTTACAGTTACTTTCAGTTTTAGCTTCTGAAATTCTGAGGTAGTACACTTCTGCGGTTTTTTGTTTTTTTTTTTTTTCCTTAAAGTAAAACATTGTCTCCCTGCAGTGGGAAAACATTCATGTATAACTTGTATATTATAGACAGCTTTAGTAGAAGTTCAGGTGCTCAGCCTTTCTAGTGTAGTACTGTGTTAGTGAGGGAGAATTGTAACTTAAGTTCGTGTCCTTGTATGAACTGGCACTTTTAGATTAGTATAATAGAATTTTAACTGAATGAGTTCTAGAACCTTAAACTAATTCTGTTCTGAAATGGGGAGAGAATTAAAATGCTTAGTTCTTGTTATCTTTTTACATATTTTATTGATTACGGTGACTGTGGTAACTGCTGAAAAGAGAGCTTCAAGTTGAGGTCTTCTAGGAGTGGTTTTGGAAACAATTATTTTCATTGATGAAGTTGGGACAAAGAAGTACATAAGAGCACATGATGGCAAAATTCTCATAATAAAGTTGGGATGCACCACTGTTCATAATCCGGGTATTTTATAGGGAGAAATAAGCAGATGCCAGAACAGTAACTGAAGTGAAAATTATTTGAAAAAAATACATAGCGAATTTTTGCTTCAGCCAGAAAACTTTGGAAAGATGGTAACCAGAGTGTAACGTTGATTATAAGCTGAGCCAGCTTGTGATACAGCTGTTGAAGGTAGGAGGAGATGAATGCAATTCAAACATGTATCAAATGAGGTTTACCAATAGAAATAAAGGAAGTGTCTTTAGTGCCATTGTACAAGGCATTGAAAAGATGGCTTTAATAGTGTATGAAATTCTGGTTGCTTATGTTGATGAAGGTGAGTTTCATCTCCTACTAGGAGATGATGGTGTCTAATGTAAAACGGCAGAAAGAAGAGTGTGATTTTAATTAGCTGAATAAAGCAATCACTGTTTCTTAAAGCGGTAAAAGGAAGAAGAAAGAGAATAAATAATACAAAACCTACACTAGATGTATGAAACACATGCCAGTCATGCAAAATTTACTATTAATTCAGAAGGATCTTGTGCTTTGACCAGCCCTGCTGTAACCTGTTGCTAACAGTTGAACTGCATAATGAAAATACTGTGGTGTGGCAGGTTACAGACTCTATGGGAAGTACGGAACAGATTTTAAGAAGAGGCAGAGTGTTTCATCCAGAAGCTTCTTAGAGCTGAGCCAGATGAACGGAATGAAGAAAACGTATTTATAGCAATACAAATCCAACTACCTGTGTGGTACCCAGTGAGGCAACCTTACTGACTTCTAGATCCAGGAAAGGAAGTGTAAGATACTGAGGAGCTGGAGGCAGTGAAGTCCATTGAGAGAATGGAAGTATAGCTGACTTAGCAGGCTCTTTCCATGCCTGCAGTGTTTTATGATAACAGTATCTCAGTAGTTTTGCAGGGAAGCTTTGGGCATGTTATTTTGTGGTTTAGGTATTCTTAGAGATGGTTCTTTGTATTGTAAGCCTGCATTTATATAGCAGGCATGGAAGGTCAGAACTATTTCATCCTATCTTTAACCATGAGCAGAATTGAGATGAGACTTTCATGAATAGTAAAATTAGCTAATAGTGGGTGCATTAATTTGTTGTAAGAAGAGGTGACCAGCAAACCCTTGCTACTTTTCATTTTTTAATCATATGGGGTGCTGAGACTGAAAAAAACCAAACAGTAGTCGTCTTTTGTTTCAGGTTTTCCTAATCTGTTTTTTACTTGATTTTATATAGAATTTTAGTGTGCTGAGGTATCTGTTGTGTTTTCTGGGAGTTAGGAAAGATTCCATGTGCTTAAAACAGATGTTTTCTTATTCATGATCCTGTATTTGAGATAAATGTTTGATGAAAGGTCTTTCTTCAAAATGGAAATTAAAAGAAGCTAGCATTTTTGGCTTGGCTTTGCCCTGCTAATGTTAATCCTAGAACTTTAAGTTAGCTGGTTACCTGGCCCCTCTTGCAGCAGAAGAGTTTTCAACTAGGGTACAAGCTTTAATGTACAGAAACTGTCTTTCTCATTCAAATACACTCTTGGAACAGATTTTCCTTTCTGTCATGAATGCCAAGTCTTGATTCACAGGAGAAAAGGTAGTGTCAAATAGAGACTCTCTGCTGTTCTAATGTAGCTCCTTTTATATTGAATATACCCTGATCTGAGTGCATTCTCTTTATTTGGTAGCTATTTATGCGCATCTTGGGCAATGAAGTTTCCCCATTACTCTCCCATCTTAAAGAACAGCAAAAACCCTTGGAGGTTTGTAATAGTTAATAAGGTGATTCATTCAGTATGAGAATTGCTGGATTCACTCTCTGGAATACATTAGGATGTTAATGTGTCTTGATCAATATGCAGCACTAAACAGTTAAACAGAATTTCAAGTAGACGCTCAGGCTCCTTGGTTACCATGGCAAACACAGTAGGAAATTCATGCCAAAGTTTGGAAACTAAGATACACAAAGGAAAACTTGGAAACTGAAATCACTTTGGAGAGCAACTGTAGTTGTTTATAATTTATTAGGGTCTGTTTTCCAAAGAATACTGTTTTAAAATGGTATTTTGTCAAGCAGGTCTTAATTGTCAGTTTAGAGTTTTACACGAAGCAGGCAATATTCACTAGCAGGGAAGAGAAAAATTCTTTGTTGGCTTGCCCTCTAACTGTAAGGGCATTGAGTGAATAGAACAGCCTCTTGGAGGCAGATAAATTAAGTACTCCAATCAAGGATGACACATTTTTAGTGTGCAATGTCTAGTTTAACAGAAGTGACCAGGACAAGGTGTGTGTGTATGTATATAAGTATATTTTAATGATTTGTCTATGTTCATCATTATGTGTATGTACTTTTATTGTTCTATGTTAAAGATCTTGCAGTATTTAATTCACTTTCCCGCAGTTGTTAGTCTTAAGGTTTGCTAACTGTAACAAAGATCTATATGTTGGTGTTTTAATGGTGTAGGTTTCTGTTTAATAGGTTCCCTGTTTTATCAGCTGCCTTTGAGTTGTCTGTGACCACAGTATTTCATGTTGCAGTGATGGCAGTATACTGTGGCAAAATCTGATCCTGGTGCCTGTGACTTGCTGTACAGTTCTCCATAGGTGTGGTCACATGCAAATCATGCAGTTATTTTTCTCTTTCTGCATGTAAATTACTACATATCTTTACATGCATCTTTTCCCAAATCTCATCCCCCAAAGGGGAAGCTGTTACAGAAAGGCCAATCTGTGGCTTGAGAGAGACACTACTTCTAGAAACTTCCTGAAGATTGAGGCTAGAGTTGGACATTGAGATTGTGTGCACCTACCTGAACATGTAACTCAACCTCATCTCTTTATGGTTTATGTAATCTGGCTTGGGGATTGATAGATAGTTAGAGGCTAAGGGAAAGCAGTTTAGGTTATTGAGAAACTAGGATTGATTTGCCTGTACCTTTAGAGCACATGGTGTCTTGGGAAGGAAGGCTCGATGCTTTGGTAACCTGGAAGTGGTGTTGCTGGAATGTGAAATGTTGGACGTGATGAAACAAACAGTTTAGTATTGGTGTTCAGGAGTTCTCATGAGTTTGAAGTGTAAAGAGGCTGGGCTGCAGATTTGTTACAAGTGGTAACTTATATTGAATTACAGGTTGGTCTGTGCTTTTTGCTGACCTCTTTAAAAAGGACTTACTGATCACTTTATAATTAAAAGTAGAATGTGAAAACATATGGAAGATTATACTAGGGTTTAACTGAAAGGACAGTAAGAAATTGGAGGCCACAGGAAGAGATGAACTGTGCCGTTGATTAGCCACAGTAAATAAAACTTTAAATAGCTTTCATCCCACTAAGTTTAACATGGTAATTTATAGTTCTGCGGTAGATTCATAACTTCAGGAAAGGAAATAAAGGAGAAAAGCAGAAGAAATTGAAAGTGGACTAATTTGACTAAGTAACTGGCAAGAGACAATTTTAAGGAACTCAGGAGATGCAGTTATGCTAGGTTAATAAGCAGGAGTGTTTGTTTCCACTAATCTTTTGGTGGCACACGCTGGAAGAGGAAGCTTGAGTCAGTTTGGAACCACTAGACAAAAGGAAGAGGGGATTAATCGATCAATACTTGAGTTCTAATTTTTCTGTATTGTAAGAAATGGAATGGGGAAGAATATTAGAAACAAGAATGGAGTAAATCATATTGCATTATCTAAACTAGTAGATTCCACTATCAGTGTTTCCATAAGAAAAAAAAAATACTATTAAGAGATTCAGAGAAATGGTGAAAATAGTGATAGCTGAAAACTTCTGTGGAAGTACTGAGAAGGATGGAACTGCTTATTCTAGTAAGCAGTACAAGTGCTGTGTGTATAAGGAATGTTAGACTTCATTGTCTCTTCCTGGGAACAAGAAGGTATTCAGGAAAATCAGAGGGGAACAAAATTCAGAACTGATACTTTTTTCCACATTTAACTTTATCAGGATGTCTTGCTTCAGTCATCTAAATAAATAATGAACAGAAAGTGGGTGTTAAAACAAAATCTGGCAACATTCGCAATTCTGTGGAGTAGATAATAGCAAAAAAAAATAGTCATCCTGTAAAGGATTATTAAACTTGCACATTTGCAATTTAAATGGATTCCTGAAAGACATTTAGGATGGATGATAACGCAGCTGACTTCTTGAGCATGTATCTGCCCTCTGCTGAAGAAATGGTGTTGGAATAATAAGTCTTGGATTGTGGTCCAGTTCTGCAGTCCATGATTATGAAGTATGTATGTGCTATGACTTGTTAGATGTGTGTCTTAATTTTTAAGACAGTGAGGGAGAGACCAGTATAAAAGCGTGACCTGTCACCCACCGCTTATTAGTAGCCCTGAGAGATCATTGTTTTGAACTTAAAACTGCACAGTGAAATCTCTTTTTTTACATATGTCCTTAAAAAGAGCTGAGTAGGGGGAGAAGAGGAGGAAGGTGTCTGCATCGCATGCAGAACATAAGTGATTCTGAATTAGTTTTCTGTTGGAGAGGTTTTTATCCAGCAGGCTGAGCTACAGTTGAGCCAAAATTCTGTAGACCAGCCACTGAGGAGAGTAATACTGATATCATGCTGCCTTTTCCCTTCTTCCTATTAGGAAAAAAAAAAGGGCAACTAATTGCTGAAACCAAAATAGACTATCTAATTCAGTTCATGTCTGTTGGGAGTGCGTGATATAGTGACTATGTTCAGAGTTATTTGAGCTTAACCAGCTTGTTTACAGATTTAGAGTGGCCAAACACATAACACTGAAGTCATAGTCTCAATTTTTATCTGAATTGATCATGTCATTAACTGACACCCACAATAAGATGAACTTTGCAAAAAGAAGTGTGAAATACTGCTTTTGTTAGCTGTTCTTCAGTGTGGATTTCTGAGCAATTGTTCAGATGCTCAAGAACAAGGTAAAGCTGTTGTGCTCTTTCTGTATGCAGTAAAGCAGTATTGTGCAAAGTGAGATTTAAGGGATCGGATTGCTTCTAAGGAGGAAAGGGACAGGTTTTCTTCTGTTAAATGTTAAATGTTAAACTTTGTTAAATGTGTAGGAACAAACAACTTTGGAAAGTTGAGTTACAATGTCATGTCATTTCCCTGAAGTCTCAGTGATTTGGTTACAGTGCAGCTGAAGTTACTTGGAGTGCTTGCAGTCTGCTTGCTGGAATGAGCAGGCTGTTCTGTTTCTTTCGGAGACGCTGAGCTCGCCCACCTTTTAGGCCAGGCTGGACAGGGCTCTGAGCAACCTGGGCTAGTGGAAGGTGTCCCTTCCTGTGGCCGGGGGGTGTGCAACTAGATGATCTTTAAGGTCCCTTCCAACCCAGTTCTGTGATTCTAGGACTGACCAGGACTTGCTCCGGACAGCTGCACTGAGGGTTGTGGTCAGTTCATTAGAACACTTTTGGGTCTGACCCGGCTGTTTGAACAGCAGTGTGGCAAGTTGTATGTTTTGGCCTTCCACTCAAAAAGGAGCATTGTCAGCATGGGTGTAAATTTTACCAAGCGAGTCACGTGTTTAATTGAAAATGCTTTAAGTTTCTAAAGGAACAATTTTAGTAACTTGAGACCTCTGTTGGGTTGTGACAGATGGAGGCAGCAGCAGCGTTCTCTGCTCAGAAGACAGAGGAGGTATTTTTTGTAAGTGTGTGTTCAAAACCTTGTTTCAATTTCCCTCAGCCTCCCTGGCCTACAGTACTTCAAATGTGTTAACATTCCTGTCCTACTTCAATGCCCTTTGCCCAGTCTTGGAGAAACAAAGGGTAAGTTAATTCTGTGTGCACCTGTGAAGTGAATGGGGATTTGCAAATAAAAAAGATTTTTCTTTTTTGGAGAGTCTGCTGTTCTGGGTTTTTGAACTCTCTCTCTTTTCTTTTTTTTTTTTTTTTTTTTAAATAAAAATGTTACTTTTCATAGGGTTATTGGTAGACTCATGCTTTTGCCTTAGATTACTTCCTATAGGATGTGCTGATCTATTCTGTAACCAGATAAATATTTTGGTTTATAACCTTACTGAAATGGAGTTAATGTTGTTACGGTAAGTTGTAAATCGAAGTCCCATATGTGTGTTCTTTACGGTGTTCACATCCACTTTCTTGATCTTGCCAATTACGTAACTATTGGTTGAGTTAGTATCGTGTAGGTTTATTTCAAACCAGTGCGTGTTCTTTGCTCTGTTTGAGTGCTTAGAATAATTCTTCTGGAAACAGAATATGATTATTTTATCAGATGCTTCAGAAAACTAAATGGATCTTTGCCTAAATACGGATTTATGTCCAGTTGTCTGGACTAGAGCTTTTATCTTAGTGTGGTTGTAGTTGTCTGCTGTAGGAATACACGCTGAAATCTTGTTAAGTAATGCTTTTCTTCTTTCAAAAGCCATGTATGTCTTGTATGGCCCCTAGTGGAAGTTAAATCTAGAAGGGAGAAGAGTATCAAGTAGCTTCCCAAATTTACAAGCAGCTCTGTACAAAATTGATCTTCAAGACTTTGTTATGGATGAATTGTGTGGAACACTTGAAAAAATGAGGTTAAATAAAATTACTTGGTGTCCCTGTTTTACTAACAGAGCTGTTCTTACACAGTATCCTAGAAACTCTGTCACATGCCTTAAGTGTTCCTGTTCAGCATTTAATCAAGTGCTTTGTAACTTATAAAAAACCTACCGCAAAGATACAGGAACCCATTTATGAGGAACAGTGTTATTCAGGAGAGTAAATGTTCTGTTGAGTGGAAATAAATCTTGAAATGCTTTTGTTGGGAGCAGGTATAAATGCAGATTATTTTAAACTTTGTGAGATCATTCAGAATATTTATGTATTAGAAAAAGTACATCAGAAGATATGCCACTGAAGCCAAATTAATAATGATTGTGTCTTGATGATCAGGATCTTAAGACTTACGAAAGTAAAGTGGCATGAATTGGCAGCTCAGCTTTCTGGAGACTTTCTTGAAAAAGGAAGCTATAGAGAGATACCTTAATGGAAAGTCTTTGAGTCAGTATGTTGTAAGTAGCAGATTCTTTTCTCCTGCCTGCTGATTGTTTCTGTCCCAATTTCTTAGTTTTTAGTTTTCAAAATTCATGTTGTCCAGTGCAACTTTCATCCTTTTCTCATGGGTTTTCTTGCTTTCAATTAGAGAGGAATAAGGGAAAGTGAATGTCTGTGCTCGTTTTTAGTGTTAGTTCATACTTGTCCCTATGTTAATTGACAGCAAATCCAGCGCCAGTTGTGGTGTTGTGAGTGTTAAGCTATTGATGCTTCAATTCAAAGAGTTGAAAGATCATCCAAACTTTAAAAACAAAACTAAAAATGAAATACAGTTTTTCTGAGGTTTACAAATGTGAGTTTAATATAAAGCAGGTGCATTTAATGCAATGTTGCAAAATAAAGACCTAAAAAGTCCCCTAGCAATTATGGCTTTGCAAGGCTGAGGAGACACTTAAAACTAGTTTGTGTGTACACACAAAACACCTATGACAACCGTTAAAGCTAAGTACACCACTTGGGTATAGAAAAAGCAGCTCTTGCTTATTTAAGAAACTGTCCTTGTATTTTAAAAACCTATTGTAGCTGTGTATAAATAGGGCAACTTTACAAATGGTGATTGTCTGCTGGCTTTTTATGGAATGCTAAAGAGACTTTATCCCTTGTTTTTGTTGGTTGTTTATTTTTTTTAGTTTGTAAGTTTTCACAGGGGCTTTCAAACTAGTGTTCAAGTTTTCTGGGGGTTTGTGAAGTGGCCCTGAGTGTGTGTGCACTTGAACGCTACCTGAAAGGTTCATGCTATTGGGTCTGAAGAGACCCTGCAACTGATGTGAGTTCTTGCCGGACTGTAAACTTGCTACCAAGAAAGCCAAGTAAGGTCCTTAGTCAGCAGTCCGGCAGCTTACGTGCGGTTACAGTTGTAGAAGCCAGTTTACTACTGATTGGGTATGGCACTGTCAGCTGCACTGAGGAGTGTTTTATTAGGGCTTTATAGTTGCAGGAAATGTTGCCTGGACTTTCTGTTGTGTATCTCATAACTGAAGCAGAACTGTTGTTCTACATCAGCGTTCTTTATAGGGAAAAGCAACTAACTTGTTCCTGTAGTTTTCTTCTTGCATGAAGTTCCTTTAAGACATAGACCAGACGTGTTAAGCAGAGTGGCCCATGCTGCTGCTGCTTTGGTTGATCGTAAGCTTAGTATCTCAGGTTCATAGACTCTCAGAGGTCCTTTCCAATTTGCTAATCTCCTGCCCAAAGCAGGGTCGGCTATGAGATCAGACCAGCCTAAAGCAGCAGTGAAGTTAACTACAGATGATTCTGTTGCTAATACTGTGAGCTGTATTTGGGCTCTAAAAAAAATACCTGGAAACCTACTCCTTTGATAATAACTAGAGTGCTAGTTACTATACTAGTAAGATTTCCAGCGTGAAATATTGAAGCTAGTATTTCTGACACAAACACTTGTGGACAGAAGCAGTGAGCGGTTTGTCAGAAAAGTCTACAAAAGCGACTAAGATAACTCTGCTTTCTTGCCACGTTCCTCAACTTCTTCTGTCTTTCAGCTTGCTCTGATGGAAGGAGAGGGAGACCAGCACAGACACGGAGGAAGAATAAACAAGCTGGTTTAGTTTTCCTTGTCCTTGCTCATACGGTGAGCAAGTCTGTCCCGGAAGACCCTAACCCTGTTCCCTAGGGGATACTGTAAGGCAAAGTGCTGCAGCAAGGGTTACCTTGCTGCTTTTTATCAGCTAGGTTTTAAAGAACATCTGTGAAGTTCAGTAAAGTTCACCTAATAATAATTTTAAGAGCCAATTTCTCATGTTACTTGTATAGCATTATAACAAACACAGCTTTCTCAGATTGTTCTGTTCATAGACCAGGGACCATGAAATTCATGGACAACAAGGTATTGAAGAGATACCAAGCTACAGGTTACAAGTTGTGAATTCCAAGCTCCAGAAATGCTGAGGGAATTGCTTTCAAAGTTGTAATATCTTGGTTCTCTGTGTCTTCTCTTTTATTTTGCGATACAGCTCTACATACGTAGCCAGTCTGTAATCTGCTGTTCAAGATCAATTAATTCTCTGGACAAGAGAGATTTTCTTAAGAGGATTTTTGGAAATAAAATTTTTATTAAATGTTTGCCCTCACTTCCAGGCTTAAAGAACTGATATTCTGTCTTGAGCTCACTTATAGCTATGACCCATTGAAAGCCAGTCTCTGGGCAAACGTGATACTAAATACTCTTGAGTATCTAAAGGAAGCATTTTGATGATGCAGTTGAAATTATCTGAGATAAGTTAAGAAATTACTCCTTTCCTTTGTGATCTCATAGGTGGTTTTTTTTAGCTTGGAAAGAAATGTAGCATCTATGATACATTTCATTCAATTAAAATTTGTAGAAAGCTGCGAATTAAGTTAGGGGAAAGCAAAGCTACAGGAAGAAGTCACATCTGTCAAGGAGCATGATTAAATGCTGACTTGAAATAATGTGATTCACTGTTTAGGAAATCTTTAGTATGAAAGCTCTAAGTCCCAGATCAATAGTACATAAAAAGAATGAATCTTGGACAGATGCTAATCTGGCATTGACCTTAGAATTACATGCAGCTACAGACCCAAGGTTATTGATGCCCATCCTAATTAGACATTTCAAACATCAGAATCTGAAAATGTAAATATTTGCTTCAGACTGAGGTAACTGGTCAGTCCGTCCTAACCCCTTTTCATCCAAGTGTTTAGGTACTTAAAGCTGTGGTTAAGATGTGCCATTTGACTGCCTTTCTGCAGTGATGAATTCAGGGTGAATGGGCAACTGCTGGACTGTTACATTATTTTTTCTAAAGCATGCTGTGAGAGTTAACCAAATGAGACTAGGAGGTCCCCCGGAACAGTTACGTGGTTCACATTTTATTTCTGGAGTATGAATTCATCATGAAGAACTAAATGGCAAAGTTGATAAATTTTTCTTCTGTAAGTTCGTTCTCTAGAGAGTTTTAATCTGTTAAGAAAGGACTCGGAAGCTGTTGATGCCCAAGGTACACCTATTTTGTTCAGTTGTATTACAGACTTCGGACAGGTGGTGTGTGAGATTCCTCTTGTTCTTGTCGCCTGATAACCATTATTCCTTGTTCCTTTGCCCAAGGGATACTTGAAATACCGCTGTAGGTTGAAAGGAGCAGACTTCTAATGCAGGTTACCAGTTAGCCGAAGTGCTAATACTAGAGTCTTGATGAGCTAAGATGTACTTCAATGGATTGCACAGATTTTTATTTGGAGGGTGGTATTGATCTTAGCCTTGCATTAGATGCCCCAGCCTTCTTTCAGTTGTGATTAAGAAGTCTTGCTGTCATCATGAATCACCCACAACACAGTAAGCGTCTCAAAGTAGACAGACTGGAATTGTGCTGAATGTTTTTCAGAAGAAAATCTTAAAGGAAGTAAGACAGAAAGCATGCAAATAGCTTGCCACCAGCTCAAGCAGAGGTGAGGGTGCCTGATGCTGTGCTTTTAACCTCCGTGTTTGGTAACGTGTAATCCCAAGATCTTTCTGTTCTCTTCCAAAGTACATCACCATTCTTCTGAGAGGGAGACAGTTCACATCACCTTGTTCAGTGAATAGTGTCATAGCCTAGGATTTGACAGTTACGGGCTCAGATCTCATGTAAAAGCTTTTTTTCCGAGAATCAGATTTTCCACAAAATGGCTATAGCAAATGGACTCAGTCATAAGCTAATGAAATGCTGAGTCCCAGGCATGTTTGAGTTTTATGATTAAGTGCTTTTCTTGTTATTACCAACATCCAATAGCAACCTTCAACTGTGCAGAAATAAAGAAAATGTCTCCTAGTTCTTACGGTCACTTATTCTACTCTTGTCTTTCTATTAAGAGAGAGATCAAGACAAAAGGAGTACTTTTGTGCTTGTAGATTTGACATCTCCATGAGACACCTATGTTGTAACTGAAGACATTAGCCGCATGTAAATAACAGGCGGGGCATCCCTGTCAGTAGAAGCATGGTTAATTCTGGGTTGAATTAGTTATTTTACTCCATTTAAATTCAGACAGATTGTCACTGCCATCTGGTTCCCAGAGAACAGCTAGAACAAGCACAGTGAAGTCTGTGCTTAGATTTATCAGAATTTTCTGTCTCGCTAGCTTTGTTATCACATAATTTCGGAAGATGGGGAACTTCAGTCACACCAAATTTGTTGGACAACAAAACCAAAGCTAGTGATACAAAACCTAAACCAGACAAAAGAGCAAGCTACAGTTCCAGTCTGAAAATAGCTACCTATTGATTGTTTGCCGCTTAAAAGGGTAGCGAGAATTCAGAACAACAACAACAACCTGGGAATACCTGTGTTTTCTGCTGGGTAGGGTGTCTGTGGTTCTGTGATCATTCACCATGATTCAGGCTGAGTTCTGTTTAATTTAAAAGGGATCTGTCATCTTAGGCATTGGGTCCTGCTGGAACTTTTGTCCAGAGGACACAACCTTGAGTCTCATAGTTTAACCTTGTTAACTCTGCATTTCTTTCAGGTGTGGAAGGATGCATCTGTATGTTTCTGTAGAACGGTCTTTTGGATCGGAATGCTGTCTCAGTTTTGAGACTTATTATCTCTTGATATTGCGTATTTTGTAGTGATACAGGACAAGGGAAATTTGCACAATGTAAGAGATAACTTCGTGGCCTCTGGGATTTGATCTTTCAGCTTGGAATTACAGATTTACATCTGTCTGTGAATGTTCCTTGGTAGGCATGCGCCTTACCCTATGATCTCCCAGTAGAGCTAGTATTCTATTTAAGTTCTCCTTGAAGAGGTATTGCTAATACTCTTTTTTTAGCTTATAATGGATCTCTGGGCTCTGGAGAATAACTTTTTAATCTGCTGACTTTAGAAATTGGAATACATAATCTCATTTTGGAGTTTTCAGCCAGGAGGCCGCATACTTGATTAAACTGGTTTATAATGTATGCTGCAAAACATAAGTGCAACTTGAATACTCTTATGTATATATGCTTATCATGTGTATCTTGTAGTTAAATTTGCCTTGGAAATGGCTCACCTGACATGATTCACTGTGTAGCTAGTTACGATTTTTTCCTTGCTGACAGTTCTAGTTTTTGTCTGGGCAGCTCCATGCACACCAAGGGTTTGCAGCTCTTTGGACCTCATCCTTGAAGGTTTAATACACTGGAGCAATTTTCTTTTATGTGTGGCTTGCCCTCTTTCTCAAAGAAGTTTTATTTTTTGTATTGCTGGCCAAATTGACTAAAAATTCTGGTTTTGATATATACCTTTTCAGTATCAGAGTCCAAAATCACAGCTGCATCTCGGGTCTGTAATATTGTTGAGTATCTGTAGCTTTCTAATTACAGACTCTGAACCTGGTAAGTAGGGAGTTTAAAAAAACCCCCACAACTAAACAAAACCAACAAAAAACCTCAAAGGTTGAACCTGATGTATGATCTTGCATATTAAATGTGTGGGTTTTCATCTCTGGATGAAAGATAAGGTTGTCTGTTCAGAAGTGATATGGGGATAAACATGGGTTACACAACTGAGAGAGCATTTTAAATTGCTTTTCTGTTCCTTTTGATTCTTATGACACGTCAGTGCCAGATCTTCAGTTGTTTTTATTGAAGTTCCTCAGTTTTGTTAGCACTTGCTTTGTTTGAGCTATATTTGAATTCTGTGTTTAGTGTCAGAAGCACAGTTACATTGTAGCTTAATGGCTTAAAATGCATTTCTTATAATCACAATATCAGCATCTTGAGTCAGTGTTCCTAGAAAATGCTCTTCTAGGATCCAACTGATCATTTTTTTTAAATTGAGACCAATACTGAACATTTGCCTGTTATAAAAGGATAGACATAGTACAAGAATTAGGTGATTGAGAATGTGCTATTTTTAATTCAGATTGGTTGTATTCAATAGTGAGAAAGCAGCTGCTGGGAAAGTAGAAGGTGTCTAGTCTCTTGAGGTGGAATGCCTCTTCTGGTAGGAGAAGCCTTACGGGAATAGGTTGATCTTGACTCACTGGAGCCTTTGTGTTACTGAATGGTTGTCATTGATTTTTCACACGATGTAGTTGCAAAGGCTAGGGTAGGTGTAGTGTTTAGCAAAATTAAAAAGCATGAGTATTGCATTATATGAAAAGATAAACTTTTTGACAGCATCTTGGATGTCTTTGATAAATACAAAGCTGCTTTTTCAAGTAGGGCTTTGTGACTGCCATAAATTGTTGCTTAGTATAAACATTATTTGCAAATAGAACTGGTTATTTGCACACATTGTGATAAACTGTCTTAATTCTGTTTGCTCTCTTTGCAGGCTGCGGACTTGAGTAAACCAATAGACAAAAGGATATACAAAGGAACACAACCTACATGCCATGACTTCAATCACTTAACGGCCACAGCAGAAAGCGTGTCTCTTCTAGTGGGCTTCTCTGCAGGCCAGGTCCAACTTATAGACCCTATTAAAAAAGAAACTAGCAAATTATTTAATGAGGAAGTAAGTAGAAATCTTAACGTTATTGCATGCAATGTATTCGTGATATTAAAGACTCTAGATTCTCAAAAGTTCTGTAGATAGCTCCGTTTGCCTGTATAGCTTATCACTCAGTCACTACCTTCGTTTTTCAGCTGTTTCATTGGCCTGGAATACCTACAAAAATTGTTATTCATGAAGGAATCATTTGGTGTTTAAGATTAAAAATTTGGACTTTTTGGTTTGGGTAATACTGTAACTAGTGTTAACAACAGTTAACTGATGGAAGAAGGGTCTACGAATCTAGATGTTGCTGCATATGCTCTGCAGTCAGTTGTTTGAGACTTCTGGTTCCAAATGAAGAAGAAAACATTTAAGCCCCTATTTAACTAATGTATTGTGGTCAAAATACTAAAAAGGGTAAAAATACCAATTGTTGTGGTCAGGATGTTACATCAGAAGCTGTCTGCATCAAGGGTTGCTAAAAGCTTGCTCGGGGAAGACTAGGAGATCAAGCTGAATGCTGCATAGGAAAAGCTGAAGGCTTATGAGGTCTTGGCCAAGTGATACTCCTGAAAGAAACTCTCCTCCTGCTTTTTCTGCTGCTGTGCAATAAGGAAGGATAGAAGGGAGTACTATGGGCGTGATTAATGCCAAGTTACAAGACCACTGGCTCCAGTCATCTGGTAGTATTGGCATTCTTGAAGTGTCTAGATGCTAACAAGGAAAGAAATCTGGTAACTGGTACAATTTGTGACTGTTCTGCAGAGGATAAGCTGTGGGAATTTGGGTGGTTTGCGGAAGGTGAATGTTCTTTTAGGGATGTGTTCAATTTTTTCTCCTTTTTGTGTTTTAATCCAGCAGCAGGTGAATTGTGGAGGGGTAACAGCAAAAAGCTTTGCGGGTGTCTTATGTTGTCTTTTTTTTTCTTTTATAAGACATTTCAAATTTCTGTAAGAGCTTTGCAGATGAAGCTCCCAAACTGAGCAAGTGTATCTTTCCCACCTCAGAGATGTGTTGGCTTTCTCTGTCTTTGTGCAAAGAAGATTGAAGTATTGTTCTCAGTGGGGATGTTTTATAATTAGAACTGTCTAATTGCTCCTCAGCTTTCTAAAAGTAGCTAAATCTCGATCAGAAGAGGGGCATTTTTCTTCTTACCTAGCCTTTTCCCACCTGCTCTGTCTCTCTGCTTGTGCTGAGTGGGAAACAGTGCTGGAGAATCTCCTAATGTTGCACAGAGTATTCTGGTAGAAGCCTATAAGTAAGTAGTTGAAATGTTCATTTTAGCATTGTCCTAACACACCTCCCCCTGCACTGCTACCCCCAAAACCTAAAAACCCCAAACTTTGTCACTGGTGCAGCTTCACCACTGGGAACGCCAGTCTGGATGTGAACAATTTAGTTGTGTATGTTCGGCTGTGGTCTAATCTTGTTCGATAATAGTGTATTACAAAGAGCAGTAGTAGAGGTACTATAAACAGCAGGAGTTTCATATCTCAGAGCAGTTCCCACTCTTGTAGCTGAACTATAAGTTGCTTTGAGAAAGACTTTGGCTGAAATACAAAAAGATCCGATGCGTGTTTACATGCCTTAATCTTGTTTACTGTCTAGTCTCTACAGTGTAAATCTGCATTGCAGGCTTGAGTAGTTCTTGTGGTAGTCCACAAATGATGGAAGCACCGAAGCCACTTCCATTTGACAGTATCGTGTTTTCTCTGTGCTATCGACCAGCATTACTTCACTGTGGTGGGAATACATCCTTTGACAGTTTGGTAGAAATGAAATGAGTTTATCTATTTTCTAGAAAGCTGACATAAGGATTTGCTCGGTGCTACCAAAACTATGTGCACAGTAGGCTAGAGTTAAATGACAGGTACTTATTTCCTATGCTGGTCTTACTGGCAGTTACAACCAATCCCCAAACTTATATTTTTATATTTTATTTATTTAAAAAAAGAAAAAAGTCAGTTATAGTATTCAAGCTTGTCCTGGACATGTTTGGAAGTTCTGGCTTGTATCTAAAAGCCATTTCATAGAAGCATTAGTGAGCACTGATGTTTGAGCCAGTTTGTTAGCTTCAAGATGAAGGTGCCTTTTAGGTTTTGAATATATTTATAGTTTACATAGTGTTTGAGAATAAACTTGTCTTTGTAGGCAGAAGATGGTCTAAATGAGTGTTTACTACTTTCAGCAGATTTAGCACTAGTACTAGAGGTAATAAATTCACCACCTGTCCTGTTAGTATGATTCAGGTAGCCCAAAGCTCTGTTTTGACTATCACCTGTGATAAAGCTATCAGGATAGTACTTAATGGTATGTGATATGTGAGGTACCTTAACCTGTTAAACACAGAAGGTTATGTTGAACTTAAAATGCAGTAGCTTTAATGCAGTCTAACTTGTTACTCTTCCTTTTTTTCTTTAATTCTGTTGATGTAGAAGACAATAGGGATTTGAAAGGCTGAGGGGAGTGTTGCTATGCAGCTCGTGGCTGCCTGCCTAAATCAATCTGTATCAACAGTGGTATTCCTTCTAGCTGTGTTAGAATTAATGATATTTGCTTATTCCCCAAACCAAGTATACTACATGACAGATTCGGTTGTTTCCAGGTGGTAGTTGGTTATTCTCAAGTTAGCCAATTGAATTGTTTCTTTCGTCTTATTTTTTTTTTCCTTTTTTCTTTAAACTAAAGCCTTAAGCTGCAATTTTTTTCCTAATAAACTTTTCCTGTACCTGTATTGCTGAAGCTCTTTTTCAGACCTTAATGCACATTCCTTCATTGCCTCAGTTTTTTCACTCCTTTGTGGCCTATGCCTATAATTTTGTCCCTTCAAACTTATTCACAATATGGCTACCAAGATAATCTTGGCTTGTCTTTCTGACTGGTGACTGAAGTTCCTTCACTTACTATTTATTCTTTCACCAAACTGAACAGAAGCTCCTTATCCCAGCTACCTCACTCATTTCCTTGATACTTCACTCAGTCCATTCTCGTAACGCATCTGCCAGTCATACCAACTTCAGGTCTTGTTTTGTTGTGGTGCAGAAGTATGTGAGCCCAGTGGAAAGCTCTGAAAACTTCAGAAAGCTGTTTCAGAGTGTTTATCTTCCTGCTGAATTTAAAGCTCTGCTGGTTGAGGATGGGATGAGTTGTAGTCACTTGCTACTTACCAGCTTAAAGTCTCTGCATCTTGCCTCCTTGAGCTAATCGTTCGCATTGCAGATGGCAATCTTAGGTTTTGTTCATAGCCTCTTTGAAGTGAAGACCAGGTTTCTGTATGGTATTGAAGACCGTGTAGCCCAACATGATTATGGACTTAAAATGTCATTTCTAATAGAAAAGTTGAGCAGCTGCTCTTAGGAGTAGAGGTTGTATGTCAGGTTGAGCTGCTGTAGTAGAGGAGAGCAGCGGTAATGAGAAGACTGTTGCCTATAGCAGGCCAGCGGGGCTGATGTTCCCTGTCCGTATTCTCTCGGAGTGTACCAGGTAACTTTCTGTTGAATATTTCTGGTATCATCATTACTGAGACGGGAATGATATTTATCAATGAACACATGACAAACTATTTAAACTATTTAAAGTATCACAACAGAAGCTAAGAATACCTTACTTCGAAGCTACTGCATTTGAGGAAAAGTTCCCAGATTGTTACATCTCTCGGCTCTCAAGTACAAAAGAGATGACAAGAGAGAGGCTTCCTGATCTTACCTGAGGTTGACAGCAGCAAAAGCATATGCAAAACTATCTAAAATGACCAGGTACTGCTTTCCAGTGATAGTTATAGGCCCAGAATGCATAATAGTCAATGTATTATGCATTAGCTCGAGTTTTTTTGTTTGTGATAAACAGCATAGCAAGGTTTTGGGGTGGGATTTTTTTTTTTCTTCTTTGTGTTTTAGTGCTTCTTCAACACTGGTATTTCCTTAGGCTCTTTGCACTTGCATTCTAGCTTTTTGTGTAGCTCAGCTCTTCTTTCAGCCTATGATCGATCTATGCCAAATACAAATCTTGAATGTGCGTGTAAAGAATTACTTATCTCCAGGTTGCAGCTGCGTGATTCCATGGCTGACTTGGTAAGTTTTAGACGTCCACCAAAACTACACTAGCAAACTCAAGGAGTGAAATTTTATCTCTCAGTTCTTACAGCATTGAAGACACTGTGATCAGGATTCTTTTTTTTTTTAATGTGTGTTCATTCTTTTGCAGTGATTGCTATTAATATGTTTTTCTTTAAAGGAATCTTCTTAATCAGGTGGTAATTGAGAGTATTGACAGGTCTTTGGCTAATAAATGGAAAGTAATTGGAGTGTGGGGATTCCAAGGTGAAGAGTACATTGTACTTTCAGAATTCACTGATCCACGTGCATTAACTACTAACTTTCCAGCCACACGGTAACAGGATCACTGTGTATGTAGCTTTTCCTCCCTCAGTCAGTGAAAGCTGGTAAAGGCTCCTGAAGCCTCTTTGTTTCTGGTTTGGTTTTTTTTTTTTTCCCAGAGGATGGATTTTGTTTGTGATTTCAGATAAAACCAGAATCTAAATTTACTGTTGTTGCTTTGTAACCTGTTTGCTGCGTATTACAGATGAGTAACTGCCTTTTTTCCCTTTAGCTCATTCTGTGTTTTCTTGATTATTTCCTTCTCACACTCTTCATGGTGAAAAATAAACCTAAGAACACTACCTTTAGATTCATAACAACAGATTGGCTTGATTGAAGTATGTTCATTGTAGAATGCGATTGGACCATAATAATAACCCTTGGTAGCACTTAGTCTAAAAATAATTTCCTCTTCACTGCCTGACAAGAGAAGTTTTTTGCAAATGCAGTAACATAGCTCCTTTATAGAAAGCCGAGTTCACTTTGCTTAAGTACTGTTCTCCATCCCCCCAGAAAGACCAGATTTATAGTTAATCGTTAAAACCTTAACTTTCAGACTTTCTGATATGTATCTTCTTTGTTTTTCACAGAGACTAATAGACAAGTCCAGAGTAACCTGTGTAAAATGGGTACCGGGTTCGGAAAGCCTTTTCCTAGTAGCTCATTCCAGTGGCAATATGTACTTGTATAACGTGGAGCACACTTGTGGTACCACAGCCCCGCACTACCAGCTACTTAAACAAGGAGAAAGTTTTGCAGTTCACACTTGCAAGAGTAAATCCACAAGAAACCCTCTGCTTAAATGGACAGTAGGTGAGGGTGCCCTGAATGAGTTTGCCTTTTCCCCAGATGGGAAGTTCTTGGCATGTGTGAGCCAGGATGGTTTTCTTCGTGTGTTTAACTTTGATTCAGTGGAATTGCATGGTACAATGAAAAGTTACTTTGGAGGACTGCTGTGTGTGTGTTGGAGTCCTGATGGGAAATACATAGTGACAGGTGGAGAGGATGACTTGGTAACAGTTTGGTCTTTCGTGGACTGTCGAGTAATAGCCAGAGGCCATGGACATAAATCGTGGGTCAGTGTTGTTGCGTTTGATCCATATACCACTAGTGTAGAAGAGAGTGACCCGATGGAATTTAGCGGAAGTGATGAGGATTTCCAAGACCTTCATTTTGGCAGAGATCGAGCAAATAGTACGCAATCTAGGCTGTCCAAAAGGAACTCTACAGACAGTCGTCCAGTAAGTGTTACATACAGATTTGGTTCAGTAGGCCAGGACACACAGCTGTGTTTGTGGGATCTTACAGAAGATATCCTCTTTCCCCACCAACCTCTCTCAAGAGCAAGGACACATACAAATGTCATGAATGCCACAAGTCCACCTGCTGGAAGTGGTGGAACTAACCCAGGAAGTAATGGAAACAGTATCACAACACCTGGAAACTCTGTACCCCCTCCTCTTCCACGGTCAAACAGCCTTCCACACTCTGCAGTCTCAAATGCTGGCAGTAAAAGCAGTGTCATGGATGGTGCCATTGCTTCTGGCGTTAGTAAATTTGCAACCTTGTCACTACACGATCGGAAGGAAAGACACCATGAAAAAGATCACAAGAGAAATCATAGCATGGGACATATATCTAGCAAGAGCAGTGACAAACTGAACCTAGTTACTAAAACCAAAACGGACCCAGCTAAAACTTTGGGAACACCTCTCTGTCCCCGAATGGAAGATGTTCCCTTGTTAGAGCCTCTTATCTGTAAAAAGATAGCACATGAAAGACTGACTGTGTTAATTTTTCTTGAAGACTGTATAGTCACTGCTTGTCAGGAGGGATTTATTTGCACATGGGCAAGGCCGGGTAAAGTGGTAAGTTTTAATCCTTAATGCTGCATCAAAGAACTAGAACTCTGAATAGGTAGTTTTCTTGAAATATAAATGAATGTTGAATATAAAATTTCTTTATGCTTAATGTAAAAAAAAAAAATCCTCAGAGCCATACTTTTGGATACTGCATGCCATATTTCTGAATGATTTGAAGTGTCTTGGATACAATTATTAAGTATAGTTGCCTTCCAGCAGAAGAAATAAATACTGTGCATCTAAACTATTGATCAGTGTTCTTATACTTAAACATAACCACAATATGGTGAAAGCTATTTATGTAAAAATTGAAGTAAAACCTGTCAATCACTAAAATAATTATAATCCTTCTAATGTTTTCTAGAAAATACAGCACTCCCAATGAGTAGCTTGTGAAAAGCTGCTGCTTTTAAGTCTAATGTGAAATGTGAGCCTCTGAAAAAATTAAAACCAAAGTGTTTTATTCCTCCATACTTTTCTGTGGTGGCCTGCCATTAATGTAAAACCACTTCTTACGAAGACATTAGCCATTTTATGCACAGAATTGTGAGCCCTTTACTGACTGCAGTTTGTGCTCTTGAAATTGTATTATCCAAGGAACTCTAATTTTAGCTAGGTCTTGCTTTATGTATTTCTTAAGTTAGGGAAAACCATGCAAGCTTTCTCTTAAGTAGTTTCAGTGCTATATTGCTGTCAGTTTTGTTAGGCAACTTGATCATTGACAAGCTCATGCTTTTGGATGGCACCTGTTCTATCAGTTGAACCTTCATTAAAATATATTACTAGTTTTAACTGTTGTTGTTAATGCACTTGAACACAGATAAAACTTTATTTTTCTTCTGTCCAGTGTATAGCAAGCTAAATTTTGAATGAAGCTTAACATGGTGATTATTTCATTAAAAAGTACTTTGTGCTACAGTAGCTTCGTTTGTCAGTAACATTTTAAAGAAGCGCAGCTATAACAACATTACCAGAATTGATCTAGTAAAAAAGAACCATTATTTTTGTGAAAAATTTCTGAAAGGGTATGTAGGTTATCACCTGAAGAAAAAGAAATAATCTGGCAATACCTGAATATTGCCACATTGGGCAACCTAAATGAAAGTCTGATGTTCATTAGGTTTTAACAGTTTGGTTCGTAAATCTGACTTCCAAAGTGGAGGTACTGTATATATTTATATACCACGTCTTCATTGCTATAAACTTTGAAGTAAAAAATAATATTTCTTAAAACTGTTTATAATTTTCTTTGAGATGTTATAAGATTTGTCACAACATAGGTATGCGTAGAGAGCTATGTCCTGTCTGCATCTTAATGCATATTTACAGGTTGAATCTAAAACTAAAAAAATGTAAACCCTTTTCTTGGGAGAAGGGAGGAGGGTGTTACCTAAAAGTATTTTTTTGTTTAAGAACTACAGATCCAGCATCAATTTAAAAAAACAACAACACTCCTCTAAAACACTAAACTATTTAAAATGTTTGTCCTAAATGAAAATACTAAAGCAGTTATCACTTCTGTCACTCGGTGCAATTCACGTCTTATGAATTAACTTTATACGTGTACAGCAGTGCCTCAGATTTCTATTGTGACCTACATTGTCTTTTTGTTTTAAAAGTACTCCTTTGCGTACTACTAAACACTATGCTGTTAAATTTATTTTCAGTGGCTGAGGTGGGTTTTGTTAGACTGGGTATAACGTAAACATTTTTGTGTATTGACTTTGATTTGGAATATGACATTTCAAATATTTCAGAGATAAAGTATGCAGTACCAAAAATCAGGATTTATGTATTGGCCAATATGGAAAACTTTAATTACAGGTGAGTCATTTTCATGCTGAAGTTAATCACTTTCAAAATTAATATATTGCACACTGATGTAAATGCCATATTGTTTAGGAAGTATTTACTTAGAGGTTTTCAAATGAATTTGTTTTTCTGATTTCACTTGCATTTCTAGTGAGCTCACTCTGCTGGTAAAAAACTAAATTTTGGTGGCATGTTTACAGGGCTTTGATAGGAAAATATTTGTGCCAGAAAGGCGTTATGAGCATCCTTTTTGTTTATAGGAAAGCACTTAATAATTTTATTTAATGAAATATTGTCAAATTATAAAACACTCATGGTAATGTCTTTCTTACTGGGTTATATACCATTCATTTCTGTTTCGCCAGCTGTTTTATCCTAGGCTGTCCCATTACTCTGGGGTTTAAAGCTGCTATTTCTAGTCTTCCTTTTGAAGTGTGGGTCCCCAAGTGATCTTAAAACTCCGTCACTTTTTTGTCTGCCAACTCTAGAGTGAAAGCCTCTGAATCTTGCTGCTGCTTCCATTATTGCCTCAAAAGGCCTTCGTTAAATTCACTGCCAGCCTAAAGAAAGAATTGGATGGAAAACTGAAGCAGGCTTGCAGTGTCTTAACGTGATTTCCATTGAGGCAGTGCTACCTTTCCCCTCGCATTTTTAATAGCCATCAAAAGACACAGTGGATAATTGGACAGTGTATGACAAGTTTTCTTCCTTTTTCTGGTTGGGCTGGTGCTGTCTTTAACGGAAAAAACCCCACCCCAACAAAACAAATCCAGAAACGTCTCTTCAGCCATGATCCTTATGATAGTTGATAGGCCGTGCAGTGCTTACAGAGTGTCCTGACAGTTTGTTTATAAACTTTCCGAATTACTAATTCAGTGTATACATGATCATACCTTGAGCTTCCTCACTGGATATACTGTTCTTGCATTACACTTCCAGAACTGTTGTACTAACTCCCGATCAGTATGAGGTGAAGTGAATGGAAAAATTCAGTTAAAAACAAATTGAATGAGGCTCAGGGTTCATAGGTTTTAATTTTTTACTTCATTTTTTGTTAGCCTGTTTCTGCAGAAGAAGATTCAGGGTGGTGAGAAAAACAGGTTGCCTTAACAGGAGTATGAACTTGCTTCTCAATGTGGTGACAATTAGCTGTCGCTTCTCCCCCATCTTCCCCAGGCCCTGATGGGAAACCTAAATGGGGTTACATGGCTGTTGTATTCGCCTGAAAACAGAGAACAGGAAGCAAGGTAAATTTCACATGCCGTCTTTATAGCTACTTCAAACTGAATTACGGGACCTGCAGAAGCAATTAAAAAACCCCCAAAACCAGCCCACAGACCCCCAAAAAACCAAAGCGGTACCTGGATATGCAAAACAAGTTTTCTCTGAACTTAGTGGTCAGAGGACCTATCTCTGTGGTTTCTGTGTCTGACTTCAGAATGACCCGTTCACCGTCTTGTACAGAGACTCCCTCATGTCTAAATGAAAGTTGCTGAGTAGTTTCCCTGGTGAGAAAGCTCAAGGTAAGATTGGCCAGAAGTATGCACAGGCGGAATGGCAGTGTATAACCTAGCAAGATAAACGTGCTACCATTTTGTAAAACAAATGCACATGGAATTTATTTATTTGACTTATTGTACAGGAGAACTTAGATTTAAATTATAACATCCTTGAATTTTCTAGTTAACTACAATTGTAGTACAGTATCATGTTTTAGTATGACTTCTGTTTTAGTGAAAGTACTTAAACATTCATGTACTATATTTGAGTGAGATGAGCAGCTATACGTACTAATTCTTCCTCAATGGAAAGGAGCATTTCATCATTACAATTGAAGTTCAATTGCTGGTATTTAAGTACTATCAAATAGATTTCTTTCAACGTGATACGGTATCTGTATAAACTTCAGGGATGATTATAGTAAAACTGAAACACAGCTGTATGACTTCAGGTTACCATGCGAAAAGTTGAAGCTTTCTGTAATGTGCATAATAGCAAAGTTGCACATGGCATACCCGCATTATCGGGGTGAATTTAAACCTAGAGAACACTGGTGTGATATTTATAGCAAGGTATGTGTGTTTGCACGTGTGCGTGTGTGAGAAGGTGTGACTAGTGGCTCCGCTAAAGCCAGGAGAGATCATAACCCTGTAAAGGCTTTATGATGAGGATGTCTGGATTAGGAAATAACATGACTTTTACTAAACACTTTTTAGAAAACCCATGTTCTGAATTATCACCTCTTAAAATTTGATTATGTACTTGGAATGACTGTATATGTCTGCCCCTTTAACAACATAAAGCTACTAAATTAATATTTAAAATGCTGGCCTGCTTATGTTACAATAATAAATTTTGTGTCAGTTAATTTACTGTCAATTTACATGTGAAGATTAAACTATTTTTTTCTGCATTTTATGAATTCTGTATGCTGGAGTTTGTTAAAGATTGACATGTTAGGTGATACTGTACAAAATTGTATTGACTACCTTTAGTGAAAATCAAAAGTAAAATTCATATGTATTTCCTTTTTACACTTCCATCTAATTTCTTGACAACTTGAATAAATTTCATAGAGCCTTTCTAACATGACCTATTGTTAATTTAACTGTTGCAATAATTAAGCTTTAAGAAGTATTGTTGGTATATTTATAATTTTAAGAAGATCCATGTTTGTTTCATACTGCTTATTTTTAGCTGTACTATTGTCACTGTTACAGCTGAAGAACTTTACTAAATACTTGACATTACAAAATAACTTGCTGGGGTTGTCCTCTGTATACTGATGTTAAATAAAAATGTGTGATTGAACTGTAAATGTAGATAACTTTCAATAGTCCTTTCCACACTGGAGTGTTAATTTATCTTGCAGTCCTTAGGTGGTCTTACGCTATCACACTGTGCTGAACAAACGGCCACAGTGAAAGCTGTTAACCTGCCGTACTTTAAAGAAAGTTGATTGCATCCTGTAACCTGCTCTGAGTAAATGTTTCACTTCATCTCAAGACGGTGCACACGTTTTGATGGTGAAATCTTGCTGATAAGGTCATTTCTCATTATACTTAATTTTTTAGGACTAGAGTTATATGAAATAGCATACTTGTCAAACTTACTTAAACTCAGATTCAGTAAAACACTGACACGAATGTATCTGGATTTTCTCTGCCTACCTGTCAAGCGGGAGCTGAGGCAGAGCGTTGTCATTCCTTCTAGGACTCTACAGGAGCTCTTTCCTCTGCGGACCCTGGTGCAGGGTCATGTTCTTTATTCCAGCTTTAGATTGTGACATTTACCTAATGAATGCTGAATTTACAGCCACGAGGATATGGCTTACACGGATGATTCAGGCATTTTCTGTCTAGAAAAATGATGGCTAGTCTAGAACTAAACTTGCCTGAACTGAAACTAAAAAACTTGGGCTGCAAAATTTCTTGGAACCTGTTTAGGTGAAGACGTAAGATGTTGCCCTTCCATCTGAGTGGTTAGGGATTGTCACCCTTGCAGCAGTGGCTGGGTGTTACCTGATGAAGGACATACATCAACGGACAATCAATCCACACATACAATCAAGGACAGACAAACAAATAATATTTACTGAAGTGTTTCAAAGGCACTTTTGAGAAATTTCAGTGAAAAAGTCTAACCAAGGTAGGACTCTGTCTCTTAGGCAGAAATAACTGTGTAGACTAAAGCTGAGGAAGTCATCTTTCTTACGTGAACTTGGAAACTTTCTGGTACTTCAGTAGGTATTGATTGACCACTATATGTGTGTGATTATATATATAGATATAGATATATATAACAGATATGTATATTTAAGAACAGGTGCCAGTGGAGGAACAAAGTGAAATCCGTCCTGAAAACTTCTGGCAACATCCAGTTACATCAAATGATGCAAGAACTGGTTGGTAAAACCAGTTTCTCAACAGTCAGTGTAAGCATGAAACAAAACTAATTTCCACAGGTTCTGTGGTCATAGGAGTCTTTGGCAAAAGGTGTCTTGAAACTGAAAATGTCATCTTGCTTGTCTTTAATAATGTTGCACACACTTCTCAAGGAAATGACTTGTATTGTCACATTATTTTCTGGCTTTTGAAGTTGGACTTTAGGTAGGTGCTGATCAATCTTCTCAAATTCATTTGGCTCATTTCTTCTTCTGTTAAGACTAACCCAAATGGGGTTGCCTTAAGTCATATGCTTTCCCCTGAGGTTTCCCTGGTTTAACTCAATATCGTTATTTTCTAATCTGAACGTTTTAAGCCTTACCAACTTCTGTAGCTTCAGGAAGCTAGAGAAACAACTGTTCCTAAGCATGTGAGCCCTTACAACCTAAATGGATCTTAAGTTCCTATTGCTCGAGTGAGATCGGGGTTCTGCTTGCAAAAGCCTTTTTTTGCTTTTCCCAGCACACAGGCAGTTGCATCTTAATTTGTTTGTTTGTTTGTTTTCTTTTGAACACACATATCTTCCATTTGCCAATCATACACTAGTCTTGAAGTAATCTTGCCTAATACCACTAGGCAGATCTTTAGTTAGTTTTATCTGCTGGTTTTCTAGCAGCCTTGCATTTTCTTTTTGTTGACAATGAGTAAAATGGTGATACAACTCTGTAAGGAGAACTCCTTTATGTACCCAGAAGAGAAGTTGCAAGTGAAACCTCCTTGATGCTACTATGTGCGTTTACATGATCTGGTGTCAAATGGTTTAAGCGTTTATACCTTTCTGTAACATAGAACAAAGAAAAGGGAAAAAAAAAAAAAAGGCAAATGGAAGACAAATAATACGTTTAAAATTCTGTTTAGTGAACATCTAGACTGTGTAAAGATAGGTATCAGCTTTGCTGTATCCCCCTAAATCCCATACAGAATATCTCTCTGTAATGTGTTACATGAATGTTCAGCATGTGCTTCCTTGAACATTCTCAATTAATTCTGATTGCATTAGAGATTAATACCTGATTTAGTGAGTATGTGCTGTTTGGAGACTGACGCTAATAAATGCCGATTCATTTGGATAAGAAACTGCTGGAAATTTTGTTCATGCAAATCTTAAAACCAATTCAGCTGATTTGACTACAGAATTTTAAAGAAAAGTGAAAAGTCTCGTTCCGTTCTGGTGTATTATTATTGCTCAAATACCGTATTGGACCGTGGGCTCTTCTGTCAGGCGAAGGGCTCAGTCCAGATCACTTTGTCAAATGACTCCAGGAATATCCCAGTTCTGGACAAGAATAAACTACCCATGGAACATTCTGCAGATAATAAATACCCATTATTTCATGTACTGGTTATAGCAGAAATGGTTTAACAAATCGGTGCCACTTTTGTATGGGCAGTTGTTAAATCAGCCTTTTTTTTTTTTAATTGGTTGAGTTGCATTAGTGAAGCGTACTATGAGACTTCCTTCCCCGCCCCCGGCATTTGTTGGTTGTTACATTGGACCCTTTGCTTTGTATTTCCTACCTTTCCATTTCAAAACAGAAGGTAGGAGAGATGTGAGGAGTTCTGACGTCCAGCGAGTTACAGGGAGACAGCCGAGCTGTTTTACCGAAGGAGCGAAGGCTGAGTGTGTGCCAAGAGCATCGTGAAGCAGCACCCTGACATTAACCTCCAGGTCCTGCTTACATGTCCAGGCTCGCAGTTTATTGTCTAGATCAGTAAAACTACGCATGATTGCATCTTTGGCTCCAATTAATCCTGTCTAATTTAAATGAAGAAAATACTAACTTGGTAGTTACTGAGGGCTTTTTTCATACTTAGTAGTATGTTCCTATGCTTTTTTTTTTTTTTTTAATACAGCAATTATGTGCTGATCCTCCATAGAATTAGTTTCTTCTGTGAAACTGTGTTTCATATCTTTTGGCTGGAGCATGTCTGAAATACTTAAAAAAAAAAAAACCAGACCCCCCTGCAATCTCATGAATTGTGAGGAGGGTTGGTCTTAACGCTGTTGCGGGTCTTTCTGACCAGACCACAGCTATGAGTGCCATGAACCTGGCGTGGAAATGACCTTACTGGTCGTATTTGTTATGGCTTTTCATTCCTTCCCACACGAGCCTATTTTTACCAAATACATGAAGTCCTGTGTGTTGGGAAGTCAGAGAACGCACAGCTAAATATGGAATAGCCCTAGCAACTCGTGCTGAAACGGGCTTTTCACTGCTCTCACATTGCTAACTGATGCAAGAAAAATGATACTGACCTCTGCAGAAGAGGCACGTTTCGGCCACGTTCCATTGAGATGGCAGATGAGGTAGCACCTACTTGGAGGTCCCTCTCGGAGGTTGCGATGAAGATTGTTTTATCAGATTCCTGACTTGAGTCTCGTAACTGTTCCACTTCCCACCCCCTGCTAGACCCACATGCTGACAAAATCAGGCTATTAATAAAAGACTGCATTTATTTTCAAAACTTTTTGGAACAGTTTCTTAATCTGTTTCTGCCGCTTGCTCAGTGCGATCTGTTTGGTTTTAAGCTTTCAGCTGGTGCACTGTAGGGCACAGCACATCTGCAGTTGTTGCATCTTGATTCTTTCGTGTTTTCTGTCACAGCTGTTAAACTGTGCAGCTTTGCTGTCGCGCTGATAAGTTGCTGCAGCTTTTGTTCCACCTGGATGACTAGACTGGGTGGTTTCATGACAGAAAGCACTGCACTGATTTCTTTATTATTTCTTTACAGGCAGGAGCTTTCTGTATTTTTTTTCATGACCTTTTCTATTGTGTTACTCCCAGAGAATGCAACTACAAATACAAACCACACCCTTTGTATTACAGATCAGACTCTTACAGGGTAACTTTTTTTGAGCTGTCACTTGCTTTCTAATGAGTCTTTTTAAAGTTTCCTATGTTACACCAACTGCTTAAGTGGCCTTGCTTGAAAGGCTGTGATACAATGGCAAAATTTTAGAAAATCTTTGTTACTTGGGACCCACAGAGAACACGCACCACTTTGGTAAAACTTCTGTGCCTAAAACCCAAATTCCTATTCTTGCTTTTCTTGTATGAACATCTAAGGTCTAAGATGTCTTGTGAAATTAAGTATGTGGAAGAACTCACAAAATTTCTGCTCTCTTCCACAGAAGTGAAGTTGTGGAATGGCCATTGTAGCCTGGTAAAGTTTTAAGGCAGTACTTGAAAATTTTTGAGACGTCTGTCTGCAGTAGCACAAGGATATTGATCTTGAGATCTTTTCCACTTTGGTGTTCCTCTGGCTTTCCTGCTCAGAGTTGCAGAATTAATTCAGAGCAAGGATTGAAGTGTAAGAAGTAGCTAGTATTTGCTTACTCAGAGCCACCTGCACTGCACTTGTGCTTTTTAAAACAGGGAGTGTTCATGGCCTGGGAGATGAAACCAGGGCTAAGTGACTCCTTGTTCCTAGTCTTGGAACTTGATTTCAGAGTGTCTGGTAATTCATGGGGAACAAGGCACCACACTGAATTTCAGTTTGTGCCACCTGTTTCTATAGGAGTTGCAGGAAAATGAATGACATCTCAGTTTGTTTCCCAGTAAGTGGTTGCATTACAGTGTCAATCTGATATTAAACAGTGCTTGTTTCTCTTCATCTGTATAGCATGGTTATGAGCCTGCTGAAAATGACTTAATATTATGCCATCCCTAGCACTTCCTATGTGCTTATAAAGCACATATTTGCATATAAACAGTTTGGATCAGTGGTTTATTAAAGACTGGAAATAATACGTTTGGACGTCTTTTTCCAGGGTACTTGAAAGTTGCTTAGTGGATGTAATCTTCGGGCAAGAAAGACCTTCCAGTTGCTGCTGGATTTAATAGCCTTCTGAAGAATGCTTCGGTAACGAACTATAGAGTTCTGATTAATCTTCATCATGCTTGAACAAAACTTTCTTGGTAAAAACTTTCAGAAGCGCTTCAGTAGCTTGTTTGCTTGAAAATTCTGCCTTTTTTCACCAGCTATTCCTTAACTAATGGCTAGGAAACTTTTTGTTCTCATCTTGTGAAACATGCCGTGTCTTTGCACATCCTGAGTGTCAAGTTCAAAGAACAACTCACCTCAGCCTACCTCAGCACGGTTTGAATCAGTTATCCACTACATAAACCAGTAAAAATAGTGTTCTAGTTCCTGCAGCTGTGATCTATGGAGGACAAGATATTAAGTACCACATACTTTATTATTTATAAATGTAACGTAAAATGGGATGCACATGCAGATGCAGAGCCTGCTATAAATCCTACAAATTTATCCAGATTCATAATGTATCTGAAGTGGTAGATTAGATTTTTATTTTTTTTTTTTTTAGAAGGAAGGGTTGTGGTTTTAGTAGAAACTTGATGACGAATCCAGCCAGCCCAGCCTGCCTTCCACCTCTTCTCTCTATGGTCAGGGTTTTCTTCCATCATGACCTTTAGTTCTTGGATCCAAGCAAGAAAGAGCTCCTGTAGATTCTGAAGATGTGACCCAATTCTGTGTTGTATGCTATTTGCTGCCTGAGCTTGTGGAGTTTGATGGATCTGAGTCACAGGATCTTAATTTTGAGGTAAGAACCTAAGCTGGTAGCCATGTAGAGAAATTGCTAAAAGGGTGTTTATTGTGCCTCCGTAGTAAGGAGTTGCACAGCGGTACTCATTGGTGTGCTTCCAGCTTAGCTGCCTTTGTGCTCCTCAGCCTGCTGGCATTTAATTTTATAATTAATGACCTTGCAAGAAGAGTAAATCGGGGTTTTTTTGATACTAAGTTTTTCCTAAATAAGTCTGCTATACAGTTACTTTTATGTGAATGATTAAAAAGGGGCTACTATACATAAATCTGAAATGGAATTTATCTATTGATATCTTATCCGTAAGGTATGGTTGCCTTAATCCAGAACAGGAGCCTCCATCTGGCAAGGGGGGCCGCGCTGTTGTGGGATTTTGTCTGAAATGAAGTCAGTCTCATTTTAGTTGAACGGTGATGTAGTTAAACGAGCTGGTAAAAAAGTTTTCCTGAATGCAAGCTTAAATTGTAAATGGGAAATCTTTACTGAACTCTTGCTCAGTGTTTCATTCTCTCAAAATTACCAAAATAACTACTTTGTTAGATAATCTATTTTTCTATTCAAAGCTTGTAATACTCAATAGCATCTAAGAGATTGAGCGGCTCCTTGTATCAGGTTAGGTGTCCAACTTGTTGATACTGCAGTAGGTTTGGTTGTTTTTACCCTAATAAAATGCTGATCATTTTTTGGTGTATGATTTTTGAAGTTTCGCAGTTCACAATGACTCAAAAATGCAAGGCAGATTAAATCATGTGCTGGGATCAGATTCACCATGTGTCATAAATGCACACGCTTTCTTACTTAGTGAAAGCTCTTTTGTGTGCTGCTTGACCGACACAATAGCAGCTTAGATTCTTTTGTAGGAAAGAAGGTGCTGATGCCTAAAGTAAGCAAGCGGTGGTAAAAATAAATTATACTCATTTTAGCTTCAGGCTAAGAACTTTATAAAATTAATGTCAGGTTCTCTTGCTGGATTAATGTAAACTGCTTTGTTTGCAGGGTTTATTGTCATCCCAAAACCAGGCCAATTCTCCAAGTGGAACTGTAGTATAGCCATCACACTACTGCTAGCAAATCTCTGAACGCAGGACAAGAAGTAATGACAGTGGAACCAGGAGCTGTTCTTCAGGCAAAGAGCATCACAAATTATAATGTGGCAGAGTGTAAACATGGAATTATGTGAATCACATAGTAATTTGCAAAGGAATAATGTAATGGGTTCTTACTACAGCTAATACTGCTAGGCTGCTCACCCAAGGAAGAGTTTTCATTATTTTTTTTTTTTTTAAAAAAAGCTTCCTTTGGTGCTGCAGGAAAAAATAGTAACATTTTTGGTTTTCTTTATACTTTTCAAGTTCAGTGTAATTTAATCTCTATATATAAATAATATAAATAGAAGATATATATATAGTGTAAAATAAAGTATGTTTCTTAAATTCAAGTAAGTTCAATGGTTAAACTAGTACTTCACCATTGTTTATTTTGCACTGATCTTTTTAACCAGAGATGACTAGAAGACAGCCTGGAATGCACTCATGGAAAATGAAAGTGATTACTTTCTGGCTTCAAAATGTTATTCAGGAAGATGGATGCTGCAATCATAGATTTTTAAAACAGAATTGTTTTGCACTTGAATAGTTTAATGCTAATAGAAATTACTTTAAAATTGGTGTCCAAACACCAGAAAAACTATGTTGTGGAAAAAAAGATCCTTTGTATCTATTAAACATTTATTTTAATATTGTTGTTTCCAACTGCAATCAGCTCTGTATTATATGTATAAATAATGTAATTCAGTGATGGGGGAGGGGAGTAATGGGTCATGACACTAGAAATTCTCATTCATTTAAGAAAGTGATATTTCTAATTCAGAAAATACATATTAAACTCTCTTGAATATGCATTTGTTTACTTTCTGTTCAGATTCAATCACTTTTGATGTAATCTAATCCTTTGTTGAATTAAATGTTTGGTACAGAAATACCATCTCAACTTTGTAGAACAAATTCCTTTCAAAAATTTCTCATCTAGAACAATGCTTCGTAATTAATATAGCTGAATTTCAATTAGGTAAGTGAAATAACATTGTTCTGTTCTCATTGTTAAGGGTTTGTCTTTAAATACATCACACAGCAGAAGTCTTGCAGACAAGCCAACGTTGTGGGATAAGGATTTTGTAATCACATAGTCCTGTATAATTGTCTTGGGAGTTGTGAAATGAAAGACCCAGCAGTAGTAGATGTACACACTTTCTGACTCGACAATCTAAAATTAGGTCAATATATTGAAGTAGATGTGTTTGAGACAACTCGTTTGTCTTACATCAGGCATCTCATTTATAATTCAGTGCGCTTAAATGGCTCAGTGTTACAGAGACAGACAGGCCCCCGTGTGTGTATAGCTTAAATGCTGCGTGCCTGAACACGCGTTACTTTTAATCAGTCAGCAACAGAACACTCACATTGTTTTCAGTAGTTCTTGCAGTGATTAAAAAAAAAACCCAGGAGATGTTGCTCTGTGTCAAGCCCCAGAATGACAGAGGATAGAAGTATCTGCCATGCCTTTCCCTTTATCCTATATAGCAATATTTATATAAAATGGGCTTTTGCTGAATCTTGCAGCCAGGCATCAGGCAGGCAGAGTGAAACAGAGGCTGCTAGCCTGGGAATGTGGAACTTGCCCGGGTGTGCACATGCTCTGTCTGGGGGCACACATTAATGCTCTCCAGCAATGAAGTGGATAGAATTTTTTAAATTGCAAGTAAACTTTAGACGTTTTCCAGCATAAGAAGTTTTTTGGTTGTTTTGTTTGTTGTTTTTTTTTCCGGAAATGAATGAAAATTTGGGGAGAAATAACTGCAGCAGTTACTCATAACTAAGTCTTATTCTTGTAATGCAGCTAGCATGTAGAAAGCTGCCAGATACATTTACAAGCTGGCAATTAGATCGTCTACTTTTGTAAAAAGTACAGCTCTATTATTCTTACCTCCTTACATTCTAAATACGAGGAATGGGGAAAATACTGAAACTGAGCAGGATTATTGTTCAGAAGTTTTATTAACATAGTGGGGTTTAACTGTTAAAATGCAGATAAACCTTGTCACCGAAATCTAGTGTAGTTATCTCCCTGTAGACGACTTCTACTAAGTGCTTCATACGGTCTAGGTCAAAATGAAACAGTTCAGAAAATATGTAATAACTTTAAAAGACTTACTTCCTTCAGCTGGAGAAATACAAAACCAGTACAGAAAGGACCACAGTGTCCAGCACTAGGGCAGGAACAGCAGCTACTGGCACACGCGTCTGCAGAACGGCCCTGCTACAATCACACACAGTTCAACGGCATACAAGGAACGCACGTGGCTTTTCTTTTTTTCAGCCTCTTCTTTACTGTTAGGCAATCATCTAGAAGCTTGAACTGCCCATCCCACCCTTTATTCCATACGGAAAAAAAAAATATTTTAGGAAGCAAAAGGATACTAATCGCTTACCTGGGAAGAACTTAAGAGCTGTAGCTATAGGAGAACTCTTAAATAAGTTTTTCCTACCATGTTAAAAATTAAATAAATTTAAAAGCGAGTGCCACACAGGTCATCTCAATATGGAATTTTAGCTGGAAGAATGAGGGTAGAAACAACACTCGCCAGTCTGTAGTTTGAAGTTGACTGTATTTCAACTATGAAGCAGGTGGGAAAACTCAAGCTTGCCTACTAATCCAAGAGCCAGAGAAGTGCAGCTTGTCTCCAGAGGTATAATGGCAAAGAACTTGTTATGAAATAAATACCTGTGAAGCACCATATATGCTGAACTGTGTGTAAGATCCACCTGAAAGCGTAAAATAAATGAAGAAAAATTCCAACGTGGTCCTTCACTTCAAATTTCCTATTTTCATAGCAAGAACAATCTGCTGAATATGAAATTGCCTTTTTCATTATAACAGTCTGAATTTCTGGCAACATACATGATACTACTACGATAGCCTTTTCTCTCCAAGTTAAAGCTTACCAAAAACTCTGACTTCATCTTTTTTAAAGAAATAACTACTTCCTTGGTGTAAGAATAATTACCTACCTGATATATTAATTATAGAAGCAAACAGTTGCAGTAACACTTTTGGAAACAGAAAGTAGCTTCTTCAGACACAATCTGAGGGGATTTTTTTTTTTTTTTAGTTGAAATGTTCAAATACGTAAACTTCACCATCTGTGGTTTGAGATTTCCAGAAAAAGATGATGGGAGGGTACCAATACAATTAATTTATCTCCATCACAAACTTACTCTTGATAGCATGTGCCTTGACCTACTGCATAAGGCTAGGTAAGAGAGCTCAGAGTCTGAATGATCAGTCAAATCAGGGTGGTAGGATTTGTCCTTTTTTAAAATCTTGTAAGAGATTAATAACTGAGGAAAGCAAGATCCCTCAGATAAAGTTACTTATTTTTAGACCATCATTTTTACTGCTGCACGCCATGCTCAAGTCCAAATATATTAGCACCGAGCAACTCACCATCTTCCTCTGCAAAAAATGCTGGAGAAGCTCATGGCACCTTCTGCTTGGAGTTCCAAAGGTAGGAAGTTGGAACTTACCGTTACACTGTGTTGCCTGTACACTTGCCATCCTTAATTCCATTTCCTAAGCTTAGCATCACACCTTTCTTTTATATATATACACATACATATGTATAAACCTGTGCTAGGTTTATATACTTATTTATTTTGTGTATATCTATATCTAAAAATCTCTTGCTAGGTATTCAAACAAATACTGGATTGTTTTATTGCTGGAGTTCTCTATCTGTTCTAGCAGTATGAGCTGGTAACAAGAAAGCATGATGAAGTGGAGAGATGATTAACTGTAACAGCAGTAAAGCTCAGCCACTCACTCTATGTACACCCACCCCCCGGCACTTTTAAGGTACCGTGGTCAGGAGCATATTGTCTGCTCCGAACTGGAGGAAAGACAGCATCCCTCCAGTATGGGTTTCAACAAAAGGAGAAAGAGCAGTTAGCCATACCGTTATGTTCTGCCGTTTAATTCTCCCTTTATTATGATGTACTTGCTCTACTGGTGTAGAACACTTCCTCCACTAAAATTCTGCTTACGTATTTGTTCAGTCCTAGCAAGAGAAATCTGCTGTTCCTCTGCCGTACCTAGGAGGAGCGGCAGCAATACAGGTTTCCCTGCAGAGCCTTGTTCGTGGCCTTAATTTACAAGAACTCTTGCCAGGGCTGGGATTTTTTTCCATTCCTGCTGTTGAGATTCTGGGAGTTTGCTAGAAAGAAACAGAATAAAATGGGCAAAGATACAGTAGGCCATGATGCAGGTGCAATTCAACTTGGATAGTCCAATTTGAATCAATACTGAAAAATTACTCCCATGGTATGCACCACAAATATTTAGCCTGCTAACATTTTCACATTTTAAAAAAATCTGCTAGTAAATGTCATGTTGGTCCTCAGCACAGTATATGAAAGTAACACCTTCTTCAAAACATGAAGACAAACATAAGATAGGTGCTTTGAAACAGTAGATCTCAAAAAGACTCATGAAGAACTTGAGTCTCATGAGCTTCCCCTCATTGAAAAGCTACAATGTAGACTTTGGGCATGCTCAAAGTTACCCAGAAGCTGAACAGCAGAACAAGGAATAGGATCCAATGCAGTCACAACTGGATCCCACAAGTGTTGAGATGCCAGTTCTTAAAACCAACCACCAAAAAACCACAACAAAAAAGCCACCAACCGGAAAAGCTCTATTTGAATGAGAAGAGTCATTATTTTCACAAATGCATAGCCCAATAACATCCCAGAAGAAGAGCTGAGAGCATAAAGGGCCTAACTTTTATTCTAGATTATTAGTATTTTTGTAAAATCTTTATGTTAACACATATTTTACTGCATTAATTAAGCTGTATCTTAACTGATTAGAATAAAATGTCTGTCTGGATTTAGAGTATCAATCTCCAATTGATGCTTAAGGGGTGGCTAAGTAACTTTACCGTGATCTGCTGCGTGGTGTGTTTTTTCATAGTGCCTCACGTGCAGCAGTGACCTCCAATACACCATGCCGCTCGCCTGCCTTCACATTGCTTGTTTTACACTTTTTTGTTGCACAGAAAATTCTGAACAACAGCAGTCCCAGAGGTGTTTCATTACTGGAAAAAAAGTTGATCACCTCCCAGTTATGAGCAGAATAACTTTTAGCAACTATTAAAAAACAAAAAAAAAAATTGCAAAACTTATCCTGCATGTGTACTTGGTAGGCACAAGATTTTAAAACCCCCAGCTAAGAATGACTTGCACATTTTTTAAATAGCAAAACTATTTTGTAACACATGACCAAATTTAAGTATTGCAAACTAGTTACTGCAAATTTTTAGGAAATCCCAAATTTTAAAATCAGTGGTATCAAATTGCAAATTCAAAGAAAAGTACAAGGCATTTTTGTCCTTACTTTGTATAGCACTAGGAAACAGTAACATTATATTAAATTGTTGCTGCTTATCCCTGTGTAAATTTCTGAAACATGGTAAGATACGGGCCTTTACTGCTCTTGCAAGCAACTAGCTGCAATATTAGTCACTTGAAAGTTTTGATTAATGTTAAGATCAATGGCTTGAAGAAAACTATGACTAAATTTTATTTGCTTTTCAATTAGATAAAAAGTTGTTTTATCATTTAACTAGATTATAGTTATGTAAAAACATTTAGCAGTTACAGAAACTGCATCAAAATCAAGCTATCTCATATGACTGCATAATCTGCACATTCTTGATAAAACCTGAGGTGAAGTTATTGAATACAGGAGGTGAATACTTTCCAGAGTGGACTGAACAATAAAAATTTTTTACATCTAAAAAATATACAAAAGTTAGCTGTCATTTAAAATATAATATGAAAATGTGTCTTTTGTAGATAACATTCTATTCCTAATACTGAAGCTGAAAGAATCCTTTCATGTCATTTTTAACCAACGTCCTCCTCCATCAGGTACTAAAAAGATAAAAATACTTAGAAAGTTCAATACAGAGTACTCCCTATGCTCTGCCAGAACAACACTTTAATTAAATATTGATACCCTTCAGGAACAGAATACCAAAATGGTAGGTAAGCAGACCTCATAACCTTGTGGGGTTTTCCTACAAATTGTCAGAGAAACACAAAATAAGGCACTTCCGTTCATTAGATCTTAGTTGTCCTTTTCCTTGCACTCCAAATACTTTACAAGGTGGTCAGTAACCTCCTCCTCTTCGTTTTATAGCATGTAAGTGGAAATGTTTCAGGGAAGACTTAAGTGCCTTCTGTTTCTCAGACTGTTCAGGAGACAACAAAAGTTTGAAATACACTCTGCAAAACACATTTTGCTATTGCACTTTAATGAGCAAGTCAAACTCTATACCTTGACGTTTGATCTAACAGATCTAACAGACTGTTACACAAGGGTTTCACCACTTTCCTGAGGGGCCCGGAAAACCGAAAGCCATGTAGGAATAAGACAGGAAGTCAATCTGGCTACCTCAGAAAGATTTAATTCTGGTGATTCTCAAGGACATCCATGTTTTGTTTTGGCATTTTCTGGACTTCCCTATGAGAATGATTTTGAAATAAACAAGATTCACTTTCTGAGAACACCTTAAGGAATAAAATTACAAGAGAAAATCCAAATAATCAGAAAAAAAAATAACTCAGCCAAATACTACTTCAGCTAATTTTTTTTTTTTAAATTACTGCCTCACTTGATGTTTCTTGGATTTTTTTCCTGAAGGAACTTCTTACAAAGCCTACACTGATGAACCCCAGAACTAAACTGGTGGGAAAAGTGGCTGCTCCTGTGGAAGGAGAGTCCATGCTTTCAAGGTTAAATGCACAGCAGAAAACAATTTAGGGGTTTTTTTCTGCTGTTTTGTTTTTTTGAGAAAAAAAAATTATTTGGGAGTTTTTCATGTAGTACTAACTTCTGCCTCACCCTGCCAGTACAGCAAACCCTTAAGAGTGAATACATTGAGTATTTTTCACATAGCTTGAAAATAAAGTTTTAGTTTGCTAGATTTTTTAATCAGATCTCAATTTTTTGATTTCCAGTGTCAAATAAAACTTCAGGATTGTCCCAGATATAATCTAAATGCAGGGTAACTACATGTAAAAAAATAAACTTACTTGCTCAAAACGTAGACTGAAGGCCTGAAAAGACAAAAGCACATTTTCTGTCTCTGCCACAACTTCATCTGTAAAACTTCAACTTAAAGGCAGCAAAAAGAGGATGACCATATTTAAAAGAAAAACGTGGAACTGACCCTTTAAGTAATAGCAACTATGACAAGAGTCTACTGAAGGGATGATGTGGTATCACGGCTTCTAAACTCAAACTCATGTGTTTCAGGGCTTTGGGAGGAGGTGGGGGGGCTGCATCAGCCCATAAAGATCAGTATTCAGGCAGACTGAATAAATCCAAGTAATCAGCTTAAGTTAAACATTTGTTTCTAGCTAACAAGCTCAGTGACACAAATTACTTTCTCTAAATGTGCTGACAATTCTTCCACTTAAGTATTACCCGTCTTTGAAATTTGCCACGAATGCAGAGGTAATTGGCCTGATGCATTTCCTAGTAATCTTAATTTACTGTGCATGGCCAAAGTTTATCAGCTGCCCTAAAAAGTTGGGGGGTGGGAGTGGAGAATAAAAGAGAAAAACATCAGTTGTGCTTTAGGTGAGGTTTGGACTCATTGCAAAGAATTATGTTGACTGAATTAGGTTCATTGTATTGCAAGCTAAGTACTAGCACTGTAAGCAAGCCTAATTTCAGTCCACTTTAAATAATAAACACACAGTGCTCCCCCCACCTTTTTGATTTTAGTCTTCAAGGATGAAGTGATTTGAAGTCACTTGCCAGAGTTCTTGAAAATAAGGGTGCTGTAATGCTTGATGGGCAGCAATTCTCTCATCAGGATCATATTTTATCATTGCATACAGGACACAGAAGCCTTTGGGAGACAAACTGTGCACAAGAGGAGGTATTCCTTTTCCTTTTTTAAAGGGGAAATCAAAACTCGCAGTCCTTGACCTGTGTTAAGCACGGTGAGAACAAACAGTTATTCATGCATATTCTGAGAGAATTACAATTTACGGAAAAGAATTTATTTTCATCTGCTTTAGGTAAACATTTATTAGGTACAAGTAAGTAATACTTGGAAAAAAAATGTTTTCTTTCCTAACAAGTTATGTCATTGGCCCTAAAGATACCATGGAAATAAAACGCTAAGTAAGGTTCGGATTTCCTCTGCTCTGCCTACAAGGATCACGAATGCACGACGTCTCTGGGTGAGGAGAGAAGATACTGCTCTTTGGTCAGCAGATGTCACAACAGAACAAGATTTTTGTTGTGGTTCCCTGATCAGAAATTGCACACAGTTGTACAGTTATACTGTGGATATTTAAACAGTGAGATTAATAACTATGGGACTGCATACTTACTACTTGAACCTGTCGAGAGTTTTGTTAGCAGAAGTGCCTATAACATCATGGATTTTGGAAATTTGGTCCAGCTTCAGGTCCAGGAAAGAAGGCTGAAAACCGCAAGGTAAGAGATGCAATTAGCACTAGAGAAGACACATTTAAACTAGTTTAAGTGGTATAGCTGCCACTGTGGTTAACAAAATTTCAGTTACAAGGAAGATACATTTTAGTATTACTCATTTGTGGACAGTTTAATACCAACCAACCATTGAAGGATAATATGTCAACAGCAGATCAATACAACTGCATGTTTGGATGGAAAGAGTAGCTCGGGTTATTAAACAGAAACCTGTAGTTACCCTTTCCTCACAGCTTTGGGATAAAATATGTAACAAGAACATCCCCTGTGATGAAAGGCAATGGATATAGGACTGTGTTTTCTTCTAGTCAAGTGGCAAATCCCAGAAGACAATGTGTTTTCCTCATTTTAAGACGCCAGAGTCAAGCAGTCTCCTCTTGCGGTGTATGCACACAGAAATATACAAAAACCATTCCATTCCTAACACACAGGTTCTTTGCAAGCAGCAATACTGGGAAGATGGTAATTTGAACTGTATTCCTGAGCTTGATCCTCAGCTAATATAAAACTTGCCTGAAGTCCTTGAAAATACTGTTAGCACAGCAGAGCAATTTAACTTAACAAATAAGGTCCACAAACATTTGTTTCTTGCAAACATGTGTTGGTTTTTTTCCTTGAGAAAAAGTTCCTTAGCAGAACATTTCCTTGAGCTTATAATTTAAGAAACATTTCAGTAGCACCACATGATTCCTGAAAGCAAAACACTCAGCCCTCTTTGTGGACAGGGGAAACTTCTTTAAACTGTTCCCAAATTCAATCAAACAGCTGCCTGCACACTTCTCTCTATGTCTTCATAAAGCTCCGAGTAGAGGAAGGAGAAAAAAGAGATCTGATGGATGTTGTGCCGTTATATCAAGACAAGCAGCTGGGAATAGCTTGTGTGTGATCTACAAAAATGTGCTGTCTCTAAATGTAAAACTATAACATAGTGAAGAACAACTGTGCAATCCACAAAAAAATGTAATCCAAGAACCGTAATTTGTAATGAACAGAAAGAGGAAGACCAAGATCTGAAGGATAAGGACAGCTGAGTAGAAGAGTTAAAAATTCTTACGCACTGTGGTGTTAAAGCATAAAGGTTTACACAAACATGCAACAGCAGAAATGGCAAGATATACTTAAAAAGAAACAAACCTGTCCATAACTTCCTTTAGCTTGGCAAGACTGTACCTTTTTTAATTTGGTAATTTCCAATAAACATCCCTCATTTCTCTCTGAACACATTTATCAGGTGTCTGAAAATGTGCAATGGTTACAAAGAATGAAATTTGTTATATTAAGCTAAAATTATGAGGACATATCTTTAAGGGTTTTTTGCCCTAAGAAAACTTAAGTCTGCAGCATGTAATTTTCTTGCCAAACTTCAAAGCCCACCTGATTCAAATTGAAATGGAAAAAATGGCATTTTTTAAAGCTTTTGGTCCCAATTTACTTTGCAAAAGAACTGCCACATTTGGGATTTTTCTGTTAACAGTTTTCTGACCGAAGCAGAACTGTTTCTACAAGTTAGCAGGCAAAGCATAAGGGTTGTCATTTAATGTGATAGTGACGGCAGCAGCTGCACTTGCCATGTGGAGGAGGAGGAAAGAAGCAAAGCAAATGTTATCACTCCTGGTTGCATATCAGAGACAGCAGCGTGGGAGGAGAATAAAGAAGAACTGCCGCTGTTGCTAGGGCACAAAGATAATGGAGAAATACTCATGGTGGTTATTTTTCCTTTTTTCTTGAAGACCATAACAATTTTTTTGAGTTATAGTTTCATCGTCACTGAAAAGCTTAAAGGACTTTAATCTGAATTTTCCTGAAGTCTTCCTTCATCGGAATCCAACTTCTAAATATTCCAGGACACCATAAGGTCCTGGCACAAGGGTCTTAAAAACACTCTATTATAAATCGAAGTAGTATATCAGAGAGTGTTTTCTCTAATCTCCTCTGGTTTTGCAGAATAGTAAGTCAAAAAAAGAGAGAAAACTATCAAGTGCATTAACAAGATTGAGAATCGTTAGTAAAGCTCATTGAGAGGAAACGAGCTATACTCTATCCAGAGATAAAGCAGAAAAAATAATTTTTAACCAAATTAAAATACGAAGCAAACCAGGGGGGGCAGGGCGAAGACCAAACAACAAAACAACCAACTGTACAAGAATGTTATTTACCTTGTAAATAATGTTTTGTTGGTACGATTTACCCTTGAACATCCCACTGCTTTACAACTAACCTGCCATAGGGTGAAGAGAGTGCTAGACAAGACAGGATTACTGCTTCTTGAACCCTGCAAACTAATCACAGAAGAAGCTTCCACAAAACCATGGAAACAAGATCGTATTACCCATACCACATGCTCCTTATTTCAGTTATTTACCTTTGATTTTCTTGATTAATAATAAGCAAAACCCTCCACTGAACACTGTACCTTGTGACTTCATAGAAAACACATCCTATAGCAATCTTGTAACTGTAGTAGCCATTTCTAAGTAAGCATTCAGGTGCTCCATACCGGCGTGTGGATACGTAGTCCATGTGTGGCTGCTTAGAATAGATAGTCTTACAAGGTCCAAAATTTCTTAACTGCAAAAGTAAAGAAAGTATTTTGACAAATTAAAAACACTGAAATATTCAAGCAAAGATCTTCCTTAAATGTGTGAAATGGCATCATAAAATAAATCACAGATTACTTTAAGAATAAACTTTCAGAAATCCCAGGCATAGTATTATAGCAGTAAAACTGCATTAAAATAACAAGTAGCTCCGAGCTTGAAGATATCTGTGTCCTATAACGTGCAAATACCATACTGTACATCATTGAAAGACAGACCTAAGAGTTAATTGAAAAGTGTATGGACTACAACTGAAGGGAAGACTGCTAAGTAGGACATCTGGATGAAGTTATTTTCTTAGAGTTCTTGTGTTTAGCAGTGATACAATAAGTGGTTTTGGCTTGTCTTTGTAATTGCTTCTCCTGTACACTTCTAAGACTTAAAAGAAAAAATTATCTCCAGAAAATAAAATTTCATAAACTAAACTTTGAAATCCTTGCTTTTCAGACAACAGGGAAATAACATTCTGAAACTGTCAGGAGAATAGATTTCAATGAAGACATCTTCTGAAAGCTAGTACCTTCTGCTGTTTCGTAGGAATAACATCCACTATATGCAGGAACTGAATGCAGAAAGAGCGAGCTGCAGAAGCGAACCTCATTGCTTGTTTCTAGGTTAACACAGAGAGGAAATTATGTATTAAGAAGATAAAGAACAGTTTTTTAGATTGGACTGAACATATGCAGGCTGTAATGCATCTGATTCATTTCAGCTTTTAGCCAGTAACAAATTTGCTTGTTCACTCCTCTAGATCAGGAATATGGTATTGGAGACAAGGTCTATATATTTCTTTAAACCTGTACTTTTATTCATGAAGAAGCATTACCTTCTCAGAGTTGATATATTTCACTTTTAAGTATTCTCACATAAAATTAATTACCTTTATTAATATGTTTTCTGGTTTCACGTTTCTGTGAAATACCCCATTTCTGTACCACTATAAACACACCAGAGAGAAGAGTTCAGTAAAAGATAAACATTATCTATGCTTCCAGTTACTTGCAAAAACATACTTAAAGAAACTAACACTTTCTTCAAACTTATCCACAGCATAGTAAAAAACCCGAGTTTTGCCACCATGGTGAGACAACAGCTACAGGTATCGGAAAAGGGAAAATTCAGGAAAGGGAGGCCAGGCTTTCTGCTTTTGCTTTCGCCAGGGTGACCAAAGGATTGCAAGGGCCACTCCCTCCCAGGAGGGCTTCCCGCAGCAAGTACTGCAGCTCCTTTGGGTGCTGGCAGCAGCGTGGGCTGCCTGCTTGCTTGCTGCCTTCCAGGGCTCTGCTAGCGGCAAAGCTGCATCTCGGCAGTGACCTTTTTTTCTGCCTGCAGCAGTCTGCTGCCCAGACAAGTGTATGTCTCTGCTTAGAGATGACCCTGAAATAAATGTATGATACATTTACTGTAAAGCTGTTGCTGAACCACGTCTCTTACCTATGTATGTAATCAAGAAATTTGCATAACTGGTACATGTAGTTCATCCCCCCACCCCGTAATGGCTTTCTTCTTCCTAGAATTAAATTTGAACTTGCACAAGTCCTTTTTAGCAAACAACAAATAAAAAACCCAACAACTTTTCAGCTTCCAATAGTGCATTGATAGTACCTTTTTCAATTATACTATTTCTGTCATTTATAGCTAGCTTTCTAATCCATTTTCCACTCAACTTCAGGCATAATTTAGATTTCAATATGCACCAGAATAGCTCGGCTAACAACTGTCAGTTCAATAGTCTGTAATCTGCCTTAGCTTTTACTGCATGTCTTTCTTAGTATATTTCCCCAACTTCTAACAGAACTGCAATATTTCACTTCTAAACATCTAATTTCTTCTCTAAACAACATATCTGTCCTTAAGGTTCAAGATTCATTTCAATCACCTCAAATTACTGCAACACTGAAATGACTGTGATTCACATTTGACTGGCAAATTAATGGTTAACCTATGTAGTTTAGCTTGCCATTGCCATTGTGCAATAATGACTATTATAAAATTTATCTGTTTTTCAGAGCCATTCCGTAACTACTCAGCTTTTTTCTTTTATAGGCTCCAAAGGCCTTTTAATCTTGCTGTAATGCCTTTATGTAACTCTGCAATGTCATCAAGGGAGGCAGAAATGATCGCATTTTTGAAAAACAAAGCAGGTACTGATCTGCCTGATGACAGTAGTATGAGTAATTGGCTGGGGAGGAGGAAGGAGATGATCAGGACAATAACCCATTGAGGCTGCAAGTCCTAGCGGCCAGCAGGACTTGTGTTCCTAACTGATTACAGTCCTCCTCCAGTCAGCTGCGTAATCCACTGAGCAGGATTAGATAAGAAAGTACTTGACACAGAGTACCATTTACATCGGGAATTGTACTATTATTACCCCAGTAGAGATAAATGGTATTTCAACATCAGGATTTTTGCCATTTATTGTAGAAAAGATTTTATAAAAATGCAGCTATTCAAACCAACTGGGATTATTACTAGTATTTAAGAAATCAGGCCTTCACAAAAAGAAGTCATGCTCAATTGTTTTTTCATTACAGGCCACTAGTAAAATCTGAGGCCGATGCTCTTCTACTTCCAGATTTATCATTAGAAAAACCTTTTTTGGAATTAATGATGAAATGTATCATAAGGCAGCAGCACTGGAGCCTAAAATTGTTTTCGCTTGAGGTATCTTCCCCACCTCTCTGAGAAATAATTTTTTCATCATTTTAAATGACCAAATTGTTCTTGCTTAAACAAAAGGCAAGACTGTTTTTCAGTTATTAAATGACCTGCGAACTGTTCTCCTAATTACATAAGTGTCTCTATACACCTTGTTAAATTAGAAATTCACTTTCAGTCAACCTCTGCTTCAAGTTTCGATTCATTACAAAACTTTGTACAAGCTTGCCTCTTGTTTTCCAACCTAAAGTATTTTTAAATTGCTCTGCACCTATATTAAACTTAATTTTGCAAAATACAGAGTAGCTGGGAAACAAGAAGTATTCACATTACTATACACTGTAAGTATTTATAAAAGACTCCAAATCATCCAAGATATAGCTCCTTTTGTATACTCTGAAAACTGTTTTGTGACAGATCATCGCCAATGAAAAATTTAATTGTTTTACAAATTAATAATGCACTCCTTCAAATCACAATGCTGAAAGTTCAAAAGGAGCTCCTTCTACTTGCCATTGTTTTCTGGATATCCTCAGTCAGTAAGTGTTCTGGCTCAGAACTAAGATTAATTTTCCAATTTAATTACGTACTTGGAATCTTTGCCATATTTATTGTTTGAAATGACTGCCACAAGTTACATTTCTTGACTTTGCAATAAGCCACAAGTAGAGTTGGCTGGGGAAGAAAATAAAAACTATTTCTGCCCCATAGGAAATTGTGGTGTTGACACATCTCCTTTGAAACACAAAAATTAATTTCTGAAAAATCCAAAACCGTTGACACAAATGAAATACTAATAATTCAAAATATCAAAATACTTTTTAAAATTTATTATACTCTCCATAGGAATCTGTTGTTCATTTTCCCATTTTATTCTGTGATTTAACAAGCTCTACCCCCTGTGCCACCACCTTATAAAAGGTGAAAAAAAGACATTATATCATGTGAAACTAAATCCACACACAGAATCCAGACCATAAAGAACCACCAGCAATTTAAAGTTCAGGTAAACCCAGATTAATGTTCCAATAACCCCTAACTGCAGCACTTCAGATTACAATTGAACGCAGATTTCATTTTGAACTGATTCACCATGCCATAGAAAAGGTTTTTAAAACTAAGTGTGGGAAAACAATCTTCACATGGAAAACCTGAATTTGATAAAAATTGTATTTTAAAATAGAAGAAGCATAACAGAACATACTTAAACTATTAGACTAATTTCCATCTGTATACAACGCTTAATATAGAGGCTTTTTCACGTGAAAAGAATGAGACACTGAGAAATGTAATCAAATGACAGCAAATATTCTGTGGTTAAAAAAAAAAAAAAAAAGAGAGAGAAGGCATTTAAAGAACAAACCTAAACATTCTGGTTTATCATAACTAAAGTACAGTATCTTTCCTGGAAGGAGAAGATACAGGATTGTTTTTAACGCACTAGACTAACTTACTATCAATGAAGACTCCTTCCTATATGCTCTTACTCTGACTTTACAACTTAACCAATTTATCCTAGAAAAATAAAATGTTTTATTAAAGCCAGCAAATACTAATGTCTGCTTCAGTGATCCGCAAACAACTGTATTTTAATCTCAACTTTATATATAGGTCAGGAAAGGGGTTATTCCTTTTGTTTGAGATCTGAATACTCAGTGTCACTAACGTAATGTTTGGGGTCAAGTCTTTTACCTATTCTGTCACACTGAACGCCAGTTGCATGCTCAGTTATTTAAATGAATCTCCCAACTGTTTAAATATTACAAATTTTTAACTATTCAGAAAAAAAATCCTCTTTTAGTATTTCATTATAAGTACCCCTTGATTTGCTGTATCCAGTTCCTTTGGTGTCTATAAGAGATTTGGCTTTAAATCAGCTTTTGTTCTAAATGTTCTTTGTAGGAACTCTTCCTTAAGCTTTACAATCTCCAAGCTGCTCCAACAAGCAGCTCCAGAATTTTTAAATACAGGCGGTCTCAGAGAACAATGTTATTTTATAGCAAAAACTTGGTAAAGGGCATTTTTACTAGATATAAAAATTGGAGAACATTATTCATTGATTCAGTAGTTTTTGAAACAAATAGGAATACTTTTCTTGTTATATCACTACAGTGCTGACATAACGAAAACCCCATTCAAGTTGTATTTTTTGTTACATAAAGTAATTATTTTGTGTTTTGCAGCCAATGTCGTTTCCCTGCTTTTAGCCAAAGTTTGACTGTAGAAATAGATGGCTGTGGGCCTGACTCACTAGAAACCTGCATGCATCCACACCTTAAACAAGTGGGTATATTGCACTGGAAAGAAACAGAAAGCAAGGCAGTACAGCACAAAATTTCCCTATGACTTTTATAATATGTAACAGTGAACAACCAAGTGAAAAATAATTAATTCCACTTTGTGTTCTACACAAAGAGGGTTTGTGTGTTTCTTAAGCGTATGCTACATACTTTTTATCAGCTCATGAATATTCATGTCCATAAGTTCATATATCAGTGAAAGGGAGCCAGCTTTTTTATCACTTAAGAAACAAATAAGATTTTAAGCTAGAAATAAAATTTACATGTTGATTTGTATACACCGTAGGAAAAAAGTACATAGTTTAACCAGTATTAAAGTGGACATTTTCATTTTTAATTGATACTTTTTCATAGAAGTTCTTCAATGTGGGTCTGAGGTGTCATAGTTTTAGTTTACACTATCCAAATCATCCATTGCAAAAGTTAACTGATTTACCCTGTCAAGTTATTTGAAGGCATCTTTTCCAGGCATATCACACTGTTCAGTATCAAGAAACTTCCAGTAAACTAACTGATACAATCTTACAATAAAAGACAGGAAAGCCGTTACATATGAATGTACTTCCTAGTTAGGTCACCAGCAGTGCTCTATTGCCTGGAGATGAGCACCTGACTAGAATCTGTGTTTTGCTGACAACAGCAATTTTAAGTATTATCACGATATGATAATACATCTGACACTTTGTTCTCCATTTCACTGCCCTGCAGAGGCAGACAGACATCTTTAGGTCTTCAGGTTTTCTTGTGAGATCATTGTACTAAAGCACATCCTCTCCACAACGTTCCATGAACCCAGACAGAAAAAGGTGGAGCGTACAAGCTGCAATTCAGTTTGCAGACAGTGTGAAAGAGCTAGGGGAGCTGGCTGGCCATCTGGGTTACACTTAGTTAACGGCACAGCAGCTGAAGCTGAGAATTCCAGAAAGCTAAGCCGCCGACACGATTACTGGCTTTTCATGTATTTGGAGAAAATGGGCCTGTCAATAACAGCACAGTACCACAGCCTCGAGCAGAAGAGTAAGACAGCCTGAAGAGCCAGAAAAATATATTTTAGAGCAGTCAACAAGTTTCGTGTCAAGTATTTCAGTAATGAAGTAAATGTCTGCTGCTACATAGTGATGAAGTGTAACACACAGTAATGCAGTAAATGCTGTCATGAAATCTGACCTCTTTGTGAGGCAGAACATGTCCCCAGAAGACAATTAAGTGCCTAATGAGGCTAAGGAACCCAACTTTGTCACTGGCTGATCTCTTCCCAAATTCATAGCTCAGCTGCTGTCAAATTCAGAGTTCTAAACTTCTGTTATTTGCAAAGGGGTGTCTGCAAAGCTGGCTATGAAGCGATACTGCCAATCTGCCTCAATCCCTAGTTCAAACTGACAAGTCAAACCAGGATCTTTGAAGCACCAAAGCCTATTCCAGCAGATATGTCTGAGTGTGCCTAACCAAAATACTGTCTCCAGTAGACGTGATGTTGTGCAGTTAAAGCACTCACTGGATATGGGACATGGGTTGAAATCACCAGCAACTAATACGTATTATGATATGAAGTTTAGCTATGCTTAAAATATATCTAGTCTATAATTTTAATATTGAGGTTGAAATATTTTTGGTCTTTTGCAAAAGTGCCAGCGAAAGCAAGCACTACATCAGATTTTCTTAATAAAAAAGGCATAAGGACTTCAGAATTCAACATATTTGTTGGGGTTTTTTTTTCTTTCTGTTGGAATGAAGAGCTGATTAAGTGCCTACAGGTTGCCTCTAGACCCAAAAGTTACTTGATATCATGCAAATATAGGAATAAAGAAGAAAGAAATGAAAGCACCATACTTACAAAACAACTTCATGCAACATAAGGATATTAGGATGCAGATTCAACCTCTTTAGTGATAGTATTTCTCTCAGGTTATTCACCTGTTTCATACTAAAATTGAATTAGAAAAGACGACGACTGACTTGCAGTCAGGGACTGGATTATAATTGTCTTTCTTCCCTGCCATGAGACTATCAGAACCTACTCCACTTTAGTCTGTAATTGAACTTTCAAGTGCAGGACCTAATAAATGGTCTGCCTACTTTCTTTCTTTCTTTGTAGAGCAAAGCAGTAATCAGTAAATGGCTTTATTCCTTCTTGCAGCTTGGAGTAGCTGGACTTACCCGAACAAGTAAGCAGTAATGTATTGCACTCCAGACATCAGTTACCATGCCAAGGAGCTATCTGGGAGGAATTTGGTGTTGCATTATATGTATGATGCTGTTTATTCTGCGCCAGTGTAGCATACATTCCAACTGCTGCTCAGCATGATGCCGAAAGTGACAACCCAGCCCTGCCAAATTTAACATGTAAAATAAAGTTTTGATAGTAACCTCTTACATGTAAAATAAACACTATTCAACTGTTGTTTAATTATGATGTTGTCTTCCTAGACTATAATAAAAAATAACACTACACACTACAGAAACTCTGGAAAGGAAGCAGGAAACAAAGAGCTTTGCACACTACTTAATGGATCAGAACAGGATACATTGGCCTTTTCACAGTCAGATGTAAAGCTAAACACCCAAACAGTATTTCCCAATTTGAAACTAGGAGAAATACCTTGTACAGCCAGGTTCTGCTTAAAACACTGTTACCTGTTGCTAAAAGAGTTAATTTCATCAGCAGACCTTGTCGGTCAATTATCAAAGGGTTAAAGGCCTAAAAGATGTTTTAAACATGCTACATGAAAAAAAGAGTCTGCTTGTTATGCCCTGCCACTGAATTGGTATACTATCTGCCCTTGATATAGTTAGGCAATTAAATAATCTTTTGATTGGACAATTTGGTCAGTTGTAGGTAATGTACAAATGGACCAACAGTTCTCTAATAACACAAAAGAGAATCAGAAGCTACATTAGTTGAAGATATTTGAGTTATCTTTTTTGTTTTTAATTTACAGCCTTCGCAACTCCGAGTTACATTGTGAAATCTCAACTAAGAGCAAAATGTTCCATTTTACTTTGTATGTACAAATGTATCACTCCCACCAATTTCACTAGGAACTTAATAAATTTAACTGAGAATACAAAACCAGTGACCCAAAAGACACTGTTTGTCACTTACGTATTTGGAGGAGAATGTCAAGTCTATGTCTACTTCCACACAGCCCTCTCCTCTGTTTTCCTGACTGGTAAAAAGCACCTATTTTGTGACCATGTAAGATCTTGCTGATGTATATAATTAAACGTAAATGCAAATATGAAGTAGAACTAATGCTATACATGGAGTAAAGATAAATACCATGTTTTTGACCTGCATTAAAACAAGATTTAAAGTAAGACTGAAAAAAGTGTTGTCTAGGGGGAAGACCGACACATTTCTTCTTCCTGCGATTATTATTTACAGCAAAAAGGAAAACAGCACACGTATATTCAGTGCATCTGGCACAGCAGAAATCAACTATTTTGTCCTCACACTTCTCGTTCCACCCTGGACCCAGTGGCCAGGCAGAATTTAGTACAGTGGATGACATCAATTAGAATACTCAAGGAAATAACCCAAATCCCAAATGGGAAGGCCTGGCACAATCAGTAGCAGAGGCCCCTTTTTGTATGTACTACATGCAAACCTTTTTAATACACATGTACTCAAAAAACTTCACTTAGTCTTAATTTCACATTTCCTCACCAAATTTAAATGATTTTTTCTGTAGTACTATGATGAATTATGCATACCTTTCAAAATGTGGCTTCATGTGTTTACAGGCATAGTAATTTCCATCCCAAAGACTGTGTCTTCAGAATATCAGAAAATGTTCCCTCTCCTATCTGACCAGTTGGTTTAGTCTAAAAACAAAATTAGACCATTTCAGTATGTTTAAAATACAAATTGTTATGAAGACTTATGTTTTTGATCCATATTTGATTTGTTAAATTCTAACAGAAAACTTCTTTTTTAAAAAAGGTGGGGTTTGTTAACACACTAGTTAATTGAGAGAAAATATAATGAATACCAGCCAATGAAGTTTTGCTGCCCATATTACAGAAATCTATATTCCTGAAAGTAAAATACATTAATTCCATCTTGGACAATGAACTACTACCTCCTTGCTCACAGACACGATGCCTCTGCACACAATATTTCATTCTCTTTAATGCTGCAGCACATTAGCAACTTGTACCTGAACTTACTTTTTGCTTCTTTCACCAAAAAACCCCAACATTTGTTTACATTGTACTGAAAACATAAAGTTATCTTAAAAAGCAAGTGTATCTTGTCATTGTTCCATCATGTGGGTTTTGCTGTTGTGTTTTTGGGGGGCTTTTTTTTGTTGGGGTTTTTTTGGTTGGTTGGTTGGGTTTTGCTGTGGTATTTTTGGTTGGGTGGTTATTTTCATTTGTTTTTGCCCCCCCCCCCCCTTTTTCTTTTTTAAGCAAAGCAGCTCCTGCAGTTCCTGATTTTAAAGCTTTACTCCCATAATAAATTCAGATAGGAGTTCCACACTAGGCCAAAGTGCTTGAAGAAGTGCACCAAACACAAGGATGCTGAAATCAGTCAAATCTAGTTCTGTAGAACTTCAAGAGATGAAACAGATAACATAAGGGTTATGACAAAAGCTTTATGTATATTAGTTTTCCAGTCACCTCCTAATTGCCTTCAAAACTGACATTTCTTTTCTTTCCTCCTTTATTCTCCTTCAGCTTTGTGATTAACTGTTCCTTACCAATCCCAGTGCCTGGTTCCCTTCACCCACTTCATCCTCCCGTTTCCCTTTATTTTTAGCACCTACAGATTCTATCCTTGACAATTCTTCCAGTAATTCCACCTAAGCAAAACCCAATTCTGGTTAGCTTTATGCTGCTGTTGCTTTTGACATAGTCTTATTATTTAAGAAAGAACCAAACCCAGTTATTTTGAGGGAGGCAGACCTGGGAAGCTTTTTTATCATACTCAACCCGTTTAAGGAAGTCAGAATAACTGTAGGAGTCTTAAGCTATGTCGATAGCAGTAAATTCAGTGAAGTGTACTTGTCTGTATTAGTTACTGTGACAACAGTTCCTGGCCTGGATTTGACCTCTGACAACCACCGCTCTCCTAGGCATCTTCCCAGCCTTATGTGAGGACTCCTTCTAAGGTCATTTCTCCAGCAGTTTCTGTCCTACTGCCTTGTTTTGGAAGATAAAGAGAATTTACTAGCATAGATGTGGGGCATTTCATGCCAGTTGCTCTTTGTGTCCAAGAAGATTTCCAGATATGTTTAATTTACAAGTATAAATACAGCCTCACAGTGGAGAAAGCCTGCCAAGACTTTTGTGGAGGGAAAAGTTACTTAAGCAGGGGCATTCTAACACTGTCTTCCAACTTGCAACCAGTTTGTGTGGTCTTCATCTCTTTTCTCCTCCCCAACTTTCACACTTACTCCTGTTAAAAATAAAAAAAAAGGTCTTTCCTTTCCTTGTGATCCAAATGTTTGTATTTTAATTAGTATAAACTTTCCCCTTGCAAATCCCTCTTTCTCCAATACAGTAGCAGCACTTCTGTGAGACTTGTCAGTTGCTCTTCTAATTTTTATCACCTGGTGCTTAGGTTTTCTGATCATTATCTGCTGTATCATAAACTAATTAGGTCATCTATATCTGAAAAATAGGAGAAAGCAGAGTAATTTGAAATCAATGACACCATCTAACGCACTCTATACAGACAATTTACATTTAGAACTATTTTAAAAGCAGAAACAGACTTTGAAAATTATTATGGGTAAAGGAGCAATCTCTAACAGAGACTTCAAAATTGGGAAGAGACCAGCAGACTGTTTAATTCATTTGGCCATTATTTAATAACTGGTCAGTAAGTGCTTTAAGGAAGGTGATCCCTAGCCTTTGGTGTTCACTAAGCAACATGACTAAGAGCAAGTAACATGCTTTGCCAGTAGCAATCACACTTTGCACCATGCTCTCTAACCCTACCTTAAGTTTTACAGTCCTATTTAAATAGCTAAATATAAGATGGAGATCACAAATTCAGAGTACTTAAATCCCACTCTTGCATAATTCCAAACAAAAAGTGTCAATGGATTTTTTTTGGTAGCAACTGATCCTCTCCAGTAAGTTACACAGTGGCAATGTTATATGTTCATGTAACATCAGAGCCAGTCCTGTGGCAAAAAAAACCCCAGGTAGATAAGAAAAAAAATTAGCTATTTGTTAACCTACTCTTTGATTCTAATCGATGGCAATCCCATATTTTTCTTTTCCTAAATGCAAGTAATTAATTCTCCAGCATAAAAAAAATACTCAAATCATACGATCTGAAAATAAGATCTTAATATCTATGGTATACCAGCCATAGGTGTTAATGAACCAAAGTACTTCGGCAGACAAACACAGGGAAAGCATTATTGTACAAATTTATTGAAAATATTCGTAGATATATAAAGAAGTCAGACAGTATATGTTTATATAATTTGGTTTTGTTTATATTTTCTTCTAGACATGTATTTTGCCCCTACAAGAGAAATCCAGATGACAGTGGCGGGCTCAAAATAATTTGATTTTTTTAATTTTAAACTGAAGAGTTCTAATAGTGTAAGAAGAATTAATTATTTACACACTCTAAAATAGTCTTACAGAACTAAAGAATTTTTTCATATAAGGTTTGTTATTTTAATGTTTTACAACAGAGCGCTATATATACAAAAGAAGAAACCTGCACTTAAACAACTCAGGCTTTTGCCTGGCACTTAAGAGAGCACCATCCAGTGAAAAGAATGACAGTAAAGACCTAAATGATTTCAATTGACCAAATAAAGTGCAGAATCAAAATGTCTCCGATGCATAAAATCAACATGTAAACTCTCAACAAAATATCACTGAAAATAGGAGAGCTTTTCTCCTAGGGAGAAAATGAGAATGATCATGTGACCCCTTAGTTATTGTTTAATGAGAAGCTGAAAGGAACTCTTGCCACTGTAAGAATAATAACATAAAAGTTTATATAAATAAGAAATAAAATTCAGACTTTAAATGTACTAACAATTTAATACAAATTTTGAATTTGCATTCACAGGCCAAGACTTCTGGAGATTCTTAAAAACCCACTTCAGCATCATATAACTGATCCTTCAAAAGCAACCAGGTGGTAAAAAACCTCACCAAAACAACTGACTTCAAACACATACTGAAAGAGAATAGTCAGGTCAAAGTATGTCAATTGTAAGCTATGAAACTTGGTACAGCTACAAAACGAAACTAATTACTAGCTTGTTTGCCTGAGTTTGTGGAACTCGAAGATGATCAGTGCCAGAAGTGTTAAAAATTTTATCAGCATTTTAAGACTGAAAACTTTGAGGATGGAATTGAATGAAGTATTTTAATTACCCTTGCACATAACATTAAAGAATAACATAAAGAATAATCATAACCTAACCATGGGTTAACAATTCTTTCATGGCATCTATAACAAGCTAGACATTACCTAACCTCTTCCTTTTCTCTCCTGTTTCAGCACACAGCTGTTCAGGCTTAGTGGAAAGGCAGATAAAGGTTAGGAAGAATAAATTGTAGCAATCTGGATTAGTCTAACACCAAAAAAAGTGGCCACAAAAATGGCAGGGAGGTAATCATTCAACAGAAGGACAGTTTAATGTGCAAGAAGCTACAGGACCCTGGAAATTAGGAACAATGTAATTCAGAATTATGGGCAAATAATGGAATTCAAAGACTACACCTCTATTGCTGTTAACTACAGAGCATAGAAAATCAGTCATCATTTGGAATTAAAGAATCCAATACAAAATAACAAAAAAGATCGCACTACAATAGTCAAAACAGGGTATTATAAAAACCTAAAGCAGATTATTTTGCTGCAAAGATGCCAGCTAGCTGAGGAAGAAAAAGCCATGACAATTAAATACATTGATGCTTGGGGGAAGAGAGAAATAACCAAAAAAATGAAGAAAGCAACAAGAAGTTCAAATTCAGCCACAGTCACAAGGCCATGGCACATGATTTCTGTGTTCAGAAACACACCAGATGTGTAGGATGCGACATGGGATGATTTGAGAAAGGATGCTAAGCAATGGAAGGAAAGGCTTGAAGAACAAAGCATGAGAAAAAGCCAGCAGCTTCTGAGAAATTACTCAGAGACCAGAGAGGCTATTCCTTCACAGGGGCGAGGGTAAGATTTATTAGCGCCCTGTTGAAGAGGAGGACTGGCACGCAGAGACCAGCATTTTACGAGTACGGACTCCGTTGGGAGAACTAGGAGGTGGCAATGGGCTGCAGCGATGGCTGTTTCTAAGGGCTACGGTAGCACCTCGGCCCGCCTCCGCCAGGGCGCTCCCCCGGGCCCGGGCCGACGGCCTCTCAAAGGCGCGGGGCCCACGCCGCCCCTCAGGCAGGGCCCTCTGCCCGCGGCCTCCACACCGCGCAGGGCCCGCTATTTTCCCCCGCGCCCTCTTACTGTTCATCCCGCCTCGGGTGCAGGTCTCCGGGTGAGCGAGAGAGGCGCCGAGCGCCCCGCAGCCGCCGAGCACCTCCTGGCCCAGCCCGGCCCTCCGCACGCCATGTTGTATTTCCGTCACCCTGGCAACCGCGCAGGCTCCGGCTCCCCGCGCCAGGCTCCGCCCCCGCCCCTGCGCGCCCCGCCCCTCCCCGCCCCCGGCGCACGGGGCGCACGGCGCAGGGGGAGCCGCCCCGCCTCTGCTCGCCGCGGCCACTGCGCCTGCTCGGGGGCGCGCAGCAGGGTGTCCGTTAGCCGCACGCGGAGGTGGGGGGGTCAGCCGCTCCTCCGGCCGCGGGGTTGCGGTGGGCCGGTGCGTCCGCCTCGGCGCTGCGGCCTGTCAGCCTCCGCCGGTGCCGTGCTGTGCGCGGAGCGGTTCTTCTCCGCTGGCCCGTCCTGCTTGGGGCGGTGGGGTTGAGCTTTCTGTGGGTGAGGGGCTGATGCGCGCAGCCCTCGGTCCGGGCCGCCGAGCACTCCGCAAACCCAGCGGCGGCGCGGGCGGCCCTGGCCTGTGTCGGGGCTGGCACACGTGTGGCCGGTGCGGGCTCGGGTTGATCTTCGGTGAGCTCCTGATCCCCAGTGGCTTCCCCGTGCCAGTGCAGGTCGCGGTTCCGCGGGGTTCATTTCTGGCTTGGTTAGGCGGGGGCGGTGCGTGTCGCCGGGTTCCGGCTTACACGAGGGGTAAGCGGGGAGCCGGGGGTCTGCACGGCCCCGCGCCGCTGAACCGGGTTTTCCTCACCGAGCTGTAGGCAGGCGGTCTCCGAAAAAAACACCGTTTTGCAGAGGCGTCCCCGCCCCCCTTCACGGTATTTGCCTTTTGCTGAGCGGACTATTTTAATGTAGGCTTCAAAGCTGAGAAGAAAAGTTCTTTTAAAATGCTGCGTATGTAGTAAAAACCAAAATACTAGGAAAATGTGAATCATTTGTCCGTGCAAATTAACATCCTAACAGTGCATTAAACAACCAGAAGAGTAAATGCTTTTAACGTATACGCCCAAAATACATATTTTGTTTAACTAAATGAAACTGGAATCATAACCTGGGGAAGTATGAGCCTATTGACTTAAGAGGTGAAGTCGCCCCACAAACGTGACCCGTGCTTGTTACCTCCCAGGTGCTGCATCCCCATAGGCGGGGCACAGCGCTCCCTGGACGAGCGGGTCCCGCACGGGCGGGCGTGGCTGCGGCGCTGCTGGGGGGGGCGAGGAGGCCCCTCGTTCCGCTCGCCACCTGCCCTGTCCAGGCTGGATGGGGCTGCGGGGCCTGGACGCCCTTATCCACCAATAGACGAGCATTACTCACCGTCAACAGGCCGGTTAGCTCAGTTGGTTAGAGCGTGGTGCTAATAACGCCAAGGTCGCGGGTTCGATCCCCGTACGGGCCAGAGAACGACTTATTTTTCCTCTCCTTCTCGTGTGTCCCACCCAGCGCACCCGCGCCTGGCCCCGCACACGGGCGCAGCCGTGGGGGTGCGGACGGGCGCTACCGCGGCTATAGCGCCCACCGTGCCCCCTCCTGCGGCTGGCGGGGTGCGACTGTCGATTGCACGCCGGTGGCTGGGGGGCCCCTTCCGGCGCGTTTCGTTCCGTGCGGGCCGCGCTCCCGCGCCCCTTTGCCACCTGCTCGCTGCTCCCGCTCCCCGCGGGACGCCGCCCCGTAGGCGCGAGTGGCGAGGCGCAGAGCCGCACGCGGCCGCGCGAGAGGAAGCCCGGCCCGCGCCGCTTCCCTCCGGCCGGTCTGTGTCACTCGCGGGTCCCACCCGGGGCCGCCCGCTCCGGGCGCGACCGCGTCCCGCCCCGCCCCCGAAGATGTCTGGCCCCGCGAGGCCGCCGTCGGTGCCGGGCGGCCCCGCCCCAGGGGCGCGGCGGGCCGCTGCCGGGGGCGCCATTGGCCCGCGTGCCGCCGGTGCCCCTCGCTTCGCCCCGCGCCTCCGAGACCTCCCGGGGGGGCCGATGCGGCTCCCGCCCGCTGACGCCTGCCAAGATGGCGGCTCCTGAGGAGGGGGGCACCGAGGCGCCGCCGCCCCCTCCTCCAGCCGAAGACGAGCCTCCCGGGGGGGTGACCGCCGCCTGCGGGGCTGCCCTCGGCGTGGCGGCGGCGGCGGCCGGGGGCGCGGCGGGGCCCGCGGGCCCCTCGCCCTCCGCGGAGGGCCCGGAGCTGCTGGCGGTGACGGAGGAGCTGGCGCAGAGCTTGGCCGCCCTGGAAGCCGGCGCGGCGGCGGGCGGCACCGTCCTCTACCTGCAGGCGGACGGGAGCCTGGTGGAGGGCGCGGGGCTGAGCGCCGAGGAGCAGCGGCGGCTGCTGGAGCAGCTGCTGGCCGCCGCCGAGAGCCAGGGGCCGGGCCCGGCGGAGCCGCCGCCCCCGCCGCCTCGCCACGCCGCCACGCCGCTGGCCCCCGCCGAGCTCCAGCGGGTCATCGAGCAAGTGAGCAAGGCCCAGGAGCAGCAGAAGCCGCCGCCGGCCGCCGCCCCGCCGGAGCCCTGCCGGGGGCCGCCGCCCTGCCGCGGCGGGGGGTGCCCGCCGCCCCGGGACGCCGTCCCGCCGCCGCCGCTGGCCAGCATCATGCACAACGCCGCGCAGCAGCTGCAGAGCGTGGCCCAGCAGGTCGCCCTGCAGCAGGGCAAAGCCATGGCGGCCGCCCGGCTCCTCCCGCAGAAGGTAACCGAGGGGGGGAGGCTGGGGGCAGGGAGCCTGCGGCACCCGCTCGGTGATGAAATCCGCTGCCGAGGGCAGGTCTCGGGGGCGGGTGTGTGTGTGTGTTTATGGTTTTCTGCCTTCCTTCTCAGTCACACCTGCCCTTGGGTGTAGGCTCGAGCCTTGTGACTGAAAGGCACAACTTTCAACGTGGTTTGGAAAAATCGCATTTGAGTGTAGAGGCTGGCTGCTGCAGTCGGTATTTCAGTCCGAGTACACGTGCAGCTAGAACAGCGTGGAAGAGCTGTTCCGTAGCAGTGAAGTGGTGATGTGCAGGTAGATGATGCATGCGCCTGTCACAGACAGTGACACTATCTGGGCTTTCAGGCCACCTTTTGGGTTGCAGGGGTTGTCAAGCTGAGGCAGAAATTCAGATGAGAGACTGCGAGGGAGATGAACCTCACAAAATTGTTTTTTTTTTAACTGAGCACTTATTACAGTAGGTCCTGGATCTGGTATTTGGCACTTGTCATTTAGCAGACTGTAGTTCTCCTGCGTTTGGTTTGCTGAAGGTTACGAATCTGTGTAGGCGATGGTGTTGACTGCTATTCCAGAACAGGCCTGCTAGCAGGCAACAAAGCTGTGACATGGCCTAAGAGCAAACTTGACATGCTTTAGTTGAACAGCAGTCACAAATGTGCAGGAAAGCCTGTAGCTTGAAGGAAGGGACTCTGCTTTGATGTTATATCTGTGCTTTGATGCATTAAAATGGAAAACTAATGATGTGCATTTGTTTCTTTGTGCTTTGCTTTAAGGCATGTGTGTATCATCTTGATAAGCATTGTCTTTTATTTATAAATACTGTATTTGTGTAATCTCAACTCTTCCTTTTTTTTCCACAAAAGCAGCTGGAAGCCATTTGTATCCAAGTTCAGCCAGGACAGATGAAGGGAACTGAAAGGCCAATGCCGTCATTGGCACCAATCCAGCCCAAAACTATAGCGCTGAGTCAGTCGGTTGGTAGGAATTCTAGCATACCAGGACTTGGCATTATTAATCCCCAGATAATTAGGATACAGCCTGTTACAGGAACTGAGCAGCAGCAGCTATTCCTGCATAGTTCTTCTGAGTCTCCAGTTCAGTTGCTCATGCAGAAACCTTTACCATCTCATGGATCGGTGTCTGTGAACAAGATTCCCGCAGCCAAGATGCTAAATGGACAGAAAACTACTTGTGCCGCAGTATCGGCTACAAGGTCTCCAAATATTACCATGATTGCAGCAAGTTCAGCAAATAGTCTGATGCCATGCCTTGAAAAAAACCAAAAAGATGACAAGTTAAAAAAATCCTTGAAAGTGAAAACTCGCTCCGGACGGATTTCACGTCCCCCCAAATACAAAGCTAAAGATTATAAATTCATTAAAATGGAGGATTTGGCTGATGGTCATCAATCTGATTCTGATGACTACTCTGAGCTGAGTATAGAAGATGATGAAGAAGGAAAGGTGAAGGGAAAGGATGCATTATTCAGTTCTTCAAGTTATAATCTGAAGCCCAAAATGTTTAAATGTCAGACTTGTGAAAAATCCTATATAGGAAAAGGAGGATTAGCAAGACATTATAAACTTAACCCAGGCCACGGAGAGCTGGAGTCTTCACCTCAAAAAATACCTTTAAATAAGCCTAATGGAAGTATATTTGTGGACAATGTCTGTGGAATAAGAGAGGAAATGATGAGTCCAGCACATTTGGATTCAATTGCTGTCACTTTAAATAATGAAAACACACTAGCTACCGGTCTGGAAGAAACTGTTGATTCAAAGGCTGGAGAACAGGTAAAGTGTATTACTTAGAAAAGCTGTCGGTTTTGTGGAAAGTAGAATGGTAGTTTTGTAGCCACATAGTCTTGTACTGCTCAGAAATATCCACCAATATGCTAAATTAAAAAAATTGCCCATTGAAGTGATTTAAAAATAAATTATTGTTTCTTGTAGTGTTGCAGGAATAGCATTCTTGCACAGGCACATAAAACAAAAATGTTCACTGAGTGTTCATTTGTTACCAGTTTTCTGCAATACAGTTTTTGGCTTGAAAAAACCTTGTCTGCATAAACAGAATTCTTCTCTGCATTTGGATAACAATACTGTGTTGTTCAGTTACAGCCTTTAGCAGGACAGACAGCAAAACATCATCTGTTCTATCGATTCCTGTTGCTGAAATAATGTCATCACAGAAAAATCTCTTATTAGGAATCCAACAGCAGACTGCAGCTTTTCCTAGAGCAGGTTTTGAAAGTGTGGCTTAGCTACCCCTGCAAACCAAACACCTTGGTGAAACTTGAGTCTCGGGGTTGGAAGCTACTTTAGCTGCAAATTTCTTTCTGTGCTGTTTTAAGATGGGTCACTTCAAAGTAAAGTTTCCCTTTTAATATTAAAATTACTCTTAACATCTTGCAGCAAGAGCTGATACAGCTGCTGTCTAGGAAAAAAAATACTTGTTTGGATGTAGCAGTGCCACTTATATTACTTTTATTTGTGAACGTGAAGTCATTCTCAGAAATGTGAAAATTTAGAGCTTAAGATGCCAATGCAGCAAACAAACCTCCCCAGTCCTGTACACTCTTTTGTTGTCTTTGGAAAAAGAGAATTGCAGAATACTGAAGTCTGCTCTCTGTATTATTATATAGTTGTTACTTCCCTGTGCAGCACTTATTTTACCTAGGATCTTGGGAATTTAGAAAAAAAATTATAGTCAGTCTCATATGTAATACTACTCCTGAATACTAGATTGTTATCGTACCTGCTACTTTTAACTAGCAGATACGGATTTTACGAATTTGTACTTTAACTCACTGATTTATTACAGTTTTTGGGCAGGGAAATACTTCCTGGAAAGAAGAGCAGGATTGTTAAAACTGGTACGCTGATACAGATAGATCGGAAGGCAATCAAGATGCCTACATTCAACCTAGTCTTATGTCATATTTAGAACTAATTTAGTAATTTAATCCCTGGATAGAATGACATAAATTTGCCCTTTTTAGAGCTTTCCTAATCACTAGAACAGTAGGGAGCTGCTGAATGTTGGGATGAAAATGTACTATGACAAGAAGCCTGATATACCTCTGTCCTGTTGTAAACTCCTCTCAAAAAATATAGGGACATTCTTAGAAGTTCTAGCCTGGAAGGGAAGACAAGACATGCTCAGTAAGAAATCGCTGCTTCTATCAGTAAAAAAATTTTTTACTGAAATCACAATGATAACTTAAAAATAGAAAACGTACTTTGAGTTTGCTATTTGGTGTAACAACAAAAGCAGCTTCTTAGCTGCTTTCTTAGGGAAGACGAAGGATTTTGAAATGTGGACACTGGGTAATATATTTTCATTTTTAGTTACTGAGCTTGTCACTGGTCATGGTTGTTGAGAGATTTTGTCTTTCATATAAAGTCTTCATGCTTTGACATAGTTAAAATGAAACCCAAATTTTTCTTTGGCTATGTTTTACTGCTAATTAAGATTTATTTCTACAACCTCTTTATTTGAAGAGGACATATTTTACTTTGAAAATATTAAACATATTCAGTTGACATAAAACAGCTCTTTAATTACATTCCTTTAATCTCTGTATCTTGTGTGACACTTTGTGGATGAAAAATAATAACTTTGCAAATAATGGCATGTATACGTTGCAGAAGTGGCAGTCATACTTATGTATTGGATTTATTCTGCAACTTTCTTTGCAGTTATGCTTGTATCCAGCTTTGCATTATTTAATGTGCTATGTATTGTTTGCATAGATGAAGAACTTAATTATAAAATGGTCTTCCTCAAAACAGTGTTTAAAATGATGAATAAATACTTTTCTCTTTCTTTTAATTAAGACTTGTAAGTCTGCAGAAAGCAGATACTTGTTGGCAGAACAACAAAATGAAAACAGTTCAGGACACCGAGGACCTGTAACACCAAAAGGACCTGGAAGACCCAGACGACCAAAGAGACGTGGTCGACCAAGGATGGGTGGAAGATCTAGGTGTTCTGGAAGGCTTAGCAGACCTGGTCAGTCCCCTTCAAAGTCAATTAGTAGTGTGTCAGCAGAACACAATGTATTCAGAAGAAAAGCTAGGTTAAAAGAGGTATGGTTCTCTTCTGCAATTACTTCACAAGTATATTCCCCTCCGCCCTCTGTATTTCTGCTAGAAGTATTTCTAGCAGAACACTGGACAAAGGGAAAATGGGAACTCAGTCTGGAAAGGGACTTTTGACATGTAGATGCACTCTTGCTATCCTTTTTCTGGAGGAGGAAAGTTACTACCTGCTGTTCTGTATCTCATCCAACACAGTAAAAATAAACACAGCTGAAGCTGGGCAACATCAAATTAGAAAGGAAACCCCCACCCTCACCCAAAACATCCCCATGACCCCAAAAAACACCCCACCCAAGACCAAACCACAATGAAGTTCTCGGGGGAGGACAGAATGGGGATTAAAATCTATGCGATTAACACAGTTTTTTGTTTGTTTCCTGTGTGTTGTGAAAGATCCTTTATGGCTACTAAATCTACTGATGTTGCTCTTCTTTCTATGAATTGGCAACATTTGTAGGACTGTTTTGTCTGTGTATGGGTAGTAACTGTTTTGACATTTTCTAATTTATCTACTCTTTGGTGTTATGTTTGCATCTATTCTCAAAGCTGCTTAAACATACAGTGTATCTTTCAAAAAAAGTAGTGATACTTTATGTTCTGAATGTGGGATGCCTAACCTTTGTAGGCTGCTTTGCTCTAATGAACTCGTTCTGGCTTTTGACAGCTAATACAACAATGCGATAATGAAGACTTAATGGAGCTGGCTCTCCCACGTCTTACAAAGCTTGTTACAGTATATGAATTTCTGTTGATGAAGGTGAGGTTTTTTTTATGTAAAAATCTTAAATTATTTTAGGGAGACTTCCATTAGTATACATAAAAAGATTCCTTTAGAGATGTATCTGCATTTCCTAAGTTAGAATTGTGCAGACACATGTCGCTTCACTCTTACACAGGCAAAACTGGTAGGTCTCCTGATTGAAAGCCTTGCTTTTTGCTGCCTGGTTCAATAGCATTTTTGAATATTCCATAATCTTTTGACTTGAATACTTCTGTTTTAAAATGTTGAAAAAAACTGAACTGACAGATTTTAATGTAATCTTTTTTTAAAATATAGGGAGGGGGAAACAAACCCTTTCTTTTCCCCATCTTATTTCTAGGTGGAAAAAGGGCATCCGGCCAAAGCTTACTTCCCAGATGTATATAGGGAATTTGAAGACTTGCATAATATGGTAAAGAAAATGGCTTATGATCACCTCAGTAATTCTGATTTGCTGAGTTGCCAGCAGCCTGTTGAAATAAAAGATGCTAAGGTAATGAAGCACTCTATTTGGAATTTGATGTTTTTGTTTGTTTATTTATTTTAGATGCTTTGTGTTCTTATTTTTCTCTGATAAGCTTTGCCATGCTGGAAAAGTTATTTGAAGAAAATGTTTCTTGATGAGCAAAAATAGACATTGTTGTAAAAAGTCCAACAACTAACCAAAAAGAAAAAGAAATCTGTGATAAAACTACAATTCTAGTTTATGGCAATAGATGAAACTATAAATATATATATATGAAAAATCTAGCTGTGCTGATATTTGTCTTGCATATCTAGGGTAGTATGAAGCTGCATGTTACTTCAAGGTGTATTTAGCATTAACTGCTAATAGAAGGACATCGTGATGTTTGATTAGGAAGAAGGGGTCTATATTTAAAATGAGCGGCCTTGATTTAAAGGGATAAGTGGTTTCATTGTAAAATTAGGATGGACTGAACGCCTGTATGCAGTTCACAGTCATACTGACAAATATGAAAGGTAGTGAATACATTATAAAACTGAGAACTGATTTCAGTGACTCTTCAGATTAATTGTTATTGCAGCTGTATCTAGAAAGACAAGGTAGGTTTGTTTTGGGGTTTGTTTTTTTTTTTTTTTTAACATGGATCTGTTTATCCTTATGGATCCTTGTCAATCTGTGTTCCCCTTAGAATAAAACAACTCTTCATACAAAAAACATTTTTTTGTTTTTCCTTCTCTGTTTCAAGTAGTGAAAATGCTGTTTTGTATACTACCTTCAACAAAATTTCCAGATTTTGTGCTCATTAAGGTATATCAGCACTGAATTTGCAACTACTATGAGAGGGGAACATACTAGAAAACTCAGAGTAGGGATGGGGGAAGGTAAGATTTTGGTTCTTGTAATAATCCTGATTTAAAGAATGAAGTTCTGTATGGACTGTTAGCAGTGGTTAATACTTATTTTTCAGAATAAATTGTGGCATTTGCTGGACATGCTAAAAAGCCTTTCTAGAGTCGTTGCATGCTTATCTAGCTATTTTGTAATAACACTGATGTTTCCCTTTGGAGAAACAGAGTTGCACCAAGTAAAGGGATGCTGTTGATACTGGCAGTCCCAAAATGGAACCTCTTTCTTGCTTCTCTTCAGTGTTAATGTGCATTCTTAATATAGAACTGTGCTCCTAAAGAACCCAAACCAAAACAAGCCAACCCAAAACAAACAAATAAAGCAACCCAGCCTTGAGAAGTTGTATACTAGCACACCTGCATAAGGATGAAGCACAAGAATGGAATGTGGGGAGCGGGGGGGGGGGGGGGGGGGGGGGGGGAAATCCTTAACTACTCAGAGATACTCTTTAAACAGGAAGACCTAAATGTTTTTTAAATAATGGAGAAACGTCAACAGTGTTCTTTATTAAACTGTGCTCTTAGTAACCATCTCTGGATTCTATATATAACCATTGTACTCATAATTCTTTTGAGTTTGCCTGTTGATATTCACCTTCAAATGACGGTCATGTTCTATTAATATGGAAGTAAGTAGAAAACATGGGAGTCTAAATACTTCATTGAGCTGTGATGATTGATTGTCAGGCTGTGTAGTTCTGTGTCCCTGTGTAGTTCTAGTTCAGTTTTAAGAAAATGGATCTGTATTTCAGCATATATGTACTCAGACTGGAGAGGCTAACTCATTACTTTTTTTTCCTGTAACTGTTTTTAAAGGTTGCTGAATCACTAGGAATTGCAGAAATACTCACTGGAGAAGGAAATATGCGAGGTGTAGACTCTTGTTCACAATGTATAATTAAAATGGTTAGTGAGCAAGTGCCTGTGGAGATACTGGGACAAAAACGATTAGCTGAGGTATGGAATACCTTTGTGAAAATTAAAAATGAAACTAAGACAAATTAGGACTTGTTAAAATAAATAATTACTCCTTAAAAAATCATACCAGTATTATATGACTCACATTAAAGTAAGGCTTTCATGGTGTTTGGGGTTTGGAAATACTTCCTACTGTGGTGTCATAGCAGAGCATATGAAAAGCTCAAAGAGATGCTCTAATGTTGAAGTAAGGGCAGATTGTTTCAGCCAAATATCAAAAGTAATTGGTGGCATTTTGGCAAAGTGTGAGGGCAGTGTTTAAATCCTTACCTTTTAGGAAGACCTTAAGTGTAAATCCCATTTTCAAGGAGAGTATCAGTTCACTGCCATGAAGTGCCCACAGTTAGTTTGTGATCTTTCCCAATGTTGTCAGCTGTTACAGTGGCAGCCAGTTAATTATCTCTTGTATTGACAGAGCTCAGGGGAGGAACTGTTGCCATCAGCCAAAAGGACCAAGTTAGAAGACGTAATGGAGAATGTGAATAATTATGCCAGTCAAGATGCAGTGAAAGAAAAGAGTGGGAATTTATGTACACTGTTTGAAAAAGATGGTAACCTCTTCAGATTTTCCAGTTCTGTTGTGTTTGTGGGGGAGCTGAACAAATCTCTGTTCTTCAAGCTACTGTGGTTTTTGTCTTAAGGTTTCATTTGTTAACTTGCTTCCCAGGTTGTTCAAAAGCAGCTGTTTAACTGGAAAGGCCTCATGGAGCCAGGGGAAGTTATGGATGATGCATACCACAGCAATAGCTCAATTCTGAATGCACGATAATCCAGTTATTGATACTACTACAGTAGTACTATGAGCATAGTACTGGTCTCTACTGTGTGCTTCCTGAATGCTTCCTGTCTGCCCTATCCCTCGTAGCTGAGGTGGTGCATGACCTTTGTGTCAGCTGTGGAAGAGCAGAGAAAGAGGAAGCAGTGTGCATGTCCATCCTGTCTGTGCCAGCAGGCTGCAATAGCAGAATCTTTGGAGCTTTGTGGATCCTGGGGGAGGGGGAGAGCTGGTGCAGGCTGTCCTGTATCCCAGGGGAGATGTGGGATCTGAAGATTGGAATTAAGGTGCTATTTTGCAGTGGTTGCCTTTCTTTTTATCCCTTGTCTTTATTCTCCCTGACCCTCAGATTGGCAGGGTAACAGTGGATTAGAAAGGAAGGTGAGATGGGTCCCATCTGTAATCTCCTAAAACTCCACTGGTCTTTGCAAAAGTGTTGCAGTAATTCAGGGGCGTTAGGATCACTGTTGTGAATGATTCCAGCCCTTACGCATCTCTGGGACGTGTGTATCAGTACCATCCTCTTGTTTTGTAAATGTCTTTTTTTGGTGTTGCTGTAAGCTGCTTTGCTTTTTCCCTTTGCACATCTTTCTGCCAATGGTTGTGGGTTTTTTTCCCCTTTAGTTTGCTTTTTTTCTCTGAAAGGCTGTCTGCATGACCATGTTTATTTCTTATTGTATTACGATTTTCCTCTGCTATGAGTTTTTTTAATTTTTCTTTCAATTGCACTTGCTAGTAGGGCCTTTGCTAGTGTACAGTACAAAAAATTTAAAATGGTCCCTTCTGAAGTGTGAGGCCTCCTTTGTTGTGCAGTGATATCTTTCATAACAACAACAACCAACCTACTTGTTTCTTTTGATCTTCAGTAATAAAACCTGACAGCTTATACTACTGCAGCTTAGTAGTTACTGTTCAACTACCTACTGGGTTTGTGACCTGGCTTTTGGTCCAGATCAAATAACTGGTAAAACACACTAAATTATTAGTGCTTTTTACCTTTTCTGTCACAGGACTGAGGTTCTCCTGCAGCTGTTAGCACAGCTAATTAAATACGTAGTAACTTGATGATATGTCTGAGTCCAGGATGAGCTTTATTATCAACAGCAATTTTATCAAGTTCAAATGCTTCTGTCAATGTACTAATAGAGATGGGGATGAGCAGCTGACAACTTTGTGCCTGGTATATTCTTTTAATGTTACCGGCTGTATGCCAGATGGAAAAAATTGAGTTTGACTTTCAGCCCAGAATTTTCAGGATTAACAGAAAAATGCTGCTTCTAATGTAAGGTCCCTTGGTATGGAAATACTAAATAATATTTCACTATCCAAAAATTCCATAGAGTATTTTTATACTGGCTTTCTCATTGGGAAGTGCTGTGAAACTCTTGTAAGGCACGTCAGGTTTGCTAATGTGGGGGAAGAAAGCAGGGAAGTAGTCCAGCTTTTCCTCCAGAATTATTGCATAAAAGAATTTTTTGGACATGCAATATTAGGTTGCCCAACAAGATGATACTTCTTTCACCTTTTCAGGTTTTAATCCATTAAATGGGGAAATCCTGCTTTCAGAAGATAGGCATATCACTTGCTGCACAACTGGAAGTACATTACCGACAGCAGAGGAACATAATTCACTTGCTGATTCAGGAGTTAGAATTGATGCTGAAAATTCAGGTACCTTCTCCCAGACTGTGAAAATGAGGATAGAGTATTCCCAACCTGTGAACATACAGGGACTAGATATGGCAGGTGACGCACCTCTGCTACATACTGAAGTTGTACTGCCTGTTGAAGCAGGTGGCTCGCCTGAATTAGTTCAAGCGCACTTTGTGAGCGAGAATACAGTAGGTGAACTGTCAGCTCCTGAACTTTGCAGGTCTGTGTCGGAGGATGCAATGGACAGTCAGAGCACTGACTTGCCGACGAGTGAAGAAAATGGTCACAATCAAAAATATCAGAAACTGCAAGAAGAAAACCGTAATTTTGCTATTAAAGAACATTCTGAACAATTCCATAATGCTGATGTGACTGATGAGATGCAAGAACTTGAAAAAGTTTTTTCAACAAACATTGTGCCAATAAACTACCCACACAGTGCTCAGACTGAGTTGCACCAGAACCCTGTCCAGGAAGCCTCCTTGTCTGCTCATGTGAACCATGAAAACTCTTTTAAAAACATGAATCAATTTTCTTGTGGGACAGAGGAGCAACGTGAGGTGGAGAATACAGTAACTGTAGATGAAGCTGTAGCCTTTGAGATTACTGATGAGAGCCATGATTTTTTGTCTCAGGGACATGAACAGATTTTTATTCAGACTTCAGATGGGCTTATCCTGTCTCATCCAGATACTGCTGTTTTGTCTCAGGCAGAAGGCATTGTTATTGTAACAGATTCCAATGGTACTACAATGCACATTCGCACACCTGAGGGTATACCTTTGGAAACTGTGGAAGCACTACTGGCAATGGAAACAGATGGCCAAAGTGAAGATATTTTGCTCTCGCAAAGTGAATTGGAGCCATAAATTAGAAAACTGTATATGCTTTCTTCTGGAAAAGACTGAATATAAAATGTATATTTTTCTAATGTGAATACTGAAATAATGGAAATTTAACTTATTTGTAAACTGTTTCTATGCCCTGTACTTTTTATAACTTATGTTTATATAAATCTAGCAGCGTTGCAACCAAAAATTCTAGAATTAACATTGTTCTGTTTGCTTTATATGTCGGGGGTGGGTGGAAAGTGGAAATCTGTCAACCCTAAAACTGTTGCACTGTTCCCTTTTGTTACATAATTCCTTTTCTCTCTAGCCATCTAAAAATGCAGTAAGTTGTACTGCTGTTCAGCAGTGATGTGCTGTGTACTGGCGAGCTGTATATGGGTAAAATAAAAACTATATTAAAAACGTATTTTCTGTGCCACAGAGATTACAAAACACTTTGTTATTGCACTTTCTTAAAGCTAGCTTGAATATTCATTAGCATCCAGACTTGATGTGCATAAATCTGCCTGGAAAAATGGGCAGTTTTAAATATAATCCATGCTTGTGCATTCTGGGAACAATGTGACAGCCTAGCTGATCCTCACTTAAATAAGCATCCACTGAGTGAAAGACAAAAATAGCCTCAAACAAGATCCGATTTGTACTGAACTGTTGAAAATATAATTAAGTATGCTTGTGTAATGTTCAGCCCCACCTTCAGAAATTGCTGTTACTTAAGACAGAAATGGGAGGCTGCGTAAGTAATGATCTGATTTTCCTTAATAAGATACCACATTCTTTTTTTACTTTAGTCTGTGATCGTTAATTTTGTTAGACTTGTATTATACTTTTTTCTTTCAGATCCTTCTAACCATTGACCTTCCTAGTAACTCCACACTGCCCTGTACTATTTAATCATAAAAGGTGTCCTTGACTATAATCCCTGTTTTATGGAGTCAGAAAACTTACCAAATTACTTATCTACTGCTACCTTGTACTTTTGTCATACTCTTGAATGGTAATTTTTTGTGGAGACTCCCTAGCAGCTTCTTGTCCAAGACACTGTCTGTCTTTCGAGAAGCTTGGCAGGTGAAAAAGAACCTTAAACGACCAGTATCTTTAGTTTGTTCATGAGCTACTGCAGACATTACTGAAAACTGGTAACATACCTTTAAAATGTGTGTTGTTGCCTCATTGCTAAATACATGAGACTACTGAGATAAACGGACAAATCAGCTAAAAGGACCTGTGATAAGCAGGAGAACTGTTCTTAAATCAAGTACGAACATTGATTTTTTTTTTCCATTGTCTTTTTACTGAAGAAAACCACTAAAATTAAATCTAAATGAGAGAGAGGACAATTCAGAGGTAGAACAAGCTTTTCTACTGCATCTTTTTAATATAGTTGGTTTGGGGTTTTGGGTTGGGGTGTGTTTATTTTTTTTTGTCTTGGTTGCATAAGTAGAAGATTGATTAGCCAAACCACTGCCTTTTATGTGTGAATGTGAAAGATATGATCATGTATTAGTGAACTCCTGTCTGGTGTTTGGGTTTATGGTCTAGTTTTTGTTCTGGGTTTTCCCCCTCTCTTTTTTTAAGTGGTGGTTACCACCTGGTCAAAAGATACAGGCTTACCTTGTAAGTGAAGGTACCATACAAAGCAAGGTTCTGCTGGTCTTTCAAACTCTTTTGTACTGACTGTCTTAATAACTACATCTAAGGGCTTCAAATATAACAATCAACTGCTTAGAGCTATAATGACAAAACCTCTCTGCAATGTTTTTGCAGTAATATTCCTGTGTCTGATGGCAGTCAATGAGCAAGGGAGGCTGTGAATATGAAGATTCCTTCCTGTAGAGCTTACTTCCTCCAAGAAACAAGAACAAACCACAATTTCCACCTGTGCAAAAAATGAAAATTTGCTTCAATTCTGCCTTCCCTATTGATTTCCACATGCTGGGAAACAGAATACACCTGCTCTCATCTTAAAAGAACAATTCTATAAGCAAACCAAGCTTTTCTCCTTGGAAAGTATTTTTCAGGTACAAAGGTGTTTCCATAGTGACAAGGGTTTGGCCCTACTCAAAGTTGGCTGTTAAACTAGGCGGAACACTTGCACAGAAAAATAATAAAACCCAACAAAGCTATTCATAACTGATTGTACTCTCCTTGAGCTACAGCAGAATTTCTTTTTAGATGATAGAAATTTGGGGTAAGAATAGAATGCTATTAAGCTGTCAGAAACAACCTTCGTGTTGAACAGAGCAATGCAGAGAAAATTTCCAATTCATGTCTGTCTATTCCATTATTGCAGGAAACTCAGGAATTTCCATTACCAAGCTTATGGGGTTTCAGCTTGGAGCCAGTTAAGTGACCCTACTTTTCCTATCAGAAATCTGTTCCAGAATCTCTCGCTGTTTTCATTAGATTTTTCTAGTGCCAAACCACAGCCATGATAGTCATTTCATAGCAATGTGCATTTTGTGTCATTGTCTTTTACTTCAAATAGTTACTTCAAGGAGAATGAAGGGTAAACCTCTGTCAGTGCACAATGAGTCAACACTTGGAAACCCTACATAACTGGGTGAAGTAGGAGATATAAATCAACAGTTTATATAGGAGCAGATCATACAGGCAATCAGTACGTGGGAGGAATTTAGATTATTAATCATAATGAAGTAAGCAGAAGGCCTAAATTCACTATGCATTAGGGATTTAACTAAAAATGATAACACAGCTGCATAGTTTCCACATTCCAATACACTCTTCTGAAAAGTGGTAATTTGCAGTAGCAGCTAACGGTTATTAAAGGCTGGATAAGGGTAGCAGTTTCTCCACACTACCTAGGTCTGACACAACAGTATGTTACAGTGATTATTATGTCTTTAGCAATGAAAGCAAGTAAGGGTATTGAACTCCACTTCAGCATTTGGCTTTTGCATTAACTGTTTTTCCTGAACACACTCCACTCTTTTCCAAGAAAGCAGCATGAAAAAGAAAAGAATTTGAGCCACCAGTTCTTGTCATATAAACTGCTAACCAAAAACATGGGGGGGGGGGCACACCAGTAAACCAAACCCACTTGGCATCAGAAACAGTAATCCAAGGAAAAACTCACTGAATCTTATGACAGGAAGCAAACAATATGGGATAAGGCCATGACTGAAGCAGGTCTTGTTTTTATTCAACAGCTGCTTTCATGTAACATGTTTAAAAGAAAAAAGTTAGAATGACTTAAAGGAGACAAGACCTTTTCATACAACTGTGGAATGGTGAGTTGTACTAAAACTTCTCAGGGTGCTAGTTCAGGCTTGGCTCACTCAAGGGTGATGTACCTAAGCACACTATAATCAAAACCAAACCAGAATTTACACTACTGTCTGCGACAGCCTTTCAGAACCACATACCAAACTGTGGATCATTTTGGATCCTGCCTTCTGTGCTTTCCTTTCCTTTTCCCCATTTATAAAACAAGTACAAAAGTGCTAGCCCTGTTAAGTCATGTAAAAAAATGCCATGAAAGATCAAGAAGTGCTGAATTTCTATGGTGAAAAGGGATAACGTAGGTATTTTAGAGTGTCAAGACTTGGAAAGTAGTTACATTCTTTGCTGTAGATGTCTATGTGCATTGACACCCCCCCCCCCCCCCAGACCACCACGTAGTGCTTACCTCTCTCTGATTATAGGGGACTCAGCCTCCTAACTGTATCCTCTCTGCTGCACTTAAAATGGATAAAGCAACCAAAACCAGATTGTCCCATGCAGAAAAAAGTTTCAGCTGAGACAAAATAATAGCTACAGAGAAACACTTCTTTTAATAAGCTTTACAAAAACTCAACTTACTTGGTAAGCCTTGCAATTTGCCATTTCAGTTTCATGTAAGCATCGTTAGAAGCAAGCCATGTAACATTTGAAACTCTAGCACTGTCTATGTCCTGTTTCCAGCAGCATGGCTTCAAGTAGTAGTTTGCTGCTGTTCTCAATGTAAGGCTGGTATAACCATGATGATAAATAGACCATCAGCAGATCCTGGTCAGCAGAATGAGCAATTTCTTGTACAATTGTTTGCTTGAGTTGTAGTTCCTTCTTGTACATTTCAGAAAGCTTCAGAGAAACTTCATCTGAAATGGATTGAAAAACCTTTCACACCGACCAGAACATTTCAGCAACTCTCTGAAAGTTAAATTATACTTGTAATATATTGACCATTAACCCCCCCCACCTTATATAAACTATTTGGCGTATTTAGACTAGACATCTTGCTGTTTACAGCATTAATAACATTTGTACACTAGAATATAAAATGCTAAACCATTTCCTCAGCTTTTGGATATATTCTATACGCTTGTAATTTTGACTTGAATCAACTTTTAATTCTAGAATAAGCAGAGGTGTTGAATCTCAGGGCCCACTATAAAATTCAGGGCCCACTATAAAATTAACAATTATAGCTATTCTTTCAAATAACTGAAATTTGATCTTAAAAATTGGTAATGCTAACCTGAAATACAAGCTTCACATTTTAGAGTCACTGTTGATTTTAGCTAATCTAAAGGATGCCCTCACATGCTGTCAGGCACTTTAGCAATGCATGATCACCAATGAGTGATACTGATCGTGAAAAACAGCAGTAAAACAACACAACAGACCAAAACTGAAATAATGTAAAAGCCAATATTGTTACTAGTTATGTTAGTAATACTGATAGGGGGGCTGAAATATATCTATGTAATAATCTTTAATTGTTTGGCTTTCTAAAAATAACCACACTTTATTTTTAGAGAGACACTGATCTTGTGTTTCTAACTTTACCTGAACTATCACTACCTTCAGGAGGATTTAGTCTTTCATGGAGTAGTGGGCATCATTAAATGATTCAGTCACAACGAGCATTTTGACAGCAGCTGCCTTTCTCATTCTTACCCTTTTAAGCTGGCAGAAACTAGTACATAAGTTTCCCACTACCTTCTGGTAGCGAAGTAAGAAGCAGGCTTTCACAAAGGTATGACTTTTACTTCACACAGAAAGCTGTTGGTTTGCATGCAACCAGGCTTCTCTCTAATTCAAACAGTCTAAAATCTGCGGTAATACCAGTCAGGAGGCAGTATCTTTTGTCATCAAGTGAATGCTAAAAGGATTGATATTAACAATAGACAGTAATTGAACATTTCCTTGCTTGTCTTGACTGACATTGAGATCAGAGGTATTTTAATTCAGCTGCCTGAGAAATAACTGAGGTATAGCTTGCTCTTTGCATTCAAGGATTTCATTTCAGTGTCAAGTAACAAGTCAAGTCAGTTAAGCCTACGGCTTAACACTACCAAGTTGCAAATATGTCTCTCCCTACAAAGGATGTGGCTGTTGCAGCTTGGACACTGTAAGCTGCTGACGAGTTTAGGTTTATGCTGTAATTGTTGCATGTCAGACAATGCCTGGCAATCCATACAAGCAGTCATCAGCAGTAACCCTAAGCCAAGTGCAGCATCCATGTGTTTATTGATTAGTCAATTAAAAAGGAGACAATTCTCTCTCTCTTTCTCTCTCTCTCAGGCAAGGCATCCAGATAAAGGGGTTTATTTTTCAGTCCTAAATAGGATGACATCAACGACACAATGCAATTAGCTAAGATAATCAATGTTTTACTTACAGAAGTATGGTGTAGGCCATGTATGAAAGAAGGGTGCTGTGCAATTCCCAGCTCCGTGGTGGAATGTTTCCAAGTCACAGATTGCTTTAGTAGTCAAAGCAAGCTTTTCCATTTTCAGTTGTATTTTTGTCTGAAAATGATGAACATGTAATGTTAATGAACATCTCAGGAACATGAGGCTACTATAAACTTAAAATATTTTTTAAAACAATGTCTTAAATTTTTAAAACGATTTAATTTTTTAAAAACTATTTCTGAAGATTATTTAGTTTTAACATTTCTAACTCACTTTTTTAAACTCCAGACAGGGATCAAAGCTGGATTTTACACAAAGATTTAATATGAGATACCCTAAAATTCTGAATGCCGCAGATATGACTTAGTGACTCTTGTTTCCTCCATGTAGAAATATATTAAAGCCCTCTTGCATTTTTTCACCTTTCTTTGGGTTTTTCCTGTAGCAGTTTAGTACTGGGGAAAAACATCAGACTGTTTATGAACAAGTGTGGCACGAGCCCTATAAACACATGCATTCTTACATTACCATATCAAGATGACTTGAATTTGATTTCAAAAGCCCAGTGGCAGGTGAGAAAAGCAGCTCAAGCTACTACTGACAATGTATCTAGGCTGATTTAACAACTTGCTTCAAAAAACAGGTCATTTAATCCACTTCCTTCATGCTCATCTGACTTTGTGCATTACTGATGGGGACTAATATTTACAACAAAATAGAGCTTACAGGGAGTATCTTTAAGTCAATAAGTGAAAATATAGATCATAGAATCACCTAGGTTGGAAAAGACCTTTGAGATCATCAAGTCCAACCCTTAACCCTGAACTAAAAAGTCCATCGCTAAACCACGTCGCTAAACACCACATCTACGTGTTTTTTAAACACCTCCAGGGGTGGCGATTCCACCACCTCCCTGGGCAGCCTGTTCCAACGCTCGACAACCCCTTCAGTGAAGAAATTTTTCCTAATATCTAATCTAAACCTTCCCTGGCATAACTTGAGGCCATTTCCTCTTGTCCTATTACTTGCTGTCTGGGAGAAGAGACTGACCCCCACCGGCCTATAGCCTCCTTTCAGGTAGTTGTAGAGAGCAATAAGGTCCCCCCTGAGTCTCCTCCTCTCCAGACTAAACAACCCCAGTTCTCCCACCTGCTCCTCATAAGACCTGTACTCCAGACCCTTCACCAGCCTCGTTGCCCTTCTCTGGACGTGCTCCAGCACCCCTGTGTCCCTCTTGAAGTGAGAGGCTGAACACAGGTGAATACTGGACACAGTATTCAAGCTGCAGTCTCACCAGTGCCAAATACACATACGTGGGGACAATCACTTCCCTGGTCCTGCTGGCCACACTGTTTCTGATACAAGCCAGGATGCTACTGGCCTTCTTGTCCACCTGGGCACACTGCTGGCTTATGTTCAGCTGGCTGTCAACCAGCACTACCGGGTGTTTTTCCAACAGCCTGCTTTCCAGCCATTATTTCTATAAACTCATAAGCTGGTACAAACTAATAAGGAATGAAAAATATCTGTAGTAGCTATGTTTAGTACCCGGTCTCTAACACTGGTTGCTTAGACTCCTATTACTTGGGAGTAATAAACAACTGCATCAACACACTTAGCAGTCTGAAAACAAAACTACCTCAAGGGAAAAAAACAGAAAAAACCCTCCAAATTACTGTTACCTTTTCCCACAGAACAAAGTTTGAGGAAAATCCAGCTGCTTTCCTGCTTATTCTAAATACTGGACTAGTATCCTCTCTATACAAAAGAATAGATCTATCATCTTTTTAATGGGCCTCCACTTTGGCAGAAGTCTGTAAAAGTTATTTTTAATAAGAAATTTAAATTACAGTATCAGGCAAAAAAATACTCCTTTTGCTCTCTGTCAAACTGATAGGTGACATTAATTCATAGCAATGTATACAGAAAAAAGGTGGGTTACATACTAATTATCTTACTCCACTCTCTAGAGGAGTTCTGCACAGAAAATGCAGGTAGGCGGACTAAAAATACAACTGCATTATGTCTGATCAAAGACAGCTGCAAGGATATGATGGCAGGTAAAGCACTGCTTCATGCTTTGTTGTTTGTTTTGTTCTAAACAGAGGGAATATTCAGGATGAGAAAACAGCTGCAGTTTTAGAATGCATTTTTGTATGATTCGTTTTCAGAAGATCACTTTATAAAAGGAGATTCAGAATTATAAGCAGAAAGCAGATGTAAAACCAAATTTCAAATTTGCCAATCAAGAAAATTAATGGTGCATGCCAGATTTATAATCATTTGGGTCTGAAGCCAAAGAAGTGTGAATAAAAAAATCCCAATTTTCTGTTTACAACAAATACTTGAGGGCATTTCCTTAAGTCATACTTCAACACACTTGGAATTGATTCATATTGACTAAGACTGAAAAATGGGTGTTACCATATGCTTTAAGGTCTCAACTAATTCTGCACAGAAATTGTCGAGTTCTTCGTTGTATTTTGGAGCTGACTTTTCAGATCCTGTGGCACTGTTATCACATGCTATCTCTAGTTTGTTGTCTTCAAATCTAAAACAGAAACATTAGGCAGAGTAAACAACTGCATACAGCTTTACTTGAGATGTGCAGATTTAAAATCCATGTGGTCTGATCCTACAAAATCTCTCTTTCACAGGCTGATCATGAGAATTCCTAAATAAAAATAGTAAAAGAGATAGCTAGCCATGTGAGCAGTTGGAGTTGGTACCATAATCTTCGGAGGAACATAGAATTACTCTACCTTAGAGCACGTGCTTGAGAAAACAGTTGCAGGTGTTAAGATAACACCTCTTCCCACTTTACTTTCCCCCTGTGTTGGAGGTTATTCTCTGATAACGGACAAGATATGCCCAGGCTTCAGCTGCTCCAGATTGGTGCCTCACTACAAACTCACCTTCATGCACAATTTAAGCTAAGACATTTAACTGTGAACCCAGAGCAGCTAATGTGCAGACACCTATCCTGTCTTACTGACTTTTCCACAGAAGCTGTAAATTTAGGGGAGAAGGAACTGCTAGAAAGTGAAAGCAACACCTGACACCATTACAGCAAAATATTCCTGAACTTGTACCTGTCAGAATCCTGTCAGACAAACCCTGTTCAGCTGTCAGGGCTCTGAAGTTTCTTCACAAAACCATTAGTTACAGGTTTTTCTTTACAGCATAAAGAGAACAGATCTACCAAAGCTGGGTTTTGGTTTTGGAAGTTTTTGTTTTGTGGTGTTTTGAGTTTTTTTGTTTTGTTTTTTGTTTTTTATCAGCACTGTTATAACTTTTTTGTCCCTATAAATCACTGATTCTTTCTTAAAATCTGCTGAATTTTTGACTTGAGTAAAATTTGGTAACAATGGCCTTTGTAAATATGCAAAAAGAGTAAGGGAACCCATATAGGCTGAGATCTATAGGGTTAGATTCTAACTTCGTACATTCTAGAAGTTTTTAAACTATGTTATGCATGACTATGTATAATAAACATTTTCAATTTCTTGCAAATATAATTACTTTATGAGATTAATTTAATCTTTGAGACATTTATTATTTGCATGTAAATAGATCACGTAACCAACAAGTGTAAGGGCCGAGTTTGATCTCAGTTAGCTTATCCAGACACGTTCTTTCCCCCATTTCCAAAAAAAAGAACTTTCTAGTGAAGAAAACTGATAAATTTCTCAATAAACACAATCTTTATGCTGTCTTTACTTGTATTATCATACTTACTGCTCACTGATCTTCATGTTGACTATTTTGTTTGCAACAGTAAATCCACTATCATTCAGTCTCTCCCATTTCATCATTAAATTATGCCAGTCTGCTGCATTATCTTTAATTTTTCTTGCACTGACAGATAAAACAGGTCTTCTTGGAGTACCATCAGCAGGACTTTTTGCTGTATGAGAAAATAAAGAAATTCAAGCCATTTAAAGCATACAGAAATAAAACAGTGTGCTTTGACAGCTGTTTGTGTGAATTATTTCCTTGTTTTACTGCTGAATATGGATTAAAGTAAAATGGATTTTACACTAGCTGTCTTCAGTCATAAAATCTAATTCCTCATCTGTCAGCCTTACTACTATTGACAAGAAAATAATGTTATTAAAAAAATGCAGGCACGTTCTGAGATGTGGTATTGCAACATGGACAGTAGTGGCTTTGCAGTACTAATCTAGCAGTCTTCCGTCAACGTACAACAGTCAAACGCTAACGCAGTGTATGACGATAAGAAATCATGGCAGTGATTACTGTACCCGCACAGCACTCATGCTGCGAACATCTGAATTAATTCCCATCAGCACGTGAGCTTGAAGTGTTTGGGAGAATGCTGGATCCTACAGAAGATGGTGGGTGCTTTACCCCCGAGCATAAAGCCCACATTTTACAAGGTGTCCTTTGAGGCCAACACAGCAACAGGAATCCACTGCGCATTACTCCCTTGGCAGGCCAGCATCACCTCAGCGGGAGGGCTGCTGTCACCTCATGTCACCTTAGCAGGTGTGCTGCTGTCACCTCAGCGGGAGGGCTGTGGCAGCCCTGCCCGCCCAGCCCGCACCACCACACCTTCACGCCTCGGGAAGGCAGGCGGCTGCGAGGGTGGCTCGAAGCTAAGAAATGCCACCCAACGCTCTGCTTGCGCCTTGGCTACTTTTAACTTTTATTCACAGAGACACTTGTAACTGGTCACACGCGCGAAGCCCACACACGTAGCGAGACACAGGTGTCATTCACCTCCCCCGGGGCCATGCGCGACGTGCTGGGCACCTTCCTCACCCGCACCACGCGCGACAGCGACAGGCCGGCGGGCTGGCAGGGCACCACACACACAGGCACACACACTAATTTACTTAGGAAGCCCCCGGCCCCGGTCCCTGGCTGCTCCCCGCTGCCCCTCACTCTCACCCCGGGGAAGGACCGGCCCCGGCCGTTGCCGCCGCTCGGCTGGGCGGGAAGCAACCCCCTCCCCCGCACTCCCTCACTCACCCGCCATGGCGGCGCCCGCCGCCCGCGGAAGTGCGCTCACGTCCGGCCCCGCCCAGGCCCAGGCCCGGCCCCGCCGAGCGGCGCAGGCAGCCGGGGGCGCCGCCGCTGCTGCCTCGGGGCCTGGGCGACGCCGCGCTCTCTTCCTCCGCCCCGCCGCTACCTATGGCCGCTCCGCGCTCCTGAGGCGGTGAGTATAGCCGCGTCTCCGCGGAGACGGGTAGGAACCGCCTGAAGGCCCGCTCTCCGGCTCTCGTTTCCCTCTCCGGTCGCCGCCATCGAGGCCTGCCGTGGCCGCTTGTTGCGGGTGAGCCCGGTGTGGTGAGGCGGAGCGGGCTGGCTCTCCCGCCCGTGCCCCGGCGGCTCGTCTTGGGAGAGCGCCCGCGTCAGGGCGCGCTGCGGGGCTCCGGGAGGGTGGCGGTGGGGCGGCCGTTGCGCGGCTGCGGGGACTTCGCCGCCGGTGGCAACACCGCCATGGGCTGAGGTAAAGGCGGCGGGAGAGCGGGGCGGCGGGGCTGGCCGCCCGCCCGGGAGCCCGCGCCAGTGCTGTTCTTCCTCCCCTGTCAGGAGCTGCGACCCCTGAAGCGCTAGAAGGCAGCTCGTGAGGAAGGAATGGTTTGAAACACCGGCCGAAATGTAGAAATGCGTTTAAGTAAGGAAGGTTTCATAGGCAAACTGGGTGTCCCAAGAGCATCGGAGCGAGTAAAGCCAGGTTCCTACTGCCCCTCTCGGCGTACCTGCATGCACAGGACCCCGGGTGCTCCTTTTCCTGGCCTTTCCATCCCTGTCACCTGGGTTTGTTGTTTTGGTTTTGTTTGGTTGGCTTTTTTCTTTGAAAAAAAAAACAACCCACCACTCTCTTCTGAGCCAAAAGTGCAACGTTTCAGGAGTCCTGTAAAGTGACGTATGGGTCAGTCAGGTGACTGCCACCTGTGTGCTGGCGGGTCCTCTGCCTGCCAGGGGTGCGCGTCACCATTCGCCCCTCTGCTTGGCACCTGTTTGCTGTGAAAAGCTCTGGAGATGTGGCAGTTGTGTGGCCTGCTCCTCAGGCTAAAAATGTGGGAAGAATCAGAGAATGAAACCGCTTTTCTTTTTAGTTAGCAGGATCTAGCTGAGATGAGAGGCTGTTGTGTTTAGTGGTGGTTATATATATGAGTTTGTCCGTACTCTGAAGAGCTTAAATTCAAGTTTTTATGCCAAAGAATATAAAACTCCAGAGCTGTTGTCCCTCATGTACACACAGGACACGGGCTCAGAGAAATGCGGTGATAGCTTTAGCCTCCTGCAGTCAATCTGTGGCATACCCTGGCACTGAACCTTTAACCACTGCCTATCTGTTTAACCATGGGATTATCTCTCACGTTAGTTGCCTCTGTTAGGCAGCGTTGAGCCCTATTTCTGTAACCAGCGAAATTTTTTTAAAAATTGCTTTTCAAAACATGGCCTTGAATGCAATATTTAAAAGCTTGTTGGGAACTTTGTGAGTTGAGAAGGAAGGACTGTCTTTGGTGATTGTTTTTGATGTGCAACATAAGGTATTTTTCTCTATCTCTGCTGCAGGGTAACTGCTTAGCACAAGCTGATTTGCACTATACAGCTGTTACGTACTTCAGAGTAGCTGTGGCTGACGCAGAGTGAACATGTGTGTCCAGTTCCAAAATCTGTCTGAGAAAATAGATTATATCCACTGTTTGGCTTTGATCAATAAAGTAGGAAAAACAGATAACAAATAATCCTCAAGCTGTTAATAAAAAGACTACATGTGATACACAACTGTGAGTAGGGGGATGTTGAAGACTTCAGGCTCAAAAGCAGAGAATCGTGGTGTTTATGCAGTTTTTGAATATATAGACCATATTGCAATTCTCTAGTCCTTTATACATTTGTTTTGTGTAGATAAAATTACTTAATTAGCAGTATTTTTAGGAAAGTGATGATTTGAGCTTTCAGTTTTCATGTAAGCAATGCAAATGTTTTGTTAGTCTGTAAACTACTCAAGATGAAACTAATTTGTGTATGATGGCAAGAAAATTATAGTTTATTAATACATTTTTTTATTGTACAGGGTGAATGGGTTATAGAGAACAAAACTTAATTTCACTTTTTTACAGCTTTGCCATCAGAGAGTATTGAAATCAGATCATACGTAAGTTTTACAAAGAGTGAGAACCCTAACCTGACAGCAGATTTTTTTAAGTTGACTTAGTATATGACAAGAAATAATTCCTCCCAGTGTTTTCTGTGGAGGAAAAACGCCCTATCAAACTCTCCCTTTTTTCTCTTTTTAAATTAAATATAAACTTAGAAAACATGCATCAGGTGGCAGATAGGATTGTTGTAGAGGAAAGAGTTAACAGTCTTTTTTCTGGACAGGACGCATTTCCATAATTCCATAGTTTTTAATGAATTATTATGTTTTTAACAGTTTAATTGAGCTGGAAGGATAAGTGATGGGAACAAAGAGAGAGAATGAATTTGGAGGACTTGCAAGGTTCTTTGGCAACTGGCAAGTGTGAGAGAGTTCCAGCTACAAAAGCAGCTTCGGATGATGACAGATGTGAATTGTAGGAGTGACAAAAGGGACTTAAAAAACAAAATATATGAAATTTATGAGGCAGTAGCTGGGCAGTGGTAGAAGTTGAGATTAGACAGAGGAAGACTTATATATCTGAGACTCAGGACAAAGGCTGGGGTTTATTTTACCAGAAAAAAAAGAAAAAGAAAAAAAGGGCCAGCAGCTAGTAAAATTACTAAACTGGCAAAACAGCATGTTTATAACAGCAAACAAGAGACTTCAGCAGTGGGTTCTCTTTTTATTTAGTTGACTGTGGATAGAAGGTATGCATGATAGAAGCAATGCTGAAGGACAGGGCAGGAGACCTACAATATAAGATAGGAAATAGGTGGTGTGTGAAAATACTGTAAAAGAATGTTGATGCACTGAGGTTATCTGTTAACTTAGTAAGCAACTCTGAAAGGAACTCTTTATTCAGAGATAATTTGGACATGTTCATCAGCCAATCCTTGTGATACTTTATAAAATAGGTGTCATGACAGTAAACACTGGAGAAGAGTAGGATTAATTTCTAAGCTCTAGCAAGCAATAAAATTTATCACAATTAAGAACATCTAATAACTGCACTGGCTTATTTACTGGCAGTTTTTGTAACAGAAATAAAATGTGGGTCCAGTAACCAATCTTTATTCCTGCAGTCTTGTCTAGCATGGGCTTGAATGGGTAACGTCATGCAAGTAATCCTTTTGGATTTAGTGGCATTGTATGTTGACAGCAAGTGTTTCAGGGCCCAAAGCCTGTGTGCTGAATCCTCTTGCACAGCAACTGCAGTAGTTTGAAAACTGAGACATCAGAGGTTTTCACAGTAATAGAGATATTAAACTAAAGCAGCTATATTTTTTCTGATTTAGTTGATATACACCATAAGCAATGTGTGAAGCTGCCAAACAAATACCATTTTCTATCCTTAGGCCCTATTATGCCTAGTTTTTATTTCTCTATCTCACAAATTGCAGTAGGAATACTTTACAGAATAATTTTGAGCATTTAGAAGTGTTTCAACTGGCATATTTCTGTTTTTCATTTCTCTAAGGAAGTTATAACTCTGCCGAAGCTTAAAAAATCTTCAATGTTACAGGCTTAACAACCATAGAAAACTTTAATCTTTGCAGAAATCCAAAATTCTTGTCTTGGGAAACTGAAGGTATTTTTGGCAGATTCTAAACATCTGTTAGATTAATCAGGCTTGCTTGTGGCAAAACAAAATTCAAGAAGTAAAGTTTCTTTCCTTTTCCATGTTCCAAAGTCATCCATGAGGAGAACAGTTACTACTGCAAAGTATTCTTGTCAAGGCTGTCACCTCATGATGAGAAAAATTACTGGGTTTAATTAAATTTTTTGAATATTTTTACATATGTCATGGTTGTATCAGCTTTTTCTGAAGATACCAATATGTTATTACTATGATGAGCTCTGACTGCATTTTTTTTCTTGAAGGCAAACAGAATCTTTGTTTCCGTTACTCTTAGAAAGATGCCAGAATTGTTCCCTAAGTATATTTACAGTGTCACTCACCAGCATGAAATTATTTGCTTAACCGTAAAGGGAAACACAGGCATATGGTACTTTTTTCCATTTGCTCCTTATCTTTCAAAATTCAGTTGCTACATGGATATTTTCCTGGGTTGGCCAAACTGTGTTTTCTGTCATTTTTGCATTGCCTCTTTCTTCCCGCACTATTTAATTTTTTGGTTGTTATTTGATTGTATAGCAGACGTAGCTCTTAACTGAATTGTTTCTCAACTATGTTTTCCTTGGAGGTGTGGGGCATTAAGGAGCTGAGCATAAATAGTAGTTTGATGGTTTGGTCTTATAGCACTGTCTAATACAGTGAATATCCCATGCTCTCAGTGCTGGGAGGATTGAGGGTAGAGTTTGCAGATAGATGAGGAAATATACCACATGAATTGTTCAGTGTCAGAGCCCTTGTGGTTCTTTCACTAGCTAGACGAGAAGAAATGCTGCATTTGAACTCTACTTTGATGAGCTCACAGCACAACAAGAAGTGGTTAGCCCATATTTATGGTTACCATACATCTTTAGATATTGGCTGTACCTAAGGCATAAGCTTATTCTATAAAAACAGTTCTTCTAAGAATAATTTACATTTGCTAGAAGAGTTTAACTTGCTTTTTCTTTATACAAAACAAAACCTGAGAATTTCTACATCCCTACTTGCTACATTGTGGCTTTCTGTTAACCATTTACTCTTTCCAAAGAAGTTAATGACATGTCTTTTGCTTTTTGTCTTTCAGATTTCCTTATGTGGTCAAGTAGATGTGTTTATTTCAGCCTTAAAATTGCTGATGTCAGTGCTTGCTATGGCATCTCTGGCTTCACCGGTTATATTTAAGGAGTTTTGTCCCTTATATTATCTTCTCAATGCCATTCCTACAAAGGTCCAAAAAGGCTTTCGCTCTGTTGTGGTATACCTCACAGCACTTGATACCAATGGAGACTACATTGCCGTGGGGAGCAGCATTGGAATGCTTTATCTCTACTGCAGACATTTAAACCAGATGAAAAAATATAATTTTGAGGTAAATATCAACTTTTACTCTTCTCTCTTCTAATGAAGCTGAGTTGCTCAGAATTGAGCTGCTGTTTGTGTCTTATTAACTTTGTGAGTTTTATGTATGGTTTGTTTCAACAGGGGAAGTGTGAATCTATTACTTTTGTAAAGCTGTTGAGTTGTTTCGATGATCTAGTCGCTGTTGGTACAGCCTCAGGTCGGGTTGCGGTTTTTCAGCTTGTGTCTTCATTGCCTGGAAGAAACAAACAGGTAAATCTTTGCATTTGGCTAAACTCCTATGAGGTTTAGTATGGCAAATCCTAGTACAGTGTTAGCATGATTCTTTAGGGTAGTGAAAGTGAGATAATTTTGCCTGATGAAATATCTGTGAATGTGTTTTAGGCTTCATACATTAAGCTTATAAAAGCAATAATCTTAAGGCATACTTTTTATTACAAAAGATACGTTTAATCAAAAATGCTTTTTCAAAATGTCTCATTTATAATAAATGGCTGAGCTATTAGGTGGTGGGTTTTGTGGGTTTTTTGGTGGTGTGGGGTTTTTTGGGGTTTTTTTTTTGTGCTAAATAAAAATTAGAATGACCTGCACTTTTGTACTTGATCTCTCCAATTTATCAGTCAGAGTCACTGAATAGGTTTTGTGTCTCCATTTTCTCTTCTCCTCATTCATGTATTGCTTTGGTATTGTTTCACAGCTTCGGAGATTTGATGTTGCTGGTATCCACAAAAGTAGTATAACAGCTTTAGCTTGGAGTCCCAATGGAATGAAATTATTCTCGGGAGATGACAGAGGGAAGATTGTCTACTCTGCCCTAGACCTAGACCAGGTGAGCATTTATTATAGAGGCCTTAAATCTCATTTATAATTTTCTGAAAGAATGCTTGTGTGTTTAAATATTTAGCAGTTAGTTAAGTGTTTAGTATCACGTATTTAGTTGGCCTGCTTTATTGGTACACATACACTTGGCCAACTGTGCACACACCCAAGGAGATAGCCTTCGCAACTGCCTTACCTTTTAAAAAAATAATGGATTTTAAAAACAAAGTGGTGATCCTTCTTATTTTACCACGTTCCCGTCTGAAATGTCTGAAATATTTTCCTTCAGCTTTCAGCCAGTCTGTCTTTTGTTTGGAAAGGGTGCTTTTGAATGATGTGATGTTGCTGATTCACTGTATTGAAGAAGTACTTTTGTTCAGAATTGTTCAGTAACTCAGTGTAGAGTGTAGAATAAAGGTAATGTTTGGTTTCTGCTGGGTGACTAGCAGACTAGTCACGGGTAACTAGTGTTACCAGTAAATGGGATTTTGCTAAGGTCTTGTTAATACAGACCTGGGATGTCAGCAAAGTAAGTACTAACTTGAATTTCTGTATGGGAGAGAAGTTTAAATAACAGCCATTCTGATTTACCTACGATTGTCCCTCATTTGATTTGACAGAAAGGTTTAACATCTCCAAACGTAAATATTTTCTCAGCATTGTATGGCCTGGCAGTGGAGGAGAAGGAAGAAAACGTGCCCTAGGGTTCCTATTGATTTCAAGTGAAATGCGTTAGCTAATGGTCCAAGAGAAATCAGATTTCATAGTGTGCCACTGATACGCAGTCTGACTCCTCTCTTGTCTGCATAAGGGAACTCCACATTCATTAAACGAACTTTGTGCAGCCGTAGTTCAAAAGCTTTAGTTTATTTGTTTTCTCTTTCTTGGGCCTATTAACTTCTTTGCAGTGTTAGTTATTACTTTATATTTTTAGAAAGGTTGACTTGTGTTAATTGTATGTATCTTTAAAAGGGTATTTGCAACTCCAGCCTTGTATTGGAAGAGCCATCTTCAATCGTGCAGTTGGATTACAACCAGAAAGTGCTGCTTGTCTCTACTTTACAACGGACTCTACTTTTTTACACAGAAGAGAAATCTGTGAAGCAAGTCGGAACACAGCCCAGAAAAAAGTAACCCTCATAAAATCTTGGTGCAGGCACATCTATTAATTGTAGCTTTTCAGAGTAGATTACAGAAAGATTGATCTAAGCAAGTGAAATTAATACAACACAACAGTCTGCTCATAAAAAGTTATTGCAGTAGCTATGTGTGCTCAAACATGAAACAATTCTACCTACTTAAAAAGTACATGGTTGCAAATATGTCACAATCATATTTTCAGGGCAGTATTATGCAAAAAAATATTTAAGATGTTTTCTCATTTTTTTTAAACTGAAATCACCGCCAAACTTCCTCTGTGGTCCTTCTTGGTTTACTGTGACTTGTTCTGAGCAAGCATTGTGATCAGCTCCATCTAACGTGTGATGTAATATCTGATTCAAAAAGCAAGTCAGCACCCCAATTTCACTTATTCACTGAAGTGAATTAAAAGGGAAAATGCGTAGCAAGCACTTAGAGCTGACTCAAAGGCTAGGAACTTCTTGTATGACTTTCTGGCATCTTCTATTGTGTAATCTCTCTTGGATATGAAGGAAGAGGGCACCCAGTCTTAGAACAGCATGTCTGACTATATGTGGAAGTAGAGGAAATTGAAAGGTTTGTAAGGTATCTTTCAGGGATATGAGTTATAAGAGGAATACCAAGCACCCACCATCTTATGTACGAGGGGTTTTCTTGGGTGCTAGTAATAGTGGTTTTATGCATGAGACATGAAGATTTTAACATTTGAGGTCCATTCTGTGCTTCTTGCAAGGAGAGGTTATCAGTTTCTTAGCATTAGTTTGTGGTGTTTTTCTTGGTTTTTTTATTAATTCTGGGAGAAAGATTGACTGCATAGTAGGTTCTTTCTTGGATGGATAAAGTGTACTGTTAAGGCTATGGAGCTTATTAGGAGGAGTCATTTCACTTGCCTAATAGGTGTAGTGTGTGACATCTAAAGCTGAGGGAAAACTTGTTATTTGGAAGCACTGTTCTTGTGTTACTGTAACCAAATTTGTACTTCAGAGATTTGACCGAATACTTTGATTAAAGACTTTTATTTTTCATAATTTACATTTGTAAATTTGTGCTGTTAGTTTTAAAAATTGTTTCTAAGTGGAGTATATAGCTTTTAAAATAAATTCTTCTTTTTCATTTTAGCACTGGCAAATTTGGGGCATGTTTTATACCTGGCCTATGTAAACAGAGTGACCTGACGCTATTTGCTGCCAGACCTGGGCTTCGTCTCTGGAAGGCTGATGTTCATGGAACTGTTCAGGCCACATTCATATTGAAAGATGTATTTGCTGGAGGAATAAAAACTTTTGAACTGTATCCTCGTTTGGAACCACCTGACAGAGGAAGTTACAGCTCCCCAGAGAAACACCTTGGGCTTGTTTCGTGCTTTTTCCAAGAAGGATGGGTCCTGACCTGGAATGAATACAGCATCTACTTACTAGACACTGTGAACCAGGTAGATAAATGTTGTGGGTGCATATTTTGTTTGTTACTTGTTTTTGTTTGTGCTATGCCGTGAGACTGTCTTGGGGTTATTCATTACACTTCTATGGTTTAAATCTGTATTTAAACCTAACAAAGAAGACTTTATTCTCTCCCTCTTTGAGTTGTCATTGCAATGATAGGCTCACAAACTAGCTTGGTATATTATGCATAAAGATTAAATATATTTAAAACTTTCAGTCTGGATGTTAACATCATAATTTTGGTAGTTAGAAAAGCATATAAAAATTCAAATTAGTAATGCAAAAAAGAAGTTTTTAGGTTGATAAACGTGCCTGGAACTGCTGCTTCTTTCCTTTCTACTACTGTTGGTGTCTGCAAAAAACCAAGTACTACATTTTATTTGGTATAGAGTGAGCTGTTAGCTATTTTGTCTTCTTAAAAGTGTGTATGAAAGTGAATACAAGCTATTATCTTTTTTTCTAAATAGTTTTGAACATTTGTACTGTGACTCTTTTCTGCCACCAAATTGTATGTTAAGTTCTAGTTGTTGCTGTTAGTTTGGACAGAGAAAACTAATAGATGTAAATTAAAATTAGTACAAAAATTAGCAGCACCACAATTAAAGGGTGCTTTCTTGTTCCTTTTTTCTATTTTCTTTCTTTTTTATAAGATAAAATCTTTATTCTGTAACTATGTATGTTGATTAAATTCCAGTGAATGCTTTTGTTAAGAGCACCATCTTGTCCAAACAGTGTGTTTGATCTGATGCCAATTACTTCTTTCTGTGTTGACTCTTTATAGGCTTTGATTGGTGGCTTGGAAGGATATGGTGATATTGTGTCTGTGTCCTGTACCAACAATGAGATTTTTCTCTTAAAGGGAGATAGAGACATAATAAGAATTTCAAGTAGACCTGAAGGACTGTCATCAATAGGTTTGTATAGAGTAGCAAACTTTATGTACCCCATGCAACATGGTGCCTATTGTACTTCTTTAATACTAAAAAAGCCAAAGCCACAAACCAAAACCCCCACAAAAACCTTCAGGTTATTGCAAAAACATGCCAGATTCTGTAGAGTTACTTACCTGTTTCTACGAATTATATTTAGAGATCTGATTTATCTGCTCATCGGAGCTTGTGTTTTGGCTGCAGTGAGAATGGGGGTATTAAGAAATTATAGTTCCCTTTTTTTTGAGAGTGGATCATCATTATCCTAGCCAGGCATCTCTAATCTGTGCATTTGAGACCTTATTCTAAACCACAATGCTGAAGCAATCTGGATTCCTGATCGTGGTTATCTCTTTACTGATCAGTCTTAATTGTCTGAGCTGGAGATGCCAGAATATGTTGGTTCTGTGCCACCTGTCACCACCCACATTCTGGGGAAATCTCATCCTTCCCAGCAATGAAAAAGAAAGAATGGCAAAACCCCCAAATAATAGTCACTAAAATTCCAAAAATAAATTGAGAGTTTATTTTCTTATTTGTTGCCATCTGACTTCAGCATCTGTGTTACTAGAACTCACAAGACGGGGTTAATAATACTTCATTAATGATGGTGCTGTCTGATTTCTCAATCTTAAAGATTATAAACACCATTATACAGCATATTATGCTCACAGGTCTACTTACGCATGTAAAGTACTCCATCTTAGCTTTGTATTAGCAAAATGCTAGTAAATATGCTATGAAGTCTCACTGAATTCTAGAGAACTTTCTTATCACCATGTATTAGCAGTAGCTTTAGTCATTGAAGCAGTACTTTACTCATAAACTTTGAGGATTTTTTTATTATTTTAATCTTAGCATGCAGGTATATTTTGAAAGGAGCCTTATTGAAGTATATTTTCTTCTAATTACCACAGTGGTTAGTCTAGTAAATTTTCCTTGATTTCCACCCCCCCACCCCCCCCAACATACTGAATGTTTTAATGAAAAAGTTAAAGATACAGGGTGGCACTTCAGTGTGTTGCACTGTTGGGTCTTAGCTAAACACCTGTACCATTCTTCGTACCTAAACATAAATTCAGAATTTTGTTTAAAAAGTTTGATACAGGCTTTGGGGGATTGATGTTACTAAAATGATTTTATATAGATTTACTTACATGAAGTTTACATTGTGCATGTGGATATACATATTTGAAATGTTGTGAATTTAGAATATTTTTGCGTTGCATAAAGCTTCTTTTCTTTCAATACTCTCCAAGTACTATGCCTCTACTCATTTGATGCACTAATATTTATACTTCTGTTTTTCTTTTGGTCAGTTTCAGATGTGAATTCAAAATTGCTGAATCCTTTAACGGATACGAGTCCTAAATTGCTGACCCCGTTATCAGTAGTTGCATCTGTATCATCTAGCCCTTCAGTGGAAACAGATAAAAAAATGGTTACTTCCCCCTCAGTTATGGATGATAAAAATTACTCTTATTCTTTAGTGAAAGATGATCTGGAAACTCCAACGCTATCAGAGAAAAGTTTTGATAGAGTGGGAGACTTGAGCAGTGAGACAAGAAAAAGGGTCTGCTCTGTAGTAAGTGAATCAAGAAGCAGGAGCAGTTCAGTAAATTCTGTGGACAGTGGCTCTAGCTTTATGATATGTGCAGACCAACTTTCAGAAGCTCAGAGAGAAGGTCAACTTCCTTCACAACGGTTCAGCACAATCAGCTCTGAAGATTTTGATCAAGAACTGATTGTAAAGCCAATTAAAGTAAAAAAGAAAAAAAAGAAGAAACAGGGTAGGTCTAGCAGAACTTTCTCTGCCACTACTCATTATTAGAACATATCACTTCTGATATTACACATAAGAGAGTGTGTTTGACAGACTTCGTTTATATTGTATTGTCATGCTCTTGAGCTACATGAGTGGTTGTAGGGGGCTGTTTGTGTTTCAGATGAAAGACGGTTTTGAAAATGATAAATTGAAGTCTTTTTAGATGTATTTGTTTATTATTTTAACTTTGGTTTGCTTTGTGTAAACATGCTTAAGGTTCCAATGTATGGGTTAATGGCAACATACAGTGGACTCTGCTTCCAGTTTTGTATTGGAACTGTGTAATATCTGTTCATCTGGTTTAGAATATTTGACAGTGTCTTTCTTAGCTGTGCTTTTTAGTTTGTTAGAATAGTGTACTTTATTATTTTAATTATTTACTGTATTAATGTTACAACTTTTAAATGTTTTGCTTTAAGACTTTTTTGGCTTTATACTTATCCTTTAGTGTTGAAGTTGAAAAAAATCAGTATGTTGAATTTTAGATTTAACTCTATCCCCAGTGATAGAAATATTTTAATGTTTGTCTTTGATTTGGAATTTAATAGATTAAAAAAAAATACTATCCCCCCCCCTTTTCTTTTTTTTTCTTTTTTTTTTTTATGAGAACAGAAAGCGGGACCAGGAAAACCCACAGCTCTCTGGAAGGTACACCAATTTATGAGCGTCAGCTTTCTGGTGATAGTCCACATTCATTGAATGCAGACTCCTTTTCCATGACTTCCAGCCTAATGAGTGGCAGCATTGATCATTTGAGTACTGGATCTCCAGATCAGGAAAGCATGTTCAGTGTGGAGTCCCATACAATGTTGCAAGAAGATAACTGTTCAGAAACTTTCAGTGTCCTACAGTCTCCTGAGTCTGCGACTATACTAATTAATGAAGAAAATGGAGATACGGTTGATTTACAGAAACTACCAAACAGTGATAGTGGCATGGGTACTTCAGCTATTATAGACACTTCAACATCTGTCTCTCCTCTAATCATTACAGAAGACTTGACGAGCAGTGTTGATGGTGAATATAATGGTAGTGTGGTTTCTGCAAGCAATGAATGCTGTCTTGGAAAGCTGAGCCAACAGGAGGAGCAGGATTTCCCTACACTGTGTAAAATAGATGAAAACTTAGATAAAATGGAGCTGCAGGACACTGAAAAATCTTTTGAAGAGCCAGACCTTACAGACCAAATGTTTTTGGAATGTGACAGTGTACTTGGTGTTCAGAAATCGCTGACACCAAAGGAAAGTGGTGAAACTGGTAGGGAAGACCAACAGCAACTCTCTCTAATACACAGCGCTCTGGCAGATCCTTCTGTGCTCCACTTTGACATCTCTAACGATGTTTATTCAGATAACAGTTCCATTTCTGGATGGAATTTTCAAAGTGCAATCAAAGCTAAATCTAGTACTAGCACTGCTGAATGGGTAACAGATACTCATGAAAGTAAGACTGAGAAATCTGCCTCAAGTGATGAAGAGGATATTTATGGACATGGATTACCGTATTCATCCTCAGAGACTAGCATGCCTGAAGTTGGTGCTGGGCTTGGTTCCCAGGATGTGGCCAAGATAAGCCTAGATGAAATGGTGCTGTTAAAATCTGATCAGGTATATGTCTTCAATTTAGTTAAAATACATAATTGCAGCATTTCAAAAGAAACATTAATGTAACTTCTATCCTTCTTTAGGAAAGCAGGTTTTTTTCTTAGTCGATTCAAGTAAAAAAAGTAAAGCATAAAGCCAAACAGCAATATGTGTCGTAACTCTTACAAAATGTGATGTATCAGACTTGAGAATGGTAGGTGTGCTTACAATGTGAAGCTGCACTGGCTATATTATTCCCAGCTCAACAAAAATGCTGTCATAAAGCCATCCGAAGACTGAACAGTAAAACCAAGTCATGCTTAAAGGCTGCTCCTTGTTTGGGCCTCCGCTAGCCCAAATTCTCCACGATGCTATTCCCAACTTCATCTGACTTCATGGGTAATTAATGCTGATTACCTCAAATGGCCGGCCCCTAGTTAAAGGATCATTTTACCTGTAAATACTCAGAATAAGGATTAGTCTTTCTCTGTGCCCTAGGTAGCAGTTAGTACTATTTAAAATATGGACATTTTTCCTTTTCCTGTTAACCTCTTTCCTTCATTGTTATTTCGTGTGTGAACATTTCCAGAAATAGTAATTCTTGTACAGAAAAGAAGTACTAAAATTAATTGTAAAATCTGCAAAACTGCCAAAATCACTGTGGGTTTTAGCAGAACTCTTCCCGATGGAAACAATTCTTCTTGGTTGTGGGTTTTGTTTCTTTTTAAACCTGTAACAGCCTTGTACTAAGATGAACCAAGTATTTGTTGATAAAGGTTGGGTTATAAGTTGATGGTGTCGTATCTAGTAACAGGTGCAGGCCAAAGTGTAGAAGTCTTTTAGTTTCAGGTTATGATATTCTTACACTCTGGAATGTTTAGATAAGCTTTACAGATGCTTATGTTGTAGGTCATGTATGTAGTGCTTGGGTTCACCTCATGCAAGCTATCAAAATTTTAAGATAGCAGTCTTTAAAATTCTGCAATGCGTGGCTCCTGTACCATACAGAGAGCATCAAAGCTGGATGTTTAGCTGTCTCTGCACTCCAGCTATCTTGTTCCCTTTGCTCATAACTTAATTTATGGACAATAAATGATTTCCTGGACTACAGACAGACTGTACATTTCTATATATTCCTTTTCGCATCTGCCGTTTACTTTAAGTATGTGTTCTTTAATTAATACAAGAAGATTTTCCACTTTTTGGAAGTAGGTGACACTGTGGAGGGGGTTGTGGGTTGTTTGGGGTTTTTTGCTAAAACTTTTGTTTTAGCAGTCTTACTTGGCAGTACATACTATCTTAAAGAACACTGAAAGATGTAGTTTTATTTTGCACAAGGCAAATTTATTATTCATGATTAAGGTACTTGGGAACCTTAAGTTCAGATCTTCTTTAATCAAAATATGGGAGCTGCTGTGTATATGTAGCCATTTTCTTGTGCGGTTTGTAGACATCTGACACTGTTCTGACTCTACAGTTTTTAGTTTGCAGAGAGCTGGATGGGATACTCTGGCCCTGGTTATGGCATCCTGAGCCTGGTAGTCTCCGAAAAATATATTTGGTGCCTGGACTACAGAGGCAGCCTGTACTGCAGCGCCCTTCCCGCGGCCGGGCTGCGGTGGCAGAAGTTTGAGGATGGTGTCCAGCAGGTGGCAGTTTCCCCCTCAGGTTGGTTGGCATCTGCCCCACCGGGACTTCCGAAGTACCAGACTTGCATAGAATTGTTTATTTGCTTTGCTCTCCTGTTTTTTTTCTAATAACGGCTGTTATCTAATTAGGCGAAACTTGGGCATTTTTCTGAAAGTACAGATACGGTTCAGTGTATATGTAAATTCCACATAGGCAGTTTAGTGTGTGGGGTTGTTTAAATAAAGTACTTCCAGAAACTTGGTGGTTTGGGGCTCGTTTCATGTAAAACTAGCGTGGGGTTAAAAAAAAAAAAAAAAAAAAAAAAAGTAATTCAAGGTGATATGACTGCATCTTCGCTACCTCTGCATACCATGTTCTAGTTTAAGTGGCTGTCATTCTAACAGGTTCACGTTGCATTTTGGGAAGTTTTCGGCATGTGTCTGCCTGATTAAAGTGAACTTCAGAAGTAGCAGTTCAGTGGCAGGTGGAGATGAATAAAGAGGTCCTTGTCTATACAAAACCTTGGGTTTTGTTACAGAACTGCTTATGATTCCCAAATTTAAAATTCTTTTTGTTGTAAATGTAGAATGGTTTTGTGTGGGGGTTTGTTTGTTGATCATTTTTTTTAATACTAAAGAAAAACTTTCAATTTTTGTGTGGTTGGAAGTGAGGGTTAAGTTTGATTAAAATTAAACAGGTTTTGACTGTAAACTCATGTCACTTTTGGCCTTCCAGATTGTTCCAGGACTCGTGTGAAAATACAAGTTTCTCAGACATTTTCTTTACTTAGTCTCCTGCCTTGCCACTACTTTTCTTCCCCTGTCATCTCTAAAACCATGTGTCAATCTTGCCTTCTCTCTGTAGGGGAAGATTTGCTATCTGTTTTAAGAAGAAAGATCTGTAGCTGAGCTTTCTTATGGACAAAAAAAATTTAGGAGTAGCTACAGTAGGTGAGATCATCATGGGTTCATCCAGCTCAGTATCTTGTCCTTAACAGTGGTCAAAGGCAGGTCAAAGGCCTGCAGGAAAGGAACAGGCTAGCATGTATGACATTTGCCCTTGGTAGTTTCAGACTGCAGTTGGTGGCTCAGAGATTTCCTGAGCAAAAGGTTGTTGCTCTGTGCTTATTATCCTGCAGTTCCAGGAACTCACCCAGTTTTCCATTGAACTCGTGCAAATTTCTAGTATCCACAGTTCCCCGTGGATATATTGACACAAGAGCATGTTAATCACAAATGTCAAAATGGAATCAAATGCTACCTTGTGGAATTATTCAAAGGAAGTTAATATGACAATGCACTGCTCTGGTATGAGCCAGCATGGATGCCAGTCAGTACTTAAGTTTGGAATTCTGTTTGGTTTTCTTATTCTGAGCTGTCCTTGCTAGTTTGAGTGAGGGGAAAAGTTCTCAAGTTGGATTTGTGCAGTTGCATTGCTGCATTTTGTCTGCTTGTGACATGACATGTAGTGAGCAGGTAACAGTGCTGCCCACTGTGATGTGCACACCTGTTCAGGTATTTGTCACTCATGACTGGTCCACAAAAGTTATGTTTTAATGCTAGTATTTGTAAACAGTGAAAGTACTACAATTAACCCCTTTTCCTTTATGTACTGAGGATGTACCAACATAGTACAGAAGCAAGCCATGAACTTCAGTCTCTTAATAGTAGGCTTATTTGCCCTTGACATGGAACTTGTTTTGTTAGTTTACAGTGTGTAACTAAGGAGAAGTAACTTGCATTTGAACATTTAAAAATTGTACATACTCTAATGGTAAATGCATTTCAGGAATTCCTAGTGAAGTTAGCCACTGTTCTGGTCTTGCTTTTTAACAAAGAGACAAAAAAGTTGTTTAAAACCTCGCATTTTTGTTTAATGCTACTGGTTTGCCTTTCCCCTGGGATTCATTTAGGTGTAGGCATGAGAAGTCAGCTGTCGCTGTTACAGTAATTGCTAAGTGATACTATGTTCTGTCTTAACTCCTCATACAGGGGCTCTTCTCTGGAAGATCGAACAGAAGACTAACAAAGCATTTGCTTGTGGAAAAGTAACTATAAAAGGAAAACGCCACTGGTATGAGGCTTTACCCCAGGCTGTATTTGTAGCTTTAAGTGATGACACCGCCTGGATTATCAGAACAAATGGAGATCTGTATCTGCAAACAGGTACCTGAATTAATTGCAGGTTCTTTGAATTTTTGTGGGCTAAGATTTTGAGTTCAAGTCTATGGAATGGAATGGTCACAATTTGGTTTAAACTTTTATCCACCACCAGGACATAGGGAAACCTTTTTAACTTGAGAAATGGTTGGAAACAGTTGTGAGATTCTGGGTAATTAGGAGACTGGAAAAGCCAGTTCATGGCCACTTATTTTTTTTGTGCCAAGTGGAGTATCTACAGTATAGAGAATTTATGATATTGGAAGGATATGGGATAGATGCAGATAAATAAAAAAGGATTGCAGAAAATACTGAAATAATATCCTTGCCTTGAAAATGGTATGATGCATCGAAACAGCTGAGCCTGAAGTGGGTTTTCTTTTCTTGCTTTAAGGATTTTAACAAAGTTTTAAGAAGAACTTAGAAAGGTGATGAGATAGTGTGTGGCTGTTCAGAAGAAATTCAGGTATGGGGGGCAGAGTAGGGGAAAGTAGAAGCTATGTGTTTTGAAAAGCAGAAATCTGTTGGAGGTAAGAATTACCACTTGATAATGAAAGGAAGATATTCTGAGATAGAAGATCATAAAGTGCTTGGAAGTATAGGCAAGTGGTATGTATTTTACATGATAAAGAAAGTAAAGCCAGTGGAGGAATATAACAGGCTGTGGAGCAGCAATCATCACAGCTGCCTTCTCACTTGGATGTGAATGAGGCAAGAATCAGGAAAAAGGGATAGTGCAGTGGCAACTTTGAAGTCATGGCCTTAGCTTTATCTGCTTCAGTGAATAGAAGAGGATGCATTTTTTAGGTGTTATGCAGACAGTATTTGGGCGAAATACAAGGAGGAAGGATGTAGCTCCAAGTTTGAGAGTTAAGGGATAAGAGTATCAAGGACTCTTGGGCATGCAGGCTTTGCACAGAGAGCTAAGTTGGTGACAAAAAATTACAAATAACATGATGAAGGAATTACTGGAAAAATAAGAGGAGGGCTAGGTAAGACACACTAAAGCAGGACAGCATTCTAGAATGGCTATCAAAATTCTTATTTATCTTCTATTTAATTCTGGTACTCTTCTAATTTCTCTTGTAGATTTAATTGCTGTAGCACAATATAAAAATTCTTTGTGATTAAGAAAACTGTTGAAATGCACAACGTTGTTTCAAAGATACTGTACTCTTAAATTATTTTCTTTTAATTAAGTGTAGTAGTTAAAGAGAAATCAAGTGTCCTGCTCAAGGTCCATGCGTATTGCCAACGAGCATGGGTAGTGTTGATAAAGAGTGAACTTTTGTTGCCAATCACACAGGGCTCTGTGGAGGTTTTATTCTCTATATTCTGTCAATATTATTCTTCCCTGCAAGAGATTGGTTTGATTACATCAGCTTACATTCTGCTGTTCTTAGACTTCTAAATTTGTCTTCAATGCCAAAAAGAAATTCTCAGTATATGTCTTGTTAATGTGAGGCAACCAATGATAGCTGTTCCTCCAAGATCTTTTCGTTCTTTCCACTGTTCTGTCTTAACTTCCATAACAAAAGTGTGTGCTCAGAGGTTTAAAATGAGCATTCTTTGTGTTATTTTAGAATATCATACAGAGGAGGCTGTTCATACTTGCTTCGGCATCATGAGAAGGTTAAGCAAAATCTATGGCTCTCGAGGAGTTTCCCATGCAGCTGTGTAAATGAAGTGTAATTGTGAAGATGACATGTTCCTGTAGATAATATGTATGAATGCGTGCAAACTTCCCATAAATCTGCCAGAGCCTCTCCCCTTCTTTCAACACTACACATTGTGGCATGCGCTTTTTGTAATTTCTGCCACTATTCAGATAGGTTTCCTCTTCTCCTGGCACGTTTGAGTAAAAATGCTTCCATTACTGCTTTTTTCTTTGATGCTTCTGTCAAGTCTAATACAGGTTTTATAAATGGAGATTCCTGATCCTGACACTAGAGGGAGGAAAGGAACAGAAATGACAGGACTTGTGTGTTCTGTGGGATGTTGAAGGATATACAGTGTTTTATTTATTAAAATATAAATTCAGCTATATTAGATGAAATGATTAATAGTTGATAGAAGGAACAGTCAGTCAAGGAAATACTGAACAAATGAAAAACGTTAGCATGCCAAGGATATTCCCTTCCTGATTTTCTTTTGTTGAGTAGCTTTGTCTCTTTTCTTTTAGTTGCAAAAAGCCAAAGTTTGTAAAGCAATCCTCATTTTTTGATTTCTAGGCCTGAGTGTGGATCGTCCTTGTGCCCGAGCAGTAAAGGTTGACTGCCCTTATCCACTGTCGCAGGTTACATCCAGAAATAATGTTGTGTGGGCACTGAGTGAGCAGCGGGCCCTGCTATACCGGGAAGGAGTAAGCAGCTTTTGTCCTGAAGGAGAACAATGGAAGAGCGATATCGTCAGGTAATGACACGGTGGTGGGGCAGCATCATAACCAGAATGACACAAATAATTGTTTTCAGTGCTGAAATTCCTTGATGTTTGAGAAAGTGTTACCTGAACTCATGTGTATACAGACCTATGTGAGTGTGTGTCCCCTTTAGTCTTTGTCCAGACATATTCAGAGTAACTGCTGTTTTTCTGTCTGATGAATGACTTCCATGTAATGAAAGAAATTGCCGTAAGTAGAAGTAGAAACAGTTTAAAATGAGTTTAAGAAAGTGAGAACAATTTAAAAAAGATCTTTATAATAATCTGTCAATATAATTTTTTGATTATATACTGTTTCTTTAATCTATGCCATAATGGCTTTAATGAATTCTCTGGATGTTTGAATGAAATTTTTTTCTGAGATTAAATGTCAGCATTTTCTTGGTCATCCACACAGATAATACTTCTCTACTTCACAGTCATATCATTTTATAAATATTCTGGGTAATTGGTATTTAGCTTTGTAGTTGTTCCTATGCTCTCAGTGATTAATTTGAGATAAAGTTAAAAGCACTGCGTGTTTACTGCTGGCTTTGAGAATCTAGAATATAGTCTCTCTTGTGACATCAGCCTGAAGCAAGTATAGGAAGAAATTCCAGTTCTTGTTGTCATATGATTTTATCTTCCACTGAATATCCTGTTGTGAAGCTTTAACTTGTGTTAGTTCACAACCTGGTATTTGGCCCTTGAAGACTCTAAGGAGATATTCCGTGTCTTGTTCAAATCTGAACTTTGCATGTGCTTTAATTAGTGTATTTAATGAAAATATCTGCTTGACCTATGCCTTAGGAGGAGTTAAATGTTCTTGGGCTTTGTATTACAATTGCAGAAAGCAGTCCCTGTTTGTTTGTAAGTCGTTGAGAGAGGTTTTCTGAAAGAAACAGCATTGTTGGCTACCTTTTAAATGTCTGATATGGTCACCTGATCCTGTTGACTTTCTGAGCTTGAAAATCAGTTTAGTAATACAAGAAATTTCTAGTCCTAAACTCAACATTTATCTTTGCCATGTAGTTAAGTTGAGTTTTTTATTTATGGTCCCTGAACTGCTAGTATAGTTCTCAGAATAGGTCTAGGAAGTTGGAGAAGATACACTTATGAAGCTGCTTTATCAAAAGTCAAAGATCACAGCTCTTTATTTCTTTTTAGTTTTATTGCTATGTATCTAAGTTTGAAATCTCAAGGGATCTTTGAAAGGCTTACTTTTTTTGTTGTTGAATGGTTTTTACTTACGCAAACTAATAAAATTGGAATTACTGATTTAACTGTGAAAATTTGAAATCAAATGTGGTTTTGAGCTTGGCCACACTGAGTTCAATGATTTTGAACTGCCGTTAGCATTTTAACAGCTTCCTTGAAATACCGTAAGCATAGATTTGAAGTAAGTTTTTTAATTTTTTGTACTTGTTTGCATTTCCAGTGAAATGCAAGCTTTGGAACCAGTGTGCATAACCCTTGGAGATCAGCAGACATTATGGGCTTTGGATATCCATGGAAATCTGTGGTTCAGAACTGGTATAGTTTCAAAGAAACCACAAGGAGATGATAACCATTGGTGGCAAGTAGGCATTTTTTTTATTTTGCTTTCAGTTTAGTCTTTTACCTTAAGTGTATTATTTGCATTGTTTTCCCATGGGATAAAATTCAATGAAATGTTTGATATATTGTAGCACTCTTTATTCAGTTTATTAAAACCGTGGTGTGGCTATGGCTGAAATCCCTTTTCATGTCTTCTATAAACAAGAAGGAAAAAAAAAAATGCCCATACCATGGCCATCCAGAGCAGCATCACAGCAGTTTTCAAGAACACAGGAAATGCTCTACCAGGTCATATCAATGGTGCATGTAGCTTGGTATCTTAACAGTGGCAATAGGATAGGACAAGCTGTTTAGGCAGAGCATACAAGTCTGGCTGCTGAGTGCAATCTCTTCTCTTGTCTTCCAGTATCCATCCTTTTCCTTAGCTAGATGAGACAAATAATAAGTAACCTTGCAAAAAAGTTTCTATTACATGTCTTTCCATTCAGTTGAGGGTTTTTTGAAAATGTGAGATACAAGGCTGCTTGCTTCAATCACAGATCATGTGGGTAAAAACAAGTCAGCTACTGCAATTACTCTCTGGTATTGATTTAGAATTCCCAACTCTTTGTTTTCCCCAGCATTTTTTATTTTCCCTTGAGATAGGGATGGGGGCAAAGGGGGTACAAAACCAATTATACAGAAAATTTGTTTGTCTATGTGTCTACCTAAGTTAAAAGAATTTCAGTTTATGTACATATATAATATCTTCTTGCATGTAGGCATCACAAATAGCTTGGGTTTGAGGTTGTTGACAAACTGCTCTTTTTGTGCACTTAAGTATTTCCTTCCTTTCTAGGAGTATCCCAGTGTGTGGCCAACCTAATTGTCCGTGACAGAACTTGGGCAACTTTTTATTTAGACCTCCTCCTGCCTTATCAATTAAAATGCCCATGAGGTTGTTGTAAAGGAATATTACATACAAATTTTTGTGATGTGGTTTAAATTGCCACACTATGCAAGTTTCTCTCTTCCTTTGGGAAATGGAAAATTCGACTCATAGTTTGCAGACTTCAACAAGTTTTTAGGGAGAGAGAAGAGATGTCATTCCAAAACAAAAGGCTTTCTTAAAATGCAGAATTCAGAGTGGGTTGTTGGGCAGGAGGGAATTGTAAGATGATGTTTAATATTGGCACTGGTTTATTATCAAGACTCTTACTTATTAAAAATGTACTGTATTATTTTTCCCTTCCTACACTTTGAAGGTTTCTAAACTCTTGGTAGATTTCCTATACATAAAGTGCACACACAGAGCTTCTGATGAAAGGTTCTGCAGTTCCCCCAAAAACGTAACTAATTAAGAACACTTCATTTTTGTTCCAGGTAAGCATCACTGATTATGTAGTGTTTGACCAGTACAGCCTGTTTCAGACAATAATCCAGGCAACTCATACAGTGGCAACAGCAGCTCAGGCACCTGTGGAGAAGGTGGCTGATAAGCTTCGAATGGCATTTTGGTCACAGCAGCTTCAGTGTCAGCCCAGCCTCCTTGGAGTTAATGGCAGTGGAGTCTGGATCTCTTCAGGCAAAAATGAATTCCATGTGGCAAAGGGAAACTTAATAGGTTGGTGTGCTTTTACATCTAATATTTTTAGGTTAAGAAAAATAAATAGAATAAGTAACTAACTACAGTTTTGTCACCACAAAAATTATCCATGGTGAGGCAGGGCAGATTTAACAATTTTTTCCATGTTTAAAAATTAAATGAAATGATTCCTTAGCATTTGATCTTAAATACTTTCCCATTTAAAGGGAAACATTTTGCATGGAAAATTCATCGTCCACTACTGAACTGTGCACAGGTTATTTCTTTTAGTACCTGCATGTGTCTCTTCTCTGGGGTGAGAAGGTAATCTTGAGCTATAGTGCCTGGTTTATCTAGCACAGGGGAGTCTGGTTCATGATTGGTGTGACTATGCAAAACAGTGATGTTATGGTTTTACAGCATTAGAGGAATTGCTTTATTTTTCTTGCTATATTTCTCAAAATAGAATTTTGATTTAGTACATTTCCTTGATCAGGTAAACACTAAGAATAGATCTAGAACATTGTCTGTTTAACCCTGTCACCATATTGGTCTCCTGTTGAAGACCATTAATCTTCTCCCTTATCCTTCTTTTCTGCACTCCCGCTTTTCTCTGTGTGTGTGTATACATATATATACGCATGTGTCAGCAGGTAGTTCCCCCTCCCCAACATTTTCTTCAAAGATTTACATAGAAAATCTTGTCTAGTTGGTTGTTAATAATTGATTGCGATAGAATTTCTTTATGTTTTTAACAATTTAAATAATAAAAAATTTTAATAGAAAATTAAGTTTCATTCCAATACCACTCTGTTCTTTCTTTCAAGGCACTTACTGGAATAATATTGTGCCTCGTGGTACTGCTTCTGCCACAAAATGGATTTTTGTGTTGGCTTCCACAGCTTCATCTAAAGAAGGTTAGTGCAGGCATATGATGTCTGAATTTTAAATAGAGTAGAATTGATGGTGTAAGTAATAAAATATACTGAATTACTTCAGATTTTTGGTGCCTTTTCTGTATGCAGGGAATGTATTTGAAGTGAGGTGTAAATACATCTGTAAATACTGGAGATTAAAAAAAAAGTGTAACGTTCACTCTGCCACCTTTGGTGCGGAGTGGCATCCAACAGAGAAATGGGTAGTCCTTTAGGAGCAGTAACTTCCTAAACGGCCGAAGCACGAATTGCCAGAATTTCTAATATGAAATCCTAGAGCACGCTTTGCTAGAATGCCTATGCTAACCAAGTACTACTGGTACTGCTGTCAGCGTAGTTACTGCAGCAAATGGCACAGTTTATTGGTAAAAGTGCAACTATGCTAGGGAATTCAACAGCTAGTTACAATAGTTAGCAACTGCATTATCTAAATGCACTGGTGTTATTGGTGAAAATGTGTGATTTAGAGCTGAAAGTGAATGCTGTTTTTCATAAGCAAGTATCAAAGAAGAGGAAAAGAGCAAAGGGAAGTGGTAGCGTACTGTTATGTATGTCTCCTCTCTATTAGTTTCTTCAAATGAGATCACTTACTACTTACTTGATTTGAGAAAGGGAGTATTTAGGTCCCTAAAAAAGGGCTTAGGATGTGTATTTGTACTTCAAAATCTTACCCTATGAACATAGCCAGGAAGCTTTAGTTTTGTCTTCAAATGTACTGATCATTTTTTCAGAAGTAGTAGATGTGTAAGCTTTCTCAGAGCGGATTAGGAATTACTTCAGTAACAGAAATGTCCTTTCCATAGGAAGCTTTCTGTGGCTATGCCAAAGCAACAAGGATCTGTTTTGTGTCAGTGATCAGAATCCTCAGTTCCGTCCTTCTACGGTGCAGCTGCCACCAGAGGCTGAAATGGTGCACTACTCGGCCTGCCAGGATGCCATTTGGGGTTTGGATAGTCTTGGGCAGATATTTATCAGAACGCTTTCATCCAGCTGTCCAACAGGCATGCACTGGACAAAACTGGATCTCTCTCAACTAGGTATGCTATTTTTATTGAGAAAACTATCTCTAAACTCTCTTAGCGGACAGTCGGTATTTTCCTTCAGAGGCATCTTTGGTTTACTGATGTACAGTATTGCTTGTACTGGATTAAATAGTACCTTACAATAATGACCCTCACAGCAGAGGAATGTAAAACATCAGGAACAGCTATGGCTTTCAGACAGTATTTCACTTAGCCTTTTGCTGGACACAGCATGTTTACTGTTTGCAAGATATGTGCGTGTGATTCTTACAGTTTGTCAGTCTGAGATAACTTGGCCTGACACAGTGCTGTGCAGGTGTACCAGTAGCTTTAACTAGTGTAGTTCTTGTACAACAGGATAACCAAATCATGTGGTCCTGGGCAGTTCCATACATAAGGCCCTGAATTTTGTGGTTAAATGCATTCTTAACGGAGTGATCAATGCTTTGTTAGGATACTGTCACGGAAAAATGGTGCTCCAAGAGTGGTATTTTGCAGGAGTGATGCAGCTGATAACATTCTTAGGTTCAAGTTTATGCTGATCTAATGATTCAGCATAATGTTAAGAATGTGCTGCTGGTTAACTGCTCTTTTCATTTGGTTAGGCATAAGGCCAAGGTTGTTGACTGTGTTTTGATCATTAAAATATCCTCCCAGTTTGTCTTTGGGATAATCAGGCTATTTGTCAGTTTCATCAGTAGTATTCCAATTAGATTTGTTTCTTTGACTATCAGAACATTCTTATCTTCATGCTAACCTGCATTCCTGTTTCAAGTGAAGTTAAAAGACATTGAGGCTATGCACCATTTTAAAAGTAATTCAGTAGTTTTGCAATTTTTCCATTTTTAATGGCAACATTCATGACTAGTCTGAGAACAAGCAAACAATGTTAACTTTAGGGTTAAGGAAAGGCACACACAGCTGGCAGACTTTAAGCCTCACATATAATTTTAGGATACAATTTGTAATACTTCATGGAAGACTTCTTAAAATATGTCTTTTAAAACGAATTTGTTTGCCAGTTATACGCCAGATTTTCCAGACCTGATGAAATGGTTCCAAATAACTAGTTGTACCATAGTTTAATCACTGCTTAACCGGGGGGGTGGGGGGTGAAGTTGCTGTAAAATGCAAATCGGAATTCTGTATGGAAATGATAGGGTTGCCAGCATTAATGTTGAAATATTCATATTTTGTTGGTAGTATCTTTGTCTTGCGTTTACACTATGCACTGGGAGTAGTATCTCGTAAATTTGATTAGAGTTGCACTATTGCTATGAGGGTTTCTAAACACAGTAGAATGACCTTTATGTTTCAACAATAAACAATGCTTCTGAATCATGCTACTTTCTCTAAACAGTAGATGAATGCTGTTAGCATGACCTTCTCTGAAGATAAAAACAGTAAGTGGGAAGGGAGAAACCCCAAAACATTTACATAAGGGCTGCATTTTTGAATATCAAATTGTACTGTAGACGTAAATAATATCAGCTATGCCGAGTAGGTGATATGTGATTCCGTGTTTGAGTGCTCTGATGCTTGTTTGGATCAGAACATTTCAACAGCTGAGACATCATGTGGCAAAGCCATTACTTTGAGTCATACTTCATGTTAGAAGGAATAATGAGGTTTTAGTAAGATTTTGACTTTGTAGCTGAATGTGAAGCCCCTGTCTGCCAAAGAAAGTTGTTGTAGATATTCTTACCCCAAGCAGTAGAAGTTTTTTGTGCATGGTTTTGTCATTTGTTTTTAGTGTGAAACTGTATGATTAAAGGAAATTCTGGGGTGAGATGAATTAATTTGAATTCTTACGATTCAGAAAGTTAAGCAATTTTGGTTAATGAGAAGGTAGGTTTAATATTACAGGTAACTAAAAGATAAAGCTGTCTAGTTCTGTTGTTCCCTGTTCTTTACCCCAGCAGGCCTTAATGACAGGGAATATTGCCTTCCGCAGAAATAAATGCGCTAAACTTGCACTCTATGGGATAAAATTGCGCCTCCCTCTTCAAGGAATGCTGTGGCTTATGTACTTTACAAGGATTTGTTGCCAGATTTCACGTCACTGAAGAGAGAACTGTTACCAAGAATGGGATATCCCAAGCAGTACTGGCATGTTCAATCAACCAGCAAGGCCTATTTTTAGTCTTCAGTTTGGATTCTGACCAAAGCATTCCTTCTGTAGTGTATCTGTACTGATTGGGTCCCTCTTCCTGTAAAACATGTTTTCCATTACTTAGCATTGTGTTGTCCCAACACTGGAAGAAAAAAATAATCAAGTGTTATGTATATTACATCACGTGGCTATTCTAAAATGAATGTGAAAGAGTAAGACTTCCAGTTGACAGTTAATTAGCAGTTCTTTTTAGTCTAAAATATCAGGTATGCTTCTCTACTATCTTTGCAAACTTTTAATGGCAAGATTGATGGGTGCGATTGGGTATGCAAAAAAACCCAAACCAACAAACCCAGCCACCACCACTATCCCTCAAATTCCAAAACATACATACTTGGCAGCTTTGTTTTCGTTGTGCTGACTTACATATGTTTAATTTGAGATAGATGTAATAAATATATATACTGTTGAATATAAATCCATTTGAAAATCAGCTCCTTTATTTACAGATGTGACACTGGTGTGTCAACACTGAAATGCATAACCTCTAAGCACATTTTTAAAGTGCTGGTAGCATTAGGAATGTTCTTTGCTGAGTGTACTGGCAGATCAACACCTTGAAAAGTCCACAGGCTTGGCCAGCTACAGAGAAGAGTTCACATTAGGTCATATGAAAGTTTGACTAGGCACTGATAACATTTGACACAGAATATTTCCCTGCTTGGATTCAGTTATTTTAATAGCATATCTTTAGTGTGCTTTAGAAATTGCAGTATCCTGTGAGTAAAACATTTAATTTTTAGATTTAAAAGATAAATACCTTACATATGCTACCTATTAGGTTTTATTCACTGTATCCAGTGACACTTCTTTTTTCTCTCACAAGTTGTATTTAGTCATTTATGTGACTGTGTTTAAAGCTAGTTTAATACAATCAAGTATTAATTAATTAATCAATTAAAGTTCTCATTATTAGCTGAATTTGAAAGGAAAATGCCAGAATGCCAATAGTCTTTTTGTTACTAGGTGCTGTAAAGCTGATCAGCTTGACCTGTGGAAATCAGCATGTTTGGGCCTGTGACACTGGTGGTGGCATTTATTTCCGTGTAGGAACTCAGCCTTTTAACCCAAGTTTGATGCTTCCTGCGTGGATAATGATTGAACCACCTATACAGGTAAAATGTTGATTACAATTCTTGTAACCTAGTGGTTAGCTCTATGCTTTAAAAAAGAATAGTTTTAACATTAATGGAAAATGATAGAGACACATTTTAAATGTGTAGCTTAAAACTTTGTCCAACATGTTTGAATTCTACAGGATTTCTCTCTCTCACTCAACCCACAAAAAAACCCACAACACTCTCCTGACTCTGTATAATGTACTTTGAATATGCTGCCTTATCACCAGGTCATCCCAAATTCATCTAATTGTTACAAATACATTTTTTTTCAAAAGAGGAAGCTCTTGTTTTCCTTTCTGTCCTTAATGAAAGCATACTCTTCTTCTAACAAAATAGCTTTATAGGCACATAGTAGAATGCAGCCCTGAACCACATACTGAATACCTGATGAACTCTGTTGAAGAGGCTGGGCTGGCAAACAGCACAAAGCAGAGGGTATGGGAAGGCTCTGCTCAAGTGGCGTGATGCTGAAGCACCTGCCTGCCTCTTTCTTTCTTTGCCTTTGTGAGTCTTGGATGCTTGCTAGGGTGCTGTGCCTGGATTTAGAGACTTTCCTTACCACGCAGTTGTTCGTACACGTGCAGTACAATTGCAGCTCTTCTCCCTTGTTCCCAGAATGAACAAACATTGTATTCTTTCTACCTGCCAGCTGGGAGGATTGGAGTGGAAAGAAGCCTCCTGAAACACCCCATGAGCATCTTTTCTGTATATAGAGAATGGACAAAATATGTTCCTCCAGTCTCTGGGTGGTTTTCTCTCTCTTTAAACCTCAGTGCTTGCTTTTGTTGCTGGTCTAATGCTTTGCAAACTAAACTATGAAATGGCAGTAATTTCTGTGTCGTGGATTGGGACTGCTGTAATGGAGCTGACCTCTGACTACTGATTTTTTTCTTTGCTCCTTGGTCTGAAATCACTTGAACTATTTGCTGATCTGGCATAGTAGCACTGGATGTGTTTGCAAACCTGATTTACGTTTTATAATGTTACAGAATTACTCTTGAAGATTTTGAAATGTGTCCTTTTGAAAGGACATATTAAGAAATAAAAGTGCATCTGTGGCAGTGGAGTTGTAATAGTTTGTTTTTTACATCGTTTGCTTTTAATTCTTCTTATCTCTCATCAGCCAATTATTAGCTCCTTCTGTGAATTTCAGGATGTAGGAGCAAAGGGCAGGGAAACAGGGGAATGAATTTATATCCCATCAGTTAGCACAGCACTGGTTAGACTTGTTCTTCTGTGCTGGGAATGTGGTCAGTCAGACCTGGAGAAATGGCACCCTGTTTTACAAAATAACGGAACAGAATGATGAATAAGTACCAATATCACTTGCAATAAGTGCTAGATGACACTGCTCATTCTTCATGGGCTGCAAGTGGATCTTTCTGATGTAAGTTGTAAGAGAGATACTTTCCCTGCTAACGGGCTAGGGCAGCCGGAAGAGGAGACTTGAGGGTATCGGTGATGATGTCTTCCTTAAAGGTAATATTCTTAAAAAGGGAGGAAAACACATGCCAGGTTGTGTTACACTTCAACTGAGTTTACCAGGAGATAGAGAATTAAACTTGTGTAGTATCTTATGAAATATTTATCTATCTAGGAAAACAGCCCAAAAAGCTGCTTCTCTACACTGATACTATTTTGTCTTTAATAAGTGTATTCTCCACTCCTCCACTGAAATAGATTAAACTGCACCGTACAAAGGTGTTTACAAGAAATTTGGATTTTCTGTAGCTCACTACTTAGCAGTGAATTCCTTATGTAGAAGGTCTATGTGGACAAGGTTGAAAATCAAATCAATTTCCTATTAGCTTGTCGAGGAAGCTGGGTGATGTTGCCTTCCAAAATGATAACCTTCTGATACCCAGTGCAGTGTCGTTCCCTTTCCTGTTATCTTGCCAACACCTAGCATTGCAAATTTAATGAGTCAATATGAAAGGTCAAAAATGCAAACATTGCTTGCAGAGAAGATGAAAATTTGTGGATTACATGCCCGTTTTGAGACAATTCCAGCACATTAAAGCTAATTGTTAAAGTACTGAAGGAGCAGCCATTCATGCTTTTACATTCATGCTTAATGCAAAATAAAAAAATACATGACTTTTAAAATTACTTCCAAATGTTAGATTAGTGTTTGGATAACAAATATGATGGCTGAAAAGTGGACTATTCTGTGAACAATATTTGCTTATTAGCAGCACCTTACTGGTTTGGTTTTGTTTTGTTTACAAAGTCCTGTAATTGACTTTAACACAGTTCATGCTGCACCACTTTTATCTTCAGAACAACTGAAATACTGTAAAAAGTATTTGTGAACAATTCAGTCATTTTCTGTTTGAAGAAGGAAATCAAAATTACCTTTCACTTGCTTTAAGTACAGGAGCATTCTCAAATAACGTAATTTAAAACCAACTATGGATATTTCATTCCCTAGTAAATGTCAGAGCCAATATGACTTGCCATATTCCAGATCTCATGACTCATGAGCAGCTTGTGAGCAGCTACAGACTCTGTTTTTATGGTGTCACTTCTTGTTAAAGGAGTGCTGCAATTGCACAGCATCCGTCTTTGCACAACTTCACAAATGTACTCAGAGACAATAGTTTAGATGAGATTTTACTCATGCTAAAATCAGTGACTCTAGTTTAAATTCAGTCTTTGTTCTGTGATGCTGTTTGGTTTTAATCTAGATTAAGAAAGAATAATACTGATTTGTTATTCTTATCTTTGTAACTTCCTACTGCAATATCTCTTGAGATGAAAAGTAACATTTTATGTTTTCTGCCTTCCATCTTCTTTATTTTATCCAGCACTTCAGAAGTGGTTGATAACCATCATTACAATATCTTGAGCAACAGTAGTTTATATGTAGATATTTTCTGTGCTTAATCCATTCTGTTCTGCAGACTTAGAAGTCAAAAGAATTATGTAGTTAAGCAGCTTTTTGGAAGCTGCTTTCAGGACATTGACAAAGCTGATAAAAATTCTTTGATGAAATTATTTTAGTCCAGGAAATAGTAACTGTTTTTCATTTTATTGTTAATATACAGGATAGAACTAATACCTGCTGTAGCATGTCTCAATATACATTAAATTTTATTAAAAAAAGAGCAGGAAATACAAATATGATTTATGTGGATGTATGTTTCTATATGTGTGTGCCTGTGCATTTATGAAGATCTAATGCTTTTCAGATTTCTGGCCTAAAGGAATAGTAACAAAAAATGAAATAGAAACTTAATATAGTCAATAAGACTAATGTGGGTGATTATGGAGTAAAAGTTGATCAAAAGTTAAAAATGTATCAAATTGCTTTCAAAGGTCCCCAGAACTTGAATGTTTGCTTGAAAAGAATTCTTTCAACATTTCAGCTTTGACTTTTGGCACCTTTTGAAAAAGTTGCAGAGACAAAATCTGATCTTGAGAGACACTCGCTTTCTACAGTACTACTTAACATAAAAACTGGCCTTAAGAACCACCTTCTCAGATTTACATTAAGGGATCTATCAGAGAAGCAGAACTTTATTTAAGAGGAATAAAGGAAACAAGGATCAGGACAAATATTTGTAGTGAGTGACCAGTTATCTATTGCTTGTCAATTAATTTTACTCTAAAAATAGATTAAGACATTTCATTAACTGTCATTTGCTTAATTGCTACTCTTTGTTCTTTTGTAACCAAATTTCTTCGAGAATAGGTTTGAAAAAACGATCTTGTTACATTGAGAAATCTTTTTAAATATCCACATAGCTTGTCCAAGCTGTGGAGTAAAAGGGTTTTACTTAAGGAAATGTTTGCTGTTTGGCTACTTTATAAAGCTTTCATTGATCCTTTGTATTTCCTAGAATCTCAGCAGATATGTACTGTTTAACTTAGTTTGTCATAAAGTGGTCTCTTGCAGTATGTGCATTTCAAGTTAGAGAAACTTTTGATTTACTACTCTTCCATAAACAATGTAGTAATTGCCTTTTAAGCAATTTCATACTTTAGGCTTGGTATCCTAGATAAGAGAAGATAGTAGAAATTCTTAGTGATCTAGGAGGAGCTATTTTTTTTCTCGTGTGCATACGCACACACGAAAAAGATTAAGGCTGTTCATGCTTTCACTGTCATTCAAAATTGTTGAAACTTCGAAGCAAATGGTAGTTCAAAATATGATTTGAAATTTGGGAAATGTAGCTGTAATTCTGCAAAATAAATACATGCTAGATTTAATTTCTTTTCAATACCTTCCTTTTTCTTAATTTATGTTCACTGTAAGGAGGTTGGCCATACCTTACAGATGAATGGTGACTGGTTAGAAATGTTTGTCATGATCACAGAATCATAGAATAATTTAGGTTGGAAAAATCCAGCAGTTAGCCTAGCACTACCAAGTCCAGCACAAAATCATGTCCCTATGCACTGCATTTACACATCTTCTAAATGCCTCCAGGGATGGTGACTCCACCATTTCCCTGGGCAGCCTGTTCTAGTGCTTGACAACCCTTTCGGTGAAGAATTTTTTCCCATTATCCAATCTAAACCTCCCCGGGAGCAACTTGGGGCCATTTTCTTTTGTCCTGTTGCTTGTTACTTGGGAGAAGAGACCAACAGCCTCCTTGCTACAACCTCCTTTTTGGGTAGTTGTAGAGAGCAATAAGGTCCCCCCTGAGCCTCCTTTTCTCCAGGCTAAACAGCCCCAGTTCCTCAGCCGCTCCCTGTAAGACTTGTGCTCTGGGTCTTTCACCAGCTTCATTGCCCTTCCCTGGACACGCTCCAGCACCTCAGTGTCTTTCCTGTAGCGAGGGGCCCAAAACTGAACAGAGTATTTGAGGTGCAGCCACACCAGTGCCAAGTACAGGGAGAAGCATGATCTTTGGTCTTTGTTTCCTTTCCTCTCTTTAAATAAAGTTCTGTTTACCTTACAGAATGCTTAATGCAAATTGGAGACTTTCTTTCTCTGCTATCTGCCTTGCCTTTGCATTTTTCAGTGAGATTTCTATTATTATTATTAAGGCCAGTTTTGTGTTAAGTGGTAGTTACAGGAGGAACCAGTGAGTGCTCCTCAAGATCACACTTTGCCATTATATCTTTTTTGGTAGGTGCCAAAATCAAAGCTGAAATGTAGGAAGGGTTTGTGAAGAAACAATCTTCAAGGATTGGATGTTTGGGGCCGGGGGGGAGGGGATTTTGCTGTTGAAAATGCATCATAACTCTTACTTCAGAATCATCTGTTCTACTTGTGAACGTACTTGCCATGGAAGAGATTGTTCTCTCTAATGCATGATCCACGTGACTATTCTTTTCAAGCCTGTTTTCACTAGCACAGACTAGCTTGCGTTACCTAGCTGCTGTAGAGACATCTGAGTTGCTATGAGTTCTACTTTGGAGTGCTGAGAACAAGGTGCAGAGGAAGCATCTTTTGTTAGACCAGATCTGCTTAGGTTGGAGAGGTAATACACTTACTAAACCTTCTGGTTATCTATAGGCCAGACTAGCTAGTGTGTTGTTCCATGTGTCTTTACTCATGTGAGGCCTCCTGAAGACATGATTAGGGAGGTGATTGTCCTGGAGGACTGCGCTTTTGAAGATGATGTAGAGGGAAAACTTCAGCAGTAGTAAGAGCAGCTGTATCAAGGTGGGCTGCAGAGAAGTATAGGAGATCAAAGCTTCTGCAGCAGTGTATTTTGTTTAGCTGATTTAAGTGCCATAATGTTTAAGTTCAAATGTGTGCTGTTTTTCACAGGCGTACCTTTCTTAGGAAATTGAGTTACATAAAAGGTGCTTTAGATAATGAAAAATTGCAATTCCAGCATTTTCATTAAAGTTGCTTTGTGCTGATTCTGTTGCTCAGTTCAGTGCTTATTATCTTCTTTTTTGTTCCTAGTTAAGAAAACTGCTGTCGCTATATTTCACTGTATTTTTCTGCTTTGGACTTGGAGCCTTCTGATATTTGTTTTAAAGCGTTGCTATCATCATGCTCAGAAAAGCGTGCATGTAGCCTGTCATATTAGATAGCAATTATCATCAGCACCAGAACCTTCAGATCACAAAAAGTGCACAAAGTGAGATACACCCACAAAACTGAGAAGTTGATCCTTCTGTATCCCTTTGACATATGATCTCAAGGTGGTGTGTTTGCCTTTTGACAAGGCTAGCTTACACTGAACACAGAAATTGTGGAAAGGAGAACTTTCACTTTTCACGCTTCCATTTGTTCAGTACTAGAAACATCCTCACACCTGCACTCTTCCAATGTGCCCATATTTTTTAGCTAACACAGAATTATATATTTAATTATTTTCAGAGATATTATGAAATACATTTAACATTCAGTTGGGTAAATAAAGTTGTCACAGTTGTCATTGAGTTTTGAGAGTTCTTCAGAATTATTCTGTTTAAAAATAAAAAGGTAATGGTGTAAAAATTCATGGTTAAAGGATATGCATCTTGATTTAGCAAGTATGTGCCTTGATTTCAGTGGAACTGTTCCTGGGCTTGCAGGTAGTGATAGCCCGAAGTAGTTAACAAATAGGAGCTCTTGAACAGTGATTTGGAGAGACAGTCATAAAAATTACTTGTGCTAGTACAAACTAAGATTTTGGGGGAGTTTGTTTTGTTTGATTTTCCTTAAAGCTACATCTGCATTTTCTGAATTCTGGTTAGAGCAGGTTTTTGGGGGGTTTGTGGGGGGGCTGGATCCAGTTGACAAGTTTGTAATTGGAGGCTTAGCTTTTGTGAAGTAAATCAGGGCAGCAAAGCTGGGTATATGGTCAGTGAGCCAATGCAAGTCTGCACAGAAGAAGGAGACACCCTGGGATAACTGCTGTGCACATCAGATCTTTTGACCTTGAATTAGGAGCTCGGAGGCCCCTCCCCATAACGTATTACTGTCTCCCTATTTTATGATGATGTTGTAAGCGGACAAGGTGCTGACAGCTTCTCTTTGCAGACCAGCCTAGTGATGAGCTGCCTTCCCAGGGAGCTAGAGGGCTGGGTTGTGGTCTCAGTCCTGCTCAGATGGCCCTGCCTACAGAACTGCCAGATATCTGTAGGGTATTTGTACTATAGAACTGCCAAAGCTTTGTAGGAAGACCCTGTGTACTGCACCCAAATCTAATGAAGCTAAGAACTAAGCAAGGCCGAGAAGGTTGGACTATATATAGTCTAGTAAATTAATCATCTGTCTGGGAGGCAGTGACTTAATTTCTGATCCCTGACTTCTGGAGTAGTGTTGTTTTTATCCAGCAGTTTAACACATTGCATAGCCTTGTATTTGGGGTTCACACTTGACCTGAGACCGTACTTAGTCCAGAGCTTTAGCACTGGATGAGTACTACTAAATGAGTAGTACCTATTACATCCTGAGTGCATTTCCTGTGGCTTACAGGATATATTTTGCATGCTAACAGATTATAACTTTTCAGAATTGGTCAAGGTTGATTTGTTTAAAATTGTTTTTCACCCCCTCCCTGGGTTTGTGGGATTTTCTTTTACAGGTGTGTTGGCGCTCCCCCCCCCCCCCCCCCGCCATCTGATTGTGTCAATGCATTGTAACACATAAGGGTTATATATGCATTTGTTCATTAATCAGTGCAGTAATGAAATGGGAATTTCTGTTACTATCAAAGGTGTGGCATTTTCATCACTAACATGTTAACACAGACAAACATTAAAAAGCAAAATGGCAGAAAAAGCAACAGTTTAATAACTGTTTAAAATTGTCAAAGTGAAGCAGAACTGAGGCTGAAATGAAAAACACATGGGTGTTTTTACCTTGCAAAAATGCTTTACTCTCCTCGGTAAGATTTAACTTTCAAAAGCTAGAGAGGTGCACTTTACTGGTGTAGCCTGCATGAGAGGCTGTTTTGATGATGCTCGTTAAAGGTGTGATTTTAAAAAAACAAAACAAACTCAGAGCTTTGCTTATACAAGATTTTTATTACCACATGCTAAATTATGTGCTGCTTAATGGGAAGTTGTTGCATATAGTGTTTACTTCACAAACATCTTTGTAAAAACTTAGTTGTTCTTGACGTAGTAGTTCGATTTTTCAGTATGTTATTAGAAATACTTGTAATGGTAATTACAGTTTATCTCCTACACTACAGTTCATAATCTTAGGTTTATACCTAAGTGGGACAAACCTGAGTAGGCCTGCAGTTTGTATGGTCTTTAAAGTGATTCCATTACATCTTAATTATTTTTTTAGTTGCTCATAAGGAACAGTTGTACTGCATATTTTGAAAGCATTTTATGGTTCTATTGAGCTTTATCACGGTGAGTAGTCGCATGGCTGACCTTATCTAGGTTTTGATGCTATATTTTGTCATAGTCTTTCCCATGTTTCTGCAAGAAAAACCCTTGGAATAAAAAAATGTATAGTTGACAGAGGAGATGTCAAGGAATTGACTCCTTGCCTTTGCCTTTTCTTCCCCGATTGTGCTAGCCATAGACTGGAGGTATCCAACTAAGGCCCTTGTCTCTTTATTCACTAAAGGCATGAAGTGGGGGAAGGGGTTATAGTTTTGTTCAAGGCTTCCAAGGAAAATAGTGTTCTAGTTTTTCAGTCAATAAATAATAACCTTTTTCTGACAATTCAATGGCATCATTAATGAAGAACACGTGGCTTCCAGGACGATAGATTAATCTTTCCGGCCTCTGTATGTTGCCTTGAACTTCTCTGCAGAGAAAAAAGGGGCACTTAATTTAGCAAAGCTGTTCTCCTTAAAGTCTGAATGCAAAATATTCTGGTCAATACTGCTCTAATGTTGCTCATTCTTTCTTGAGGTCTCTAATGCTGAAATTGCTTTACAACCTTCATTCAAATGGAGCTCAGAAAATAATATGCAAATATTAGGCCTGTGTTAAGGAAGTGTCTCTAAGTCGCATTCTTTGTTGTTCTAGTTAATAGGGTCTGGATGTCTGTTAGCCATGAAAATAGTCAGATTAGTCTGATACACAGATGCTCAACAGTGTGAGAAGGACTCTGATCTGACCTTACAGCCTGGCCTGGACCAGGTGTTTCTGATTTGTCTTTTGGAGGTGAGGAGAACATTTGTGCTGCTTGTAGCCACCAGCCTATTATAAAAAGGATTGGGCTTGGGCAGCCTGAGAATGTTACGCTTAGTGTTCCTCATTCTGGTTATTTGCAGTAGAACAGAGATAATGGAAGTTTGCTGGTACATGGACTCTGTGCTCCTGAAAAGTGACGTGGAAAATGTTCCTGATGCCTTTTATGTGTGCATGTGTGTTTGTCCTTCCCTCTTTAACAAGGAAGTTGAACCATTGTGTTTTGGGTTCAGTTGTGACTGAAGTAGTTACAGTAAGACAAAACTTTTGAGTAATAGGTTGGGGGAGGTGGGGAATGCATTAGTTTTTACTTGGGATTTTGTTTGATACTATTTAAATTAAGTTCTTACACTGAAGCTTATTTCTCTGTGGTTTGCAGAAAGGAAGGAAATTACTTGCACAGAATTATAAAGCTAATGGACAACTTTATAACTTAAATATGCTTAGCATAGACACTATTTCTTGGTCTCATTTAATAATTGTTGGTTAAATGCTTCCTTCTACTTTACTTTGTTTTATCAGCATTGTTTTCTCATCAGACACGTGGGTACTTCATTATTTTTATTTGTAGCAGACAACAAAGATATTCACAGGTCTTAGTATGTAGTTTTAAATGTTGAAAAGTACATACTCCATGTGTGTTGCAGACCATGAGTGTAATGGGAGCTCCTCAGTATCAAGGGATGGAGTGACTCAGGTTTTTGTAGCTGAGGTACAAGACCAGAGGGCAGAAGGATCTTTGTTCTGTTCTTGGCTAAAACAGTTGGTCTCCTGAGATTTATTTTTTTCTTTTGAGTTTAAAAAGGAAAACAATGTTTTACCATTTTGTGTCAGATAACACTGAACCCATTAATGTTCCATAACAAGTAGGTCTCTCACAGATGAGTACTGTCAATAAACCTATAAACAGAGTTTGGTGTGTCAGGGTCTGAGAAAGAAGGCTGAGAGACTCCTTAAAATTCCAAACTCTTGAGTAAATTATAAATATGACATACTTCGCAGTCAAGGTGTGTAAGCCTCATGAATGCTATTTGAAGTTAAACCAGCTGAGACAAGGCTATGCTGAAATAATTTATTAATTTTCATGGTTATCAGTCTCTGTTATCAGCAGATTTATAAATTTGCACAGGTATCTCTCTTCACTGCTGTGAGAGGACTCTAATTACTGCAGCTGTAGAGATCTGTTTCCTGTTATATAGATTATAAAATACTTAAAAGCACGCTTATGGTAATTAAAACTTATTGAAAATGAGGGATAGCCGAGATGTTGTCAGTATGATTGTTCCAAAAAATGGTCCATTATGTCAAGAAAAAATTAAATTACTTTTATCTACCTTATTGTGATAGCCACAAGAACACCTTTTTGTTGTAGATGGCTGCTTTCTGGGTAAAAAAAAACCAAAAACCCAGAGGTAAAACTTGTGCAACAGGCTCTAAGAATTGCCTGTACTTGTTTCCCAATGTCTTGTCACTGTTTTGTGCCAAAGCTGCTGTATGTAATTGCATCACTAGCTGTCCTGTCAGTTGTGTCCTTTACTATGTCACAGCAGAAAGCTGCAGTGGGGGTGTGGCAATGCCTGTTAAGAGCATTGAAAGCTGCCAACAGTGTATTGCCTGATGCTTCATAATGAGGGTGAGGATTGTTTTGTTGATGCAAGTTTATCAGAAAGAGCTAAGTAGCTTGAAAAAGGAAGAGAAACTGAAAGTGAAAACCCCAGAGCGCCAGGGAAACTTAAGAGGGAAACAGGATCTTGCTTAGAAAACAAATAATAAGAATAATTTTTGGCCAAGCTTGTAGAGATTTTATTTTGAATTTGATAATTTCCATTTGTTTCTTAGGTACATTGGTGCTGCAGAATAGGGTAGAGGTAATTGTTTTGGTTATAGTTGAGCCTGCAGTGGTGCCAGAAGCAATCTAGCTCGGCATCATGCAACTCCTTTCATGCTACTCCTTTGGGGTGTTTTGTCTGCTTTTCTTAGCTTCCACTACCTATAAATCTGTAGTAATTAAGCTCTTTTGTAATTAAAAAGTAATTAACCCTTTTTGACATCTTTATGGATGTTCTTGGCTATCTGCTTGGCCAGCTCCATTTTACCTATTCCAGATGATCTCAAGAAAAGAAAGACCAGCGGGTGCTCGTCATCATACCAGCCGTTTTCCTTCCTCTAAGCTCAGGCTTAGGTGCCAGGTATAGGCACTGAGTAAGTCTTTCTGGATGGAAATACTTCTCCAATTCTTTCTCAGGGAATTCTTTTCTAGATGACAGAAGAAGAGAGGAATGGAATCCTGATGGAAAGCAAGGTGCACAAATCCCAGCAGTCCAGTAACAGGTCATACCAAGCTGTTTGGCAGTTTGGAAAGGTCTGTAGTTGGAACATGAAGTATGTTGCAGAGGTAGAGCATAAGCAGACACACTGGCAATTTGTGGTTGTGAAGGAAATAGGGGAAGAGTGGCAAAAAGTCCTAAAACAGAGGAAGAGGTGACTGGTAGAGGAACATTGTGGGGACAAGGAGATAAATGGATTTAAAAGAGAAAAAAGGCAAAGATCTCCTGTTAGTGCAGTAATTCAGTCTGCACAAGCTATTCATTGCACTGCTCCCTTGATTAGACTATAAGAGCAGAAATATGGAGAGGGGTTGTGATGAAGCTGGAAGCAGCACAGTAGTGAGGCACACCCCAAGACCATGGTGTGGGGAGGTGAGCAGGGTGAAGTAGAAAGGAGTAAGATCTTAAGTAGCCAAAGAAAGAAGCAAATAAAAATGGAGGGGAGACACAGGAACAGGGCCAGGAATAAGGATCATTTCCAGTGACAAGGCAGCAAGATCAGAGGGGGGAGTTGTATGGGGTTTTGGGGTGGCTTTTTTTGTTGTGGTTTGGGTTGATTTTTTGTTTAGTTGGTTTTGGGTTTGTTTGCAGGTTTTGCATTGGTTTTTTCCTTTGGTTGGTTTTGATAGTGGGTTTTTGTGCTGTACCGTAGTTCAATACCGATTTGAAAGTAGCTAGGCAGTTGCATATTCTATGTAACTAACTCTTACTGTAGTGTTCAAACTGCAGCCATTGTGAATTTACCGAGACCAGAGGTAAACACTTCACCAAGCCTCTACCAGTCTCAAGCTTCCAATGGAGGGCAAGTACCTAATGAGAGCAGAAACACGAGAATACAGTATGTCAAAGGCCTTGCAGCCTGATTAGGCAGGACTGATTTGGTGATGCAAGTTGAGCTTGGTTATAGCTGCGTCAGACATGTCAGCACCAGAACTGTAAAAGCAAAACTAAAGCAGGTAACTTTTATGTACACAGAAGGCCCATCTGGGACTGGGTTGTGTGCTCATATATACATGCGCATTATGCTTCTGTATTCTTAGTTTTTTACATGCGAAGAGCTGCTTGCTCTTCTGTTTATCACACTGGAAATGCACCTTGTGCCTATGCAGCTAACACAAGAAATACAGTGCTTTGTGAGGTGGTGTTGTATTTCAGGGCATCTTACTATTTTCTTCAGTGCCTTTTTTAGGCTGATGTAGAGAAAAAAAGTATTGTTATTATTATTATCTGTGTTTTATTTAACATACATGTTTTGCAGGATATTTTCACTAAGTTTGTTGACTGATGTATTTTGCTACAGAATCACTGTTTATGATGTCCGTAGCTGTTCTGGTCAGTAACACTGATTTTAAACAGTAGTTAAGGCAAATCTCCATAGAAGCAGGACAGAATAAGGACTTGCCTGGGAGCAGAATGCAGAGTGTGTTTCACTTGGGTTTGCCAGCAGATTGTGCTGTGGATATTGACCTGCAGGTGTGACTGCTCCAGTACTGCGGTGGTCTGCAATGAGTTCCATGGTTGTATTCCTGTAGAATGGACTATAGGGAAGAATGATCATTTCATTGCAAACAGGAGACATCCAGACTGTAAAAATGTACTGCTTGTATATGTTTAGATATGAAGTGCAGAGTTAATTATGTTAGACAAACTTTCAGGAAGGCAAGAGAAAAATACTGCACTTCATGCATTACAGTGGAAGAGTTCCCTCTTCAACTTGCAATTGAAATTGTACCTAATTGGTATAACAGTGGTTAAGCAAATACTAATATTATTAGACTTGGATGCTGAACATTAAATATTAATATGTTTATCAGTAACTTTGGGTGACATTCATTCATGTCCCTTTTCTGTTTAGGAAGGGATTGATTTTTTGGAAAACTGAGAATTTTGTACAATGACAAATAATGTTCAGTTATGATTTCTTCCTGTCTTTAGTATCCGGTAAATATTTTACTTCTCTTGGGTACTTCTATGAAGCACAAATGATACAATAGTACAAAGTTTAAATACTGTGCTTAATTTTTATAGCCAGTAGGAATCAACTTGGTCAGCATTCATTCAAGTCCAAATGATCAGATGTTGTGGGCAATTGATAACAAATGGAATGTCCATGTACGAGTTGGAATTACAGATGAAATGCCTGTAGGCACTGACTGGGAGCATGTACCAGGTAAAATTTAATGCATCAGTTCCTTGTTCTTTCTGCCATTTTCTCAGTGTTGTTTTTTGGGGAGATTTTTGGATAGCAATGCTTAAATAAAACATTTTTCTCAGCAACTAAGTGGGGTTATTTATAAAGAGGACCTTGGTTTTACTTGAAAACACTATGTTGTTAACTGAAGAGAAATCTGATTTTTGTGATGAATTTCTGTTTGTTATTAATTCAGTGGCAGCAGCATGAAATAAGTGGTACGGTTCCCTTTCAGTTAGAACTAAAGCAGTATTCCTAAGCAATAGGAAACTACTGTGCTATGTGGTTTTGTATTTAAATATGACATACGGTTCCTATCTAGATGTGGCTAACAAAAACTTAATGCTATTCTGCACATTCTGCACACTATTAATCCTGTGTGCTGGATGCATTCTGGATTAGGTAATTACATTTTTGCCTTGCCTGTAAATAAAACTTGAAACTTGATTTTAGTTGTTTTTTTCTAAATTACTTGTGTATTAATACTATCTGCTTTTAAAGTATTTTTTCACTGCATAAATGCATGGCACTTAGTTGTGGAATAATTGCCTTCTTGTGAAGAAGGGGAGAAAAAAAAAAAAGACAATGTCCATGATGTTAACCATTTTTAGAGAAACTAAAGTTATAACTGTTGGGTTATTCCCCATGTGGTAGTAAAATAAATCAGAGGCTCCAAAAGTATGTTATGAAAGTCCTCTAATTGGCTGTTGCTTGTGGCTGTGCCCACATAACAAAACATTATCCACAGTCTGATACACTTATGGTCAGTAGGTGCAGTGAGTACAAAATCTGCAATTAAAAATCTTTTTTTTTGTTCACCAGTGTTTCATGTGCTGCAAGTGGCCTACTTTTTGATATTCTGCAGTTCACAGGGCTAGAAGCTCAGATTTGAACAGCGTCTACTCTGTTCAGCTCCCCTGAAGTCAGTGGAAGGAAATAGGAGGTCCTAAATTGCCCTTTGGCCAATCCTTTCGTAGAAAGCCTCTTAGAAAACTAGCTATTTCTTTGTGCCTTTTATAATGGAGAGTTTTCCTCCAGTATTAGTATAAAAATACATAAAAACTGTTACAGTCTTGCTGTCTTCTCTTAGTAAACTTTTCTGCAGGTGTATTTAGTATATAAGAAAGCCTGTGTTTATACCCTCTTCACATCCAATTATCTTTAGGTTTGCAGGCTTGTCAGCTGGCTATAAGTACAAGGACTGTTTGGGCACGCTGTCCTAATGGAGATGTAGCTCGTCGATATGGCATTACTGACAAGAATCCAGCAGGAGACTACTGGAAGAAGATTCCTGGGAATGTCTCACGTTTAACAGGTAGGTTGGTTCTGCATGACAGTCCAAAATACTGCGATGACTGCTTTGACTTCTGCCTGGTGGTGCTCCAGCTGACCATCTGCAGGGAGCGCTGCGCTCTCTATGTGCTTCGTGGAATGTGGGAGTTTCATCAAGGGTGCCTTTATCACATTAGTAAAAATCTTCTCTAGATATAATGAGGAAAAGAGATCCAAATGTTATTTATTTCATGTTTATAATTGGAACCTGCTACCTTAATTAAAAGATGGATAATTTGTGCTTTGCAGTGACCCCTCTAGATGAACTGTGGGCGATCAGTACTTCAGGATCCCTTCTCCAGCGCCTCACTAAGACCTTTAGCCATTCCCATAGTTTGCAGAAAAATAACGACGCTTCTGTTCTGCTTCACCCTGACGACTTTGAAGATGAATGGGAAGTGATATGAAGTTTCTTGAGCTTGTGAAGCAGTGAAAAACACAGGAGGACAGAATTTCTGTAATGTATGTACAGAATATTGGATCTAAAAGCCACTCATATTGGACCTGTGATATTAGCACTTTTGTATTGAAAACCTGACCTGTTAAATAGCCCCCAAGCTGTGAGTTCTGATGTTTGTTCCATTATCTCTTGGGAGACTCTTTAGGTGTGGCATACTGCAATTGTTATACCGTACTACTGTAGAAGCTCCTTTGGAAATACAACTTTTAAGTTAATCTTACTAGCAATGAAAGTGACTACTTCACAACAGCATGCACACTAATACATGTGTACTTAATTTTGAGAAGGAATTAAATATTGCATTAAATATTTCTCTACAGCAGAAACATTAAGCATTTCTCAATTTCTTCTTGTACTTGGAACCCCAAACTGCTGGGAATGCTCTCCGACTATCGTACATATATTTAGAATTATTTTCCCTTGCAGCATGGAGGAAAATATGGCAAAGTATTTTCTTAGTAAGATCTCAGAACATAATGATTACACGGCATTGGTGTTGAAATGAACTTAGTTTGATCCATTTCCATATAAATGCCTGCAAGCCTATACCAGCCTTCCATTTCTAGAAATTTGGTTCATAATTTGGCTTCATTCACAAGGGAGAAGTTTGGATTACACCTAATATCAAAAGGAATTTTGCCCATTTCACACAGCCGTCAGGAGGCTGACAGATTTTGGGGGGTAAGTCCCACTATGGAATAGGAAGAAGTTGCATGTTGGGTTTGTAGTACAAAGCAGGAATGTACAAGGCAGCTTTCGTAATTCTGGTTGTGCTATATTTGTGCCTCCAGCCAGTGCTTTAACATTTGGACTCAAATTGTTTTGAGTACCAAACTTAGATGTAGTAAAAGAAAAAATGGTAATTGATAGAATTACCTATATATCCCGTTAAAAATTGTGATATTGTGAGAAAATACTTAACAATATTCTGATTTTTAGCTATGTTAGCTAAATTTTGAAGTGTCTTATGCTTAACAGATGTTGCAACAGAGGTGTGTGATAACTGGGAAGTAACTGGAGTTAATAATTGCCATTTATTTTTCTTTAAACTAAATCTCCTTTGAAAGATACCTCATCTTTTTTAAGCAATAGAACTATAGATGAGAGAACCTGAGTTCAGTATGTAGGTGGAGGAGTTATTTTGTGTTCATTCTAAGCTTGTAAATCATCAGGATGTTTTAAGCAGCTGCTAACCAATACTGTAAGAGAGCCAGCTTCAGAAAAGGCCAGAAGTTGAAAAGTGGGGATGTTTCTGTTTTGAGAACTTAATATATACAGAAAAGGATGTGTTTTCTTTTTAACCTGTGTTCTCTTCCAGAATAATCCATGCGTTTACTGCACTAAACTTGGAACAAACATGGTGCAAGGTGAGAATGTGAATCGGTGGAGAGAGAGCCAAGTTATGTGGCTTATTTTTTTGGTAGCACTTGTGATATTGGCTGTCAGTTCTCAGTCTGATCTTTCAGTCTTACAGGGAGGACAGATTTGTTTCCCTTTTACAGGTGATATGTTTGCTTCATTGCTATCTCATCCATATATGGAGATTACCCCACAGGGTTTTTTTAGCCTGTCTGGCAGTAGATGTAATGGAATCAGCTTGTGAAGTAACCCAGTCTGTTTTATGCAAGCATAGCTTGGTATCTTGAGGACCCCAAAGAAGCTGAAATTCAGCCTAAAAAGTATCTTGTGGCAGCTTCTGAGTCAATGACTTTGGAGAAGGGACATGAGTACTTCTCTGTGCCCTGCCAAGCACCAGATGCTCAAGTACAATGGCATTATTTAATAGTGACACTTTTGTATTACATTTTTCAAAGTTATCTTAGCAATGGCTTGAGCTTGCTAGTTGTTTATTTACTGTATAATACTGTACCTTGCTATGGTCATTAATATTAAATTGGTGTCAAGAGCTCTTACCATACTACTTTTTAGGGTAGTTTTAATGAAATTAGGATGGGGTTTTTACTTTTATTTCTGTATTTAGGTTTTGTTTGTGCTTTGAGACAAGTGCAATAAACTAGATTTTTAAGAAATAAATTACTGTGGTAAGACTCATCTGTTGTATGATACACAAGAGAGTTTTCTGTGTCTGGAAATTGTCCTGATGCAGCAGACAGACATGCTTAATAAGCCCCTCCCCTGCTGTTATCCCAGACAATATGGTAATGACAATGTAAGCACCCGGATATTGTAAAGTTTACTTCATATGGTTTTTAAGTGGTGACTGATGTGTCAAACCAACAAAAATGGTTTTCTTCCAAGCAAAGACAATTGAACACTTCTCATATTTGAATATTAAGCATATTGCCTGCATATTAAGATGGCCTTGCTGTAATAAAGTAAACAAATTTATTTCCTTGCATGCTAGACAAAAATGGCACTTGAATGTTTAATATTTTAGCTTTCAGTGAAGGGTACGTCTGTGCAGTCGCAGCTAGAAAGTGTTCAGGCAGAAAACAGGTGGTTGTACCATGCGCTGTAACTGCACCCTTCCTTGCATTTTAAAATATCTCAGCTCATCTGAAGATTTCCTGAGTTTCTGGCCTTTAACTGGAACCAGAGAGTACCTTGGCTTCACTCACTTCCCAGGGGGCAGAACTGTTTCCTGATGGAGTTGGGACCTCGGTAACTTCACACAAGAAAGCATAACAATGGTTAATGATGCTTCTGACACTTAAACCCGCTTCCAGCCACAGGAATCCTGTTTGGATTCAGGTGGCAATGTCCTTGCTAATTATCATAGCTTTTATCTTGACAAACCGCTCAGCTGCTTCTGCTGGCTCCTGCAGGGAGATGGTAGGCTCCTTACAGCACCAGCCTCTTGCTGTTATGCCGGAGTAATCTTTATGTCGAAGCTTAAGGAAGTTCAGGTGACTGAATGAGTTGGTGTGAAACAGCCATCTGGGATATCTACGCAACCCTTGTTCTTTGTCTTGCAGAAATAAAAAGGAATAGGATCATGTTAAATGGTGCAAAGAAAATCTTTCACTACCAAGTGTCAACAAAGTAAGTGAATTGCTTAAGTAAGATAGTAGAACTACTGTTAAGAAACACTGCTGCCACTAAGAAAATGATAAAGAGAAACACTTAATTATGGACTTGGGTCGTTGTCTAAACATAGCTTTATTTATACACGTAGAAAGAGTCACATTTATTCCAAACTCTTTGAACCTGTACAAAGAGCTGCTTTGATGCAATGGGCAAGAACCCCCCCTTCGTCATTACACACACAGGTGAATGTCAGGTCTGAAGCCCCTAACTCCTCTACGTTACTTCTCAATAGATGAGTCTTGTCAAGTATCTCGAAGGCGCTTGTGGGTTATTTCAGACTAGCATGGCATTCTGGCTTGTCTTTTTGCTTCTCTCTTTAACATTGCCTTTAATGAGTGAGCTATTACTAGTTGTTTCTGCTGCAGTTCTTGCTACATTTCAAGGAACAACCTTGGCACAACTTTCAGTGAATGCTGTTCCGAGTGTAAAGGCTTGAAATTCAAGTGCCTGTATGCCTATGGCTTTGCCTTGTTATTTAGCTATTAGAAAAGCATAAATTCTGAATGAAGATACGGAGATCTCCTCATTACTTTGGTGAAAAATTTCTGGTCTTCAGTTTTTACATTAACCAGCCCTGTCTGTATCCCATCCCTACCATCAGGACTAGAGAGATAAGATCTGCATTGAGGATTTCTAGCTGCAAAATGTGAGATGCAAGCTTTATTCCTCTTGCAGCCTTCCTGAAAGTGAAAGTTGCATGTTGGAAATAGTATTATGGTGGCAGGTAGCCAGCAGGTGGTTGTATCCCTTGGCAAACAAAGTAGATCACCTTGATTGTTTGATAATGAGTTATTGTAGTTAAAAGTAACCACTCTCACATCAGCAGAACAGAAGAGAACTTGTAGTATAGAGGACTGGATTTTAATTACTGGAAAGTGAAAGTTGAGTTGCAGTCATTATCTTTTGTGAATTACTACAGCCAGAGCTCCACTGATAACTTCATTTATCCAGATACTTTATCTCCCTAGTCTGCTGAATGGTTTATCACATAAATAGCTATGAATTTCTCATCACTTGAAATCAAGATAGGAAGTGAGGGTTTGGGTTCAGTGCAGGAAATGTTGTAGATAATACTGTGGCTGGTATTATAGTGGAAGCTAGGTGAAATTACCATTATGATTCCTTTGGTCTTTGAGTTTATCTAATTCAAAATCTATTTGAATAGGCCTATCAGAGTTGTTACATTAGCCACAAAGTTAAAATCTTGCTTGATGCTAGCGAGGAAAAAAAAAACCCACTAAGAAAAAGTAAAGATCTGTTTGAGAAACTTTATGTTCTTATGGAATGTGGGCTTTTTATATACAAATATATATATATAAAAGCTTTGATTTCTGTTCTCTAAAAGCTATTACAATGATGATAAAATACCTAAAAAATACTAATTCCTCCAAACTGAAAAAAACGCCCTTTCTATCTTGGCCCTCAGAAATTACTAAAATACACTGATTTTTATAGCCTGTGATTCTCTGGATAGAGTCACTAAATAGTGCACAACGGAATAGCACCGAGTGGAGCTGTAGTTACGAATTAATCTTCTAAACATTATTCACTATTTCTGTCCAATATAGAAGAAACCAGTGACTTATTTTTCCTTTTTAGTATACCTTTCTCATAACCTCTGCTGAGATTCACTTACAGCAGGTAAAGGAAGGAGATGTCAATTTACAGCACTCGTGTTTTGAATCTCATATCCAGAGAAAAGACATTTAAAGATGTGTACAGAATTGTACTAATGTCCATCTTGAATTTGCACAGGTTGACTGCATGCTTTATTTCTATTCAAGTGCACCTGTAGTCTAATCAGTATAGTGAGCCTTTGCCAGGAGCTGTCCGTTGTCGGGATGGTATCTTGTAGGTAGAATGGAGAAGTGGCGTAGATGTTATATCTATTAAAGCATAAAATGAGAATACAGAGTAGGTGACTCCTTGCTGAAGTTGTTACAGTACTGTGTTTTGCCTGACTATGGCGGGAGGAATTTGGCAAAGCTTTCCTGGGTCAGGTGAAAGATCAAGCGAATTAGACCTCTCCCAGAAAAAAAAAACCAACAAACAAACCACCAAAGACTGGGAGAAAAGGTCCAGGGAAGCACCCAGCCGGCTGCCTGGCACGTGTGCAGGGGGACGTACAAAAAAGAATGAATTTACTTGAGCTGCAGGGGGAAAAATGCAACCATCAGCAAGAAACCCCACAGTCCCTGGCTGTTATAGGGGACAGACCGGTCAGCTGATCGTGGGGAAGTGCAAAGTAAGTAGGGTAATTGCTAGGGTGGCTGAGATTTTACTTGCTCAGCTCCCACGCTTGTCTTGCTAAATCCGTTCTGTGCCTCAACAGATGGGCTATAGTCTGTTCCCTCCGTGAGCCGCACCCAGCACTCGAAATTGGGAATAACAAACATGTGAAGCGGTGGATCTGCAGTTCATTCCGTGGTGCTGTAGTGAAAGTCAGTCCTTTCAAGTTAGGGAGAACATGGTAAATGATCAGCACAACACTTTGAAGTAACAGGTTTAGCACTGTTAATTCACTTTGTAATTACTGTAATAATGATGCTGACCTTGTTAAATATTAACATTGATGCCCTAGGTACTTGTGTAGGAGCTCTATTGGGCTTCAGGTCTAATTAGTAGTTACTTAAAATACTATCAGCATGGGGTCTGTGTTTAAAACAACAACAAAAAAACCTGAAAGATGTGTTTGTCTGTACTAAGAACAGATGCATTGGAGAGCTGAATCCTGTTGCTTTTCAGGCCTGCTGACTTTTCTTTGCTTAGTGGAGAGATCTTTCTCCCGTCCTTCCATGCACAACTACATGATTACACGGCACCCATATAGAGCATTCTTGGGAGGAAAACAGAGTTTTGTATGTCACCTTTCCTTCCTCCCCATCTTGCCACTTCTAATTGCTGTAGGACAGGAGTTGGGGTCTAGGGAGGTAGCGAAGCAGCTCCTTCTACTTAAGCTTTGCTATTTTATTAAAACCGAAGCTAAAGCCAGCAAGTTTTCACATAACCTTTAGACTTGTTCATAGTCCTTTGCAGCATGTTTTTCGCCATTGTTGGCGTCTTGCAATACAGAAACTTTTAAAACCTGATTTTAATAGAAGAATTTCAAGATGGAAGGTGACAGATGGTTGGTGGTTCGTTTGTGGGGTTTTTAATGGGCAAGAGATACTGTATCTTGCCAGATGAGTTTCCAAAGCATACTGAGCAAAGTGAGCTCAGCTTTCACTTAAAAGGCCATGCTTCATTTAATCCCAAAGTTTTGCAATCATACATCCAGTGATTTCTCAAAGCCAGATTTAGGAGTAGGTTGGCATCTTGCTGTCAGGTTCAGAAACCTAAGGAATAATAATTGTCTCTGCAGAACTGTGCTGCTAAGAGCTAACCCTTGGTGTCTTCCATAGCATATTTGTTCTGGACAGTATGGACAGGCTCATAGCCTACTTATGATTCGTTACCTTGTGAGTTTTGCCAGCTTCCGTGGTGGATAATAGGAATCTTTTGCAGATCTTGGCAAATGTCTGGTTTCTTAGGCCTGCCTCTAATGATTCTTGCTTTAGGTCTAGTGTTCCCTGGTACAGTTCCTGAAGTCAGCCAAGGTGCAATGCGTCAACACAACAGAGACATAAAAAAAATCCCCAATCAGTTGTTACAAATGAAACTTCCTTCATGTTTCAATTTCACCAAATTTCATGCAGTTTTTAATTTTAAAAGTTAGCACTGAGTGGCACAGCACTTGTTGTATCTACCATCTACAATTTTTTGAGGACCTTAATGGGTCACAGTGACTTTTAGCTTGAGCTGGGTAATTTTGAAATCCGGCATCTAATGGACCCAATAATTAGGCCTGTCTCTGTGTACCCAGATGATTTGCATATCATTATTCCATTTGCTTTCTGCATTCAAGATTCTCATCTTTCATTATCAATCTTTGTTCGTTTTATGAGTACCAACTTGTACTGAGTGTGTAAATTTAAAGGAGTGATTCCCTAAATTCTTAAGTACATTGACCTAGGTCATCACTAAAACTTCCTTGCAGATTTTCCTGCAGTTCTTCTATCAGGCTTTTAATAAAAATCACTGCTGAAGTTGTATGCTGCTGTAAACTGAATGTGGCCTAATTGTCAGTGCCCTGATGGAGCATCGTTTGAGAATCACTGCTCCAGAAACAATGCTGCAGTAGAAATATGTACATATTCTTGCCGTCTCAAAAAAATAAATAATTTGGAAACTATTTAAAAATGAGTTTATTTTTGTTTATTAACACTGGTATCGTTGATCTCTTGGCTTATATTTAGCTGTTTTCCTAATAGATTTACAATATCTGAATTCAGTTATTAAGTTAAGCTCAGGAAATACTGGTAACAATAAAAATCATACCGTGGTGACTAGAAAAAAAAACCTTGAAAACTTACTTTGTGAAAACACAGCCAGGCAAGTAAGAGAATATTGGAACACTTGCTTTTCATATTTAGCCCTATATAAATCCATGGGAAAGCTTTCACTACAATGGTTCTGGATATGGCCTCAGGAATATTATTAGTAGGATCTAAGGCCTCTCTAGAGGCAACTCTGCTTCTGTTCAGCCAAATAAGGGATGTTTTTGGAAGCCATCCCAGGCAAGTGATTTTGCAAAATAAATGCATCTACTTTGTATGAAGGGATAGCCAGGTACTGAGTGTCTTTCTTCCTTGGTACTGACTCAGTTTTAACATGGATTCCACTTGGGGAAGGAATCATCTTTCTCCCCCATCCCAGTGTCTCTGCTCCAGTCCAGATAAGTGAAGCCATTTTTGGAAGCCATTCTGTTCCACTGCTTGGGAAACAGGAGCATATCTTTTCAAAAAATATTCAAGTCATAGGACAACCTGTGTAGTAGGTTTTGTATAGGATTTGCAGGTTTGGTCCTGGTTTGGGGTGAAGCTCTTTGGCATTGCGTAATGCTAACGTAGTTTTGTTTCCCTCCGTTATTGGTATGCTCACACCTAGGTTACTATAAACAGTTAGAAGCGCCTGAATTTTAGAGAAGTTATGTGAAAGCCAGTATTGATAATGAACTGGACAGAGATAATGACTTGGGGAGGGGGGCGGGAATAAAAATCAAAGAGCCTTTAAAGAATACCTGCCTTAATCCATGGTTGCTAGGATGAGTAGAGGTAAGATGATGGTTTCAGGGAATGCTGAAGAGTCTAGTTTGACTTACTGAAGAAGAATGAGGAAAGTAGAATCAGACTTAATGACAGGAAACATTTCCTCACAAGAAGGCTTGTACTGTCGTCAGGAAGTGGTGGCAGTCCCATTGTGTGAAGCATTTAAGACTGGACAGAGGGAACAATTCCAGTAATGATATAAAGGGATGAGAACATCTATCAGAGCCATTTACTGTTTTGTTGCTTTGCTTGATTCTTTTATGTAGGTAGTATTACCTTGTTTTCACTTCTTTAAGTACTCTTAGGTCTTTCTGTGTTCTGTTTGGAAGATCTGAATGGCATTAGCAGAAAGTCAGTGCTTTTGAAGGTGCAGAACATGTGCATCTTCCATTGATGTCATTTGGTGCTGTGGACACTCAGCATTTCTGCAAAGCAGTCTTCCAGCTATTTTGGTTTATACGTGAGAACATTCAGGGCTTATTGATGGCCTGTGTGAAAACAGTTCCATTTATTGTAGAGGAGGCATGAAAGCGACCAGCTGTCTAGTAATACATGTAACATCACCGGTAATAGCTGTAAAGTAAGTGGGGGTTTGTTTGGTTCTTACTATTTTCTGAATCAGTATGTTAAGAGCATAAGATGAGAAGGATTCATTTGACCACTGGTGATTTGACATTACAACAATACAGCAGATTTATAAAAGGAAAATGGTTAGACTTATATAGTGAATCCATTTTAATCGAGCTCTAGGTGCTGGTTTCAGTAACACTTCTCCCCAGAGGTGATCCCCTCCACAAGTGGATGCTCACATGTAGTATCAGCCTTTGTATTCATCAGGCCTGAGCTGTGTGGTGTAACCTTTTTATTTATTACCTGGTAATTTGCACCAAAGCCAGCCATCTCACGTATTTCTCCACATTTTCTTGTGGCAGCAGGGCTTTCTGAAGGGATGATCAGCAGTAAACTTGTCTTTACCTATAGGCAGATTAAGGAGAGCAAGCAAGAAACAGGAGTTGATGGTTTGCTGCTGACAGACTTACTGTGCTTGGGAGCAGTTTCCAGATGCTTCTTAGAAAGAAGTAAACCTGAGTGGTGAGCAGGGTGGGGTGACCCTTGCTAACCAGATGTTCAGCAGGGCATCAGGCTTGGTGTAAGGGCTTGAGGGTACTGTGATGGACAGGGCAAGTACCTCCTATGGTAATAGAAAAGTGAGCAGCAATCTTATGAAGAATTATTTTTTCCCCATTGCACAGACTGGGGAACTAGGAAGGCAGGCAAATGTTCTGATACCGCTGATCATACAGGTTTCTGTAGGGTCCAAGCTCAAGACTTGCTATCACAGTACATGCAGCCCTTTTGCCAGCTGAGCTATAAGTCATTGGCTCAGATGGCAAAATTGGCTTTTTTTTTTTTCTTCACAGACACCAGCTAATAGAAAAAGGTAGGATACGTACCTTTCTACCATGCTATGTTTAATGCCTCGGTCATCAAGGCCACTTATGGTGAACATCACATTAAAACAGCATGTTCGGTATGTGTATCTCCTACAGAGTCAGCTGCATCGGTGTCAGGGTTGAATCAGAGTAAAGCTTCAGTGTAGCCTCATTAATGAATAGGGCCTGGTAAGGTCACAGTCCAAAGCAGGGATTTGGTTGCATAAATTTCTATGCTTTTGTTTTAACAGGGAGTCTACACAAGATTTGTTTGGTATCTGAGCAACCAGTTTCTAAAGCATCAAATCCCAAGCAGAGGCAGGAAAGGCTTCTTTTGATTCTGGAACAAAAGACTTCCGAATACCCTCCCAGTACAGTGCCACTTCTCCATGCATGAGCTGAAAATGCTGAAAATGTGAATAGATGCAGATCCAGACTACCAGCTGGGACTTGCCACCTCCCAAAGTGAGTGCTCAGTACTGCTTAGCACCCTCTGAAAGGCACATGCATTTGCTTCGCAGAGCTTTTCTTTTTGAGTTGGAGGTGGGCAGAGCCAAGCTCTGTGTCTCTCCTCCCCTGTTCTGCCTGGCTTTAGCTTGGGAAGTGACTCCCCCGCTATCAGGGGCAGCAAGGCAATTTGCTCCCCCTTTTTCTCCTGCAATCATTCAGCAGAAGTGGAAATGGGATGGGAACACATGGGAGTCCCGCTGTTTGAGCAAAGCACAGAGGATTGTGATTCCCGTTTTGGCCCCGGCAGGCTTAGCTGTGCAGTAGAGAGAAACATGTGCTTGTTAACTCCCCGACTTGTACAAGCAAAATGCTGTTTGCTGGTGCAGCGTGGACTGCTGCAGGGCATGAGCTGCTGCTTGCTGGCTTCGTGTTGAGTGAATGCTTCTGAGACTTGAGGAGTTAAGGGCCACTGCTGTGGCCACTGCGGGGCAATACTGAACCAGAGACCCCTGGCGATAAGAATATTTGCTGATATTACTTGAGAAAAAGCTCGAGCTCCGAAGCTGGGATTTAACTGCTCTGTTCTCTCTAAACTGGTAGGGGAGGAGATGTGATGTGAGTTTGCCGTTTGTCCTGTGGGCAGTGCATCTGTACCACAGGCCTATTATTGCTAGGCATACCTAAGCATGCACATAAGCTGATACCACGTGGTAGCAAAGAATTAGGCCCTCAAGTTCTCACAATATTCATGATACAAGTGGTGTGGGGCTTGGTCCCATTGTCTGTCTGGCTGTGCTGTCCTTCCCGACCTCCAGGTGCCTCCTACTCGGTGCTTCTCCAGGGACCTGATCTCACTGGGGAACTGGGACATAGAAAATCTCTTCAACAGTGAAGGACAGCTTGGATGCTGGCCATGCTCTTCGCCCATCTCTGTGCTGGCAGCGTGCTTCCCCTGCACCCTAGGAGCAGGGGTGTAAGTAGTGCTGGAAGGGGCCAGTGGCAGATGAGTCCGGGGACAGGCTGTACGGGGTGAGACAGCTTTATTCCTGAGAGAAGGGATGGAGGGTGGAGTGTCTTCCACTGCACACCCAGTCTGGGGTGACAACCCTCAGGAGAAGCCATAGTTCCCTGAGAGATCAGACTGACTGGAGTAAAGGGTTGTGAGGAGATACACCCTGAGTCTTTCACCTAGAGCTTGATACCACAGCGCTGGCTGATGGGGTGACAGCTTGCTTGACCTGTCCTGAAGGTTGGGATGACGGTGCTGAATGTGAACTGGCCATCTCTGGCCAGCACGTTGTACAGAGCTCCAGTGCCCCAGCCGATGCTCTCCGTAGCGAAGGCAACCAGGGTGATACGTACGCTACCTTGTCTGTGCAGCTGGCATTTCACTTTGAAGGAAATGATACTGGTTTATCCTTCAAAATACTCTACCCGACGAGTGACTCAGTGAGTGACTCCCCTGGTCTGCGCTCCCGGCAGCTCTTACCTCAGGGCTGTCTCCACAGGTGTTTTTCTGCCAGGGCGTTCTTGGTCTGACCACAGCCATGGTGCGGCTGCTGGCAGGGAAGATGAGGTGGCAGCAAAGCTGAGTCAAACCCCGAACATCTGACGGAGGAGGCAGACCTAAGGGCGTGCCACACTCTTCCTGCTAGTGTGTGAGTGTTTCCCCTTGCCAGCACTGAGAGCTGTGCAGTGGCTTTTTGTCGGACAGCTGTGGCCCTACTGCACTCTAGTTTTCCTAAGCCCTGTGATCACTGAGGTTCCAGCATCCCTCCTGCTGGGCAAGCCTGCAAATGTGTTTAAGTGAAAGAAGCAATGTGCCCCTCCCCTCACAGGAGCGGGCCACCTCCATGACTAGTTCAATACTTCTGCCCAGCCTGCCTTTGGCCATAGCCCTTTCTGTGCATGTCATTGACAAAGGGCTGAAATCAGTCTGAGAGTCTACGGCTACATCCTTCTGTCCCGTCACTTTGGGTCACTACCCATCAATAGCTTTCCTTATTGCAGGAGTGGGAGAGAGGGGGAGAGCACTAGCAGATGGTTTTGGAGGAAGGGACATTCAAAAACTCAGCTCCTCAAGGGACTTCGTTCTCTCTCTTACTGTGAGTTAGAAATTACTTATCCTTTTAGGCTTTGCTCTAAAATGCTGCCTCAAACATTGTCAGGGAAATGACACCGCATTAAAAATATGAATGTCATGTATTGTAATGTGTTTACTATAATTTACTTGCACCATTAAAAAGAAGAACCCTAATGATTATAAAATTAAGCCTGAATATTAAAAACATGATGCCACCCCACCCGCCCCCGCCCCTTACATCAAAACAGCAATTACCCCTGGGACTGGAACAAAGGAGCAGCGGGACAGTTCTGGGCAGGGGAGCTCTGCTGGCTGAGAGAGAAGATGGGGCTGCCAGTGTTCCAGAGTAGGGGTCTGTGGACACTGCCCGATCACTGGTGTGGGAGGTGGGAGGACACGCAATTTGCCCTCAAGGCAGCGAGGCTGTGGGAGAGGAGCCATGGTGCTGGTGGCGAATGGTGCAGGGATCGAGGAGCCAAGTGGCAGGGAGGACTCTGTCCTCCTCAGAGCTGGAAGCTGCTCCCTGTCCTGGCTGAGGCGTGCAGCCAAGTGCTTTCTGCCTGGAAGCCTCACTCTTCACTTGGCCTCTTTCCATTGCTTTCCACAGAGAACCCTAAGGGAAGAGCTCGGCTGGCCCCCATGCCTTGCTCATCTCCCTGTTGCGATCCATGGAGCTTTCTGCCCTTGTGCTTGCCTTAGGTGGGGAGTGCAGGAAAGGGGAGACTGGCCCGTGGTCTCCCCTCATATCCCAGGCACGCAGGTCTCACCACAGCTTAGAAGAATGGGTTGCGTCAGGCCTGAGTTTGGGAATTGAACTTTCCTGAAGAGGAAGGGTTGATTTGCACTGTGTGTCCCGTTAGATTTGTAGTACAGGAAACATAACATACAGTGGCTGGTGTGACTGGAGCTGACACAGGGTCCCAATTTACTGGCTCAGACTCTTGCTGAAACTTGCTCAGAGAGCTGAAGCCCAAGCACAGAACATCTGCTTTCCCTGCTTCTCTGAGGTGGGTCTCTGCCTCCCTCCTTGCTGGCTCAGATCCATTCCGGTCAATTCTCTCATTTGCATTAGGAAGTGATTAATTTTTCTACAGAAGAAGGAGGCAGAGTTGATGGCAGAGGACGTTTTGTGGTTTAGGGACGGACAAGAGGTTGAGATGGTCTGGATGGGACCTTTGCTTGGCTCAGCTGCAAGTTCCTCAGAGAGCCTTGGATGCTCCACTGTTCTGTAAGGCTGGACTTAAAGCAGATACTGCAAATCAATCAGATATGATAGGCCGAGCATGGGAGTGGCTGGCCTGTGTCATACACAATTTAGATTAGATGACTAGACTCTCCTGACTTTAGCAATAATTCCTAAACATGACGAGTGTCTCATTGTTTGAGGCTTCTGAAGATTTGCTTCTTTGATTTATGTGATCCTTCCATTTGTCAACTAAACCACTGGGCAAAGAGATACCGGTTGTTTCAGAGGTCATCAGGGCAAGTGGGGGGAACCTTTTATCTCAGCTGAACTCGGATCCATTTCTTTTAGTAGCAGTGAGGGATCTCTGATTTTTTTGCAAACTGTATTTCTGTTTTCTGCTATGACTGCTGAGTTACATTTTGCAAGAGAGGTCTGCTCCTTCTGTTCTTGTGCTACTCGTGCACGTGTACCTGCTTGGTGGAAAGAGCAGGAGTAAATCAGTGCAAGCAGCAGCCTTGCAACACCATAGATGTGATTCTTGTGCAGGATAATAGAGGACAGTCTGATGTGGTCTAAGCAAGTAATAGGCAGAGTTTCTTTTTCACACATTGTAGGTGGAGAGACCACTGAAGCCAGGCTGGGAAGTTGGTGATCAAACCTCAGGCAGCTGCTGACACCAACCAGTGATGGAAGTACTGTTATTAACGTAGGTGTTATGAAAATTGGTTTGCAAGGATTTACAGTGCTGTTTAAATATTAAGCACGTGGCATGGGTGCCTTGTTTGCTTAGTGGGGAGCATTGACCTGAAGATGGGGTGATGCAATGCACAATGATCTGCTGATGTCAACAGATTTGTTATATTGCAAGTCAAAAACCCATACGACTTGAACACCAGACACAGGATAAATAGAGATTAAGAAACAAACCTGGCACCATGGCCCATTTCCAGTCTGTCTTTCCATGCCTCTGTGCTGGATCTTTGTCATTGCTATTTTCAGCTTCATTTTCAAACCAGCCTGTAAAGCGCTACCTATAGCCGAGGCCGACTCTCCTGGTGGCAGGTCTTGCTCTCGGTGGTTTCCTGCTTCCTTTTCTCCTTTACTTAACGCCTGCCTTCGTTCGCAAGACTCGTCCACACAGAGGAGCCTGTTCATTAACAGCCCTGTTTCTCTCCTTCTGAAACTATGAAACCCTTACCTGTCTGCAGGAGATATTCTTTGTGCGGTGCTGAGTGTTAAGCTGATGTTAGGCTTGATATTCCATATCTATGCATATTCATAAAGTTAGTGATTTTCAGGTGCACTTAATGTCTGCATCTTCTGACAAATTTAAGGTGCCCACCTCTAGTGATGCTCATACCAGGCTGTGACCGTGGCAAGAACAAGGATGCAGCTTTTATGGCAGGACAGTACATCGGAGAGCAAGACTGAGATTGATGTTAAAGGGATTTTTTTAGACTATTTAAACCACCTAGTTTTGTGTTCACAACAATTTGAATTTTTTGACTACTTAATATTTTGGGTAAAAGAAGGCCGTTAAAGATCCAAAATGCCTCTTTTAAACGAGTTACTCAAAATTACAATAGAATTCAGCTCCTTCAGCAGACTAGACAGGCTAAACTTTGGAACTGCTGAAAGGAGCTGCAGAGAGGAGTCAATTGCAAAGAGTCAAAAATGAAAGTAACCTGGTACTCAGTCCCTTGCTTTCTGAATGAAAGTGTTTCAGGCCTTTTTTACCTGTCACAGCAAATAAAATCACTTGGTGCTGAAAGGTGGGTTGTATAAGAATATTTTGTTTTGAAAGTGCTTGAGCAACACGTGGGAAATACTTACTTGACCGCTGCTTCATGATAGTAAGTAGTTTTTTAGAGGAATGTAACTAAGCTTTTCGGGAATGCTGGCTCTATATACTGCCTTACATGCTTTTGAAAGCATTTCCTACAGACGAGTAATTTGCCTTGTGTGACCAGATTAACCTGTGCAGGTAAGACAGAAGTTTTTAAGTATATGTCCTTATGCTTGTGCTCTCATGGTGTTAGGATTTCATGAGTCTTCTTTCCCACACCTTTGTGGCCAGCTCCCTGACTCTAGCACTGGCAGTCCTCTTCTGCAGAGACATAATGACTGTCCATGTTTGCTTTATTAAGCTTGTCCACGGTGTTGCAACTGGCACTAACTGGCATTTTTGCTGTCAGCCTTTGCCAAGAGACGGAGAACTGAACGGGCTGTGAAGCCTGCACTCCACTGTGCTCCAAAGGTGGCAGAGGACAGAGACATGCTGGCAAGTGAATCTGAGGAAAGCTGATGCCACTGTTGCTTGGTCTGTAAACAAAGGACTTCTGTTTCCAAACCCGAGAAACCCCAGCCTTTTTCCAAGCTGTGACTCTGTTTGAAAAACAAGCCTGGACCCAGTTGGGTGAGTGATCTCTGTCATCACCATGTAGTTTGCCCGCAGTTCTTCTCATCCTCTCCAGATTAAGTATCCCAGACACATCCAACGACCCACATGCAGCAAGGTCTGTCAGTGACCTTCAGCAGAGTGATCCCAGCATGGGCTCGGCAATAGGCTTGACTTCTGTCCTAGAATAACAGGAGGGGTACAGCAGTTAGCTGACTTTGGACTCATCACGGTGTATTGAGGGGACCCTTTCCGTTTGTTAAAGTGAATTACCCAAGAGCTGGTGGGAGGGCTGCGGGGAATCACAGGGGCAGCTTTGGCCTTGAATTCTTGTTTGTTATCGGGCCCATTTTAAGGTGTAGGGTGTCCTGCCCAGCCTGTCAAGCTGTTCCAATCCGTAATTGCCATCACAGCCTGGGAGCAGGAGTGTCTTCCAGCACTCAGTTCAACTAACCAACTCCCCACTGCTGAATCTCATTATGTCTTTGTCAGCAAGGCTGATAAACCTTGTCTCCCACCCCCAGCTCTGTCTCTTCCCCCACCTCAAGACACTTTTCCATGTGCAAGTTAGACCTGACTGCTTTAATTCTCATCTGTTTTGGAAGACGCTTCCACCCCATTATTACAGAAGCAATGGGGAATGTGTACTTAAACAAAGAATTTAGCAGCATAGACTTTTACATTTTTTTTAAGTAGCTAAGCGAGGGATTAATTCTTTGGAATTCTGTATTTTTATTATCAACAAGGTAGCTGAAGAGAACAGTTAGAGTTGTTCTATGCTTTCCAGCAAGGGACATAAATTTCCCATGGTAATTAGTTTGAGCATGTATCAGCTTGGTTTCTTGGGAAAAAAGAACATTTGCTCTTCTAGGAAACATTTTCGGTGCCATCAGTCTAAGAATAGCAATCTTCTTTCTGGTGCATCTCAAATTTCAGAAGTATGGCTTGTCTTGTATTGTGCATGCAATATGGAGATTATTTTAGATGAAATATCACTCTGTTCAGCTGAAGCATGAACAGCTTATAGTGCCTCATTCTGTGGTTTTCATTCCTTTTTTTTTCCCCTAACCAAAATTAATTCACGAATAAAGAAATTTGTGCCTTGAACATGGCTTCTTATCTCTGAGCGCATCAGTTCCTTGATGACCCCAAAGGGAACAACAGTGCTGAAATAGTTTAAGTGGCAAACAACTCCCTGGCTACAAATTTAGGCACTGAAACAAAACCCTACAGTTTCACTGACGACTTCCAAGAACAGAGGCAAAGCTACAGTGCTGCGGCCTAAGAGATTCCTGTCATTGCAATGCTGGTGGAGCCGGCACAACTTGCTCCCTGCAGAGCAGGCAGGGGCAGTGCCAGTTTTACAGGGAAGTAAGCAGCACGACTGCTCCGAGTGCTGTGGAGTAAAGGTTGCAGAGCAAAGAACCAAAGCTGTACCCTTTTCTCAGGACTTTGATCTGTCTAAGCACAAGTGTTGGAAGCAGGACATTACCCCTAAAAGGCTTTTTGATCTGGAGCAGCTGGGAAGGTGTTTATGTGCCTTGGTTGTGGGAAGGCTGGATATCTAAGCTACTCCTCTGGTACCCAGAGTGGACCCCAAGACTGCCACAGCTCTCGCAGCTAAACCTAAGCCATCACATTCTGCTGGGCAATGGTAGCAGAGGGGCTGGAATCCACCCCAAAAAAGCTGCTCTAGGGTCCTGGGCCATTGCCCTGTCTACAGAAATCCCTCTGGGCATAGCAGAGGGCAGGCATAAGGAGGCTGGTCCTCCTGGCCTGTGCTACCCTCCTCAGCCTGCAGCCATTGCACAGAGGGACTGCAGGGGCGGTCGATTCCTGCCTCCTGCCAGGGCAGGAACACCTTTGGCCAGAGCACCACGTGTGCTCCTGCTCTCTTCTGCCTGACAACACGCACCTTGGCTCTCCCAGGGGAATGGGGAGAACCTTGCAAGGAAACCCAACTGTTACTTATGCATATTTTAAAATACATTTTGTTCAGCTGCGCATCCCTGCTGGCCTTGTTTAGGGAAGTTTTAATAGCATCTGGCTTCTCTTTGCTCTTGTGTACAAGATGAGGAAGTTTTCATCTGTGCCTTTAAAAAAAGCCCACATCCCTGCCAAGATGTATTAGGAGAGCTGTAAAAAAGGAGTCATCCTGTTCCAGGACCGCGAGGCTTATGTAACAGGGAAATCCTAACGAAAAGATACTCCCCCACCCAGCACACTTTCCAAGGCACATGCTACTTCAGGGTTTTCAGTTGCTTGATTTGTATTTTGATCACATCTGCCACGGGTTTATTCAGATGTATTTACAAATATATTCTCCCACATACCCTCATTTGCACATGCCATAGAATGTTCTTATAAAATGCAGTGCGGACCTCACCTCACCACAAGGATCTTTAAATAAAATATATTGTAAAGTGCCAGGTACAATTCTTTTTAAAAATACAATTCTAATTAAAACAGATACTTGGCCACCACATTAGTGGCTTCATATACCAACACATTTTTAGCACAACAGTCTATTTCTGTCAGGTGAGCGGGAGGCTCTCATACCGCCCCTCTAGCTCTCCAGTTTCAAGTCCAAAGGCTTTAGAAAATGAGGCAGAGGCAGATCGTCCAGAGCCTCGGGGAAATGCTCGGGTGAAATGGTCCTGATCAAGACACGCATGGCTCTGACAAACAGCGACGGGGGAGCTAAGCCCACCAGGCACTGGAATCTGTTCTCCCCCAGGAGGTCCTGCCACCGCTGCCGGTTGTCCACCAGTTGCTGTTTCATTGCAAACTGGAAGTCCTGAGGCACGAAGAAGAAGAGGCAGTCGAGGCAGAGGAGCTTGGCACGCATGTTGGCTGCTGGCGCGTGGGAAATCTGCTGCAGCAAGGTGTCGAGGGGGGTATTCCCAGCACTGTCCCGCAAGCAGGGCGAGGCGCCGTTCCCCAGCAGTAGGAACAAGCACTCGGGGCGCACCAGCTCGCAGGCCACGTGCAAGGCCGTCTTGCCACCCTCCACGCGGCTGCAGCCCTGGCGGTCCAGGTGGCCGGCTCTGTCGCTCGGCGGGAAGGCTTGGATGGCCTTGAGGATTCGGAAGAGGATGTGGACCCGGTTGTAGCGGACAGCCATGGCCAGGTGCGGGGCTGAGGACTGGCAGCAGCTGAAGCTTTGGCTGGGCACGGCCAGGGCGCTCTGGGGGAACTTAGTCAGCAGGTGCCGGGCGTAGGGCTGGTGGTCGTGCACCAGCGCGTAGAGCAGGGCCTCCGAGGGCGAGTAGACGCTCACCTTGCCCCCGTCCTCCCAGTGGAAGACCTCCATGGTCCGCATGTCCTCCAGGAACCAGACGGGCAGCAGGTCCCTCACCGCCTGGTAGAAGGCGAAGGAGGATTTCTTGCACTGCTTCTGGGACTGGGCGCCGCGGCCGCCGACCCACTGGACGCTCCAGGGCATGGCGGGCGGCCGCGCTCCGCCGGGGGCTGCCTCCCACCTCGGCGCACAGCGGCCGCATCGGGATCGGACCTGCGGGAGCGGAAGGGCCGTCAGCACCGGGGCGGCCAGCACCGGGGCGGCGCCCGCCTCCCCTCCCCTCCTCTCCGCCGCCGGCTCGGGGCGGGGGCAGCGAGCCGCGGCGGCCCCGCTGCACCGCACGACACCCTCGGTGCCGGGGACACCCGTACCCCGGCGCGCAGGAGCTCGCTCCTCCCGCTACACGGGACGCCCGTACCCCCGGTGCCCGGGACCGGCCTCTAGTCGGTGCCCGGGACGCCCATACCCCCGCGCACGGTAACGCCTCCCCCCACGGCCGCCCCGCTCCCCCGCCGCTCACCTCTCCGCTGGTGCCGCCGCCCGCGGCCGCCGCAGCCGCAGTGGAGGGGCGGGAGGCGGGAGCAGCGCGCGCCGCCGCGGGGCCCTTTTATCCCCACCCCCGCCCCGGGCGGTGAAGGTCGGTCAGGACCGGGGAACTGTCCAGCCGCCGCCGATTGGCGGCCGCCCCGGCTCCCCCGGGCGCCCATTGGCTGCGCCGAGAGGACGGGGCCCTGCACCACCGCGTGCGTCACGGGCGGCGAAGTTCCAAGAAACTTGGCCGCCGGCTCGGAGTCCCGGCGGGGGCGGGGCGTGGGGTGCCGGGGGCGGGGCGTGGGGTGCCGGGGGCGGGGCCCAGGGGCGCGGGGTCCCGGGGGTGTAGGGTCCTGAGCGCGCGGGGTCCCGGGGCGCGGGGTCTCGGGGGCGAGTGGCCAGGGGGTGCAGGGCCCCAGGGGCATGGCGTCCAGGGGACGTGGCGTCCGGGGAATGTCGGATCCAGGGCACGCGGGGTCCTGGGGGCGTGATGTCCTGGGGGCGTGGGATGCGGGGAGCACGGGGGCCTGGGGACAGGGGGGGCCGAGCCCGTGAGGGACGCGGGGGCACGGCGCCTGGGCCGCAGGGAGGCCTGTGCGCCGGGGCTGCGTGGCACCCCGGCTGCTGGGCGCGGGAGGCCGCCAATGCGCAGTGCCCCGGGCACGGGGGTCCCGGGCGGGCCGTGTCACACCTCCCAGCTGCCCTGGCACGGCACGGCACGGCCCGCGCCAGCTCCCGGCTCGCCCCCTGCCCGCCCCCGCGGGTGGCTCTGGCACGGCTGCGGGCCCGCATGTGTGCGCACACGTGCTTGCTGCAAAACCCGTGGCTCCCGCTGTCTCCCCGGCAGCGGCCCTTACCTGCAGCCCGCCCCTGCTGACTGTCACCCGCCGGGCTTTGGCTGCAGGAGCGCAGGGAGCTGGTGGTGGCCCAGGGTGAGGCCAGCACTGCGGCAGCCCTGCCCCGGGTGGCTGCGGCCCCTCGGCCCGAAAATGCGTGTGTGCAGGGAACAGCCACGCGCTGATACAGCAGGCGCTGCCGCTACCGGGGTCTGCTCGCTTATAAAGGCCTCCCTACTGACAGCAGATCCTGGGGTCTGCTCCATCTTGTCCCCCCTCAAGCGAATTCAGAGCATTTCCCGTTTTCTCGCTGTGTGTTTGACCCCCACTGTGTCCCCAGCTTGCGGCCGTTGCCGTCTCAGGCAGGAAGGTGCCATCAGACCCTCCGCAGGTGGGCGATGCTGGTCGCTGCCGAGTTCACGGACCACAGCTCTGGTTTCTCCATCCTCAGTGTCCTCCAGCCTTCCCCTCGCCAGCGCGGGAGCACAGCTTCTGCTGATGGCTGCTGTGGCAGGTGATGCTTTCCACGTGTCCCAGCACCATGTGTGGGCACACACATGGGGGGATCGCCAGGCACATTCTGGCGATCTGGCCCCACTTTCTTGCAGCCCTCTCTGTGAAGCTGCTCGGGGCAGCGGGGAGGGAACCTGCAGCACACTGCCAGCCCATCCCTTGACCCTGATGAGAGCGAAGCTGGAGAGGAACAACTGCTCCCTTTGTCGGGCCCCTTCTGAACTGCCATTCAGCCGGGGGAACAATGCTGAAACTGTGCTCCCTTCGCTTTGCAACTTCTTCCCTGACATGCAATGCTCACCCCAAAACCCAGGGGTCCGTGCAAGGGGGTTCAGGCAGATGGGTGAGCCAGCCAAGACGCTGCACACCGCTGTCGCACTCAGAAACTCTCGGTGACCACATTTCAGGGAAGGGAAATCAGGGTAGCATGGGCTGAGCTGCTTCGCTGGAGAGAATTACATCCAGTGTTTGTCAGTGCGATTCATCATCTGAGGATCCCCGCAGATCCAACGCGGCTCCTGGCGTCTCGGATGTCAGCCACGGCACGGAAAATCCTCTTTCATCGCTCGTGTCTGATTCCAGGTGAAAACTCATTAAAGCCAACCGCTTCCACCACTCCCTGCGATCACCGGGGTACTCGCCTCTCAGTCGCATCCTATTACTGCAGACACAAGATAATTTGTACCAAAGTGCAGCATCAAAAGGAATGGTTTAAAAATAGCCAATTCTGTAGCCTTTTCCTTTGTGCCCGGCACAGCCTCACCCGCCTCGTGCCTTGCCAGCCATCGCTGATGGCTGTGGTACCCACCGCATCGCTGCGTTCCACCTGCTCCAGGAGACGTCCCTGCCTGACCACGAATCCCAAATCCTTTCCCTGCTGTTACCGGCACATTGCCATCAGTTTGGCTGTCCGGCGTGGTGATGAGCCAGGCTGGCCAGCCCTTTCTACTCATTTCCCACCCATGCCTGGGTATGCCAAGTGGCACTGGAGCCCAAAGGCAGGGGATTAGCATAGTCACAAAGCCAGATTGGCTTTTGCATAGGAAATGAACGTCTTTGGTGTGGAGCAGGACTACTTTTCTTGGGCCCACCTCTCCTACGGAGGTGAAGGGACCAGCTACAACCATAGGGTGTTTCAGGCCCCCAACACTGGCTTAAAAAATAGAGCAGAATGTGCTGAGTCCTCACCACCTCACAGCTGGGGGCTGACCCAGAGGCTGGCCCCTGTTGATGAAATGTACTTGTTACATACATTCAAAGCAGGAGCCCACCTGTGGGAAAGGCAGCCTGTTTGTGGGCTTCACTGCAGAAACAGTATTACAGTTGCTCCCAAAATTGTTTATAGCATGCCCAGCACTAGTGATGAAGTGCAACAGCCCAGAAAGGTTGTAAATTTGTGATATATATATGTGCACACACACCCACACACATACATATATATATATAATATGAACACAGCCCAGGGACATGATTTGTTTGCTTGCAGTCCAGCCTGGTTTTAATCACTTTGAATTAAGTAACTGATCTTATTACTGATCCGACTATGAGAGGGCTTATCACAGCTTCCTTGGCACATGACGAAGATTACTCCGCCGGTGCGACCGCATCCAAGTAATGTGACGTGTCTTCTTGGAGCTGGTTTTTTTCTTCACCCTCCTCCAGGACATTGATCCTTTGGTTTCTCCAGCCAGTGACCAACTAAAACCCACTTAATGCTACTGAAACCCAGCCACGTAATGGGACCGAGGGAAAAGCTCTGCTGTTTCTCGTAGCAGACGTCATTTGTTTCCTGATGTTTTCATTAGATTGAGGGCAGAATCATGTTGACTTAATGGACACAATTGTGGGTGTAATTGAAAGCAGTATGGAAATAGGCAGTATCAGGGAGCACACTGAATGTAGTTAATGTTTAAACGCTGGTTTTGAGATGAAAGATGGGCAGAGAGTACATCCCTCATTTGTGAAAAGGGCTGAAAGATACGGATTTAACTCCAGTCCTTGCAAGGATTTTGTGCCTGGGTTTGACTGAACATTTAGCAGCCTGCTCCCTGGAAAGCAGGCTGGGGACCAAAGGTCGGCAGAGTTCGGACAACAGCTCCTGCCCCATGGTGAGCTGGAGCAGCAGAGCTGCCACTTTGCTTTAAGCTTCTGGCTCTGGGGACTTCATCCACAAGTTGGGTAGAAATGCCTAATGTCCCGTTTGGCAAAAATTAAACATCTTCATAGAGAAGTAATGGGTGAGGAGAGTCCGGGGGTTGCAGGAAGGGCCCTGGGCTGGGACATACACACTGTATGTCCCCCTCCTGCTGCAGGTACATCACTGACCTCCATTTTAATCCCACTGTGCCACCAGCATCCCGTCTGCAGAAGGGATGCAGTAACGCTGCTTCGGCAATCCTGTTTGAGCCGGTGAGCTCTTTAGGTCGGGGATAACACACAAGTATATTGGCTTGGTCCCTGGGGTTCTGGCTCTTCGTGGGGACCCCCCCTGATGTGCTGCGTTAGACACGGGGTGGAGGCTGATCATCTACTGCTGGCCTGTGGAGAGGGCAGAACGTGGCAGTCACCAGCCCGGCCTTGTTCGCCTTTGGTGAGGACACGGCAGGCGATGAGGCGGATGGCAGCCCCAGGCACCTCTGTTTAGCTGCGATGAATAATAGCTGTTGCTGACACCTCGTGGAAGCCTTAGATAAACATTTTCTCCAGAAACCTTTCTGTTTCGTTTTCTCTGCCGTTGCTGGTTCCCCACCTGAGGTGCTCACCCTTTATTTCTGCGTCTCTGGAGCAGCAGCCGGGAAGCAGGCAGCAGGACCAGGGATGGGAGGGCGGCCGGGGAAGGCTGCCTGGGGACTGTCCTTTCCCTCCCTGAGAGGAAGAAGGGCACATTTTCTCCCTGTGTGGCGGTGAGGGCAACTCACCATGGATATCTGTGGGACATCAGATGCAGAGAGGAAAGCACCCCTCTCCCATACCCATCTGTATGGGAGTCTGTAACATCCATCGCTACACGCCTTTTGTGTGCCTGCTTTGCCCATCTCCATTTTTCAGAGGGGCAGATTGGCAAGAAGCTGTTACAAATCGCTCTGTCCTTTCATTTCAGAATCTCAAATCACTTTGGAAAAAAGACACAGAAGTTTCCTGAGAAGGGAGAAAATATTTTCGTTTGAGAAACACCACCGCTGAAGATGCTGCAGAGAGTCAGTGGTGATCTGGGTTGGGGCGTTGCTCCTGGCTCCCTTGCTGAAACTGTCAGACAACATCACCCCATCCAGGGAAGGGGGCAGAGCCTTGAAGCCTGTCCTCACCGCTCGCCCCCGCACTGTCTTGCTCAACACCCACCTCTTCTTTCTCCTCAGTCTTTTGTATTACAGTCACTGTCTACTTGTCTGACTTTGTATGAATCATCACTTCACAAGAAGACTGAGCTGCCCATAACCCTGGCGGCTTTTCTTTCTCTGTTGCGTTATAGGGTCAGCTCCATCCTGACCCACTGCATAAAAGAAAGATGTGCTTTGCAAACAGCAAAGTGAACAAGCCTTCTCTTGTTGCTCTTCTTCCCTGGTTGCTGCTGAGCAAGTGTGACACCCTTCCAAAATGCTGCATCCCAAACAACGCCTGGGAGCCCAAGTGAAGGTCTGAAACACTTTGTTGTAGAAAGGAGATCTCTCCACCAGCTCCAGAGGAAGCATGTTAATGCGAGGGTTGACCACTGTCAGACGTCAGTCCCGGCTGATGGGAGGCTGAATAAATGGCTTTACTGCTGTCACGGATCTGTTGAGGTTGTCAATGTCCACTGGTGGGATGGCCCAATTTTTAAGACTTTGAAACTTATTTTTTATTCTGGTTCCTTGACAGACAGAAGTGGTCTGGCAGAAGCAAGGTAGGCATCAAGATGATAAGGTGCTGCAGCTGTCCCACAGGCCCTCAGGCACGGTCACAGGCTATCATCAGTGTCCTCTTTATTTGGGCTGGGTTCATGGGCCACCTCTAATTAAGCCTTGATTTTGGCACCTGTAATAAATGAACCATGATCATCTTTTTGGAAACCTAGGGAAACTCCCAGAGCTGCAGCAGAAATCAAATGTGATCCAGCATGTTACAGGGGGAAGCTGAAAAGTGCTCTTGTCCCTTAAAAGACAAAAAAGTACCTCTGGGGAGCCTTTCTGTTTCATAAGCAAGTGGACGAGAGGGGTCAGAGAGCCCCTGGCGCCTGTGGGTGATTTTGGCCTTCAGCTTGATGTTCCTTGTTAAAAATATTTTCCCAGATGTATTAATACAACCAGACTGGATTGCATCTGAGCTGAACATTGTGAGCCTAAGGCAGGACATAAATATAGAAGCAAAACAGCCTGACATAAGAGTCATATGTCCTCTTATACACAAGAAGTGAAGGGGAAAGAGAGGGAACTTATTCTCTTGCAATTTTTAGATGCTTCCAGGCATTAGCCTGAGCCTCAGAGAGTACCTGCACCAGGGTCCTGGGGCACAGAAGACCCCACGTATCCCTCACTCAGCCCCTAGCGTGCTGTGCCATGGGACTGTGCACTCAGCACATTTTTAACCCAGGGTTAGGTTTGCCTAGACAAGGTCTGCAGTCAGGAATTACTATTTGTTTGATGTGTTTGCCTAACAGGATTACCCTTATCATAATGATACAGCAATCTGGCCTTGGCAGAGCAAACCCCAAGGGCTCAAGGGGTCAAACCCTTGCCTCCCTTGCCCCAAATACGCACAGTGCAGCTTGTCTCTTACCGTGCAATATCCAGCTGATGCTTCGGTTGGCATCCAGTGCTCCGCTTCTGGAGAGAGCAATTGTGCCATGTACTGCTGCCTGCTGACATCACACTTGGCATTTCTTTCTCCACACCTGAAAAAAAAAATCAATATTATTCAAAGGTTAGAAAAATGATGCAGTGTTTTACAGTTAGAGAATGGGATGCTTTCCCCTCTGGGAATTGCTCTGAGCAGGTGCCTGATTGAATTCAGTGTGAATTTGTTGCCCTCTGGCTCTGTAAGAATAGGTAATGGACCAACAGTTGCCTGCCTTTTGTATTGTATATTGTGAGCATGCCTAAAATCGTTACAAAAGCATGTTTGTTTATAAAAGTGTACCTGTGATTATTAAAGTTTGCTGGCCTAAAAGACTTAAGGAAGGCACAGGGTGAAAGCTCCATTTTCCTGCAGGTAAGTAGGATAAAGGCTTTGCCAAAGCAGAGCCTGATTGCACTGATGATCGGCACCCAGGCTGGTCCACCCCAGTTTCTGGCCAGGGTAAGGGGGCACCTCCTTGCTCCCGGGAGGTGTCATTTTAACCCTAGCACTTCTCAGGCCAGCTGACTCGAGCCTGGCCTTACCAGCTCCCCAGGCTATTTGCAGAAGCACAACTTGCCACTCACTATTTGCCAGCTCCAAAACAAGCAGGATCCTCTATTTATAATGTGCTATAATTGGCCTGAGTGAAACCTGTGGTTCTCTGGGCTTTAGGGCCCCGGGACTGCTGGTGCAGCAGCACCCTAATTCCAGGAGATCCCGCCAGGGATGCCAAGATGGCTCTGCAGAAAGCCAAGGGATGCGTTGGTACATGGTGTAGGCTGTATGTTCACAGGCTCGTGGCTTGTGGAGCAGGCTGTATTTGTCAGGGCTGTGTAGACCCCCTTCTCTAGATGAGGTCTGGGGGGATGCAGCCTCTTCGGAGCAAGGCAGAGAGACATTTTCCTGCTGCAGCAGCAGCACCGTGGAGATGCTCAAGTTGCCACAGGGAGCATTACCCTAACCATCCTTACCCCCCTGCCCCCCTAAAGCATTTATAGCTGGGATGTGAGCAGGGCTCTGTGACTCAAAAGTGACTATTCAGCCCTTGGGCCTAAGTGATTGGGGTTCATCTCTGATTCCTGTGTATTTAATTTTGGTGGGGTGTGTGGCTGTTCAGACCATGCTCTTCATAGTAGAACTGTTCTGACCTTGTAGCTCATTGCAGGACAAACTCCTCCTAAGACAAAGCAAAGCAGCCACCTCACTCTTCTTTAGAAGCAGGTACATATAGTATAACGCTTACCCGAGGTTTTTATTTGATCTGGTTGTGCTGTAATAAATCCCTCTGCCATTTGAATCATAAAACATGATAGATATAAGGCCAAGCGGAAAGATTAAAAAAAAAAAATTGGCTAATGCTTTGCATGTCTTTGAGGACTTATTTTTATTCCCATTTGTTCGTTCTCTTGGCTCTTGGCTGCCCCTGGGTCTGTTGAAATAACAAACAGGGATGAGGAAAGAGAGCAGTTCTGTCATGAATTTCCTTCGGTGGGAAGCGGCGGCGCTAGGGCAGTTAACTCCGACGGCAACTGCAGCCTCAGCAGGCAGATGCTCATCTGTCGCACACATCCCGATAGGAAACCTGAGGTTTTTTTTTCTGAAAAAGATCAGATTATCAGCCAAAAGCCTTTTTGCTGCAAAGTAGTGTTTAGTTTCCCTTTTGCTTTGTAAAGAAGTAGTGAGAAGTCTTCTAGTGCTGCCTGAAGCTGCTCTGCTGCCAAGAAAACCTCCCGGGTCTGGCGCTGAGGCCTCTGTAATATTTCCGGTTTCTCTGCAATTATTTTCTAATGAAATTTTCGAATCCAAGTACAATCAGGAGGTTAGACCATATTGAGTTCACAGCGGGGGGTTTCACTTTGTTTTTTTCTTTTTCTAAATCAGTAGCTATCCCCTATGCAGAAGGCAATAAAGACAGTTCTGTGCACAGAAAGGCACCTACAATCTGGGTGGCGATGCCTTTCACCTGCTGCCTTCGGCACTAGCACCACTTTATGCAGTTCTCCATTTGGAGGTACTGCTTTTGCACTGAAATTATTGTAACTGCCTGATCAGGTTTGTCCATCAGTATGTCTTTTCATGGCTTATTAAGTGCCTGGGGGATTAGGGTGCTGCTTCCCTTGCCAGGATTTCCATCTGCTCCTGTACATTGCAATTTAGGGAAATGGGAGGGCTGATGTTTCCAAGGTGTTGCCAGTATTTTGTATTGCCTCCAGCCCCCAAAACAGAAATAAAAAAGGGCTAAAAAGATGATGTAAATTAACAGGGAGATGAGATGCATGACAAAAACAAGTCAGGTATAAATAGCGAGGCTGGTATAAATAGTGAGGCTGAGTAACACCCGAGCCCAGCTGCTAAGCACAGCAGAAAGGTCGGCTTGCTCCCTGTCACCGCCTGAGCTGCTCAGGGGCCCTGGCGGCCAGCTCCCCTTTGGCTCTGCTCCCTGGATCGCTCCTGTAGCCCTGCGTGGATATGGGGACTGGGATGGGCTCGCCAGGCTCACCATCACCTTCCAAATCAGCAGCAGGGCTGCCCACAGTGGAGCAGCCGCCGTTGACATGAACAGCATGTGGGGTGTTCTTAACGTTGAAAGGTGTGAAGTGCACTTGAACAAGGTCTTGGCTCCTTCAGACTTTTCCTAGAGCCTGGTGGAGCATGGCATGCCACGGAGACCAGGCAGGGCCAGTGCCAGTGCTGGCCACGCAGCCCATCTGCGTGCCCTGCACACACCGGCATGGTCCAGCACAGACCAGGGTTGTGCGATGGGCTCTTGGGAGTGTGGCTGCTCACCTGGAGCTGGGTACGGCAGCATGTCCTGAAGCACCCAACAATGCGGGTGTGAATTTCACTTTGATAAAATGGGGATTTTTACTAAATCCAGTAGGAAGGCAGGTAAAATAAGCAGGAGGAAAGGTCTGTGCGTGGTGAGTTACAGCTGCAGGGGCTGGAAGTGTGTGTGAATAATGAAACTTTCCAGAGTTTTTCAGCTCATGCTAAGAAGTGTTGCAACAAACACAAAATACTCAGGCTCACCTCTTTGTTGCTGCCAGCTTTTAGCCCCACTCTTCCGCTCTCAAACCAGGGATGATAGAATAAGAAGTGCCTATGTCCCATTTTGCAGCCAGCTGTTTCAGCTTAAACTACTGAGAAAAGTGGGTCTGTGCTAATTGTCAGTGTAGAGTGAGAAAAGGATGTAGGTTTTGGAGTAACACCTGGGCTTGGGTGAGGTAATGCTGTTGGGTTGGGGTTTTTTAAGTGGTGTCAGCATTTTATGTCTCTTATACTTGTGGTTGAGTTTAGCCCACAAGAAACATAAGGTTTCACATCAGTTTACCCTGGAAATCTTGCTGTTCTCTGAGGCACAAGCACTCCTGGAAACAGGCTGCTTTTGGTATTCATGTGTTCTCTGAAGCAGAAAGAAAAACATTTTGGCCAGGGTTCAAGCACCTTTCTCTGTTGTCCTGGTGATAAGTGCCTGATAAAAGGTCAAGGTCTTTGTGTGCTTGTATGGAAAAAAAGCAGCTTTTCTTAAGTTGCTGCTGGCATCTGTGAGCTCCCCAAGTGTGCTGGTCTGTTGTTCCCGGTGTCTGGGCCGTTCTTGGTGAGTAAGACAAGGCTGTGCTGTGTGGGTTGTAGTTTGTCCTACCTCAGAGGTGAGCTTCCAGGTTTTCAGTCTCTGGCGTGCTGCAATGGTTATACCATGGCAGGCCTTTGAGGTAAGCTGGATGCTCCCTCCAAGATGCTGAGGCTTTGTGGAAGGAGCGTGGGATGGTGGCACAAGCCCACTGCAGTGGTCCCTGGAAGCAAGCCAGGGATGGCTGCTGTTTTAGCACCATCATTAGATTTCAGAGTTGACAGCCTGTGGAGATGTGAGGCGAGCCACCTTGGTGCTGCCGCTCCCAGCGTTTTGTCAGCTGGGGAAGATGGGACTGTTTCTCTGGTGCTTGGTTTGTGCTCTCGAGGACTAATTGTGTCTGAGGGCTGGATTTTTTTTAGCAGGAGTGTAAGGATGGCGGTGTGGGGAAAGGTGAGGTGAGTTCAGAGCAAATGGATGCAACATTCAGGCTTGCTCTTGGGACTCTGGTGGGCTGAACCAGAAGCTTGGAGCTGAACTCCTCAGGTCACCTGCAGTGGTGAGGATGCAGCTGCATCCCCGCTGCTCTGCTGCCTTCCAGGCCCTGCTCTCGTGGGGCTTCTCCAGCTCCATTTCCTGATGCTACAGGTAACTTCCCAAAGCCAGCGCATCAGCTGCCTTCATTTCTGCAATGGCCTGGTAGTCATTTCCCACTTACAAACAAACATTTTAGGGAAACTGAGCCACCAAGAGGACAGAGCTCCCTTGCTTTTAAAACAGCTCATTCATCAGGGAGTTTTATTGTGCAACAGCTCAGCCAGTGATGAATTGAAACCACCCTCCGCTTGTTGTACAGGAATAGGTACAATATGTTCTTGCCCAGGCCAGTCTTTCAAGCCTCAGTTTGACTTCCATTTTAAAAGTATTGTGGATGGGGTGGATTTTTTCTGAGATTTTTTTTTATTTATTTTCCTTTTTTACAATTTTAATTACAAAAAATAAATATATTTTAATTTCTTTTTCCTCTCTGTTTTGCAGTGAGGTCTGGGTTTGTTTCACTGCTTTTCTGCTGACGAGCCCACGCTGTCTGAGACCTTTCCTTCTTCCTCACACCCAGAGGTCTCTCTGGGTTTCTCTGAGGACACTTGCATTGGTAGGGCAATGGGGATCTGCGGTGTGGTGGCTGCTGCAAACTAAAGGCAAACACTTCAAATCAGTCCTTGCAAAAGGAGAAACCTGCTCGCTCACGTTTAACTGCTCTCTGGCACTTGTCTACCCTTCGTTTCTACTTGTGTGACCTGCCCATAGGTGTGGGCTCGCACATTCCTCCTGCTAACCGGGGCAGGGCACCGGGCGCCTGGCGCGTGGTTCCATGCTGACATGTTTCTTGAAAATCCGATGTGACCAAGGACAGGCACAGCCTGGGGGTGAATTATTGCCAGGTCTCCTGGAGCGTTACTGAGCAGTGCTGGAAGCAGCTCCAGGGAACAACACTCTTGCAAATGATCAGCCAGCCCATTCCTCGTTCCTCAAAGAGCTCCTTGGGAGAAAATGTTTGTAGGGCTTAAAGGGGAAAACTGCTTCACCGATAAAATCCCACAGAGAGGATCAAGTATTCAAAAACCAGTGCAAGGTGTTTAAATCAATTTTTTAACAGCATATTGGACCTTTTAGTTAAGATATTTATTCTGGACTCCTTAAAAAATATTTTTTTAAAAAAAGAGCAAGGCCGAGTTACTCGCCTCAATGCTGTACCACAAGCAGTGGAGGCTGCAGGCAGAGCTGAGAGCTGCGGGGCTGAGCCAGGGGTCTCTGCTCCCAATGGGTCCTGTGGCCACCGGCCTGGGGCTGGCAGGTGAGCCTGGGGCTGGGGGCTGGCGGGGGAGCCTGGGGTGGGCAGGGGAGCCCAGGGTGGGCAGCAGAGCTCCTGCCCACTGCCAGCCTCCCAAACACGACCTGCCTGCAGCCTGGGACTTGGCTCAGCCTTTAGCTTAACGCCCATGGAAGCTGCTGGGGGTCGCTTCAAAGCTCAGCGTGTGCCAGGTCGTCTCTGAACTGGCACAGTTACCTACCCGCCTGCATGGAGAGCACATTGCTCGGTCACATAAGCCTTTTAGGATCCATCTGGGTTACTGTGCTTTATTAGGAGCTAAAAAAATAACATTTTTCTACTGGCCTCCTCCCTCTGCAGCGGCAGTCTAGCTCTTTGCCAGTGAGGCAGATTCAGGTGTTCAATTTGGGTACCACTGGTGGCATTGGTCAGGCACAAAACCCACTTGATCTGAGAGAGACAAAATTATAATTTTAGCGGCCTGACCCCGAATATCAGATTCTTTCTTCTTTTTTTTTTTTTTTTTTCTTCTTTTTTTTTAAAAAAAAGTATTTTTAGGGCTCTTTTTCCTAAGGCATTTAAATCCAGCAGGACCAGAAGGGTACTGTAACTATGCTGGGCTGCTGTCCGCGGGGCTCCCAGCAGTGGCCAGAGGTTCCCCCCTACACCGTGCCGCATGCACCACTGTGGGCTTCCGCGGTACAAACATAAAAACAATTAAAAAAAAAAAGCAGGAAAGAAAGCAGCTTGCTCCACTAAAATCCAGATTAAATTCTACTGACTTCAGAAAACGCGGATGGGGTTGTTAATGGCAAGAAGGAATCGGCAGTAACCGGGTTACTGGTGCTGTTCTTCGTTGGACCCAGCTGGGAGAGTTTCCCAGGGAGATGTGTTAGGTCAAGGATGGTGGTAACACAACTAAATCCACAGGACAGCTCCAGAAGCAGTTTTTCCCCATGCCCGGGGTCAGGCATGAGCAAAAAAGGGGCTAAAAGTTTATGTGGATTGAGGGACGACTGAGAAAATTCATGGGGAAACACGCTGAGGGATGCTGAGGCTACACCGCAGCCCACAGACATGCCCAAGAACCAGCCGCTGGAGGCAGCGGGCTTTTTTGGGAAGCATTTTTCTCGATTCTCTGTTGTAGTAGCCCTAGGTGCACCAGGGACTGATGGACCTTTGTGAGATCCAGCCCTGTAGCTCATGTTCTCTCAGGAGCATCTGTGCCAGCACTTCCCAAAGCCGTTTCGGCTTGCTGTTGCTGCAGACTCTTGCCAAATTTAGGCAAATGCAGCTGAATGTATTAGACAGATGTCACAGCTGAAAAGCCATTTCCAGCTTTACCTGGTTAGATCCTTTTCTAGAGGAAAACTGAGTTCCTGAAGCATGTGCTGGCCTTGTGCATCACCTACACCAAGGTGTGCCCGTGCTTCAGGGGCACCTATTCCACTATGTTGGCCTGCCCCATTTTAGGGATGCAGTAGGGCTTGGCCAGCAGTTGGCAGGGGCTCATAAAGCAGTTGGGGTGCTTTGTCCCCCTCTAACACGCACATACAGATCGCCTGAGCTCTCGGCTGGCTGCTGGCACAGCCCTCAGCGTGGCACAGCCTGTGTTTTCTCATGTGAAATTCAATAAATTCAGCATTTTCAGGACCTTAGCATAATCAGGGTTTTCAATCTTCTCCTTCATTGCCTTCTAATATACCCTCCTAACAATTAACTCTGTGTGTTGGGAGAATGCCAAACGCAGGGTAAAAGACTTCGTTTTTCTTTCCCATAATTAAATGTCGCGTTCGCGGCTGTCTCTCCCACTCGATTAAGTGTCCGTGTATGGTCTAAAATGCTCTTTGGTGAATTAGCATAAGGTCTGTCAGGATCTGACCAATATTCCCCCTCCTGCTGCATCTGTGCAGCTGACAAAGAGCAGTGTTGGCCACCGGCGGGGGCCTGAAATGGGCCGTTCCCCCAGCCTGCGGCGGGCAGACGGGCTCAGGCTGGGGGGTGCTGCGAGGCTGGGTGCCCGCCTCCCCTCGCCCCCTGCCCAAAGCAACTGTGCCTGGAGATGGAGCCCGCGACCCTCCCTCCGTGCGTCATCCTGGCTACGCCTGGCTCACTCCCACAGGAAACTTCTTGGATGTCAGAGGAAGCAGCTTTTGACTGCAATTCTGTAAAAGCCACTTGCAAAACCTCTCCCTGGTCTCCATCTGTGCTACAGGCTAATTGGGGCAGCTGGCTGATGAGTCCTTTTTTTAATTACATGTAAAGACATATTGGAGAAACGTTCCCCCAGCCGGACTCTGGCAACACCTAAAGCACTGCAAGTGATGGCAAAAAAATACAGTAGGGTGTCACTGACCAACAGATGTGTGAGTTAGGGGCTGGGAGGTGCAGTAAGTATCATAACTTCCTATCAGTTCAGGATGAGCTGGAAGTGAGATGATGGCTGGGGTCCTCAGCACAAGATGAGCAGTGTGGTCACTCTGGCTGGCAGCCCTGTCTTGGGGAATGACTCATCCCTGCTTGGAGCGTTTCCCCAAAAAAAACATTCCCTGAAGCTAGTGGCCCTGTTGCCACATCTCCCAGGGCTGCTCTGTGCCACCAAACTCCAGATAGAGGGTGTTGGTATGTATGACATATTGGTATCTATGGGCTGTATGACATTTCGAAGAGGCAGCATGCTTCTGCTCAACTTTTTGGCAGAGCCCTGGCTCCCGCCGGGAGTCTCCCCCTGTCTCCATCACATCCTGCAGTGCCCAGCCCTGCTCCTTACCCTCCCAAATGTTCCTGGAACCTTCTTCCCCCACTGTGCTCATTCATTTGCTTGATTCTTGAATTTTTGTAATTCTTTAATTTTCACAACTTCAGTTGCATTATCAAGTTCAGAAGTAGTCTTCCCGATATGGGAGGGTGGGTCATTCTAAACTGGGAGAAGACTTAGTGGTGAGGGGAAAAGAGCTGGCAGATAAACCCGGGATGTGGCCACGAGTCCCCAGCCCTCCTTGCCTGGGGTACCGCTGCTCCCTGAGGAGGGACCTTGCTGGGTGGGATCTGATCACTGCTATTTTCCCACATCCTCCTGCCTCTCGATGCCCTTTGGATAAACAGCCACAAAAAGGGAGCCTTTGTTTGCAGCAGTGTTGGGGGAATGGCTCATGGTGGTACAGATAACCCTGCCTGCAAAGAGCAGAGAGGCTGCAGTACAGCCGGGAGGGTATACAATGAATTATTCACCGGCTGTTTCCTCTCCTTTCAAGACATTTGGTGCACAACCAGGGGCCAGAAGTGGTGCATGTGAGATGCGTAATCAACCACACCAAGTCTGAGCTTTTGGCTTGCTGGGTACTCAATCCATCCTGGTCACAGAGACCTGGTTTGTGCAAATTTGTGTCTGGACCTCTGCAGTGTTTGACTGTGGGTGGCCCGTAAATGAGTTTTCTTTGCTGTCTGAAGACTTGAATATCTGATTTACAGAAGTGCCAGGTGCCTGCAGCTTTGGCAGACATCAGTAGGATTGATGCTTTAAACATACAGAGTCAGTCGCTGGTGTCACACACCCCGATGACTTGGGTCTTGAGGCTTTCTGCTTGGGCCTCTGCAATTAATGGCTGTTTGCAGCCTCTCCTTTACATGCCCCAGTCCCTAAGGTGGGGATAGCAACAGCTCTCCACTCCTTGGGCTGCGGTTAAAGCACTGGGCTGCATTGGTGGGTGTGCTGCAGAAAAGCCTGTGAGAAAAAAATACAGGTCTCCATGCCTGAGTCCAGCCCTGAGAAAAAAATGATGCTGAGGTCAGGCTGAGCAAGTACAGCCAATGTGTTTTTATTTCTACCTTTGTCTGAAACTGTTGGCTAAGATGTGAATAAAAAGCATTGGGTTTTTTTTTTTCTTTTCTTTTCTTTTCTTTTCTTCAGCCTGGCTATTCAAACTGCCATGAAAAATATGCCTGTTCTTTTCTTTTATAACCTCTTAAAAGCTCTCAATTTTAGCCTCCACTCCCCAGAGCCCATAAAATAAATGGGTAGAAACACCATAAAAATGAACAAAATCCCCAAACATAGCCAGTTCATATTCTGAGTGTCTTATTAAATGTGTATTTTTTCAAAATCCCTTTCCTTACATAAATATGTGATCGTTTATAAATCTGTAACTAAGGTTATGCTATTGGAAACAACCTTATAGCAGAATTGCCTTCTAGAAATAGAGCTTTATGATGGGTTGCCAGATGACCACACTAAAGGACAGGAACACAACAGATGTGAAATAACCTGTGTTTTAATATATTCAGAAAAGTTTTGCCTAGAAAACTTATAGGTTTCTAAGAAAAAAAAAAAAGGGTAAAATTGTTCATTTATTTCATGGATTTGTCTTTAAATAATATATTCCCCATATTCCCCCTAGCTGTTCAGCACCCTGCTATACCCAGGAACCCTGAGCACTCAAACCAGGCATCAGCTGGCTACACCACCTTCCTCTCCAGCCTGCCAGCCTCCCGCAGCAGGGACGCAGCCGGCTGCCTGCCAGCACCTCCACCCTCACACAGCAACAGCGGAGACCTGGGACGGGCTGCTGGAAAAGGACAGTATCCTCTGGTACTGCCCCGTCTGTTTGCAATCTCACAGCTGGAAAGCAAAGTCTTTCGTGCCAGCAGTTTCAAGGGGAATTCATGGCAGGGGGAACAGAGGAGTGGACATAAAAACAAATGGACAGGCACGTTGCATTTCTGTTCCTTGTGCTGAAGTGATGCACAGCGTGTGAAAACCCAGCCTGTGAGGCCAAGTCCTACCTGACCCTCTGGCCCTGCTGGATGTGGGAGGTGCGACGTGCTTCCCAGCCTCCTGGTTTGCATGCTGACAGGGTCTAGCTGTGAAGTTGAAACTGATCCAGCCGTTACCCAGCCCCAGCCAGGCCCTATTCCAAGGTAAGAAGAGCAAGGTTAAGTATTGGATGCTCCTTCATCGTTGCCACCAGGAAGGGAGCATCCTTCACTGGTGCCCTCCTGCTCCCAAGTGCACCTTTGCCATTGCTCCAGGCTTTCCCTCAGCCTGCCTGGGAAAGAGGGGAAAAGGGACCTTGTCTCCCAAGGGAAGGCGGAAGAAGCTGAGGTGGTGGTGAAAGGCAAATTCATCCCTGTCCTTGCTGTGCCCAGGCTCTGGCCCCCATTCCCCCTGCAAGTGCCTTGGATGGGGGGGGGGCGGATAAAATGTTGCTGCCCCTTTGGTGGAGCCTGAGCTGCCCCGGCGCGGGGTGGGCTCCCACTGCTGCTGGCCATGGGCGCTGAATAGTGAATGCTGTACCACTTATCTAAAGGATGACGCACCTATGTTTAGTTAAAGTCGGGAGATGTCCAAAGACCCTTATTGCAACATGACGGATGCACAGACTGCTAAGTCCTTGGGTCGGTTATCTTTAAAAGGGACATTTTGTCTTAGATTCCTGTTGTACATGCAACCTGGCGAAGATGGAGGCTTTAAACATGACCTCTAAGGAATAGAGTCTGCATAGAGACAACTCCTCAAGGACATTGTCCAGGCATAAGATATGTTAATGTTGTTAACTTGAAGATATACTAGGTCCTTGAATGGAATGTGCTAATTGTCCAGGTGTGAGATATGTTAATGAGTTCCCGGAAAGTTAATGAGTAGACATGAGTGACTTGTATAAAGAGGGAGCTGAAAGGTTCCCTCGGTGTGCATGACTTTGGTGGAGTGATCCCCCATGCACCCAGCGCTGCCGAATAAAGATAACCTCTGAATAAAGATAACCTCCGCTCACTCGAATATTGGTAACTGATTCTTCAAATCAGCGCACAGCGACAACCTACACGGTGACGTTCCCAGCAGCGCGTATAGCAAAGTGCTGCCAGACACCTCACACAGTCTCAGGGATGCTTTTAGATTAATCTATTAATAACCCCCTATGTTTTCCTCTCTGGGAACATAAATATGTATCCCCAAATGCTCCTGATTGTCACAGACCTCATGAGGCTGGGAGTCGGTACCCCGGTGGCTGATTGCAATTCCGTCCAACGTAAAGCTTCGTGACTGATGGGGTGCGTGCGCTGGGACACTGGGACAGGCTGGGAACAAAGCTCAGGAGAAAAGCTGCGGGAGCTGGGCTAGTCCTGGAGCAGGCTGGCCAGCTTCAGCTGATTTGAATGGGAATGACACCCGTTTAGGCCAGGCCTGGAATTTGCCCCCTGGCATGGGCTGCCTCTCTGCAGCTTCACTGAAGTGGATCATTTGTGCCCCAAAATGCTGCTTATGGAAAAAGTGCTGAGCAAAAGCTGATGCCAGCCAGCCTGAGCTGTGGTTTTGCCTATGAAAAATGTGACTAATATAAGCAATTCTTTTTTTCTTGTGATCTTAGATTCTAACTTTTGTTAAAAATCAGAGTAGTTAAATGAGTGCGTACAAATGTGTGTGCATGGGATGCAAACACATAAACTCCCACCCATGAACATACTCTCTAAATACTGACTGATTCTAGTATAAGTGGTTTGTTTCTGGATTTAAACTTCCTCCAGATTTAGGACTTTCGGAGTTGGGATTTTGTCACGCTGTATGCAGGCCTGCCAAGATGCTCAGTGCAAATATTGGATTTGATCTGGTTGCTGCCAGTTTCTTGGGGGATTTGGGACCCGAGCTTTGTCACGCAGTCATCTCTCTCTCCCCAAAAGTCTCCTTGTGCTCTGGACTACCTGAGCTCTGGGTTTTGGAATACATGTGTGTGTTGCTAGGAGTCCCCCAGACTGGAAATTGGCATTTCCACATCTCCTAAGGGTCTTTTTATCTATTGGTGTTCAACCTAGTGGCAGCATAGGAGGGACATCAGTGACCCCACTGATGGGAACCTGTGTGCACATGTGCGTGTAAGACTGAATACAGTGTAATGTATCAAGAAGATATTTGCAGGTGAAAAATTAGATCTGCTGCAACAAAATCTGTCCCAGTCCCCCTGCAGCTGACAGGACCATGTCCCTGTGCCCAGCACTGCCTCCCCATCCTCCAGAAACACGAAAATCACCCAAGGTGAGCTGCTGCCTCTCCGCCGGCTCAGCATGGGTCTATCGGTTTGTAGTATCACCCTGAGCCATCGTCTGTTACAAATGCAGCTCTTCCTGAGATCAAAGAGAGCAACTGGCATTGAAAAACACCTATCAGAGCTTTGACTCTGTCCGCCCTGCTCGCGGCAGGACGGCCACCCCCAGGAGCGGCAGAGGACACAGCCGTGCCCTGTGGGGTCGTGTGTCACTCCAGCAGCACACGGCACTTCTGGGCACTCTCTGGCCACTTTTAAAAGTCTTAATAATTTTAAGTCCCACATTTGGGCTAAGGTAAAACAAATCGCAGTTTAGGGACGATTCTGTATTCTAGTCACCCACACGAGAATTATTGTAAGACAAAGACCAGTGGCATTTGCAGTCTAGTGCGACGCTCTTTGCAAGTATTAATTTGATCTTGTTGCTGGGGGAACATATCAGAACTTGTTTCTGGAGAAAGGAATGGTAAGAAGAGAAACAAAGTAAAGAAAGCAGAGAAGGAAACTGGAAAGAGAAGGTCTTGTCTCCCCTGGTGTGTTAGAACAAGTGTCCTGTCTGGAGATGATCTTCACCAACAGTGGTGAAATGTCCTTGTCTAGATCTCTGTGTCTGAGAACAGAGGGGGAGAGAAGAGCAGTTTTGGCCCCAAAAATGCAGAAAGAGGAGGGTGAAATTATGCTTTCCTGCTGCAAAATGCATCAGCCACCTGGCCTCACATGGAGTCACCCAACAGCCTACTGCAGTGAAAAGCAAAATGTGGCCGTAGCTAACCAACTGCTCATGGAGCTGGGGGGGAAGCTGGAGGCAACTAATTTGGTAACAGCACGTTTGTGTAATGTAATCCTGCATGAGTCTTTAAAATACTACCTCAGGAGTGAAATCTAAATTTTTCTCACTGCTAGATTTAGTTCAGCCTTTCCAAATGGTATAACACAACGTAGTGCTGCATTCATTGGAGTTATTACATTTCATCCCATTTGATTTCCTAGCTCATCTTGAACAGCCAAGGACTTTCCAATAAAAAGTTTTGTGCTCTGCAGGCTGCTCAGAGCAGGTCGTCTTAACTAACCATAGACAATGCTTCAGAGAGCATCTCAGAAGCGAGAGGGTGTACCTCAAACCCAGGCTGCAAGCTACTGAACATCAAGCTTCCTATTCTAGCACTGGTTTTCCCCAGCAGGACCAAGACTGTAGGAAACAAGCTATCGGTGAGATTACTGCATGGCTGGGCTCTGCTTCTAGGAGCCAAGAAACTTAATAAAAGAACAGTACCAGTTGCAGGGCAGAACGTACACTGTGCTGAACCGGGTGGCACTGGTTTGGAGGCTCCTGGTACATGGGGAGCAGTGGGAGATGGTGTTTCCTAATGTTTAGTCCCTCGGCAAAGGCTGTCACAGGATGCATGGCTTGTACTTAATGGGCCTTCAATGTTTTTGTTAATGTTGCTGTCCCAAATGGCCTGGGAAAGGCTTGTCTGGAGGGATCCCACGGTGGGCAGTCCATGCCCAGCACCCTGGGAGTGGAGGTGGAGGCAGGCAAGGGTGGAGGGGGGGCGGCTCCTGGGGGCCCCCTCCACCCTTGCCTGCCTCGGTCCCAGAGGCATCCTTTCCCCAGGGTGGGAGAAAGGCACGTGTGCATTGGGAGAGCGTTTTTGGGAATCCTTTGCCACTGGGGAGATCCCACTGGTTTCTGCCAGCTGGGTGTGGGATAGGCTTGATCAGAGGCTTTCCCAGCCTGTTCCTTGGGATGGGTCGGATGGAGGCATCCTGTGTGCAGTGTTGTGAAATCGGATCTGTTTTTTTTTCTGTGACACAGACCTCATTTTACCTGCCCATTGCCTACCCACCCACAGCTTAAGGAGCCACCTGTGCCTTACACTGAGCCCTTGCTTGAAGTCAGCAGTGTTCACACAGCTCTGTCACAAATCTGAGTGCACTGATGACTAACAGCTTCCAAGGACCCCTCCATGCCTGCTGCCTTCTCTGTCTCTTGTGAAACAGAGAGGTATGAACAGAGAAGGAAATCAAGTGACAGCCATGACAGAGTCTGCCACAAATGGAATGAATCAGCAGACACCCTACTTTCAGTTATTTACGTTTCAATAAACCAGATCTTCAGGGCTGAATTTTTTCTCTTTCAGTTCCCATCAGGTACTCAAATCACACGCAATACTTTGCAAATACAGATTTCCACCTCATGTGTAAAAACAATAAGAAGAATAGTTTTATCACAGCTGGTTCTTGTAATACTGTTCTGGTTTCAAATATTCGAGGATCCTTTTAGAGCCCCAGGTCCTCATTCCTGGTATTAGAATCAAACCTTAGCTTTTATTTTATTTTAAATTCTATTCCAGCTCTTAACTTCTAGCTTACAATTTTGCCCTAGAATGGCTTAGGAAAATGAAGACATTAAAAGATATTCTCAAATGGATTGTTTTTAAGATTACTGATTATTTTTACATTATTTTACATTAGATAGTTTGAGCCTGGTGTTATCTTTAAATGCTGGAATCAGCTGATAGTGTCAAAAATAGAGTATTCAAGATACGTCCCCTTTTAAACAAGTAGTACATAAGGACCTGATCAATATTAAAACCTCTTGAAAAAAAGCATGTGACACAAAGAAAAATAGGTGGTGTTAGCACAACCCCACATGGTTTCTGCAGGATGCTGGCTGGGCGCAGACCAGAGCAGGCCAAGCACAGCTTGCTTGCCTCTGGCACCTTGTACACCATCAATGCCCAAACACCCACAGAAACCACCTGGACTCTGCACCCCCCCACCAGCTGAGTGGTTCAAGCTTTCATTAAGACATAAAAAAACCCTCAACAAGCCACAGCTCCTACAGATTGGCCTTCAGGTGATTGGTATTAGCTGTTCATGCTGGATATAGAAAGCACCTAGAAGCTGGGGGAGCTGGTTTGGGAATCCCAGAGAGGAGGTGCTGCCTTGGAGTGTTGGGGTTTTTTTTGTATGTGGCGCTGCACGTTCAGTAGCGGTGTGGCAGTACTGAGGTGTGGGCTGGGGAGAAGCTTGTTTTGCTAAGCTTTCTGCTGGGGGCTGAGCAGTGCCTGCAGGGAACCTTCCTCTGCCTCAGGAGATGAAGGTGGGTTCCTGGCTCCCTGGAGGGTATAAAAGCTGGGTTGGGGCTAGTGAGGCTTTTGTGTGCTTTGGAGGATGGAGGAGCAGAGCCTGTGCAATGTTTGAGAGTTGGAGAGCTCTGTATGCCTTAATGATATGTTCTGTGGGGGCTGCTCCCTGATATGGGAAAACTTGCCCGTGTGAGTTATTCAGGGCAGGGACCAGGATCAGGAGAGTCCTGGGAACTCTGTGTGTGTGTGCAGTTTGCAGTGGGAGGCTGGAGGAAGGCACTTCTGCCGGCAGCTGGACTCGGGGGACATCTTCCAAAGGTCCCCCACGATAACTAGTCAGTGCTTTCAGAGTGTTGGTGATGTATGCGGGAGCAGTGGTCACTGTGTTGGCTCTGAGTCTGTCTGGCCAAAGTAATTATTTCTCTTGGAAGTATCATCTTGCCACTTCAGTTGTGTTGCTTTTAGGCTGCTTTGTGGCTGGGTCCAGCCCTTCCAACAGTGCCTGAACGTTAACAGCTGAAGGCTTAACAGTAATATGCTTAGTATAATAAGATCTATTATTTTAAATGCCTGATTAAGAGCCCTAGGGACCCGAATCCTCCCTCTTACAGGGGTGCCAGCAAGCGCCCTCGCACTGGTGGGTGAGGTTCCCCTCCTCCAGCAGCTACTGGTGTTGTACATCTCACCCCCACGTCCAGCTTGCTTTTAGCTGTAAAAAGGCATTTTGTTCTGTTCCTACCACTCCTTGCTCCTGGTGCTGGTTGCATCAGGGATTCCTCTAACGTGGCTTTCTGCCCTTTAGGGCTGGATGGCCACTGATGAATTGCTTTGTCCTGGCTGGGAAACGGGCTGTATGTCAGGGCACTTGTAATGGGGTGCTTGGGGGCACTGCTCTCAAAAGCAGATCTTTGCATCACGAGCAGCTGAGCTCGTGCTGGGGGTGGTGCTACAAGGCACCTGTGCATTGCAAAATTAGCCTTTCATGTAATGGTGCCGTGTGTGATACGCCCTGGATGGAGGGAATGGGCTCACAGCAGCGTGGGGAGGAAAACGTTTCTGCTTCTAGCAGCTCAGCCTTCAGGTTCCCAGATGAGATGTAAATATCACCTTGATGATGAAGTATATTCCACTAAATATCTTCAACTGTGTATTCAAACTGTAATAGAGAGTCAGACCAGAAATTTAAGAGAATTGAATCTGAATATTAAACGAGCAATTCCCTGGAGTGAAATTTTCTCAACTTCTCTGATTCTTCAAGGAGACAGTACTCCCAAAGAACTAATTTTGTAACTAGTGATCAGATAAAATAGATCTGATCTAAACATCTACTGATACTTTGGAAGACCTAACTTGGCACTAGTTGAATGAATATGGAATTTGTCATTAGTAATAATGAAAAAATTGCTTGAAACTTTTTTCATTGAATGTCTATTTTTTCAGTTGTAACTAAATCCACTTTTTCCTTTCAGTCTGAGGCAGGTGAAGGATGATTATGTCCTCTGTAACCTCCACCTTTCTATAGCATTTCCCTTTTACTTGAAGACCCTTTTACAGAAGCTGATGGAAGTTGTCACCACGTGAGCAAGAGACAGAAAAGTTGCCAAATGTCTTGGAAACACAGGCAGTACTTCTGGGAAAGCGGATGGCTGAGGGCTAACAGGAAGGCAACTGCTTGATTCCAAATTTAGCCTCAGTGTCCCAAATAGCATAAATCTGAATTCCTCTCTGTCTGTTCAGGCCTTTAAAAATCTTGTGCTTGGGATGCTGTGTCTCAGGACATTTGAAGCGAAATGCTGTCCCCATTTGGTGCTAGCAGAACCACTGAACAGATAAGGGATTCTTTATTTTTTGTTATTAGCATGTGTTGGAAATTATACTTATTTTTCAATGTGCTCTGCCCTGGGCAGAGGAGGAACACACAGAGCACAGCAACTTTGGGCCGGGGTGGGTGGAGGAGTTGGGGAGAGAGGGCTGAGGGAGGAGCAGGGGTGCTGCCAGGGGAGAAGTTGTTGCTGTTCCTCCCATGGATGGACTTCTCTGGGGGAGGAAAAGGGGCTCTGCCTCCTTCCATGCCTCCGCCATCACCCAGCAGGAGTAGATGTGCTGGTCCAGTAGTATGGACCACCAGATGCCTGTGATGGACCTGCCATGTGTGTGGCTGTCCCCAGAGGGGCATGGTGTCTGTTAAGGGACAACAGTAAATGAGGAACCAGAGGGTCAAATGCTGCTGCTTTTCCGTCAGCCCTTGACAATGAGGTGTGATGCCATTCTCAGAAAGAAAGAGGAGTCCTGGGCCAGCCAAAGGACTGACATTCAGTTCCCGACACAGCAAGAGAGCTGTCAGAAGTGGAGAGATGCTTGAAATGAGCCATTGACAGGTGGGTGTGTGTTTGGCTGATGACTGGGAGGACCTGGGTGGATATATGAGAAATACATAGAAGTAAAACTGGAAAAAGAGAGTGGGAAAGAAAAGGATCTGACCAATGGGCCTGTGTCTGAGGGGCATGTGAAACGTGCTGTAGAGTCCGACAATATATCCTTACCAAAGCTGGCTGATCAGCTGCATCCCATTGCCTAGCAGAAGGGAATTGTGCACTTCAGTCCAGTGTCCTACACAACACCTGCTCCCCTTTGAAATAAAGAGATGGCTTAGGTCAACAAGACATACTATAGATGGTTTATTTATAATATATCCCTGCTGAGCAAAGATTGCTTAGCCTTGTGAACCATGCAGGCGTGCACAGGTACTTGGGAGAAATTATGGGAACGTTGAATGTTGGCAAAGCAATGTGAGCAGAAATATTGGAGAAAACTGAGTGCTGTTTGCCTCCACAGTCCCCTCAGCCAGGACAGCCTGGCTGTTATCCGCTGATCCAGGCATGGAGGAAGAAGCACCTCTTGTGCACTGATCTCCTTTCCCATTCCGTTCCTGCGCAGACTTGGATGGTTTCAGTGCTGCTCTGGGCACGTCCTGCAAGAGCTGGGTGCACCTTTGGTGGCAGGACCTCACTAGGTCATGGTTGTAAGGAGTACAAAAAGAGACACTGCACCCAAAAAGAAGCTATGGACACCACATGCCCAGCCCTCATTGACAGTTGGTGGCATGGGGACACCTGAAACTCCTGCATAGAGGGATGTTGGCTGACTGGGAGGGTGTGAACCTTTCTGGCTGGGGTAGATCAAGGGAGGGAGAAGACTTCCACTGCCCTCTGCACTTGGGTCCCTGCCTCCATGTCCTGCTGGGGTGCAGTGATCTGCCCTGTATCCTGGCCAGGAGATGTGAGGATTCGCATGCTTCAACCCACAAACCTGCCCTGCCCAGTGGTTGGTGATGCCCGCAGTCACCTCAGGAAGAGCATGGGGGATGTCCTTATGGGGAGGTGACATGGTGAGTGCCCAAGGGGGACATCAGCACTGGGAGGCTCAGGTCAGCATCTGAGCTTCCCCTCAGCAAATGCTCATGCTGGATAATGCAGTCATGTGGTGGCAGCCGTCCAGCCAAGCAAACCACAAAGCAACAGAAACTTTAAACAGAAGTTGCTGAATGGCACCTAGGGGGAGGTCTGCAGAAGGCCCAAAGCGCTCTTGTTGGGACCACCTTTCCCAGGCTGAGTGGGACCATGCCCCAACCTAGTGTAGCCCTGAGCTCCTGGTGTGGCTGGTGGCATCCTGGGGTGGGTGAAACCTGCTAGAGGAACACAGGGTGAGGCTGGTCTGTGCTGACCTGGAAGGCAAAAATAGCCATGTTTTAACTTTTAACGGTGTTTAGGTGGAGTGGCATGAAAACCCAATTCTCCTGTTATATGTGCTGGTTTTCTGCCAGGCCTTGGCAAGAGTTTGGTTTGTGCTGGTGTGGTGGATGAGCTGTCTTGATGCTGGCCTGACCTGCAGTGCCAAAGCCTTCAGAGTTATTGCAATGAGCATACCAGGTTTTGCACTGATCCTGTCTCCCTTAATGGATTTGGAGTCAAGTTGCCAAAGAAAATCAACCCCTTGGGAAGGTGGGCAGCTTCTTCAGCAGTTGGTGGTATCTCTTGGTTTCTCGTGGCTCCCCTTGAAGCTTCTCCCGTGGCTCTACCCTGTGGGAGCTGGCAAATTCACCCTGAAACCACTGCTGGGAAAAGGGGCTGCTGCAGCCTTCCCTGAGCTTTGGTGGGGGGTATGTCTGCTGTGTCTCCAGACTGAACTGCAGCTTAAGGGCTTGGCCCCAGCCTTGGGGCATAGGGTGTCCTGTTTGTCACCAGCAAGGCCAGCAGCTGCCAGCTGTGCTGCCCTTCCTTCAGGAGTGACGGGCTGCTGTTACGATGGTTCATGGGTCCTGCAAGATGCTTTGAAATCTTGTTGTAAATGGGGATATTTGATCTCGCTGTTCTCATCGGATGCCCATGCGGGAGCGATACAATGAGCCCGCTGGCAGGCTGGAGCAGCTCGCAGGGATTGCTTCGTTCCCAGCCTGCCACCCTGACCAAACAGTTTGAGTGTTTCCCTCTCAAAGGCACCTTCATTTTAGAGACTGGTAACTAAATGCTTGCTTAAATTCCTCCCTCCCAAGGGAGGGATGTTTCTTAAAGGCGTTGCTTGTTGGTATGAGACACAGCAGTCTGTGGATAACACAGGCTTCGGTCCTGGGTGCAAAGAGGAACCACATGACATGTAAAACACCCTGGCCTTGTTTTGTGGAATGGCTGCTCAGTGCTTTGCTTTTCGTGGGACCAAGCAGCCCAGAGGGGCAGGCACTTGGCTCTGGTATTAGGCAGCCAGAGGCTCCCTGTGTCTGGGGGGCTTTGGTACCAGCCACAGCTTGGCATTGGGTGCTCTGGGGTGCCTGTTAGATCCTGTCATCTTCAGAGAGCAGCTCCTCACGCATGGGAGGAGCTTGGCTGGGAACTGCCTGGGTTCGGATTTATTTTTTTTCTTTCCCCCCCCCCCCTCCTTAATTTCCCCAGTCATTGTCACTGCTGGCTGATGGCTCTGTGTGAATTCAGCTCCGCTAGAGGGCAGTGTGGTATGGCGCGGGAAGGGAGCGAGCTGGCGAGGAGACGGGGCAAGGAGCAGGGGTGTGATGGTGGTGGGTGACCACGGGCACTGGCCTGGCACGGCAAAGGGCTTGGCTCGTCCCTGAGTCAGACCCCGGTGCTGGGGTGAAAGCACTTCCCGTGTTGCTGCTAACCCACTCGGTGTGAGGCTCGCTGGTCGGTGCAGAGATGGGAAAGGACTTGACAGTCAATGAGTGTAATGGAGAAGCGTGGAGGGGGAAGCCCGAAGTAACGCTGAGCACTTCTGAAATGGCAAAGTGAACGAGTGGGTGGGGGAATGACACATGGAAGTACATGTTCCTGCTGCGAGCAGAAGAGCCTGCTCTGGGCACACCTTCCTCTTTCCTGGAGATGTCAAGGATGGTTGCTGTGTGCCTTGAGCACTGTCCAGCATGGTGGGAGGTGATGGTGCCTGTCATGAGTTGTCTGTTCTCTTGTCCTCCCCTGGACTGGGGGCAGGTGGGTGTAGGGGGCACTGTTTTCATAGGGTCTGGGAGGTTGTAGTTTACTCAGTATATTGAATATAAAAGAAAGGGTCAGCTTTCTTCCCTGGTCTGGGTGGGTAAGGTTTGTTATAACATCACACCATTTGGTTTTTAGAATGTGTGTGATGCAGCGTGTCTTCTGCTGGGGGTCCGGAAAGCTATGAAAATTGAGTTTCATTGTGGGCTTTTTTTTTCTTGCTTTTTGAGGGTTTGGAGGTTAGTTGATGATCTTTGCTTTGTTACACACCATCAGGCACAACAAAACCTGCAGGAATGGGCCCAGGAGGGAGATGGAGGCAGGGGGATGCTCCAGATTGCTGACCAGCCCCACTATGGGGTGGAGGACTGAGGGAGCACAGGGCTGGCTGGGCAGAGGGCTGAGGGTGATGGGGTGCTTTCATTGAAGAAAAGCTCTGGGCTTTGCCAACCTCAAGAGCAGGCTTGGTAAGTGGCTGTGGCAGCTGGCCAGCAGCTGTGCAGTGTGGCTGTAAAGCCGTATTTGAAGATATATGCACTTGTTGGCTGCAAGCTGGTTGCTCCTGTGCCCCTTCCTCTGCAGAGGGTCCTCTTCTTCCAGGGCCCTGGAAGCTCTTCCAAACATGCTTCATGCCCGTGTCCCCAAACACTGTGGTGGCTGAGCAATACTTCCCTTGTCCATAGGGAAAACGTGAGGAGGAAGATGACCCAAGGGAATCTTGATCTGCTCTAAATGTGGTTTTGAGGTTCAAGGCCAACTCTCCATACAATTTTTTTGAGGGGTGTGTGTGCTTTGGCAGTAGACAGCGACTCCTGGCTTTGGCGTTCTTGCTGTTCTGCCAAAAGCCCCTGCTGCGGCTGTCCATGCTGGGCTGACTGCTGTTCCTAGGGAAGGCTGTGGTGCCATGTCAGTGGTGCTGTGGGGCCTGTGGGACCCTACCCCCCTCCACAGCTCTTGGTGGCCAAATACTTCTCTAGCCCAGGGTCACCCTGGCTCTGCCCAGGCCGGTGCCTGGGGTAGCCAGGGCCAAGGGTTCCCATGCAGGAGGTGACACCACAACAGCTGCCTGCCCCGCTGGAAATTGCACCCACTAAATTTAACGTGGAACCTGCTGCAAGGTGGCACACCAATAAAAAAATGTGAACTGCTGACTTTGATGTTCTCTTGCAGGAAAACTGACCTTGAGAGATGATAAAATGCAGCTGTACTGAGAAGTTAACTAATGAAATTTGACTTTAGTTATTCCAGGTTTTCAGATTTTGATAGATGGTCTTCATTGTATTAACACCATAGTAGCTCTCTCCTCCAGCCCAAAACCTTGGGCAGAGGTCTATGGCACTTGGTGGCTCCTTCCAGAAGGCTGGCAAGAAAGCAAAATTAATTCTGGTTCAGTATATTATATTATTTTGGTTTTCTTCTGTGGTTTATTTTTCTTTAATTTCATCTGCTCCAAATTTGGATATGCAGAAATTTCTACTTCAACCCAACCTGTGAACTTTTAACAGGCAGGCTTATTTAAGACCTACAGCTGGAAGAAGTAATTAAGGTTCCACTGAAAATGCAGCCTCTCCAACTAAGGCAAAAGTACTAAGTTTCAGCTTAGTCTTACTTCATAATATTGGGTTCAGCTTCATAGGAACATAATGCTTCACTGCTGATGGTGGAAATAGGACTTGAATCCCCCTTTCCTTTCTGTGGTGGAAGCTCACAAAGGCATAAAAACCCCACTGAAAATGCATTTCCTTCCCTTCACAAACCAAAGCCTGTGACAGTGGCAGGGGAACGTTGTTGTTGCTGTCTACTAATGTTAATATTGGAGGTTCTGGGCAGGGCAGGATAGTAATCAGCCAAAAAGCGATAAACAAAGGGTAAGTGAAGGAACATGGGCAGCAGAAGGTGCGGTGAGTGCCTGCCATACCCACAGCCCTGCGGTCGTTGCACGCTCCAAGCCTGTGGGTGGCAGGGGAAGCCAGCCCCATGGGTGATGTTGCAGTGGGGGTTCAGTGTGTAGCATATTGATGGCAAGTGATGGGTGTGCAGGTGCTGAAGGGGATGAACGACGAACAAATTTTTGGCTTCCCTACTAGAAGCCGGCTCCAGGCTGGGTTTGCACCAGTCATGTGGAGCGCTGGAGGGGATGCAATGAAGCAAACCCACCATGGGAAGCCTGATCATTTCCCCAAGTGCATTTCCACCTCCAGCTTTGACTCCTTGCTCTCCTGTTGCTATCTCCGTGGGGCTGCCTGTGTAACTTGGGGAGCATTTGGGCATCTGTCCTCCTCAGCAGCCCCTTGGGACAGAGCTGTTCCCAGGGGCCACAGGGAACGTGTCGGGAAGCAGGAGGGGCTGGCAGCAATGGAGCTGTGGGGACCATTTGGTTACAAATATGCCCAGCACCTTTGCAGAGCAGCGCCAGGAGGCAAGGAGATAGCCCCCAGGCTGACAGGTGCTTTATCGAAGCTGGCATGGGGTGCTCACCCTCTATCCAGGCATGGACATGGCTGGGAGTCAGCAGCAGTGACTCTTAACGCCACATCTGTCCTGTTCCTTGGTCCAGAGTCAGGGGTCAGGCAGCACTTGGCAAAGCACAGCAGGGAGAAAATTTTTCAAAACTTTTGGGCAATATATATATTTTTTTTTTCTTCTTAGGGTGTAACAAAGAAAGCAAGCACTTTTAGAAGTTTACCTTCATTGCAGGGCTCATGTTGTGGGAGCCAGGGGTTATCCTTGTTTCACCAGGACTGGGATGAGTTACCTTCCCTTACCTAGTTCTTGCACTACTGACCTCAGCTTTGGAGCTTCCAGCCCTGGGACCCTTCTGGGTGATACCAGCTATGGCCCTTGGAGACCTACATGTGCTATCAACCCCTTTCCTCCCATCCCCATGGCCAGCGTCAGGTGAAGTGGTGCCCTGCACCACCCCAAGAGCAATATCCATGCCAGAGGGGGGGGGAAGTTTAGGCCTGGTTCAGGGAGAAAGCGTGTAAAACTAATACTACAGCTGCCTGGAAATATGCTCAAATAGAAATATACAGAATTTTCTTAAAAAATCAGGAAAGCAAAAAAGTAGTATGGAATCCTTACAAATTCAAATGATAAAATTTATGTTACAGAGCAGCACTCCATGCTGATTTTTGCTTATTTACTTGCAGACATCCTTGAGCGGCCTTTTCCTGTAATCCCTCCTCCTTCCCCCTCAACGTTTCTAAAGATTTTCCCAGGAAGAGTGGCCAAGGGAGCAGCTAATGCTCGATGGAAAATTTAGAAACAATTCTTTTTGAATGAAGACATTTTTTTTATAATTGCTGGGAAAAACCTGTTTTCCAGAAAAAAAACTTCACTTAGTCAACCTTCTTTGATGAATCACTGCTGTTAAGAGGGAAGTACTGCTGGTCTTGTCCCTAGTATGCTTCCTCTTACACCGGTGCCTCATCTCCAGAGTATGTGCCGTTAATCCTGTCTGAAGCCAGCTGCGGCCTTAAAACTGTCCCTTTTTTGGCTGGCCGGGGCTGTTGCTACTGTTTATCAACAAGCCCAGTTAAAATGTGCTGCTACTCTTATCTTTGTGCCACGATGGAGATTTGTCCAACTTCAACATGAGGAGCTGGACAAGGGGAGATCTGTGAGCCTGGTTTGCTGGTGCAGTGAATACCTGCTCCTGGAGGCTGGGTGGCTGCTGTCCTAACCCCCTTGCTGCAGAGCCCTGTGGCACTAGCTCCTGCTGCGTGTCCGGACAGGCTTAAAACATTCTGACAAGTAAACTGTATCAGCTGGCTTGGTGCACGATCTGACAGCATGTGTCAGGGCTGCATGGTTCATTGGCAATTACCCGTCCTCCCGCAGCTGGCATGGCCCTGGCACGTAGCACCCAGCTGACCGCAGCGCTCGGGTTCAGTCAGTCTCCCTGTGCTTGTGCCGGACCAGCACCGATTTTGCACTGTGGGTGACCTGCTGGTGTTCACACCTGGCAAGGGTGAGGGTGTAGCCATGGCTGGAGATGGGCGTGCTCGTTCCACCCTGCAGCTGGTGGATACTGGTGAAGGAACAACCAGGGACACAGACCCCAGGGGACTGCCGGTGTGCTTGGGTAACCCAGCCCCGGTAAAGTTCTGCTGCAGTGCGGACCACTGGCCCTGATCTGGGGTGGTCCTTGGCCTCTGTGAACCCAGGGGCAGCAGAAGGGTTGCAGCCTGAGCCTAGAAGGTTTATGGCTGCTGCATACAGACCTGTGGTGTTTGTGGAAGAGGAGATGGACTGTGTTTGCTCAGTGGACCCAGGCGAAGCTGCCTGGGGTGGGATGGGGGAAGAGAGTGGGAGGTGAAGGGAAAAGCAGACAGCAATTTAAAAGGAGTCCTCTAGTATTCGTTTGCCTGCCTGGGCTGCGTGGTTAATGATGAGGCTGTTTGGGAGCCTACAGCATTGCTGCTGCATTGTGGTGTTTGCTAGCACAGCTTTTAAATCAAAGGGGGTGAGAGAGAGAAAAACAGACCGGAACTTTTTTCAAAATTTAAAATAAAATCCTTTAGTTGTGGTGATGCAAAAAACCATGGTTAACTTCACCCCTATCAAAATATTTTTTGAGACACTTTTGTGTGCAAACTGCTTCCTTTCCATCAATTTTGCAATGAAAAACACACCTGACTTCTCACTGGGGTTGGCTCTGGCAATGTCCCTGAGTGACGCATTTGCAGCGGGCGGGGGGGGGGGGGGGAGGGAGAAGGTTCACATGGGGTCAAACACATCCCAAGCGGGTGTTCTTCCACGTGGGGAGAGCTGCAGCGCAGAGATGCATCTGTGGTGGCTTGCTGTCCTCAGAAAGGCCCTGCAGGGCTGGGGAGGGACAGTAGTGTCCCTGTGCCAGCTCTCATCTATGTTCAGCAGAGCCCTTCTCTGGTCCTTGGTTCCACGTGGGCTCCTCACGGTTTGAGGAAGGGCTGTGATGAGCTGGGGCAAAGTGTCTATGCAGCCTGGTGCTCGCAGCAGTGAGCCTCTGAAGGTGTGAGTCTGCCAGGGCTGTTCTCAGCAAAACCCTGCTTTGGGTGTCACTTTGGTGGACTGACCATGCGTTTGCATGTCTCGGCACCCAGTTTCTCAGTTACCTCCTGTAAGAGGTGTACCTACTGTCCCCTCATAGCCTTTATGGGCAGCCTGGAAAGAAGCAAATTCTGGGTGTTACAGGCAGTGCTGGCCAAAACCCAGCTTTGCTGCAAGTGCCTGCATTCACCTCCTGCATCATCGGGTGGATCCTGCATGGGAGCAACATGGCTGGAGAAGTCCTGCAACCGGTAGATAAGTCACGTTTTCAAAGTTTTAAAAAAAATCTACTTTTCTTGTTCCAAATGATTTTTAAAAGTGGGCTAATTGTCTAGATGATTACCCTTGTGCCAGAGAATATATCTTCCTGTGTTTGGCACAGTCAGGGTCTAGCCCAGTAATGGGGCTTTGGCTGCTCTGGTGGTACAGACAAATAGTGATGATCAGGAGGAAAAATGACAGTGACATTGAAACAAAATATACTGAGCTGTACCAGTTTTCCTTGCAAGCGTTTTGTTTTCTGATGGTTGCAGAAATCTTTGCCTGGGGATCCCATGCTGGGACAGGACAAATACGCCTGGAACAAGCAGCTCGAAGGCATTTTTGGGAGAGGAAACTTCCTTCCAGGTCAGCTTTGGCAAATGCACTCACAAGGGTAGGAGTACAGAGCAGAAACCTGACCTCTTCCTCCATCTCCTCTCCCAGTAATGGGCTGGGTTCCTCAGGAGCCGCAAGCCCTCTCCTCCCTCCTTGACTAGAGCCATCCCAGCTACAGGGGCTGTGTCATCTGAATCATACACTTTGTTGGCAATCTGAGCTGTCTGGAGACTTGGGACCTTGCCACCAGGATGCAGAGCAAGACTGTTTATAAGTTACACTGCTGCTGTAACATACGTCCTTGAGAGCAAGCGGCATGAACAGCAGGTGTGACGCGACATACTCCTGTGTGTGGCTCCGTTCCCCTCTGCTGTGGAGAGCTGTGCCCTCCCGGCAGCCGGCATTTCGAGTGCGCTCTGGCTGCACGTGTCCGACCCTGCTCCTGATTTGGGACACTGCAGTGGAGGAGTTTGCACGCAGAGCTGGCGATGCTGGGGGAGGAAGGCAACTGGCATGGCGGTGCTTGCTGAGCTGGCGTTGGCAGGCTGACCTGCTGGTAATGATTTGACCTCTTTCTCTTAATTGGTGGGCCCCGGTTGGGGTGATCGTAATTATGGTGGCTCCTTGATGATGCTGAGCTGCACAGAATGGCAGATGTGCGTGTAGCGTGGGGATGGGTCAGCTTCCTGAGCAAGGGTGTTTTTGCATGAGTTGCCAGAGCCCACGCAGACCTCTGGAAGCTCTGGGTGGCCTCTTTATCCAAGGAGGGTATTAAATGCAAGCCTGGAAGGGAAAATGCCAGGACAGAGGGAGTTAGGAAGTCATCAAAAGGGAGCAAGTGGGAAGGGAGGCAGAGGAGATGTTTGCCAAGGGCCTAATTAGCATGAGTGAAAAAATGATGATAGGGTGAGGAGAGGCTGGGAAGGAAGGGAGAGCTGTGTGTATGGAGAGACCAGCTGGTGGAGACAAATCAGATGAAAGGGAAGAAACCAGAAGCAGGAAAGGAGCAGGGATGGGGAAATGGGAGGTGGGAAGGAGGGCAGGAGGATTAGTTGTTCTGAGGGACTTTTTCAGTGGAAGAAAATTAGGGTTAGAGGAAATGGAAATCCATGGAAAGCAGAGAGGAGAGATGAACGGAGCGAAGAAAATCTCTGCTTTAATATTTTCGCCTCCTGGCAGAGAAGAAATTGGTTTCAGAATAGCTGTGCACTTGGTATGGACAGTCAAAGCAAGAAAAAGAGGACCAAAGTCTATAAGGAGTGGAAAAAGAGGGAATGAACAGAAACAAACTGTAGAGCCATTTATGGCAGAGAGACTGCAGCTGGATTTTCTTTTCCCTACTAAGCAGGGTAAAAGTGGGTTCAGCTCCCCTTCTCTCTCTGGAACAACTCCAGGGCAACTGTTTTCCTGTTTCTCCGTTGGTTATGCTGCTGTTGGGTCACATCTGTGGTGCGCACATGTGAGCAGAGCTTGTCCAGGGAGCAATTTTTCATGCCCAGTCCTGCTCCGGGAGCTTCCCCTGCAGTGCTGGGTACGGGCACTGGCTGTGCCTGGGTCTGCAGCCCTGATGATGGGCACCGGGCTCCGAAAGCTGCGTGATGGTGGGGGTGCTCTCCCTCGTGAGCTGCACCCCAGGGAAGCTAAACCTCTGCAGCAGCCTCCCCTGCTCCATCTCCTAGCTGTGTGCAGGTGAGAGCTCAGTTTTAATTACTGAGCAATAAACCTTTTCACATCCCCTTTGGAGCCACCGCTGATGAGCTCTGCTGCCGTGCCATGCTCAGGATGCTGAGCCCCTGCAGACATCTGCAATGCTCGGATCACACAGCTGGGAAAGAAACTCAGACCAGGGAGAAGCCCAAACCATGGTGCCGATGGTGACTTTTGGAGGTGGCTGTGGTGGGACCATCTCTGCCATTGGACAGAGGTAAGACCAGGGTACGTGTCGGTCTCTCCTTTTCTTGGTTTCTTTCTGCGATATCCACCTTCTATAATTCTGATTACATGAGCGTAATCATGTATAGAGGTCTCAGTTACTGTTCTTCCCCAGCCCGTACAGCAATACCGGTGTGCTGCCTATAGGCTGTAGGCAGAGGGAACTCAGATCTGATTCAAGAGAAAGTTGTTATTGCCTGGATGGTGCAGACTCTGCCCATACCTGATGGCTGGGCACATGCAAAACAGCACTGGTAGCCTGGAAACTGGACTGTAAGAATCCTTTTTTGTGTGTGTATATGTGTGGGGTTGTTTTTTGCAACTTAATTTTACGTATGTGAATTGTTGACAGACCTGGTGAAAACGTTTACCAGCTTCCACATCACTTAAAACGTCCCCCTGACCTCTTTTCCCTTACCATAATGGGGCCTTTGGTGAAATAGGCTACATGGGCTGTTCTCATTCTATCAAAGGTGCTCATGGAAAGGGTCCTTCTGCGAAGTATAAATAGTTTTGCATTTAATGCACGTCTGGATAGCTTTTGGTTCAAGGTGAGGCTTGCACTCAGCAGAGAGGAAAAAAATGTCTGTTGAGCAGAAGTCCTTATCAAAACGATAACACTATAATACAGGCCCAAGTCCTGCTCCTTGTCACCACCCAAGCAGTTGTGCTAGATCAAATGCGACCAGGAGTAAAGTGCCATTCCTATAGAAATCTCTAAATTGGCTGTAGTGGTGGCATAAATCAGGAGCGGCTCCAAAAAAGCCGCCAGCGTCACCCTTCCGCACTTGCCCTTCAGTGGGTGTTTCTGAAAAGAGGGAAAGCACACCGTGAGCTGTGGAGTCAAGGACGTGAGTGCGGTGTGGTCCTCCAGAGGCCAGTGCCCTGGGCAGGACTCCGGCAGCGAAGGGGGAATCACTCCTGGGCAGTGTTTGTCCCTGGTGAGGAGCGGGGTGGGGGGTCCCCGTGCCTTCGCAGCTAGCCTCCTGCAAAGGATGCTGTTTTGCCTCCCTCAATGCAGAATGCATGCCACTGTGCAAACGTGGGTTTGCCTTTGATGGGGCAAGGAATAATCCAGGACTGGGCAAAACAGAAAGCAAGGTGATCCCGGATGAGTAAAGTGAATCCTGTCTGAGGACTTAAGTGATGGCGATGTCCATGGGTGTTACGAAAAAACCCTTCTTACATGGGCATCTCTGCTGTAATATAGCTGTGCTTCAGGCAAAAAGTACAGTCTGATTTGATAACAGATGAAGGCTAAGTAAGACTTTTCTTGTTTATTTTTCTTAGCTTTACTTTTCATAACTGGAGTGGTAGGGTTTCTTCCACAAAAATTGCCAAAATTCAATGACATTGGAACAGCTGAAAGCTAAAGAAAATTAAAGGTGAACAGCCTCCTGCTTTTCTAAAAATTCCAAACAATGCTTTGCTTCAAACTTTTCTTCTATTTTTATTCAGATTAAATTAATTTTAATGAAAAACCTTAACACTGTGGTTCAGTACCAAACCAGGTATTTAATTTCACATCAGATTGAAGTGCCAGCAGCAATAATAATCATATTAATAGCCATTTTCATAATACAGAGGAAAGGATGTGCTGAGGCTGGAGATCTTGTTTGGAATGGGAGACTCAATGGGCACTGGAGACAGCAGCAAGAACACAAGTGCATGCAGTGGTCCATCCCTTTCGTTGACAGAGCAAGATCATACAGTCAAGTCATACAACCACTCACCTTACAGACAGCTTGGCGCTTCTGGGATGGAATAAGGAAACTACGGTCCCTCTTTTTCTGCCTTTAACAGCCATTCAAGATTCTGGATCATGCTGGTCCCCTCCCTTCTCTCCTTCCAATTACTGGAGGCTGAAGTGACTTTGCTAGGTTTAAAAAAACAACCCCCAAACCCCAGAAAAAAATAGCAAACTCGGTCCCCCAGCCAAGCTAGGTGTTTCTTATGGGGCGACATTTTGAGGAAAGCAAACATCATCAGAGCGAGCGAGCACCGAGAGGGCTGTACGTGAGACATGACAAACTGAACCCATGCCGGGCTGGGTGGTTTAACTGTCCTAGCAGCCAGCAGGCGGATGCGGAGGGGTGGAAGGGTGTGGGGATGCACATGTAGCCCTGCTGCCCATAAGGGCTGAGCCAGTGGGTCCCTGACCTCTGCTACACGGGGCACGAGCAGGGAGCAGCGACCGGCGGTCTGGCCCTCGGCTCTGCCTGCTGGCCTCACTTCTAAAGTTTTTGTTTCCTGTGTTGCGGTGGTTGGGCTCGCAGGCAGCGCTTCCCGTCAGACACCAGGCGAGGACCACAAAGCAGGCAGGATCAATAGTTCTCTGCTGTGATGCCCTTTTGATTAGTGCCGTGTCCCAGTGGCCAGGTCCCGGTGTCCTGTCAGCTGCCCTTGGCTGGAGGTATCGGACTGAGTCGGGCTCAGCCTGCCTCAGAAGTGACAAGGTTTTCTATAACATCCTGTTATTGGCAACTTCTATTTTGTGTCAGACACAGACAATAGGCTTGTCGTTTTTTATCTGCCGGAGGAGAAGCGGCTATAGATATCTCCCCAATGCAAATGTGGGCAGCCAGGCAAGGAGCACAGCCACTTGGGGGTGTGTGGCTGTGTGTGAGGGTCCCCTCCTGTGTGCCCAAAGACCTCTCCAGCTTTCTGGTTATAAATCTTTGTAAACAAACCCACACTTGCTTCACTCTTCCACTCTATCTTCAGAGTGAAAAGAATGTGTAATGGCCTAAACACACTTCCAGGTCCTCTTCTGCACATCCTGGGTTTGAACTCCAAGGTTACACTTGGGTTGTTCTCTGGCTTTTCCTGGGAGCACGATATTTATGGAAAGCTTGGTTATCACATGTGCATTTGGGAGATGAGACCTGCAGAAAAAAATACCCAGCACTGCAAAATGTATGAAGAAGCTACAGGAATTACCTGCCTGGCCCTGTGCCTTGCTGGCACGGGAGCGGGGGCAGAGCCCACCGCAGGGGCGCCCACGCTGCCCTGGGCCCAGCCCCTCCTGTGCAGAGACAGTGCTTCCCCACCCATTTTATATCCGAAGGCTGAAGGGTTGTGTTCAGCCTTTGACCACCCAGCTCCTTTCCCTGCTCCTTCAGGCAGCATTGCTCCAGGCGGGAGGTGGCTGGGGTGGTTTCCTTGGTGGCCAGCAGCAGGCCCACCTCGCCCTTCTGGCCGGGCATGGTACCTCTCAAACACCAGGTGAATGCAAATGGATATATAGACTGTTCATGGCCTTATGAGGGGGAAAAAAGGATTTTCACTGCGCTGCTTATTTTTATTTTTGTTGTTACCTTTGCCAGCACACATGGCCACGGGCAGTATGACAGGCCACAGGCTGTGCCGTGTGGCATGGCTGCTAAACTGCTCAGAATAGTGAATCTTTCACCGTTCTGTTGAAAAGCGTTCTTCAAGCGAGGAAAACCTTAGCAATGCCTTGAAGCACAGAGCATTTTGCATTTGGGTTTGCCCCTGAGGCCCCCCACAGCAGGAGCGTGCCCGGGCTGCCCAGTGCTGGCAAAGCCGAGACCCCCGCAGGGCTGATGGCAGGAGCCACCAGCCCCACCGTCGCGCTGCCCCTGCCCACGACCAGAAGATGCTGGCGTGTCCTGGTAATCCTGCCTGTTAAAAATGCTTGCTGTAATTGAGGAAAAATGCTGTATTTATCTTTTGCTTGTCTTAACTCAATTTGAAGAAAAGGCTCTGCTCTCGTTGCTTGGGGAAGATGTTGTCCAGAAAGGTTAATGATAGAGGATGTTTATATGGGAGCAGAGTTTCCCAAGGAGGGAGCTGGGTGGAGGAGATGTCTCCTCCAGTTGTCATTTTAATTTCCTGTTTTTAAATCTCAGCCTTTTAGAGGGAATACAGGGGCAAGCTGTGTTGGATGTGTGCTTTGCCATCGTGGTGGTGTCGAGTGAATAGACTGATGCCTCTGGCCCCACTCATGGAGGCCCTCACGGCTCAGATGCCTGGCATCTGCCATGGGTTGGGTGGTCCTGTCTTTGGAAAAGAGCCACCTGCCAGAAGGCCCCTTCAGTTTAACAACAGGAGGCCTGTATCAGCAATGCAAGAGATTTCTTCCACCTTTAGTGCTGTCTAGTATGATACGTACCCCATAAGAGCTATAGGGCAGTCGATGTGGTTATTCCACAGGCCCCTGGACCTTATTCCCCACTCAAAGACATACAGCAGTTGCATCCAGCCTTGTAGCAGCACCAAAACCTCTTACGGGTCTCCAGTGGTGTCATGTCAACCTGCTAACCAGGAACTTGGATTGACAAAGACATGCTGGCCATCTTGCTGGTGGTAGGGGGTGGAATAATGCTGTTTTGCCTCCAGATGCCCAGCCAAATTTATGCATCAGCACAGCCTCCTTCCCCATCCTGAAAGCCTGAGAGAAATTGCTCCATGGGTCTTCTGCAGAAGGCACTGTGGAGAGGTGGGGACCTAAGCAGTATTTGGGGCACAATTCCCCGTGTGAAGACCCCAGCAATGGTTTGGAAGATAGGTGTGAGCCAGCGGACTGGAAGGGTCATTCCTGCTGCCCACAGTAGCAGACTAAGGTTGGACATATTGGTGGACCAGTGTTGTTGGTACCAGCAAGGGATGCGCTCTAAAGGGGCTAGCAGATGGATGCTTAACACAAAGGACTGAGTTCAGTGCTGACCTGCACTGTGTGCAGCCCTTCAGTGTGGGCCGGCGTGGGGTGCCCATCACCTCCCAGTTTATCCCCAGTGAAGCTGTTATTCTAGTTGGACTCTTATTACAAGGCATGGGGTTTGCTGCATTAGTGGGAATGGGATGAGAAACACCTATACAGGAGACACTGCACACAAACAAAAGTAATTTTTCAGTCTTTCACAATTTGACCAGTATTTCTAGGGAAAAAAAGGTTCCTGGTGGTGATCCATATCTAAACTTTTGCCTATCTAGGTGCATCCTGCCATGTCCTGCCCTGACCCTACATTGTTTTCATTTTTCGCCAGCCGTCCCTTACTTTTGCTTTGTGATCTATTCAAAGCAAAACAAGAACAAGCACAGCATGAAAGTGTGAATGGCCTGTGCTGCAGACCTCCCTCGGGCTCTCCCCAAAAACACAGGCCCGCAGCCAGTGGCTCTGGGGATGTGCTCTCAGCAAGCTCCAGGAGAAGACAACTTGCTCCACATGCCAGCAAACAGCCTCTCACCAGCATGGTTGAGGGGCACCTAGCTCCTGGTGCTCACTAAAGCAGCCAGAATGGGGTTGGGGCACAGAAAGGCAAAGCCTGAAGGTCTCTTTGTGGTTTCCAAAAGGATGTGCTGGACTTGTTGGCAAGCAGCACTTCTGTTGCTCCCGCCCACTGAGCACCGTGCCTTCCTCTTCCCAGCGCAGCACAGGGCTGGGGAAGCTCCTCCTTAACTTTCTCATGTAATGCATCAGAAAGTCTGTTTTTTCTGCTCAGCCTGGACCTCAGACAAGCTACGCAAATTCTGGGTCTGGCTGGCTGCAAAAAGTGTTACCCAGCTTTTGTTTGCTTGGCTTTTTTTTCCCCTTTTGTTTTCCCCTCTTATTTTTTTTCCGTACTGGGTAGGAGGAACATTTGAATCCCCAGCAAATTAATGCAAGATAGATTTTTAGCAACACTGACCATATCTGCTGCTCTTCTGCAGTCAGAAGATGCCTGCAGAAGAACCGTGCTGAACTGCAGTGACTTGGGGTGCTTTTATCGTCTGTGTACACCGCGGTTGGAGTGGGCAGCCTGCAGGCAGCGAGAGCAGCCGCTTGTCCTCCCGCCTGCTGCAGCCGATGCATGCACCCTCTGCTTGTGGTCCCTCTGCCTTTTCCTCACTGACAGAGACCTGGGTTTCTGTCCACAGAGATATATATATACACACACATGCATACTTAACGCGTGGCAGAAGCAACATTAGGCTTACCGTTGGGTGTTTGTGGTTTTTTTGGCTTGGTGATCATTTGACCTCTCTCTTTGCTCTGCAACAGAGAGGAAGTTGACTGAATGTTTATTATATTTTGTAGATTACATATGCCCATCTACAGCATATGTTTACAACGTATTTATAACCCCTTATAAAGGGGCTTACAGGCATTATATTTAATTAATGTGGCAGAAATTATATCATTGTAATAACTGCCTGGCCTTTAGAGGTAAAACTCAGTGCCAAGGATTCCCAGATGAATCATCTCTGATAAGAACCAGAAATGACACAGGCCATATATTGTAAGGTGAATTTGTTTGGATTGGTACCTTTAGGGTATTCAGCCTTGCCAAGTCTCTGTGGTGCTGACACAGTTTATTACACATTTTCATTTATTAAGAGATTATTTGACTGCAGTTTGTTGTTTTATTGTACAGCAGGTGATAATTTTACACTAAATTAACTGTAACATCTCTGCTAGGAACGGGCCAAAGAGGCTTCTTGCTATGATGCTAAATACTAAGTGATGGCTTTTATCCACCAAGGGAGTAATTTACTCTCACGTGCAGGGCTTGAATAAGACTTTCCACCAACCTGTTATTAGTCTGTGCATGTATGTGGTTCAGGCTAGGGTTAATGGGTCTTGCTCCAATGCCCGCGGCCCCTTCAAAAGAGTTATCTGTGCTAGAATGCATGTGGGTCAGTACTTTGAGGCTACCAAATCTGCACAGAGGCAGACAAATGGCTACCGAAGTCTGGAGGTGGGTGATGCTCGTTGTGTCAGTCCAGGAGGTTGGCTTTTAGCATCAGAAGAGGCTACAGCTGGGCAGGCAAAAAAGTGAAAGCTAGCACAGTCTGACTCTTCAGTAAGATAAAAAGGTGCTGTTTCCATTCCTGGCTTAAATATTTGTTATTTCAATCAAAGAAATAATTCAACCAGAAAATAATTTTCAAACCTGTTATAAAAACAAAGGAAAAAATGAGCAACAACAACCATCCCCTTTTTCCTACAGAAATTAATAACTTTTGAAGGAAAAATATTTATTCAAAAGCCCTTTTTTTCCCATTAAAAATAGATTACAGATGAAAATAATTTGCCTATCCCTGAATGAAGTCCATTATACCAGACTAGTTTCATAGTCTGTCTCACACAGATACTGTTGAGTTAAGCTTTGTGTTGGGAGATGGGAACTCCACACCAAATTGAATTGGAGACTGAAGCAAGAACAATTATGGCTGCAAATTATTAAAGCTTTGCTATATTGGAAATTCACAGCATGCTTATAGTGGGAACTTACTATTAAGAAGAACCATACTACAAAGCTAAAAATAGAGGAAAAAATCAGAACCATATTGCTTTGATCACAATTCCATGTTTAAAGAAAGTAATCATTGGCGAAATAATCCCCTTCCCAACTGCACCATGGATTAGCTTTAGTTAATGCTAACATTGCCTCTATATGAAGCACATCGAGGGAAAAATTATCAATTAAAATCTAGGGCTGCATAAGTAGTTCATAGTAAATAATTTACTCGAGGGAACCCTCTGACACATACACGTTCTTTTTCACTTAGAACTTTTCTGCAAGCAAACTCTGACTTTCAGTACATGATACTGGTGAGCAATAACTTACCGAGCTGTGAGTTACACACATTTGTTCTGACTGGACAAGCAGATTAAGTGTTATATTTCTAGCTGCTGAAAGGATGATCAGAGCTCCTAAATTAGGTGCCCGGTGTGGGGTTTTTTTTATGATTAGTTGTTCCAAACTGTCTTCTGGGGAATATTTTCTGGGCCTGCTTTTAAAATTTGCTGCTCAAAGATCATTCTGCAGCACGCTTGTTAGCTGGAGCACTCATGGAAAGCTGCTAGGACAGCAGCGTGCGTCAGGCAGTGCGTGGCACCCCATGGGCACCCAAGGCGCACCTGCACAGAGGGCACACTTGAGAACGAATCCTTTGCCGGATAGCTTAAAAAAGCTGCTGCTCTGAAAGCCACCAACAAAAAACTGATGAGCAAATTCAGGAATAAACTGAGATTCAAACAAATCCTCTCTGTGTATTCAACATATCTTTTGTGCATAATTGAGAATTTAAATGCATTTGATCCTTTGAAAGGAAGTCACAGTTGGTTTGTTTTCAGACAGATGTGGTCTTGTGCCTGGATTGTAACCTGCAGGTCCCTTCTGCCCTTGCCTCTGTAGCAGCCCAGTGATGTACATCTCTGTGTTTTTTAGCTGGTACACAACATAACGTGAGCTTGCAAAGTCCCCAGAGGTCTCTAAATGAGGGCCGTTCTACAAGGGCCCACCAAAATTACCAAGTCCTGTTGTGTTCAGACAAGATTGTAAACAGTGAGGTGAGCTGGCATGAGTGAAATGAACATCAACAGGATCATATCTATTTTTAACATCCAGCAAAACTATTAAAACCACTACTGTGGTTTATCATCAGCAAGGATTAAAAAAAACCCTAAAAGGATAGGGCTACTGTGGACGTCCCATACAGAACGATGCTTGGAGGTTGCACCACAGTATTATGTTACATTTCTACCCATCTAGCATCCCTGTAGCCTGTTCAAAGAACTGTAAGTGAAACCTGAGCTGCTGGTAACCACTTTACAAATGAAAATCTTGATTTTATTTGATAGTGTAAGGGTTGAGAAGAAATTGGGAGGGAGGGGGGAGGAACACAGAGCAGAATAGATTTTATTAGTAGAGTAGATGTGGCAGAATAATTACAATTTCTGGAAAAGTGTTGGGAACAGTATAAGAAGGCTGGAAAAGAAACAGCAGCTTAAATTTTAATTGTCTCTTTGGGGTGATAGTAAAGTCAAGAGTGCCATTTCCAGCCTAAAATCCCTATATCCAACACTAAAGAGCATTAGAGCCTAAATAAGGATTTGAATACAAATGTCTTCAACTCCGGCTCACCACAAAATTAAAGGATCTTTTCCAGGAAATACAGTATCTGCATGAAGAGTCTCTGCTAGATCTATGCCTTTGAAGCTTAAGTTTTGATTTGGGATTAAAAAAAAAAAAAAAAAAAGTTGCACAAAGCACTGCAGAAGTCTGACACGGCATCCTGGAAGAGGTCCTGTGCTGCTGCTGGCTCGAGCAGAGCTGGGTTGGAGGTCTCAACACTTGCCCGCCCTAGAGAGGGAGCGCTGCCCACAGTGATGCTGCTAATGCGAGGGTGATGCTGCTGATGCGAGAGTGATTCAGCTGCAACTGTGGAGAGAGGCGCTGAATCTGGGAGAGGAGCACTGGATCCAGGACAGGCAGGATGGCACACAGGCTGGCTGAGCCCTCAGTGATGCTGGTTTTAAAGCCAAATCATGGTTTGCATCAAGGCTGGACTCCCTCTGTCCAAATGTGTTGCAGATTATAGATGATGTGGGCTTTGTGTGGGTAATTTTTTTCTTTTTTGTTTTGGTATAAGGCAGCTCAGGAGATGCTATCAAGTATGATGTGTACATTTTTCTTGTGCTCTGTGTTTCATTTAATCAAAAGAACTTTCTTAGCAGCCCATATACACTGGGTGACCACTTGGAAGCAGCAGGCACAGCTCACTCATTTAGGGACATCTGAACTGGGATAAAATAAGATAGTGGCTAGCTTCTACCATCATGCCTTTATTTCTTAGTGCTGACAGAGCTGGCAGTAGGGTCATCTTCAACAGGTGCCCGTGGGTGGCCCTATCAAATGAGATGCCTCAGCACTGGAAGTGCTGTGTCCCAGCAGCAGCGGTGTCAGGGTCCTGGGATGCAGGGGATGCTGTTTACTTAGCTGCTTTGGAGCTGGGCCAGCTGCCTTCAGGGTTTGTGGCCTGTGTGGTGTTTTCCCTGGGTAGGTGTCACAGACCCGGCAGCACCAGGAGGCTCTGCCTTGGGGCGACAATGGGGGAGTCACTGACTGGTGCTCCGCCAGCTGCCCGGTGGCTCTGTAACTCTGTAAGCAGTTCTGAGGCTGGGTTTCATTTTTATTTATTCTATTACATAAAATACTCGAATTTGGAAGAAAAAACCTCCAAACAACAAAACCCCACAACACCCAAAGATAATTCCAGAGAACGATACTTTCCCTTTGCTCCTGCCAGGCAGGGTCCCTGGCCCTTGGGCCAGTGGTGCAGCAGTTTCCATTTTGAGCTCTGATGTTCTTGGGTGGGACCTGGGACAGGAGCCCGTGCAGAACAGGGGCCTCCTAAGCCCGGTTCACAGCCCACTTGGCCAGCTCCACTCGCAAGCTCCACTCCAAGGTGAGTGGGTGCAAGTTCACTGGCTGCATTCCCTGTCTTTCCAGAGCTCGTTGTGCAACTAAAGATTGGTTTCTGAGTGATCCCACTGTGCATCCCAAATCCTGCAGGGAGACGTGCCAACACGAGCCGTAGTAGTAAAAAGATGTGGTAAAAGGGTAGATGACTTCATTTTGGCCAGCGAGAATACGTGCACTGCAGCTCAGCTGCGGGCGCGGAGGGCAAGGAAACCTTTGGTGAGGGGCTGCTGCTTGGCAGACAAGGGTTATAATTTTTTCACCTGGAAGAGCCGCATCTTCATCAAGAGGGAAGATCCTCCAAATCCCTCCGGTGAGCTCTGGAAAATATTTTGAAAATTTTTCCCTTCTTCAAATAAAGAACTCATTAAGTTTTCTGTTCCTCTGAGTCCCTGTGCTTCCCATTCCCAGAGGCATAACATTGAGCCTAATCACCAACTAGAACAACTGAGGCCTTTATTTTGGTGTAAAGCTGCATGCATAAAGAAAGTCCCCTGTGTATACAGCTGTAACACTTGCATGATTGTAAGAAAAATGGAGGAACCCACAAATGATTTCCAAATCTGCATCTTCCTTTTTCCTATAATGAGTGTGAAGCATAATTTACGCAGATGAGAAAACATATGAAGCTGATTATTTTTTTATTTCTATTTGTTTTCATTCAGCTGCAAAAGGGCTGGAACTCCAGAAAGCTGAGATAAGAGCCCTACCCTTCCCGTGGTGCAGCGGGCACAGTCTGGAGGATGGAGAGGAACCCAAGGTACAGCCATGAGGACATAGCTGGGTCTTGTCAGCAGCTATCAAAAAACAGCCGGTCTCGTCTCTTTCCTGTTTTGAAAAGGAGGAGCATGAGAGCCACGGTGTGAAACGCTCAGCAGTGCTGGGGGCAATCGCAGCCTCAGTCACCCAGGTACTGCCCACACCCAGGACTACGGCAATAAACTGCTGACTGCAGCCAATGTTGTAAAAATTCCTCCCTGGATGTCACAGACATGTCAATGGTTCTGTGCATGTCAAAGACTCACTGGGTGATGACATATTTCCTTTTGGGGTTGACTCATGAGCTGCTCCTCCTGGTTGCTAAGATAGGTGGAAGCACTTTCATGCTGCCTGCTGCAAATACATTTCAGGAAAAGAGAGAAAAATCTCAATAATATTTCTGGATTCACTGATGTGACCCTTTTATTTTTGCAGTTGGTGAGCTTTGACAGTTTAACATTTATTAAATAACTTCTTAGTGGCAGAGGCACAATAAAATTGGTGTGTATAATTTAAAGCAAACTATCTCTGCTGTTAATCTGGCCTTCAAGGATTGTAGTAACAATCTGAAGTAAACAACTGCATTTCAAGTGAATGCTGCTAAGGAAAGAAAAGTCTGTCAGGTGCTACTCTTTTTTAAATGATGAGACAGAATGTTTAACAGTCTAAAAGCTCTAAGCCCTGAGTTGTTACGGGGAGATAACAGCTCCACTAATCAGATAATCAAATATTATTTTATTAGTAAATTCTTGCATTGCTCTGGCATTGTGGCTTGTGCTTGTTTAGGAGACATGTGACCCTCTTCTTTTCAGCTTTTGTAACATTCCAGTACGTTATTTAATATAATTGCCATAATTCTCTATTCCGTGTATTTGCATCAGTGTTGTGTGTTGATTATGACCTGGTTCATGGTATTTATCTGTGCTGATTTTCAGCAGCTCTCAGGAAAAAAAGTAAAGGTCTTTTCACATGTGCAAGTTTGCCACCATTTCAGACCTTGTTTTCTGTCACTCACTGAGGCTGGCAGATCTGTGTACTCGAGCTCCTTCTGAGTTAGCACCACGCCAGCACGTGGGCAGGGGCGAAAGTGAGAGGGGACAGGCTGCATAAAGCCATTAGGGTAGCTGGCAGGGAGACCAGGAGCTGACCTAGCCCCCCTGCCCCTCTGCAGGGACAGTTTATATAGGGGTGGGCAACACCTCCTGCCATGCCTGCTTAATACGGTTCATACGGTTCAATTGCCTGCTTTAAGCGCGCTGCTGATGGCCAGAGCTTACAGCCTGGTGTTTCAAGGGAAACTAAAATCATCGCTGATGCACCTTGAAACAGGGGGCTGCAGGCAGAGTGCTCAGGGGTGCAGCAAGAGCTGGCGTGGGGAGCTGGAGGGATGGAAGCAGAGCTCTGCCAGCAGAAGCCACCTTGCCCTCAAGTCAGCACCAGGCCGTCTTGCAGGGACTTGGGCTGCCCAGATTGAAATTGCTGGTGGATTTAAATCAGACCTAGCAATCTGCAATGCAATCTCTCCCTGAAGTTCCCTACACAGGGCCCATGTACATTTGTACGTTGTAAGCTCCTTCACAGCCTACAGTACTTATAACAAGTAATATGCATGTTTATCTCAAGACAGGATAGTCACCAATTAACACTGCTCATTAATGAGGGCACAATCAACTTGCATAACCCTGAACCGCAGAGTGCACACAGTGATGTATGAATGAGAGGTTAACTGCAGATGACAGCTCATTTCTTTTTGTTCTTCTGCCCAGAACATCCTGCCAATACACACATTATAAATAATGTGTTCTTGTGATGGTGAAGGGGCCGGGGGGGGGGGGGGGGGGGGGGTGCATTTCAGGAGTGTTGCTTCTTTGTTTTAGGAGTGATTACATGACATTTGGGCTTTCAGCCTTAATACCATTTATTGCCTTGGCTGCTGGGATCAGCTCTTTTCCCCCTGGATCTCCACTGCTGGTACCCTCGACTGTAACCCGGTTCTGCTTTCTGAATTAGAAAGTTGAATATGAAACAGATTAACTTAAAAACCTACAGAAAGGGTCAAGTGGCATTCTTGATGTGCCTGAGACACCCATGCCCATCTGACTCACAGTTCATGACTTGTGGAGCAGTGTCATTTGTAATTTGTGTAAATGCTCACTTGCTCACCCACCCACAACCGTATTATATACTGCTTTTCCATGCAAAACGCTCAGCTAGCAATAAAGCCCAGTTAGCGTCACACTCTCTCTGCTCTCGCACAGATTACGCCACATCAGTGTTCTTTCTGTGGGGAATATATTTACTTGCTGTAAGGAGCCACCTAGTGAGGGTTTACTGCACATAAAATCAAAGTAACTGTTTCTTTACTGTTTCCAGGTAATACCAAAAGAAAAAGTGCTATTCTTTTTCCTTTTCCTTCCTTCCCCGTGCTCCTGCTGCACTTGAGTCACAGCTAAAGCAAACAGCTTGAGCAGGTGAGGTTGTGCAGGACTCAATGCTCATCCCTCTTACCATGCCTTTACAAAAGACAGGGAGCACACGTGCTCGCCATCGCTCAGTTCCACTCTTCGGGTACACACACAGAGCAAGAGGAGTCCTGAAGGACCTGCGCTCTGCACTGGCAAGAGCGAAAGCAAAGCGAGTGGGTGGAGAATACAGGGAAGGGCCGCGCAAGGCAGAAGTGAAAGGCCTTAAAGCTGGCCCTGGTTTGGTGTATGGGGCTCAGCAGAACAGAGCCAGCCAGCAAAGTGCCCCTCGTCACGCAGGCAGTGGTGGCCGGGAGCTTAATTCGATTTACAGAAGCTAAGCCAGAGCCTCGGTCAGCAGGCAAATACAGAGAGCAGCGTTTGAATGGTGGGCACTTCTGTGCTAGTTTGCTGCTTGCCTTGGTTTGTTTTGTTCTTTAAAGAACAATGAACTTCAGCAGATGAAAATGTGAGTGTAGAGCTGAGAGTGTGTGTGCACCACTGAAATCTGAAGTTACTGTTCCTGGAGCATCAAAAGCACAGCTACACTGAAAATCTATATTGTTATGAATTTTACAGTCTGCAGCAGGTACTGAACACATCAAGTTAAATATTAAGCACTCATTCAGGGAAATGACAGCAGCTTTTCTACAGGTTAGAAGTAAGATTTTATGTTGTGCATTGGAACTATATCCAGTGAGCGTGGCTGGGTGGAGAGAGGGGGTGGGGGGGCCAGCATCATTCCGTTTGGGTGCACTGAAGCGGTCTCCAGGCTAAATTCGAGTGGTCACAAGCAGCCAGGGTCTCTGTCGGGGTGTGCCTGGGATGCTCCACAGCAGGCAACATGTCGGAGTTTCCACCGTGACATTCACTGTGCAGCCTCCTCCAGCCCCTTCAAGCCTCTTGGGGTGGGAGTTTGCAAGCAAGCAAGCAGCTGCGCATTACTTTGAGCAGCCTTATGCTGTGCTGGCACTGGATAATCCTCCCCATCATCTGCCTGCATCTTTCCAGTGCTGGTGCTCAGTAGGCAGCTTTTCTGTCCCTCGGTAGCACAGCTCTGTCCCTCCCACGTTGTCCTCCTCGCAGTTCCCCCAGGCACAACCAGCCATCCCTCGATGGGAGGGTGCTGAGCGCCAGCTCCTCTGTGCAGCTGAAAAAAATGGCTGGCACACTGGAGGAAAGAGGCTCTGAGACGTCTGACATTGTAATACACAATAAACAGGATGGTAATTTTTCATAGTTACAATGCATATCAGGGTAGGGAAAATAATCCAACTTTTATAAACAAGCCTTTATTGTACAAAACCCAGACACTTTCTCATGCACAAGAAAATACTCTGAACTATGAATGCCTGTCATTTTACAATAACTATTCCTTGCTTTTTGGTGGTGTTTTCTTTTTTTAAAAAAATGCAAAAAATAATTTATTTGTTTTTACTGTGAGAAAATCCTCATTTTTAGTTAGTGGAAAGTATTCGACTACCTCAATGATTAATAGGTTTAATGTAATAGCTGCAACTGAAATTTAAAAAGCAAACAAGCCAAACACAGCCAAATGGATTCATTACAATGATTTCATTAGGGATTTTCAAAAGTTTGCTTTATACTTGCAGTTTGTTGTCAGAAAGAATTGGCTGAATTCAGTCAAAATGGTTTGTTCTTTGTCTGTCTGTGGTCACCATAGCTACCATTTCAATCTGTTAACATATGTGGTATTATTTTGTTCCTTTCTCTTAAACTCTGTTCACAGATGCCGTCAAGACTTTCCTTTGTACATATCTATCGGTTGGTGCCAGGTTTGGCTTCATGCCTTCTCAAACGAGAGCCTCTGTGATGAAGACAAGGTAGTTAGGTACTCGGTGCAGCAATGGAGACAGAAGGAAAAGCTGGGGAAGGGATGGCTCCTACTCCACTACAGCATGGGACCTATGAGAAATACCTTGGGAAGACATTGTCAGAGGCGTGTCTTTTTTTCTGGAGGGGTAGGTATTCCCTGTATGTGCTGTGGCGACTCCTTAGCTGCCAGAAATCAGTATAAATGCATTCATTTTAGTGGAGCTGTCGTGCCTGCTGATGCTTAGGTCCTGTGATGTTGCTCATTACACAGGTTTTGGGTAAGGAGCCAAGAGGGCTTGAAGGGAGGCATGGCTAGAACATTTTAAATAAATAAGTAATAAGATTGTATAGCCTCTATTCTTTTGGTTTTTTTCCAGTCTTAGAAAAGGTTCAGGTTACCACCGAGTATGGAAGTGTATCCACTCTGTACAATGGAGGTGACCGGAATATTTAGTGGAGATCAGGTTATCCACATTGCACATTTTAATTGGCATTGAGTGGGGAAAAAAGTCAGTTTTCTCTACTGCTGAATGTGAAGAAGATTGAGATGGCTTCATTTTCTTTCCAGCTGTGAAGCAGGCAGGTAAATGTATTGATGTGAGTATGTATGCAGTACAGTTTATAGTGGGGAGACCATAAGAGAAATCAGAAAATGCACCATTTTCTTTCACAACAAAGCTCTCACAGTAAAAAGTGAAGTTCAGGTGAGTCTGTCTGGTTTTTTTTTTCTTCTTCTTTTTTTTAATAGTATAAAAGCCTTTGTTTAAAGCTCTGTGGGTCTGATTTTCAGAGCTGCTGAGCACCTGGCTCTGATTTCTTTTAACTGGAGATGTAGGTGTTCAGCATTTCTGGCAGCCGGGGCCCCTGTACTAATGCCTGCAGAGAGTAGCTGGGGAAAGTGTGAGAAACATTATTGTAATGAGGGGCTAATTCTGCCCCTCCTTTCTGCCTCTCAGTGCAGATGAAAGAGTGCCTGCAAGTCATGTTATGTGCACGGAGAAAGGGAATTCTGATTTACTGGCTCTGGCTCCCCAGGGGCAGGGATGCTCTCCTAGCACAACTCACAGTAAGTCACATCTGCATTTCCAGTATAAGGCCCATTTTTAAGGACTCCTAGTTCAGCTATAAAAATTCACTTAGCGTGCATGAATAGAAACCAAATTGACAAGATAGACCATAACTGCTCTAAAAGGGCTATTAGTTCCTGTCGTATGAAAAATCCACGTTTTAAAAAAGCGAGTATTGTTCACATTTGCACAACAGGCTGTAACTGTTCCTTCTAAGTCATTATAGCCCATACAGAAATAATAATTTTCAAAATCACTATTGATACCACAGGCACAGAAACTGCAGGAGGCAGATGCCCGTGCTTGATATTAATCCAGAGTCTTCCAGTGCCTCTGAGCAGGTCTGGCTCAGTATAAACTCTAGATTTCCACTGATGTAAGCGAGAAGAGGAAGACCACCACAGCATAAAGATTTGGTCTAATGACAGAGAGTTTGGTGCAGGGTTCCTGGTGTCCTCAGCTGAATCCCAATGGTGGGAATGAATCTGTATTTGGTACTTTTGGAGTTTAGTAAAGGGTAGATAGGGATGTAGCTTTTTTTAAGTTGTGATTTTAAGAGGTACTAGGTCACGACATTTTCTAAAATTGTTTCTTTTAGTTGGTGATTAGTCCTTCACTTGATGCCAAACTGAGGTTTCATTGATTTTTTTCTTTTTTCCCTGGGTTTTCATGTGTTGCAGTTTTTCTTTAGACAGATAGCAATGAGGAACTAACTTTGATCTCTCTCTCCACCCCCTGAGATTGCTAGCATCTGAGATTTCCAGATTATATTTGGAATGCCAATTAAAGGTTGGCACTAAAGTCCTGATGAGCTGTGCTACGGCTTAGAGGTGTGTTCATGGAAACACTGGGCCTGAGCCTTCTTGTACTGGTTTTGCAACAAAGGGAATTTCCAGGGATTTCAGCAGAGCGATCCCCATGTACGTCAGAAGGATGCGAGTGAGCTGATTTTCTCCACTCCCACATGTGTGTATGGACATACCAAGATATGCATTTTGACTCTGATATAAAAGTTTGCTTGGATCTACAACTACGTGTTTTGAGGGAAATTTCAGATGATTTTCTAACAGTTCCCTTTCCTGTGAGAATGCCAGTGGTCAGAGGCCCTGTAGGATACCTCTGGCTGAAGTTCCCTGAGATCATCCTGTGTCATGGGATGAGACTGGGCTGCATGGTGGAGTAAAGGGGGCTGTGTCAGCAGAAAATCAGATGGGGGAATTTTTGGTGGGATTTCAGGAGCAAGCAGCTGCCTCTCAGCTGGACGTCTCTGCCCCATTGCTGGGATTACCACAGTAGCATCAAGGCAAGTGAAGAGGACCCCCAGGGAGGCAGGAGACCACCTGGGTGAGGGACTTTGCTGCAGGGTTTCTGTTGGGGGCTGGGACACCAGCATGCCTCCATGGGAGGGTGCAGGCAGGGGGCTGTCTGCCACGTTGCAAAGGTGGGACACCTCCCTCTGGGCTGCCTTTTCTGCTCCCACCAGTGGACTGCAGCAACACGGGCCACTGGAAAGCTGCGGAGGGTCTCGAATGGAGGAGTTGTCCTGCTGGATCTAGCTGATGCTTCTCATAGTCTGTTAGTCTTGCTGCTAGCAGCATCCTTCAAAGGTAATGACACAGTGCTGCGTGAGTAGGGGAAAGCTTCTTCCCTCACTCAAAAAATAAGAGATTGATTTAAACGCTGAAGTGCGAGGGGTTGTATGCCTTGCAGAGCTCTTCAAACTAATATCTACTGTTAACCCCCTGCATCTCTTAATGTACAGCATCCAATCTTTGTCCCATTAGGTTTTGTGACAAACCCCAAAGGGATTGTATGTATTTCTTGTTCAAAAATCTCCTGTGAGAAAAATTAAGTTTTTGGACTCCCAGTTGCCCTGAAAACAATGGCAGGTGTCTGCTGCGTCTCCAGCTCTCCTCACAGACTTTAGCATTGTGTGCTGATGGTGGAGAGAAGTGAAACAAAACAAGTTTATAAAAAGAGAATCGTTATCTTCCCAGGTAAGTGCTGTGCTAGCTGCAATCATCCCTACAATGAAGTGGCTCCCCAAAATGGCAATCTTTTTAACCCATCTGTTTTTTTGAGGAGCGATGAATCTCTGCACTTTGTGTTTCTTTTCTGATATGGAGATTTTCTACTTAAACACAGAACTGAGTGGAGCAAACCCATCGGTTATCCGAGGCTTTCTACTCTGATTTTGCTGCGTGCCTCTTCCTCATCCCCAGGAAGGAAAAGGTGCCTGACCCACCTCATACTGCTCACAGTGGTGTGTGCAGATGGGTGACTCCTGTCCCCTTCAGCTTCACGAGCTGTGAAATAGCTCCTGGCATGGATGCTGAAATAAACCCACTGGGGTCTGCGTTTGCACTTTGCTGGGATAGACGGGGTGTTCTCTGCAGCTCTGCCTGCGCTAAGACATTGTCTATTTGTCCCGATGCTCTCCCTGGCATCGCCAGCCTCTGCCTGTGCAGGGTTTCACTCCCACCCTCTCCTTCCCCCCAGGGCCAGCTCTTAGTGCCTCTCTGGGCCAGCCAGGAGCCCTGCTCCAGGGCAAGGTTGGGTTTCCTCTGCTGCTGTGGCTCCCCTGGTCCTGCCAGGCTCACCCCAGAGCTGCCAGCAGCCCTTCTCCTGCCTCTAGCCGCTGGTCCAGCCCCAGCTGCTTCCCTGCACCCTCTCACTCCCACCACTGTCCTCCCCATATTTTTTCCGCTGGCCTCCCACTCACTACAGGATATGAGCCATTCTCTCCAGTGGGAAATAAAAGTTTGGACTAAAATTTGCCATATTATTCCTTCTCTAAAAGCAGCTTTCAGGTTGAAAGGCTCCAAGGACAAGTTTCCAAAGGAGAGCAGAAGAGTTAGGGACAGATTTTTAAAGTCTTTCAGTTACATTAAAATGAAATTAGATGCCCCTTAGGACTTTTTCAGCAGAAGGGGGTGTTTTTGAAATTTGCATATGATGTCTGTTTACGTCTTCTAGGTATCCAAATGCTTCCAGAGACTTGAGGTTTGAACACCTAAGTCCCCTTGAAACCAAAGACAGCCAGGCATCAACTCCTTCCAAACTCCTGCCAAAATTTTGTCAAACTTGGAGCACAAAGTTCTAATGGAAGAGATTATAAACCCGATTTCTGCTCTGCTTTAGCAGGCAGCTTAGCACCAGGGAAAAAAACCACACCCATAGTGTTGACTGTATAAACATTTTGTTCAAAGGGTAACATTTTCCTGATTAATAGCCTTTCAGTATTAAGAACAATCAGTCTAGAGCATTATTAATTGTCCCTTCTACTACTCGTAACCAAATATATGTGTGTGCATATACATACATACATATATATATATACACTCATGTAAACACACAGGCACATTCTCACTGGGGTAAGCATTTCCAGTGTGTCTGATTTCAAGTAAAATACAATACACAGGGGGTGAGAGCTGCTTTTTACAACTCTGGCATATGGAAGGGGTGTTAGCTCTTGTAACCCTTTGTTGCAAGAACTGGCAGCCCCAGGGATGTGTGGCAAGCATTACTGCCCTGGTGAAAGGCACAAAATGCTCACCTGGGCAGGAAGGAGACCAAGAAAGAGGCAGAAGATGCTTTGCTTTTTGTCCAGGGAATGAAGGCTGCTCAGTTGTTGGGCGTCCCAGCTGCATTTCTATTTCATCTGTATTTTACTTGTGGGACTAACAGGGTTAATGACAACAGAAAGTTTTCATGTAAAAGTTGTAAAAAAGTTGCTTTTCCCTTGACAAGGATCACAAAATTTCAAGAAATTATTTAAAAAGACAATCTTGCCCGGTCCAACCTGTTAGGCTACAGCGAACACACAACAGTGACACCACCTTCATAAGGAAAAGACTTCCCTCCCCCCGCTTTTGCTCTCATGTCTAAACAGCTGAACAGGTTAACTATTACATCTACAGTAATGTCCAGAGGTTGTCCAGAGGTTGCAGTCAAGCTCAGGGGCCCTACCCATCCTTGCTTTATGTGACTCAGTCAGCTACAGATTGTCTATGAAGCTCCTCCTGATGCTACACACGGCTTGATGGGCCTGGGCAGGACATACAGGTGTGCGCAGTCACGTGCAGGATCACAGCTTAATGTGTCTAAATGAAGTATTGATCCAGGTAAACAAGAGCCTGTACCCAGCAGAGTCTTAGTGTTCATGGGCTTTCCCCTTCATCTGTCCCACCTTAAAAACAATGAAATTTTAACATTGGGTTTCTCCAGGGTGAGTGGCATGAGCCGGAGGAGTAGAATTTGTTGCTCTCTTGGCATTTGCCGTAGTCAGAGGCTGCAAAAAGTGCATTCACTGTTGCTGCCGAAAAAGAAAACACAATTCTGTATTTTGTGTATGATCTCTGTGTACACACTCGCCTACACTCTGCCAAGAGTTTTCTTTACGGCCAGAAAAGAATTTTTCCAAGTTTCCTCCAAAATCTGTAGTGCTGTGTCGGGACACTTTCAAAACTTCAGGCTTTTAGCCTAAGTGGAAAGAAACCAAACGCCACTGTTAAGGAAGGAAAAACAAACACAAAACCTTTTCTCAGTGGTTAGAAACAAAAAGCTCCATCGGCGTCAAAGTGTTACACAGTCCAGCCTCATGAGTTTCTGCAGGGAAATCCTGAAAAGAAACAGCCGTGCTGGGGGTGAAAGGGGCGTTGTTAGCCTGGGACAACAGCTGTGACAGGTGCAAACTGGCTGTGACAGTGACAGCCCCGAGACTTCCTGCTCTGGGGACACGCATGCATGACCAGCGCACACGCATGCACCTCTCGGCACCCAGGGGAGAAGGGACCGATCTGCTCCTGTTCCTGAGCATCTCCCCATCTTCTGTCGGGGAAAAGGAGCAGCCAGGTGAGCGGACGGGAGCGGCCACACGTGGCTCACTGTCCCACGGGTGTTCTGTGGTGACGCTGCCAAGCAAAGGTGGGGTGGCAAGGGGATGCCATCCTCTTAGGTGCCTCCAGCCCCCTCCTCACCCCTGCTCCTGGGAGGGCAGGGCTGGGGCCACAGCTTTAGGAAAGGCCAACAGTTGTGAAGTGTCGGCAGTAAATGTCATTTTCAAGTTTAAAAGCGTGAAATCGTGTTATAAATATTTTAGATGATTGACTTAGGCCCCGGGATTAAAACCTGAGTGGGTAATGGCTATGAAGAGAGGAGGAGGGAGGAGTGGAAGTGAAAGAGGACCAGAATTAGGCCCCAGTTTGCAAAGCCGTACACGTGTCTCAGTGTAAGCACATCCGTGGTCTCAGGTTCAAGTTGGATACTCAGGTGTGCATCAGCCTTACCCTTGGGTGAGAGTTTCTCCCATGTCATCACCCCCTTGCCCCCACAGGTCTGGGACCTGCAAAGCAGACGGTAAAACCTTTTGAATTTCACTCAAGTTCATTTCTAAATGAAAAATTGGCTGTTTCCTTCCTGCCCTTGCATTTCTGGAGTAGAAATATTAGAGTATAGTGAAGTTTGGTAAAGAGCACCCTGCCACATTTGCATTCCTGTCTCTCATGAAAATGTGTTTGTTTTATGCTGAAGAACCAATACACTTCTTGCTGGGAAATACTTGTGGCTGTCAGTACAGTACCGGGGTTTAAAAGCATCGCTACTTATTCCCCTGATTTAGAACTAATATTTTTTTAGAACTAATATTTTTAAAGAGCACGGGATCAAAAGTCACTGTCATAACACGTATTTTGTGAGCTAGAAGAAGTTATTTTTATATAGTGTAAATAAACCTTTTTTTTTATTTATTTGGTACTTTAAATAAATAACTGTGGCAAGTAAATGTTCACAGGTACATGCAGGTGCACATGAAGAAAACTGCTTATGCATCTGTCAGTACATAAACACAACACATATACCCAGTACAGAGGAGAAAATAAAAATTGCAAAGAGGTCAGTATACTGAAAGAAATTTCAGAAAGGTATTTCTTCCCCTAATTTAACGGGGTAAATGGTGCACGAAAATTAAGGAGGAGCCTTTCCAAACTACCACCTAAAAGTGGAATAATCTTGATAATCTTAAAAGTACAATATAGAGAGGGAGCGGTGAGGCCAGCGCCAGAGCCCGCAGCGTCTCCCTCGGCAGCTCTTCCCCCTCGCCCTGTGCAAATTCTCCTGGATTAAAATGGCAGAGGGAGGAGGGGAGTGGCCGGGGACAGTTCGTCTGATATGAGATAACCGCTGCTAGTCAAATTGCACTTTTAATTGCACGGGCCAATAAAAAAGAAAAACTTGCTACAGAAGTTCATTTGAATGAAAATGGAAGACACACCCCACGAGCTGCTTGCCATGGCTGTGCATTGTTTGCCCTCACCCTGCCGTACAGCCCGAGTGGCGAATAAAAGCGAGCAGTTCGTACACTTTTGTTGCCCGTTTCTGTCAGGCCGGCTCAGGACACCCCCCCCGCCCCCGTTTTCGCCCCAAAGCACACAGGGGTTGCCGACCGGAGCCTCGTGTGACGACGAAAGGAAAAGTGGTCTCGCTTCCCCTTTTGTTTCCTTCCCTCGCCCCCCGCCCCGGCTCCGTCCCCGTTTCTGGGAGCGCTGCGGGGGGCGGCCCGGGGAAGGCACCGAGGCGCGGGGCGATGCCGCCCCCGCCGCCACAGCCCGGCCGTCGGACGGCGCCATGCGGGGAGGGGTCCCGTGCCCCGCCGGGCTGCGCAGGCTGAGGGGGCTCCCCGCGGCCCGAGCCCCCCGCCGCCGAGGTGGCAGGGCGGCCAGGCGCCCGGCTGGCGAGGCGTGAGCCGGGAAGCTCGGGGGCGCCGCGCACGCCGGGCCCCAGCAGCGGATCTCGGCTCGGCAGAAGAGCCCCGGGGAGCGGCGGGGCGCTCGGGAGTTACGGAGCGGACCCCTGGCGCCCACCGCCGCGGCCGGGGCAGCAGTGGCGCCCTGTGACGGTGACGAGACGCCCCGGCGGGCGGCTCCGCCGCTGGGGGAAAGCCGGCAGCACCCTGCTGATGGGCCTGATCCTGCTCCGGGGTGCGGGGGGGGCTGCTCCCCGGCTGGCTGCCCTCGTCCCTTCAGGGCTCCGCTCCCCCAGAGGGGGAGTCCCCCGGCCCCGACACCGTCCCATACCCGCAGCGCCGCTTCCGGCCGGGCCGACCCCGCTCTACCTCAGGCCACCCCTGTTCGCTGCGTGTATCTGTGTCCGTGTCCCCGTCCCCCTCCACCCCCGGGAGAGACTCTTCCCCTCCGCGCCGCTGCTGCAGGCGGCCGTTCCGACTGAACCGGGCACAGACACCGAGCACCAACCACCCCCGACCCGGCCCAGCTCAACGGCCCACGGGCAACGGGGGCTTTGTATGGAATCCCATTCAAACCACGCCGTAACCTTCCGCCTCGGGGGGAGAAGGAGGGGGGAAAAGTAGTCCCTCGCCACCCTCCTCCCGTTGCTGAGTTCACAGTGGGGCGGAGGACCCCACTGCCGCCCCCGCCGCGGGCCGGGCCGAGCCAGGGGGCGCCGCTCCGGCGGGGGTGAGCGAACCCGCCTCTCCCCCTCTCCGCCCCGGCGCAGCCCTCCGAGGAGAGGTATCGCTGGGCGGAGAGATCGCGGAGCCCTCACACGTACGGCCCGGCGATACGCCTCCACCTAACCCAGCAAACGGAAGCGCCGGGCCGCCACGATGGACAGGAAACGCCGTCCAATGGGCAGGCGGCCTGGCCTCCCAAAATGTAGGTTTAGCCAATGCGGAGGGGTAGGAGCTGGGGGAGGCGGGGCCTACCGCAGGCAGCAGCGCAGGTTGAACGGAGTCCCAGCGCAGGGCTGGGATGAGCCTCAAAGTTAGGGGCGATCGTGGTGGGGGATGTAGCAGCGCCGCTGCCGCCGCGCACCGGCCCGGCCCGCCCCGGCTCCCGCCCGCCCTCGGCGCCTCCCCCAGCCCCCCCCCCCGCAGTTTTTAAACTCTGACCCCCCCCCCCCCCCCTCCTTTCCTTCTTCTCCACACCCCCCCTTCCTCCCCTAAATGCCAGCCATGATCGAGAAGGGCCCGGAGGTCTCGGGGAAACGGCGGGGCAGGAACCACAACGCCGCCGGCGCGAATAATAACAACAACGGCGGTAGCAAAAGTTTATCCGCCGCCCCCAACGGCAACAGCAGCGGCAACTCCTGGGAGGAGGGTAGCTCGGGGTCCTCCAGCGATGAGGAGCACGGTGAGGAGCGGGGGGGCGGCGTGTGTGGGAGCTGGGGGGGCAGGGGCCGGGCGGGCCCACGCGGGTAACGCTTCTCCCTCTGCCTCCCTCAGCTGGCGGCGGCATGAGGGTCGGGCCGCAGTACCAGGCGGTGGTCCCCGATTTCGACCCCGGTAAGTCTTTATTTATTTCTTTTTTAGGGGGCACGAATACATCTCCCCCCCCCCCCACCCCTTTGGACTTCCCACCGATGAGCGGAGCCGGGGGGGGGTACTCTGCTCATGGGGGGTGGGTGTGGGTGTGTGCCCGAAAATAATCCCCCCTAATTCCGGCCCCAAACACCCGGAGCGGGAGCAAGGACCCCCTCTTCCCCCCACCCCCCGGCTGATAAAAGAAGTCTCGATGCTTTCCAGAGGGCGCTTTGCAGGCAGGGAGGAACAGGGAAGCTGGCAGGGCTAGAGGAGGCAGGAGATGGCAGTTGGGTGGTTTTTTTTTCTTTCTTTCTTTTTTTTACCCCCCTCCTGGACTTGTCTGTCTGTGGGCTTGGTGGCAGCGGTGGAACTAGAAGATATCAAGTTGTAAATATAATTTTTTCGAAGGTATTTAGAAGGGGCTTGGGTCTGTATTTTAATTTTCTCTCTTCCTAAGAAGCTACTCACTTCCCCCCTCAAAAAAAAAAATAAATGTTTCACATTCCAGCTATTCTGCTGCGGTTCTTTGTAAGCTAATTTAAAGTGGTATGGAAGCAAATTTTGAGCAAACAAAGGAATTGGGGCTGTGCTGAAAGGCAGGTGCTGGAAGCACGTTAGTACTGATGTATCTCTGTGTATAGAAAGACAGGCTGTTGACCTCCTTAGTTTGAAATCTAAGCATTTCTATTTTTTTTTGTTTTGTTCCTTTGTAAGTGGAGGGTGAAGCTAGCAAAAACCCTCCTCTTGTCTGGAGAGCCTAGCGTTTGGAGTTGTCCCTTTGCCCAGCCCAAACTTAATTGAATCCTCCGCACCTCTTGCCTTAAAACAAAAAGAATGGTGTGGAAAGCCACAGTGTCTCCTTATTGAATCATCCTGAGAGTTACTATTGTGTGGATTTACGAAAAAGGCTTCTCATGGATCATCTTCAGGCTGTGCACTAATGTGTTGGATGCTTTTTTTTAATTATTAAATACATATGTTTGTTAACTGTTAAGGTGTCGAGCACGAGGGTGAAGAGGATATTTTTTTTTCCCTTAAGTTCATTATTACTTGTAGGTATTTACGGATTCATTTTCCTCCACTCCTCCCCCCCCCTTCATTTTGTGACAAAATAAGATACAAGGTCTTGGCACATAGGAACTCCATTTCTTGGTTGACCAGGAGGAAGGGAGGGGGGTGAGGGGAGGAGGTGGAGAAGAAGAAAAAGGCAAGGGGGAGAGCTGTTAGTTAGGCAGCAGTTGACACTATTTTTCAATCTGTAGGTCAAATGCAACATTTCTGTAACACAATGTGCATCACACTGGCTATTAGCCAGGTATCACAACAATACTTGGGCTTTTCGGTCACCCCTGTGAATTACCTCTTTTGTGCAATTCATTTCTCTAACATAATAGATGGAGGGGAAAAAATACTATATGCCCCTTCCTCACTATTATGTGCTTAGTTATACATTGTTCTGGTTTTAACTTATAGATGCACAGTGACCTATACAAAGGTTATTGCTTTTTGTACTGTGTGGAATGGAAGGGGTGGGGGGAAGTATGTGATGTAGGGAAGATTTTTTTTCTGAGTAACATATACCCTAACACGGCATCAGCAAGCACCCTTGAGTACACGGTGTAATACAGCTTTTGATAAATTCACTTGAAGTATATGATCAGTCTTCTGATGACCTGAATGGGCATTGGATCCTCATTTACTGATCTATTATTTTCTCCCCACCTCCCCCCCCCCCCAAAAAAAAAAAAAAAACCCCAAACAAACAAAAACTTTATAGTTAACAAGTTTGAGGTGAACTTTGTCTGCTTGTGTATTGAAGAGTTGGTTTCCTAGCCTCTGGAATTACTCGGGAATGGTTTTGCAATGCAACGTTGTTTCCTGAATTTTGTGATCTTTTCTCAGTCCTAAAGGCTAAATAACCATGTTGTGTTTATTTGTTATGCTTCTTTTGTTCCCTTCTTTAAGAAAGAAAACCCTAAATAAGCCTAACACCCTGCACTAAGACCTTTTGACCGAAACTGTTATATTACCAGTGAGACAGGACAATTTCAAAGTTGAATTGATGAAATAGTGTTATCAGAGCGCACAGATGCTGTGTCTGTTTCTCACTAGAAATTTTAGGGATGGTTGACCAAAGGGTCCTAAAGCTTGAAGGTTGCTTGGTGTCGAGTTGCAGAGGCTTTCACCTTCAGATTAGCTGGCTGGTAAAATGTAAAGGGCTCACGCTGCTCTAGCTGTGTCTAAGGGGAAAATGGCACAGACTAGGCCTTGTATGTCTTACCTCTTTTTTTTTAGCTTAATGTTCAGTTATACCTTGAGTTTAGCGGAGATATCTGTAACTGCTGATTCTTACATCAGCGTTCTTGTGTGGGTGTTCTTCTGTCCCTATGCATAGGGCAGAGAAAACATTTCATTTTGTTTCACTTCTCAGCCACATGCAGTCTGTAGCAAAGAGCAATAAAATCAGGAAAGCTTTTCTGAAATCCTTTTCTGTGAGACTACGGGACAAAGGAGAGGTAGAGCAAGGCAGTGGTGTGATGCTATTCTAGGTTTCATGAATTAAATAGCCGGAGAAGAGCAAAAAAAGTACCATATGGTACGGCCTGAAAGTGAAGAGAGTGTCTTCTCAAGATCTCATAGGTTTGGGGAGGGAAGGGACCTCAGCGCCTTTCTGTTTGCATGGAAGGGGGATAGGGAGTGAGAGAGTGCTCGTGTCTCCCTTGTTTGAATAGAGCGTGAGGAAAATGGTTAAAGGTTGTGCTTTGGTTTTGCTTCATCCTTATAACCAGAAAATAACAAGTTCTCATTCTGGATTAAAATACCTTGGTGCAAGTTTTTGATACTCCTTGTGGCTAAAACTTGCTGTGATGGTGACCGAGGAAGGGCATGATGTGATTTGGACTGTAAAAATGCTTGTGGCTGGAAAGCTCTGTAGGAAGTAGTCCTTACTTGCAGTTCCTTTAGTGAATCTCTCTATGGTGGCAAGGCCTATTCCATGGGCTGGCAGAGCCTATAGGTTCTTTGCCAAAGTTAATGTTCCTGTCTTGCTTGCCTATCCCAGTCTCCCCTTACTTTGGGAAAGATTTTGCTGCATTGATCCCACTTATTTTATCCTCTCAAAAACTTATATTATTGGTATAGTACTTACACCTCTATTATTTGTATAATAAGAATATTTGTACAGTAAAGGCAAGGCTTTTGCAGAGGCAGTGTGTTTATTAAATAAGCCAAAACTTTTTTGGGCTGAAAATCCCATGCCAGAGCTCACTAGAATCAGTAAAACTTGCACTTCAGCTGTGTTTCACTGTTTGGCCTTTATTTCACAGATGTGATGTGAAAAATTGCTATTGTCTCTCCTATTTTTCTCTTATTAGAGCTCAGAGTCAAATATTTGCCAGCTGAAAATTCTGTGTGTTAAACTAAAGGCTGGTATTGGTAGGTCAGCATTTCTTGCGAGTTCTTGGTCTGAGATGTTGAGGGTTTTGAAGAGGGAAAACTATTATGGTTCTTTTAATCCATACAAATGAAACTCACATGTCCTGTTAATGAAAAAACTCAGTGGAAGGAAACATTGCATATCCTAAAGCTAAATAAAAATCTTTCATATGGCAAAGCGCTGATACTGTGCTTGACCATTTTACTTGTTTATTAATTTACGCTATTGGAACATTGAAAATAGGAGCAAGAAAACATTAGTGAGTACTTTAACACGGCCAGTGAATTTAAGTAAAGATGAAAGCTTCTGTAATTTTGAGAAGTGTTAAATAACTCCCTGCGGAGAACGGTGTCTCCTGGATTTTGACATGTAGTGAAGGCAGATGAGCTTTTTTTTCCTCTCTTGTAGCACTACAGCTTTAGATTCCCTCATTAGCTGCAATGGCAGTAAAAATACAAGCCGTATCTTGTACCTTTGAACATCAATTGTGTTGGTCATCTTTGGAAAGCATCTTCCGAAGCTATTTCCAGTGGAAACGAGCGAAAGCTGGTTTGACTCAATAGTGTCTTGTAGAGATCCAAATTTGGGATGTGTGTAAATTGGGAGGCTTCAATCCCTTGTTAGCAACGCTACTCTCTTCCCAGTATTTTGTTGTTGAACTGTAACAATTGTAACTGTTGTGAAGTAGAAATGGTGGAAGGAAATACTTTGTAGTGCTTCTACTTCTAGGTGCAGGAAAGTCTACTGGAAGGTGCTTGCTGCTGGAGTGTAACTAATCCTTGAGGAGCTTGTTCGCTACTCCACAGTTAGCTGTACTCTTGTGTGCTCCTGCACAAACACTTGATATTCCCTGAACCACTTTAGTGGCCAAGACTGTGTTGTTTCACCGTTACAAAAAACAAAGGGGGAGGAGTATGGGAAGAAACCAACAACCCTTTTCAGTGTAGTCAGAAACTCTGTCAGTGTAGTTGTATCTAAGAAGGGGTAAAAATACATATATATAAAAAATATATGTATAGTCATGGCTGTCTCTGATCTGAAATGCCTAACGGCGAAGTGGTGGTGTGGCTGTGCCCTAGGGGAGGAAGCTGGTGAATCCATCCAACTCTGTAAAAAGTGCACCCATCCTCTGTCTATTTAAGATTAAAGGTGAAAGTATAATAATGGAATAGCCACTGAGTGGCTGATTCCCCTAGAACAGCTGTCTTTCTTTGGTGATTGTAAAGGCCAGATTTCATTAGGTTATATCTTCAACTATGAAGCGCCTATTGGTCTACATGATGGGGACTGTAACCCTTTAACAAAAGGTTGTTAAAAGCCCCCTTAGGACTTGCACTTGGTAAGTGCAGCTCCCAGCCAGCTTGTTCTGTTTCTTTGCTTGCAGATAGTCCTGCTCGTAACAGTCCTAGTAGTTTGTGAATAGTCTGAATACCCAAGGACTGTAAGAGAAAATGGTATTTAGATGAATGGACTTGTCAGAAAGGGGGTGGGGAGAAAACTGTGCTCTCCAGGTGAGACTTTGGGATCTCCATCTGAGCAAGTGGAAAAGTCAAAACCAAGCTCCTGAAAATGGAAATACTGGTATCCTGGAAAGCTATCTCATCTTCTCAAATGACTTTGCCTTAAACACTACAGGCAGGAAGGAACTTGGTGCAAGTGTCTCTTTGGAAAAGAAGGGAGAGTTACGAGAAGGTTTGATCTAATCAGAAATACCAAACCATAATATACTAATGCCCAGTGTGTTTGGGCTGACAGAGACTGCCTGGTATCTTGATAAACCAGGTGTCCTTTCACTGTTGTTTGAGGAGATGTGCATCGTCCCCTACATGAGTTTTTCCTCAGGTGGTGGAAAATCAAGGTACTGTGGGTTTTCTCTTAAACTTTTGGGTGGGAGAAGAGGAGTTTTCCCCTAGTTGATCTGCTTAGCCCTTTATTCCCTTGTGGGCTATATGTTTCTTGTCTTCCTTCTTCCAGAAGTCCAAGCCTCTCTGTATGTGGTATACTTAAGAGCAGATGAGGAAGTCCTCCACAGGCGCTCCACCAAAAGCTGTTGCCCAAACCTTGTTTTTTCAGCTGTCTCAACCCCATAGGCATTTAGGTACAGTTGAAGGGAGTTCTTAAGGCCAGGCCTGGTCCCCAGCAGCCCTGGAGAAGGGGGAGATGACTGCTGCCACCTCCTTACTGTGCTGGCAACTCTGCTGGTGTGTGGTGAATCTCAGTCTCGTCTTGTTCCTTGACTGGTACATGCTGCTGGTCTAGTCACTATGGCAGGAGAGTGTGCAGTCCCACTACTACATTACAAGAATGAAGCTGACTTCTGGATGCCGGCAGGTTAGCTTATTCTCTGTTTCTTAAATCCACCCTGGAGAAAATAGTAGTGCCCAAGTTGGAGACTTTGTTATCCGTATCTCTGGCACCTCAGCAAGAGAACAGCTGTTGCTTTGGTGCCATACCTTTCTTACCTCTGGGCTGTTTGCCCAAGGGAGACCATTTTTAATCCTGCGTGGCTCAGTAGTTAGCTTTCACCTGGTCTGTTCACTTGTCCTGTGAAGGGGTGCAGAGGCTGCTGTGGTGAGCAGAGCTTCTGGTCCATGTTATTCCAAGGCATGGCTTTGGAGCTTTCTCATTATTCAAATAGTACCAAGAACATCCTTCTCAAACCTTAATGCTGTAGTAAACAAACAAGTCTCGGTGCAGCCAAAGCCTGTGGCTTCCTTCCCTGCCTGGCACATGCAGTGTTTGTATGTGGAGGTAATAGCTGTCTCATGTACTGACAAATGTATTAATGGCTGGACTGGAATTAATACTAGGTAGAGTGACTACTTTGTTCTTCATAGCTGGTTCCTGCTGCTTAATGAGTTGCTCTTAAAAACTCTTGTTTGCAGCCCTAGTTAGGTCTGTGACTTGGCCAAGTGAAGGCTTAGAGCTCCCTGTGATTAGTCATTATAATTAGCTCGGAAATCTTTGCCTCTGTGATCAAGGCACACTGTATAAAGGCACACTGTATAATGCGGCTTATAGTGGGCTGCAGTCCTGTCACATACCTTCAGAGCAGTGTAAATGACAGCGCTTTGTTGGACATACGTATGTATTTTAACTGTGCTGTAACTTTAATATATGATTTTTTTTAATGTGCTGGGCAGGTAAATCTGAAGTAACTGGCTCCTCAGAAAATTGTGGTTTGTGCTAGTCCCCGCTTCCCTAGGATACAACAATTCGTGGTTGTGGCCAAGGCTTGCCTTACTCATTCCAAGTGTAAGGTAATATTTAGACATGGTGACTAGTGGCTGATTTGAGTCTAGAGACCAAATTAAAAAAAGAAAACTTTGGGGTAGTTAGAGCCTGCTGTCTTCCTAGGAAGTCTGTACCTCTTTATGTACTGGGTGACCTTGTCTTTTGAGGCTTTGACTTGACAGTATAAGAAGATGAGCAATCCCACGTTCTTAAGTGTTTAAACTTGAAACAACAGTTTGAAATTCAGCTCTTGAACACATGAAGTTGATTTGTAAATGAAACTTGGTCTTAAATGCTTAAGTAAGGTATGTTAGATTAGATGGCTTTTTAAACTTTACAAGCTTTTAATTTATAGTTTGATATGAAAGTTTTGATGACTTTGTGCTTTTCGAAAGTGCAAGAGGATGTGCTCAGCCTTTGTGAAGGCAGTGAAAGTTTCTCCAGCATATTCTAGAATTGGGCTGCTTTTGTGCTCCTGTTTCTGTTTTGAAATGCAACAGATTGTGATGGGACTGCCTTTAAGTATTGTAGGTCAAACTGAATAAATTTGTACAATATTGAGACAAAACAAGTGAGTTTAACTTATCTTTCCAAATATCTTCAAAAATTCAACTCCAAGCAGCAGTTTGCTCTTTGAACTTCATAAAGGAAGTATTGGTAAATGTTGCGTCTGGGGTGAGGAGGCTGCAGCCGTGTGATAAAATTGCAAAAATCCCCTCTCAGGAGGAAATTGTACTCTATGCTTCCCTCTTCAACCTGTCTTTCTATCTTGTATGTACCTATAGGGCACATCAGCAGAGTCTTACATGTATTCTGTATAACTACGTATATCTCCAGAAAAATGTTATTCCCCTGCCCTATTAATTATAGGCAGGAGGATAAGGTAGTGAGCTTTTGTCCTTAAAGTTATTTCATCTTCCTCACCACCTCCCTTATCTCTGTGCTCTTCATCTGGATGGATTTCACAGGTAATAATCTGAGAAAGTCAATGGCTTGTTTTTGTAGTGTAGTTGTCTAATTAGAGGAGTCTAACCACATGGCTGTCTATCGCAGCTTTTCATTTTTGCTGTCTGTAGGTATCTGTGATAACCTGTGATGATAGCATGTGCGTGTACTTTTAGATGGCTAGATGCCTTATCAGGTTGGGGTTTAGTTCGTACAGTCTTTGATTTGAAAGTTGGGTATTAAAAATAATTATTAGTGTATGTGACCTTGAACTGGTGTTCTTCTAGACTTTATAACCCTAGTATGAAAGCCTGGTGTAACAAATGTGTAATCATAGTTTTGGCTTCTGGGTTCAGAAATCCCTAAGGCATATGTATAAACAAGGCTTGTACGCAGGGGCACGATGCCTGCCCTCTGCTCTTAGCCGGTCCATGGAGGAGGCACAGAGAGATTCCACTTCCACAAGGGGGATTGGGGATGCTAAGAAAAACCTTTCCTGAGTAGGAAATGGACTCCCCTTTAAGAACTGAAGTGGCAGGACTGGGAAAGTCTCGTTTACAAAACAGCATTGCTTTTGAAGCAACTCTTTACTTGCAGTTTGCATTGAAATATGGAGTTTTTTTTCTCTTCCCTGTGACTTCCCACCTTCCTTGGGGGTCTAAACTCATCCCTCTGTTCTCATCAGTAACATTGGTTTGAGTCTTGGCCACGTGTGGATGGGGATAGGGGGAGGATTTTTCACCTCCTGAGAGCTAGCTGCCCCATGTGGCAGGTGCTGTTGGCTGGAGTTGTTCAGTTTTGCGTTTGGGTTGCTAACGGCTGTGCGAGAAGCTAAAAGGGCCGTGTCTGTAATCCAAGGGCTTTTTTTTTTGTGTGCGTTGAACAGTGTAAATGACCTGTAGGTACCAGTGTGCCTCCTTAGGAGGGGGCTGCTCTGGGTGCTTTTGGGGGAGTCAAGAACTGTAAAGCCAGGCAGGTGTACCAGGTGTAACATTTGTACTTCTGTGGTATTGTTTTCTGTCTGGGAATCTTAAAGATGTCCCTCCTGGGACCCTTGTGCAGCTGCCACTGCACTGTTCATGACAGTAGCCATGGGAACACAAGTAGGATGATACAAGTTTAAAACCCCAACTTGTTGCTAGGCAGACCCAGCGCAATGTGTAGATTAAGTAGGTTTAACAACAACAAAACACCAACCCTGTTCTCATGTTCTACCTCTTTCATGGGGGAAGACAACTTGGCTTGCCCCAGATTCTGGGTCTTTGTCTTTAGGCTGGCAGAATGGAACCAGCCCCCAAAGGGTCCCCTGATACCAGCCAACTTGGGGGGAAAACCCCTTTTGTACATCTGAGTGAGTACGTGGTGGCTGGGTGAGTGGGAGTTTCAGCAGGTAGGTTTTGACACAACCTTTTCTTGAAAACAAAGTGCTGTGAGGCGAAGCGATGTGCCATCCAATGCAAAACTGTTGTGCTGCTTGTATAGTCTAAAAGTTGTAGCCTGCGTTAAAATAGATACTGCTAAAAGTGACACTCTAAACAAAGGTCACAGGCTTAAAATATCACAAGATCGCTTTTAAACTCTGGCTGTAAAAACTTAAAATTATGACTAAGGCAAGCTAAACACCTTCAAAACTTACAGTGCTTTTGCACACAGCATAAATGACGGTATGTGCTAGATGAGCTGGCATAGACCTTTTAACAAGGGCAATCTTTTGTTGATAAGTTGCTTTGTCCCAAGATCATGTTTTGGTACTTCTTGTTCAAGAAATAAGAGCAGCCTGTTCCCTCTTGTTATTTTTGCCATCGATGCCTGACAAAAGATGTGTGGCAAATTGTAGGGGCATGAAGGGAACTGGAGACCCAGTCTCTAAGGGAACGATGGGCTCTGTACTTCTTGAGGGCTGAGCTCCAGCATGCCTTGGTCTCTGCAGCTTCTGGCTTCCTGTATCACAGCAGTAATTGGTTATGTTCTGGCCACTGGTTTAAATGGATCTTTTTTATTTTATAAACATTTGCTGTGCAGTAACTGTCATTCCTGTTGGAATAAGGCCATTTATAGAGATGCTCCCAATTACCACCTGCTCTTTTTCTTTCTTAGCAAAGTACACTCTTACCTAATTTAACCTCCCACAGCAACTGTTTTCTCTTTGCACCTTGGCTCACTGCTATCCCTTTCCCCTCTGACCACCCTAACTAACTACAGTTGTCCTTGCTTGTACTTCCAGAAATTACCCACTTCTTGGGGGGGGGGGGGGGGGGGGGGGGGGGGAAGCTGCTTTGCTTGGTTTGCCCCAAATATTTTTGTAGTCAGCTCTTACAAGAAAAGATTGCTTTCCTTTTAATATGCCTCAGCCTTTTTTGTTGTTTCCTAAGTTGCTATTTGTGGTTCTCCCACTTTCATTATAATTTGTGTACAGCTTTTAGATCCTATCTGTCCACCCTCTTACTAACCCAGCCTTCCTTGGATTTCTGTGCTCCTCTATGCTCCTCAGCCCTCTTTCCCTGTACTTTGTTCCTCCAGGAGAGACCTCTTCTCTGTGCCTGAGCTGCTCTGTAGTTGTTTTCCCAAGTTCCCTTGCAGGCTGGAAGAAAGTGGTCATGATTTTTATTTTGTTATGATTTTGCTCTAAAAAAGGGGAAAATGTAGCTGAACTCTTCCCCTTAATCTAGTTTACAACTTGTATACCTCTCTGGATGTGGGGTCTGCTCTGCCTGTTTTTCAAGCATTTAAATAGCAGTGATGATTTTGCCTTTTCAACCTCCTTTCTCGAGGCTTTTATGCATTGTTGAAGAGTTTCTGCCTCAGCTTTTCCTGTGGAAGCCTCAAGGTGCCGCTTGCTCTTGCAGGAGCAAATGCTTCCCACCACTTTAGCCTGGCAGAGCACCTGTCTCTGGCCAGTAGCATCACTCTTTTCCTGAACTGTTACTGCTGTAGCAAACAGGTGTGAGAAGGATGAGACAGTTCATCCCTTCTGCAGCCTGGGCTGCCCTGGGGACAGGCTGAACGTTTGGCTGGAGCTTTCAGCTGGCCCCTGCCTGCTGGGCACTGAGGCTGAGTTGCTGTGAGTAGCTTTGAAGCCTGTCCTGTGAATTTGTTGAGGAGGGATGGGGGGTCTCCTCACCTGTTTTGTGAATAAAGCAAACCTTGGGGTTGCTGGCTGACTGAAATCTGCAAGCAGCAAGTTTTGATGCAGTGAGGATAAGCTTTTTCTCGCTTTGCTGTAGACTCAGCCTTGGGCTCATTGTTGGGTGTGCTGAGTGGGGTGATGCTGAGGGGAGCTGGGACAGTACAGCTGGATCTCATCTGAAGTTCTCATCACCTCTCTTCCTTTTAGGCTTTATGCAAGTATTGAATGACTTGGGGGAGAGGCTTGCTGGTGGGAACTTGGTGGCAGAGGGAAGATTTTTCAGAGCTGTCCTCTGGCTCTCAGCCCAAGATCTGAGTTGCTTGGCAAATTGTTTCCTCCTGTGCATACTGGCTCTGAGAAGCGGGTCTGCTCTCTGGGAAACTGCTTCATTGTGTTCTAGCTCTTTCTGTATTTTGGGTGGGTTTTTAGGCCTGTTGATTTGGTTCTTAAAATGGTTCCCCTCCCATTATTTGCTTGGGAGTGTGAGTGCCTGAGATGTGTGTGTGTTTTTTTGTGTGGGTTTTTTTTTTTTCTTAAGGCAATTTCAGGTGAAACAGCCAGCTGTCCTCCATGAGCAGGTCAGATGCTTTCCTTGTGGTGCAAACAGGGCAGGCATAAATCCAGGTATCCTGCCAACAGTCTGAAAATTGGCAAGGGTCTAGGGGCATATTTGTAGATCTGGGTGAAAAATGACTTTTTCTATTGGAGCAGAAGCAAAGATGATTGGAGTTGGGGGGTCTTGTGGTTTGCTTTGGTGCAGCTGGTGACAGAGCAACATCCCTGTGCTGGTCCAGAGCAAAAATGGGCAGCCTTTGTTTTGCCTGACAATCTGAGACTTGCTGCTGCTGGTTTGAAAGGACAAATGTGTATTGAGAGGTCCTTTATAAACGTTTAAGCTGTTTAGAGAGTTGTATGCGAGTGGTTACCTTAGGCATAGTGATGTCTTTTATTGTACCCATCTTGCTGAAGTTATTTTGAAGGATGGAGAAGACAGAACTTCTTAGATCCTCAATAAGAATATTTTTAGAGATTATAAAAACAAATAAATGAGGTGTTGAGGGGATTAGACTTGGAAGCAATTTTTACTGTTCTGAAACTTGCTGGGGAGGGGACTGTTTCATGCTCTCTTACCTGAGCCCTTCTGAAGAGGCTCTGGGAGCAGATGCTGGCCTCGTCTTGAAACCAACTGTCTCTATCTCAGTTCAGTGGAATGCTGCCCTGTCTGGTTATTGCTCACTCCTCTGCTGTTGTGTTGCCCAGAGCAATACCTCCTGAGCAGCAGTGTGTCCTTTTGTTTCAGCTCAAGGGAAGGAAACTACTGCTTGCAAAATGATTTCAGTGTCTGCTGGGGGAGTGGGGTAGGAGATGCAACTGGGGGCTCTGAAAAGAGGTGGGTAGGAGAAACCTTTCCAGTGACTATATAGTGCCTATATAAATAAAGGCAGCGGATTTAATTCATGCTGCCAGAGCTGGGACAAAGCTTGGAGCAGGTGTACATCCAGAGTTTTGCTTAAGTTGGATGGATGCCTGTTGAAATGTTTATCAAACGTGAGAATAAAAGGAAAAAGGTTGCCTTGAACCTTTTTTTGATGATGCATTTTAAAAATAACTTTTCTAAAGTGAGCAGCAGGTACAACTAGAGTTTGAAAAATTGACTTGGTGCTTGCAAGCCACAGTGGGAAACACCTGTACTGCAATATGCTCTGCAGCAGGAAGGGATAAAATGGTTGGGTGGTGCTTCCTTACTGTGGTGTGTTTGCTGTTGTGGGGTTCTCCTTGTGTGCTAGGGTTGCCTTTGCACTCTTATTGCTACTCTGTTCTTAATTTTTCATCAGTAGATGTAATTTGGCTTGGTAACTGTATTGTACTGCTGTTCGAGAGGTTCTGGAGTAGGAAAGTTAATCTTGGTAGTCTTAGCTCAGGTTTACCTCTAAAACTATGGCACGCAGTTGAAGCGCTGAAGCTGTCTTCAGACGAAGAAAGACACTACTGCACTAATGTGCTAATTTTATACTCTCACTTGGCAGGTTGCCTTTGTAATCAAAGGGCTGGAAATTTTTCAGTTTGAACAAAATGTTCTAAGTAGCTGTTCTCTAGGTGGAAACGGATTTGATACGGGATACTGCCTTCAGAAGAAATCCATCTTTCCATAACTTCCTGGGCATAATCATTCCCACTAAAATTCTCTTTCCTAAGTGAAGCTATAGTAAAGACCTGAGAAGGCTTACCTGTGGAGATTCCTCAGCAGAGGCATCTCTCTTCAGTCTCTGTGTCTGATGGGAAGGGGTGGCGGGGGTAGGGGATGTGTTTTCAGAAAGTACCTGTAAGTTTTAGGAATGGCAGTTGTTAATGAATTTCAACAGGGCCATTCTATTATGTGCCATTTTCTCCCTGTTTGGTTAATAACTATTGTACGTGCTTGGTAGAGAGCATGGTCAAAATAGAAAAGCTTGTTTTAAGGAAGTTTGGAAGAGAATGTCCTGGTGAGTTGTACAGTACCTGACACGTGAGAATTATGCAGCAGGAGGTAAGTATCTGCTTCTCATCAACAGTGTAAAAGTAATTAGAAACATCTTTTGATGCCCTTAAGTTTTTGCCCATTGTTTAAGGGAATCGGTGAGCATTGACTAGAGAACATGGGTATCCAGACTTTACTTTTTCCAATGAATGTCCACAGGAGCAGAACAATCACAGGGCAATCATATATTTTTAAAGTGGTTTGATATGAAATGTTAACTCAAAGGCCATGTTATGTTACTAGAAAGCTTAAAACAAATGGCAGAATTGCTTCCAGGCTCTATGAAACTCATGTCTTCCTGTTTTCTCTGATTTATTCTTTTTGAAGTAGCTTCCAGTGTTCTTGAATCTATATACAATTTTAAATACAGTATTTTCTAATGAGCCTAAAATTTCAACCTCTGTAATACTATAATGAGAGCTGGCTGCTAAACTTTGTTGCTTTGAGTTTAAGATGAAACAAAACTCTGTGTGCCATATGTTAAAAGGACAAGCTGACTTGACAACAAGAATGTTTTATCTTCTGCATTTTGGCAAGTCTCTGTAGTCTTGGAGGGCAACTGTAAGGAGAGAGAAATCAGTGAAGGTGTAGGAATGATGTGAACAGGACTTGTGAGGTCAGCAGAACTGGAAGCTGTGTCTTACATGGGAGGGGGGAATAGGAAGAGAACCAGCCAAGAAGGGCTGAAAAGCGGCAGTGGGGAAAATCTTAACTGAAAAAAAGTCTCATGCTGTTAGTGTCCCCTCCTAAAGATATTTGGCTATTCTTTCTGTTGTTTTATCATTTGATAGATCAAACATAGAGTTGCCAGTTCAGATGAGTGCAAATCCACCCTTCCTACACTTTGCCAGAATATGGTCTTAAATTGAATTCCTGAGATCAGGAGTCAAACCAGGCTGGTGGGGTGGTGGTGGAAGGGAAGCTACATCCATGACAGTATCTTACTAGCTAAAGGCTGCTGTACCTGCAGGTCTGACACATCCATGTTGAGCTGAGCTACTGCTTCTGCCTACAGCAGCTGTTCTTATCTGTTAGGGCCTTACGTACATAACTGGGTACTGCCCTGGCAACCTGGGCAAGTGTGCAGCTTGCTTGGTGATGAGAGAGCCAGAGCAGGCCTGTCCTTCCTTTCTCTCTTCTGAGGGAAGGAGAGCTGTGGCTTTCTCTGCTCACATGCCCTCTGCGAGCCCTGCAGCTGCTCAGGCCACTCAGCTGAAACTCTTCTTTGCTCTGGGTTTTGTTCTATCTTACCTGAAAGCAGTTTGCTCAGAACTTAAGGACTTACATAGTGGGATGCAAGTTGTGTTCAGCATCTGCTGTTGTGCTCTGTCACCATCAGCAAAGTGTGATGTCTCCATGGCATACTGTTCAGTTGGTGCTGCTGTGTTGGGCTTGGTGAAGCTTGATCACCATGGGTCTAATGACTTGCTTGCCATAACCTGTGATAAAGGGGGAGGGGAGGATTGCAAGTGAGTGTTTCAGCCATCCTGTCAGTATATTTTACTGTCCTGTTGGTTGTCCTGCCTGTCCTTTGAAGCCAGGCAGCATCCCTTTGTACTGCCTTTGGGGCATGAGGATCTCGTATGTGATGACTTTCTGCTGGACTGTAGCAGGCTGCTGGAAGTTTGAGCGAGCCAAATGAGCTGCTGGCTCTGGGGATGTGCCCAAGCCAGATGCAGGGAGAGCCAACACTGTAAGTCACCATGCAGGCTGGCTCTTGGCACGGTATGCAGCCGAGTAAAAGTTGCAGGACATGCTTTGCAGGGTCTAGAGGCTGAACTCACCTCTGAGTGGATCTTCTAAAGTTTTGTTACTTCTGTTCAGGCTTGAGTTCTACAGTACGGATCTTTTTCCTCCGTCTCTGTGTTTTACACTATATTAAAGTTCTTAAACACTTGTCTGGGTGAAGGGGCCCTTAAGGAGTCTGGAAAGAAGGGAGGTTGAAGGTGGAAGGACAGAAAGCCTTATTTCATCCGTGAGCTGCACAAAGCACCATATCTCTTTCAGAGGTGGAAGTACTGTTACTACATGCATTCATGCCTAGACCTCTCAGGGGCTGGGACAGGTCTTGCCTAAATCTGATCTCCCAGGTCATGCTAATTCTAGTTCTTCTTTCTTGTGTCATGCAATAGCTCAGCCTCCCCCCTCTGAAAAACAAGCAATATTGCAGTCATTCCTGTGCTGTTCATGTGCTGTGTGTTCAGAGCAGGACCCTCCTCTGCCACTGGGGTGTCCTTGCTGCAGCAGGTGGTGGTTACACTGTCACTGAATTTGGCCAGGCATGTCCAGGATCCTGATCAGTAAGAGCAGGCACTTTGTGCTGGTGCTGTTGTTAGACAGGCATGAAATCCCTGTCTTGGATCACAGTACAGTTTACACCCTGTTGTTTCACAGATGTCTGTGTCATACAGCTGTAGGGTGACAAAAATCATCTTGTCAAAGCAGATGTTTAAGTGGCTATTTAACTTGCTTTGTAGTGAACTATCCCCATGCAACTACAGCTGAGTGGAGAAGGAGTATGGGCTAGCATAGAGGGAAGTGGTGGGAATACTGCCTCCAAATAGCCGTAAATAAATAGTCCTTGATTGCAGCCAAGCGCAGCTAGAGCATTAGTGAAGTGAGCAAGGGAATGAAGTAATGATCATGGACAGACCCTGGAATGAATTGGACAGGGGAAGCTGTCAGCACACCCAAAATGGCCCTTCTGTGTAGATGTCTGACTAATTGGCAGTGATGGGGGAAAGAGCACGTAGGATGCTGGGATTTGACACTAGCCTCTGAAGGGCTCTCTAGGGCATATGTGACCACTGGAGGTGGCTTGTGAAGCTGGCTGATAGGGTCCTTCCATAGGGTTTAGATGCATAGTAACGAGAAGGTTGTCACTGGCAGGGAAAGAAAAATAACTTGTTCCCCTCTGCAGTCACTTGCACTGTAAGATTACAAGCTTGTGCTGGGATTGGGCAAAATGAATGCTATCGCCTGCAGTGTTCATGGCTCTTGGTACTTGCTTGCCTCCACATAGAGGAGCTTGGGACATTTATGTGCTGCAGGGACAGTAGCCACTTTTCCTGTTCAGGGCAGGACTTTCAGTGCACAGTTAATCCAGGTACTAAGATAAGTAATTAGCACCTCTACTCTGCATGTGCGGTCTCCATAGCTAAGCCTCCATCAAGTTCTTAAGTTTCTTATTTTGTTAGCCCCCAGCTGGATCACTTCTCTTGGCACAACGGAGGCTGAACTTGAATGAATGAGAACCCAGCTGGGAGGTGAGACAGCTTGCTGTGCAGATAATGTGGTGATATGTCTTCTCCTTCCTCCTGTTTTTGGCCCAGTGGCCTAAAACCTTTTTCTGAAAAAGCATCCTCCAGTTGATTTTTCAAATGGGGAAACAGGCAGGGCTTCTTGTAACAAGGGAGGGTAAACTTGGTTTAGGTTACTTTGCCCTGCAGCAGAGAACCCTGACACCTGAAGGTAAGAGGTGGTGGTGGGGAGAAGACTCCAAAAAGAGCTTGGTTTCGTTAAGCAAAGTCACCTAAAATCTTGACATGTTAGAATCATTTCCACTTGGCATAGCCTGTGACAGGTGTTTCACCATGGGAAACTTACTGCTTGACTTCCAGTATGACCTTGGGCAGAAAGCTGAACCTTTTGGCTTTCTCCGTTTTATGTTAAAGCTGCCTGTGTTGTTCAGTATGGGGATGAGAGTGGAGTGGACAAGTGTGTGTGTATCTAGACACATTAGAGAAGAAACCAGCAGCCTAAGCAGAGCTAATGCTTTATGAGGCAGGGCTGGAGTCCCCCCTGTCTGATTTGGAGACAAGTTAAGACAGGGAGAGGAGGTGTCAGTGTTCGTAGTCTGTCTTATTAACAGAATTGATGTATCTGAAGACTGGTTTGACCACAGCAGATTAATTAATGTTCTGAAAGTAAAACAAGAAGAAAATTTCCTTTGTAATCTGTCTTCCAAAAGTCAAAAGTGTTTCTGGCTGCAGGATATCTAAGGTGCATTAACTGTTCCAATGTGAATTCCTTGTGGAGACTGTGCTTGCTCTAGCATTGCTGCGAAGTAAAGCAGGTGCAGCCAGCGCTTGGCTTGCCTGGCCATCTCGGAAGGAGTCTGCATTTGTGCACTGGTTTGGGGGGAGGCAGAGATCTCTCTAGCAGGGAAGGCAGAAGCTGAATTTACACGTTTCCCTTTCAGGCTGCTTGGAAGGAAGAGAAATATATAGTAAATAAATGTGTGTTGGGGTTAGACTGTTGTGCCAGACCTGTGATGTGTCTTGAAGTTTAATTCTTTCCCACTGCCTGTAATGGAGTGATGAGGGACCAGAAGGTTTCCTGGACTGTCCAGTGCTGCTCATGTCATGTAAGGGCATATTTCTCTGGGTTTCCTTAATTTCTAGTTCATAATAACTGACTCTCTTGTTCGCATGTGCAAGAAAAACTGCTCCCAGGCACCACTGGAGTTGGGGAGGCCTTTGCTCTGACTGCTTTAGTATTGTTCCTGTTTCTGGAATGTCAGTTCTATGGGTGAAACCTGGTGTGGTGGAGCAGCCACAGCCGCGGAGCAGGGGGATTTCACTGTCTCAGGAGAAATCCTCTTCCCCCTTAAAAAAAGGGTTTGGAGGGTGTTTCTCGGCAATTTCTCTGCTATGCTTTTTTCTCTGGCTATTTCACCAGAGGGTTTTTGAGAATCTGGAGGCCTGTCCCCTGAAAATCTGGGAGGGGAATACAAGGTACTAGAGAAGGTAGGGAAACTCTTGAGGCAGTGTGTTCTGGCTTGCTGGATTCAAGCAAGTGCCTGAAGCCCAGAAGTTCCCCCACTCAAAGCCCCTGTTTACTGTGAGAGCTGGAGGAGTGAATGCCAGGTGATGCCAATAGAAGCATATTCAGTTCTCCTGGACTTCTCTCTAGCTGCCTGCCTAAATAAACACCCTCTGCATCAGTCACACTATTGTCTCATGCCTCTGAGCTAAGCTAATTTTCCCCTTGATGGTGTAAAACAGGAAATGCATTCCAAATCTTTATTGACAACTCTAGCTCTATCCCCTCTTAAACGATGAGAGGACAGCTGGTCTATGGAAACACCACAGCATTTATCACCTGGCCACATGCAAGGTAGCCAGAGGGTGCTGCGTGCCTGCCACATCCATTGGAAGTCCGCGGTAGTGGAGCTAGAGTTTGTCTCAGCCTGCTTTGTGCAGTGTGTTTCTGTACAACGTGTGAATGCCAGTTGTTTAGAAATGTTATGGAACTCATGTTCAGTCTACTCCTGGAAGGGAGAGATCAAAAGCAGGTCCAAATGTGTTGTCTGTGGTCTGTGAAAACCACAGTGTATTGGATGGTGAGTTACCTTCCTAGGTTCAGTTATAACGGAGCCCGAGGGGACCCTGAGGGGAATAGGCTCTTGTTACTGTGATGTGGAGACATAATTTAAGCAAGTCCCTCTCAGGGTTCAGGGCCTCCTAGTGACCTGCTTTACTGTGAAGAGATGCTATTGTGACATCGACAAGCAGAAGCCTGTCCGAGGCGATGACCAAGTACGCCCGGCTGTAGTTTGACATGTGTATTATGACAGATGGATACGCAGGTGAGCCAAGAAGAGGGTAAGAGGTCAGAGTAGCTAGAAGAGCTTCTCCTGGATCTAGCAGCCAAACAACTGTTGTCCTAATCAGCAACTTGTGGGAATGGCTTGTGGAGACAGGATGAAACAAACACTGGTCCAGCATTCTGTTTGCTAGTGTGCACCCAAGTGTCTTGACAATTTATTTCTTTAAGGTGTATTATCAGCTATGCAGAGCATTTAATGTCTCAGACAAATTGGTCTGTAGCTGTACCTTGAGACTTTTTGCAGGCAGTGTCTATCATGGCAATATAAATCATCCATCCATCTAGTGACAAAAATGCCTGCTGCTTACCCCTGGAAACATGCTTTTGAACTGTCAGAGTGTGAACACTGTGGTGGGCTAAGCAGTAAGTCTCAAGTGCATTGTGCTGGCATGGTCCCTGCTTGGTGCAGTGCATGCAGGGGAGCCTGGATGGGGCCCCTGGGTTCAGGAGCAGTTCCTGGAAGCCTGGCTTCCTGCTGCTTGTGACTTCTCAGCTCTGTGAAGTTTTATGCTTTTAAGTGGATGATCTGTCTCAGTAATTGGTCCAGGGGCTTGGAAGACAGAGGTGTGCAGCACCGTGTTCTGCTGTAGAGCTGCTTGTAGGGAGTGGGGGGCGATGTTGCTGGTGTTTTGAGAACAGTCCTTGAGGCTCGTCATTAAGTACATTGTAACTGGCTCTGATCGAGGGCTTGCAGCGTGTCTGTTGCTAGTCTGCAAAGCTCTTTCCTTGTGGCTTTATCAATTTCAGCTTTAAAAATAAACTTGGACTTATTGGCTGTGTGCAGGCTTGGGATGGCACAATACGCTGTTAGTTCATCTTTGGAATAGAGGTGTGGGTCAGCTGCTGGCAGGCAGAAGTCCCTGATGTAGATGCTGTGTGGTCAGCACACCCCACCCTTCTACCAGCAGAACTTGCTGGGAGGTGGTTTGGTATTGCTGTACAAGCACAGCTCTGCCAATATAGCAGGACACATACTGGGAATGCTCTGAGGATGCTTTTGTGCTTAACTGCTATGGAGTGAATCCATGAACCAGAACCTAGCTAGGTCAGTGGAACCAAGTCCCTTTGGGTTGGAGGACTGTAGGCTGGGCCTTGTATTGCCATTCCTCCTCTTTCCCAACTTACAATGTGAAACAGTTGTGTGGGTGGTGTTTTTTTCTTTTTTTCCTTCCTCTCCCTTTTATTTTTATTAAGCTAGTTTTAATCCACAGTATTGTCTTATCCTATCACCTGTGATTCTCCACAATTTTAAATTGGCAAGAGACTTGATTAAAGCTTAGCAATACATTAAAATCTTTTCTAGTACTCTAGGAGCTTTGACAATAAGAATGACAAGATTTCTAGAACCTAAATGTTTTGTCCTCATTTGTTCAGCTTTTTGCTTTAACAACTGTCTCCAGTGGTCTTTTTCAGGCAGTTCACCTGGTGCGGAGGCAAGATTTGCTGTTCTGAACTTTTCAGAATCACTTCTGCCTCCCCGCTTCCTAAAGGCTCTGCTCTTAGTACTCACAGAGTTGCAACACCAGGTTAGAATAAACTGATGTGGCACATGAGGAAGGATGGACTGGGGAAATACGGTAGAAGACTTGTGTCTGAAACTGCAAAGGCACAGATAGCCTCTTTTCTTGTGGTTAATAGCTTGCTTTTCTTTCTATTTCACTAATTTATTCCTTTATTTTCCTGTGCATTAGTCTTTGAAATACTGCTAGAAAAGGATAGGTAGGCATAGATGCAGTTTCCTCTGTTCTGAAGTGTAACAGAGATAGATCATTAGCTTCTCTGTAACCAACCTACCCTCCTTAACTACTGCTTTTTGTTCCTGGGTTTTCCAGAAGGTCTTGCTGACTTGCATCAAAACAGGAAGTCTGCAGTGCTGTAAATAACTGGGTGGTTCAGTTTGATTTTTTTTCCATCCAACATTTTACCAGCCAGAGTTAAAATTCCTTTTTATTGGCATCAGTCATCCTGAGCTAGAGCTAGACTTTCTTTTGGCACATAATAACCTATCAAGTTTCATTATGGAGAAATGTGGGATTTGAGGGAGAGTGGGGTTGGTCCTGCTTTGTCCCTCCGCTGTATTTTGGCAATATTCCCTACAAAGGTACTATATATGAAGACAGTGCAGAATGTCAGAACATCCTTGGACTGACCCTGAAGGTTGCTGTCTGTCTTAACCTGACTGTAGGAAAAGAAGGCTTAGTTCAGCAGCCTCTGAGGAGGAGCACAGCAGATGAAGACAGAGGATTTCGGTTTCCTGGTGAAGTTCTACTGCTGGATTGATGCGATCATACCAGTATAAATGTGGAGCAGCCTCCGTTCACAGCAAGAGTGGACATAGTGGGTGTGACTACTTTTCCATGGATGACTTCTCAGTTTAACTTGCTTTCATCTTCCACATCTGTACAGAGGTTTGAGTTATGTCATGACTGTCCCTGCTTGTGGTAGCAGCTCTCTAGTAGGTTAACTGTACTCTGCAGTGAGATACCTGGATATGAACTTCAGGAACTCCTTTTGATAGCCTGGGCATATGGATATGATTCTCCTGCTATGTTCTTTTAGTAGTTTAGGTAAAGCTTAAGCTGTGTAGCACATCTCTGGCTGCAGGTCTGCAGGGTTCTGACTTACACTTTGTCTACACTAAAAGGCTTTTTCTGTATAAGCTGAGCTAGGCTGTTAGTTTAATCTGCTGTAGTTAAGGCTGTATAACCCTTACAGAGGAACTCCAGTCAGTTGTGAATAACTTGCTTTCCCCTTCCTTTCTTCTCCTTCCCAATGGGGTTTCCTATTTAGAAAAGGGTTTTATGAAACCTCAAATGATATTTAGGAAGCTGTAGACTTTCCTAGGTAGGCAAAGTATCTCATAACTTACTAGACACCACTCTGAAGCTGTGAGCCCAAGGACACCTTCCTTTTGTCCTGCTGGAGTGAATGGTTTCTGCTCTTGCTTTGCTTCTTCAGGCAGGAACCATTTTGTGGAGATCTCTGATATCTAGGTCCCTGGAAAGGCCTGTGTCTGAAGCAGAAGGGATACAGCTACAGAAAAACCTGTCCAGGTAACTGGCCTGACACCGGTGTCTGCTCCTGTTAGCACTGGAACTGGATGTGCAGTTGGTGTCCGTGCTGGAAAAGTTATGAAATAACAGAGGGTGTGACTGCAGCGCACAGTAGCTCTCTTGCAGAATGCCATTTTTCTTTTTCCCTGCACCTGAGAAGGGGTATTTTTGTACTTCAGTCTGCTGTGGCAGTTGTTCTTCAGCAGGCGTGATGATCTGCCTGTGTTGGTAAGCTGTTAGTACTGGGAGATTAATTCTTTGGATGTGATGGATGGAAGCCTCCTATGGCCACTGTTACCTCCAGGAGGTAACTTGAATTGACTTTCTGTGGTCTGTTCACTTTGAAGTGCACTGTGGTAAAAATTCCCCCAAGGTCTGTCTTTGTCTGGCTCCCCTGTGTGCAGCAGTTCTTTCTGTTGTGGAGTGTGGAACGCTGTCCTGATAGTGGCCTTTAGACTTGCTAGCCCTCTGTGTGTATGTCTGCAAAATGCTGAGTATCACTACGAGTTGAAGGCAGGAGGAAATAGAGGCGTTGAGGTAAAATGACTTGTATCATCTGCTCCAGGGAACAAAACGTGGTTTTCTAATAGCATCCCTGTACCACGTTCTGTCACTTTCTGTGGTAGTCAGAAATAAATGTATTTTCGATCGGACAATCTAAGCTTTTGTTGTAACGGTGCTTTAGAGGAGAAAACATGGGGCTTCTGGCTGCAAGGCAACTTAGCAGGGTAAGGTCTTCATGAATCAGTAGTGAAATGTAGAGTCCCATTCCAAGATTCAGATCTTGTAGGTCTATGAGAAGAAAAAATTCCCTCAGGTTTTTTGTTTGTTTTAATAAATTAAGTGGTGGGCTTAAAGTGAGAAGGTCAGACTAACACAGATACTTGTAACCAGAAGTAAATGATACCTGGGACTGGTTCATGGATGGTAGCGCTGTGTTTCATGAAGGCCAGATAGTTCTCTAGAGCAAGATTCAGTACATGAAACAACACTTAATCTCTATGGAAAGGTCATGGATGCGATGTACTAGATGTGAGGACTCAATAGGGAAAGAGAGTAAGTCATTAGTGCTCAGAATCTGCTTTCCCTTCCCCAAGTCCAGCATGAAAAAATCCGAAGGGATATTCTTGAGATATACTTAGCATTAAAAGTGAAAAGCTTTAAATGGAGATGGCTGCTGCACTTAAGTGATTCAGAATGTTTTCTGTCACTAATGAATTCAAATGTTTGCTTCATTTAAAAAAAGAAAATCAGTATGTATGAATTTAATTAGTGATAACATGGGATCAGATTTACTTTTTGTCCTTGCTGTTTCCATGTCACAGTGAAGGACACTTATGTAGACTGGGATGTTGTACTTGTTTCTTTGTTTGCATTATGACGCCATTTCAGGGCCCCCAGGATATGTAACCTTCTATTTGAGTTAACAATATTGATACTTTCTATTTCTGACATTTCCCTCCCTCCTTTGTCTCATTTTAGAGATACACCAACTGGCAACATATACACTTATTACTGTAGTGTGCTGTGATGTTCTAGTCTCACTTCTGAATGGTGATAAATGTGCCTTGCGTTAGAGCTTTAGTTGAAAGCATACCTGATGGAAATTTATGGGCTAACTCAATTAGGCATGATGTGTTTCTCATTCCTAGATGAGCAAATGAAGTTCCAAGTTCCTACAGCTGACTTCTTAGAAAACTTCTGGGAAAGGGCAGGTAGAAAGAAAATAGTTTTCACTCCTGGCGTTTCAAAACTTCAGGAAATGTTACACATCTGGGTGATGCATGAGGTGAACAAAACTGATTGTCTTTGTTAGGATGTAACGAGACAAGACAGTGTCTAACCTGAGAGAACACGAGGCATGTCACAGACCTTTCCCTCTGCCCTCTGCATGTGTCCCTTCTTCTGCCAGGATTTAGGTGGTTGGGGAAGTTCCCTTCTAACTCACAAGTGTTATTTTTAGTGGCAGTGCTGAGAATACTGGTGTAATGGCCTTGAAACCATCCAAACAAAGAGCTGGGAGGAACAATGGAAACCCACCATGTCTTTTGAACAACAGCAGAAGTGGTAGGGTTACACAATGGTTTCAGGTGAGTTTTCTACAGAAGAGCCAAGGGAGGCTGGGAAGAGATTGTTAGTATAGCTAAATGGCAAACCCAGGTAATTGCTGCTTATGTTAAAAAAGAATAAAAATCTTCTCCCTTGTGGCAGGGTTTCTGGTGGCTGAAATTGATGGTTCTGTAGGAACAGTAGAGGAAGAGCTTCTGAAAGCAGAAAAATCTGCTTTCCTGGTGGTGTTGGTAGCATGTCCTTGGCCTATACATTTGAATTGAAACTTCTGTTCAGGAAGGTGCCAGCATCAGAGGGTAAAGTTGGACATGATCAATCTTAACCTTGATGAAGGAGCAACAACTGATGGCCTAGCATGTGTGCATACAGCTTGTGGGGGGGAACCCCCTATGCAGTATTCTGTCAGGAGGTGGCTCTAAGAGGCAAATGTTTATATTTTGTTTCTACATACTATAGCCTGGTGTATTCCCTGTCCCTTTTGTCTTTCCCTTGTTCCTACAGGGGAAATTTTCTTGCAGGTGGTGCAGTAGAGCAAAGGCATGGTGCCCTTGCCTTAGACAGTGTTACTGCAGGACACTAGCTGAGCCTGCTTACATGTGACATTTGGTTTTTCAGAATCCAGAAGCAACCTAGAAGCTTGTGAAGGCTTTAGTTTTCCATCGCGTCACCCAGGCAAAGTGGGGCTTGGAAGAACAAGGTGTAGTTATTCTGTTCCTGTAGACCAATGGATGAGATCTTCAGAAGGGCTTTGCTCTTGGTTAGGATGTGAGGGAGGGAGGTTGCCATCACCAGCCAGGGTCAGATGGAAACAAGCTTTCCAGCCTTACCAACTGCACAAAAGAACTGTCCAAGGGCAGTAAGCCAGGGATGTGGGAACTGTGGTGCTCTGGTGTCACTTTTCCTAGAAATTGCTGTGGAGTTCTCGGCTGGAGGTAGCCCAGATATTTAAACAAACTGCTTTAGAGGAGGGAGTGCTGTTTTCTTGGTGTATTGCTATAGTCAAGGGAGCAAGGATCCTCAAACAGATAGAGCCCAAGCATCTTATTAGACATGGCTTAATTATCACTCCTTGTGCAGGAATAACTTAAAACCTGCTCTCCCAGCATCTGTGCTAGTCTCATGTATCTCTTCTACATACTGACTGGGCAGTTGCATAAGGAGGCGCTGAGGTTGTCAGGGGACATGTCAGGGCTCTGAGACTTGTTGAACTGCTCTTGGACTGATAATGTCTTCTGATGAACCTGTTCATACTTGTGGCTGAACTGCTGTGCTCTGAGAGAGGGGGAATATGGAGGCTTTTGGAGGGGGCTCTGCAAGTTTAGACGGAACCTGGCAGTAACAGGCATCTCTCCTGCATGTAAGTTGATGCCTCTGCTTCAGGATAGCACCAGATGCAATGGGATTGTCTTGTTCTGCAAGCCTGGAACAGCTGGCAATGAATCTGGAACACTGCTATGAGAAAGTGGTCTACTAAGGAGTTTTGTAAGCAGCTTCCTTCTTCCTTTCTCTGTGGGGGCACAGAAACAAGGCCATGCAGTCAGCAGCTTGGCAGTCTGAAGTACTGTGCAAAAGGTGGCTACAGGTCAAAGGCTGATGTAGTTAGGACTGTTGCTGGAGGCCATGTGAGTTGATCTAGCATGGGCTTACCAGCCTGGACACGGTGCTGGTACCTGTGATAATTATGACCTTGAGGAAAAGAACATCCCAAATTTCTTGGGGCTGGTCCGGGATGTTTCGGGCTCTCTCCCTTGTACCAAGGTCTTGTAAGTGTTGCTGGTGTTCAGGCCTTGTTAGAGCAGAAGAGCTGGTCTATGCTGGATATACCAGAAAAATACCTGAATGCAAAAATCTAGCATCTAGCTGTTGAGAAAGCCTGGGCCATGTTGCTGCTGAATGACAGGTTTTGAAGATGAGGCTTGTCTGGGGCTTTAGGGAGTCCCATTTCCCTGCTGCTTCTGTGTCTTGCGGAGCGGCACAACGTGACTGTTCCTGCAGGAAGCTCCCGTAGCTGTTGCAGGATAGTGGAGAGCTGTCTGTGGAGCTGTGGGAGGGTGAGCATGTCACAGTGCTGCAGCTGGATGCCCTCACACAGAGCTCTGCAAGTGGAGATGTAGGAAGTGTTTCCAAGAGTGAACTTGGAATCTTGCTTGTATTTGGGCCCAGTACAGGCAGCCAGCACTTTCTGCAGGCATTGCTTGGGTGGGATCTTAGGAATGAGTAAAGTAAGATGTTCTTGTTGCTCTGCACAGTAAATGCGTGCCACAGAAATCTGCCATAGGAAAAGAGCATTAGTAGTCTTGTTCAGTGAAGCTGGTTTATTCTTGAGTATTTTTTGGATCTTGGTATCTTTTACAGGCTGTGGACTCTTCCTCCTTTGTGCTTGTACATTCATGCTCTGTATTAGTGAACAGAATTATCACAAGAATCATTGTGAGCATCGTGAACATGTGACTAAAATAGTTTTACTGTTAGAAAGTTGGACCAATTGGAGCATGCTTTAAAGGGAGCTGAGGCTCTCAGCGGTGTCTCTGGCTGGACTAACAAATAACTGGTTTAATGTGTGCAAAGCACATTTAGTGTTTGGCAAGGGGCTGTGTGCGTGCAAGGGTGGGGAGGTAAGGCTGAGGGATTTTCCAGGGTAGGAAGAAGAGTAGAAGAGAGGTCTGTGGAGTCAATTTACCCTGAGCTATTTTGACACTCATTCTTTCCCTCGTAGCAATTTGTATTTGAGTGATGGCACAGAGCAGAAGACTCAAGACTTTCAGGTGCACAGGCTGAAATCAATGTTGCAGCAGTACCTACAGCTCCCAGTCAGAACTCAGTTGTGCTAAGAATGGTGGTTCTTGGCACCTATCTTGTAGTCTATCCTTTAAGGTAGCAAACTGTTATTGAAATAGTAGCCTATGAATATCCAGATGTGAGGGAAAATGGTAGTCTCTCAGTAAATTTAATGAATTGTTCTGGGAAAGTTATGGATAAAGTGCAGGCCAGGATAGAACTGAGGAGGACACGCAGCTTTTCTGCTGAGGAAGATGCAGAACGCTTGGCAGAATCCCCTTGTTACTGGTGAATGGTGCGGATTCCCTGGCCTGCCTTGCCTTGTAGTTTTCTTTGACAGTCTGCTTTCCTATCTGGTGCCAGTGTGTCTCAGCTTTTCTCTGCTCCAGCCCACATATGTACCTGTAAGGCTGTTGTGTTTTCCAAGATGCTCTGCACAGACTTCGCCCCCTCCCCCCACTGAAGCCCCAGCAACCTTAGCATGGTTTAGCTTCTCGATCTCTTAACAACTCTATTCTTCTAAATACTGCCCCTCCCCTGAGGCTCTCTGTCCTCTTTACATCCCTGTGTGTTTTGTTTCCTTTGCTGCCTTGTTCTTGTTGCTGGTTGTTTTTTGTTTTTGTTTTTTTTTTACTTGTGTATGGATGTGTATAAGCCCCATTAAGCACTTTTCTACCAGCTGGGGAGCTAAGGTTTGGATTTGAAGCAACCTCGTGGCAGAACAAGAGGCTGTAGAAGGACAGGGAGACTGCTTAATGCCTCTTTATGTGGCTGGAGCTCAGTATGGTGCCCTGTGGAGAGCCGCTGGTTGCTTTTATGGAGTTATCCAGTGGTCACTGGGTAAAGAAAATGAGCTTGGCAGCCACGTTTTTAATTTGTCTAGTGCAGTGCGGGGCAGCATAGCTGATGTGAGAGGAGGCACAGCTGTATTCCTATCAAACAGCTGCTGGGGGATGGCCACTGCATTTTTTTCTGTTATATAATTTGTGGGAAGGGAAAACCAGACCTCTGGGCTCTTAACACAGGCAGGGACACACTGGCTGCTTTCACTATAGTGATGGGTTTTTGGAAGGAAGGGAGAAGAGAGGGTGTTCTGCCCTGAGCATGAATTATGTCTAAAAGGGATTTTTTTTTCCCTTCCCTTCTTTTTAAGTTGAAGCAAACAGAAGAATTTTCAGCCTCAATAAAGAGGCATTTATATGCTGAATAGGATTTCGGTCCTCAGATTGGAAAGACTAATGGACCTGAACACAGTAAAATTAAGTTAATTTTGTAGCTGTGTATCTGTGTGTGTGAGGAGGACTGTGCTGCAGTGTGTGGTACGAGGGACGTGCCACAGGGCAGGTAAGTGCTGTGCAAGCTGCCTTCCTCTGCCTCGCCGGGAAGGTTTCCTCCTGCCCTCACTGGGGCACTGCCAAGCCAGGTTCCTCCCTCCGCTCTCTGCCACACCGGGCTTCTTCCAGCAGGGTCTTGGCTCCTCCGTTTATCTATACTGCCAGGCTGGCATTTGGCCGGCTTCTTATCTGCTTAGCCTCACCGTCCCCTTTGTGCTTGCTTCCTTGTGCTCGTGGCTGGAGAATAAGGCTTGGTCTCCCCTTCCCCCGTCTCCTGGCTGCTGAGGCTTTCCCAGCCCTCTCCCGTCTCCCTGCTTCTCAGCTCTTTGTGTGAGCTCTGCTCCTGTTGCTCGCCACGTGGTGGTTGCGTTTTAGAGAGCCTGTAAGGCCTTGCGCCTGCAAACTTCTGTCGCCTTTGTTAAACAGGGTGGGGAAGGGGATCATACTTAGATACGCATAGATTGCAACCAGTTTGCTTTTCCCTGAAGCTTCTAAGCAGAGCAGAAAGCGGTGTGCTTTTCTGCAGGGTGCCCCAAGCACTACGGGCTGCTTCTCCATGTTCACCTTCATGCTTGTGTCCTGATTGATTTCTTTGTAAATATGCTGTGGTATGCAAATGCCGGCAGTGCAGAAGGAGAGTTTGTAATCCCAAAGCAGAGGCAGCTCAGGAAAATCCAACATCTTGGCAGGGCTGTGCCTCTGTTCCTCCAGGTGTGCTTGCTGGTGCTTACTGCTCAGAGCCTGTCTCTCCGGCGTTTGGTTCACTGTTACTTGGCTCCTTTTTAGGATCAGTTACGTTTGGCACAAAGTGGCAGTATGGGCAGAACAGCAGTGCAGAATGAGTGCGAGGCAATCTTGGTGTGGAGCAATGGTGACTTGTTTAGCCTCTCTCATAGTTATACTGTTTTCTTGCTCTGAAATTATTAATGTAGATGCAAGACAAACTAGTTCTCAGACTCTTTTGAAAGCAGGAGAAGGAGAGCAACCAGATAACTTCTTTTGAATAGTTTTACCTAAAAGTTGAATGTTGAAAATAAAATTTTAAGATTTGCCATGATTGTTGCTACATTTTAAATATAGCCTTTACTGTGCCTCCAAGTGTGCCAAAATGGGGGAAAAAACCAAACTGACTTGTGAAATCTGTTGGAAAAAATGTGATCCAGGAGCTGCCTTGCATTTCAAGGGCATGTTAAAAATCTGACTTTGTGTTTTTGTGTATGAATATTACCTTTACAGCACCCTGTTGAGCAAGGCCCTGTGCAGACAGAAGCAGAGGGACTGTCTGTATCAGACAGTGGGGAGCTTGTGAGCTAATGAGTACACCGGTCATCTCCAAGGAGAGCTGGAAGCAGACTGAGTTTTTAAGATCTGATTTGAAATATTATAAATGTGTTATTTATGGGATCCTCTCAGATTTCAGCATTTCTGAGAGTGGGATGATGAGGAAGGATGACCCACAGTTGGGGCTTTAACATGGGGCCTGGGAAACCTGGCTCAAATCCGGCGAGCCTGGCACTTGGTGTTTTGCGTGTGTGTGTTGATAAAAGCTCTCATCTGCTGGTAGGGGTGCTGTGAGGATAAGGACCTGGAAGACTGTCATGGATGGGGGTGAAAGGAGGATATGCAACAGTTGCAGACGTTTAAAAGTCGGATTTGTGTGGGTTAAACTGGGCATGCTCGCAGCCTGTTGATTGCAGTTGCACACCACATCGGTGCATGACTCAGTGCTGGGTGGGATTTGATATATAAGCTTCTCGTATGCTCATGTTGGCCTGAGGACAGGTGTCTGCTTCTGGGGATGGCTGCATCAGGAGAAGAAGCTGTGTCTCTTTTTTAGAGGTTCCTGTCTCTGCTGCTCTGCCAGCCAGGCCGCTCATGTAACCAATATAAAATGAGCTTTGAGTAGAAGTGGCTGGGTTAGTTTAGGTGACTTCAGCACAGAGGTGGGGCCTCTTCTGGGCACGCTGGCAGGGCCTGATTCTGCTGCTCTTGAAGAGCACTACTTTCAGCAAGGAGGTGTGTGGTGGTCCTGGAGGTCCAGCTTCTCCTCAGCACCCAGCTGTGCTTGGAAGATATGTGTCTGCCATTGTATGTTGTGGGCTTGTCTACTTAGGCCTTGAAAAACATTGGTGTTTACCATTATTCTTTAAAACCTGGGTCAATGTGAGACATCCTTACTGTATTTGAGAGCTGACTGTGCTTAGCTGTTGCTGATTGATTCATTTGACTGTGTGAAATGATTTGGTACTACGAGAGTATAATAACTTGAAATTTCTCATTTGACCTTTTGAGTGGACTCTTGTCTGGATGGTGACACCAGTGTGTCTGATCTGCATGCCCTTCACAGTACTGTTTTGCCAAGCGGTAACACGTTTGCCCAGCAGCCTTAGCACATAACCCATTGAGCATTGCTGGTTGTGATTTTTTTTTTTTCTTCTTTTTCGTGAACCCCTCAGATGTGGGCACTTCTCCTCACCCTACATCCCATATGCTTTGTAGACCAGGTTCTAGTTAGTCAGATCTGTTCCTGACTCTCTCGGCAAGGATTTTTGAAGTGTGGTGGAAAAAACCCCAACAGTTACTTTGTTAACCAAGAATCTACATTTTATATTACTGGTGCTTTCTAGGCATTTGTTACTTCCACTAACCATTGTAAGCTATCTCAAAAGGATGCTGTCAGGTGAACTCTGGATGGGTGGGAAGGGGTGTTGCTAAAAATACCAGAAAGTAATCTCACTGCTTTGTGAATGCTTGAGACTTTCCTTTTGTCCTCCATTGGGCAGTACAAACAGGTCAGCTGGTCCTTAAGCATGTGGGAAAGATGAGTAAAATGCTGCTTGTTTGGGTTGTCAGTGCTTGTGCAGGCCTGTGGAGGCCAAGTTTGAAGCTTTGCAGGGGAAATCAGGTCTGGTCTATGAGTAAGGAGGTTCAATGCTTTCTAAAGCTGGGGTGGTGGGAGTATCTCTTCTGAGTGGAGGCAAAAGCACTGGTCCCTATCCCCCATTTTCTGTTCCCCTCCTCATTCCCCAGAGGGTGCTGGGGAATGGGAAAGGGTGGCTATTGCTGGAAAGGTGGGACTACTTGGTGGTCTAAATAGCATTGCTGTTTAATGGGACAGGGAATGGGAGGGAGTTACGAGGTCTGAGAAAACCCTCTGTTGGCTTCTTGCTCCTTATTTCATGTCTCCTCTGGGAAGAAGCTGTAGGAAGCCGGAGGTGTCCTGGAGCCACGGGTTGGAGAGGAGGCACTGTGCACTTCTCACTCTCAGAATAAAGCAGTGCTTGTTTATTCTCCATTTCAAATTACATTGCTTGTTTTAGTAATAAAAATAAATAGCAAGAAACAAACAGCTGGATTGTCTTTTCCTCAGTGTCTAAAAGAGCATGTGAATGGGAGGAGGGGGCAGCAGGGGGAGTGTGGGTTATCTGCTGAATGGGGGGAATGGGCAACCTGTTCAGTCTTGTGACAGCTTGGCTGTAAAAATGACAGGTGACACTTGTTGTTACGTGTTCAGTAATATTTGGGGGTGGGGTGGAACAGCCCTTAATGTGTGTACCTAGTGGTCTCTAAATTAGCTGTTGTGTTTTCAGATAAAGATCTTGAGAGTAATAGTGTTTTTTTCATCAACTCAATGGTAATAGTGAAAAGACAAGTGTATTGTTAAAAGCTGTTATGAAAGCATCTGAGAACAAAACAGAACCTCATTATGGCATGTTTTATAAATCCTGTGGTGTACCCTTTTCTTGAACACTGCGTACAGTTCTGGTTGTGCCCCATTTCTATCCCTCCTCCACACATACATGCTTCTTGGAGCTGTAAGACAAGTAGATAAAGTACAGGATTTTTTCTTGTTTCCCATCTTTGTACGAGGGAGAAGCAGAAAAGCCCAGACTGTCTAGCTTGGAAAACAGCAAGAGGAGCATGTTAGAGGGTCTGTAAAACGGCAAGAGACACAGAGGAGGTGAACAGGGTGCAGTTATTCTCTGCTTCTCATAAGGCACGAAATGGGGCCACCAAATGAAATGACTGGGTAGCGGCTTCAGAGCCGAGAAGGGAGTGTGTGCATGGGCTTTCTTTGTTCTCTTTCAGACAACAAACATATAATTAAATTGAAGCACTCTGCCACAGGATGTTGTAGATGCCAAAATTACAAATGGGTTCAAAAAGGATTACATGATTTGATGGACTTCTACCCCCTCCCTCCCCCAAGAAAGGGCCATTAGATCCAGTGATGCAAATACAGTGTCAGGCTCAGGAAGTCTCTCTTCTGGTCCTGGTCTTGTTAATTCCTAAGTGCTGCCTGTGAATAATGGGCAGGACTGGGCCCAAACAGCTGTTCTTGCTGGGGGTAAGGGAACACAACAGAGGACCCTGTTCAGTGGGCAGCAAGAGCTGAGGTCTGGCTTAATAAAGAAATGGGAGACCATATGAATGTGGAGCCCTGCATGTAGGAGTTGCTAATTGTCAAGGATCAGGAGGGGCCTGTGATGAAGAATAAAGACCAGTGATGGAAAGAGAGGAAGATGTGTCTGCGTTATCTTTGCTTTCGCATCGGTAGACTGTTTGGCATCAAATAGATTTGGCAGTGCCTAGATACTTGTCAGCAGCATGAGACCTGGCGTCTGAGGGAACTGTGCTATGTTATTGTTGTTCCTTTTCCATGTATTAAATTCTATACGTGGATCTTGCTCACATGCATGTAGGCGTGCGTGTGTGATTTCTCAGTCACCTAAATGAAAGTGTAAGGGAAATACGTCGAAGAGGAAGGAAGGAAATCTCTTCTTGTTGGGGCAATGTTCAGGGAGATTGAACAGACACCAGTAGTAGCTGGTGCATGGTAGCTTGACTCTCAAAAACTAATTGTGTACATCTATTTACCTATTTTAAACAAACGTTAAAATGATTCACACCATGGTTGTGTGGAGGTCCTGCATTTAAATTTTTTTTTATAGCATTGTGAAGTATATAGGGGTTCCCAAGATCGGTGGCAGGAGGTGGGGCTCAGCATGGCAGCCATGGGTTGTGGGGTGGCAGCCACAGAGTGTGTGGGGGCCACAAGGCCCTACATGTTGTACTTGCTTTTGTTACTATTGACTGGTGGGGTAGCGTGGGTCCAGTTGTCTTGGAAGGAGCTTTGGAGCTGCTGCAGCTCTGAACTGGAGCCTGGGGAGGCAAGAGATGCTCTGTGATGTCGAGGGGGAGGAGTGTGCTTGGGAGGGCAGGTGAGCCTTGTAGGTCCAACCCAGTGCATGCAGTGCATGCTTTTGCTTTGTTCTGGTAGCCTGCTTTTTGGTTGGGCATGCAGTATAGCTGTAGTATAGTTACTAGCCTTCCTCCTTTTTTTTTTTTTTTAAAAAAAAACAACCACAAAAAATGTAAAAGGGAATGGTGCAAATGTTTACATTATTAAAAAGACTTGTAGGACATCTGTGGTAAAATCTTGATCAAATGTGCATTTTATTCTCTTAATGTTATGTTTAACTCTGTCTTTAAACAAACTCCAGCCCTTTCACATTTCAGAACAAAACCCTAGCCATGTCTAGACAAAAGCCCGTTGTGATTAGCAGAGGTGTGCTTCTCAATACTGAGTGTGTGCGGGGATATTCATGCTTCTGATATGTTAACGTATTTCCTGCTCCTGTGTGAGTTGCAGGGCTTGTGTATGCAGAACTTGCTGCAGAGCTCGGATTGGAATTGCATGTATGTAGAAAAAAATAATTTTACACACTCAAAGTGCATATTGAAAGGCTGTTTGCTTGTATAGTTATTCAGACCTCATCTATGGCTGTACATTGGTGCCACCTGCTTGCAGGAAAGAATGAGTGAACTCCTATTATTCGGGGGGGGGGGGGGGGGGAAATCAAGGCGAGGCCTCAACATCTGTTCTGGCTTTATTGTTTGGTCTGGCCTGGGCTGTGGGCAAAATGTAGGCCACAGCTTTTGCTTGACTGCTAGCTCTTAAACTGGAAAGGCATCTTGGATCAGATAAATTCTTAAGAAGTTTAAAGTAAAATAAATTACAAAGATGTGAAGTTCAAACTTAGTATGGCTTGAACTTGGTAACTTTAAAGAAAAGGCAACTATTGCTATCCATGCTTTTTCTCATTTTCTCTTCCACTTCTTCTAATGGTAATAATTTTTATCACTGCAAAATGACCTTTGTAATCATTGCTGGATGATTAATCTTTAACTGGGTAATTTTTAAAGCAATATTTTTCACACTGTTGTAATGTGTGATGCGGTGGGTTTTTGTAGCACAACACGTACAGTTATTCTGAGGGAATAAGGCACTTCAGCCTGCATTTCTAGTGCTGCTGCTCTGTATAGAAACCCAAAGAGTCCCCTTTGTTTCCCTAGGCAGATAGAAAAATGCCCTCAGAACTTTATTTGCATATAGATTATAGTGCCAGCCGGGTGTAGTCATGTATAGGAAAAGCTAGCTGGTGCTTAATTTATAACTTTTTAATTAAAAAACTTCCCTCAACTTGCAGGATTCCAGTCTAAAATGCTGTGCCGCATTTAATGCTGCTGTAGTGTATACAAAGATGGTATTTCTGTGAGGCAACAGCTACTATATCTAGACAGTCCCAGAAAACACGAATGAAAGGGGATCACAAGCATTATCTGCTGACTCAGGGAGAAGTCACATGCAGAAGGAAGCAGAGATGGGTGGCAAAGTTCTTCAAATGTCTTGGAGTTGCTGCTTGGGGCACCAGTGCAAGCAGTGGGGAAGGAAGGTAGAAAAAGCTTTGCAAACAAAACTGAGTGTCAGAAGAATTCTCCTGTGCCACATAGGTATTCTGTTGCATCTCAGCTCTACATTTACAATTATACTGTGAGTCTGAGTAGTATCAATGAACCAGTGAGAGCGAATTTTTAAACTGTGGGAGCCAGTGCCTCCCTTGTCTTATTTTCTTTAACAGTTATCATGGGTACTGTAAGCAGGGGATTTTACCCTATGCAGTGAATATAAGGTCTGCATTGATAGAGAAAATGCAGGGCTGGGAATGGAAGCACTTGTTTAATCTCACTTCATTAGAAGTAAATACATTTAGACTTTGTCCAAAACTGCTTTAAGCAACATTCAACAGCTAAGTTGTTATATGTCAGCTCCGACTTTCCCCCAAACAATAAAACCATTTATTCACCTTTGGGTATTCTACAGTTCATGTTTTATATATAATGCTGAGGGTTACATATTAAAAGGGAGAGGTGTTTCTTAGTCTTTCTTTCTAAACCTGCAATATGTGATTTAAAAATGAGTTAGTACCAGTTACAGGGGATCAGTAAGTGCTGTTAGTAATGCACTAGCCTTTCTAGGTGGGAATCTTGCCATCCTTTACCTTGGGATTTCTGTTATTGTTGCGTAAACTTTAATAACTTCATGAAATACGTTGTTCAGATCTGGAAATCTTACTTGTTGCCTTGCAAAAGATCAGTACCTGAAGAATTCCCTGTACTGCTGTGGCAAGTGCTTTTTAAACTTTGATTTGCCCATGTTTGTTTTCCAGAGAGGTTACAGAAGTCTGTACCCGTGTCAAGCACAATGGAGACACTTTTCTGGGTTACTTTTTGCTGTTTTTAAATAACAGAGGAACTGACTAGCAGCAGGTTCCTACTCTTCATGGTGTGTGTTGCAGTGTGCTCATAGTCATGTGTTAGTGTGTTTTGCTTTGAAGTCAGAGGGCTGCAGTAGCTCTGAAATACCTTGTGCAAACAGCAACAGCAAAAACTCTTATCGGAGACTATTGAAGGGTTATGGAGAAGGAAGAATGCTGGAAGCCTCCTGGCAGAGCTTCACCCCGACTTGGGCAGGATGGAGCTGAGAGCAAAGTGTCCTGGCATCTGCAGGAGGCAAGGATTGTTTCTCCAAGTGGTCAGTATAGGTACCAAAAGCAAAGCATAAAGCACTCTTGAATGGCTTACCAGCTGGAGCTGGAATGTGCAGCATCCTGGGGGACAGCTCTGAGATGGAGCAACTCCCTCAGGTGCATGAGCTCAAGTGGAAGCTGGCACTGCTGCCTTGCACAGAAGCAAAATAATAGGCCACAGAGTGACTGGTGGCTCTTTGAGAGGCCTCTGCTCCCACAGAGTTTACTCTGGCGTGTTTCTTCTCTAACTCAGAGAAGAAAAATAAAATGGGATCCATCAGGCTGGAGCTGTGCAGCACTGGGGTCCTGATTGCTGGCAAGCTCTGTTGCCTTCATGTATGCTGTCATTCCCCCAACGGTTCTTAAGGCAGCCTAAACTGATGCTGTGATTCATGGAGATGTCCTGCCTATTCCTGCTTCCTTATTCCCCTTCCTGGTCTCTTAGGATATGGGGTAGAAACCTAGTAACTGATAAGTAACAGCTTTTTTTATTGGATTACTGTTTTGTGTTTGGGTTCTTTTTCATAAGCTCAGGTACATCCCCTGGTTTGGTTTGTCAAGTTAGGTGTTGGTGGAAGGGGAAACAGCCTCTCTCATCTTTGTAGTGGTGCTGCTGTGAACCATTGCATTGGGGTGAAGGCAGAGAGGCCCCTGTCTACATGAGCATGCCGCTCCCTGTGCACCCGCTTGGCTGTTTGTCTTATCTTACAGCCAGCTGGTTTGATTTAATAACTGGGAAAAATGTTGTTTGCTATCTATTTTGCCAGGTTACTTTTAACAAATGTGCTTGGCTTGGAGGGATAAATGCCAGAGTCAACACAGGATGGCGGGGAGAGGCAGTGAGCATGTGTCAGGAGAGCAGAGAAATGCTGGCTGAGCAGGACCTCCTCTCCCATCAGAAGTGGTGAGGTGTTGGACAGATTCAAGCTGTGAAGTGCAGGCTTCACCCTTTGACTTTTTGACACAGCTCTTCAGACGTTCTTAGCTCAGCTCACCAAAAGGAGATTCAGGTGGGATGGAGTGGTATTACTGCTGGGCACAGCTTTCCTTCTGTACAGATGCCAGCTGCTTCATGGCTAACTTGAAGTCGGGGAGGGGTCAGAAAGATGGGGAAGGTACTCAGATCTCTAGGGGGGGACTTCACCTGTGCAGTACAGTGGCCCGTTTTCCTTTCCTTGTCAGCTATCCTGACTTCACAGCACCCTGGTAGAGGTGGGGAGAGAAGCTCACTTGTTGCTTTTCAGCCCTGCTCTGTCATCCATTCGCAGCAGCTCCGCTGAGTGTGGTGGCTGAGGAGTCTGCAGGGCAGGCATGCATGTCTTGGCTCTCTTGCAATGTTCCGGAGAGAGCATGAACAAAGACCTGTGGTTTCATGTCAACACAAACGTATTCATGATGACAAATTGTGCAGCATGTTCAACACTGAGCTAATCCATACAGTCCTGATTCCAGCACCAGTACAACTTGGGTTTGCCTGAGAAAATGTAAAGTTACAGAGGAACCCCTCAGATGTGAGGAGATGCATGTGCATTTCGTGGTGTAGGGAGGGGGTCCAGACCCAGGGTTTAAGGTAATACACACATCAGAGGACTCATAAGGGTATTTAGGACTTGGCGTCCTTTAAGAAGTTATGTGCAAGGAACTTGGAAGTTCAGCTTTTCCCTTCTGTTTCTGCAGAGGGTCCTGGCAAGGCTGACCCTCTGCTCTCTGGCTTGAGCTAATTGCAGCAGAGGAGTGTGGCTCTGGGGGGAAGGGAGTGGATTTTAAGATTGTGGTTTGGTGAGATTTTTATTTAAGTTGAAAAGGAAAAAAAAAATACCCCACCAAAAAACCAACCCCTCTTTGTGCTCGCTTTACTCTTTGTTCTCCTTCTCCTGTGTGAGCTGGGATCATTCAGGTATGGGGTCTAAGGTGGATTTACCCCTGAGGCTTTAAACTTTGTGGGTGGTAGTGGGAGAGCAGGACTGACATCTTTCTGTATGCAAGTGGAAATTGATTGGCCAGACAGATGTTGGGGCGTGAAATTGTATCATGTAGTAACCTTCACAGCAGGGAAAAGACATGCTTTAAAGGCTCAGTCAAGATATCTTTTTTTTTTTTAAATGAGCTTAGTACCTCTTGGAGTCTGAACTGAGCGCTGCTGGTTGAAACACCTCTCTTGTTTTTTTTCTGTAGGGCAGTCTTGCAATGGCTTTCCAAAAGCTGGGGAAGAGCCATAGCTGCTGCCGTCAGGGTTTCATGTCTTGCAGCGTGCTGCTTTTGCATGTGCCCGGCCTGTGCCTTAGCATGGGCAGCCTGAGGATGGAGAGCTTCAGCCTACAGGTAGAAATGACAGGAACTTCAATGGCAGTGTTGTCTTTCTGTTGTGCAGGTCAATATATTCCTACGCACTGTGTGGTCAACTGCATGCTGGTCTTGAGATGTGTCCTCACGGTGCCGGGGGGGTGGGTGGGGGTGGGGGGGTGGGCGGAGAGAAAGCCCCCCCCCCCCCCAACTTCTTTTTAGAATAATATTGGTATACGAGTATTCTGCTCTGCCTCATCTCCTCCCTTGCAGTTGAACTGTTTGAGCTTTTGCAGAAAACCACATCTGTAAATGGACCAACTTAAAAAAACCTTTTTTTCACAAAGTGTGTTGTAACCTGGATCTGCTCCCTCCTGTGTTTCGGTGTGTAGTCCATGGGGTAGGGGTATGCACTGGTGATGAGAGAAGAGAAGAAGGATGGGAACTGCTGTGGAAAAAGCAACATGATACTGTGGTACACCTCTGCTTGGGTACAGACAAATGAGAGCTTGCATGCCCTGTAAATTCTGACAGTGGAACAAAAAAATGTAGAGGGTGCTGCTTGTAGTAGGTCTTCCTTTTGGGGATGGAGGGAGAATCCATGATTCCTCTCATACTTGGGACAAATGGGACAGTGATTACAAGAGTGTTTGCTCTCACAACAACTGTGATAGGGAGCTAATGGCTGTGGCAGAGACGTAAAAATACCTGTTGGGTAGGCTAGATGAAAGTGCAGTATTAACTGAAATGTCAGATCATCTTGTCTGCCAATACACAAGCTTCTCTGAAGACAGGTTGCACTGGTTTAACTGTAGTTGCTTAAACAAGCAAACCCCATTGATCCTGAATTGATCTGTTCCCCTAAAAAAGAGTAACCCTCACCCTCCATACGTGGCTATTTTAAGATGAAATACATAATGAGTTAAATTGAATTAGCTCTTTAGCTTTTTCACTGAAGTGTTGAGTGTTTGAATGCACCCAGGTATCCTTTGCCCAGAAGCAGGGGACAGGGAAAGGAATTCCCCTGTGTTGGTGAGCCTTGCAGCTGTGCTTGGAAAGATGCAGGAAGGAGGATGTAATAACTGTTCTGCTCAAAGCTCCTTCTCTTGTGGCTGCTGCTCTGAAATAATTTCAACATGCTTCCAAACTCTGAGCAAGCTCTTAAGCTTGTCCTTGCTACATTACATAGCGAGAATACTTGTTCTGCTTGTATTTATGATGGGGTCAACACTGGACTTGGGAGAATGCCTGTTGAGTCTGCCTTGTGTGTGTGACAGTAAACGTGGGGGCTGTGGGCTTGAGAAGGGGTGATGGGGAGGATGTGCTGCTGGAAGGTGAAAGGGCCGAGTGGCAAGCAAAGTCATCCCTGATGTTAGTGAGGGATGTTTGAGAACACCCCCCCTCCCCTTCTCTGTGTGTTGGTCTTTAGGTGCTTCTGTCCTTTGCAGAGAAGCATGAGTTTTAACTTCTCTGCTGTGTGCCTTGCACCGGCCTCTGCCTCTGTGGAGGAATGAGGGCTGAGGGTGGACAGGTGTGGGCTTGGGTGGAGAGCCAGAGTGGCAGAGATGTTGTGGGAATACCAGCGGTGCTGCTTCACATTGGTTTGCAAGTGCAGTGTGACTTGGCTGGTTGATGCTACCGAGAGGCTGGGAGGGGGAAGAAGCTGGGCTGTGGGAACTAGGCAGAAGGGGGGTCCCCGAGGACTGCATGAAGCCTAGCATCTGCAGGGGGTTCTTGTTCTGGGTGTGAGGCCCAGGGAGTGGCTGCTCTGGCTTATAGGGAGGGGATGTGGGGCTGGAAGGAGGGGGCTCCTAACCTGAGATGTTCAGGGGGAGCTGTGATGGAGGACGAAGAACACATTTCACTAACCCTGCTGGGGCACCATGTGGTCCCGCAGTACCTCCCTGCATTGGTTGTCACCTTCCAGGGCTCACTGCCGTTCACAGCCAGGAAGGCTGTGGCACTCCCTCTGCAATGCCCCAAAGCGTAACTTGGGGTTTTAACCGTGGGAGGTGAAACTCACCATCTTACTGTGGGTGAGTTGAGCTAGCAGTGCTCTCTGCTCCTGAAAGGGACAGCCAGGTTGAGATGTGTGCCTGGCTTGTCAGGGAGGAGGTTCAGCCTGCTAAACTAGGAGAAAACTTTTCCGGAGTTAGGTGGGTTTTGCCAGTTTAGCAAGTGAGACTGTGGTAAAGCCAGGCTGACAATTTGCCTAGTGTGTTAAGCCTCACTGGCAGAATGTAGGCATTAGGTTTCTGAGCTGCAGTGGGGTTACTAGGGGTGTGTTGGGGTTTGGGTGGAAAGTGTTTAATTTCTGGAGACTGGACTGATTATTTTTGTCTCTAAGTATTTTTATGGCATGGAAATGTGCTGTTCAGTGTAATGCAAAGTGAGGAGAGAGACTTCTTTCTGCGTTACAAACCCTGTGCTAGACTTCAGTAGGACAGGCCATCCTGGATAGGGAGAGTGAGGAGCAAAAATTGATAAAGGGGAGGCTTAAGATTGCCTCTTTCTTTGCATTCATGACCTGGACTTGAAATAAGGGAGAAAATAAAAATTAACTTTCAATTAATGTTCCAAGACTTTTTTTTTAAGTGAAGTTTTAATTTTAAATTCACGTACCCTTTGTGTTCTGTTGTAGGCCTGGTCTCCAACACTGTTTCTTGCCACCAGAGGCTGTCTCTTCTCACTCCTGTTTTTCTGTCTAGAGTAGAAAATAATGAACATGCAGAGTGCACAAAGTATCTTGTATTTGCAGTTGCTAACCTTATTTAAAAAAGCAACAAACTGAAAGATAATCACGCTGTTTGTAATAAAAAAACCTTGTTAGTTCAATGTAAATATGTTGCTGACAACTGGTTATTTTTAATACGTGCTATTTGTGCTTTAAATATAATCATAAAATATTTTTTGTCGTCTAAACCCTGACTGTTCTTAGCTGAGCAAATTTCAGGTTAAAAATGTAGTCAAAGCACGAGCATTCATAGCACTGTAATGTATTTTCGTGTTACTGGAACTTTCTGACCTGTTTGTTTAATGCATCACGAAGTGGTGGTTGTATGTCTAATTGCACAGTGCAGAGAAAATAGCATTGTGTTGAAATATTGCATAAAACTTCAGAGTTATGTGATGTTTTGTAGTGGAGGTTGTACTGTAGGCACTCGTTCATAACAAGACCTGCAAGTTTCTCTTGGCCAGGGCGGTTAGTTGAGCTGGCTGTGTGCTTGCTGACTCAACGGAGCAAGTTTCTTGCTCTTCTCATCCTCCTCCTCATCTTTTGACTGTTTGTGACCAAACAGCAGCAGATTCACAAGAACTTGCTGTTGAAACGTACCATAGCTTGAGGTTGCTCTTTCAGACTACGTGAAGCTGTGGTTCTTCACTTGAGACTTTCGGAGCTCTCATGCCAACCAGGTGTTAAGCTGGTTAAAAACGGACTTGCTGTCTCTGTGTGGGTGATCAGACAGTGTGAGTGTAAATGCACAAGAATTTCTCTGGAGCGATTGAGGCAGGGAACCTGATTCTGATCTGGGGGACCCAGTGTCATCTGGGTGGGCGTTCCTGTCTGTGTGTGGAGGTGGAGGCATAGAAGGGCTGTTGGCACAGTGGAGGAGGTGCTCAGAAGTGGAATTGTGAGGTTCGTGTATGTGTCTACCAAAAGTGTTAATCTAGCTGCACAGTACAGCCTCATGATGTCAAGGGCTTGGAACCTGCTGCTTGGGCCTAGCTCCTCCCTTTTCATTTAATGATGGCTGGAAGAAAAATAATCAAGTAGGCTGGAAGAGAAACATTAATTAACTTTTAATTTAGACCTAACATATGCTTCTTACTGTACTGCATGAAAGTGAGTGTGCGGTATCTGTCATGTTACATAGGGGGTGATGCATTGAAGAAACAAGGAAGAGCCTCGGGTCTGAATGGGAAGATGGGGTTTTAACTCAGTGGATGGGTTTTGTATCTTGATTAAAAACTGCAGATGTGTGATAAGTCATTTTTGTATCTGTTTTACATCTGAAATTACTTTCTCTGTAACTTGGTTTGTCTGTTTTCTCTTAAGCTAAACTTGCCAGGCGAAGTCAGGAGAGAGAGAATCTCGGCATGCTCGTCTGGTCACCTAACCAGAATCTGTCTGAAGCAAAATGTAAGTCTCTTCAAACACTTTGATTCCCCCCTTCCCTTAAATACATCACTTTAAGAATACAAAGTTGCCACTTTCAGTAGCGAGGTTATGTCTGCAACCTTTCCATTATGATTTGAAATTAACTTGAGAAAAGAAAAGCCTACAAAGCAATCTCCCAGAAGAGCTTTGTTCCCCACTGGACAGCTGCTTAGAGCATCATATCCACAGAGGCAGGGAAAGCAGGAGAAATATGACACTTTCTTCCTTGGAATGAATTCTTTAAGATACTTATCCATGGGCCTACACAATCTGCTTTTTTGCTGCTGGTGCTGTAGAAGATGACAGAAATAGCTGGGGAGATCAAAATGAGAAGTTTGGGGGGGGGGGGGGGGAGGAATATGGTAATTAGTAGTAGCTTTTTTCCCACAAAGACACAAATAAAATCCACATTTGGAGCCCGTCGAGGTTTAAATGCCAGAACAATTGCATTGCCTTGGAATTCCACGTGAGGGCAATTACCAGTGTTCTGTTTGTGCCTGGAAACAAGTCTCAGTGCTGCTGCCAGATGGCAGAACTAGTGTTTGAAAGGTTTGTCTGGCTACAGTTCTCCTCATGAATAAGTAGGACTCCTTGATTAAAGGGCTGCTGTTTTAATGCTGTAACTAAACCTAAGTCCTTTTAGGGGAGGGAGCTGAAAGGAGCTATTTTTGATTTTGTGCTTGTACCTTTTTTCTCCTTTCTGGTTCTGGGACCAAGAATAAGAATCTTGCTTTCCTGTTTCTCTGAAGTTTTTTGTAGTGGCACTGTTAAGTTGATACCTGCTTATATCCTAGACCGAAGGGCTAAGATGGATCACAGGACACTTGTGAGGATGTAGTGGCATTTGCAAATTAATGCAGCAAAGATTGTGCACAAACTGGCTCTGTCATGAAAGGGCTGGACTCTGCCCTGGAGCATTTGTTCCACGGAGCAAGTTGCCCTTAAATTACAGAAGGATGATGATACTGTGATCTACAGCTAAAAAGGGCTTTGCAGGGATCGTGTCTGCCTTCTCTCCTACCGGTAGTGTCTTGTCTGCTCCCTGCTGACTGTTGGACGCTGAACTAAAGACTGATGAGGAGAGGGATATATTTGACAGTTCTCTACAGCTAAAAATCTCTAAAAAGGTATAAGAGCAAGGAACTGTTGTCTCCACTGAAAGGAATGACTGTTCATGGGTTGCCTGTGACAGAGGATTCCTGTAACTGCCTCTCAAGTCTGAGAGTCTTCTGAATCTCAGCTCAGCTTTGGAACATTTAACTCCTCCTGGATAGGAAAGAGTTTTCTTGGGGAGGGAATAGGATGGAGGAGGAAAAGTAGTAAAGATACGTGGAATTGAGTAAGATAATCTGTGACTGAATATCCTGTGGCAATTGGCACAAAATTATGCAAGGATATTTTAGAGCATAAAAAGGATATAATATTTGCTAAGAAGATGGCATGAACCTAAGAGGTAATTAAAAATGTACCATGACATTGATGAATAGAAACCAGGTGGCAGTTGACTGTTGCTGGTACACTAATGTTGGGGAAAACAATTTGAATATGAGATGAGGGCAAGAAGAAATTCCCCAAGGACTCAAAATTTTGATAAAAGTGTAGGCTCATCAGTGATTTCACCTTCCAAAAAACCAGGGAAAAATTAATAAATATTTTATATGGTGTTTGGAGGAGAGAAGTATGATGCTCTTGCACTGTGTGTGACACACAAAATACCTCCCAGATGCCTAATTGATGTAAGAGGGATGGAGTTGTGGAATTTAACATCTAGTAGTAGTAAAAAAACAAAGGAGCATTGAGAGATGTGACTGAGGGGGGACCTTGGGGTGGCAGGAAAACTCCAGGAGATGGGGAGAGGGAGGGCAGCTATGCAGGGAATGAGAGAACAGGGTAAATAAGAGTAGACTGGTTGGTCATTGCTTTGTGTCAATTTGAGCTGACACTACCAAAAGGTATCAGTTATTCCTGTCTCTACCTGGCATTACTTAAACTGTGAGAAACAAATCCTGCTGAAGGTACCTGCTTTTGTTCTTTTTGAGATTAGAAATGGATTGATCGGTAGAAATAACTTTATGGCTCTAATGTATCCAGCCAGCTGTTAGGCATTGATTACATGAATTTGATTCAATCCCCTTTCCTTTCAGAAGATGGGAACCTTCTCCAAAATACCAGTGCTCTACAGTGGTAGAGAGCACTTAAATGTATTACAAGCAGAGTTCCCTAATCTGTTTTATGGTTTATGATGAAAGAACATCAGGGGACAGGAGGTCTCTTCAGCTACTCTTTCATTCACTGACAAGTCTTGGCATTGTTGATAGTGAATCCTAATTAAATGGACTCTTTGGGGATGTCGGAGAGGACCAATGATGACAACATTTTCATCAGTGATACTGGGAATTCATAGGAATTGCTGTGGAGAGAAACTGAGGATGAGGCATAGACTGACAGGATGGTAAATAAAATGAATGCTGCTGATAGTCTTGTAGAGTGCTTCGGGTCTTTTCTGAACTTGGGCTGATGCCACTGCAGTGGGCTCTTAATCACCCAACTGCAGAGTTATGAATCTCAGTACTGAAAGCTCTGGCCTTTTGCATCAAGGCTGATGTTTGGAAAGAACTGGCCTGGAAAGTGATTTTGGGGGCACAGTGGGCAGGTAATTTGACAAAGCTTCCCAGTGTCGTCTTGACCCCAATGGATGATGTGGGTGTAAAGAGAGCGAAGTAGTCACTGGGACAGTTTTCTGCCTCTGCACCCAGCAGCATCCAGGAAAATGGATCTCAGAAGAGTGGTTTTAGTGTTGAAAAAGTGAGCAAAGGATGGAGATGGGAGCTACTGAAATGTTCTGGAAACTGAAGATGAAGCAAACTCCATCTGTTTAGCTTACTGAAAAGAGACTGAAAGGGGGCTATTGTAAATTATTTTCTCAAAGGGAAATTTTGACATAGTAAGAGATATGCATAATACAAATACAAATAGATGGCTGCAAAATAAGTCCACGTGGACTGAAATGAAATGTCTAGTGTGTGGGGGTTTCTTTTGTGATTGACTATTGGAAGTTATCCAGGGAAGTGATGGATTTTCTATTTCTTGGTGCCTTTTCAAACTATGGATTTTTGATGGTGTATGTTATCCTTGGTGGGGGGAATCATCAATGGTGTGAAGTTGCAAGTAGAAGGAGCTGTGGTCTCCAGGAGGCTGGTGTAACCCCTTGGGCTGTAAGTACTGTAAATCCTAGCTAGCACATACATGCTCAATATTGCTTTTCAGGTTGAAGTGTACCTGAACAAATCCTGCTCAGCACCACGTTGGTGTCTGTGTCTGTTTACTTTCATTTGTACTCCAAAGCCTTTAATCCATCCTGTGCCTGTTCTTGTGCTGAACTCTGTCACACTATTCTTCTCTATTCCTGCGGCTGGGGCTTTATGCGAAGGTGGAAGTTAGTGCAGCACATGCTAGCTCTCTGCTTAGACTGAACTGGTAGCTCTCATGACCATGACAGTTCTGTGCAATCAGGGAAGCTCTTGGAAGCCACCTCAGTTAAAGGTCATTCTGTGCTACAAAACACTGTGAGCAGATCTGTGATGATGCTCAGAGCAGTGCATGCTGATGGGTTCGGCAGAGGGCTGGCCAAACTGGTGGAGGTTGTAGGAGGGTCCTCTGTAAGTTGCTAAAACAAATCCTGGAAAGAGCAGTGTGTCAGCCAAGACTTGGTGGATATCTACATACCTTATGCTGCAGGTGCATACAATTACTTAAAGCTTGTTTGGGTCCCATGCGCCATATATGCTGGAGCAGTGTTCTGGTCACATTGGGCAAACCTTTTGTTCGGATGCTAAAAATGATGGATATGGTAGAGAAAATTATAACAAAAGTATATATTGGCACACTGATCGCTTTTTTTATCCTGTGCCGTGTTAACCATTAATCCTGGGTACAAACCACTGCTGTGCCCATATTAATTCCAAAGTTGAATGCTGCCAGCGTGTTCCATCTCTACTGCCAGACTTCTGCCTTTGAGGGGTTTACTTGCATAGCAATTGCCACTATTGGTGAGTAGTTCATAAAGTTAGCTCAACGCTGAAAGTTTGTCTGGTCTCTTTTGAAGAAGAAAAAAAGAAATGTCATTGTGCTGTTAGAGAACTACTGGACTTAAAATAACTGTGCTCCCCTTCCAGCTCTGCTCCAAATAACCCTGTGTGCTGTGGCTGGTGTCGCACCTCTTACAAAGAGTTTGCTCTCAAACTGAGACTCCAGAGAGGCTGTCTGAGGATTGGTGCCACAGAGGGCAGTTGTTCTGGCTGCTGGGACTCTGTCACAGAGGGTGGGGAAAGAGGCAGGGGGAGAGGAGGAAGAGTGATGTCTTGAGCAAGGTGACATTGAGGAGCAGGAACAGCTTGGTGGAAGACAGGCATCTGCTCTCTTTGAGTGGCACCTGGGGAAGGAGGGGGAATAGCGAAAAATGCATTGTAACGATGCTGTGGAAACCCTGCACAGGGAAGAGCTGGGCCAGCATGAAGCTATTAATAAAACAGCAGTGTCTCTCTCTGTGCCAAGTACGCCAATGGGTGGAACCATGAAAATGACATTGGGTTGGTTTAGAAATGAGCAAGTGCTGGCATGCTGCAGCTGCCCAGGAGTGAGAGATGGAAATCAGGCAAGGCAATAGGATGTGATGGTTGCTTCTATACATCTGCAGTTCAAAGGTGAACTACAAGAGGAGAAAGGTGTATTGTTTTGCTAGTGATAAACTCTGTTTTGAAAGTAATTTTTCTGACAAAACGTGTGCTGTTAGATGGGAGTTTTGGTTTCTCACTGATGCCTTGGTGGGTGTCTCCAGTGCATTTGCAGCTTATGGAGCGTCACTGAAAAGGCAGGCACTGTCCCTAATACCCGTGGGACAGTGGGTCATGGATGGCAGCTGTGTCCCCTGTTCCTGCAGTGCTGTTTCTGTTTGACCTGATGGTTGATTGGCATGTCAACTGTGGACATTCCCCTAGTCTGTCCCTCCATTACCCAGTGGCATCTCTTCCTGGGAGGCTGCAGCTGGCTCCCTGCTTTACATTATGCCTGCCTTGGTGCATGTAGAGAGAATTTAGACAGGCTCCTACCCCCTGCGGGGGGGAGGTAGAAGTGCCAAGGAGGGGAGATTGAAGTGCCCAGGGGATGTGGTGACAGGAATGCCAGAACTAGGTGAAGCAGTGAGTGCTCAAACATCCTCGTGAATGCGCTTGGGCAGACCCTGTGGCTGGGGGGAAAGGGAGGGTCCCTAAATGTGCTGCAAAACCTGATGCTGGGAAGGCAGCAATGTGCCAGCTGAGGCTCTGATGGAGGAAAAGTGCTGGTTGCTATGGTTACTAAGGATATTAACCCTGTGGTGTCTGGATGGGCAAGGTATAGTTAACTGTGCCACAGGCTGGATAACGGTTTGGGAGTGTGGAGCAGTGGTGCTCCACCCTAAGAAGCTATGAGTTGGTATTCAGGATCTCAAAAGCCTATGTGCCAACTAAGCCTGTAAGTGCGTTCTGGTCCTTTGTGTGTCAACAGCCGCCCTTGGGTGAGCGTGAGTTTTGGTAGTTGTCTTCTGCTGTGAAGGTGAGGTGAATGCTAGAATTTCTGAGGGCAGGTTGCAGGTTTAAGTGGCCAGTCTGTCAAGTTCAAGGGGTAATCTTTGTATAGAACATGCTGTGATGATTCTTTGGTTTCTCTTTTTAAGATGTTACACAAGCTTGGAAATCACCTTTGTCTGAATTTTCTAACTTAAAATGACTGCCAGGGTAGAGGACAGAGAAATGTCTGTCTTCTCAGGTTGCCGAGTGTCTGATCATGCTTGTGTGGCAAGTCCCTGTTTTCAGTGTGTAGCTGAGCCATAGCTGTTTTAAGAAAGGCTTCTGCTTGGACATGTCCTTTCCTGCTTGGCTCGCTTATTTTGTCCTGTGAATTCTGGGGACATAAAGCTCCATCGAGTATTGTCATCAGTTCTTAATTTCCTTGGGATGTCGGGTGCCCTAGCAATAAACAAACGCAAGTAGAAAACCACAAATGGGAGAGAGTAGACTGGGGAAAGTGTTGATCTTGAAATCTCCCTTTTATAAAATGAAGCCCCTATTTAACAGGGTGCATTTAGAAGTGGAAGGGATTAACGCTTCAGAGGTACCAGAGAGCCACCCCCTGCCCTGCACACAGGTACTCCTCCAGGCAGCAGCAGTGAGGGAAAGGATCAGCAAAGCTGCTTTGTGAGGCCCTCCTCTCCATCATGCTGTAAACAGGATCCTTGGAACAGTTGGAATTGTGATTTTATTTTTGGTCCCCTCTCTCCTCCAACCCCTGTTGTTTCTGTGACCTGGTTTATAATACAACCCCAAGAAAGATTATGTTGGTGCTCAGTGAGAGTGCAGCCACCTTGGTCAGGATGGGAGAGTGGGAGCTGCTTAGTCTGTGCCACCAGAGAGAAAAAAGTATTGTTGAACTCTTAGCAGAGCTTATACTGGCTTTTTGTTTGTGTGTTTTTTGTTTGGTTTTGTTTTTTTGGTTTGTGTTTTGTTTTTGGTTTTTTTTTTGTGGCTGGCTAAGTGCTGCAGGAGGTTTTGAAAGGAGAAGTGTATGTATTATGCTTTTGTTGTTGGGGTTTTTCTCCTTGTTTGTGCCTGACTTTTCTGTAGAGGTGTGTTTGGTTTGGGGTTTTTTTGGTAGTAGGAAAAGTGTTTGCCTTAAAAAATAGCTGCCAGGTGAAGCCAAGACTTCCAGGTCTCTGAGGGGTGGAGTTCAGGGGTTATAATTGTCACTTGAAGCTAGGTGCTTCTCTTTTGTCACTCAAGTGAAAATAGCAAAAAAAGCAAACCTATAATCTTGCTGTTTGTATTTCTAGGGAAGGAGCACATACAGTTTGTTGGCTGTCCCAGTGACAGCAAAAAGGATTAATGGAAAAGCAGAATTGCGTTTATGTTTATCCCTAATCCAAATTTCATATTATGCAGTGAACCTGGCAGCTGTGAAGCTTGGATGCAAATACAGTAGCTGAAGAATACAACTCCATGAATTCAGAAATGAGAGAACTGGTGTTTAAGATTCTGCTTGAGTTTAGCTGTAGGAATAATACAGTCGTGGCCACTTCTTCCAGCAGCTGCAGTTGCTGCATTTCAGAAAATGCTCAAAAGATGAAGGCAAAGGGATGCAGTTTTTCATTTTAGCTGAGGCAACTTTTGGTGCTTACAGTAGCAATGTTGCGAACAGCAAAAAGAAGATACCAGGCTTCAAAGGCTATGGGTGTATCCCAGAAATGGCTGAGTTGCCTCAAACTTAGCTGCAGTTTCCCCTTTGTTTGTCTTCTGGTATGCTAGTTGCTGTTGCAATGCTGTGTGGAAATCTCAGAGCAGCTCTTTCATCATTATTGCTGCAGGTTGATATTTCTGGATCCTGGATGCATATTTAAATTGAGATTTTTAACTCTTTCGTAGCAGTGGTTTGTATTGGAGCCAGGAAAGCAATTTAGTTAGAAGGGATTAGGGGGTGTGTTTGGATTGGATTTCACTCAAGGTACAGTGGATTATGTTTTGATTTTTTGGGTTTTTTTTCTGACATTAACACACCACCACCACCCCCCCCCCCCCAAAAAAAAAAACAACCAACAAACAAACCCAAAAAAACAAAACAACAAACCAAAACCCCAAAAACCCGCAACCAAAACAAACCCCTAAACCCCACAAACAAACATGAAGGAGAGAATATGTTGGAGAGCATTCAGGAAGATGTCTTATCTAAGGTAGCTGTTACCTTGGAAGTATTTTTGCTGCTGTGCTGGGAGGGGGGGCAGTCACCAGTTTCTTCATGTGCCTTGTTCTCTCCTGCCACCTGTTTGTTCCTCCTTTTTACTGCAATGTGAAACAGGCCTTCTCTGAACGTGTGGAGATGACCCAGTTTGAAAATGCTGGCTGCCACTACTGTTGCTGCTGTTGGGAGTGACCTAGTGCTGGCTCTAGGAAGAAGCTTTTTTTTCCTAACAGAAGTTTAGCGACAAGATGACGTGGATGTAATGAAGTGATGATAGCTGTGTTAAGAGTTACCCTGGCAGCGAGCCTTGATCTAAAATACATTTGGGAGCAGTCTTGGCCAGCCCGATAGGTGCTGCATGAGTTGTAGGACCAGTATAACGAGAACTAGCAAGCTGTAGCTACTTCACACTGCTTGGACCCAGTCCTGGGATGGGCTGGGTGCACTCCAGTCTTGCTGGTCTTGGTGGGAACAGCAGGCTTGGAGCATTTCAGAGGAATAGGTCGTTTTTTCCCCCTGGTCTCTTACTGTAGCCATGAGGGAAAAATAAGAAGGATCAGGGAACTGGAAGCTAACTTGTAAAAATTTATTTTTCCTTGGAGCAAAGTTAGTCAGCAAATGCACCGAGTGCATGTTTAGAGTGATGTGATGGGAGCTGTGCCCAGGCAGGGAGGAGCTCTTGTGTGATTATGTCCTCCAGTGGGGAATGCTTGAGGAGGTCATGGCCGTAACAGCTTGCTGTGATGAGTTCATATGCTGCTGAGTGTAACCTCTACAGAGGTGCTAGTGCAGGAGGCAGAACAGCAAGGCTTTCTCAAGGACATGTGACAGGGCTTCCCTTAGCATAATGGGTTTGCTGTAGCATTATTTGCTCTAACTAGGAACCACTCCCACTAGTTATTTTTCCTATGATCTTAATTTTGCACTCGGTGTTAAATTACCTTCCTGATCATGCTTCTTATGCAGGTTTGTATTATGGTAGGGTAGTAGTGAATCTTCTAGCACTGCAACGATTAGTAGTGATACATAATAACTTATTAAGGATGGGGCTTCTAAATCCTAGCTAAAAGCCATGACCACCTAGCACTGGTACTCCAAGATCTAGTTAGTGACACTGTTTTATCGTAGGCTTTTCTGCTCAGTCTTGGGCTCGGCCTTGAGGACTGAGGGCCTGTATGTAATCCATGTTTCAGCATGTGCTGTGTGAATCTGTAATTTGATTATTTTTTTCTAAGTTGACTTATTTTGTGGTTTTTTTGATACCTTAATATCTGTCAGCATAGCACTAAAGCATTGGTTTCGAGGCTGATATAAAGATTATGTCGTCCAATATCTGGCTGTGTAAGCTTGCTGTCTTTCTGCATGGATTTCTTGGAAGGGTCAAAAACATTTGTTTGTGCCTCTTTTACTTCCTGCAGGTCTGAAACCAAAACCAGGTGCAAGAACGGGTGTACTGAGTGTTAAGGGTTTCCCAAAGGCTGGCCTGCCTACAGCAGGGCAATCTGTGTGAGTTTGTGTGTTAGGTAGCTTTTGATCTCTGGTGGAGAAAGGGCTCTTCACCTAAACCTCTGTTCGTTGCCCAGCTGCTCATGTTGTGTGGGGTAAGGTACCAGGATTTTCATGAACCACTGCACCTTAACCTGTAGTAGGCACTTATTTATGTTGCCTTAGTTCATGGCCTGCCTTATTAAGTGATTAAGCAGCTGCTTATCAAGCAGAACTGTTCTTGCGGGAAGCAGGAATGGGAACTTCCAGGAGAGGGATGGGGCAGACAGCTGTGGGGCAGAGCCACAATGGCTCTCGAGAGAAGCTGTTCTCTTTAGGTTGTGCACTCTGTGCATTGGAAGTTAGTCTCTGTTGTTCTGCTTCCTGCTGACCTGCTCACATTCTGCTGATCTGAAAGTCAAGAAAACTGAGTCTGTCAAAGCAAGTTTGAGGCCTAATTTTTTCATTCTTAGCAGCCAGGTGCAGTAGTGCAATGAGTGGAGTTGTGGAAAGGCCCATACCTTCTCAGAAGGGGCCAGCCCCGAACAGCTGAAAACAGGTTTTTGACTGTAAATACAGAAGGGACAAAAGCATCTCGGCAATACTTGAGAAAATACAACTGAAGGAATAGCTTCCCTCTAACTTCAAGATGCTTTTGCTTAGTTCCTATCATTCTTCATCTAAATTTGTTGAAAGCAAATTTCATTCAACTTGTTCCTGAGTGCAGAGGCCACCTGAGACTATTTTACTTGTAGAGTTAGGTTTGGAAGTAAGGGGGCTGACTGCAAAAAAGTAACTGAAATAGTAAATGGTGGTTTTGTGACCTGGCCACTTGCAGAATCGCAGGGTTCTCCTGTTCCAGCTGCCGAGGAGTTGGATGTGGGCAGTTACAGCTGGAGGCTCTCTCCCCTCAGAGTGGCTCTCGGCTTTCGGCACATCTGCTGAGGGCAGCTCCTCTGTGTGACTCTGACTTGTCGTCTTCTCACTGCCTGCTGGCTTGCCCCATGCTTCCTTTCTGCCCAAGTGACATCCTTCAAGGAGGTAGCTAGGGGACAAATTGATCGTTTCTTTTGCTTTTGTATTTGTTATAAAGGGGGTCAGCATGGCTTCTACTCTCTTGTCATAAGCTTTGTTATTGGTAACAATAATAATGAGCTGTAATTTAACCTGATGGCTATTCTGCTCCAACACACCCCTCGTGTGTGCCCTCATGCTGCACAAAGACCCTGTGTCATGGGGAAGTGGAGTTCCCTGTGCTGTTCGGGAAGCCTGGCTCTGCTACAGTGCTTTTATTAGTTTGCAGTCCTACTAAACAGGGAATATCACAGTTCTGGTTTTAAACAGGAGCTTTTAAAATCTTTTGGAGGGTGGAAGATGGACCCTGTGGAAGGCTTCACCCTCTTCAGAGGGTTTTGAGTCTGGATATTCCTTGCTGGGTTTTGAAGCTGGCTGACAGCAGGTTGCTTGACCAGGCTTCATGGTAGTCTGCACCGACTGTTTTGCAGACCAAGAAGTTCAGCATATATAGTATGATGTGGATAAAAGCTGAGAATGTTCCTAGGTAGAATACTGCAGCCTTCTATCAGACTGCTAGTGGTCTGAAGTTGTGGTCTCCCATACTGACTCTGTCATCAGTGTGTGTCAGACTGTGTTTATTATTTATTTTTAATTAGTGAATTTGACTTCTGGAAAGGATGCATTGGATCAGGTGTTCCCAAGGAGTGCAAAAAATGACTTTTGTAAGAAAATCTGCACGGTGGAGGTTTCTTCTAATCCAAGATGCCATCTCCTGCACTGAACATTCTGATCAAATAGTTTTTAAAAACATTATAACCCTTTTCACCACTGTATTGATAATGTTGCTACTTGCATTCTTTGGGCATGTTGCTGTCTGTAGTTGAAGTATATAATCCAAGGCTATAACCTCGCAGTAGAGTTAACTCAAGCCATGGTTTGACAGCAGAATAAATCTGGCTTTAGGGCTTCTCGGACTGAATTGAGAGCACTGTGCTGAATAATATAAAGAGCTGTTCTGCTATAAACCCACTTTGTTGTTCAGGCGCGTGCTCTGTGCTTTTATCCTATCTATAACTTCCTGTCTCTGTCTTGGAAGGTCATATGTGGGAGTGAGTATTACCTCCCTGCCGGAAGATAATGTGTGCTGGTTTTATGTTCTTATGTGGGCTCCAAACCCAATATCAAGTGCTCTGGCTAATTACATTTAATACAGTCCAGTGCCTGTATCCGATTTAGGATCGGGTTTGCACTGCTGAATAATAGACATTCTCAGATCCTGGATGGTCACAGACATTATTACATCACTGGGTGATCTGATGTGGCTCTGCCTATATTGTGCTAGGTCCCAGAGGTAGTGTTTGCTCTTTGCTGCTGTCCTGCCAGATGTCCCTCATCCTTTTCTGTGGCACGTATGGAGACATCTGAGCTCTTGATACCCAGGGCTCTGTAGACACTGAAACCTGTGCCGTCCCTCCATTAAAGTGGCATTCAGTGCTATGGTGGAGTAAATTTTTAGCTGGAGGTTAAATGTGCTGGATGTATAAGAAGCAGTCTTTCTTCCCAGAGGGTCCTCCATGGATGTCCTTGCAAATGGCCGTCCACATGGCTTTTCTGAAGAGCAGCAGCAGAGAGCAAGAACGAATCAGCCAGCTGGCTTTCCTTATGGTAATCCTCATCAGTACACCGCCCCACACATATACATGGTGTATTGAACATTTTCTTGATGTGATAGTGTCAGCTGAGGGTGCAACTTCAGAAATGAACATATGCTAGTAAACGTTAGTAAAAGCTTTAGAAGTAACATGTGCCTACTAGCAAAAGGCCTTCCTGATAAACAGTTTAAAATAGTTCTGGCAAGCTAGAAAAACTGTGCTAGATTTGTCAGTACACCTGTGTCTGCAGTACAGTCTTCTTGCTGGTATAGCGAAATCTAAAGGCAGATGACTCAGGTCTTTTAATAGTGGAGTTTCAACTTTGGACTTGCCCTTAGATGCAGGCCATGCAAAAAGCAATATTTAAACTAATAATGAAAGGTGGGGTGAAGAAATGTGGTGTTTCTTTGCTAGTTGCATAGTGTGCCCTACCTGGGTGGGATCTGGTTGCTGTGGTGGGAGAAAGGAAGGTGTATGGGGCTTCTGAAGGGATAAATCTCCCAGCAATAGGGTACTCCATTTTATTCTTTGTTCTGTGCTCTCTGAGGGTGCAGTCTCCAGGTGTTACTCTGTGAGTAACTCTTCCCTCACCAGTGCTGGTTTACGTGGCCGTGCCTGTTCCTGCCTGCCTGTTCATCCCTGCCACTGTGCTGTGCCAGGGCAAGGAACGAGTTGCACTTTTGGCTGAGCTAGTCTCATCCCTCGCTGGAACTAGGAGGGCTCGTCTCTTCTCAAGCTTGTGTAACCTCCCAGCAAAGTGATTTTTATATTGTATACAACATATAGAAAGTGTAAACGGTTATGTGAATAGCGTGCTGCTTTGGTGGTGGTCAGCTGTTCAGGGCCTTGAGCAGCTCCGGAGCTACTGCAAGAGAAGGGAGCAGCCAGTGGGGGCTGGCAATAGCAGGGACCACCGCTTGCTGCTTGGGTGAGAGGGCCCATGCATGCAGCAGGAGAGAGGGTTGGTTGTTTTTAGGCAGGGCAGTTTCCCAGTCTGGTTCCCTGGGTGTCCAGGCAGATATTTGTGTTCCCAGGTGGGAAGAGGTGGCTGGAGGCTGGGGGTGCTTAAGCTAGCCCTGCTGCCAGAGGAGACTTCTGATGCAATGGCAGCCTGTGGTCCTTGGTATGAGTACAAGAGATGATATACAAGTAAAATATGAGCTACAGGGAGGTGAGCGGATGGGAAGTTGAGAAACTGTGGAGTCCAGCGACTCAGGGAGGGTACCCTGCCCTACTGCAGGGTATTTTCTCTTGCTCCTATTCAAGTAAGCGTCTCCAGGTACGGTTGGTGTTCCTTGCAGTTGCATCTAGACTTTTACCTCACCTGCTGCAGGTGCGGTGGACTTGAGGCCTAAATCCTCTTATGTCCTCAGCTGCATGAAGTGATTTTTAAGTAGCCTTTGTGTCTGTATAACTCGTGCTCTCTGTTCCTAGAAGCAGTGTTAAAGGAGGCTTATGCCTGTCCAGGCGGGTGCAGCATAGGGCACAAACCACGGCAGTGCTCTGGCTCTCTGCTCCTCTCCTGCCTGTGGTACACATCGCATCTTGCCAATAATAGCTTTTCCAAGGCAGAATACCCTTTAAATAGGCAGGGTTTATTTCCTTTGGAGTGATTCTGCCCAGAAGAAGTGGTCAAGCCACCTCAATTTGATCTCTGCCTGCTCTCCCCCCTACTGTTGCAGCTGGTTTCAGCGAAGACTTGTCCAAACTCTTGTGCTGTGGGCAGTGTCCTCTCCTGTGCTGCGACCACGAGGTGGCAGGGTTGTTCCACGAGTGCTCTGAGGGTCGGGGGGACGGCAATGCAGCTGCTCGTTTTTATAGCCAAGGCAAAAACTGTGCTTAGTTGTTTGTCTACCGTCATAATTGTGTGTTTGAAATTTGGAAGAATTTCACATGTATGTGTCTAATCCGTGCTCCTTATTTTCTTTATATAATATTGATTTGTTCAGGGTCTTGACTGTTTTCCGTCCTCGAGAAGGATGGAGAGGAGGGGGAGATATGTACAGCAACATCCAGAATTCCTCACAGGTTCCAGCATTGATCAAACCCCATGAAGCACATTACTGAGGCTGTGAAGGCTGCTGCTTTTGTCCTCATTTCACCCTGTTCTGTCGGGGTATTGCATCACGTAATATGCAAAGTGTTCAGAGCTCCTGCAGTACCCCAGTAATAGGGGTGAACTGAGGTTGCAGCAACAGCTCTACCTCTGCATTCCTGTTGCTTTCTATAGGCTTTAGCACACTTGTTTCTGCTGCAAACCCTCCTTGGGGTCACTGAGTCCACTAAACAATGCGGTGCCTGTGGGGTCATTAAGGAGCAATTTGGGTAGTGGGTCATTAAGGAGAATTTTTTCCCCCTCGGACAGATCGTTTAATCTCATCAAATGGTGAGGAGGGGAGTAATTGTTTTCAGGCATTTCTCTTTTCAGTGTTCTCTTACTCCTCTGAAATTAATGCTCCTGTTTTACATCTCTGAATTCACTGTTCTAGGATGCGGGACTGAAAATCAGCAATGCAGTTGTTTGCTTATCTCTCCTTCCCTCTGTCAGCCAGGAGGGTCCCCTTTCTTTTGCCTTCATGAGGAATTCTTGCAGGAAGATAGTGAGCAGAATAAAGGGGTGTATGAGAGAGACTGCTGGAAACAAGACCGCATAATTCAGGGGGTTGATGGCACCATTTTGTTCAGAAATTCTCCTCTTTAGATGGCGGGGGAAAGCATCTTTCCCTACTTCCTTTTCTGCTCCCTTCCATTTCCCCTGTATCTTCAGTTGTGTTAGTGCTACACCCGGTGTCCTTTCATCATATCATTGTAGACCTCACTTCTTCCATTAGGGAGAGGTGTTTTTTGGCAGCTGAATGCTCTGTGCTCATCTTTGTTGGTTACAGTGTGTATGTGGGGCTCTGTCCCCTTTGCATCCCCATCTTTTGTGCTACTTCTGCCTTCCGGAGCGTGACTGGCTGTAGGAAGGGGCTCTTTGGGCCAGTGCTCATTCCATTTTGGCTGTGGGCTGGACAGGAGGGTCCTGCTCACCCCACACGGCTAAAATGTATGTAAGAGAAGTGTAGCCAAACAGGTAAAGAAATACAGATTTATGATTCTCTTTTTCTGTCCTTCCCCCCATCTGGTTTCTAGTAGCAACAAGAGCCTTCCTTCACAGGAGCAATGCATCTCCTGTGTCACACGACGGTCTCTATTCAAGTATCTTTGTCTTTTTGGCCTGGTCTGTGCCAAAATATCTTTCCAGCATAGAGAAATGAGTTGGATGGGAGGGAGGATGCTTTTTTGTCTGCCCTGTTTTAGGGAAAAGTTATGCTGGTAGGAGGAGTGTGAGGTGGCGTAGTTTATGCTGGGGGAAATGGGATGGGATTGCTTAGCTGCTCTTGCTTGTTCTTTTCTGGAAAGCAGCTAAGAGCTGTGCTGGCAAACTGTCTCTTTGGTGTAAGCCGGGGTCTGCCCCAGGCTCCTCTGGCTCTGAACTCTGATGTCTAAACAGATTGCTGGGTTACATGCTGACCGTGACTGAATGCCACTGAAGTGCAGTGGAGCAGAATTTCACGTGCCCGCTGCCCTGGGCTTGCTAGAGGTGCATGGGGATGGTAAAAGTGGAAGATGCTTATTTATCTGGTACAGTAAGTGAAACGTTAAGCTTGTGGCAATTCTGGGCTGTGCTGGTATGGGAGACTAAAGGGATCCTGTGACTCAGCTGGTGCCGCTCTCTTTCTTGTTTACTTCATATGGAGCGGGGTGGTAAAGAGCAATCGGAAGAATTGCTCAAGGGATTGTCATGCCTCTCAGATGGTGCAAGCATCAGAGTGAGCGAGCCCACAATTAGCCAAGAAATGACAAGCAGAATGGGCTAGATTGTCAGTAACCAGGCAGGGAACAAGCCAAGAGTCGAGTATGATGTTTGTACTCCTTGTCCTTACTTCATCCACAAACACTCTTTTAGTGTACAGAAGGAGCACTGCTGTGTGCTCATGGTTGGTTTACTGCCTTATTGCCTTTTTCTTTCTTTTCTTTTCCTTCACTGTAACAATGAGGTGTAACACTGAGGTGTTGGGTTCCACTGTGGCAAGAAAAGCATTCTGCCTCTTTTCATGGTGTCTGATCACTCATAGCCTACCGTTTGGCTGTGTGGTGTATTGACTTGTTTCAAGAGAAATCCTGTTGATATTGATATGTGGGGACCTCGCTAATGTTCTTGCTCAGTTAGGAGAAAATGCTGTAATGATTTTTTTTTGAGGAGTGGGGACCAAGGGGGAGGAAGTATATTTTCATTGCTTGTAACATCTGGCGTAAGAAAGGCAATATGCTGGAAAGGAGAACGACCTCATCTCTTCTCTGTATATATTAAAGGATAAGATGCTGACCTGAAATTGGGAACTGTAGATCTTTCCACAGCAAAAGCGAGCTAGTTAATGCAGCAGTACTTAGCATTCAAGAGCTTAATTCAGCCTTGGACTTCAGAGACTTCAACTCCTTTCCCTCCCCCTTAGACAAAATATATAACACTGCATGTGCAATACCTGTCCTAAGGAAGCCAAGACCATCTAGCTCAGCTACAGGGAAATGCTGCACTTAAGATTTCCTGGCAGACTTTGATTGTGGTGTGGTTATAAACTCTGGAAGCACCTGAAGTCACTCTTCTTGCCCATGTCCTGTTGATGTTCCCTGCCTCTCCTGTTTGGCAAGTGGAGGGAAGGGATGCTGTGTGGGGAGGAGGCAGTTGCCTTCTCTGCTGTTGCGGCTTAACCCCAGCCAGTAACTTAAGCACCACGCAGCCACTCGCTCACTCCCCCCTTCACCCAGAGGGATGGGGAGGAGAATCAGAGAGGAATGTAAAACTCGAGGGTTGAGATAAGAACAATTTAATAATTGAAATAAAGTAAACCCCAAACCAATAATAACTATAATGAAAAGCAGGTAGAAGGGGAGCAGAATGAAATCCAAAGGAAAGGGAGAAAAGAAAACAAGTGATGCACAGAACAATTGCTCACCAGCTGCTGACTGATGCCCAGCCAGTCCTCAAGCAGGGATCAGCAGGCCTCGGCCAACCCCCACCAGTTTTTATCCCAAACATGACATCCTGTGGTATGGAACACCTCTTTGTCTAGTTCTGGTCAGCTGTCCTGGCTGTATCCCCTCCCAATTTCTTGTGCCCCTCCAGCCTTCTTGCTGGCAAGGCCTGAGAAACTGGAAAGTCCTTGACTTAGTATAAACACTACCTAGCAGCAACTAAAACCATCAGTGTGTTATCAGCATTGTTCTTGCACCAAATCCAAACCACAGCCTTGTAGCAGCTACTAAGAAGAAAATTAACTCTATCCCAACTGCAACCAGATCAGTATCCACCCCTTATTCCATACCATTTACATCATGCTATGTTTTCCGATACATCAAGCGCCACCTTTCCTGTCTTCTAACATAAATAAACAGATACCATTCCCTTAGTCTATGGACCATCCCTCTAATGTCTCTTATGGACTAAATGAACTGGGCATTGGGCTCCATCTGTTATAACAGTCTTTCAGGCCTGGGAAGATGGTGGTACAAGGTGTTGGACTGTTGCGTTTTGAATCCAGTTCTGATTCTGTTAACCTGTGCTGATCTGTTTTCACCAGAGTCATTCTGTATTGGTGTGGTAATTGAAAAGGAGTCTGGTTCAGATCTTCAGCTCTGAAGCGGTAGAGATGAGAGCTGCAAGTGGTGTGTATATATATATAAAAGGCATATAGAAGTGACAATATAGAATATCATGTAACAATATCGCACAATTCAATTCATTGGCTGTTTTTGCCCAAAATCAGATCCCCTTGAGGCAGACTTTGAACTTAATCCATCCTTACGCATTATCCGCTAAGTACTTCCAGGTTCTTGAGCAAAAGCAGTTCTGTGAATGGGTTTGCTTTTGCCTGAGGCAGGAATGACCTAGACTGTTTTCCTAAGCATATTTTTAAGGTGCACTACAGGAACTTTATCGCCTTCTGCAGTATGTAAAAGCCTTGATTGGGCAGGGACAGCTTGGCTGGCAGATCCTCTGGTGTTGACTAAGCAAGTGGCCTTTGTGTATCCCAACACTTAAGTTCTGCCACCGATTGCTTTCAGTGTAGTCTTCTAACAGTCTGTTACATCATTCCATTTTCCCAGAGCCTGGTGCATGATAGGGGGTATAATATACCTACTCAATGCTCTTTGGCACAGGCGTCTATGAGGTTGTTTTGGAAATGAGTTCTGTTGTCTGATTCAATTCTTTCTTGGCATGCCATGTCACCACAAGACTTGTCTTTCAAGGCCCAGGATGGTGTTTTGGGCAGTGGCAAGGGGCATAGGATATGTTTCTAGCCATCCAGTAGTTGCTTCCACCATTGTAAGCACATAGTGCTTGCCTTGGTGAGTCTGTGGGAGTATAATATAGTTAATCTGCCAAACCTCCCCATATTTATATTTTAGTCATTGTCCTCCATACTAAAGAGACTATAACAGCTTGGCTTGCTTAATTGCAGTGCACGTTTCACATTGATGGATCACCTGTGCAATAGTGTCCATAGTTAAGTCTACCTGTTGATCCTGGGCCCATCTATATGTTGTATCTCTTCCTTGATGGCCCGAAGTGTCATGAACCCACTGAGCTATAAATAATTCACCTTTATGTTGCCAGTCCAAATCTACCTGAGCCACTTCAATCTTGGCTGCTTAATCCGTCTGCTGGTTGTTTAGGTGTTCTTCAGTGGCCCAACTCTTGGGGGTGTGAGCATCTACATGATGTACTTCTACAACCAAGTTCTGCGCTTGGGCAGTGGTATCTTGCCATAATGCGGCAGCCCAAATGGGTTTACCTCTGTATTGCCAATTGCTCTGCTTCTGCTGCTGCAGCCACTGCACGGGGCATTTGCCACCATCCATAAGTCAGTATAGAGGTAAAGTATCGGCCATGTTTCTCATTCAGCAACATCTAAAGTCAGCTGGATAGTTTTCACCTCTGCAAACTGACTCGATTCACCTTCTGCTTCAACAGTTTCTGTGCCTTGTTGTAGAAGACTCCATACAGCCACCTTCCACCTCTGATGCTTTCGTACAATAGGGCAGGAGCAATCACTAAACAAGGCATATTGCTTCTCATGTTCTGATAGTTCATCATACAATGGGGCTTCTTCAGCATGTCACCTCTTCGTCTGGTGATGTTCTGAAATCTTTACCTTCTTGCCAGTCCATAACCACTTCCAAGATTCCTGAATGAATGGGATTTCCTGTATGAGCTCGTTGTGTGATCAGTGCCACCCGCTTACTCTGTGAGCATCAGTTGCATGATGTGCGGAGGAAACCCCTCCTTTCAAATATCCAGCACTGGCAACTGGGACACCAGAAGGAGTTGTGCTTCAGTACCGGTCACTTCTGAAGCAGCTTGAACCCCTTCATAGGCTACCGATATTTCTCTTTCAGTTGGATTACAGTGGGCCTCCAATCTTCTATATCCCCAACTCCAAAAGCCCAGGGTCAACATTGAGTCTCCCCTGGTGCTTTCTGCCAGAGGGTCCGGGTAGGGCCATTCTCCCCAGCAGCGGTGTAGAGCAAGTTCTTTACATCTTGCCCAGTCCAAACTGGCCCAAGGCCTACTGCCTGAACTAGCTCCTGTTTGATTTGTTCAAAGGCTTGTTGTTGTTCAGGGCCACATTTAAAATCATTCTTCTTTTGGGTCATGTGATAGAGGGCTTATAATCATACTGTAGGTTGGAATGTGCATTCTCCAAAAAGCCCCAACGCTTTGATCGCATCCACTGGGATTTCAGAATGTCCGTCTTGCCATTATATTCCCAAAACCTGGATCTCCTGTGCAGTGATAGGACTTGACTTTGAAAGCTGGTTTTGCCATAAAGCAGAAGGATTTGGATTATTTTTCCCCTTTCTCAAATACTACTTGTGCTGTGTTGTCCCATGCAATGGTGTCATCAACGTATTGCAGGTGTTCTGGAGCTTCACCCTTTCCCAGTGCAGCCTGGATCAGTCCATGGCAGATGGTAGGGCTACGTTCCCACCCCTGTGGCAGTTGATTTCAGGTGTATTGGATGCTCCTCCAAGTGAAAGCAAACTGTGACCTGTACTCTGCTGGTAAAGGGACTGAGAAAACCACATTTGCCATATCAGTGGTGGCATACCACTTGGCTGCCTGTGATTTTAGTTCACATTGAAGTCCTAGCGTATCTGGTACGGCAGCACTCAGCAGTGGGGTGATTTCATTCACACCACAATAGGTCACTGTTAGTCTCCATTCTGCGTTAGACTTGTGAACTGGCCATATAGAGCTATAAAAGGGTGAGTGGGTCCTGCTGATCACTGCTCGGCTCTCTAGTCAGTGAATCGGTTTCTGGATGGCAATCAGGGAGTGCGGTATTGCCACCGGCGTACCGCAGTGGTAGCAGTCGGCACCTGCTGTTCTTCTGCTTTCAGTAACCCCACCACAGAAAGGTCTTCTGAAAGGCTGAGCAAAGTAGACAGCAGCTTAATGTACTCTTGTTTCAAGGCAGCTATACCGAAAGCCCACTGATAACCCTTTTGGATCCTTGAAATACCCTCTCCTAAGATAGTCAGTGCCAAGGATACATGAAGCCTCTGGGCCAGTCAACTGGGATGTTTTTGCCACTTATTCCCAGTCAAGCTTATTTCACCCTCCAATACGGTTAGCTGTTGAGAGATCCTCCTGTCATTCCAGTAACAGTAATGGGTTCTGCCCCTTCATAGCTTGAAGGTATTAGAGTACACTGTGTTCCTGTATCTGCTAGAGCTTTATACTCCTGTGGGTCTGACGTGCCGGGCCATCGGACCCACACAGACCAATAAACCTGGTTAGCCCTCTCCTCCACCTGGCTGGAGACAGGGCCCCTCTAATCCTGGTCATAGGATTCTCTACCAGGGCAGCAAGCAGTGCAGAGGAACGAGAATTCTGGCTGCGTGTACCCCAGTTCTAAGTCTTTCAGGGTACTAGCGCTTTGGTGATCCTACAGACAAACAATGCTTCCAGCATCTTCCACTCCATTAGGTGAAGCAGGAGTCTCACCTTTTTGCTTGGGTTTTTTTTTTCTTCTTCTTCTTCTTTTTTTTTTTAAGGTTGATATTATCATTATGGTGCATTTAATAATGACCAAACACAAGGGCACAGACTTAGAACACCACCGCTGGTACTGATTTTGATCCAGCCCTCTCAAATGGGTGCTGTTAGATACAATGTAAGCTCAGTCACTCAGGGTTTTAATCCCATCTGTACAAAATATAGCTCCTTAGGGCATCCTCACATTATAAAGGTTAAAAGCTTGTGGGGGTCTAATAATATATGGAGGTGGGGTTTGGTCCAAGATGAAAATTGCTGAGGCATAAGGGCTGAAAAATTTGCCAAGATCTCTGCAGTGGTTGTGCAAACACTAGGAGTCTGGCAGCATTGGAAGGTGTGGATTGTGTCTGGGGATTTTTGTTCTTAACAAAAAAACTGCTTTGGGGGATTTTTTTTTTTAAAAAAAAAACAAAGCACAAAAGCAAAAAAAACCCACAAAACCAACAAAAAGTAGCTGAGACAGTCATGTCTATAGTTTTGTGAACAAGTCCTGAAATATTATATACTATGTTTCAGAAGTACTGGAACTGGATTGGCCATCATGCACCATTTAGGCTTGTTAAGGAAAATATGTAGTAGTTTGGTGACTGTTTTTCTTCTGTTTCCTTCCTTTCCCAAATTGTTGGAAACAGCAGTTATTAATGAGAGTTCTCTGTGGAGGATGCAATGACCATGATTGAAGTCAGAGCTGCAGGACTGGGTTTTAGACTGGAAAGGGGAAGGGAAGAAGAGATGAGATTACTGTATGAAATGCTCTTATGCCTTCTTTTTGTTTTTCAGTGGATGAATATATTGCCATTGCTAAAGAGAAGCATGGATACAATATGGAGCAGGTAACAACCCTTTGAATACTTCCTTTATTTTAAAACTTTTTTCAGCAGGTATTAAAACATGACTTAAAGTAGACTGCCTAGGGCTGCTTCTTCCCTTCAGCTGTGTTTTCTCCTCTCCTTCTTCTCCTCAAACTGACTGTTAAGAGTAGCCTGTGCTCTGGGGATATGGAGTTCAGCCCTAGTTTTACATTGAGTCAAAAGAAGAAAAATGAAACCATTGTAATTTCGAACAGAATTTGGCCATGAGCATTATGCTTCCTATGGTGACTGTCTCTTGAACATTTTCAGAACCCCTAAACAATGTCAAAAAGAGCGGTTTGTCTTTGGACAGCTGCCTGATTACATTGCAGTTTCCAGCTGACTGCTCCATCTCTGCTTCATGGATGTCTTGGCAGTTATTAATGAGCTATTGAACCATCATATGCTTTTCTGAGGCAAACGAATAACCATGGTTATTTACCTTCAAACTGAGCTGCAAATCATTTTGCATTTCATAGCTGAGCACCTCAAGATGTTGGTGCAGTAGCAGTGGATGACTTCACCAGCTGTCCTTGAAGCTAGACAGTGCCTTTAGCCTAGGGGTGGAAATCTTGGTCTGAGCAGACCTCTCCTTTCCTCTGCGTGGTCTAGGACTGTGAACTAATCTTCCATGTGTTAATTAACATCAATTTCAACACTCATCTAGGGAAATGAGTAGACCTGTGCCTAGGAAGCTTTTCTGAATTTTGCTGAATTATGCCCGGAAAGGGAGGGTGGGGAATCTCATGACTTACTGTATTGGCAAATTACGTACTGTCTCTACAAAGGGATTTTATGAAAACTTGAAAGTTCATGAAACTGTTCAGGCAAATGCCTGATTTGGATGGGTAAGGGTTTCTGTTTAAATGACTGCTGTCATCTTTGAGTCAGACTTTCAGTGGTTGACACTCGTGCTCAAAAAGACTTCTTGCAGAACAAGAACATTGAAAGTGAGATAGCCAGCAAAATTTCTAGCAAAACCAGGAATGATCAGACTTAATTAATTATAGTTTCTAAGACCAGAAAACAGCAATAAAAGGAACACAAAAGAACAAAAGGGCTGTGGACTTAAATGAAAATAAGGATGGTAGCTTACTTCAGGTGAGATGAGTATATCCTAGTATTGAATATTCTGGGTAATATTTGCCAAAAGAGGTGGTTTCAGGTTAATGAAAATGGGCTTCATTATTTTGGTGGAGAAGCGTTTGGAGAGTGTAGACTGATCCAAAAGACTGATCAAAGTGGAGCTTGTCATTTAAAAAAAACACGACTGAATTCTTGTGTTTCGATAAACTTAAATTTGACTCACAGAGACTTGCATTCATTTTAACATTGGAAATTCAGACCTTCCACTCATTCCTTGAAGTCTTTCTCCCAATTTTTCTCCTCTCCTCTTGTGTGGAGAAGTAGAAGTTATGGGACTTGCCACACCTGGATGTAAAGTGGCTGAGCACTTGCAAAAAAATGTCCCTCCTTCTAAAAACTTCCTTATTCTTTCCCTAGCACTCTTGTGTAATACTCTAGAGTTAAATAAGTTTCCCGGGTCCTTTGGGATTTCCTAGAGGGCTATGCTAGGCACTTCTAGGAAATAACTGGAGAGCCTCTATCTCGTATTGCTGTGGAAGGCATGTATTCATTTTATATTATAGGGACCAAGTGTCAAGGCTTTCAAATGAGGATGATTTGTTGTGTCACCAAGGGACACTCTCTCTTCAGCAGGTATCATCAGAGTTGCTGTTGGCTGGATAATTGCGGACAAGCTGATATGGGCTCCCTGGAAGCCAGTCAGAGCTCGCTTTAGCATTTGGCCACAGTCTCTGGGCTTTGCTGGCCGTGGCAGCCCTTTCCCGTGTGTGCATCCCCCTGACAGCTGGTCTCTGGACATCTGTGCAGGTGGCTTGACTGACAGTCATTGTACAGAGATTTCCTGTTCTTCTGTCTGTGCCCCTGCCCAAAACCTACCTTTGGAGACTACAACGTGCCCGCTTGCTGAAGGGCAAGCTGTCTGGCAGGGCAGCAGGGGTGTGTGCTGGCGCTCCTCTACCCAGTGGCTTTTCTGTCCAGCTGGCTGCATCTGTTCCACGCATGGCTCCCCATCTCTCTGTCCTTTCTCTCCCCTTGTCTGTGGCAGAGTGCCCCATTTGTTGGCTCTGCTGCTGTTGGATGATGGTTGGAGGCTTGGGCCTGTGCTGGTGGGAGTCCCTGCAGCCTTGCCAGCCTTAGGGTAGGCAAAGGGACGGCTGCAGCAGGTCAGTGAGCTCTGGCAGGGCAAGCCCACTTCAGCGGGTGTTGCAAATGGCTGTAGGTGGTTGTGCTGAGCTGTAGCAGTCATGGGCTTTTTGGAACAGTACAGCAAGTCTGGCTGTGAGCTGTGCTCTCCTGCCAGCCCGAGTCAGACACTCTGGGACGAAGGAGGCTGGAAAAGCTGTATACTCCCCTGTGGGTGAGTGGAGAGCTCCCTAGGACAGCACAGGGTGGAGGAAGAATACCACTCTCCTGTTAAACAAGTCTATAAGGAAAACCTTTTGTTTACTTTTTGCTTCATGTAAAGCCCTCAGCCCTCACCAGCACCTAAGTGGTATTTAACACTACCCTGCCCTCCCGGAATGTTTCCCTCTTTGTTTTTCCCTTGCTTTTTCACAAGGGTATTTGGTACAGCTCATATCTGAAGCTGAAAGGGATGGCAGGGGAGAGAAAACTCAGTCCTTTGTGACTGCAAAATAGTTTCTTTGGCCCCATGCTTGCCAGAGCGGATGGAGATAGGTGGCTGTGTGGCCCCTGTGACATCTTGAGTGACTGCTGCAACCAAGCCTACTACTTGTCCTGCATGGTGGCAAAAGGGAGGAGAGGGTGCCCTACTGAGAGGACCATAGGGTCAGGACAAGGTCTTGGATCATACTAATACGCATACTTTTTGCGGAATCTCAGGGGAGCAAGATCCCATAAAGGAACTGGTTTTTGCATAGCAAAGCATAATGGGGAACCCCCGAATCTGGAGAGATTTTGTAACTTTGAGTGGCCGGGGTGAAACTACTAGCTGAGGGGAACTGTGGCTGTAAAACCTGAGCTGAGTTTGCATATAACGAGCAGGTTACTCTGATGTTTTACTCAGCATGTTAGGGATTGTTTTCACTTTACAGCCATTGTGAAAGGCTGGTATCTAGCTCTGCAGAGTCAGGCCTTCCCAAAATGACTTGTGGTGCTCGCTGGCGTGCCAGATGTAGTGATGTGTCATAACGCACAGGGGCTGTGGACCCCTGGGAGAGAGAGGTGGCTAGGAGCGAGCATCCTGGAGATGGTGGGATGAGGTCAGTTTGCAGGTGGTGAAATGCAGCACATGCACGTTGTCTTTGGAACTGAGAATTAGAGACTGCAACAGTGAAACGAGGTGTCTTTCAAGGGAATAAACGAGTAGCCCCCAAAATGAGTGAGATTCGTTCTTCTTTGGGCCCAGCAAGTCAAGGTCGTGCATGCTCTCTGCCTTTCCTTCTTCCAGTTCTTATCTTCTCCCCGTTTTCCCCCTCCTCCTCAAAAAGAGCCCCTTAACAACCATCAAATCCCAGTCAACTAAACAGTCTTCCTGATTGCATGGGAAATGGAGTTGAGGCTGGACAGAAAGTAGGTTTTTGCCAGTGCTGGTTGTTAGGTAGTCTTCCAAAGTCTTTGCTTAGCTTTCCTGTGCATACCATGATCAGTGAAGTTAGAATAATTTCTTCAATTTTCTTCTTCCCTCTTACTGTTTCTACTCTTTTATTACATTACTACCTGTGTGGTCTGGATAAACTTTAAGTTGGTCTTCGCAACCTAGCAGGCACGGAGATCAGATTCCAGGTTTCTTGCACACAGAAATGTGTCTGACGTGGCTGAGAATTAAAATTATGTCTCTCTTTGCCTGAGAAAAATGCTGTAGCTCTTTCTTTGCATGCATATAATAATGTTTCTTGTGATTAGAATTGTCCCCTTGTTATTTCTAGGCCCTTGGGATGCTGTTCTGGCACAAGCACAACATCGAGAAGTCTTTGGCGGATCTGCCAAACTTTACTCCATTCCCAGATGAGTGGACAGTGGAAGACAAGGTCTTGTTTGAACAGGCCTTCAGTTTCCATGGGAAAACCTTTCACAGGATCCAGCAGATGGTAAGTGGTGTCACAGGGATGGAAAAGCATAACAGGCAGTTGGACCATCATCTTCAGTGCTGATTGTGCTGAACTCCTGTGTAATGCTTTTGAGAGAGAATAGGCCAAAGGGGATGTTAGAAGAAAGGTACTGCCATGAATAGAAAGAAACATTATTTCCAGAGTCTCCTAAGAAGTGTTTTTCTGAAGTACTTTACTGGTTCAGGATAAACATTGAGTGTGCAGTTTTTTTGGTTGGAAATTACAGTTTTCAGTCCCCTGTGTGCTATGGTACTGTTTGTCTCAGCTGGAGTTCAGGCATGGTCTGTACACACGTGCCCACCCACACACAGCGTAAAGATCATCTCTGTGCAAAGCTGATTTCCTTTCTTACAGCCTGCTTTTTAGGAATTCCTTTTATTTGACTGTGCTTAATGTGATTTGGGACTGTCAGTGGATGCTGTGATGGAGGTTGCAAGCATTCAGTCCTTTGCTTTGGGTTGGTAGTGATTTTTTTCTAAACTGTGACTGATAACTTCAAGCGTAGGTTTTTGCCTGAAAGGGAACTGCTGGGGTGTGGGCAATTTTCTTTTGAAAGAGGAAGAGTATGGGATGTAAAAATCTTTTATTTAATTATATCTTCAGAGTTTCTTCAAGTGGTTCATCACCTGAGTGGGAACCAGACTTTGTTCTTTGCTCTCCTTCAGTAAAGTGTCTCTTGAATGTTCCAGCAGGACCCTGTTATGTTGATTGTGACCCTTTGAAGTGAACCTAGGCTGTTGCAGTCTGTTCAGCCTCTTTAAAGCCCCTATGAAGGCCTGTGTTGCTGATCCTGCTGAAAACCAAAAGGTGACTTGCCTCCCAAGTGTGAGGGAAAACTGCCAAGTCCCTTTTCAAAAGGGCGGCAGGAAAAGGTTCATTCTTCTCATGTCCTCCTTGAATGTGCCTTCACTGGTGTGTGTTTCCAGATGTTCTTGGAGTCCTAGGGTTTCCCACTCCCTTGGGTCAGATGACAGGGTTTGTGCATATTGTGGACAGCTGGTATAGATAGTCTGGAGAGTTGTGGACTCTTGAAGGGTGAAGCTGTTTTCTTCTTTATTCCTCTGTTCTTGCGTAGGGGGGAAAAAATGGGGAGGGGATTGTCCTGGAGGAAGAAAAAGAGAACGTAAAGCCTGTCCCGTTGCTTGGTTAAATGCCAAAGCAAGAAATTTGCCATTTGGTTTTTGTGCAGAAGCATGAATCTGTCCCGGAGTGAAGTGCATTCCAATACAGGAATGCCAAGCTCATGTGCTGTTCTCTAGGTAATGATACTTTTTTTATGGTTGCTCCCAGAAAAATCATCCTGCATGAAAGGAATTAAATGGCATGAAGCTATGTGTTTAGCAGGGGACAAGAATCAATGGCTCGGGAGCACGTTAGTTGTTAGCTTATATATGCTGCCTCATTAGCACCAGTGCAGCTTGGAACTGAGGGGAAAAATTATCGAAGCCAGTGAATGAGAAGTGAGTTACGTTATTTACTGGAGCTGGTGCTGATATTTTGGCACTCCTAGCATATGATTGTAGCCAAGTGGATGTTTGTCACGAACAGCCTTGTCCCTGAGTTTGTTCTGTGGAACCCATTTAATTCCAGTGTACCAGCCTGCTGCATGGTTGTTGGCAACACAACGTTGACATAGCACCTGTGCTTTGCCAGTGCAGATGGATTTATGCCTGTGTGCAGCTCTGTGCCAGGGTAGCAGCTCTAGTGTGATCCATTATTAGGACCTAAAGTCAACCTGCAATCTGAGAACCAGGCTTGTCTCAAGTGAAGACTTAAACTGCAGTATCCGAATAAGAGAGATCTGGCTCTTGCTTACAGTTTTGTTTTCCTCTCCACCTGTCCTGCCCTCTAAGCTGAATCAGACACTTAACTGAAACATGTTTTATTCAGCAAGAAAGGTTGGACTTTTACCTTGTAGAACTCTTGTATAAGAACATCCATGCAGAGTACCTCAGAAGTAGGGAATTAGTTGTACGTTTTACACTTTTTGGAGGCAGACTTTTCATTCATAACTACGGGGCAATGACATTAGTGTAAGAGGACAAAGCAAAATCAATTGAGACTTGTTTTCCTATATCCTCAGTCTACCATACAGTAATGTTCCACCTTTTGAAAATGTCTTTTGTTGAGACCTTTGAATAGACTTAATCATGTGAATGGTGTGAATAAGACTTTTTTTAACCAAACATCAAAGATACGCTTGGGATGTAGCCTGCAATTCAGCAGTTCCTGTGGTTGCTTACACATGCCTGTGTTAGCTTTTAAAACTGTTATCTTAGCTTCAGGGCCCCATTTGGGATTTGCTTTTGCTATGGTCCTCTATTCTGAAGGGAACCAGCTACCTGGCTGGTAAGTGGAGGCTTGCTGAGATGCTCTTTAGAGATTTTGACGTCCTAAACAGTGGGCACTAACCTGAAACACTCCCCCATAGATCATTTTCGGAAAGGCTGCAGAACTGCCTTGCTTGAGCCTTTGAGACAATCCAATGTAGAGAGATCAGATGTTCCTTGACAAGAACAGACCGATTGTATGTGAACTCCTGGGGGTACTTTACATATAAACATATAAAAGGATACATGTTTAATTTACAGCTTCCTGACAAATCAATAGCCAGCCTGGTGAAATTTTACTACTCCTGGAAGAAGACAAGGACTAAAACTAGCGTGATGGACCGTCATGCTCGTAAACAAAAAAGGGAACGTGAGGAAAGGTAGGTTTGCAAGCAGAAAGGCTGTGTATTGACGCACACTGATTTCTTCAGACTACCTCAGAGATTCCTGTTAGCTTGTAAGAAACTAGATGTAGGATTTTCCCCAAAATGTTTCCTGGTGCCACACCTTCTTTCCCCACCCCTTTTCCCTGCTGTGCATGTTTTGCTTTGCTTAAAGCCAAAAGGAATCTGTTGGCAATTAAGTGTGCTCTCTTTTTCAACACTGTGCAATTCCAGATTGCCCTCTAGTGCAGTGGTTGCTGTCCCATTGCTCTAGAAGCTTTTTCTCTGATACTGCTTGAGGGTGGAGAAAATGAAGTTAAAACTGTTTACAAGCTGATTGGCACTGTTGTCAGCAGAGCCAGAGAAGCTGATAAGCAGGAGAGTGAAAGGAAGTCATGAAAGAGCTAGAAATCTGCCTTTATTTCCTCCATGTGATGCTGAGTAGAGCAAGAATGTGCACCTGATGGGGAGCAGGGTCTGGTGCAGCACCCCTCAGCCTGTGCGTATGCACACAGAGACCCTTCCCCTGCCTTTTACTTCAAAAACTATTACCAGCATAAGACCATGCTCTATTCCCTGAGAAAAATGAAGTTTAGGATGTGTTTGATTGACTGAGAAGAGGGTAGCACAGGGGAACTTAGGATGAATTCTGTGGCAGAGGCCATGGTATGCTGCGTGCATTAGGATTTGGGGGGGTGAGGGTGCCGGTATTTGGGAGATCACTAGCCACTGAGCTTCAACAGAAGAGTTTGACTCCTGCTTTTGTGCAGTTTTGTCTGCAAGTTCACCCTCCTGTTGTGTGTATTACTAGAAGTATCTGTACAGTTAGAACTGTCACTTGGTGACTGCCTAGTTCTGGGCCTGACAGAGCCTCAGAAATGTGGTGGCCTCAGGGTGTGTGTGCGTGGACGACACCCCCATTGCCCCTGAACAGCAGCAACTCCATCTGCTCGATGCAGGTGCCTTCTCAACCTGCTCTAAAATGTAGTTAATGTCTTTGCAGATAAAACTTGAGGTGTGCCTGGCTTTGGAAGACTCCTGTAGAATTTTGCCTAATTACATTAGAAGTTTTTTCTCCTCAAACGAGTTGCTGCTTCAGCACTTCCCAGGGAGCTGTTTGCTAGCTCCCGGACATAGGAGCAAGCCCTGTTTGGGAAGGGGGAAGAAATGTGTTTCTAGGGTTGAGGTGTACTACGCCAATGACTCCACCTCTGCCGTTTCTCCATTAGTTCAACAATACTTGCTTAACAGGCAGGGCCAGGGAAAATGTTACCAGCCAACTTGTCCAATATTTGGTTGGCTTTCTCTGACTTGAGTCTTTCTCCATTCTGGTTTTTTCCCTTCTCTGCAAAGGCTGTCTTGATTTTTCTTCTTCCCATTCTGCTTTTTTTTTCCCCCCTCTTTTTTTTTTTTTTTTTTTTTTAAATTTTCCTACTAATTAGGGGGTGGGATGGGTGGGTGGGGGTTGGGTTGCCTCTTGTAAGGAGTATGTGTTTGTCTCATTATATGGTTTAGTGTCTTTTACCTCTCTATTTTTATTCTGGCTCATAAATGAAATTACTGCAATTTGGAAATACAACTCCGGTACCTGTGCCTGTTTGCTGGGAAAAGCAGCACCTCACACCATCTGGTGATTGGGAAAGAACTCTATGGGCTGCTATGTGCTGTAATTTTGTAACCTTTGAGGAAGGCAGCTGGATTGGAAATGTGTAATTTGGTTTACATCTGCAGCAAGCTAAGCGCCAGGCCATCAACTTGATGTTTGATTTCCCTTCTTCCCCTCTGTTGAGTAAAATAGTCAAACCCCTGCACACCTGGAGGATTTATCAGTGCAGCCATGTGGGGTGTGAAAACAAATCTGGGTGAGTTTGGGGTGTTTGGATTTTGAGGTTGTGCTGTGCCATTAGTTGTTGGGAAAACTTGAAAAACTTTCTTCAGTTAATAGTGATCGCTGTCTAAAACTGCAGAAGTGAGTGGGTGGGTTTTGATCTAGCTCATATCTAGGAACTCGCTAGAATAGAAGAGTAAACTATGAGCACAGCGGAGCCCACGGGGGTTTGGCCTTCGCAGAAAGGCTGAAATCTGAACCTAGGTGAGAACACGTGGGAGCTCTTTTGGAGATGGGGTTAAGAAAGAGGCAAGGCAGTCTGAGGTATCTCACTCGAGTACTGCTAGATCTTTTCTGTGGCTAGGCAGGGAAATTCCCTGATCCCTCAGATTGTCACCAAAATAGCTCCCCCTGCATTTGGGACCAGGTTTTCAGTAGCTGTTCTTAGTGTGAGGGGCTTTGTGTATGCAGCTCTGGGAGGGGGTGCTTGTGAGTTTATTCCCTGGAATCGTGATTACACAAACTAAATATCTTGTGAACCAGGCAGCTTGGGAGAGCAGGAATGCCTTGTACAAGTGACTGCTCTCACGGAGATGGATGCCAGCTTAAGCCACCCGGCAGTATGTTCCTCCTTAAGCTACGTTTGCACGGGGTGTCACTGCAGCGGGGAGACAGCCGTGAGCGAGTGCTGCTACCGCAGCCATGTGCACTGGCACCCGCGGTGCCTGCTGTCCCCCACGCCTGTGTGAATGCCCCCTGACTGGCACTAGCACCCCAGTGGTGTAGCACAGCTTCTGCTGGGGTTTCTCTGCACAGCCCTGCCTTGCACTGGTGCTGTGACATACCTGCATCAGGCAAAGTTTCTCATCCCAGGCTATAAAGTTTGACATGACAAAATAGGTTTATTTTTTTGATTAAAAAAAAAAAAATGAAAAGCCTTGATTAGGTCAGCTTATTTCTTCTGTTTCTGGGCATCATCCCAAATGGTGCAATTAACTTTAGTTGTGTACAGTACAAAAATTCTAAATGGTGAAAATATATTCGATTTAATGTCTGATTAAAATTCCAATGAAGCCAAACTGGCCAGGTGTGCCAAGGTCACTTTCAATATGGCCTCAATTTCATGCCTATTATTATTCTGTAACTGATAACCTCTTTTTCTTTTCCAGGGGAGAATGAAATGTGATGCTGTACTGAAAAAAAAAAAAAAAAGCCCAAACAAAAACCCAAACATTTTTTATGCTTGCTCTTGAGGGAGTTCATCCTGTGCATGTCTATTTCACTAAATGTTAAGGAGTTGTATGAAATCTGTGGTTTAGCTACTTGCTGTAATTCTAAGTGTTTGTTTCTGTCTTGGTTTGCCTAAAGTTAAAATGCGCAGTGCCTTGTTCTTTAAAAGGTAACTTGTGTAATCAATTATGTGTATCTTGCCTTCATCTGAGCAGACTTGTTTTGCCTAAGTATGCTACTGAGAAGCCTTCCTTTACAAGACATGGGCCCTACTAGCTATACACTTAAGAATTTCTTGAATTAAACAAAAAAACCAAACCCAAAACAACAACCAAACAAAACAAAAAAAAAAACCCCACCAAACAAACAAACCAAAAAAAACAAAAAAAAACCCAACACAAACAACAAACCCACTGCAAACCCCTGAAAAAATGTTCTGGAAATATAACTAAGGAAAGCTTGTTGGACTTGCTGTTGTATCCAGGCATTTCTTTTAGCATGCTATCTATAGAAAAAGAGCCTCACAAACTAATATAGTACTGTTTGCTTTTGTCTTGCAGTGAGGATGAAATGGAGGAAGCAAATGGAAATAACCCTATTGATATTGAAGTTGAACAAAACAAGGAGAGCAAAAAGGAGGTATAATTATTTTCTTACTCTTATAGAAATGACAGTGCTTACTTACTAGCTACTTCATGTAGAAGCTGACAGTATCTAAATTCTCTTTTTGTGCTTTGTATAGTTGTCATACAAGAAAAGAATTGTCTTCAAAATTATTCTTAGTTGAAGACAATTGTAGACAAATAAATTATGGATGGTGCTGGGAAAATGTTAAGATTTTACCATCCCATGGTAATGTACTATGTGAGTGTTTCTAGTCTCTTTGACTCTCTCTTTGGCTGTGTTAGCTTGAACCACCTTCAGTGATAGTTTAAATCAACCAAACTGTCTAGAGGTGGAGTCGAAGCATTTAGACCACTGAGATGGTTTGGTGGAGGGGAAATATGCCCCATAATCTGTTCTAGGTAGACTAGCAAGAGCATGTTTATCTACACCTTAGACTCTAAGGTAAATTCCTGATGTGCTGAAATCCTCAGCAACAGTCTGAGGATTTTGGTGGTACCAGGATTGTAACTACAGTGGTTGAACAGTAAAGGAGAAAGCTTTTGTGTGGCCGGTTTATTCTGTCTGGCAGAGGAGCCTTAATCCGTTATTATGCACGGAATATTTTGTCTACTTCAAATGTAGTAATTGCACCTCTCTTCAAATACTTCATTTTGAGTGGGCATAGAGTTCTGGATGAAAATAGCCACACAAATATAACAGACAGTTTTGAAAATCTGGTCTGTGATGCTTAACAGGAAACTGTACTTTTTTTCATATGTATAACCTGCTGGTTATCTGCTAATAAAAAATGCCTTGCCATTCAGCAGCAGTGTGGGTTGTACGTGCACGCTACAGGAAGATATTTACCCTAAGGCCTTCTCTCCTTGAAGTAGATCCGTAGCCTGATTTCTTGTAGCCTGATTTCTTGTAGCCTGATTTCTTGTAGCCTGATTTCTTGTAGCCTGATTTCTTGTAGCCTGATTTCTTGTAGCCTGATTTCTTGTAGCCTGATTTCTTGTAGCCTGATTTCTTGTAGCCTGATTTCTTGTAGCCTGATTTCTTGTAGCCTGATTTCTTGTAGCCTGATTTCTTGTAGCCTGATTTCTTGTAGCCTGATTTCTTGTAGCCTGATTTCTTGTAGCCTGATTTCTTGTAGCCTGATTTCTTGTAGCCTGATTTCTTGTAGCCTGATTTCTTGTAGCCTGATTTCTTGTAGCCTGATTTCTTGTAGCCTGATTTCTTGTAGCCTGATTTCTTGTAGCCTGATTTCTTGTAGCCTGATTTCTTGTAGCCTGATTTCTTGTAGCCTGATTTCTCTGCCACGCTGTCTCTCTCACTCAATTTTTTAATTTTTTCTTTAAAGGGTATATGTAGGAAGACAATACTAGAAATATTTAAAGACATGATTGCACACAGGCAGAAACTAAGTCTTAGAGCAGCTGTTTTGTCAGTCACTGTCAGTGAGATTAATTCCTCTGATAAATTACTTTGAAGGGAAATAACTGAAAGATAACAGCATTCTAGTTTGTTCTTTACCCATGCCAGGGTGCTTCCTAGACTTTCCAGAAAAGCCTGGCTGTTGCTTGCACCAAAGGAGCTGGCATCCCTGATGACTTCCTAGGAGCCAAGTGGATGTGAAGCCACTCATAGTCACCCTTACAAGAAGCTGAGTTTTCAAGCATTAGCAACACCCGAACTAGAAGGGTTCTCACTTGGCTAAGTTGCAGCTGCATACTGCAGCTCTCCAGTGTGTCTGATGGATAACTGCTACTGTCATCTCATTTCCCATTGTTTTAATAAATTTTCAAGTTTAGATTCCTCTATAAGCTCTTTGAAAGCTTGAGTCTATAAGAGAGTTCCCTTCAATCCCTTTTATTTCTTCCTTCCCTACCAGTGCTGGCTTGCTCTGCTGCAGAAGAGGGGAAGGTAGTTCTTCACCAACTTAGCTGCCTCTGTTGTAAGGCCAAACCAGGCCAGATGGCTGATAGCTATCACCAAGACATTTTTTTGTAGGAAGTCTTGTATGGGAGGGGGCTGTCTGCCCTCCTTGTCACACTAATATAGGCCATGGCACTATAATCTGAAAGACATCACCAGAACTCATGGTGCATGTGCAGTCTGGCTGTGTGTGCAACGGCGGGCAGCCTTGTGGGGGCTCTTCTGGGCTGGGATTGTACTGGTGGGTAAAACAAAGCTGACAACCTGCATAGCCTGTTCAGAGTTAATTTGGTTTGATTTTGCAGTGAACCACAGGGGCTGATTGAAAATGCTCGGGGAGAGAGCAGGTATTCAGGAGGGGATTATGTTTTCTCCTGATTGTTCTATTTCTTTTAATGACATGGTCAGATGTGCAGGGGTGGTGATGCACCCAGGACTTTTACCGTAAAGAACCTCCCTGTCCCAGCCGCACAGAGATGGTTTTTCCAGCTCTGAGACGTGTCGGTTACTGTATGACTTGCCGAGTAATACTGGGATTTCTCAGAGTATCTGAAATATCTCATCTGTTTCCTCTTTTGGGGATCATTGGAGGGGGAATCTTCCCTTTTTTTTTTTTTTTTTTTTTTACTACTTTCAGTGTTAGTGCAACTGGTCGGGTTTCCTCAGATAGTAACTCCATAATACTGAGATTGTGAAAAGAGCCGCTTTCTCTGCATCTTCCTTGTTCCTGGAAATGCCTTCCATTTCATCCTCTGCTTTTACATGGCTTGAGATAGCTTGGTTTTTTCTTCTTACACAGTGAAATCTGAGGAGGGAAACTTGTTTGTATTAAGGGCTTTGTAAGACTGAAGTGCGCTGGATAGCAGTAGCAATTTCTAAATAAACAGAGGAGCACTGCTAAATACCTGCATTTCAATTCTTTCTGCTTTTCATGAATTTATTTAATTCTTCAGAGAAATGTGTGTGGCCAGGAAAGCAAGAGTTTCCAAGACGGGGTGTTCAAATTTGTGCAAGCCTGCACGATGTCACCAGGGCATAGAGGTGTTTGGAGCTTGGAAAAAACGTTCTGCTGGAGCTCTGGCTTCTTGTCCACAACATGAAAGAGCTTCACATTCTTTGAACTGTGTAAAACAATCATTTGAAACTGCTTTCGTTTTTCCTTAACGTTGAGGCTTCTGGGATTGCAGGCATTGTGTGTTGGTCAGCCTACACCCTGAACCTGTCGTGAGGCATTATTGCATGATCCTGTGAAATTCTGCACGGAGATGAAATACGAATAAATCTGAAATATGTATCCATGTTGAATAATTTATGCAGCTCAGTTATCAATGTGCTCACTTCTGAAGCAGAGTGCAGAGCTTACCTCATTTGTTCATAGCTAAACCAGTCTGGTTTCACTACTCCCTTCTGCTAAAAGAAATAGGGTATCCATCCTGCAACAGCAATAGTTAATCTCTTGCTCCTGGGCCTTTCCTTAGGTGTCATCCCTCATGGAGTCCTTTGCACTAAAGAAGGAAAAAAAAAGGTTGAACAGGCAGTTGTCCACATTACCACTCCTGTGGCTCTGGCCAGAGCCCATACGCTGGGGTTCTCCAGCCTTCAGGAAACAGAGCCTCATGCTTACGTGGGGCTTTGTGCTCAGCCTTGTGTGGTTTAAATGCGAGCGTTCTAATGCTCACTAATTAGTAAATGCTGCAAACTCTGTAGAAGCTACATGTAACTGCAAATTAGGAGGGAAACAATAGCACCAAGCAAAGCCAATGTGTTTAAAGCTGGAAGTGATCAAGTAGAGGATTTCATATGTGTGGCCTCCCCTTGCTTTTTCTCTCTCTGCCACCCTTCTTCTATTCTGTGCTCTTGGCCAGGCTCCAGCCACTGGGTAATAAATCTTGGGTATGAGCTGCTTGTTGAAAATACCTGCTGGAAGAAATGGTTTTGGTATTAGAGAATCAGATGTGCTCTTGAAGGGTCTGTAGTATAGCGTCCTAGGTAATCTCCCTGTTAGAGGTGTGCACCTAATTCTTTGCTGTAGACAGAAGGCATAAAAATAATCGGTGCTGTGTGAAATACTCCCTTTCCCAAAAGAGCCTTAAATTTTAGTTGTGGGCAAAACTGCATCAGTTTAGTGGAACAGTTGATGTATCAGTGCTATGCAAGAAAAATCGGCTTCCAAGAAACTGCGTAATGATCTAAGAATTACTTCATAGTCACCTTGCTCCTTTATTCTTAGACTTTAAATAGATTTGGTTTATTCTTTCTTCTGTCTGACACATAGGAAAACAAGTCCCTCTGAACTCTTCTAGTTGCATTCTTCCCCTGTCTCCAAACTACTTTGTTTCTTTCTGGTGTTCAGTTAAAGCTGTGTTCAGGCCTGGTGAAGAAAGCAAGAAGAGATGTTTTGGTGTGTTTGAAAATAACCAGAATGTTTACCTACTGTAAAATTGGGTCTTTGTCTTGCAAAATGAAAATGGGCAGAGAAGACAACCAGTATCTCTGTAAACGTTGAAAGCTGCCTAGAAGAAAGGAGAGCTTTTTATAAGACAGCATTTGTATGATATGCAACTTTGAGCAAAAAAAATGTCTCCCTGTCTTTAAGCTATCTTTTTGATTCTCCAAGTTTTGATGATGGCTAAAAGTCATAGAATCACAGAATAGCTTGAGTTGGAAGGAACCTTTAGAGATCATCTGGTTTTGTAAAATGACTGCTGTTTGCCAGGTGCCGCCCACTGAAACCCTTCCTCAGGTGAAGAAGGAGAAGCACAGTACACAGGCCAAGAACAGAGCCAAGAGGAAACCTCCCAAAGGGATGTTCCTTTCCCAAGAAGACGTGGAGGCAGTTTCTGCCAACGCAACAGCTGCTACCACTGTACTCAGACAACTGGACATGGAATTAGTCTCAATCAAACGACAGGTATGAATGGATTAGTTCAAGAATAACTGCTACTTTTGGTGGTAGTGCTTGTCACGGTCTGCAAAGTTTGCAGGAATTAGTAGCTTGACAGTGATGATGCATGTCATTATGTGGCTTAATTGGCAAGCTGTTAGCCTTGTGCTGTAAACTAGTGCAGCCCTGTGTTTTATGTCTCTTAATTCTGTGGGCAAGCCTACCTTAGATATAAAGTGAAATAGGGAAAAGTCCATAGCGCTGGCCTAAAGGATCATTTGTTGGTACTTTTTCCTGCAGTTCCTTATGTTTTAACTGTGAACTTCCCTCGGACCCTGGTTTCAGCAGTATCTGATTTCCATCTGCAGCAGTTTCCTTTGCCTTTTCATATGGTACTTTTGGAACAGGCAGATTTATCTCTTTTATTCTTAGACATGCATCATCCAGACTTTCCTATGTACCTGTTGCTTCCCTGATGGATCTGCCTTTTAAGCAAATGTTTTTTAACTATCTGTTAGTAAAGACAGGTTTACTATGTGAGTCTGTTTCCTAGATCTGAACATTTTCACTGTTTTTAAAGCAGAGATCTGGCTCAAGCTTTTTATTAAACTTAATAGAATTGGTATTTTGGCCTGAAGCCTTTTTCTTGGCACTCTGGGAGAAGCAGAGCTCTCTAGCAGTCTTTGATTCATTACTTGCTATGAACGGGGCCTTTCTTCTTATGCTGGGCTTTATACAGTCCTGGAAGTTGAGGCAGTTCTTGCTCAAAAAAACTTGACACAGGATGGAATAAATTAAATGGGATCTCCTGATATGCCAGCTGCTCCTGCATTCCTTCATTCCAATATAACAAACTTTCTTTTTGGAAAAGGGAGGTTGTGAGAAAAACTGGAATGCTGAGCTTGTGAGGTTCCTGCTGGGGCTGCTGGAAAGAATACTTGTCCAAAGATGATTTTTTTAAAATTTTTTTTTAATCCTTGTTAAAGGAACGAAACTTTCTTTTCAGATTCAGAATATCAAACAGACAAACAGCGCACTCAAAGAAAAACTTGAAGGTGGTATAGAACAATACAGACTTCCAGAGGTAGGATCATTTTCTGACCTTTGTTTATTGTGGAGATAAATGCTAATCAGTGTTTACATACCAGGGCTATTTGTGTTGCCAGTATACTAGGACCAATGTCCTGTTAGTTGTCAGTGTGAATCAAGAGTGTTACCATTTTCACTGTTGTTGTGTAAGGGAAATGGGAGATGAGAAGAAAGTAAGGGTAGTGTTTAACGTGTGAAAGTGGTTTTTAAGAGAAGTACGGGTATCTCGGATATACTGTGTTTTGTCAGTGTTGTATCCATATGGCCTTGTGAGAGCGGGAGCTGCTTTGCTCTGAATGCCGAGAAATGTAGGAGAGGATGTTTATGGTCCATCTTTCTCTTGGCACTTGGTGCTTCTGCTGTTTTCTTTCCAGCTCTGGTACCTCATGCTGGAAATAATTTGACCAAGATTACAAAGGGTGTCCCTAATAAAAATAAATCGGTGCTGTGGAAGAGCGTGGCTCTTGGCTATCTGCTCAGCCTGTTCCCTATCTTTGTGTGTTACCCTGGCTTAAAGGCACAGTGTATGTCACAGGCGACTGAATGGATGCCATATGCAATTCTTTATTGAAAACATTGTTGCTACCAAAAGGAATGATATAGTTTGACAGTTAATTCCTTGTTATGTTTTTTGAGGCTTTTATGCGCTCAGATACAAGTGAAAATTGTTGCTTATGTAAAGGAAGTTACCTGATTTTTTTTTTTTTGGATGTCTAGGTCGTTCAGAAATTTAATGCACGTTGGACCACAGATGAGCAGCTTCTTGCTGTGCAAGGTATGGCACTACAAGTTCATTTGTGCTTCAGTTGGTGATAGTGAAAACTGCTGCATTTCAGTGGTGTGTTTACTTTCACTGGCTGATGAGGGATTTTGACGTTGCTGTGTACTGAGGCCCAAAGAACGGAATTGAACAAGGAAACAATATCCCCCCTTCCCCTCCCTGGACAGTATAAATTGCACCATATGAATGTTTTCAAGTAATCTGCGTGTCCAGGCTTTCAGAAAGTGAAACTCTACTGGTGTTAGTGCTGTGCTCTCTGTCTGTGTAACTTCTCAAGTTCTACAGGCAGATTTACACAGGTCTTGTAGGTTTGGCTCTGCCCATCTTTACTACACCTCTGTCATCTTCTCGTCTCCTGGGCTAGTCTTAACTGTGTCTCTTGCCCAGCTTAGACTCTTTTCCTGGATTAAAGTGAGAAAGGCTTGCAACCTTGACAGAAGTTCAGCTTCACATCCTAATGCTGTGACTTGAGCCTGATTTGCGGTCTCTGTGGAAATAACACATTGCTTTTGTTTTTCTTTTTGTTGCTTTTAGCAATCAGGAAATACGGCCGAGACTTTCAGGCAATCTCTGACGTGATTGGAAACAAATCTGTGGTGCAAGTGAAAAACTTTTTTGTAAATTATAGACGTCGTTTCAACATAGATGAAGTTCTACAGGAGTGGGAGGCAGAGCACGGCAAAGAGGAGACAAATGGAACCAATAGCCAGAAGCCTGTAAAATCCCCTGATAATTCCACTAAAATGTCTGAAGAGGAAGATGAGGTAAATCCAATTTAAAAGTCACATAAAATTCCCAATCTGAGCTCAGTTCAGATAGATGTGTGTATGTGTCTATATATATATATACTCTGCAAAAGCCATTTTTGACAATCTTCAATCTGAGCGTATTTCACTTCCTCTGGATATACAGATTCCAGTACTGATTTTTGGGAATTGGCAATTCCAGACATATATTAAAGTGGAAAGAGAACAGTTAATTTGCAGCCTTCTGACAGTATCTGTATCTCATCAGCACATGGACATTTTAATGCCTCTTGCTGCCGAAACTGTATACATCTTTATCTCACTTGGACGTTTTCCCTGCACTCAATTCTCCAAGCTGTTCTAGGTTTGGCTTTGTGGGACCCGTACAGTCTTCTGAGGCAAAGCTTGCTTTTTCATTTTTGATGATGGAGTGGTTTCACTTGGGGGAAGGGAAGAAAGCTGTAAACAAGGCGAGTGTGTGAAACTGTTCACTCTGGAATTACCTAGAGGCAAAGTTTCCTTGATTTTACAGCAGTTTCTGTGAAGACAGAAATTCTAGAAACAGCTTCTCCTTGATGGAGCTTCACGGAGTTAACACTTCTCCAAAGACAATGTGTGTTTAAAGTTAACTAAGAGACTGCAGAGTGTTTAAATATGAAAATTAGTTACAAAAATGTAATATTAACAGTCTTGCAAAAGAAAACCCCGCTAGAGGCTTGCGTGTTAAAAATGCCTGATCTAGGACTCCCTTTGGCCTAATTCTATAAGACAGCTTGGCACAAAAGCTGTATCTTCTAAATGCAAGCAGTCGACAGCGTAAGGCGAAGCTTGGTTTCACATGGACTCAAGACCTCTCAGCGTACTGTATACTTTTGTTGCCATGATTATGGTTGGCTCACTTGTACATTGCCATTCAGACGTTCAGAGAGCAGAACTTTGTTGCTTCATAAATCCTAATAATGTATTATTCAGAGATGTTTATATTTGGGGAGTAGGTCCAAAGGCATGTCAGATGAACAAAACCAAACTCAAAAACTTGTCTTCTCAGAAGGGTGTGAGTGAAATTGTCTCATTCTTCCAGAATTGAGAGGTGGAGCAAAGCAGCAATGCTACTAGTATGTAACCACCCATTTGAAAGACAGGTAGCTTGTATCGCTGCCTTTTCATGTGACCAGTAGATTTGTAGCTGTTGGCAGTGCAGAGTTTTTCTTCTCTGAGCCCTCTGAGATTCTTCCTGGCTTCAAACACACCCTTGCTCCTGAAAGTTGCAGTCAAAAAAGGGGAGTCTTACTTGAGAGAGAAAATGGTTGCAGCAGGAACTGGGGGTGTGCTGATGTTGCCAGGTGTGTGGATACTGGAGCAATGAGGGTCCCAGGCAAGTTAACAGAGGAGGGAGAGTGAAGGCATGACAGCAAAGTCTGGTAAAATGACTGGTGGAGCAGCAGGTGTGATCCCCAAACTAGTGATTGAAAATGCCCAGGCTGGCATCAAGCAAGTGCTGAATGGTGGAAAGGAGACCAAAACAATAAGCTGGTGGCAATAGTTGCAAAGCCTAGAGTAAAGGCAGCTATTGCGGGTGTCAGGCGATTTACTGTGCCCTGCAATACAGCAAGGGATTAAGGCAGAGCCCTCCTGCAGCAGGCTGACACAGGCAGGAGCCAGACAGGGTGGCAGCGAGCTGCCAGCTGTGTCATATCATGTCAGCTTTACACTAGTACCGTGTGGCTTGTGGTTCTTGATGAAGCCTGTTCTGGACAGTTGGAACTGAGTCATGGCTGGGAGGAGGAAGGTGCTGGCAGCATGGAGGCAATTTTAACTACCAAGCCTGCAGCTTTTTGTAAAAATGCACAAGGAAGGGACACAAGGGTGTCACACAGTGGACTTCTGATGGCTAACATGCTCTCTGAGCACATCAGACATTGCCTCTTAGGCTGGCTAGATATATGTGGTGCTCCTGCCTTCAGAAGTAATGTAAGCCAGTGCTGACTGGGTGCCTGTATGAGCAGTTCTGGGGCCAAAGTGAAATGTCGTTGGGATTATCGCATAAGTGATCTAGGTGGGCTAGGAGGTCCCTCCTGGTCCCTGCTGAGCTGCATAGTACTGGACAGCTGGTGCCTGCTCTTGAGAGCACTTGCACGGGTAGCCAGTCGAGTCAGGTGGACTCAGTCAGCAGAAGTCAGGAGAAAACTGCTGGCCTAACACTGAATTCCCTCAGGTGCTTTCTCCCCTGGCGTGCCTTGTCTGCCTGGCCGCCAGCCTAGTAAAAGCTTCATCAGCCCTCTGGCTGCGCTGGGCTTTCCCCTTCAGTGTGTTTTCGTAGCAAGTGGCCACAATTCCCTTTTTGTTGTTATTGTTTTTGGGGGGTTTTTTGGTTTGTTTTGGTGTGTGTGTTTGTGTTTTGTTTTTTTTTTTTTAAGGAGCGAGGTGATACTGCTGATTATAAAGCAGCCTCAGCTCCGATCTTAATTCTTGTGTGTTTACACTCCTGACAAATCCCAGTGTGGCTCAGAATCGGGGGAGCTGCTGCGATTCCTCCCGTGTGCCAGAGTTGTCTGTTTTGTCACTTTCAGTACCATGGATCTAGGGTGAAGTTTGGAGATGCAAGAAAGCCTCTATGTATATTTATTTTCAAACTAAACGTCTCCTTTTTCTCCCCCTTCCCCCTTCCCTCCAGGCTACTTCTGTTCTTGATGTCAGATATGCATCTGCTTCGTGAGAAGGTGCTGTAGCCTAGAACAATTTGTGTTGACTACTGTGTTATCCAGGATATCAGGTATTAGCAAACCTCAGACAGCCATCTGCATCATATCTGTGGACAAGCAGCTATTACCAAATAAAAAGGCAAACGCTTCCAGTCCTGTGCTACATCTGCCTTAATCTCCCCTCATTCCTCCATACTGCCTCCACTTTCTTTCAAAAGCACCCAGGTAGCTCAGCTCTCCATTTCATCAACGTCCTGCTTAAGCACGGGGATTTCTAGAACCAGTAACATCTGTCTGTAAATTTTGACCAACCTGCAAAAGAAGGAGCTCCTTAGCAGCCCCACAGTAACTCTACACGTTAGGAGTTCTTATAATACTTGGTCCGTAGGGTATAAGTACGTATTGCTGCATGGCCTTGTGGTCTCCGCTTCCTGTGTGTTCTTACGATGACACTATTATTAGTGAGCTTTCTATAAAGGAGAGGTCTGTGCACATGCCAGTGGTGTCGGGTTTGTTCTGAAATGACAGGACATGTTAACAAGCAATCTTGAGTAATGCAAAGCGATAGGAAATGTCATTTCTAAGGTTTGGTCAGTCCAAGGTTGTAGACGTAACTCACTTCTGGTTTGTGCAATTCTTTCCACTATACTTGTGTGTTCTTGCTTCATAGAAAGCTCCCTAATTGAGCGTTTTATTCCTGTATATTTTAATGGCTTTTATTTAGTGCAAAAGGGAATAAGTAACCTGAAACTGTTTGATACGCTATTTAACCCCTGGCATTCAGCATTTGCATTGTAACTTGTTAAACGAGCGCTACACAACTTTCTTTTTCCTGATCCTCTGCGGGATTAAGTCAAAACAACTTTCTCTGGTGCCTCTCCTTTCGGAATATGTGCCTTTTTACATTTGGCTACCATAGGTCACTTTCTGTCCCAGTGTCTCATTCCTCTTCAGAGCGCTGTTTGCCAAAGATATCAAACTACTTGTCCCACTGGAAGTCTGGACGAGGGTTGGACACAAAATTCAACCTTCAGGTAGTTTTTGGTCTCTCAGAAGTTTAGTGAAGAACTGGGTTAATTTCATTGGCCATTTTAACCCTTCTGAAGCACACATCGCTTTCATGTTCTGAACCAAAATATGCAATTTAAAATCTAAGAGGTGCTTTTCCAAATACTTGGTGCATGCAGCTTTCAAATCCCCAGCCCTCTGCTCGGATGACCTGTGCTGTGGCCTATCTAGCTGGCTTGAACCGGAGCTGTTCTTGAAAGTCCTGTATGAGGACTTTTTGCACCTTGAACAAGGTAGCTGCTGACTGCCGAGCAGACAGTGTTCAGAGAAGCTAGAAGCAGCAGTATTACTTCTTGTCCGGTGGAAAGCTGCAAAATAACACTAGTCACAAAGCATTTAAACATGGTTAATTTAATGATGTTGGAAGAACCACCAGGTGTCTTTGCAGGTGGAGAAAAAGGACCTTCTTTCCCTCTCTTCCTCTACAGAGGGTTCAAGCCAAGATGGCACACAGCGATGTAAGGCACCAGCCTCTCTTAACACAACCTGAAATGAGCTAGTCCGTGTCCCGGCCTGCAGCTGAGGTGCTGCAGCTCGAGTCTAGCCCTGAACTTGGTGCTGGTGTTTGGGCTGCTGGGTTGTGCCATGCTGTGTGCTGTGATGGCTCTGTTCTCTGTACCTAGGTGGGGTAGGCTAATGCCAGCTGGCTAACGGAGACAGCTGTGACACAGCTCAAGGAAAGGCAGGGGAGGCAGTAGCATCACGGACTGCCAAGGTGGTCTCCTCCTTGGGCCTTGTGTGAGGAAAGTAAATCATCACTGTAAATTGAGCAACAGCACACAGGTGAAGGAGCAGATGGGAATTTCTTAGGGCAAACCGGATGGGGTGTGGAGCCCCAAAAGGGGCTGTTCCAGCCACTTTGCAGCTGTTCCTGAGCAGCTGCATTTTGGTAGCTCCAGAGAGATCCTGTGAGGTGATGGAAGAGAGCTCTTCCCTATCTCTCTGTGTTGGAAACTTGTCGTCCCACGTTTGTGGCAGCATCTCTACAGCTGTTTATCTGCACTGGCAGCTCTGGTGGTGGCCCTTCAGATGTTCCTTCAGTCCTGTGCCAGTTGGAGTTAGTCTCTTGTGGGAAAGGACACTAGCTGTTAGCCAGTGTGAATTAGGATTAAAGACCGGGCAAATAGCACTGTGAATTCAGCTTACAGTTCTGGTGTAAAGCAATGCCGCGCATTAGGAATATTCCAGTATTAAACCTCCTGCTGGTACCAATGCATGGGGACAGGTCCTCGCCAGTGTGGGAGGGGGGTGTGAGCTTGCATCCCACTTGGTGAAACTCATCAGGAGAGGCTTCTGCTGGTGAGTTAAGTTACCTGTGAGGACTTTTCATTGGTTTTTGCCCTCAAATCTGTCCATTTTATGATCAGAAAAGTTGTGTTTTGGCTTCATCCCCAAGGGGTAGGGGAAACATGTATGATTCATGATATTAGGAAGAAAAAAGTTGTTTAATTACTTTTCAGTTGACTGCTATCTTATTGTAGTTGATACGTACAATATAATAGCACTGTATTTTAAATGTTTAGTTTTCTACATTCTTTTTAACTATGGTTTTAAATGCGATAAAATCATTTTAGCTTTTGAAAGTTTAAATGGTTTGGTCTTGATTAGGTGAAGACCCTCTCTTTTTCAAATGGGTCAAGCATTAGGTACATCAACTGGTTGCATTCTGATTGGAAGGGTCCACAAAGATAACTGCGTAAGATAGAATATTCACTTAAATTTTGTTTCTTAAACTATCAATGTGAATGTCATAATTATATATATTTTGTGGAAAATGGGAAATTATTTCTCCTAAGTATAAGTTATTGTGCAAAATATGGTATCATTAAAGAAAATGATAGTTTAAGTTTTAGTTTTAGAAATCTTAAAGATATAAAAGTGTATTGCATATGCATAAACAAATTTCATTTCTTCTATTTAATTTTTATGTAGTTGTGTAAAGTGCTAGATAACTTTTTTTCGCTTATCCATTAAAACAACCTTGTTACTTGAATATTTGTGTTTAACTGGTTTGAAACAGTGATCAATTTTTGTAATATAATCTTAACCAAGGGAAAAAAATACATGCCTCAGTTGTGCTTAACAGTATAGCAACAATGTACAATCAGATGCTTAAGACCATAGTAGCCATAACTGGTAGTGCAACCACAATGGTTGTGTCTTGATATATTTAATACCAATGGGGATAATGAATTCTTAATATATTTTTACAAGTTTGCAACCAGGAAGACCCCATTAAGTATCCACAAGAACACTTTTTTAATAGTTAATGTAAGAGTGAAACTCTTATTCTCTTCAAGCAATGTCCTGACAAACATTTTTTTCCTGTACAAATACATCCGAAACATTGTCTAATAAAATATGCTCATTGTCACTTTAAATTTCGGGTTTTATTCTCTAAATCACTAATATGCTGTTGGTATTCTTGCACACCAAATATGAGCCAAACTGTGCATTACACTAACTTGATCACTGGATTTGTGAACATAAATCTCCAAGTCAATGAAGCAAAAAACATCATAGGTTTTTCTGATATTGCGTTTTTTTCAAATCTGTATAAAATTATACATAATCCATTCAGCGATGAGTGGTCTGATATCTACTCTTTACAACAAAAAAATAAATAAAAAAATTATTAGCTCCAGCTTGTCTTCAGCAAGTCAAAATCTAGTGATCTTGTGCAATGCCCCTGAAGCAAATACTTTCTGCCACTCCCTGGATTAATGCAGCTTTTCCTGTTGATAGTAAAGCACAATTGCAGTGAAAGTTACAGTTCAGAAGATGGAAGGTCAGTATAGTCTATGCATGTTGTATAATAATGAGTGTTTACATTCATATTCTCCTAAAATAAAATTTATACTGGAGTGTATAGTATTCCATTATGTAGATTTTATCAATTTTGTTAACTGCTTATAGATTGCTTAAAAGAAGTTTTTTCAAGATTTTAAAAGATGTATAAGGTTAAGTTTGCAAATATAATGGAAATGCTGTATAGCTTTTGAAGTGATAAAATACTCATTGGGATTTTAAAGAAAGTATGTTATAATAATGCTGTTGTAAGTAATATTTTAAATGTCTTTTTTGCCTGTTTTCTATTATTCAGCACACTTACTGTGATGAATGTTCATAGCATTATAAAATTGCTTAGCCACTGAAAAGTAACATTTGGTTTTGAATTATTTTACTGTATGAGGAACTGTAGTGGGGTAAATTCCTTTGTGAAATTCTACATAATTCATTTTTCTATGATTTCCAATGTTTGCTGACATCAAATAAAATTTTTTCAAGCCATTGATGTAATAAAATACGTAGTAAAATGTGGTTCTGATATGCAATTGATCCCATGCCTTTCAGGTTTTGGTCAGGGGAACCAGCAGGGGTTGCCTGGTGCAGTTGATGCTGGTGGCCCTGGAGAAGACTGCAGCTCCTTTTTTTGGTGGTGCAGCATATTATTCCCTGCCCTGGCCATGCAGCTGCACCCTTTGCAGTTCTGCTGGCAGCTTTCCTGTTTGGGGAAGCGGTGGGACTGGGGTGCTGGCTGGTCTGGAGGGGGTAGAGCCAGACTGCAGCTGGTAGGGTGTGGATGGCGACTAGCTGACAGTGTCATTGCTGTTGCAATGAGGACTTTAAGAATAAATTGCTCTCTGCTGCATGCAAAGAGCTAGCACTTGGCCGTACAAGTTAACAAGGTCATGATCTTTGTCCTGAAACGGAAGAATTGCATTTAAAATATGTAGGAAAAGGCAACTCTTACACTTGAAGCTTAGCAGTGTGTAGATGTTTCTTTCGTAGGCGCTCAAACTGGCAGAAAATTTTGCTGGGGTTGAACCTTGGGATTTTCAGGAAGGTAATGTTTTCTGTCTTCACGTGCTGGGTGCAGCTAAGCACTAGATGCGGAAGCACAGGCAAAACGTTATAGGGTAGAAGAGGGGAAACTGCTTTGTGTTACCTTGTTACACTCAGCAGGCAGGGCACCAGCAGTGCTTTGTGACTCTGTGTTTAGCATGGGACAAATGACAAGGAGTTTTCTGCTTCGCTTGCTTGTGTTCAATGCAGCAGAAGTAATACAGCAAGGCACTGTGGTGCTTTCCAGTGCCGTAGTGTATGGAGGGCAGGAATTCCTCATGCCTTTCTGCACTGTGAAGCAAGGTGGGTCGGAGGGAGATGGCCTTAGAGTTTTGGAAGCATGGACAACATTTTTAAGCGTTGAAGGTGTTTCCTTACTGGAAAGCATCTTTGTAATTTTCCTAGTGGTAGAGAATACAGTACCAGTATTGTAAGGTAGTGATCCACTTTTAGTGGAGTAGTTCGACTTGAAGATTTTTTAGCCCTTAAGCTTCAATACAAAGCAGCCCTTCCAGCCCATGTGCCTCCCCAACCCCAAAGCAGAACAAAGAGAAACAAAAGAAAAAGAAGGAACTTCCCTCCTTTCAATCGGAGAGACTAAGCAGGTGAGGAAACTGGGACTTCCTCTGCCTGAACACCTGTGGGAATCGTCTGAGGAATCCAGAAGCAAAGGTATAGTAGTGGTAATGCTACTGTTTTTTTAAAAACACAGGTGCTACGTTTCTACTTGGCAATGGTATGTATTTGTAAATGGGAATGCAGTGTAGAATTAATGCTGAATGGAGTTAAAATGGAGTTAAAATATTTAGTATTCGTGATAGCCTGTTTCCTACATAAATTGGTATCTGATAACTTCTAGTGTTGAATTCTTAAGGCGTCAGCACTCCAGCGACTACTGTGGTGTAGACTTTAAGCTCTGGACCTTAACTAAGGGTGGGATTATGTGTATATGGGAAAACCTTCGTTTCCAGATCACATGCATTTGTCTTCCAGGCCTTTCCCATCTCTGCAAGCTGTGGAATGTGAACAATATGGCAGCACTGAGCACTTCTCCCTTGGGATAGGAGCTGCTTTGCAGGATACGATATGAGCTGGAGTTCAGGCTGAAAGCCAGTGTTGGTGCTGTTTGTGTGCAGAGATTTTAATCTAATCTCCAAATATCAGCTTTAGGAAATAACCATGTAAGTGTGGATTTTATTTCATAAGCCAACTTCCAGCCTGGAAGATACAGTGTGAAGTTTTGAGAGAGAACTGAGTATCAAACCTATTATCTCATTCCCCTCTAAAGTCTGTTCTGGCTTATCCAATCAAATCGCCTTTGAACTAATAAAAGCAAATTTAAATTCTGGTCTTGTTTTTAGTACAAAATAAAATGTGCATGTATGTACGTAAAAATAAACAAAAAAACCCCGAAGAAACAAACCAAAGAATGCCGTCCACAGCTCGGCAGAGGGCCTGCAGAAAGATTGTTTGCTTTTGCTGCAGAAGGGCTAGGGGGAGAATTACTGTAAAATATTAAGGGAACTGGTTTCTGAAGTCATCAAGCAGGGAAATCTCAAGGACAGTAGCATACGGGAGGTCTGAACTTTTATTGAAGATGGAAAAATCACCTGGAAGTTTCCCCTACTGAAAGGGGAGACGTTTGTGTGGAAGAAGGCTGCAGGCATAGCCTGCTAAGGGCAGGGACTTCTAAGATGGGGAAAAACATTGATCGGCCAAGGAGTTTACACTGGGGAGATCTGGAATGCAGAGTAAGAGAAGAACTGACACGTGTTGACTTCTGTGTGTTTCCAGCCAGAGAGAATGGTGAGGCAGAGGTTGGGATGTTTGATGTTTGTTCTGATTCTGGATGGACACTTAGTTTTCACTAAGATAGTATGGAATAAGAGACAGTGTGTGGGGGTGATGGAAATAAAACGTGCACGTGTGAACTGGGAGGAGCTTTTTCCCATCTGCACACTTTGGGGAAGCAGATGTAATTTGTCTGACACCTAGCATATGGAACTGTATGGCTTAGCAAGACCTGAAAAAGCTTTTAAAATGGAAGACAATGCTATGACTGACAACACTGAACTGATTTCTAAAAGAAAAAGATGAATAGGAGCTCTAGGCAGTTGCAGACTTGTTGATACTGCCTTGTGTATTCAAGGTGTAGAGTAAGTTGTGAAGGAAAGGGGAATTAGGTGAATTAATAAAATAGAAGAATGTGTGCAGGGTTTGCTAGAGAAAGACTTGTGCCTGACTAGTCAGTCACAAGGTACAGGATTCATCAGTGCATACGCATATCGCTGCCTGAGCTCGCTGTCCAGAACCCCTTAGAGAGAAATACGCTTTTCTAGGTTATAATTAATTCAATCCTAAATTAGATGTTGAAAACTGATCTAATGTATTACACCCTGAAAGTGCTTATTTCTCTCCTTATTGTAGATTATAGGCAGAGCCTAGGGCTCTGTCTCAGACGTGGAAGCTGGGTGTTAAGTGTGCTTGTGCCGGGGCTTCCCCCCAGGAGGGGGCAAGGACTTAGACCCCTGGCTGCAGTGCTGGGCGTCGTACTTCCAGCTAGACGAGGGAATGTTGATGCCACCCTGCTAATGCTTTGAAACGCTTCTCTGGGATGTGGTGTAGAATCCTGGTTTGTCCTCTGGAAGATGGGTCTGCCCAAGCAGATGGAAGTGGAAGTGGAAGGCACCCAGGGAGCTTGGCTTGCTCGGAAGGAGGACTGGGGATTGTGCCTGTTCTCTGCAAATGGCACCCAGGGTCACAGGTTAAGATAAAGGCAGTGCTGATGGGAGAAAAACAAAGGCTGGATTTTAGTCTGTCTGGAGCCTTAGGGAGGTGACTCTTCCAGGTTGGGGGACAAATTTCTCTGTTAATCCTAAGCTCTGAAAGTATGCGAAGGAGGTGCCGTGGTTACTGAACTGGACTCTGTATGGCAGAAGATTCTTCCCAGCTCCCCCCTTCTTGGTACAGAAGGGTATTGGGCAAGCTCTGGGTTGCCAGTTGGGTCTACCCTTAGTGCCAGCTGGATGTCTTCCTCCAGGAGAGTACTGATGTTGAATCGTAGTGATTTGTCCTGTTGGCAGGGCTGCACCTTCTGGTGGAAGGGTCTTCCAGGAGACATACCTACCTCCAACTGTATCTGTACGGTTCCCCTGCTCTGCGTGCCACCTGCAGCTGGCCAGCACGCTGCCGAGGCCGGGCAGCTTTCTGGTGTGGAGGATGAAGAGAGGTGCTCTGAGTGTGCTTGGCTGTGGATTTCGAGTATGAGCTTGCACCAGGATGAATGAAGCTGCTGGCCGACGGCTGTGTGGGTGGGAGCTGGGAAAGGAGGGCTCCCTGGAGCTGTCAGGTCTGTGCCGTGACTGTGCTCTGTGTGCTGCCTGCGCTGTGGGATGAATGGCTTTAGGATAGCAGGAGACTGAGAGATGCCCTTGGCCAAATGAAAGTTGTGTTGTGGCGCTCTGGTCTGGATTCTGCGTGTGCTCTTCTGGGTATGGAAGCTGATTCAAAGAAGACTTTACTGGCTCCAGTCACCTCGCCTACCTTGGACTGCAGCCCGCAACAGCTGGGCCACTTGCCACTGGGATGCGGTAACTGCTCCTTCTCCCAGTGCCAGCGCCAGGACCTCGCTGCTGGTGCAGGGGGCTTGGGAAGCGCTTCCATGGGAGCATTAGCAGATTCCCAGAGATTCCTCTTGTGTTTGTTCGCTTGTGTTGGCTTATCTTTTCTTCTTCCTCATGTAAGATGAATTAGGTTCCTTATAGGAAAGATTGAAGGATTCTGTTTTAATCTCAGTAGCTACTGGATGTTGAGTTTCCCCAAAGTGCAGCGTGGCATGTCCTGTAGCCTTCTCTCCATTGTTGATAACTGAATTGCTTGTCCTGCTTTCCTGTAGGAAGGGTCCCTACTCCTGCCCTGTGCTCCTTCCTTGTGAAGGAGGATCAAATCTGCTTCCTGCACAAGGTATAGTGGGAAATCTGGGACAGAGCTGGAAACTTCTGGAGCTTCTAAACGAGTATGTCCTCCTGAAGGTCCCAAATTTTCATTGCTTGTTGAAATATGCCTCTAACAGAACTAGCTCCCCTGTGGCCTGGCACCTTTTAAGTACTCTAGAAATGTAGCTGTATTGTGGGGCAGACACATGCACCTCTCGTTGGACCCCATTTCCATTCCTTTGGGCCCTGTGTCCCACCTGTTTTGAAGAGGCAGCTCAGATAAGAAGCATCATCTTTCACGAATGCTGAAAATGTTATTCCTGTGTATTTTCTATCATTTTTAGCCTTTCCAGAATAACTTTAGGGACAGCTTTTCCGATGCCAAAAGTAGCTTTGCATCTCAGATCAGTATGTTGTGCTGTTAATGTTCTCCCTTAAAAAAAATAAATTAAAACTAACCGTTAAAAAGCCCAAAACCAACCCCAAAAGCAGTTAATTGGATGTTCTCCTTTAAGCTAATTCCCTTTTGCTGCATGGCTGGTTTTTTTCCTTGCACAATCAAGTCTCACTGGTACTAATATTCTGAGAAGATAACTTTTAAGCTTAATCAAATTCCCCTTTAAAAGTATTTGCATAAAGGTTCCAGTTTCTGCAATTAATTGCAGGAGGCCCTGGGTTCAGCACCACACCGTACTCGGGAAGAAAACAATACCCTGTGTCCGTGCTCCATCACGAGCAGCCTCTCACTTTGACTTTCAATGAGTGACCCAGAACCACGGTGGGATTTAGCAGCAGAAAAATAATTTAAGAGAATTGTGCTATGTTCACAAGGAAGATAAACTGGCCAGGCAATTTGTTACGACCAATGCCTTTAGCCCAAGGCATGGATGGATGACTTCTCTTCCTCCTGGTTTTATTTTCGTGCATTGTTAGCAGTGAGTACTGGGATCTGCCCAGGGCTCCAGATTTGCAGTTCAGAATCCAGTGTCAAGAAAGAAGTTCCATAATAAATAACTATGAACTGACTTGCACCCTCACTGCCCTCAAATGTGCGCTGCCTCCGGCCTCCATAATGTGAGGTACACCAAATCCTCTTCTGCCAGCCTGCCTCTCAAGGTGCAGAGAAAACTTACAGTAAAAGGAGGAAACTTTATTTATATATATATATATATATATAAAAAAAAAAGTAAAGTTACTCATGACTCCCTAGTTTCTGCTGGGTTTCCCAAGGTATTTTTGTATTAATGCTTTACACTGCAAGTCCCCCCCACAAGGATGCCCCTGCTATAGCATTAAATAAATAGCAGGGAGCCTAATCCAAGCCTTGTGAGGTACTTTTACATAGTCTGCAGTAACAGTTAGACCAGGTGGAGAGTAAATAGCTTTATAACGTTAAAACAAATGCTGTTTTAAATGATTACCTGTCAGCCTCTCATTAGTGTCTGGGGCCAAGCAGAAACTTGACAAGGAAGGATGCGCCTTGCTAATGAAGGAGCGCGTTGGTATGCTGTGAGAAGCAGCAAGATTTCAGCAATGCTGTATCGACCTGAGAGGGCATCTAGCACCTCTGAATTGCTTCCTTGCTGGCTAGTGAACCTGTTTTGAGGACTTGGAAAAGGGAATTATGTTTCATTCAGGAAGCTTTGCTTTTTACTCTGTCCACTGGAGATGGTAATTTCCTGGATCAAACCAGTTAATCTCAAGGATTTCACCTGGAGTATGTGTTAATAAGAGGGCAGGATCTTCAAACCTGGATGTGGTCCCATTTTCTGTCTTTCTGCAACATTTTGCCTTTGCTCTGATAAGAAAAGAAAAAGTAGTCTGTAAAATGAAGCGAAGAGGGTTTGTATAATTTTTGTTACTGCTCTTGCATTTGGAGGTTGCCAAAAGGCAGTGGAGTCATCTCCGTTTTTCTTGTAAAGGTGCATTTTTTCATTTAGTAACTCAGTCTTGTTTCTGTGGCCTCTGGGATGGAGAGGTCGCACTGCTGTCTAAAGGAAAGCTGAGTAATTGAGATGGTTTTCAATGTTTTTACATTTTACTAAAAAGTGTAATGTTTGCTTAATGCCCTGTAAACACTCAGGATAATACATCTTTGTTTAAAAATTCAGAACCTACTAAAGGCTCTAAACAACTGGTGGTCACTTGAGGGGACTCTCAGCGCTGCTGCAAGTCATTAATGTGCTCATGGAGGAGGAGCAGAACTGTAATTTCTGCTAATTTCTGTCCAAACTAAGTCAGTGTTTACTTACCTGTGAGCTCAGGTAGAGAGCGCCTATATCAGTGTGAAAGCAGCAATACCTGCGGACGGGAGCTGTGGGGATGTGTCCTTCCTGTGGATAAGTTGGTCCTAGAACAATGCCTGGTTAGGGCTCGGTTTGCCAGCCTGTGGGTTTTGGGAGGTAAAACCCTTAGTTGATGTTGCACAGTTAGAGGAGCAATTATGTACTTAAGGAACAAGGCATTTCCTAATCCTTGTGATCCATGATCACCAAAGGACCCTGGAATGTCATTTTAGGCAGCGCACTCAAATAAGATGCTGTGCGTGAGCGCTGTGGTAGATGTTGTCTAGTAGCAAAGGGTTGATTTCAACTTGGATAAAACAAGCCCAGTGAAAAGTCGATGCTGGTGGGAAGGGAGGTGACTTGAGGAGCTGCATGTGGTTGTGAAGGTAGCTCTGTTGGAGGAACGTGGCAGAGGCTGAGGTCACATGTTTGAGTAGCAGACTAGGGGGATGGGTCCTTGGTTGGATGCAAGAAGCTTCTGGAGAGAGATGTCAGCGTGGACTTGCTTTCTGAAGGCCAAAGCTGTCTGATGCTACAATGGTATTGACCTTGGTGTTGGCTTGCTCCTTGGTATTTATAGCAGGTTTTTCTGGAAACTTCTAACCAGGGATCATCAAAGCACAGAAGAAAGTTGGAAGCACAAGGAGAATGTCTTGATGTTATACACATCAACAAGATAGCTGGGCTGTGCTCTAGGTACAGATAAGCGTGGGTGGCTAGAAATCAACAAAAGGTACCTTGAACCTGCGCTGAGAGTAGTGGAAGCACTGTCACAGTCTGTGGAGGTGTTGGGCCTTGGGACCTCTGCCATGGTCCACCTCTAAGACCATTCCTCGGTCATGGATGAACAGTTTGGGGTCTCTTTTCCATGGTGAGTCTGGCTGCATGTCACAAGACCCATTTTTCACAACAGTCTTTTATAGCACGTTGTTCTCCTAGAATAGCTGGAGCTTTGGAGAACACTGTCTAAATTTCTTCAGCATGTGACTATTTTTATTTTAAATGAGTTGTTTTGTAGGCAGACCTGAAGGGCCACTTGCCCGGGTGGCTCTAGCTCGGCTTGGTTTATTTTTCATATACTGATTTTTCCCATGAGATTCAGTTTGTGATTTCTGTTCAGCTGTTTAGGTGTCTTAGCTGTGAAGACAAAGTAACGTGTCATTTAAGTAAATTAGTATGTGAAAACTGTGTGTCCTGAAGTGTCTAATGCTTGCAGAAGCCTTTGGAGGCCATGTGTTTGTGGCTGGAAGCTGGGTGGTGCGTGCACGCTGCTGTCTTAGCAGCCGCTGGGGAAGAAACTGCAGACCCTGTGGGGAGGAAGGGGCAGGGAAGTGTCCTCACATTTCCTCTCTGCTCCTTCCTACCCCCTTCAGAAGAAGGTCTTTGGTGTGGGAAGGTTGGCGTGAGTCTGGATTACTGTGGCCATTCAGAGATATGGAAATCTGCTGTTAAAAATTCCCGCTGGCGAAGCTGAGGCTGCAGGAGGGTGACGGCAGAGCAGCCGGGGCGGGAGGGAAGCGGTGCAAGTCCCTGGGGGCTGGAAAGGTGGCACCAAGTGTATGTGTGCCCCAGGTGCAGGAGGAAGCTTGGAGCTCTGAGCCGACAGGATTGATTTCTGTAGGAGACGGCTTCTGGCCAGGGAGGGTGGAGAGGTGGGTTCTTCAGCCCGGGCTGTGTGGTGGGGCTAGAAATGAGCTCTTGACAAAGTCCTGGAAATGAGGCAGCAAAAAGGATATTTAATCATTAGCAGAGCTGAGTGATAGATGTGCCATGATCTTTATTGCTGTGAAACTTTGAGTTTGGTTGTCTTCCTATGCAAAGTGTTTCTCGAGCCTGTGTTCAGTGCGGGATGGCCAGGTGGCACCTACAGCCTGCACTTTGCCCGTCGGTGAAGCTCGGGGGGAGCAGTGTTCCCAGTGCCTCTGAAAAGCGATGAATCGTGTCAGATGACAACCCAAGCAATACCTTGTCCAAAGGATTGGGAACTGATTGAATAAATTATGACTCCAATGATTTATTTGGGGGTTTTCTCTGAAGAAGCGGCTAGATGAGTATAATTTGAGGGGGAGGCACAAGATGTGCTGGGATGCATGGGGGGCCCATGCATCTAGTGGTAAATGATCAGGTGGGATGAATTCTTCTAGGTTTTGAAGGCCAGAAACACACAAAACATGGCTGTGGGCCTATCAGCCCACCACTCAGACTTTATTAGCCCTAAAACATCTCGGAATCTGCCTGATGACCTCTGTGAGACCCTGTTCGGGCCCCCAGGCTGGCCGTACTTGGCGGTTCTTCTACAGCTTCTCAAGGACTTCTCTAGGTCTTCTAGTGCCTCAGTCCCACACACCCATCTCTCTAGGGATGGGTTGTAAACCCACAGCTGCCTTCTCATGTACCACGGTAGCTTCCACGCGCTGGATGTCAGCTCAACCTGCCCAGCTTTGCCAGGGGGGGTCCACACTCACGCAGGGGAGCAGGACAGCAGTGGGAGCAGGTGGCACGTGGGGAGCACGTGTGTGGCATTCGGTACCAGAGTGAAGGTTGTTCCTCTAAATCTAGCGCTGTTGGGATTGAGCTCAAGGGCCTCATCCAGCCTTCTGAGCCAAACGGTGCTGTTTACTTTGGGAGGTGATGTCTCAAGAGGACAAGCCATCATCTATGCAGGCAGTTGTGGGAGCTTACCCTAATTATCCCTTTCTGCCCTTTCGTCTCCCACACACTTCAGCAGTTCCCACCGGGTAAGGAATACCAATTTATTCATAATGACTCCGGCTTGATGTGACTGTTTCCACAGCCTTTATCATATCTCTACGCTTCCAGAACATCAGCTCTGTCACACCTGTAATTTATTCTTGAGCTGTAACGTAGCTCTTGGAAAGATGCCCAGGTTTGACTTCAAGCAACAATGAATTCACAAGGTCCCGAAGCAAGTTGCTTCAATTGTAAGTTACCTTTGCTGCCTTAATTTGCGCAGCAATCTTTTTTTTATTTATTTATTTTTTCTTTCATCCTGCCTGGTATAGCTCATTGCATCTCCTTCTGCTAGGTTAAAGACTATTATCAGACACTTCTTCCCCGCCTGGTATTTGTAGATGAGGAGGCAGCTACATCTTAGTTTTATTTTGGATAAACCAATAGGTACGTTATCAGATAGGTTCCTGCTTTATGCGTGCATTGAAGATGCTCTGAGAGTCGGGAAACCTGTTTAACCTGATCCTAATTTACAAGGTTTCTTTTCACAAAAGGCAATTTCCTCTCTTTGTGTCTGTCCTTGTTTGTTGGCTACAACTTGCATGAGAAATAAACGTGTGGCTGCGTTACCTCTTTGAGGAACCTGGCAAGAGCCTGTCTCCCAGCATGGTGGAGGATGCTGAGTGCAGAAAGTGATTAAATGTTTGTCTAGCAAGCAGAGCAGTGTGTTTAGCTGCCTGGAGGAAAAGCAGGCTTGTGGGACTGGAGCTAAGCTCATTCATTTTCTGATCCCTGAACTAATCTAACGGAAAAAACTAAATACAAAATGAGAGCAACTCTGCAGTCTCTGCAACTCTCTCACTAATTGGCAGGGTCCAGGCAAGAGGCCCCAGGTGTTAAAAGAAGTCCCTGTGAGAAAAAATGATGTTTCCGTAGGGAGGCTTGGGGGGCACCAAGGTCTCAAGGCAAAACCGATCTGTGGGGCAGGGAGCTGGGTTTGGGCTCCTCTGGGAAGGGCACGGGGGACGCTCTGGTCCCTGTATCCCTTCCCAAGGATACCAAGGGGCACAGCAGGTCGGGCATGCGCCCCGCTTCCCCTGCAGAGAGGAGCTTTCTAGATGTTGCCTAAGAGGCATCACTGCCAGGTTGCGTTCCCTTCAGTGCTCTTCCATGCTGCCTCTGCTGCCGTAGGGAGAGATGGGGAAATGGTTTGCGGGTGGCAGCCACCAAGGAGCCTCATTAGCATGCCAGGCAGGTCAGCATCAGCATTTAACTTCCTCCTCGTCCCCTGTTTATCTCTGGTATCCACCTGTTGCAAGTTTGATTTAAAAAAAAAAAAAAAAAACCCAAACAAAAAACAAATCAAAAAACAAGGCAGGGAGATGAGTTTCTCCATGCCCGGGAGAAGGGAGTGTGGACCCCTGGCCAGCGGTCCCATCAGCAAATATTGAGTATGGCCGCGGATTAATTAATGAGTCCCTGGGTAGGCTTGTTGGGCAGGAAATGCCAGCCCCAGAAGAAGGCCTGGTGTCACGTTAAGGGCAGTTGTCAGTGCACGGTAACTGTAGTAACTGACTGCACAAAAATAAACATGTTGCTAAATTTCTCATAAATCTTACCTGGACCATGGGGTCTGTTGGGTTCCAGCTCCAGCCCAGTGCCATCAGTTGAAGTGGGGAAAGGGCAATGGGATGCTTGCTTCCCCTCAGGAGCAGCCAGCGATGGTCCTGTGTTGAGCCATGCTAAAGGTGACTTTCCACCCAGAGGAGATGGCACTCGAATCTCCTCTCCTCCTGGAGAGGATTGCTTTGCACCTGAGTTGAGGAAAGCCTCTCCAGCGTCTGAAATAATGGGAAAGCTCTGGGATCTGTGGAAGAGGCTAAAGGAAGGATAAATGCAGCTACTGAAATTGCCTCCCTCTAATGCAGTGCCAGCAGTGTTTCAGCCAGACAGGAGGAATGATTATGGAGATACTCAATTCTGACCAAGTGGGATTTATTGGAGGCAGCCTGCTGCTGTCCATCAGCAACAGAGAAAAATTATGTTCTGTGCTGGGAGCAGAATTTGCAAACCCTGGTACAAAATCAGTAATAAGGGTAAATCAGTTGGAGATGCGCTGTGCTTATTCTGGGAACAGCAGAGCAAGCAGCGCAGTGTTCGGTTCCACTGGTAGTGTTAGATAGACTGCTGTATTTCATATGTAGGCATTTACTGGCATTTCCTTTATTTTTAGAAATACTCTTGGCTTTGGTAATCACGCTTTATTTTGGTGTCGCAACAGTATTATTGGGAAGAGAAACAGCGATGCAGATGCTGGATTCCTTCTTGAGCACTGTCCCCATGTTTCTCCAGGTGTTAGGGGTAATTAGGGCCAAAGACCTGCCCAATTTACTGCAGCCTGGGCTGGGTGACTTGAGGGTGAGATACCTGCATGCAGTATTCCCTGCCGCTGCTGCTGCCACATCAGGAGTCTCCTGCGGTGCTTTTGAGCAGTCCCTTGTGGGGACGTGCCCCTCTTGCCACACGAGCCCCCAGGCCTCCACTTTCTGCAGGGTTTGGATTTGCCTTTTTCCCAAATCTGTCTCTTCATCTTCAGCACATTGTTTCTGCCTGTGGCTCCTGAAGCAAGCCCAGAAGCGTTGCAGCCCTCCTACAGATACGCCGCCCTCGGAGCTGTGCAACCCGCAGGCTCCTGCGGGAACACGGGGAGCTTTCTCAAAGCAGGACAGCCTCTCTGAGTGCTGTGTTACAGGTGCCTTTATATTGGCTTGGAAAAGTGGAGGCTTCCACTTTGTTCCTGCAAGAGCTGGTGTCAGCTCGTGGACTGGTGTCCTCTCCGCTGCCCCTCGGCTTCGATCACCAGCGGTGCAGAAAGGAGACTTAAATGGCGTGGGGAAGATGTTTTTCCTTTTCCACACTTGTGGGAGATGGATTAAAACGATCGTTGCTTTTTTTTTTTTCCTCTAACAGAGAACTGTAATTAAATGTCCCTTTCCTTAATGTCTCCTATGGTAATTTGAGACAACTTATTAAAAGCTCAATGACTGTTGCTGCTGCATAGCACAGCCGCCTCCTGCCCAGCACCCCGAGCAAGGTCAGGGGTCTGTTGTGTGAGATGCTGCGCTAACATACAGCAAGACGTGGCTCTTGCTTTAATGACCTCCTCCGCAGTAGGCAGCTGGGATCTGTGAACCCCCAAAGGAGGCCTGCCTTTCTGGTGGTTTTTTTTAAGAGATGTTCTCTGAAAAATAGGAATGAGAAGAATACCATATTTCTCTGTGATTGCTTTTAAAGAGGAAGGGTAAGCAGTTGATAATAGGACACGTGCCTTTGCCAATCCGTGCTCAGGCACGTTGAGGTGGTGGACTGAAAGAGAAGCAGCTTTTCCTCACTGAAACAGTGTTTGCTCAGTAGGAAATTTCCTATATGAAAATCTCCCCAAGTAAGGGCAGCAGTATAGAGATGAAGTGTCAACATGAAGCTTCAGCTGTGGAAAGAAAAATATATTACAGCTCTGTGGAGAAAATGAAAAGAAATTCAGCATGCTTTAACACGTGTACTTTGCTAGGACTTCCACCGCTCAGTCAGACTTCCTCTCCATTGAAAAAATAAAAAATGGCAGTCAACTAAAAATCAAACTGTCCCATGTGTGTGAGTTCAAGTGACTGGGCTAAGTTTTTTGATGTTTACTTTATGTACTTACACTAATTGAAATGTTAGTTATATTGAATGAGTCTTTAAAAATGCCCTGGCCTCACTGTATCCCAGCAAATGTCACAGGGAAAAGGACATTTAATTATAGCCTGCTTCAGGGGGGAAAAAAAATATCAAGATTAAATTAATACTAATGTCTGTTTGAAAAGTATAATAAATGTTAGACTAGGTGAGGAAGCATGAACAATTGTCTGCAGCTTTGCAGGATACTGCTTTTGCAGATTCATAGAAAATTAAAACCCATTAGCATCTCGAGTACTTTGCAGAGGAGTTTTAGCAGAAGTTGTAGCTATTCCCCTGCCCTGCTGGAAGCGCCCTGGGTGCCTTGCCCAGTGCTGTGAGCTCCGCACGATGCCTGCCTGGCTTGGTGAGCTGGAGCCTTCCTCCCCGAGGAGCCCCTGCTCGGGTACAAGGTAGGTTGGTTGCCGCAGCATTGTCCTCAGCAGGGAAGCAGGGGCTTGGCAGAGCTGCTGCAAAGGCAGGGGCTGGGCTGGGGGTCGGCAGCATCGGTGGGTCAGCGTGGGAAGGGGGATGCAGGGGGTTTTAATCCCCGATGAGAGGTGAGGCTGCAGGTTACGTGTGGCTCTTAGCCATCGGGGACAGAAATTTATTCCCTTTGCAAGCACCGAAGCAATAAAACATACTGAAACAGCCAACCTGGAACGCCTGTCAGTCTTTGGATGGGTTTATATTGGAGCTGATCTGCAGCCAAAGTGGGAGGACTTCTACTGCCATTAGCACGTATTGGTGGCTGCCACTCGAAAAGCGAGCTCTGCTGTAACTCCGCTTTTCAACCTTTGCAGGATTATTTTTTCTTTCTCTAGTTTTCACTGCTCTCAAACAGCACCAAATTCTTCTCCACCCCCGTCTCCCTCCACCAGCCTCTCTTGTGCCCCTGCCAAAGGGCTAAAAATTCCCAGTTTGCTGAGCGCAAGTGTCAAGCCTGCAGCAAAGCCTGGAGGTGGCAGTTCCTGCTGCCCCGGGGGTCTTGGTCACGGTACGGCCAAGTGCGGGTGGCCATGTCCAGGTGTTGGGAACAGCTTCTTCACACAGGCACTACGAGTAGGCAGTGGGGGCTGGGGGCAGGGGGCAGCTGCCTGCCTGGGGTAGTGGCTTAGATGCATCTTGGTGTAAGAGATAAATTAAAAAAATATTCCTGCCAGCTGAAGAAAGGCATCATCTGCTTGTCTCTGGCTACAGCCTGTTCCTGTTACCAAAGCTGCTCCGGCCGGGTCACTCCGGGACACGGCAGCTCAGCCCCACTGTCCTGAAGGAAGGAAGGGCAGGCTCACATAGTACTGAAAAACCAGTTTGATGGGCCGTGGTCGTGCTCGGTGCTGGCCTTCTCACTCTTGTGCACCCCCAGTGTCCCTGTGCTGACCCCTCAGCCCCCTCCCCGGTGCAATGAGCCCAGCTGGCCTTGCTCTACCGCTTGGACAACCAGAGCTGCTGTCTCCCCTTTTCCTGGATGAACCCGATGAAGGGGTTTCTGTTTCTCCTATAGGTCCGGTACCCTCTAGTAATCCCTTTGGAAGCGTGAGGAGTGTGGATTTACTGCCCAGCACCCAGAGTAACACCTCGTTACACATGCTGGGCCGGGACTGCAGGCATTACTGCCCACAAGGCAGAGAAGCTGGAGATCCCAGGCCAAGCCAAATCGCTTTGGGCTCGGAGAAGTTTCTTCACGATATATTCCCTCCCGAAACACTTGAACTTGTAACTTTCACACTTGTAGTTTGTTATCTGTTGTTTCCATAGTTGTTGTGCTATGACTGGCAGATTGACTTTTAGACAAGAGACCACATGGTTACTGGTTTGTAATCTTTAATAATGCTATTTTTGGATTCTGGGAACAATGATCCAAAATCAATATATATTTTCCCAGCATAAGCAGGCCTGTGCCAGCCTTGGCCTGTGAATCTGGCTTCCTTCAGTATGTTCAGAAATATTAGCTCAGGGGTTTTAAAATTCTGTCTCTCTTCCATTTTACTTTAGAGGTATCGCTGTCTGCATTGCCTTTACCTACTACTGGGAATTGGGGTTTTATTTTGGATTTTTTCTCCCTTCTTTAGTTTTGCTTCTCTTTCTTTTTTTTTTCTTTTTTTTTTTTTTCTCTTTTTTCTTCTCCTCTGCAAGCCCCTGTCCTCTCACATGAGTTTTATTCAGTAAGGTAAGATAAATCCCACCCTGGTTTCAGATGATGGTGACCAGTGAGCTCACATGTAGAGTGGTTGAAAAGCCTTCCTTTTTGTCCGATGGAGAAAAAAACCCCACTTCTAGAACACAACTCATCTTCTCCTAAGCTAGACCTCAAAACTAGCTGAGATGAACTGCATCTCAGAGGTGCCTGTTCTCCTCCCTTAACCCACAAGGGACCCTGGGCACGCAATGAAGGTGCAGGTTTCCATACGGGACATCCCGAAAGTTTGGATGGATAGATCCAAAAAATTTGGGAGATGAACCCAAATGCTGAAGCTGAAGATGTTTTCAGCCCTGAAAAATGAACTTGTTACTTGAAATGAACTTTTCAATATTTTGTTTTCCTCTGACATCTAGCTTGCCTCTATGATAGAGGCTACTTTCCTACTGTGGTAGCTGAGTTCAGTAATACGCACAATTGCATTTTCTTTTCAGCCCTTTTACTGAAACTCTACCCTCTCACAGAATTGTTCAATTTATAAGAAACCTGAATGCTCACGCTGATGTTTCGCTTGCTGGGTGCCTTGGCTTCTTGAGCAATCCCCATGAGTGGCTGCCCTCCTCATCTTTGTGCTGAGGCCACCTGCTCCCTGCCAGGGGTGGACCTCTGGGCTGGCTTTCAAGGTATGTTTCTGTGGGTCCTCACCATGTTCTTGTAAATGCAGCAGCCTTGCAGAAGCCCACACGTGCTTCCACACTGGATGGAAAACCCTCCGTACAAATATGCCGGGCTTTGCAAATCTTTCCTCCGGTCTTGCGGTTCTGGCCCTGCATCCCTGGCCCCTGGGGCTGGGATCTACTCGCTTGGTCCCCCTTGGTTTTCTGGCCAGGATTTGCAGTTGTGTGGGATCTACTCGCTTGGTCCCCCTTGGTTTTCTGGCCAGGATTTGCAGTTGTGATCTACAGCCGCAGTGAGTTCTTACTGGGCTCTTTTAGCAGTCTCTTTTCCGGCTTTGTGTCCCTGAGAGCCCTTACAGCCTACCCTTAAACTAGGCATTTCACTAGGCTTTTTTGACATAAGGGTTTGGGTTTGATGTAAATCTCCTACCTCATACCTCAAAGGCTTCTGTCTTTACGTGAAAGTGATATCCCTCCAATTATTTATTTTTTGTAAGACTGCAGCGTTGTTCTATTTCTTTTCTAGTGTTGCCTAATAACCGCTCTTCCCAGTTAGCTGTAGACTATTGAGCAAGACTAATCTCTTTGACTGTGAGAAATTTATTTGTTTTAGAGCCATGCTTTGCTTGTCTTCCTTTTGAGCATGTCTTCATAAAAATAAAATCTTGCATGAGCCTCTTTTGATGGTATTTCTGGTTCTAGGTACCTTCCCATCTCTTATTTTCCAAATTCTCACAGGCAAGAGACAAGTGTTATAATCCATTATTTAATTTCATATCTCATTTCCCCCTTACCCCTGCCAGTTTTATCAGCGAGATGCCCTGTGCTCTCAAAGCTCCCTGTGTCAGTGGGTAACTTGCCTGCAATAAAGGCAAGAGATTAGGTTTTTTTGAGGAAAAGCAGTGATTTTAGTGAGTCCCATTGCCTTGGTCTTCCCTAGAGCATTGACCTTCGCAGCCATAATATACCAGTGATGCAAAATCCTGCCTGCGAATCTAGTGTGGCTCTCCTGTGTCTGGTCTCAGACTGCAGCACGGGACCAACTAAGGCAATGCTGCCTCTGAGGAAGACGAGCCTGTGCCATCCTGAAATATTTAGGTGCTTTGAGAAGACCAGAAGATTGCTCTCAACTTGAGAACCTCAGACCTGGTTCAGTGTTTCCAGAACTATGGGCACACTGGTGTTCTGAAATGCCCCTTTTTTGGCAAGCCCATTCTTACCTGGCCTACCAAAACCACCATACCTGGCAACGCTGGTGTACAGCTTACCTCCTAGATGGTTTCTGTCAGCTGCCCTGATGGGAATACAACGATTCAAGCCTGCAGATAGATCCTCTGGTATGTAAAATCCTGAAATGACAGATTAAGCTTTCAGAAACAGACACGGTGTAATTCCAGAGCCACTACAAAGCATTTTGTGTACATGCTGTTCCCCTGCCCGATCACCCATCATGGGTTATGATGCTTTTTCTTCCCCTCCCCTATTATGTGCAGTAAAAAAATGGATTATTCTGAGCATTTGAAAGGATAGTTGCAGCCCTCCTAATCCACGGGAAAGAGATGCTGTAATATTTATTAGTCTGTCAATAAGGATGCCTGGAGAGGGAAAAAAAGGACTGAAATACAAATATAGAAAACAAACAAACATACATATCACATATATATATATATATATATATTCCTTACAGACTAGCAAAAAGAAAGCAAACCAGTGTGTCCTTGGTCTAGAAACAAGCTGCTACAGTGAGAGCGTGAGGAGCATTATCACCTAAACCCTCACAAAAACCGCAAATCAACATTTTCCGAGCTGAGCCACTATAAAAAGGCACCTCTGCATTCCATTTCTAAATTAATTTATATAAAAGCAAAAAACCCCAACCAACCCCAGCCCACACATGCCAAAACCCTGACAAATATCCAGACAGCTCCAGTTTGTGTTGCAGTGGAGAGCATTGCTAATTTTTCTGTAGAATGATTTGGTGCCAGGCTGTTATCCCAATGCTTTTGACTTGGGCTCGTGATGTCCTGCAGCTCCTTTCTTCCCCTGTCCAGGAGCAAGAAGGAGTGCTTTCCTCCGCTTCCGTGATTAATTGTTTCACATCCTGGAAAATGGAAGAGGTGGTGGCAGGTAAGGGTAAAACAGTAATTCCTTGTGACACCAGAGACAAGGTCATGGATGCATCAGCAGTCAAGCAGTTCCTCATGTTTGTTAGCAACAAATCTGAATGTGCCGGTGGCTGCATGTTGGATTAATGCCGAGTCTTGTGCTGCGTGGATAACGTGAGGGGTTTCTGGCAAGGATGTAATGAAAGACATTCTTGCAATAAACTGAATCTGAAGAGTATCTGCCCAGTGTTGCATGGTGAAGCACTGGGAATGAAGGATATAGGTACCTTCAACCGAATCGCTGTAAGTGCCGTTTGATTTTGAGCAAGCGCTGGAGGCAGAGCACGTGGTGCCAGTGTAAGCAGAGATGCCAGCTTGGGAGGGGAAAGCTCCAGGTGCAGCTGGACAGAGGGACGCACCGTGCCCGTGTGCACTCACTGGGGACTCATGGATTTGGCATTGAAGCTCAGGCATCCACTGTGCTCTGCTCTAGTGACACAGCCAAAGGCTGTCCTCTGCCACCATGGGCATCTGCTTGCAGTTTCCAAACCTAACCTCACCCAGGTGGCTTGTGCCCTCTGGGACTGGTGGGGAAAAAGCTGTGGAGGGAAATGGAGGTGTAGAGATTAGGGACCGATCTCAGTGCGGGAGCTGGAGCACCTTCCCTGAGAAAAAACACAGCTTAGTTGAGTGCTGGGGGCTGCAAATATCAGAGGCTGGACCCACCTGGCTTTGATGGGAACCAAGGGAGGGTTCATGACTAGGAGGAAGAAAACAGCAGAAAAAGGTAAAGCAGGAATGAAAGTGATAAAAGGAGACAAGACAGAACAGAGCAAAGCAAAGCAGGAGGAGAACCCTCTCTCCCACCTCTAGTGCAGCTCTTCTCCCTAGCTGCATGACCACGCTTTCCAGCTGGGCTCATGCCACAGGTGCCTTCGTTCAGCAGCAACAGCTGAGCACAGTTGGCCACTTAAGAAAACACAGCATTTCAGAGCGGTGAAACAGAAAATGAGAACCTCACAGGGGGGTTTGGGGTTTTTTTGGAGTCAAATTGCAAACCCAACCTGGACATCTTGGGGCTGGCACGTGGCGGGCTCCTGGGGACAGCCTGGTGCTTGAAAGAGCACCTTGGGCTCCGTCAAACACAGAGCTCTGGGTCTAGCTCAGTAAATTGACCTATTACTTGAACATCACAAGCTGAGATCTCCCAAGGCAGATAACCCTCCACTGCTGTCTGGAGCACTGGCCAGGAGCCAGCCAGCTGACCAGCAGCATTAACCTCCACCCTGCCTGGTCGCCCTTTGCAGAGCCCACGGGGCACTGCACACAACAAGCCCAGCCCAGAGGCTCTCGGACGTGACCGAAGATGCGGCCAGATGCGTTGCTCACTGTTGCCAATGAGAGTAATTTTATGGCCTGGACTGAGCGATGTTTGCTTCACGGCAGAGATTGTTGCACAGTGGTCCACAGGTCCCAAGCACGTCAGGGTTAGTCGGAGGCAGCGAGGTGTCTTGCTCCTAGCTCCTGGAAGAGCTTGGCAGCCTGTGGGTAAGTCTCCTGTCAAACGATCTACAGCTTATTGCAATGCATGTGGCACAGAGTGTGGTTGGCTGGATCTGGCCTTCACATGGATGCAAAATCAATATTTTGAAGGAATTCTCCCCTTGTTCATCCAGCGCATCCACTGGGTACAGAGAACGAGTGTACCTGTTCTACCTATAGAAATAGGTAGAGTTCTACTCTAGTGAAGGAATGTGGGATGGGGGTCTCTGGCTTGTTTTATAAGAGCACAACTTCCATTTTACGCAGCAAAGGCAATTCTGTGCAAATAGCAAGTGCCACCACTCCCTCTGTAGGGGCACATCATCAGGTGCTCTTTGCTTATTTGGGTCGTCCAAACATCGCTTGCTGTGGAAGGGAATGCAGGTAGCAGGTAGGAAAGGAAAATCAGATTCTTATGACCTGTGAGCCTGAAATGCACGATAGGGATATTGGGTTTCCTCCATGCCCCCTGTATCTATACACAATTTTAGCTAAGCCAGTGTTTATTTTTGTGCACCCGTATATAGTATCATAGCTTCTGCAGTGCTCTTTTCCTCTGCATGTGTAGCAGAAGTTTTAAGTGATTTTAAGCAGAGCGACCTGTTAATGCAATGCTAAAGCACCGCTCGAGCCCACTGCATTTCATCTGGGTGTCTTTCATTTCTCAGTTCTGGACCACCAGTCAACTGTGACACGAGTTCCAGATAAGCAGCTAGAAGCAGCAAGCTACTGCGGGCAGCTTCCCCTGCCCTCGTGCTGCAGCTCTCGGAGCAGATGATCCCGACAAATGCATTTAATAATTTTACACACTGGAGTGCAATGACCGAAGGCACTTGCTCTTCGGGCCAGGCAGGAATCCCTTGTGTGCCATGACTGCCTGCAACCCTGAAAGTGATTGTGCATGTTTTTACCCTGAATGGCCATGTCGCTGCACCATGTGTGATGCCATGTAACTCACAAGTAGGGATCAACCCGAGCAGCCTAAGGCATAGGCGTGATTAGCTGGGGTCATTAAAGTCTCCTTGGTTTTGAAGCTACTGTGCTGCGAGCTTTTAGAGGGAAGTTTCGATTCCGTTCTACCTAACCAGGCAACACTCTGGTTTGTGCATCCTGAGGTTGGGGGATGATTTTGTTTTCTTTCCCATAAACTTTATCTCATTTTGAGAGATAATAATGGGAAATAAAACATGAGCATAGCAAAAGGTGGCAGGCCTGTTTTCTGCTGACATTTGGGTAGTGTTGGGAATTGGTGAGGAATGGAGATGCTAAGAAAGGCAGGGGTAGGGGGCTCTTCCAAGGGTAGGGGCAAGGTCGAGCAGGCCACAGAGCGGTGGGACAGAGCTGGGAAGTGGCCTGGGCAGGAGGAGGTGGCAGAAGAGGGCTGTGACATTTCCTAGGGGTCACTGTGTGATATTTAGAAAGCAAAGTATGTATCGAAGTCGCTCCTAGGCCAAAAAGGAGGCAGGTAAATCTGCCTGAGGACAGAAAAGCAGCCACTCTACTCCACTGCTTTTGACAAAGGGGAACAACGCATGTGCTGAAGCCCTGCAGGCTGGCAGGCGGCACGTTACGTTCAACACCAAAGGTAACTTCATTAGAACTGTTATATTTAGCCTAAGCGATAATGACTCTTATTTCTATGGAATATTACATAGAAACTGTTACTATGTACAACACAGTAGACAAAATGTGGTTTCTGTCCCACCGAGCTCACAATCTGCCTCTGCAAATTAACTTTGCTGGCAAAGGTTAAACGTCAAAAGGTAGAATATTCGAATCTGTGAATTACATCAAATATGGGTGGTGAACTCAGGGCAGGGAGTAGGTCTAGCTGGGAGACTGAGAATCCTGTGCTGATGTGGTCATACTTCTGAGGAGGTGAAGGCTCCCAAGGAGCAGAGCTGGACCAGGGCCCTGTAGAGGATACCAGATTTACACGGAAAAGCAGGAGACCTGGGGTAAGGGTGAAGGTGACCAGCTCTGTCCCAGCTTTGATAACGTTTTCAGATGTTGACTGAGATAAAATCCCAGCCTGCCTGGACGTTACCAGTGGCCAAACACAGAAACAGGGCACCCAGGGAGGATGTAGCATCTCCACTCATGGAGATACACCATGTGCATGGAGATACAGACCTGACCCAGCACCCTGCTCTGGCCGACCCTGCCCTGGGCATGGGGTGGACAGACAGTCTCCAGAGGCCCCTGCCAGCCTCATTCACCCTGATACCACAGATCATCTAGTCCCATTGCTCCTCTTGCTCCCTCCTCCTGCTTGGAGACACAGCTAGTGCATTGTAGCCCTGTTGTAAAGCTTGAGGAGGATGCCCTGAGCCCCCAAGATGCCAAGGAGGGTGGCAGCAGGCTGCCCAGGGTGTGCTAGGAGGTCACAGGGTTAATTGTGAGAAGCATGTGCCTTTGAAACTGGCACTGAAACTTGTCTCTCAGCTCTCTGCTCCCCAGGGAAGGTGTGCAGCTGCCGCTTCCCCTCACACCCCAGCCCTGCACCCTGGGGATGCCCCAGAGCCCCCTCCCACCCACCTGGCCTCCATGTAAACTTCAGGTCCTCTCTCCCCAGAGGTGGTCTGAAAGCATTGGAGGGACCCATGGGACAAGCTCCAGGTCAGGGCTGGGGCAGAGCCAGCCCTCAGTGACCTGCCCCACAGGAGATGTACGTACTTGAGGAGGTGGAGGCACTGAAGCATCCATCCATCCATCCATCCATGCAAAACACATGCTCTGGGGCACAGCCTGATGGAGGGAGCTTCCCTCTGGACTCTTTCTACCCCAAGGGAAAGGAATTTGCCTGTAGAAACCACAAGCCCTTTGGAGGTCTCCTGCAGGGGCAATGCTGTGGCAAGGGTCCACGTGCAGGGCTTAGGTAGCCGCTTTCCACCCACCAGTGATTTTAGACCATGAGGCTTCATGCAGAAAGCAAGAGCTGGGGAAAGCACCTTCAGTGAGGACTCAGCTGTGGGTGGCTTGCTTTTAAAAAGCAAGAAGCATCACCTGGAGAAGTGCCAGACAGCTGTGAGCTGAAGCAGCAGCGCTGTCAGCTCACCAGAGGAAGGCTGGGTGGGTTGGCAGTCTTCCTCGCATCCTGTGGGAACCACACTAGGGTCCCACCAGCCTCTGTGCAGGGGGTCACGGGCTGCCCTGGTGTCTCTGGAGCAGGTGGCTTTTCAGAAGCCTTCAGCATCGATGGAGTCAGGGAGAGAGATATACCACTCCAAGAATGAGTTGTACAGCCAGCTGTACAGGGAGCAGGGGGTCCTGCTTTACGTAGGCAAAAGTTGCTCCCACTACTCAGCTGGGACAGGAGTGCGCAGAGAGAGGCATCGCTGACATTCTGGCAGCACGTCGCTGCTCAGTCCAGGCAGTGGGTGGGGAGGAGCCGTTCCAAGTGTCAAACGATGGCAAGGAGCTAAGAAAAACTGCAGGAAAATTATTAACCTCGGCTATAAATACTCTGTTAAATTGCCACAAACTGCATGCAGTGGTAGCATAAGATGCTGCAAACAAATGGTCATTCATTCAACTATGGAGCAGGGCTCCTAAAACACAATTAACATAAGAACGCTTTACCTCAAGAAGCCAGAGTTTTATCCTGTTGTTTTTCTTTTCAGAGCAATATTACAATGCTGGAATGTGCTTCAGCAGCTTTTTAGCCCTTGCCCATAATAAAGAGCAGGTGTTTTCAGCCTATGTTATAAAAAGTGGCTGCCTGGTTGTGTGTCCCCAGCAGAATCTGAATACTGGGGAGGGAAACTCCTCTGCTAGCAGCATATCTATAAATGAGGGGGTTTCAAATGTTACTTGCTGAAAGGCAGAGGTCTCGAAAATTGGTTGCACTTTGTTTTCAATCTGGGCCATCATGGTACTGCAACCCTGAATGAAAGGTGAGCCAGAGGAGGAAAGCCTGGTTAGGAGCGGCGCAGGGCTTTATGCCTCGTGGAAGTGGGGCCACACACCCGGCAGCAGGTCAGCAGCACGTTAAGCTGTCACTAGCGATATGTGTCTCTAACAGCGGGAGATGCCAGAGATTTCTTAGCTGGTGACCTCAAGTCTGCTTGACTGATTTTGTTACCCCTCTCAAACATCTGTCTCTTTTCTGGTCTCCCCTAAACCCCGTCAGGCTTTGGGCATTGGTACCCGGAATGTGCTACAGACCAGTACAAGTCTCTGCTTGCTTTAGCTTAATACTTTGAGTTTTCTATTTCCCTGCTGTAGGCTGTGATCACCTACTTAGTAATTAGAAGGTGGATCTTCAGAGCATGGACGTTAAACAGGAGTCGCCTCAGATTCAGTTTCCTACCGTGTATTTACCCAGTCTACAACTAGATTTGCACAATAAGTGGAATACCTGCTTGGCATATTTATATCAAGAAGCACCTTTTCTGAGAGGAACCTTCTTCAGTTGATTTCCAGCAAGTATCTGGATGCACCCAGATTGGAGGAGGCCTTGATTTATGCGTGCTGACACTTGGTTAGCTGGCAGCTCTAGGCTTTGTGTGGGTAAGCGCCTCATCCTGAAAATGATTGTTTTAATTTCATTCTCACGCTAAAGGTAGAGGATATTAGAAACCGAAGTTTTAATGGCTCACGATAAAATATGGAATAGCAACTACCCATTACATTTGTTATTGTCTCTTTCTCCTGTAAATCAATATAATTGTATTTCTCCTAACTTCTCCAGTATTGCGTGCAGCCACTCGCGATCACAGGGGACATTGCACAAAGATGAATAAGAACAACGCTGGTTTAAATGATCAAAGCACCCGGTAGCCTCTCCGTGGGATTTGTTTTGCAGCACACCTACGTTCTCCTGAACTGGCCTGGCTCTGTCCTAGGGAGAAGACTCCCTTAGCACATGGGCTTCTTAGTGCCAGGATTGTCCCAGTCTCAGGAGTGGACAAGATCCTCTGCTGAAGTGGCTTTTCAGTGTCAGTGAATTGATTCCAAGTGAAGTTTGTCTCTGCCTCAGTTTCTCCAGTGGCATGACTTTGCCAGCTAATTGGCTTCTTACATGACTATAATTTATTTTCCTTTTGCCAGGATTCCTGTTTTTTTAACTGAGAAAAATTGGTGTTAAGGCCCTTCCTGCTGTTCCTGCTACACAGCTGGCACATCTCCCTGCCCCTGCCCTCTCCCCAGCATCCCTGCGATGGCCCTTGCAGCACTCCCCCTCCCCCCCTGTCCAAGCGCTTGCCAGAAGAGTGGCTGTGAACTCATTTTACAGAGGGGGAAACTGAGGCACAGAGCCAGCTGTCTTGCACGGGATTATCGGGAAGCAAAGGTGGTGCTGGAGGTCCAGGCTGTTTCCTGAGCTGTAGGTCCGTGCTGTCACCTCTGTCGCTTCTCGCCTGGGTGCCTTTTACTCGCGTTGGTGCCGGGCTGCGGGCAGGGGATGTGCAGAGGCTCAGGGTGAGCCCGGCACCTCCAGGCTGCTGGAAGCCCTTGCCGAGGGACGAGGCTGCCTCGCCTGTCCCAGGGAGAAGCCAGGATTTGCGCTCCGCCACACGCATTTGTGATTGCCAGAAAGCTCCTGAGGGACCCCGGGAGAAAGCAAATAGCTCTCGAATGCTCGGAATTCCCCAAACAGGGTCCAAACCTCTGAGCTCAAACGTTAGCGTTTGGCTTTCCACACTGCCCTCGCAGCAAGGCTGCTGGTCCTCGCCTGTCCCCGCTGCTCCTGCCCGCAGAGGCTGCCAGCAGCCAGCTCATTTCTCCCTGTCAGGACACTGCGCATCTCCCCGAGGTAACAGCGGGTAGAGGCCGAACCAGCTTTCCATCCTGAGCTGGTCTTTACGGAGGTGCAGGCCAATTCCGTTCCGATTTGGAGCACTGGTCCGCGCTTGAGCGCTGTAAACCGTTGAGAGCAGCTCTGACATGGAGCCTGGAGCTGAGCCTCATCCTTAATCACAGCAGTGACAGAGATGGGACCTTGGCACTTGGCAAACACGGCAGGGGCCCACAGGAACCTACCCCAGGTGCCGGCAGAGCTGCTCCCACCAGGTCCAGCTGGGCTCGGCCGCCAGCAGCTGCGGGGTCAGCCTTGCGGGGTGGCGGCAGAGCGGGGCAGGGGGGCAGCAGTGCCAGCGGGGACCGGGCAGTTGAAGCTCAGCTTTGCAGAGCATCGGCGGAGCATCTGGCCCCACGTTTTGCTGGGCTGCAGTCACGCTAGCTTTTTTGGGGGGGTTAACCACGCTCCTGGGGCAGGCACCCGAGCAAACCTCCTGCATGTGTGGCCAGTGATGCCATCACCTCTAGATCTAGAAATTGCTGCGCATCGAAATGGGCACATCCTCTGGCTGGAACGGATTGCAGCCAGCACGTGGGGAGAGGGCTTCCCGTGGACCCAAGCCCCCCTGGTGCAGAAGGGTTTTATATGCTCAGCTCACCCGGGACAAGGGCACAGACTTCTCCTGGCTCGCTGTGAAGCAGCTAAGTGTGCTTATCAGTTGTTAACCTCCTCCCTCACCACCAAGAAACTCCCTAAAAATCCCAAACCACCATAAAAATGTTGGCAGAATAGGAGCGAGTCACGCAGTGATATTTGGAAAACATGATCTTGTTTTCAAAATAGATTAATGATGGGTTTGGTGCCGAGGAGTCTGGCATCCCTCCCCACCCCCCCACACCCCACACCCCCCCGAAAAGCATTACAGGCAGGTCTGCAGTCCAGCAGTATAACTTCCTAAAAAATAAATAAAAGACTAGCTAATAATAACAGCGCCACTACTATTACTACTAATAGCGTGCTTCTGGCTGGCAACGTCTGCACTTTTATGAGCCTGCTCTGAATGAGCCGCGCCGGGGCCTGGGGAGGTCACAAGCCCCATTAACTGGGCTCCATCCTGGCAAGGGGCAGCGGCGTTGCCTGATGGAAACCTAACAGCAAGGTTAAATGGCTGCCCCACCGGCCACTAACGCAGTCCGTGCTGCTCTGAACGGGAGCCAATTTGCAAATCCAAGGCTTTTCCCTCGCATCTTGCTGGAGGCCAGGCTGTGGTCTCGCCCTGCGGAGCTGCACTGGCTGGAGGTGTGATGAGATGCAGGGGGTGCTTGACAGATCTGTGATGCAAAAAGCCCCTTGGATATGGCCCGAGCAGGTTTTTCCCTGCTCGGGCTTGTTTGGGGTAAGGGGAGCAGGGGAGAGGTAGGGTACATGTATCTGGCAGGAATTCACTTTTGCAGATGACCGGTGCCTGCACCCAGGTGGCCTTGCCTAGGAATAGTCTGGTCTAGTTGTCCTGGTAAAACCCCGCTCCAGCCCCTACCCAAAATGTTCATGGCTGCCCCAGCAACGTTTTATTCTGCAGCATCATCTGAACGGTCCAAGCACAAGCACTGCTTGGAGAGACTGATGCTGTGTCTGGCTGTGAAGGATTTCAGTGGTGGTTCCTGGGGACGCAGGGCAGAGCGGGGCTGTCGGTGGCAGCCCGGGGGCCGGGGGATTGCAGTCACATGCTGCTGCTGCAGGGCTGGAGGAGAATTAGTAAAATCTGCTGCAGGATTCCCACACCCTTGCAGCAGAGGCTGGCACTGCATCCCGAGGGCCTCTGATTCAGCTCTTTCTCCCCTTGGTCTCGATTGCCAGCACCACGTTTTTATCAGATACTATGGACTATAAAGTGATTTTCCTAAGAGCTGCTATTCAGAGCAATTTTTCCCCCACCCAATGCTATTATTTAATGAAATCAATACATAGTGTTGTTACATGTTATGTTGTTTGTAAGCTATAAGCTTTCAAGCTAGAAATTGGATCAACATTACTCAAAGCCTTTTCAATTTGCCATGCCTGCCAACTTATATGTTGATTGTGGTATTTTTCCCAAATAGCATCAACTTACTAAATCATAGGAAGAAATCTAGGTACGTTAACAAGGATTAGAGTCTGTCATCAGGATTTACCTGCATGTAAGGAGAGATGTGGCTGCATACACTTTGTTTTTCCTATCTGTTCCTCAGTTTGCTCGCATGCATGTGTAGCTACAGCACATCCTCCTTCCAGGCACTGTCAGACTGCACCACGCACTGTTTGCTGAAATGAAAGCCAAGGTGCAAGCCTGCAGAGGCACTGGAAGTTGCACCCGTGCTGTGCCAAGTCTCCCTGAGCTCTCTGCTGTGCCAAAGCATCGTGATGGAAGCTGTAATGCTGTCAGAGTGCCCTCACCCAGGGAAACTCACCTGGGTCACTGCAGCAAGGCTGGGCTGACTACAGCTGCTGTTAAAACAGCCCCTCAGCTTCCCCTTTTTGAGCTCTTTTTTAAACTGTAATCCTGCAGTTGCTTTAGCGCAGAGTTCAGTATTGAACTTCTCTCCTTTTTTCATAGATGGAAGCTTGGAGGGCAAATGAACTTTACTTAATAACACTATTGATGAAACAGTCCCAACTCCCCCCTGAAGTTCAGTGCTCATTAAGGTGAACAGGCTGCAGCTCCGCTTCTAGCTGTTTGCTTCTTTCAGCAGAGACCCACAGACCAAACGGCAGCACTGCAGCTCTCATCACCGACATGGTGTCTTTTTTTGCACAAAGATCATTCGAAGCTTTTTTCCTTTGAAACAAAGACTTTGTAGTTAGCAAGAAGATCTGAGGAGACACTGTCGGGTTAGGGGCTCAATGAGGTAACAAGCGACTGAGTGAATGAATTGACCTGCAGCATACAGTCCGCATCTCCCACAGGTCCTTTGGACTTGTTTACGTGAGACATTTTTGCTTTATCCGCATGTGGAGATAGCAGTACATCCCTTCCCTTCCCTTCCCTCCCCTCTCCTCCCCTCCCAAAATGTTGTGTGTAAGTGGTGTGGGAGTTAGTGGGGCTGGAGAAGGGGGACAGAGCAGATAGATGCTATCAGAGATGCAATGGCCTGTGCTTCTGTTTTGCCAGCTTCGTTGTGTTGGTTGGAGCAGTGGCTTTTACCTTCCTCTTGCCAAAAAATAGCTGTGCTGGCAAACTTCCCAGTGCTGATGCAGTCATATCACTTGAAAAGGACTTTGCTGGCATTATTTGCTCTCTCTCAAGAGCTAGTCTGAGGTATTCCAGCTGAAGGACTTTGCAATAAGCTGCATTTCTGTAAGGGTGTTTGCTGGGAGATGTGACCTGTAGCTGGGAAATGTGGGGATGCTCAGGAAGAAGAAGGTATCTTTTTAAAAACGTTAATCAACCACTGGCAAATTTACATGCATTTCTGTTCACCTATAAAAACTAAAAACAAACCCCAGATTTTTGTGGTGCTTCCCTGCATGCTTTTCAAACCTCTGCAGTTACTGTGAGAGCCAGACAAGTGCAAGCAGGAAAGAGGGAGTAGTTTTATCTTCATGAGAATGACCAAGCCACAAAGACCAAGGGTTTTGCCAGATGAGCTCCAGGAGGTGCTGTGGTGGAGGTTCAAAGTCAGATTGTCTCCATCTGACTGCCCCAGCCTTTGCTGGACGTTACCACTTGCGTAGCAGTGAATGGGAGTCCCTGTCTCAGTTGTGAATGGTCCCCCAGCATCAGTGATCCAGGAGGGAAAAAATGGACTTGGTTACACGCTTGTTAGGGATGTCCCACTCAAAATGTGTGACACACACGTTGCTGTGCTGCGCTCTTGTTCAGCACACAGGAAAAGTTCCCATGGTAAGAAGGTCAATGTGGCACATCCTTCTGCTGTCCTGCCCTCAGCTCCCGCAGAGGGCCAGGGAGCTGCAAGAAAGGGGGCGTGTGAGTTGGGCTAAATGGTTACTGTGCAAGTGAGATTGCATGTCCATATTATCACTCTGTCCTCTGATTGTGAACTCATTTGACCAAATCAGACAAAATTTCAGAGACTTTAGAAGTCTTAAGTTCCTTCAATTCTATTAATAGCTAGATCCTAGGACAAGGAAGGGGCAGCGACTCAGCTTTCCCTGGGTACCTGGGAAGAATCCAGCTTGAACTTAAAGAATTTTATGGTGGGAAACAAAACTATTTTGCCGTGTATAATATTACTTGTTTCTTTAATTGATAGCACTTTTCTGTTTTACTGCATAAAGATCCCAAGCAGGCCTCCATGATGCTGAGACTCGGGGTTTGTTTAAAGCCCAAGGGCAGGGCAGCCTTGACGACATCTGTGTCAGACCTTGTCATGGCACAGGGCATTGGGAGGTGGGGGGTGAACAGTTGAGCAGCTGCTCTTCAGGTGTCCCCTATGACAAGTCTTTCAAGACAGCCCATGGTGTAGCCTGAAGATGCTGACCAGTGCTGATGGCCTGCAACACGAACAACCAGGTGATACGGACCAGGACATCCCTGGCATTCGTCAGGGTTGGTTTGGCTGCCTGCACCAAAACCCAGTGCAGTGAGATTCAGAAGGACCCCTGCCTGGACCTGGACCTGGACTTGACCCTGCCAGTTGGCTTGATGGGTAAGTCTGTTGAGCAGAAAGGTAACAGCAACCTGGATATGCCTGGGGAGGGACCCTAGCAAAGTCAAATTTGGATGAGGACAGGTTGGTAGAAATGGGGATGATGACAGACTAATGTCCTTCTGGCATTTCAGAAGGAGGATCAGTGTAGGTGCTTGAGGCACGGTTTGTGCTGAGGTACCGAGATACCTCAGGATTGTGCTCAAAGCCTGAGTTTATGTGCTGCTGGTGCAAACCAGTGTCAGCACTGACAGAGGTTCGCTGGTGCTGATGGTGCTCAGCAGGTATTTCAGGGCTGTGACACAAGAGTGAGGCAGGGCAGCACGGACTGAGTCTCGCGCAGACACATGTACTTCTGGCATGGCGTGGACATGCCTCTGAGACTTACAGGGCTGGCACAGGTGTTGCAGGATCAGCTGGTTACTGAATCACAGGCACCAGAGCTGGGAAGGGATTTTTAAAATCCATCTGCCTGCCATCAGTGACACCAACAGCGCTATCACTAGTAGCAGTGGTGTAGGATAGTCCTTTCTTTGTGGCCAGATGATCACAGGACGTTCCAAGCCCCTCTGTTACTGGTATGAAAAAAACCTGTGCCAAGCTCTCTGGTTTCTGAGCTCTCTATGGACTTTAGATCCTATTTCTGCTCTGATTCAGCCATCAAGCACCTGGGAAGTGCTTCAGCCTGGAGCAACGTCTGATGTCCATGAGCTGGGACAGACCAGAGCATGTGCGCACTACATGGGTGGAGGGAAACCGTATGTACCTGAGCGCACTTCTGCACAGACTGAAGATACAACTCGTTTCTCTCCTTGCTTCAGGATACAGACAAAGGAGAGAGGGGTCAAGTCCATGTCCTCTGGATCCTGTAGGAATTGCTTGGCAGATGAGCAGTGGATGAGGTACTCACATGGGAACACCACCTCTGAGCTCCTGGCAACAGAGAGGTGAGGGAGAAGTGGGGAGCTCTTTCCCCATGGTCTTAGGGAGCCAAAGGGAAGGAGTCTCCCTAAGTATGCTGGTATGGCCAGTCCCCTAGGCATGGGCTCTTATCCCACCACAGGGCTTCACCAAAGCAAAAGGGAGGAATTCCTTTTTATATGCTGAAGTTAACAACAACAAAACAAACAAACAAAAACCCAAAACCCACACACCCCCCAAAAAATAAAGCTATTTTTTACATAGGAACTTTAAAGTAAAAAAAAAGCCCTCCATTCAAAGAACAAATCCAGACACAAGCCCCAAGGTGGGAATTACAACAGAAACTATTTTCCTTTAGTAACATTCATGGCAGAATTTACTTTACCACAGCGTAACGTCAGAGCACACATTACATGGGCACAAATGACATTACTTTAGACAGCAATAAAACTTGTAGTTTGAATGTCTTTAAAAGTCATCCTTTGTTTCGTGCCAAGGGTTTTCTGATTTTTAATTTTATCTCCTGTTTTCCTTAACGGAAGTAGAAAACACCCCTGCTTGATGGCAGAGGGAGATGTATGTACCTTTATTAAATGAGAAAACCCCATTATGTATAAATAAAGAACGCTCTGACCCCCAGCACATACTGGCAGCTTTTGCTAATGCTGAAAGGATGCTACCAATTTCAGCATCACGCTACTTTTACATAATTAAAATGTCTCTAGTGTGTTTCTAGTTTCTAGTGTGTTCACTGGATAAATTTGAGGACATGCTTTGTGTAATCAGTTTTGCTGCTACTTCTATGTAAAACCAGCTATTTTGTTTCCCTTGTAGCTCTGGTGGCTCCTTTCTAGAGTAAGAAGGAAGCACAAAAGGAAACTGCAATTATGTACCCAGAGAAGCATTCAGTGGAGAGGAAAGGGTCAGCTGTAGCACGTGAAATTGTCCGTATTTTCTACCACTTTCCAACATCAGGCTGAAAATATCCCATGGAATTCACAAGGATCTTAAAATAAAAGGAAAAAAACCCCACAGCATGAAGATTTTCTTGCTCTTGTTCAGACTCCAGTCAGGTCAGAGAACTGCCTGTTTGCAATATTCATGCTAATTATTTCCCCTGAAACAAAACCAGCATGAAACAATGTTGGGATTTTTCTTTTTACTTTGGGCTGGCTTTTGTGGTGAGCATTGTGTTTGCCTCTGCAGCACATTTTTCCATTTGTTTTCATGTACTTTCATAACTCCTACCAAAAAAAAAAAAACCCCAACCAAAAAACTTTTGAAGGATAACTCAGAACAAACCCCCACTTACTTTAACAGTATTTTTCATGGTCCATATAACATGCACAGCTCATCCACTGGCGCAGTCCTGTGGCTTAAAAGGTGTTTGCTGTATTATCTCACTTAGATAATTATGTAAGCACTGGTGAACATGGCTTTAAATAGTCAATAAAGTAAGGTGAAAACCTGAATTATCTTTGTTTCCACACATTTTGGAATGCTTATAGCAAACTCAAGAAGAAATGCTGACAGAATTATTGTACGTGTGCATTTAGCCCTAAAGAGTCATCTCAGTCCAGCTCCACGGAGACCACAGAAGCCGTTACCAGACCAGGTGTTTTTCACATTCATTAAGAGGCACTGGCCGCCATATATTTCTGTACAGAAAAATGTTTGGATTGATGTAGGCAGGAGACCACTTCGTGTTGTGAGCTCTGATCTTACACCCGCTGTCGCTATGCCCGCGTGCCACAGGGCTACAGAGCAGACCCTCGGCGTGCGAGCTGTGAAGAAGCCACAAAACCAAGAGGCACAACTGTACATATCCGTTAGCCACCAGGAGAAGGGCTGAATTTCTTGTCCCACTGAAGCTGGTAGGAGTCTTCTCATCCACTTCAGTGCGTTGTACTCTGACTGTCTGGTTCTTTGGCTCCAAACCATACATTTTGATCTCTTGAGCAAAAAGAGAGTTCCTGCAGCTGTTGGTAGTAATAAGGCTCTTCAAGTCAGTCACTGGGAAGCAACTTCACTCATTTGTACACACAAAGCCGGTGTAATGCAGGGATGTCAAAAAGCAACCATGGCCGACACCTGCAGACAGGCTGAAAAAGTCAATTCTCATTGACTTTGGGGCGGCCGTTCTGTATCGACTTCCCCAGAGTTTTCTCTGCATGACAACGGTGGGGTTTAGCCTGGAAAATGCTGGAGCCAGCTAAAGGAAAGTGCAATTATAGCTGCTGATTATAGATGAAGAGTGTCTGCTGGGATCCCCCTTCCTTCCCTTTCCAGCCCAGAGGAGTGGAAAGCAACCAGCATGTGGAGCATGACACAGGTTTAAACCTCTGGTGTCTTTCAAAGGTGGCCAGCTGTAGCTTCAGAGAAAGATGCCACAAGATCTGTTTGGGGTTTCGTTGTTTATTTTAAAAAAGGTGAATTTTATTTTTTCTTGGAACAGTCGAGTATGGTGGCTTTTTAAGGAAATGAAGCCTAGATTTTTTTTCGTCATTTTTGAATGATAACTAAACTATCACGGCTGGTGGTGAGAGGGCTGCTACTGAGTGAAAGGACAGCAAAGGTTCTTGTGCTTGCCAGCAAAGCTTCTCCTGGGCTGCGTCTGGCTTGGCAAAAAGAGTTCCATATGGTCCCATATATCTGTATGTATATGTGTGTGTGTGTATATATGGAGAGAGAGATATATGTTCTCTCATGTGTGTATGTACCTATACACCTATATAGATGGGAGTTTTTAAAAACAAAAAACTGAACTCAAGGAAATAAACCACTTATCAGATCCCAAAGGGCTCTGTTGATTCAAAAATATTTTTATTCTGAAATATTTGCGTTATCATTCCCCATGAGCTTAAGATTCAGAAATATCATCTCAAAAGACTGTGTATTTTTTAGGTGTGTGGAGGGAATGCAGGGTGAGGTTAAGTTATCAGAAATGTCAACAACAGGCTACACGAGCATCGCAGCGGTATCTGAAGAGTGGATTGAATTTTATGCTGGGTTCATGGTTCGGTGAAGGGTTTTTGCTGGTGCTATGATGAAAACCTGTCCCTCTGCTCATATTTTGAATGTAGAACAAGAGCTCTATGGGTGTTTCTTGTCAATAGGGATGATTTCTGGTCTGAGAACAAGGAATCTTTTCTAGCACGTGATGTGAGAGGGACGGGGTGATTAGTTTACTAGCTTTGTGCACTTTGGCCCTTTTACGCATACTAATTAAAGTGGTTTGATGGTAGTTTGGGGATAGTATTAGGATCATCTGTTAGTCAGACTTCAAGTTAATTAACCAGCCAACCAGCTCACACTGGAAGGGGCTCATGTATGATTATGAGTCACCCACTTGGGTAACTGATATTTGTTTATTTTTAGGCAGACTACGAGGCTCCCAGATGCTACGGCAATGGGTTACAGATCAGTACTTTAAATATATGAAATATACTGGTGATTTGGACCTTGCAGATGAGAGGAGTGCCTGCTTGCTCACAGCCTCTCCCTTTGTAGATGATGAGGTCAGGCTCATCACATGAAGGCAAATTCCTTATCCTAAGTATAGTTAAGGCTCATTCCTGAAATATACAGAAAGCATTATTTTGGGATGGATCTGTATGTGCTCTTGCAGCCTTTGACTGGCCCTGTGTTCCCAAAATGAAAAAGTTGGTCTTATCTGTGTAAGAGTATAAATATGTATGGTGCTACATTAATAGCTTCCACAGTTGTTTTGTGCCTTTGTCCTTTATTCTTGAAGCATGGTGCTGGTGGGTCCATCAAAGCATGAGAGGCTGACAGAAGCAAAGCACAGAAAGCACAGAGGGATTTTGGAACAGAGATGGGGGTCTTTGGGACCCTTGAAACAAGTTGCCTGTCTTTGCAAGGGCTCGCACTGTATAATCCCTTTAATGAATACATCAAGCCCCATTTCATACTGAATTAAGCTCCTGCTCTTTGCCACCCTAGAGCCATGCTTCTTGCTGCCACCTTAAACACATTTGTGGCCAGCTCAGACCCATTTGTTCTTGTGCCAGTGCTGACACAGCTTCAGTAGCTTTTGTTATAGGACATGTCCCAATTTGTTTCATCAGGAGCAGGAGGAAAATTGTTCTTGTCCACATTTCTGTATGGGGAATTTGGAAACAGAAGGAGGGCTTTGTCTAACTGGGAGTCGTCTAAGGCCAGTGTCTCCTTCTCGAGCAGAGTAAGTACTTTTCTTTGTTTCCCCTTGCTTTCATCAATTTTTGCCTCCTCTGTCTTTCTCTATCATACGTTGCTCCCACTGGCCTCCTGTTTTGTTTCCTGTGGCACCTGGCACATGCATTCCCTGTCACTTCTGTCCTCATTTTGCTCCATTTGCTCTCTGCTGTTGCTTTGATGCCCAGGTGTCCTGGAGACTGGCTCCTTTGCCCACGGTGGTTTGGGTTCCCTTTCTAGCTCAGGTCAGGCTCCCTCCCCTCCCGGCCAGGCACTGCCCCATCAAGGGCCAGGCACAGCTTTACAGTGGTGGCTGAGGACTTATACTGCTAGTAGCTTCAGCCAGTGCTCAACCCTCAACAGGGACGAGATGTCGCCCATCGTGGCTCTTCAACCCCGTTTCAGTGAAACCATCATGCCTGGCACCCTTAGCTCACCATCTCTTACTTGTTTCTCTCTTCAGGGACCCCCCTGGTGCTGTCATAGTGCATCTCCCATGGGTGGCCTCAAGCCTAACAGAGGGGACCAGTGTCTTCCCAGCTCAGCCATGGAGCTTTGCTGTGGTGGGCAATGAGGAGCACATGGGAGAGGGAGCTGAGAGATGAAGCCTGCTGCCCCCCTGCAGTAAGGCAGCCACCCATCTTCTCTGCGTGGAAGGGCAGCAGCGGAGAGAAAGGTGAGATGGTTTCCATCGCTTGTTATTTGCTTTAGGTTTTGAGAAAAGCGTGGGGTAGGGGGGCATAAATGTCACTGATTTCCCTGCAGAAGTGACTTTAGACTATGGAGGGTGATGGGAAGAGAGACAACCATAGCGAAATGAAGCCCAGGCAGCTTCTTTATATTGCTGTATGTCTTGAGTCCCAAACATTTATCTGTGAATGTGAGATATGGAGCATTACTTAAACTGTGTAAATAATGATTTATTCATTCTTACTCTACGGTCTGGCACACAGAAAAAAAATATGCTGGGAATAAGGTATCATTATGGAAAAGTGTAATTTTTATAGGAATTGCCTTAAGCAAAGAGTTGACTTAATTTAGAATTGCCCTTTTCTGGATTTATGTCTTAATATTGTAATTTTAACATTGGTTTTGTTTCGTGTATTTTGTGTAAGCAGTCACTTAATTTGAAATGACTTTATTTCATTATTACAAAGCTGATTTCCCTATTTTTGGGTATTTGTTTTAGCATTGTAGCTATATGCGCACAGTCTTCCCTTCGGTTTCCAGATGGAAACCCCTGAATTGACATTTTCCTGAAGTGGGATTTTTAAAGATTTTTCCCTGAAATTGTTTTACTGTACACACTTCATGTTTGGTCACTTCTGCAATGAAATTTAATGAGCTTCCCTTCTGGTAGTTTCCAGTGCAATAGTACCGCAGCACGATTCCTATGATTTTGGTACATGCAGCAAGAAGAGAAGATTTTTACATGAACTCTTTCTATATGGTGGTTACAGTAGGATTCCGAAAACAATTTTTGGCAATTATGGTGAAATTAAAGAGAGGCCCTCTGTGCATGAGTTCAGGCTCCGGGACAACTTCCCACAGAAGTTTCATCCCAGTCCTTGCAGGGGGGAATCACATTAAGGAGGTTTAGTACTGGGTGATTGGAAAGGGATTTTCTGCAAGCCATGGAAGCCTGGCAACAGCAGCGTGATGGGGGAAATTTTTCTGCATGCCTTCTGGCTCAAGCCAATGGCACAGATCTCATGCTATTACAAACACTCAACTAAATCAGCACTGTATTTAATAAACAATTTAAAAATATCAGATGTAGCAAAACAAACATGGAGATTACAGTATCAGTTTTGTTTTTAGAGGTGGCAGAGAACAGAATGTCCTTTGCTTGGAAACGCTACACATCCAGGAAGAAAGCTGCTCCTTTGCAGTGCGTGTCTCAGCTTCTCCAGACTCTGTTTGCAAAGTCTCAGGCACACAAACATGTGCCAATGTTTGTAGGAGCATGGGCTCCCCAGGTCTCCTGGGGATGGTTGTTCTATCTGTCACCTAAATAAAAATCACTCCTGCAATTCTCGCTTATGATGGCTAAAAAGATTTGGTAAGAACCTAGGAAATAATTAATTCTGATACAGAAAAAGAAGTGCTTTTACTGACCTAGAGGCAGCTGTCCATTTTGAAAAGCAGAGTCAAAAATCATGGCTGGGCTTTGTCTTGTAATCTGTTATTTTAAGGTGGTGACCAAGAAGCAGGTAGCTGCCACGCTTTCCACTTAGACAACTGCAGCCAAGGGCTGGGTTTGGCTGGCTGATGTGTGAGGAGGGATGACCAGCCTCCCACTTCAGGTCTCAGGTTGTGTTGATGCTTGAGTAGTTTGAAAACATACTAATTACCTCTTATTTAATAAAGGAATGGAGCAAACCTCACTTCAATATCCTGAACATCCCGAATATGGCACAATATTAAGTCACTTCTCCAAAGTAACCTTCCAAAGTTAAGCTGCAGATGAGTCCTCCTTTGTGTCAGTGTCCTAATATCCCTGAAGTTCTCAAAGAGTTGGCCAGTGTTTGTTCTCTTAGGGCTGACAGATGCATTTCTGAGCAGGCTGTAAGGCTTTCATGCAGGTTGCCCCGTTGCCCGCATTTCATGCTCATCTTGTCTTGAGGAGCCACCCTGCTGCTGCCTGTCCCCATTTGTTGGTGTGCTGGTAGGAATGCTGGTGCAAGGTGAGAAGCTTACAGCTGAGATCCTGAGGATTAATTTAGCATGCAGCATGGATGCAGCAGCTCTGGAAAGCTGCCTTAACTTGCATGGGTGCCGTATCCCCAACAGGTGCTGTGATGACAGAGAAATTACAGGATGCCTCACTGTGTTTGGTTTTGCTCCTTTTTCTTTCTACATCTGGCTCTAGCAGCTCTCTTTGGGGTACAGATTTTCTCTGCTGGAGCCATCCTCTGGGAAAGCTTTACAATCCTCTCACCCTGGCTTAGCAATTAAATGTCTTGCAGTCTGGGAGAGTTCTGAGGTTTTTATGTTTGTAAGGTAGAGATGATCCTCCCGAATGGACTAGATAACCAGATGGATTAGATGACCTCTCAGGGGACCTTCAATCCTTTCTTCTGTCATTACACTCCTCAAAGAGATCCTGCAAGTGCTGGGAGTGGGACTAAGGGCTGCCTGAGGGGTCAGAAGCGAAAAGACTGAAAATGGGTATTTCCACAGAAGGGCAAGAAATGACCCTGATGACTGAAAGGGACTGGTGTCCTTCTGTGAGTGTTTGCAGTTCAAGTCCCCAGTATCACGTGTCATCTCTGGGGGCTTGGGGAGAATCTAGAGAGACCAGTGCACTTTAGCCTCTAGATAATACTCATTTAATTCTTGGGCTCCACACCTCCAAAAAATTGCATTAAAAATCTATTAAGATTAGGTTCTATTTTGGTAATGATTTATTTTTGTCAAGGACTACCGGTTTCATTCTTGGGTTGGTGTGCTCCCTGGCTACCTGTGTTCCTCAGCTTTAACAGCCTCTCAGCTCCCGAGGTTTCTCTTGAAGCAATGCCCGGGTTATTAAAAAAAAATGACAGTCCCAAAGAAAAAGCAAAGACCAAACCAATTCAGCTTATGAAATTTTACAGGGAGTGGAGGCAAATATTCGTTTAGCTCTGTTTCAGTTTTGTTGGCATGAAGTTAAGATGTATAAAACGTCCTGGAGTTTAAGCTGTCAATCCTTCAGGTCATTTTGCACAGGTGGGTCACTGCATGATGCAGAAAGTCTGCCTGACCTTCTTTGCTCCTGTCCCTTCTCCCCCACCAGACCCAGCAGCACCCTCAGCTGTCAGCTCCCTCACCTGGGCCCAGGGCTGAACGGGACCCTTTTGCCAACCTGGTCAGGTGTTTTTATCCTCCTACCATCACAAGGAAGAAAAGGGAACAGCAGCAAGAGAAGAATAAAAATCAATTCTCTTCACTGGGGCCTGGACAAATAGTTGACTCTCTGTCATCTCCAGGTTATTTTTATTCAGTAAAATGGAGCAGAGGAGGCTTTCTCAGGAGACTCTCTTTACTTCACTCTGTACTTCAGGGTCAATGTTTTAACAACTCTTTTTTTCCCTGGCATTTGTACTTTTACAGTAAATATTTCTGCTGGCATGGCTGAGGTGGAACAGGCCCCATTAAAATGCAGGGAGGGAGGAATTAACAGCTGGGATCCTCAGCCTGTCACACAACACAATGAACAAAATGCCACCAACATGCACACCAGGGACGGGCGGTGGGAGCTTTCTCAGGGCTGGTACAGAGCGTGCACACAGGCAGCGAGGGGCAGATCCGTACCCAGGGAAGTGGAAAACCACAATCCTGAAAATCCCTCTGTAGCTCAAACCTAACCCAAAGCAGCCCCTTGTTTTTCAAAATGAAAATTCAACAGACACCTGAAGTTCGTGTGTGTGCGCGGAGCCACTGCCCCCCTAAAGCCACCAGCGTGATGCTGAGCTCATGCCCATGCATCTCCCCGCAGGGTCGGCAGAGGACAGGATCCAGCCCACCTCCGACGTGTCTGTAGCTGTGCTTTCTTGCAAGTCAAGGTGAGGGGAACCCCTCTCCTGTCCCCTCTTGTGCTGGGCCAAGGCTCTGCTCTGGCACAGCCACAACAGCCTTGTGAGCAGCCCCGCGGCTCAGACCCTCTCCAGGGGCTGGGGGAGCCAGGGCTGGCTTCTCTCCTGCTGCGCTGCGGGTCGCAGAGGGGAGCTGGCACTGCAGAGGGGCTGCTGCGGCCGTGCTGGCCCAGGGAGGGTCTGCCTGCCCGCTCTCCGTTCGGGGCAGCTGCCAGCAGCAGCCTTGCTTTCTTCCCTGGAGCCCTGCAATCCCTTCCCTGGCGTTTCAGGGGTAGATGTTTGCTCACACATGGAGCTTGGTGCTCGTCCTCCGCTTATGGGGGAGAACAGTGGCTGGGGATGGCTGTGGTGCCAGCCAGAGCAATAACTCTGCGGGCCCCCTGCCCGAGCCCCTGTGGCGGCACGGGAGCAGGATGCGTGCGGGGCTTGCTCCCCTCCCAGCACTGGCCATGGGGGCTCTGCTGGAGCCCAGCCTGGCACAAGGAGAGCTTGTCCTACAAGAGGTGACCACTCTCTGGGAGCTTACACGCTGCAGCAGATTAGAGTATGATAGCTGAATCAGCCTCCCAGCAGCGCTGTGCCCACCCTCCACAGCATCCCTACAGCAGGGACGGGATCTGAGGATGTGCAGAAGCTTCTGAACTGTGGCAGTTGTGACAGTCCGCTACGTTAAATTGAAGCAGGAGTGATTTTGGTTTAATAAAGCAGGGTGAAAATGTGGAAATCAACACCTTTAAGGTATTTGGAGTTACACAGGGCAGCACTTGGTTCCTCACACAAGATTTTTTTTTAAAAATAAAAGCAGTGAAAGTATTAAAAATATATGGATGGAGCAAAAGGCCTGTTGTCACAGGCTCAGGGTTCTGTTAAATTCATGCAGCAAACTAGAAGGTCATTAATAAAGGATAAAATGATGAGTGAGTGGGGTTCCTGCCCATCTGGGTTCTGCAGTGGACACTAGATGAGGACAGATTTCTGGGGAAGCTGTTAACTGTCAGGGCTGCCCTGCCCAGGCTCTTCTCGAATTCCAGAAAACACTAGTTACTAAGATGGGTGTCTTCTACTTGCTCTCAGAAAAAATTATGTAGTCAGGGAAACTGAAGGAAAGGATCTGTCTGAAATCTTCATTTCCACCTGGCTGGGCTTCTACTTTTTATTTTCTTTCTTCCGTCTCCCTGTTTCCTCTTCTGCCCTCTGTATTCTTGTGCCCCTATTTCAAAGTCTGGATTAGGCAGCCAAGATTGCATTTCTGTTAGAGTACTGCGAGGGTGCTCAGAAAGGCTGAGCAGTGCCCTGAACAGCGAAATGCTGGTACAAATCATCTCAGAGGAAATGATAAGAGCATGTCCTGTGCCCTTTCTTTCACAATGAGATGGAGAGGAAGAGTCAGCACCGCAACAGCCACTGTGTTTTCTGTCTCTGCATCTCTTCCCTCTCACTCTCTGTTTTTGCGCTCTTGTCTTTTTTTTCCTCTGGAGGAACAAAAGAAAACAACATCTGCTCAGGCCCATTTAAAATAACCTTTTCCCTTTCTGCCAAAATGGACAGTCGTTGTCACCTCCAGTACCTTACAAGAGCCAGCCAAAGAGTGCCTTTCCCCGGTAGCAGGCCGGTCTGTAAGTAGGAAAAATAATGAAGCCTGTTTCTCTGCAGGTCTATGTTCCTGCCACGTAAAGGGCAGTATTGACTTTTAATTTAATTATGCTCAAATCTACTGTTATCTCTGCATAAAGCATAAATGATGTCGTGCTGTGTGACTTCCATGTTCTTCAGCCCCTCTGCCTCCCGCGCCTCCCCACGGCTGCTCCGCTGGCTTTAGCTGGCTGGCTTTCCTCGTCTTTTCCATTTTCCCTGCATGTTAAAGCTTCCGTGGTTTTCTGCTGTTCCAGGTTTCTCTTGAGATTGTCTTGTCATTTCCTCCTCCTTTTTAACCCATCCCTTCCCCTGACATGACTGTTTGCAGGGCCACGTGAGCTGCTGTTGTAACTGTAAAGAACAGGAGGGCTGTGGTCAACCAGCAACAACTCCCAGTACACAGGGAGCACCAGGGGAAGTGGGGCAATACCTCACCCCACTTTCCCACAACCAGTGATCTCTCAAGGTCTCCTATATCCTCATTAGCCACAACAGGCCCTCCAGAACTAGCTGTGCTCCACAGATGGGACCCATAAATGGTCCTCTGCCACCGTTGACCATTTATCCACTGACTATAGTCCAGCTGGAGAATCTCTTCCTCCTGCTCTCTGCCATTGCACTGCAAGGGCCGCAGCCCTTTCAGAGAGCTCTAGACAGAACAGGGTTCATCTCAGCTCTCGGTGTGGGGGTGGGACAGCAGCTGTAATGCCAGTGCCAGGGCCCATGCAGCACAGCAACTAAAGGTGCAAGAACTGAGCTACAGCTACTCCTGCCTTGTACTCAATCAGCCCTTTGCACTGTGCAGCACACTTCCTCGGTGGCTGCTATCTCCTATTATACATTTTTAATTGATTAATTTTTCATCCTTATCCTAAGGTCGCACGTTTATGGCAGTCATTGTCAGCACCCCATGTTCATTTCATGTAAAGCTATATTTAGATATTTCCTGGATGACATATCCCTAATGTCCAGTATCCTTTTACAGCTCATCTTAAGTCAGACTTTAGACCTTTAGGCTAGGATTTGGTCAGTTCTTGTCTGGACCGTAAGCCACGGTGCTCAGGAGAAGCTTGTCAGTCCCAGCAGTGTGACTGCCGTTACACAGCTACATGAGGTTTCCTGTCTTTTTCACACTTTTTTTGGCATTGCATTAGCTTGCCTTCTTCCCTCTACTGCCTGCCCTTGGTGTGCTATATGAGTGTGGCCAGGAGGGCTCTCATCTTTGGCCACAATGGCACTGCGGTGGCTGTTGCGTATGGTGTGAGCTGAGGCACTGTGTGTACTCACCAAAGCACCGCGCTTCCCCTTTCTTTTCCCTTACAACATTCCCTCCTGCCCTGAGTATTTTAAAGCCAAGTGATATTCTAGACATTGGGTGATAGGAGCAACATCATCTGAGGTCAACCTGGGAAGGTCCAAACCACGCTCTTTGCTTCCCGGCAACTGTTTTTTATAAATTCTCTAAGAATTTGATTGTCTGAAGAACTTTACCCTCTGTATTAAATTTGGTGAGATTGGCTAATGGGGGGAAAGAAGATGGGGGGTAGAGATGTGCATTGCCCAGCTGATCTCATGAGCCTTATTTCAATAGCAAATTAGGATAAAATGGGAAAGGGAATAAGAAGTGTTAGAAATAACAGCCTTACTTAATCCTTTGCATATCCAATGCTTTTAACATTTTCTCTCTCTTTCAATACATTAAGGGGGATATGCAGGGCTGAGATTGCTCTGTCTGAAGCCTCGGACTTCATTTACCAAGCTGAGGTTGAGTTAGCACCTCCGAGCCTCTGGGGCTGTGTCTTGCATCAGAAACAACACAACTCGTTATCATCTCTGAACTCCGCTCCTATCAGTTGCTGTGCTAGGTGATGCTAGGTGACACATGGAGGAAAACAGGATCTCTTCCAGAAGATATGAAAAGATAGGTTTGACATAGATTAAATCAATAAGAGGAAGATGGATGAGCATTCATTACCTGTATTTATTGAGGAGACTGTTTTAAGAGAAGGGAAAGTTTACCTTAGGACATTTGTTCCCCTCCTTTTTGTTGTACAGCTGCTTGTCAGTCAGCTCTTTGGCTGCCACAGTTGGGAGCGTGTGTTTCAAGGTGAACTGTTGCTTATTTCAGTTTGCCTTAAAATGTGGCTTGGCAAACCGAGGTAGTTCAGGAGATGATTGATGAGCAATGAGACAAGCACGCAGCAGGGACAGGCTGGACAGCTGGGATGACTTCAGCCACAGTTCAGAGTGGATCCTATCATTTAAAGGGCAGGATTGGGTCGAAAGCAAAAGGGATGCTAAGGGAGAAAGGATGAATATGGGAGAGAGACCGTTTCAAAGGCTAGGATACAGGCTGTGATACAGTAGTCACCATAGTGATGACGAGGGAGGGAGGCAGGAGACAGGGCAAAACCAAAGTCAGTTGATAGTAAAAACATTCAAGGTTCAAAAGGCAGCCTGCTGGCTTTGTGCACATCTGGGGATCCTGAAGACTGGGCAAGCACCAGCTGGCATCTCCATGCCTTTCTGCTGCTATTGGTTTTATTTTGCTAAAGGTACATTTAAGGTTATTGTTTGGACCATCCCATAACAGTGACAACAATGTTTTAGCTAAAGGATATGCACTTTCAATACAAATGACTCTTGGCTAAGCTTGACCAACTTTGTGGCAGGATTGATATGGGAAAAAGTTCCTTGTGGCCTCCTTCCTGCCTTTTACCAGTGCATTTGAATTGTTAGCGCATTTATTTGCTGTGAAGGGAGGACTGCCCTAATGATGGGGTAATCACAATACAGCTACACACCAGCCACAGCAGGATCTGCAGATCTGTGGTAGACCCCTTGGTCTCCCAATGCCTGGAGATGGTAAGGTAACAAAAGCCACTATGCTGAAGTGCTAGTTATTGAAAATAATCCAAACGAGGCACTGAAAAGAGGAGACATCCTTGGATATACACTACTACTTTAGAAGAGACTGCAGCAATTTAAGACATGATCATTCTTTTATCTGTTTGAGCTGATCATGTTTCTGCCTGAGTTCACCATTGTCACAGCAGAACAGGTCACCTGAGTGCTTCCCATCTGCTCCAGTGTGACGTCTGACCAATCAGTTCTTACACTGGAGCAGATGAGTTATGCCACAAGCAATTCTGCCAGCCCTGCTAAGGGAAAGCAACAGTTTTCGGCCCAGGAGCTGTAGCTGAAGGACAAGGAGCTAATTCCTTGCGCTTCCACAGTTACGTCTGCAAGAGCCCATCTGACCAAAGCTTTCAATCCATCCCTTCCCATGGCGTAGAGATCTTACTGCACTGTCACCAGGCAGTGCCTTTCTCCTTTCAGAATTCAAACTGCAGTGAGATGCCTGAAACTTTGCCTTATTGTGTTAGTCTGTTGTTGTTTTTGTTGTTTCTGTGTCAGCTGCTGGAGATGACACAAGAGGCAGGGGTTAGAGCACTTGACAAAGAGATCCTTTCACCTCCTGTCTGTCAGCAGAGCATCCAGGCGTAGCTGGAACTATGCTGGAAGAGAAGACCCTGCAGACCTTTTGAAGCTTCTCTCTGCTGCATGAAATAATTAGAGATTCTTGAGGGAGGAGAAACGGGGAGAATAACTCTGTTCCAGATATTACAGCACCTGTCTCTGAGTCTCAGCATCCCAGGCCATCCCTAATAATTTAGCTTGTCATGCCTAGTCTTGTCTGTCTTTGTCCTCTCAAAACTTTATTCCAGACAGCAGGGTTTCTCTGAACTGTGGGGAAAGAGACATATAAGCTTAGAGAAAAAAATCAGTCTTACTCCAGTTATTATTGGAATACACCAAGGACATGAAAATTTGACACTGGTATTTTAAATATTACTGCTATCACTTTGAAGGCTTCAGGATATGTTGTATTTATTCTGATCCTTCAACTTGCAAGTGTGTCTCTTAATGCTTCATGGTAAAATCATCTGTAGGTTTAGTGGTTGGGTTTTCTTTCTTCAGAAATTGGGTGAGATTTCCAAACCTGTTTTCCTTGACCTTCTTCAATGAGGAAAGGCCTTTGACTATGCTGTGGGAAGTTTAGGGATTTTGTGATTATTGCCTAATTTTTTAAGGGTGTAGGATGGACCGAGTCTCTGGATTTACTTCACATTCAATAAATACCTTCACCAGACTATTCCTCCTATTCCATTTGGGTTGTAAAACCCAGTCTAGCCTTGCAGGAAAGAGGGTATCAAGCCTAATTAGCCCCCTCCCTTTGATCTCTTAAGCAGACCAGAGCACAAGTCGGTCCTGCAGCTGTAGGCAGCTTTCGGGTCTCCTGGGCCCTCCTATAACTATTAAAAAATGTGCATGTTCTGCAAAGTGTATTATGTGATGTATTAGTGAATTACAGACAAACATACTGACCCTTACTTCTGCATGTAATTTTGCAGTATTTCAATGTTCGTGTTATATGGCCCTTGTAGTATTCCAGTACCAACAAGAGCTCAGATTGCAGCATGATAGTCTTCAATAACCTGTCTTTGGGGTTTTTTTGGCAAAGGTTTCACAATGATACCCTGGTATGGGGCACAGGCCTAGAGGTGAGAGGGACAGAAAGGGAAAGGGAAATTGTGTGAGCAAGAGGGAGGAGAAACAGGAAATAACATGATTAAAAGATGGGTGGTCCTTGGTGCAAAGGCATTGACAGTGCGGAAGGAGAACAGTACTTGAATGGAAAATCCAGAGATGGAGGTTATGGTGAGGCCATTATAGAGACTGGGATGAGGATGAGATCTCTGAGCAAAGGAGAGTGGAGTTAAAACAACGGGAAAAGTGAACAGCATGAGAGGACGTAGGGATGTGGAAAAGACTGAAATACAGAAAGGTCCATTTTAGGGGAATACCCATCAAGATGTGCAATACCCCCATCAGTGCATGGGAAAGAATTCAGGCTGCTGAACATCCCTGTTCTGCTGTCCATAAATAGCAGTGAAGCTGTGATGGCAGAAGAGGTGCTCTCCCCTCCAGAGTACATAACATTGTGGTACCATGAGCAGATACTCCGTTAGGTCAAGTGGTAAAAGCCTGTGGAGTGGTTCTAAAGGGTCTCCTCTTTCTGAGCATGAGACTATGAATAGTTCCAGATGATACACTAAAAAAAATGTCTTCACGCTTCTTTCCCTCACTCCAAACTAGAAAACTACACGTACAAGTGACAATGAAGTCAAAGTTCAAGTGGTTTAGAAATTCAGATGACTCAGAAAAATGACAGAATGAAGACTGCATTATGATGCAGTCCTTAGTGGGATACTATTCTTTGCAAAGGACTTGAATTTCTTCATTCCACAAGACTGCCAGAGGATCCCTCAGTCATTTTGTTTTATCTGCAGTATTTAATGTGTGGTGCCCTACATATTTTATTGTGTGTTATTCAGGCTTGGTTTAAAAGCCGTCTGTTTCCTCCTAAGTAAGGAATGCCATATATTTGTTTTCTCTGGTACAGCCTTCTTTTCTGCCCTTTGAATCCCACCTGTGACTCTTTCAGGCAGTAAACAGAACTTTAAAAGCGAGTTTGAGGGATAGGTACTCTTGGATTTGGAGGAACTGAGAGTTACCATGCAAGACCTCTACTCCTCTTACTTTTGATCAGTGATGTCATAGCTCAAGTCCCCAAATTTTCTCTAGTGCTCATCTCTGCTGTTCTTAAGGGCTTCACAGACACTCAATTCATCTTCATACCAGCCTGGCGAGGGTTTCATTTTGCTCTGTTATTTTGGGGAAAAGTTAGGTGGGGTTTTAGAAATAAATTTCATTATCCATCTTTCAACTTTGATTATAGGGTGCATCTGTCCAAGCAAAAACCTTGCCAACAGCATGCTAGCAGCATAATGGATAACACCCTCTGATTATAGATCAGAAGACTGCAAGCATGACTCCTGGATCATTTTTCTTTTGGAGGCCACATGCTTTTTCCCTTCTAATTCCAGATGTTTGAAGGAGGGCATGGTAAACTCTCTTTGCAATCTTGGATTCCTTACAAGCTGAGTGTGCAAATACTCTATTTTCACCTGTTTTCTATAGGACTTGGTTTGTGGAACTCTGAGTACCTTTTTAAGGTTGAAGTGATATAGACATCTGGAAGGCAGGAGCCTCTTTTGCTGCACACTTCACATCTAAACTCCAACAGAGTGATCCATTACTAGGAAAGGTAGTGGAATCTGTGGAAAAAGTGCGATCACATCATTAAAGGCTTCAGAATTAATACTCAGAAGCAGGGCAGAAGGGATATCAGTCAAACTGAAGTTGCACACACAAACTTAATTTTAGTACTTCCTCAATTCCCTCGTCACATTGTTCTTACTAGATTTTGATATAAATGCTGGAACTAGAAATGGAATGACAAGTATACTTAGCAGAACTGATATCAATTCACTGCAAAATATATTAGTTGTGACCAATAAAGTCAGGTTATTTCACTGGATTTACTTTGGGTTTACCCTAGTGTAACCCAGAACTGACTCTGGTCCAGTGGATATGGGAAAAGTTACACTTTAAAGAAATAAATCTCACCTATTTCAAGTTTTATTAGCTTCTGTTTCTGTGGTGCCTTTCAAATTTTGTATTTGTCATATACTGGAGCTTGGCTGGATTAAAGCTTTAGTCTTCATTGTGTTACAGAGTTTTTGTAAAGAGTAGATGATGTTTTTAAAAAGCCAAGAATAGACAATACGTGTAATTGTTTGTAGCGGATTACTCTTGAATTTTTACCAATAGTAGTGAATCTCTATGGTATTGCCAGATTGAATAATTTAAAAATCATGAGTCAGATTTTTTACAAAAAATATTATGACATGGACTTCTGATAATAATGTTTAGGAGCGAATATATGTTCAACTCATTTTGCTTTGCCTTCTGATTTCTGAGCCTTTGCAGTGTGCTTAGGCTATATTTTTAAGCTTTCTATCTACAGCCATAAGAGCAAGAAAATTACTGCCTTTTTGTTTAAATGAAAGAAGAATGAGAGTTTCTCACATAATCACAACACTCCAAGAGCTGGTACTTTGAGGAAAAAGCCTCAAATATCACAAAATTTACAATAAAAATTGTGAGAATTGGCAATGTGTAGCTCCTGAAAGGTGTCTGAGTTTAGCTATGCCTTTCTTACAGATAAGGAACTTCCTGAAGGATGTAAAAGATGCAACGCTATACTTTAGCAGCAATACCCTTAGAAATAACTTCTCCAGGGAAAGACGCAGATTGCCACCTTCTCTCCACAACCGCTGAAATGGGAGGCTCAGCTAAAGAAAAAAAAAAAAGACCTGAGTCAACACTATGCTACCACAGTACGGATCCGGAGTCACTCCAGGAAAATTAGTGCAAATACCACAGCTTTCCACTTGGGATCTAAGATCAGAATGCTTCCCGATACCTCGGGGAAACTGGAGGAAAGAGGGACGCTTTATGACTCTGTATTATCTTGAACAGCCCAGAAGAGGTTTGGTCCTCCTTCCGCTCTGGATTACGTTGGTTTAATTCTACAGCAACTGCACAGACACATTAGCATACCACAGATAAGGCTGAGGCCAAAGAAGAATCTAGCTTTTTGCAACTTTTAGGTCAGTACAAACATGACATTAGATTTTGTGCATTTTAACTCACATCTGTCTGCAACAGAGGAGCATTTAATTCAGGGCATGGAAGCACTTTTCTCTAATGGCTAGAGCAGACACTGAAGGCTGAACTCAGGAAAGTGGTACAGGATCAGATACGGACTCATATCTCTCTGGGATATAATCTAGGAAGAATGAAAAAGTGAAGAACCTGGGAAACCGCTGTGGCATGACCTAGTGAATGTTGAAGTCCCATTGTGCCATCTCCCTAGGGACCCTGAGAATTCAGCTATTCCATTTGAGGCTGGACACGGCAGCCAGCAGTGATGTTTTACTGCTATTATTAAAGTGAGAGGGTTGCACTCAGAATATTCTGGGGCTGCTTTGGCTACATCTGGTAAAATGACAAGAGTGCTTGGGACTGCCTGCAGTTTGACAACAGGTTCTGCTCTGTGATTACCTGTTTCCATGAACAAACACATGCAGATGTCTTTTTGCTTTGCAAAGAGTCTTTGTCCTTGTTTTCCATGCTGGCAGCAGATTACTAGGTGTGTCCTGATGAGAAATGATCTCTCCATACATCTTCCGCTGCTCCAAGGGTTCTTTACAGAGTTGCAGCCTAAGCATCCCTCCTGAGTTTCAAGGGAGCTCTCCTCTTGTCACAACAGCAGCTACAACAAAGTATTACTACCAAGTATTACTACCCTTTGTCCATTTTTCTGCAGGGAGACGCCTGTGACTGATACACCATCCCATGGCTACAGTGGATGACCACCACTGACAGCAGTAGCTCAACCATTTCTTGTGGAAAATCTTCAAGCCAGTTTTGTCAGACACACTCCTTTCCAATTATCTGAAGGCTCCAAAGGAATTTTTCTAATATTTTGTTGGGGTTTAACTCCCACTGACAACTCAACACCACACAGCTGCTCACTCATTCCCCCCTGGTGGGACAGGACAGAGAATCAGAAAGGTAAAAGTGAGAAAAGTCATGGGGGGAGATAAAGACAGTTTAGTAAGTAAAGCAAAAACCACGTGCACAAGCAAAGCAAAACAAGGAATTCATTCACCCCTTTGCATCGGTAGGCAGGGGCCCAGCCATCTCCAGGGAAGTGGGGCGCCATCACATGTAACAGGTACTTGGGGAGACAAAGTGTCATAACTCTGAATGTCCCCCCCGCTTCCTTCTTCTTCCCCCAGCTTTTTATGCTGAACGCAGTGTTGTATGGTATGGGATATCCCTTGCATCAGCTGGTGTCAGCTGTCCCGGCTGTGTCCCCTCCCAACTCCTTGTGCACCCCCAGCCCGCTCACTGCTGAGGTGGGGTGGGAGGCAGAAGAGACCTGACCCCGTGTAAGCACTGCACAGCAGTAACGAAAACATCCCTGCGCTACCAGCGCCCTTCCCAGCACAAAGCCAACACAGCCCCATACTACCTACTATGAAAAACCCAGCCAAAACCAGCACATACTGCCAGGTCAGACCTTTGCAGGGTCTGCAAAAGGTCTCAGACCCTGCAAAGGTCTGAGCTAACATTTCACCACTTCCACCTCAGGTCTTTCAGCATCTGGAAGAGCAGGAGGGGTTTCTGTGGTGCACATAGCTCTTTTGTGGGTTGATGACAACAGAACTTCTCTGTTATCCTCCCAATATCAAAACAGTAGCCTCTGCAGTGGAATAGTTTAAGACTGTATCGGATAGTTGAAGACTCAATGTCCAACAGGTCTGTTTGGCTTCCTCTTGCTGCTCGGGCATTGGTGTGGGTCTGCACCAGAGGTCTTGAATAGTCCCACATGATTAAGAAACTCAAGGTAATTACCCTACCAGGGCAGCTCTCTTCCAAATGCTGTATGTGGAAGACCCACAGCTCCTCACAACTGTCCGTCAGCTGACTAGAACTGGCCTTCCTCAGACTGGGAGGCCTCCTCCTTCCTTGTCCCTGCACTAGCAGTTCCACCATCCAGGACCTCTCAGGTTCATTGGAAGTCTTACACTGGATAGCCAGCTCGCCTTTCTCCTTCTCAGCTTTTCTGCCTAGTCTATGTGCTCTTGAGTCATTACTCCTTTATGCTAATCATTGGAGCTGGGTTCTTTCTAGCTCTCTTTAATTACTGTCTGGCTTATATATAACCCCCTCATACTGTAATCATAGAGATAGTAAAGATTATGCAAATGCTGATTAGGGTGTAATGTGGCTTGCAGAGCATTCATCATAACTGGTGAGAAGGGAGAAGAAAGGAAGCTTGATTCTTAGGGGCTAGGCTGAAGTCATCCTGAAAGCATTTGGATTTTACTGTTTTTACTTGAAAACCGAACATATTTGTTACAGAGAATACTGAAACTCAGCAAGGAAAATATTTTATTGTAATCATGCTTCCCTGAAGATACATTTGAACTAGACACCTGTTCTTGGGTCTCACCTATGCAATACGTGGGTGTTGCTAAGTTAGTTGTTTGCATCCCTAGACAGCCCCTCTCATCCTGATACCATGTGGAGTACTTTTTGTCACTTTCTTCATATGCACAGGGCAGAAACCTCCCCAAACCCCGTGATAAAAAAAAAAATTGGTGAAAGTGAAATTATTCTAAATTTCAGTCAGTAAATACGCTGATCTTCTTCCCTCTCCTGACTCTGAAGACTCAGGTGGATAAGTAGAATCCAGCTAAGAGATATCTTCGGAAAAACAGCTGGGTAATTATTTTTTCTCTAGTTACCACATTTTGCAGATACTATCATGAGGCAGAATGAATGGTACCTGGGAAATTGTACATGTGATTTATCATTTTACTACACAAGGTGAGAAAATTGCTAAGAACAGTGGAAAAAAACTGTTAAGTAACACAAGGCAGACCAACACGGTGCTACAAGCTTTATGGTAAAAGCCAGAGAGACAGAAGGACATTATACCATCATATAGGTGCACATATGTCTTAGATTCAACACTTGTGGATCCCCTGGAGGGCTGGACATGTTAAGACAAAGGCTGGCAGGGAATTGTTAATGCTGTGAAGTCCCAAAACTGTCTGTAAGCACTAGATCTGGAATGGAACATCCTTCAGTGGCACAACAGTATCTCTGTCACACACACAGGGCCAGATCCACGCAATTTAACAAAGGGAATCAGGGTTAGCCTTAGCAGCTATAGCTCCCAAGGGAACAGCATTGACAAGAGAAGTGTTGTTTTCCTCTAGGCTTCTAGAACAACTGTTCTTTAGGTGATTGTTCCTGACTGGATTCTCTCCAGGAATCTGCTGGCATTATCAGTGTGGCAAATACAGAGATTCCATCTCACAGTCATCTCTTCGGTACTGAAGCCTGGTAGGTCTCCCTGGGTCAGGTTGCCTGTGAACTCGGGACAGAATATTTCAGGGTTTGGAACTGTGTCTTTTGCAGACAGTTCACTTAGAGCAAAAACATACCCAGAGGCTCAAACAACCTTGAAGAGTACTCTGAAATCCCCCTTTAGAACTTGCTGGTGCAGTGTCAATAAAAGGGGGGGAAAAGCCTCTCAGCTGGCACAATTGGAAATAAATGTGTTCTGATGCTCTGATGGCACTGGAGGTAAGGCACATATCTAAGCTGGAAGCCAGGAAAGTGATGAGACTCAACAACCACCCCCCCAGTCACCTCAAATGCTCAAACTGTTCCTAAGCCTGATTCTCACAGGTCGGTTTGTGTTCCCATGACTACATGTAGAAAAGGTGAAAGTAAAAATAGTTACATCACCCTGAAGAAAATGCTATTATCGATTACTGTGAAAAGCCAGTTTATGCAATAATGAACAATTCTCAGCATTGGAAGTATACTCATCTGATCTTTCTGCCAATATTAGGTAAAGCTTTTTCCTCTTACATGATTAGATTCTGAGGTTCTTGATGGAGAAAAGATCCTAAGGATATTTTCAGAAACAGATGTATTATCCAGAAAATGAGGGCATCTGGATAAATCAATACAGCTGTTATACCCATATCAGCCTTTTACTTTGCCAGGTATTCAACAGAATCCTTGCAGTTGTTAGTTACAAACTAGTATAATAACTGACATTTTATGTCTGGGGAAAACTTTTGGACCAAACCCTTGTTCCTGGTAAAGCTACTCTGTGCTGCTCAAAAGGCACAGAGCAGCCTTTAAGATGCTTCTACCGGTTATATTCCGACTCAGCTGTCACAGGGAAATCTCCATATGGTGGAGAGCTGGTCTTGCTGAGCCTGCACTCTTCCTATCACAGCTCTGATTTCGCAGCCATGCTGCGAGACAGACGTACAGCTGAAGCATTGCTGTGCTCTAGTAATTCCCTGCTGTGGAACTGTATCTTGTCTCTTTTTCCAGGTACAGCTTAGAGTCCATGTGAACCATTTTACAGGCCTCTTTAGAAATCCACTGACGTGCACTCAAAAATTTCATTTGACTCCGAAGTCAATTTGGCACAGGCATAATGGCAGTCTTGATGGTAGGGGAGCCTGGGGACCTCAATATATTTTGAATGGTCTCAACAAGAGGGTAAGAAGGCCCTAAGATTATTGATAGGTGGTTGTGATATGCCATACTAATTATTTCTTGTCAATTGTGAAGCAGATCTATCAGGTGACTTGGGAATTACAATTAGCTTAAAAGAAAGAAAAACTGTCACATAGTGTACTCATAAAGGCATATATAACTAACTTCTGGAAGACTTGGGGAATGTTTCACCTCAAATGCTTGTCATTTAGAAAGCCACCACTTTCTAGGAATTTAAAGTAGAAAATCACCACTTGGGCAGGGGAAATCTTTTTTTTTTCCTTAAGCGAGTGGGCTACCACATTAGACAGTATTGCCTAGTAGCAGTTGAAATAAACCTTGGGGAATCTTTATCTCATGTACATGATGCAATAAACAAATGTGTATTCCCAAGATATAGGTCCCCTTGGGCTGTGCTTCAGCAATAGAAAAGAATATTAATTTAATGATTTTATGATTCTGTTAATAAGCATCTTCAATCCAAAGCATAGGATGAGGAAGCTGCAAGAAGCTGCCTCAGTGCCAGAAATGCAGAAACTGGGTCCTGCTAAGCCTTGCTCAGATCTACAATAGGTATTGATTAGGAACGAAACATAACCACCTCCTGCAGCAGCGGCAGAGCGGGCATGCACAACGTACTCCAATCACGGTGCTTGGAGTGAGCATTATGTACAGGAGCAGTGCCAAACTGCACCTGAAACAGCAGGGCTCATAAGGATGATGTACTGTATCGTTACCAATTACAAATGTTCAGCTGAATGACTGTTAATTGCAATAAGCCATTTCACACAAGAAACAATGGTTTGCTGCCCTCTCTCTCTCCCCCCTCCCTCAGGTTTACTTCCAGCATTAAAAATAACTTCCTGATGCCACTTTTGGGAAGACAGGACCGGAAATGATCCCTCTCTACAACTACACAATGGCAGTTTTGCTGAGAAGGTCTCACAGAACACGTTTTCTGCAGCCTCCACTCATCGAGGGTCACTTTTCAATATCAGGTAATAAACTTAAGAGCTGCAGTAAACCACCAAACCTTTCAAGCACAATATCACAGAAGACTATAACCAGTACCCCTGCAACAAGATATTTACCAAATAAATCTCCCAGAAGATTCTGAGAAAGTGGTGGTGGTGGCGAGGTAAACCAGCCCTTTGCCAGGTTCACCTGAGGGAAAAGGTTTTGTTGTGACCCAAATCTGGCAATCAGTTCAACTGTGAGCAAGATGCACCACAAACCACCTGATGATTTAATGTCACCAGTGTCCTTTCTACATCCTGTCTCTGACTAATTTCCAGTGCTTCAGTGGCAGTTGAAAAATCCCTCGCAAGCCATATGCAGATGGCCTAGAGGACCAGAAGAAGCCCTGAAGCTTGGGAGTAGTCAAAGTCCAATGTCAAAGGTCAGCAGCTCAGTCCCTTTTAAATCCCCCTTGGATGCACCGAATTATCGTGCCCTGATTTAAAATCATATAGGTGCTTGTGCCTACAGCACTGTTTGTTTGCTCCTGGGACGGTGAGAAAGCTTTTTCAGTCTAAGCATACTCATGACCAATTTATAACCATACATCCCTGCGCTAGGATAATTCTTTAATTTAAATAATTCTTGTTCCTTGATATTAAATGTTTGAACCTATTTACAGAGAATCATCATGCTGTTTTGGCTTCATTTGGCTAGTTAAGGAAGCCAAGTTTGCTTGCCCGCAGCTCCTGTTCAAGAATACGCACACACTGCTCCCCTGGCACCGCAGTATTCGTCTTCTGCACCTGCAGTGACCTGAGTCAATCTTTTCTGATTGTAAGTCACCAGAACTGGACATCATTTTCCAAACAAGGGTCCGTAGCTGTGCTGTGTAAAGCCATACTAATACTTCCCTCTCTCTACTAAAAATACACCGCTTCATGCATCATAGACTCACATAAGCCTTTTCCACAGCTATTCCCGCTGGCAGCTCACAGTCATTTTCTCATGGAAGAAGTCACCACATAATAAGGTCAGATGAGTAGGCCTGAGGCTACCAGCATTACCGCCTTTCTCCTTTCACTATAGAGTGTTTTAGGCACAGGGTACTAATTCTAACCTTGAACAAATCCTTGTTTTGGCAATTGTTTCCTTTGCCAGTTTCTTTCAGTATCTTGGGGTAAAAATCATCTTTGGGTTCCTCCATCCTGTCAACTTCAGGAATTGCCTCCATTTCTTGAAGTCTGCTGTTCTGTGACCCCAAGTCTTAGACAAAGATCTGCATTTGTCTGGATTAGTCCGTGATCACTCAGTTCAAGATTAGTTTCAACGCTATGGCTTTCTACAAGGTCCTTGCTGCTAGGCCTAAAATAGCATCCTCTCTCATGGACTGTTTCCTTGAGAAATCGAGTTTCTATGACACTCAAGAACATTTAAACCCTACCATTTCCCAGTGGTATCTTCCAGTCTCTATCTGAGAAATTATAGTTTCCCATAATCACATGGTATTTGCTCTTCTGTATCTTCCTCATAGATTTTGGAGATAACTATCCCTGTCCAAGTTTGTAATGGATTACCACCCTTCTCTTGGTGGATTTTAAAAAATTCTTTGCTCCCATGTAATTTTTCAATGTAATGCCCTATTTATGTATTTCTTCAAACCATTTTACTGAAATATACTCTATGGTCTTTACCATTATTCCTGTTTTTCTAAGTGGCTATCCCTCCAACGACTGTATTTTAAACACTGCTGTTAAGCAGCAGCAGCAGCATTGAGACACAGCATTTCAGGCCCCAGTGAAAATGTCGCTTATAAGATAAAATTCTAAACCAGTTAAAGACAAGGCATTGGTGACATACCTTGCTGCATCTCATTGTATTAGAAATCTTTACAATCTTGTAGCAATGACATGGAAAAAGAAGAAAGCATCAAAGCACTTGAAACAGTACATACTGCAGTAAATCAACACTTTATCCCTTTGGCTACAGACATTTTTAAATGGGCAAAAGCTTAACATCTTTTAGATGGTGTAAGAATTTGTTTTCTCTTTTTGGGGAAAGATACATTAATATAGCTGCAAGAGCTACAGGCACTGGAATCCTATTATGTTTTTTCTTTTTTTTTTTTTTTTGAGGCAAATCAAGAGGACACATACACAACAGCAAAAAGAGTGGCAAAGAAGAAAATTGCAGGCTTGTCTCTGATAGAAACTTATTTGCAGCCCTGCTGCTGGAGAAATCCAGGCTCGGTGCCCAGTCCTATCAGCCGGTCCGGAGCTAAGCAATCTTGAACAAGTGATGGGCACATTTAAGACATTGGTCTTTGATTGTCTTTCTGATCGCAGGTTCACAGCATCATTTCCAAAGGCGCAGTTGTCTTGACAGCTAAGCCAGCCCCTTACTGGGGACAGCAGCGAAAGGCGGGAGATGGGGGGAGAAAGCAGAGAGGTGGGATGAGGAAAAAACCAGCACACAAGGAGGGGATTAGCAGTGCAGGCCAAGTTTCGTGTCTGAGGGGCTGTGTCAGGACACAGCCGGAGCTGGGGACGTTTGGTTTTGCAGCGCTGGTTAGCGTGGGCGTTACGGAGATCCAGGGGATGAGGACCGAAGAGGGTCAGGATGGATTGCAGGACGTGGAGAGATGCTGTAAGCGGCAACTATGACGCAAAGCTCGTCCGTTCAGGATCACACATCCAACTGTTCCTCCCTAGTGATCCCTCGATAAACAACGTCCAAAAAGGACGGTGACCTCATCCCACTGAAATTAGCCAAACACCACACATTTCTCCGTGTTCAGCTCCGCACGTTCCTTACAGCTCCGGCCCTCCCGGCTCCCTGGCCCCCCAGCCCCACCGCTGCCCCCGGGGCTCCGGAGGCCCCTCTGCGGGAGTTGTCCCCGCCGACTCCGGGCCGCGCTGCCGCCGGCTGCGGCCGAGTCCCCCCCACCCCCCCACCCGGCCCCGGCCCCGGCCCCGGCCGAGCCCCCCGCGCCGCTCCTGCGCCAGAGCCGCCCCCCGCGGTGCGGCGGCGGGGACACAGCGAGCCGCACAACGCTGCCCCGGCGCAACGAGGCTGCCGGTACCGGCCGAGCATCTGCCCCGATCGGGACATGCCGCGGTACCAGCGGAGCCCGAGACAGGCGTTTATTTAATCCGACCGACCGCAGCGACAGGTTCTATCGGGTGTCGCCGTCGCCCCCCTTCCCCCACTGCCGGGAGCACCGCCTGAGCAGGGGCCCGGGTGCCTCTCGCCCCGCCGCGCCCCCGGGGAAGGGAACGCTCCCCTCGCCCGGCCATCGGGGTTGCCACCTACGGTCAAGCCCAGCCGCCTGCAGCCGGCCCGGGCCCCTGGGGCGATCGGCCTCGCCGGGGGGCGCACGGCCCTGGCTCGCCGCTCTTCTCTGATCTTTTCCAGACTCTTCTCCCCCTCCCCTCTTCTCCTCTCCCCCACCCCCGCCCCCCGCGTTTTTTCCTCCCTCCTCTTTTTCCCAATGGCTTTTTTTTTTTTTTTTTTTTTTTTAATAAAGGCTATTGTGTTCGAGGCGACTCTTTGCGCGGGGCTGCTCGAACGTCCCTCGGGGCGGAGAGGGGATGCGAGCGGCTCTCCGCCGCGCCGATCCCGCCCCGCCGGCGCCCCGCGTCCCGCCGCCATCGCCCGCGCCCTTTCCCCGGTGCCCCCACGGCCGGGCCGGCGCAGCAACGCCCGCCCTCCGGCCGCCCCCACCTCCCCGAGCGGGACGCGCCGTCTCCTCACAGCCCACCCCGCGCCCCCTTCGCCGCTTGCGGAGGGCCGGCGGGCGGGACGGGCTCCGCCTGGGAGCAGGAGGCCCCTTCACCCCGGGGTTGTGCCCGCGGCGGCGGCGGCGGGCCGGGGGGGGAGGGTAACGGCGGCATCAGGTGCAGCCGGGGCAGGCGGGCAGGGCAGGCCCAACCCCCGGCTCCCGCCTGCGCGCTGAGCGGCTCGGCCGGGCCCGCCCCTCCGTGTGTGAGGAGGAGCCGGGAGAGCAGCGGGCTTCGCCGGGGATTTCCAGCCTGAGCGGGCGGGAGAGGAAGTGCGGGGCGGGGGGAGACGGCGCAGAGCGGCAGGGACTTTCCGTCGGGCTGGCGGTCGCCTTCGCCGGGCTCCAGCTGCCGCCCGCCGCCCCGCTCCCCTCGCACGCTTGCAGGTAGGGCGGCCGCGGGGCTCGGCGCGCCCCGGGGAGCGGCGCGGCGGCGAGGCGGCGGGGGAGGGGGGGGGGGAAGGGCGCTTCGCTGCCGCCGTGGCGGCGGCTCCCGCTCGGGGCTCCGGTACCGGCCGGGCTCGCCTGTCTGCGCTCGGGCTCCCCGGGCAGGGGGGCGCGGCGGGGCGGGCGGCGGGAGCTGGGGGGTGCTCCCGCGGAGCCGGCGGGGAAGCGCGGCGGCGGCGCGGCGCTGATACTGGGCATCTGCTACCAGGCAGGGGCCGAGCGCGCTTCACCCGCAGCCTGTTGCCGGGACCTTGGCGGCGGCCGGTGCCCGGAGATAGATCAGCCTCCGGCGGGGGCGGCGTGGACTTTGCCTGCCCGGACGCACTCGCACTCCAGGGCTTCGCAGGTGCCCCCTTTTCGCTTACTTATTTCTGCCCACCCCCCACCCCACCCCCCTTCGGCTTCCCCCCGCGGTGTGTGTGTGCGTGCGTGCCGGGGAGGGCAGGGAGGCGAGGCGGCCGGCGGGCCGGAGCGGGGCCGTGCGGCAGCGGGCGGCGCGGCGGCGCTTGCGGCGTTTGATGTGTCGTTTGAATGCAGAAGCCTCGCTCCGCTCCTGGCTCCCTCCATATGCAGTGCTGGGGGCGGGCCGACGGCCTTTAAAGGGGCACTGCCAGCAGCCGCCGCGCCTGGGCGCCGAGCGCGGGGCCCCGCGAGTTTGCGCCTCCCTCGGCCGCCCTCTGCGGCGGCTCCGGCTGCGCTCTGCGGAGCGGCCCCGGGCCACGGGGCTGGGGCGGCCGGCGGTGCGGGGCCGGCGCTGGTCGGTGCCGGAGGAGTCATATTGTGGCGGAGGCTCTGCCTACAGCGGCCCTGCGCCGTGAAGCCCGCCTGCCTGGCGTGAGCGGAAAGAAAAGTGTTTTGTTTTCACGCCATTCATTTTGTGCGCTGATTCGCGACACACCGCGTTTTAACGCCTTAAATTAATTACCGCGTTGCCGGCTAGGAAAAATAACGAGTGTTTAAAAGTTTATACTGAGTCATTCCTCTGCAGATGAACCTATGACTGACTCATAATCTGAGAACTGCAGTGGCTTGTAAAATAGGAAGGTAAGGCATTTACGTCTTGATTTATTTGTATCTTCAGGTGTCTGAGGTTTGAATTCTCTGCGGGAAAACAGAAGCGATGTTCATACCGAGGGGCATCGTGTCACGTCCCGCCGGTGCGGGGTGGCGTGGGGGGCTGTTCGTGCCTCCGTGGGTCTGCACCCCGCATCGGGACGGGCTCCCTCTCCCTCTTTCTCTAGTAGTAAAATGTGGGAAGTTCCAACGATACAATTTGAAATGCACAGTCTCCTTGGGTCAGTGACTTCTCTAGCTTCTTGAGCCTTTGGATGTTGTAATTTGTGCGGGTTGGTTTTTTTTTATTATTACTATTTCTTCAGTAGCTCTGTGTATTTTCCCTTGCAGGTTTGTCCCGTAGAACACACATAGCATTATTGCGTGCTTACCTGAACTTACGTTTGTAGCCCGGAAAGGAGTTCAGGGTATGATGTGAACCTGTACTAGCAGTATTTAGCTTAGACAAATAACGTGATTTGAAATAGTAAAAATATGTATTTGGAATAGCTACTGACTTTCACAGAAGCCTGGATTTAAAGGCTACACTGGTTGTTAAGAGTTAGAACTAGAGAGATCATAGCGTATACCATATCTCCTCCTTTAAAACAAGTTGTTTGGCTAAAGGTGTCAATAAATGGCAATCTGTACACACAGTGTATGGATTGCAGTAGATGTAAATGTTATTTATTGTGATTGGGGAGTGGGTTTTTATTTTAAGATGAGAAATACTTGAACGTTTGGACTGAATCAGAGTTTTTTACAGCTGAACTGGGAAACCCCTTGTCATAAAGCTTGATAACGGAAACACTGATGTATCTTGAGTTTGAGCATTGCAAGCAGACGGCCCTATGAGGTTATAAAAGTTGCTTTGTTCCAGCATGAAAATGGTAGGTGTTTTACTGAAATAAGACTTTGATGAAAAGCTTCCAATAATAGCTGGACCTAGAATATAGAAAAGGAAAGTGCATTCGGTAGCAAAGCAAATTCATTCTAATCAAAAGAGGGTGCTAAATAACTCAGTCTTTAGGCTTTCCTGAAGTCCTTCTGCAGTTAAGTTTGATGATACCAGTTTTGAGAAACCATTCTTGTATGGACTCGGAGCATTTGATCATCGTGCAAGCATTTTTACTGTTGGTACCTTGGAAAACTGTGTAAGATGGCAGTAGTTAGTAGCATCAGTGACAAAAAAATTGCTCATGAAGTGTTAGCATGGACTGGTAAGACATTTGTCTTCTAAATGATTCCAAGATCTTGTTGTATTTTGGATCTTTGCGTTGATCGTGTCCATAATGAAAAGTTCAGGTGAAAGAAGAAGAACATGTTTTATCACTACTGAAGTCCAGCTGTTCTATTAGTAGAAATAGCAATGCTGAAAATAAAAATGCCAGAAATCTTTAAATTTTAACTTTCGTTGTTAAACCACTGGAACATAAATACACTGATAAGTAGATGTTCATAGTTCTTTGCAGATGAAAAGACAGTTTAAAAATAGGAATGACTTAAATCTACTCCAGTATGCTGAACTGGCTTTGTAGCAGTAGTTATTGCAAGAATAATACATTTTGATCTCTGATATCTTAGATGATGCAATAACTAGATTTCATTAGGTTTTTTTATTTTATTATAATAGTGTTTCTTAACTGAAGGTGCTGAATCTTATGATGTCTGAAGACTGCTCATTACACATCAGTTTCAGATGTCTGTGCTTTTGTGCACATTTCCTTTAAAGAATTGCCAAGGCACCTTTTTTTTTTTTTAAAGTGCCTGTGGGTGGGTACTTTCAGAATATGATGCTTGTATTTGAAGCCTCCTGGCATTTTTGGCATATGGCTCAGGAACACCAAAGGTGGTGGGACAGAGTGAAATGGGAAATTTCAGGATGTGGTATGGGGAGAAAAAGCTGAGGGAGGGAGAGTTTTTTACTTTTGTGCAACAGAATGAAGGTGTGACAGTAGCACAGGAGATAATGCTGTAGTGCCACTAGGTTTTGTCTTAGACTTTTTTAACCTGTGGTAGTGAAGTGGTGACAAACTACAGCAGTGAAGGTCTGGCAAAGAGAATATAACTGGTCTCCCAGCTCTGCCTGCTGGTAGCCCATACCCTCATAAATGTATAGTTTAAAGTCAGTATATGTTTGCTTTGACGTATCACAAACATTTCATTTTTTTCTATGCGTTCTTCTTTTAAGGTAGAAAGAGAAAGGACTGGAGAATTGGGAGGTAAGGGATGCAACTTGCAATGAAAGATCATTAGGTGTCTGCAAAGTAGGAAGAGATGTGCCCTTCTGATGGGAAGGAAAAGGAAATAAAGACAAAAAAGCCCTTAAAAAATCTGTAAGTGAAGTATACAGTAGAAAGATCTTAGAACTTAGGGGGAAAATAAGGCAAAAGATTATTTGATATTGGGAATTGTGAGAGAGAGAGAGAGGGATGTCTGTGTGTATGTATATTTATATAGTTTTGAAGGTGTGTGTTTTCTTCCTGATCTTGTCTACTGGAGCACTGACAGCAAAGAATCATTGCCACTGTGAAGTCAATTGCTACTGACTGTTGGCTTTGTAACTAGGTTAACAGGGTAGGTGTCTCTCAAATTATATACAACTGTAGGTCACTAATCCTCTCCACCCCCCAAAAAATGTTAAGCCTTTGATTCCTATGCTGTTGTTCTTCCCTGCTGCTTTACTCTGCATGTGTAAAGTGTGATTTTAGTAGAATTCCAAGTTCTGCAGTTCATCTAATCAAGAGCAGCATTGGAAGCAAAGTCTCAACATGTTCACGAACGCAGAGGTTCAGTACTGGACACTTGTGGTGGTCTCCCTCCCTGGCACCCTTCTTGTACTGAAAGTTGGGGTGTTGTGTACTTCAACATCAAGATTGAATTTCTGCAAACTGCAGAAATTAGAACTGCAGTGGGCATAGCAGGACTGCTTTAAGTTGGAATGTTTTGTAGTTCCAGTATTATTTTACATAGTATCGTAAAATGACCATTCATGAAAGAGATTTCTCTGATTTTAGAGGAACCATTCTGTAGATTATTTATGTTGATACAAATTGGTCATAATTCTGTAGTATAGTTTAAATGCTCTGAAGTGAATATATCCTTTCACATAAAATATATGTAGCAAACGCTTCAGTCAGAAATATTAGTGAAAAGTCATGAAACATGTTTTACATGCCTTAATGATGACTATGTGGAAGCTCATAACTAGAAAAATTTAACATTTGGAGTAATACCAAACTTTTGTCTGTGGTTGCTGCATTAATATGAAAAACATCTTTGTAAATATAAGATGTGCCCACTCAAGACAAGCTCAAAATGCTCTGAGTTTTTCCAGCTTCCTTAGACGTCCAGCAAAAAGTTATTTTGAGTTGGTCTGTCTTGAAAAGCATGTTGCAGATGCTACTGTGAGATAAGAAGTACCTTCCTGGCTGCCACTTCATTCTGGCTTTGACATCTGTCAAGAAAGAGAAGATAGTCCATTGAAGATACCAGTGTAAGCATCTAGGAAATCTGGAGGCTGGGGTTTTTTTTCATTCCTGTAGATGTGTACTGTCATTCAGTTAGGGCCACACCAACAAGGGGCTTTGATGTTGCAGCGCTGATGTGACACCATGCCCAAGTCCCAGGGGCAGAAGGGGGATTCCAATCCAAGTTTCCTACTTCCCTGGGGAGTATTCTCATCATTAAGCCACAGGCCTGTTAAGAGTAGTGTCACTTCCTTCTCTTGAAATTCTTCTGCTATGCCAAGAATAATCAAAACTCAGCGTGCCTAAGAGTCGGAGCAAGAGGAAGCATGATGTCTCAGTCAAGTGGTTAGCACGATTAGCAGGCTGAGGAAAGACACAGTCTTGCTGATGCTTCTTCCACTGCTGTTTTTTTTCTGGTGGATTTGAACTTGATGCTTGCTCAGGTGAGCAGTGCTGTCAAGACAGAAGTTTCCTGAATCGTAGAATCTGAGGACATGAGGGTGAGGTGCTGAGACCCAGCAGGGTGGTACAAACATCATCTGTTGATAAATGAAATGGACAGCAAGTGCTGTGTAGAGGCATCCCCTTGGGTCTCCTCTGCAGTGCTGTGCCTTTCTGCACTGTCAACGTCATGGGACAGGAAACTGTATTTGGTTCACACTCTTCCATTGTGTACAGCAAGCATGCAGTGCTATAGAAGCCGGGTGTACATGACAGAATTAATGTGGTGCTCGTGCTTGTTCCCAACTTGCTGCTTTGGATGTTGTAGAAAAGTAACAATTTTTTTTTCTTACTCTGTGGAACCAGCTTACATGATAATGTGGCTAAAGTAACTTTTCTAATAGCAAAGCCCAGCTTATAGACCAGATCATGGCAACGTGAATGGATTTCATTTTGTAAGCTCATCCATGTACTTGAGAGTGATAATTAGAACAGTTATTAGAGGTTTTTATAATGGACTTCTTGTGTACTGTACCAGTTTGACTGTGCCCTCTGCCTTTCCACAGAGAGGAACCTTCTGAGACTAGGTTGCCTCGAGTGTTGTCACTTCTGACTTAACGAATTGCAGATATGCGTCTCTATTTTGCATAGGAAGTATAGCCTTACATTTTTCATTCAACTTGTTCTCTCCTTTAAACCATCCCAACTGACTCCTCTTCTGGCATTTTAAGCTCTTCAGTTACTAATGGAATGCTCCTGTCCATGCTGTGCTTCTCTTTCGTCTTGTTTGGCCAAACAGTATAAATGCTCTTAATTTCTCAAGCTGGTTCCTCTGATTCCTCAAGTGGCTTATTTTGAACTGGTTTCAGTCAGTTCTCTTGTAATTTTGGAGTTGCTAAGGGATAACTTTTATTCCAAGGTGGTTTCATCCTTGCACTATAGCGAAGGACTGCATTTTCCCCTTTACTTCCATTTAGATCACTTTTGTACTGAAATACTTGTTTCCAGGCTTGTACTTACGTTTACACTTCTGGCTAATTTTAATATGCAAATCCACTCTTCTTTGACCTCTCTGTAGCTACCTGCTTCTTTGATTCCCTCCCCATCCCTCCCTCCCCATCCCACCTCCCATTTCAGGTGAACTAACAGGCTCTTGTCTTCCAGGTTACTCAAGGTAGTCTGCAGTGTATATTGCTGTTGTCTGAAGTACATGTATCTTTAAATCTACACTTGCTCTCTCATTCCATCCTTTTCACTGTCCTCTTTTATGTTCAGCACAACATCTTTGAGAGGAGCATTGTGCTTTTGCTTGGGAATGTTTTTGTTTTATGACTGTTATGGTTGAACCTGATTAGGATACCGGTTCTGTTTAGTAGGTGCCAAAGGTAAAGTGCTTGTAGTGTAAAATATCACGTTTTCAGAATGCTACCGTTTGGCTGACAGTTTGAGAAGGAAGTTGGATACCTAAATAAATGAAGGCTGCTGATTTGCATATGCACATCTCTAGCAGTTTTGGAACCCTTTGATGCAGTAGTATCTTCGTTGCTTTCTAAAACTCTGCATTTTGGGAGGAAAAAAAAGAAAGGATTTGAGCTAACTTCATTTTAGGTTAGCAATACTGCTGACTTCAAGTGACACTATGTATCTTCTCTGTTTTCTGTCAGAAGTTGATTCATGTTTCTATCTACAGAACCTTAGCATGCTATATTTCAGATTAGGAAATATATCTCGCTACTCACCTATGGTGTCAGTATGTAATGGAAATACCAACGGATCACACATTGTAGTTCAGCTAGTAGGTATTGCTGTTGCGTTGCTCGTACTGTTTGGCAGGGGGGTTTCTGTCTGTGCTAACAGCAAGGTGTTTTGACGCTTTCTTGGAGCACGTGCAGAAGAATGCTCTTGGCAATCTCTAGGAAGATTAAAACAAGTTTGTTGTTATTTGTGTGTTGTACTTCTATGTTTCCAGGTATTGAAAAATAGCTGCTGATTTCCCTTATTCCTCTTTCCTTCTTACAAATTCCGGAAAACTTCACTTTCATTTTGAAAGGATGAAAGACATGCAACTTCCAGTATTTTGGCTGCCAGTAAGATTTTTGAGGCAATTTGGGGGATTTACTCTATTGGTTATTTTTTGTGGTGGTTCTTTTTTTGTTTGTTTGTTTGGTTGGTTTGGTTTTTATCTATGCATTGGGGTTTTTGGTTTTGTGTGGTGTCTTTTTTTTTTTTTTTTTTTTTTTATTAAATAAAGATTTAGGACAGCCAAATAAATATCCACTTGCTGCATTCTGTATATTTTTGCTGAGGAGATTCTCTCAAAATAAATGAGGAAGAAGCTTTGAATTGTCCTCTGTGTAAATAAAGCTGTTAGTACATAAAGCCAAAGGATGGTGCTGTATTTTTGCAGAATTATTTATTAAGACTTTTGGTGTTGTGGTGTTTGTTTTTTTTTAAATATGAACTCTCAATGGATTAGTTGACTGTTCTGAGATAGGATAGGGCAGACAGACTTTGGAAGTCCTTTGAGCTATGTATAAAAAGACAGTTATGCTGGAACAAGAGTGTCCATATGCTAAGTTAATTGGAAAAGATCAAAGTAGTTGAACCCTTACTTGCAGTGTTGTGATTTAAATAAAGAACAAGGAGGACAAAATACAGTGAGGAAAAAATACTACTACTGTACATCTGTTTCTTACATAAGTTCTGTCATGTTTGTTTGCATGAGAAAATGGTAATGAGAGAAATAGTGGAAGTTGACGAGAGTCATCATGCTACATGCTTTATTGATGTTTATGACAATTAGCTACCCATCTTTTGTAGCAGAAGTGCAACCTGAAGATGTCTTGGAATACTTAACTTCATCTTAAGCAGATGTAGGTAGTGACTTATGTTGCTGTGGTTGAAGTCCAGGTTTGTCAATATTCCTTATGCTTCAGAGGTACTGACATCTCTCTTGCTTTCAGAGGTAAAGTTTAAACACACTTAAGGTAGCTTTATTTTTAAGCTGGCATTGCTGCTTCCCAGTTACTGGTTTTTTGGTTGTTTATTTTTACAGTATTTCTAACTAAAATCTTCACTCCTGGTTAAACAAACATCCTGGTCATATTCAGTAAATTTGTATGTGAATGTAATGTCTGTGGGAGAAAGAACCGTGTGATTATTGCCTATGGAGAAATGATTTGGCTTCTTTTGTAGCTAATCAGTTTTTATAGAGTATTAAGTAGGCCATGTGTTGAAGTATCAGTTGTTAACACCTCCAAAATAAAATGCTTGTCACGTTAAAGAAGGGGAAAAATTGTTGAGCTCTCCATTAGATGGTGCTGCTGGGATTGAAATATTAATATGCCTAATGAAAGCAGGCTTCTGCCTAGAACTGTTTTCATGGCTGTATTTTTTTATTTTTAAAAGGACTTATCTTTATTAAAATATTTCCCAAAAGCAGGGCTAGTTGATAAGATACTAAAAAGACAGGCTGTTTTCATAGGAAGGACTATGGAAGAAATAGATCATAAGCTTTTTGCATGGGTGATTTAGATTTTTGCAGCTGCCTCTGTTGTAGCTCTCGTCTAAGTGTTGCCTATATGTTACATTCATGCACTGTTATCATGTAGATGTGGATACTGCAGTATTAAAGAAATTCAATGTAAAGAAATACTTGATCAAAAAATCCAGAAATTAGACTGACTATTACAGCAATAAAACCCTTGTGAATCTAGTATTTGAGCTCCTATCTTGTTGATCCCTGTACACCAGCATTTCTTTTTAAAGAGCAGTGTTTTAACTTAAACACATAATGATAGCATTCCTTTGCTTGAGCCCTGATTGGCTAGTGATTTTAGAAGAACTTAAGGGAACAAAGGTGGTGCCTAAACACAGAGTCAGAGTATGATCTTAAATGCTGTAGGTGATTCCACGTGGTCTGAAGCTGGAGCTCCAAAAGCATGCAGTCTTCCATATGGCCAGACTTCCTACCTGCCAGTCCTGCACCCATCTAAAATTGTACTAAACACCCGTGATTGGACGCCCGACTCACTCTGCAGTAGTTAGAATTGAGATATATATATATATGAATTTTTTTTAAAAAAAATGTGCATTCCCAAGTGTACTTGTTAAAAGCTCCTTGCTGTTAGGATTCCTTCAAAGACAGCAAGGCAAATTTGCTGAGGTCTGAATTCTCCCACAGCACAGGGTTGTAAGTAGAAAACTCACCTCATTTTTAGAAATTGTGGTGGTCAAGAGTTATAGAGTTAGTTGGGACAGGTTTATAAAGCCACAACCCTCTTCTCGTTAGAGGTAGAAGTATTTGTAGTGTGATTTAAAGAGTAGGGTAATTGTGACCAGCTAGCAAAAAGTCTAGTAGCATTAAATAGCATTGAGCAAGAAATGTAAGAGATAAAATCTTTCTTAAGAAACTGAGATTTTTTTTTTTTTCCTTTTGAAGAAGTAGCAGCTTAGCAAGAATCCACTTAATGGGGTTGGGTGGTTTAAATAATTTCGGATCTAGCATCAGGAACCTAGCTTAACAGATTTGGCCCGAGTTTAACATTTTAAAGTGGTGTGCAGCAGCCAGTGGATTTCATGTCTATTTTTTTGTCCTCAAAAAAAATGAGAAGTTAGCAAAAATCTTTGTAACCTTGGCCAGGGTTGAAATGGGTGATTGCCAGGTGCTGTTCCCCAAAATCTGGTAGGTTGAAGTAACAGGCAGAGGAATGATTCTCCTTGGTCTTATTCATCCTTTTTGGAATAACTCAAATAGGAAAAGTTACCAGTTATGTGGTAATTGGGGAAATAGACAAGCTGTTGCGTGAGAGAACTTGGTCATTAGTGTTTTCTCAGTGTGCTAATAATAACTTACAGCTTGCTAATAATAACCCTTAAAGGGATCATTTAAAGATAGCGGTTGTGATGTGAAGTCATACTGCTGGATGACATCAGATGTGAAGTTGCTATTCCTCAGTTAGGTGATTGGCTTGCTAAGTGATGCCAAAACCAAAGGTGGAAATGAACTGGGCAGAAAGTCGTGCTTGGTCACCTTGAAGCCTTGGTTCTAACCTTGCTATAGGGTAGAGTATAGACAGAAGGGTGACAGCGTCCTGGGCTCCTTTCATAGACACTTAAATATTAACAAAACCTAGCCTTGCATCTTCCCTCCTACCTTGGCTTTCAGCTGGTTTGGAGTCTACCTTTGTGTTTGCAGGCTAAGACTTGACAATTAACAGGATTTGTCACTGTGTTTGCTGTGTTTGTATTCCAGATCAAGGAATATCTATCATTCCTGTAGCCAAAATGGCATCAACAGCATATCCCACAGGAATGTTGATTTAGAGAGGGCATAGTAAGGATGGTCAGGGAAGAAGTGAGAATGTATTGTATTACGGACGTGTGTGTTTATTTTTAGGTGAAGAAGGTAAGAGGGAGAGGTCTACGGAGTGGTAAGGGTGGTATTGTGACAGGCCCACCAAAAATGGGTACGGTGGTGAAACTTATTTCTGTTTTATACAAGTACTAAATGAACAAATGATCAAACATAAGAACTGAGCAAATAAAATCCTTCATTTACAGCAGATGTCTTTTGAGAAAGGTGCGTGGGACATTCACTCCTATGCAAGAATTTATTGATGTACGGGAAAGCTCTTGATAATAAATGTGGATGATTGTCTTGATTTAATGTTGACCAAGAGATGATTGGGCTGGTTAAAAAGATGGAAGAAGGAGGCAGCTTGTGAAAGATTAACTTGAACTGATAAAAATCGGTATTTATAGGAAGTAAAGGAGGAAGAACAGCAAAATAAAGATGACAACAAGAATTCAGAAAACTTGTTGGTAGGATGCCATAAGAAGCATGTTGCAGTCTAAAAGGATTTCAGTGAAGTTTTTTTTTTAGGGAGCAAGTGTGAATTATTAATTTTTACTTTTTTTTGCACAGAAACATAGCAACAGATCACTTTGGCTAAATCACTACGTGGCTAATGATCTGAAATCTGAGAAGAAATTGTATGAATTTAGGTGACTGTGTTAAAGAGGAGTAAGGAAGAAGGGCACAGGTGTGTAGGGAAAAAAAATGGAAGTGTTTGAGCCATAAAGCAATACCAAACTAACACTGGACTTAAAAGGATAATGAGTAAATGTTTTTCATATGGTCTTGAGCAGTAAGAAGGTATTGTTCCAGTAGCCAGTATGGAGGGAAAAGCGACAAAAATTCATGCCAAGAGAAATTAAGTAAGTAATTCTTCTTTCTTCTGTCTTTAGAAGAACCAAGTGATACAATGCATAAACCAGTTAGCTGTTGACTTTTACATGTGTTTGGAATAATTGACTGAGGTTAAATGCAATTTGAAAGAGTGTTTGTACTTGATCTTGTGATTTTGTTTTCTGCAATACGAGTGATGTGAAACAGAGTAATGAAATGTATTTTCCAGAAAAACTAGAATATAAATGTTTTGTCTATAAACATCTGCAAGATAACAGAATGATGCTAAGGGCCATTAGAAATTTCTCCATAGTATTTTATCACAGTTCTTTGTGAGTCCTGATTAAGGGTCTAGGGGACTGAGGAGAAACAGCCTGGTTTAAAGGACACAGCTGCAAGGGTAGCATGCAATGGACTGCAGAAGTGAGCAGGAAGATGCAGGTAACTGTCATCATCTTGGGTAATACTGCCTCAGCATCTGTTTTGGCTTGTGTGATAGTTAAAGTTTTCCAGTAGTGACTTGAAGGACTGAATAATAGAGATCAGTTGGTTTTAGTACATTTGCAAATGGATACCAAACTGGGAACCTCTGTACGCATTCTGGAGAACATAACTCCAGTTCAAAATGAACAGGTCTTAATATGAGGTCTGTGGCAATGAGTAGCTCACTGCTCTTAAGTTTTCCTATGGCCTGTGTTTTTCTTGCAACCAAGGGTGCAGCTTTAGGTTTTCTTGTTCTCCTGATTTCAAGTACTGAATCCCATTCGGGATGTCGTTGAGCTTCAAAGTACCTGGCCTACAGCCTTCTGTGTTATCTTAGTGAAATGCCCGGACCTGATGTTAAGACTAGATTCAATGCATCAGTCTTGATGCTGTTACCAACTCTGAAATGAAATTGTGTATTTCCCCTTGGAGTAGACCCAGAGCTGCAGTGTGCTGGAGTTCACTTTGTACCTGGAGTGGTGTTTAAACTACCAGTGAACGTGAGTTTTGTGTTGTATGATGTTATGAAGGGAACTGTAAAAAAACAAGGAGACAGAATTATGGTGGTTTGGCCGTGGGTGGGTTTTTTTTGTTTGTTTGGTTTTGGTTTTTTTACTACCATAAGCATAGTAAATTCCAAGGAAGATGTGGAAAGGCCAAATAAAGATGTACCAGTATCTTAATGGCTGTAGATAGTCACCAGGGCTCAAGCATCAGAGCCCGTTGCCAAGTATTACATATAATAAGTAAAATGGATACAAGAGTGTCTAGAGAGTGTTTTAATAATAACACATTTCTATGTGGCCTTATTCCCTGTTAGAGCTCCCTGAGCCTGTACGATACTCTCCTTAAAAGCTTTTGTGTCTGTTCTTCTGGTCTCTACTCATTTTCTTGCAAATAAAAGGTTTCTTAAAAACATTTCAATGTTTGCGTACAAGTGACTTTTGAGATGCTGTTTCCTTACGCCCTCTGATGAAACTACCCTACATATCCAGATGTCCACTGCAAGAATCAAGAGGCCAGAGTATAATGGCTGTAAACCAGTACAGAAGTGTTCAGTTTCCATTGTTCTAAGCTAATACAGGATGTTAGTCTGTTTTCAATAACTAGGATGAGACTAAGTGGTGACTGGGTCATTCTTTCTGCACATACTCAAAATGGCCACTCTTTGTGACAGTGTCACAGTGTTGCTGTGACTGTGGCAGAACTAGTTAGTCCAAATTAACTAACTGGAAAAGCAGGCCAGGTGAGAATTGGTACCAGGCTGATGACTTTTCAGGGTATGTATAACTGATAACACTGACCTACTACCAATACTGAATGAGGCAGAAATTCATAGGGGAAACAGATCTTGGAATGTTACCAGTTTTAAATACCATTGCCAGCCATTTGCTGTCATGTAATTATTTCTGGTGGTCGTCTAAGCACAGAAGGCTTTAGGGTTGTCTCCAGTCCCTACTCAGACGTATGGATAGCTGCACTGGAAGTATAAAGTCTGGGAAGTGGGTTATGTCAGTAGAGAACTCTCAAACAGTGACACAGGGGGCTTTATCTTCTTATGTCCACAAGCAGAGCACTCTGGAAGGACAGAGGTCTCCAGTACAGGAAAAAGGAGCCTTTCAGGTGTGTGTGGTGTTCTGTCTACTTGTTTCCGTTCACCAGAGGACTGCATCAGGGCCTGGGCTATAGGCTAGAACACAGCTGTTGGTTGCTGCTGCAAGGATTTCTTCTTTTAATCCATACTTTGCCTCTGGTCTAGAGTTTGGGGGGTGTGTGGGTTTTTTTGGTTTGGGTTTTGGTTTTTTTTTTTTTGCATTTTGTGTTTTGGATTACTGTACTGAAGTCCTTCCCCGAACCACATGGAGATACAGTGTTAGACAAGAACGACCGAAGCCTCTATAGCATTGTATTCCCCTCTGAACTGAGGAAATTGTTTTCACGGTGTGACCTTAGCTTATGACAGTAGCTCCAAGGGTTCTGATCTCTGTAGAGCCATCTTGCAAAACAGCAGATTAAGCTTGCTCTAGCGTGAGTTCCAGATGTCTAATGCTTTAGGAAGAGCTGTGCTTACTCTTGTGATTTGAAGTGTAGCAGTTGCCTTAGGTGGAAAACCTATGGCAGACCACAAAACCAGTATTGTTCTGGCTGTGGTTTTTTGATAAGGCATACAGGGAGTGCAGCCTGCCAGTTCGTGGAGGGTGAGGACTGGTATTTGGTATGTGGATAAAGATGATGAAGTCCATCAAAGCACAGTGCTGTCAAGACTGACAGGAAAAATCTAGTTGCAGGTGAGGAGAAGTATTTAGCTATCCTGTGGAACTTAAAAAGCTGTGCTACTGTCTGCTTTCTGTGTGAACTGATGGATGCCTTTGGGTCCTCAGGATGGTTCCCAGAGATTGCTTTGGTCATTGCAAGACAGAGATGTTGCTTTTCACTTGGGCAGTGCAGCTGTATCGCTGGTCTTGGTCTGTGTGCCCTTCAAATGGAGTGTATCGCCAGACATCAGAAAGAAATGTGCTTTTTGTTTGGTGTTGCATACTTGTTTTTTTCTTTCTCCATAATTACAGGTTGGTTCTGTCATGCAGTGGAGACAGCCCTCTTAATTAGGTTTCAATTTAAAAAGGAACATACAGTTACTGGGGTCGGAAGGCTTTTTTCATTCATTCATTCTTCTGTTACCATCAACTAAGATGGAACTCGCATAATCAGAAATACGGCTTTTGCTGGCAAATACATAGGTAAATTGTCTATGGGGAGAAAAGTGAGATAGGATTTCCTAATGTACTGTGCTTCAGAAAGACTGTTTCAGTAGGGCAGCACTTTTTATAAAGGATTTGCATCACTGTAAGTAAGATAAAATAAGGACCGCAGAAGCAGTTGTTAATGTATTGCATTATGGAGACCTTACCACCAGGGGTTGGCAAAAGATGATGAATTTACCTCTCTGGAGTTGGGCTTCTAAACTTGCTCCCCCCATGCTTTGTGGCCTGTTAGGGAAGTTGTATTACATCGTCGTGGTAAGAGTTGTACCGCTTCAATGTGTACTTGCTCTTTTGAGGCTTTACATAGTAGTGTTTAGTTTATGGTCACTTTTGTAGTTTAAAGCCTGTTTTGGAGCTCAAATCCTAATACTTGTGTAATTAAAAAAATAAACTTAAGTATCATTAAAAATATTTTAAAAGCAGCACCTAAAATATAATCTGAACAAATTTGTATTTTTAAATGGATCATTTTTAGCAGAATAAGAGGAATACTAGAGCTGTGAAATGTTTTGAAACGGCTTGCTTTAAGCTGTTATCAGCCTTCTGAAAAGTGAGGAAAGATTCATTCATTCGAGCTACTTTGAGCAAAATGGATTTTATACTGTAGCTGTGTTGCAGCATATTTTCATTGCTAAAAGAAGGGAAGACCACCGTTCAGTTTGTTACTGTCTGTCTGCAGGGATTCTTGGCTCTCGTTAGCTTTTATTTCATAATAAAGTGAAGGTGGAAGAAAGAAGATGGTATCGTGCTTTCTTGTAAATCCGTTCCGATGGTTTCACTAGTACTAGTTTTCTACAAGAATAAAACTGGTAATTTAAAAAACTACTTCAGTTCTCAGTATCACGGTTCAGAAATGGTGATGATGTGCCAGCCAGTATGTTTTAATACCATTTGCTGGTAGTATTAAAACTACCTGTGTTTTCAGTGTTCATATTTCCTTCCTTTTATATTGAAGCGTAATTATTTCCTGTGCCGAATAGGTTGAAGTACAGTAGCTAGTAAAACTAGACATATGTTGTGAAATGGTCAGATAGTTTCTTTTCTTGGTTTTGGTTTAGGTTAACAGAAGTATCTTTACATCTGCAGTTTCTGGAAATTTAAGAACACTGTGAACCTCTGGCCAATAAAAATTTTCCCATTATGTAAAACATTCTTGCAGATTAGCTTGACTCACTAACTGGTGGCAGTGGTGACTTCCTCCATGAAGTAAATAGACTTTTGCAATGAATTTTCTTGCGAATTACTGAATCTCAGTGCAGCTTTCTGATTTGCTCTAGTTTGTTACAGTTTCGTGCAACCTTAACCTACTATTTCTCTTTTCTGCCTTCAGGCTTGTGAGAATTGTTTCTGTATATTAATAGATGCTTGAAACCGACTTGACTTGTTTGTTTCCCAGCAGGAGAGCCTGAGTGCTTAGGCTTTAACTGAATCAAGACCAGCTCTCAGCAGTGGGAGATAATATATTAAACCATTGGAAGCACAGACTGCAGTCTAGTGTGTCACTGTGGTTTGTGTTGTGAATTTTTTTTTTCATGTAAACAGGTAGGTAGCAACAATTCTTCTGCTGTATGTATTTTTGTGATGTGTACATTTAGAAACCTCGTGACAGTTCTGTGAGTTGGGTTTTTTTGTTGGGATTTTTTTTTTCTTTTGGTAGTACTTGTATCATTGCATGAAACTGTAAAGTACCTTGCGTTTTCACATCTTTTAAGTTGATGGTATTAATTTTACGAATCATCTTCAGTGCCTGGACTTGCTTTAGTTATGAATGAGGGTGATACCTCAAAAGTCAAGTGAGTTTCATTCTTATTTCTGTAAGTAAACCCTTTTATAGTGTTGCTTTTCCTTGTTCTGTGTCTTCCACACAATGAGAATGGACTATTTAGCAAGTTCTTCTGCACTCTGTGCCTGATGGAATTAAGTTGCCTGATAGTATATGTAGGCTTCTTTACTTATAATTTTTTGGTTCATTTTATCAGTTCTGCTGTATTTGTAAGGAAAGTAAGCAAACTTGTTACCTCCATTTCATTAAACATCTGAAGGAAAGATTATTTTTATTTTTTATTTTACATAGCTTAAAAATATAATAATATATATATTATACATAGCTTAAAAAATACCTAGACAGAGCACCTGAAGAGTGCAGGAGGAGGAAATAGTCTGCTGGAATGATTGGATACTATCTTGGCTTTTTCTTTCTTTTACCCTCCCCTCAAGAATTCATGGGATCTTGAACAATTTATGAAGCAGACATGCTATATTTCTGTAAGATTTTCTTCCTTGGCCCCATCTTCTAACTTAGTGCCAGGTGTTTGGGTGTTTTTCCTTGAGGAAATACTGTGTGCAACCTTGATAATGTGTGAATCCCAATCAGAAAGCAACTAGGCTGCATGTGGCTTCAAGTCATTCTCAGTGTCCTGAAGCAAAACAGGTTAAAAAGTATCATTAAGGTGGTAGTTTTACACTAACTACGGAAATGGAAAATATTTAAAGATCTTATTTTACCATTTATTTGTTTTTAGAGCAAGGGGATATTTTTGGTCCTCCTTCCCCCCAACTTTACCAAGATAAAATTATGGTTTTGTATTCCTTATTTTTAGTTATTTTATCACTTGCGACAGTTCCCAGCTTAAGTCGTCCTATTATACAAGGTAATATGTATACAAGTATGTGAAGAGATGGGAGCTTGGTAGGTGTCCAGGTAAGATCTGAGAAAGGAGGCATTATATGTGTTCCACAACAAAGGAGACTAGAAGTATACGGAAGTGCTCTAAATCATGCAGAAAGTCTCTGATAGCTCTTCTGATATCTTTTTTTTCTGTTTCAAAGCCAACATCTCCTTTTTTTAAAATCATTGTCATATTTTTCAAATGTGGTATGTGATGTTTGTTCTACAAACCAGGGAAGGGATTTGAAACCGAAGACGACCTTTAGTGTTAAATAGAGTATATTTAGTATAGGCAAGCTTAAAATAAAACTAACTAAAACTTTGCTTGGGAGCCTAAGCTGAGTGTATGTTGTCCATTACAGGAATCTCAGTTTTAACTAAGCCATGTCAGAAAAAGGGAAAAAACCCAAAGGAATTGTAAACCTGCTGTTTTAGTGCATGGAAACTCAGGAGCTCCTATGAAGAGTAAGCAAAGGACTTGTGCACAGCTGTGATAAATTAATCTCTCTCATCTGTGCGTGTGGCAGTGGGTAGTAGGGATGTTCGTTGTATCTGTGAGTCAGTACCTATGTTGCCCGTTACCTTTTCTTTAAAAGGCCAAGGTAAACCTTGTTGAAATATGCCACTAAAAACAACCAGCGATTTCATAGCTGTGAGCCAAAACCCAAAAAGATGCATCTACCTCCAGACTTTCCTTTCTGCTTATCCCCCGTATAACATGCTCTGGATGCTGGCTACTGCCTCTTCTCCTGGGGGCCTGCAGCAGAAGGTGGGGAGGTGCTGAAGAGCTGCTGGAGGTTTCTGAGCTTTCCGTGTCACTGTCAGCATGTGTTCAGCCTTGCCTGATGCTTCAGTGAGGCCAGATCAGAAAAGATGGGGCAGGAAGGAGGATGTGGATCTCCAAGGAATCACAGGCTGCTGATGGTAGGCAGCTGGGCTGCTATGGGCTGAAAGATCTGGCCTTGAGCCTTGCTCTGCAGGATGCAGAGGGAAGGAGGGATGGAAAGCAGTGATGAGCCTTGTTGTTGCACATGAGCTGACAACTGCCTGGCAGACACTGAGCACTCATTGTTGCTCCCTTTGCTCTTAAATGCATCTATGGAGAATGAAAAAGCAAGGGGAGGATGGAAAAAAAAAGCTAACCCAAGTATAAATTTGACCTCTAGTGTCCTGAGTGGGCATAAGTTAATAAAAACCATAAAATTCCGTGTGAACAAAGGAAGAACTTTTGGCTGTGGGGGTGCTCAAACACTGCAACAGGTTGCCCAGGGTGGTAGTAGAGTCGCACTCTGTGCAGATACTCAAAACCTGATGCGAAACTATTCTTGGCAACTGACCCTGCTTGAGCAGGGGGATTGGACGAAGTAATCTCCAGATGTCCCTTCCATCCTCAATCCTTCTGTGAAAACATCTTTAATATTGGGATGTATTCTTTAGCTGCTGTGGTGGAACACTTGGGAAATAATTACAAATGCCCCTGCTAGGCATTTGTCTCAGAAATGCTGCTACTGTGTAATCATGGCAGTTTTAATTGTATAGGGAAGGCATCCAAGTGTTAAAATAGGTAATTAACTAAACTCCCTGATTTAAGCAGCAAAAGCAAAAAACCCACCAACACCGCCCCCCCCCCCCCCAAACACCCCAAACCTTAAGACTTTTCTTTTTGTTTAATTTTTTTAACCCCTTAAAATATTAGTGGTTATGAGAATAAAAGGTAGCTTTAATATAAACAAGTCACTAAATGTAAGAAACAACTTAAAAATTTAAAAGCCTGTTTATCTTTCCCCAGTTCGCTCTCATTTTGCCACAAAGTAAAAATCCCAAAATTGCCCTATGATAAATGAAGGCAAGCAGGAACGTGAGAGGAGGAACAGCAGAGAGCATCTTAAGAGATCCCCCAAACTGAGTTGATTCCTTTCAGCCCACAAGTAATAAGACATGAGATGATTTGAAAGAATGTTCCTTCTGTAACTGTTCTTTCTGGGCCCTTCCAGTCCTCCCAGTTTGCGTTTTGCGTAGCCCTCAGAAAGACTGCAGTGCAGTAATGGGCAAGGAGGGAGTTCCTAGGAGGGAAAACCAAGCTATGGTGGCTCCTCCAGCAGTGTTGCAGAGATCTGCGTTGTGGAGCAGGAGGAGGTAATGAATGGCTGCCTTCAGGTTTCCAATCTGGAGGTCTGACTGCCTGCAAAAAAAGGAGGTGGATAAGTTTTCATTAAGTGTCCCTAGTGTATGCATGGAATGCTGGACAGACGTTAAGTTTATTGATGCAGCGGCTTGGTTTTTTTTTCTTGATATGAAACACTTGCAATTTTTTCCTAATACTTTGTTTTTAATCCTCTGTGCTCAGACAGTGGAGAAAAAGGTAAGGTACTTTTTGTTGCCTAATACAGAAAGGATAATAGAAGTAATTTCTGTGTGTTGTAGCATGCAACAATAATTGTGTTCTGTTGGAAAATAAAAGTTTTGATTACCTTTTTTATTGCTTGTAACTCATAGAAATTCACTGTAACATTCCCTGAATTATCTAGTGGATTAAAGTTGACACAGTTATTTGTACTTCATATGTATTAAAATATAATTTTTTTTGAGTCAGTTTTCACTTTGGTTCTCCAATATAATAAGGAGTTGTTTTCAAGAACAGTGTTCAGGGAATGTTGCTCTTATGTTAATCTTAAGAGCTAAAAACCCAATCCTTTCTGTCTCATCCATGTCTTTGGATGGCTTTTTAATGCCAGAATTCTAAGGTTATAGCATAATGTTACTGTTCAGCTGTGGAGTACACTTGTCCAGTAAGAATGAAACCTTGGTGGCACCTGAATTCTCGGAATCAGAAGAGGAGGGGTTGGTTGGTGTGTGGGGAGAGGAGAGGCTGGAACTGCAAAACTCCCTGCACTAAATTCAGCTTTATAGCTAAGAATATGAATGGACAGTGACTGGGGCAATCATAATTGGTGTCTAAACTCAGGATGGGAGTTTAAAAGAGCTTTAGAACTTAGATTTCTTTCTGAGTTACTATATAAATATTTAGTACAGAGTGTCGTGCCTCATTCGTGACATCTGTAAGAATTATGGGCTGATTTGCAATTTATATACTATTTTGGTGGGGAAAGTTGTACAGTTGCAGATCTCCTTTTCATATGAGTAAGAGTTTATTCCTGTAGTTTTCTAAAAATCTCAGTGCTGGGTTATTTTTCCAGCTACTGTTTTTGTAGAATGAGCCAGATCAGGCTGTCCTTGGCCAGTGTGTTTCTTCTGCCAGAGTCTGAAACCACTTGTTAGCCTGACTTAATATGATTCTGCTCCAGTGTAATGTGGCTCCTGCTTTGTTAGTAGCAGTAGTAGCCTTTCCTTTCCACCTCCTGAGGACCAAAGGCGAATTGCAGCATGTGACAAAGATGAAAAAATCAGAAAGCCACACGAAAGGCTCTCCTATAGCTGTGGAAGTTTGTGGCTTTTCTCCTGACTAAATGATTGTTATCTTGGTCTTATGTTACGAAGTCATTTACTTTAGACATAATGGGAATGAGAGCCCGGCACATCTAGTAGCAGGTATGCAATTCTGTGACTGACTGAACTTCCATAACCAGCTGTGTGTAACTGCTGGGGCTGATGGATCTTGGCAGGATGGCAGCTGGGAGCATGCTGCTGAGGTGGGCCCTTGGTGCTGGCCTGCTTAGTGTCATCTGGGGACATCGCTGCTCTGCCACTTCGGACTAGCTGCTCAGATTTGTCAGAGTTCACTGGCACTGTTGGACTCTGTGGTAGGTGGATGCAAACTTCACTGACGAGTTGAGAAACTAAAATTCTTGCAGAAGTGTGGTTTGACGGCATATATTGTAAATGGGCAGGTGAGGTTACTGCAGTGTGGTCAAAAAATGTTGTCCCTGGAGTGTAAATATGAGAGAGACTGGGGGGCCGTCAGGTTTAGTGTACTGGTGGCCTGGGCATTGTTGTAGCATTTGTTGCAGCTAAACTATACTATCACGTTTAGGCATGCAGGTGGATAGAGATGAAGATTTGTATCAATTACGCTTTCAGACTCTCTTCCTCTTTTTCTCTGCTTGTGAAAATCCTGAGATCAGACAAGCTTCCCCAAAACAGGTTGCTTTCTTCTAATGATCTGTTTTAATACTGTCGTAGGGTGTTTTGGGTTTTTTGGTGGGTTTTTTGTTTGTTTGTGGGTTTTTTGGTCTTTTTTTAAGAAATGCTCTGCAGAACAGTTAGTTACTTTCCTAGAATTGGGCTGATGGTTTCCAAATGGATTTTTACAGACTGCTATGAAGAAAGTGGCACAGCTCTGAAGATTTTGTACAGACTGTAATAACACCTAGTGTGTCTGAGTGGAGAAGTTTGTGTGTGTGAAGGCAGGAAAAATTAGGTGTGATTTTTAACTTTGTGCATGTCCTATAATGTTGTTTTGTTGAGTCCTTTGTGAACAATAGAGGATGAGAGGAAAAAAATGGTTAAAAAATCATATATTGGTATGTTATCTATAACGTTCTTCATGTTATTTTTAAAATTTAACATTAAAAATTTGATACTTCCTCAGTTTCATTACACTAACTTCACAGATGCCAAGAAGCCTGTTACAGGGTTTTTTAATTAAAGTAACATAAACCTTTATTTCTTTAGGACAAAGAAAGAAACTGGGCAGACTATAGCAAAGCTCCCCTTATTGGCACGTGTAAAGAGAATCCTAACAGGGCGGGGGGAAGAAAGCCTGTTCTTTCTTCTCAATCTGCAGATCAAATGAGATTCAAGTAAAAGGAAGGGAATGTAAGCAATCAGAGTCTTCCGAATTTGAAGGAACGAAGTATGTGAAGAAAAGAAATACATGGATTTGGCCAAGAATAGTTGCATGAACTTTGGAAATCCAGAGCTTTTTTTATAAATAACAACTCTCCTTTTTAATATTTTAGTTTCTTCAGTTGTCTGTCAAGGAGCATTGTTATGTGAGGAGGATATAATTTCCAGACTGATAGAGCGTTTACCTGGTAGCAGAGAGCTAGTGAAGAGGTTAGAAGAGGCAAAGAGTAAGAGCAAAGGTTGGGCTGGGAGGAAGGTAAGAACTACTGAGGATTTCAACCTGTATGCTGTTTTGACAGCAGCTGTGATACTGATGAGGTATTCAAATGGAAAAGGGTCTTGTAACCTGTTCTTAAGGCAAACCTGTTCTAAAAAATAGATCCCAAGAAAATACATATATTTTATGGAATTGTGTTACTGCTAGTTTGGAGGCTCGACTTTAATCTTCTAATGCTTGCAACTTGACTTGCAGGTTGCTTGAAACTATTCGCATCTGTGTCAAATTCTTTGGTGGCACTGCCACTGCTTTCTGTGGTTGTGATGTGGTAAAATTCTTTCTTGATGCTTTTGTTTTTAGTATAACTTTATGGCTACTAGGAAAAATCTCACATTTATCACACATGAAAATTCTGATAGCATTGGATAAACTTTGAAGGAGAAAGATTTATTTGGAATTACAGATTAATGTACTTTCTCTCCTAGGTTTCTTCTGCTTTTTGTTTGGGTGCATACCTGAACTGGGCTGTACTCAATGCAAACTTTGTGAGCTTGCCACTTAATAGTTAGGAGACAAATTACTGCATTTATTAAGGAGTTTGTGATTATTCCCTGCACAAAGCATGAATATTTATATAGAGGAGAAGATTTTACCTGAGCAGTCTTTTTACTGCATTGAAATAGGTTGTTGGGGCTCGTGGAATATGTTTCTTCTTACCTGCCATCTCAAACTTTAGTGGAAACCTCCTTTTTGCTCTGTTTTTAATTCAGCACCTTGTCATACACATAATATTTCCTCCTTACATTGAAAATGTATTACAACTTTTTGTGAGCATGAACATTTATTTTTATGATTTTGGTCTGAATTTCCATATGCAACGCTTGATTTCAGTTGCACTCCTGTTATGATGAAAGACAGACACCAGGAATATATATTGCAAAAATCTGTGGTAGTGTTTTTTTTATGTTGTGCTTCAAGCTAGAACTTGAATATGGTAGTGGAGGGCTTGATTGAAACTATTGGTCAAAACTCAGCAGATGAGAGAAAAAAGGGGGCTATATAAAGGCTAGTATATTAGTACAAGAAATTTCTATTGATAGAGGTGAGCTCTTGCATATTGTATTTTCAGCTTAGGCGACTTAAAAATAAATTTATCTGGAGATAACTTTTAAAAAATTGGGTGGTGACATAATAAAGATTTGAAATTTGCATGTGGGAAGAGAGCAAAAATTGGGATTGTCTTTCTTCAAGCTGAACTAAAGGTATTGTGGATTTGCCTTAATTACAGCTGTTGCTGGCCCTGTATCCTCTCTAAGCACATTAATGAAATCCCTTACTTCAGTGAGACTCAGAAGCTGTTTGGATTGATAACAAAATGTATCCTTGTTTCAAAATGGGATAACCTTCACTTATTTGCTGACAGCTATGCTGGTGATAGCTGTGATTAGTAAAACTCTTGGTGCAGTCAATACACAGGAGAATAAATTACTAAAACTATATAAAGAAAAAAAAATACAGCATGAGTTTACATAAGGCTACAGAGCTCACAGGTCAGTGGAACTGATGGAAAAGAATTCCAAACCACTGCTGTAATATTGGAAGCTTCCTTGCTTAGATACAAGTTATTTGCAAGTAAGTGGGGAATCAGCACTGTCTGTCCTCTGAATAGTCATTAGCTGTGCAACATCCTTTAAACACTAATCTTAGGACTTAAGCCTCTTGGTTTAACAGTGAGTGTTTTCTGCATACTTTTAAATCTGGCGTTTGCTCCAGTTGGAAGTTATTCTTTGCATTCTGCATATCTAGACTGTGCCTACCTGGATCTTCATAATGCAAACAGATATTCTTTATCAGCATAAATTCCCCAAGGAATCTCTGAATATTCTCACTTAGTTGCTAGTGCAACACCTGGAGGCTTTCAGGTTTGAATTTTCAAAAAGAAAAATGCACATTTAAATGCTAGATTGCAATTAATATATTAAACAAAATTGCTCTATTCAGTATTTATTTTGTAGAGGTGAACACAATTTCATTAATATTAACTAGAATAGCCCCTTCTGGCTTTAGGCATGCAAAAAGAATTTTCAGCTGAAATTGGCGACTTCATATTCCAAATCTGAAGACAGAAATCTTTCTAAGGCCTTGTGGAAAAAGCACCAGTTTTTAACGTGTCTCTTAAGCAGCAGCAGTACTGTACAATTCCACCAGAAGTTTCTTTGAAAGATTGATGTCTCTTGTGTTAAACTTCTTTGGTGGCGTAACAGTGGTAAACACTTGCTTTTGGGTAGTGATTTGAAATCTAGTTAGAAAAATTTGTAAAGTACTCTTAAAGTCTTCACATTAAGTAAATTGTAGAAGGACAAGATCCTCATCGATTTTTGTTAATTCTCAAAAGCCAGTGCAAGAGAGAAATATTCAAAGGGGGTTTTTTGTCCTTTGTAGTATTCTATCTGAACGGGTGCTGTAGAGATGGCTTATTCTTATGGTGTCAACGATATCTATTGATCTGAAACCTCCAGAATAACAGTTATTAGAAACCTGCAGGCAGTAAATACGAGACTTAAGGTTGGCAAGGCAAAATAATAAAATAGTTTGATATATGGGAAAGTAATCTCAGTCTGACAGAGAAACTAGGAAATTGCATGAAGGTTCCAGGTAAAAGAATCTTTTAATGAGACTTTGCAGCTGGAAGAACAAATACTGTCATACACCAGAAGGAATTTGTGTCTTACAGACTTGGCCTTCAATAGCATATTCCCAAAGCCTATGTTTACTACAAGAGGAAGCAACAAGTTCCTTCGTTTCTTACATTGCTGGGAAACATGGGTTTGTGAATCTAAATCTTCAGTTGCAAAAGACCCAACTTCTTACATGAAGGTAAAAAATGCTTTAGATAGCAGTGAATGAGAAGTTCTGATTCTCAATGTTGACAAGTCTGAATTAAGGGTCTGTGATTTTTTTTCCAAACCTTACTTTTAGTTTCTGAAAACTCAGCTTCAGCAATACGTTTTGCTAGAGATGGAGAAACTGGAATACACTTTATTTTAACTAGAAATATTAGCACAAGTGTTTTGGTTTTTTAATTTTTTCTGTGTTTTTTTTTTTTTCTCTGAATTATATTTACAAATGTGCTTCAATTGGTTTTCTTCCTTTAATAGAAAAATTTTAACAGCAATACCCCCCATACACCCCTCTTTACAAACGTCAAGATGTTGGTCATAGAAAATACAATATAAACAGTGAGGTATTTGTTTTCTTAGTATATTGAGTTCTGGGTGCCCCAGTTTGAGACAGGGAATTACTGGAGGGGGTCCAGTGGAGGCTACACAAATGAGGGGACTGGAGCATCTCTCCAATGAGGAAAGGATGAGAGAGCTGGACCTGTCTAGCCTGGAGAAGGCTGAAAGGGGGCCTTATCAATGCATGCAAATATCTTAAGGGGTGAGTGCCAAGAGGATGGGGCCAGGTGCTTTTCAGTGGTACCCAGAGGCAGGACAAGAGGCAACGGGCACAGACTGAAACACATAAAGTTCCACCTGAATATGATGAGGAACTTCTTAACTTTGAGGGCAACAGAGCACAGGAGCAGGCTGCCCAGAGAGGATGTGGAGTCTCCTTCTCTGGAGACATTTAGGACCCACCTGGATGTGATTCTGTGCAACCTGCTGTAGGTGAACCTGCTTTAGCAGAGGGGTTGGATTAGATGATCTCCAGAGGTCCCTTCCAACCCTGACCCTTCTGTGATTCTGTATACAGTATAAACCTGAAATCACTGAAGTTTAATGACGTGATAGCAGGCTTAACAAGTGGACAATGCTTTGTCTTCCCTCACAGTCTGATAAATAATAAAATACAGATGAATGATGAGAGTGTTGCCCTTATGCCTTTTTTTCCTTCCTGAATAAGAAGAAATAATTTTAGATAAAGCTGAAGACATCATTTAGAATGGTGCAAAAACCCACTTACGATTAGTTAGAGGTCAAGATCTGTGCATGAATGAACGTCTTCCAGGCAGTTTAATGTTAAATAAAATATTCTGCTTGTATCATGTGCTGTTGTTAGTTTCTAGAATTTGATTAGTATTTAGAGCAGTGTGAAAAAGTAATATTTTTTTTTGCCTGTGTTGATAGTCTGTGTTGGCCGAATGGATAAAATGGAAGAGCAGGAAATATTTTATGTGGGTGAGTTAGTTTCCGTAGGGGACGTGGTAGATAGACTTTTGAGCTTTGCATGTGTGCTTAGAGAACTTGCTTTGGCTACAGTGGAAATAATTTCTTGTGGAAGTGACATGCTGTGGTCTCTGTTTTCTGGGATGGCCATTTCTAGTTCCACAGTACTTCATTTCAACATTGAATTCAGGAAGTGCAGAGCTGTACTTGAAGTTGCATTCTATTTTATTTACCAGCTTCCTCTATACTCTGCTGTGTTCAGAGTTTCTTGGGAGGATTATTTTGTTCAAGATGAGCTGCATTCTAAAATCAGATTAATGTAATATTTTTGGGATTCTTAAGAAGGCAGTTTTCATGTGATTATTTATAATAAGCCTCTTCAAGTGCTTTGGGTTTTTTTATTTGCTGGTCTGTCTCTGATACCTTTGCCTTCAGATACTTTCATTTAATAATTGGAGAAGATGAGGTAAAGAATTTTAAGGTGGATAGTACCTCTGTTTATATTTCAAGGCTGGATTCATTAAGAGTCGGCACAGATGTACTCTGCCAGAAATTGGCAATGCAGGAAATATTCTTCGTGCACTTGCCAGTCAGCAGAGTAGATAAACTGTGATTTGAAGAATATCTGTTGCTATTCTGACTTCTGAAATTTCATTAGTTTTGAAACTGAGGATCTATTTGATTAACAGAGTGGAAATGAATAGCATTGATAGGTCTTGGTTAAAAAAAAAAAAAAAGACTGGCAACTTGAAAAGCAAGATTTTTTTTTATTCCTACTTGGTGATTTCAGAGATGAAAAGACTTTAGTGTCTTTAAGTTGATATAATCTAAAAGCAAGGTGTTTCTGATAAGTCATGCAGCAGATTTTTCTTGAAGGCACACTGGGAGGAAAATGGGACTTTTTTCAGGTCACTAGCAAATGAGAATTCTTTTTCTAGGACAGTATGCTTTGGCTGAAATGATTTGGATATACCATCTGCCTTAACCCTTGTTGATCCTTGGTAGGATTTGTCATGGGTAGTTCAAATTTACCGTTTCCAGGTCATAGCATGGATCCTAAGCGTGAAGCATATAATGAATGACTTCTCTTTTGGGTGTATGTGCTTTGACATTGCCACGTGTAACATGTGAACCAATGACTTCTATGCTGTGCAACAAAAGTAAAGGAAATGTTTAGCTTGCCATAAAATGAGAAGAGGAAGAAATCTAGACTGATGGAAAGAGCTTGCCATAAAAACAGAGTACATCGTATGCAAATATAAACTGGTTTTGCTAGTTAAGCAAATATATAGCATATATAAAACAATTTTGTAAAAGGAAATTTAATTTGAAATACTGTTATTATCACAACATTTCTCAGAATATTTGATCTGAGGGGTTTTTTTCCCCCCCCGTGGTAGGTAGAACTTTTCCTTTGTAAACAGAGCCAGAAGTTACGAAAAAAATACACAGTATTGATCCACTTCCTCCACATGGGACTGGCACATGTATCTCAATCATGGACTTCCCCTGAACACCAGAGGAAGAGATTAAAGTACACTTTGTCCTGTGATCATCTGGTTGTCTTTTGATCTTTCCTATTCTTGAAATGCTTCTACTAAAAACCTCATATAGAAATATGGATCCCAACTGGGGGTTAACTTCATAGGTGAAATGCAGTAACCTTGTATGTTTTCTCTTGTCTCTCCTGCATCCATAGACAAGAACCCAAATTGGAATTCAAAATGCAGAAAAGGTACTCGCTGCAAGCTTGGACAGCATGTCTCTTATCTGTTGTGACCCAGGCTTTCAAAGCTTAAGAGGTCTTTTGATTTCTAAAAGAGGCTTTTAATTTCTTGCACTTCAAATGACTTTATAATGTATTTTGGTAGCCCACTGAGATTACAAAGTAATTATTGAGAGCTGTAGATAGCAAGTGTAAGTCAAAATACAAACACTTTGTTTTTACTGCTGCCTCAGGCTCAATCATAAAGCTGTTTTCCAGCCCATATGTCATGATTCAAAAGAATGCTGTTAACTTTCAAAAAGTCATAGTTGAACATAGTGTCATGTAAAAATCAGTTTTCCTAAATTGCACTGAATTACTTTTCTGCTGTCTTTTTTAATAGTTAAAATTTGATCCCTCTAAAAGTTTGTGTGGTTTTTTTGTTTGTTTTGTTTGATTGATTTGGGTTTTTTCCTCCCATCATGGCAGTATATATTAGACTGAGTGTTAATTCTATTCCACATGTTATTGGGTAGTTACTAAAAGTGTCAGTCCCTGTGCTCTTGGATATTCCAAACTATTAATACTACATTATTATTTGTAAGTATTCCCATTCTCATCTCTTAATGTTGATGTAATTACTTTGCACATCTATACAATGCTTTCTTTTCTATTTAGAATCTAGAAATCTGTTGCACTGAGCAGGAGCGAGTATATATTAGAACAGTTTTCATGAAAGCGTAGTCTAGCAGGCTTGCTAAATTTGTTCCTGTGCTGGGATGCTGTTTTGTTTAACCCTATGAAGACACTTCTCATGAAAGTGTGGACTTGTCGTAAGAAAAAGAGCCAAGGAAAGTGATAAAAAGTTAAAAGAATAAAACAATGTAAAACTCAATTTATAGTTTGTTTGCTACTATTCAGTCATCTTATAAACTTGAATATGGGAAATACATGTTTGTGATTCAAGTGACATGCATGATTGTTCTCTTGCAAGAATATTGAGGTACCATTTTTGCTTATCCTTCTGATTTTTCTAGGTCAAGAATAGCCTGTACCATCCAAGCCAAAAGTAGTTTTGAGATTTGCTCTATAATTTTTATAGAGTAGAGCCATTATAGATTATGATGGTTTATGGTTTAGTTGCTAGAGAATGTAGTTCGTGTATTGGAACAGTCCTTTTTTCTAAATAGGAATATCACACCATAATTGCTAGAATAAAAACTCCTCACAGAGGAATGTAAAGCACTGGAACAGGTTGCTTGGAGAGGTCGTGGTATCTTCATCCTTAGAGTTCTTGAAAACTCAGCCTTGGACAACCTGATCTAACTTTGAAGTTGGCCTTGCTCTGAACAGGAGGTTGGGCAAGATGATGTCTAGAGGTGCGTTCCAACCTCAGTGTTTCTGGGATATGGCACCAATAAGTGGCTGTGAAGACCCTGCAAAAGGCAGAAACTCCTTGTGCAGAGAATACTCAATATCTTCTGTGTGGTTTGAAATGCTTCTGTCCTACTGCTTATGTTGAAGTAGTGATTTTTTTCCCTTATTGATCTTCATCTGTTCTATTATGTATATGATCTCAAGGTCGTCTTCACAGTTGGCTTGCATTAGTTTATGCAAGTAAGGTGGATGCTTATGGAAGTAAAAGGCAAAGTTTAAAGTGGTTAAATTTATTTCAATTTTAACACAAGGAAAAATAAGTTTTATGTATCAATGCGGCTTTTGTTTCTGTACAGGAATTAGTATTTGAATGTTTTGCATAAAAGAAGGTAAGGTATGGTCTTTTTTGCTGTGTAAAATACCTAGCATTGGTGACCAGCAACCCTTCCCCATCCTCCCGGATTGCCCTTATAATTTTCTCTTAAAGCATAAGCTGGAAATACCTCAGCACTGGTTAGTTGATCCTATATATGCTGTATAGAAACAGTGAACAGTGCTTCAGGCGTGACAAGTGCATGGAGGAAAAGGAAAATAAATCTGTGGTTCCCCTGTACAGACTGAGGAGTGACAGTGCCGGGACTTCCGACCTCACACAAGGCAAAATCGATGGATGGTCCTCTGCTTTCAGACCTGCCACTCCAGTGCTGCACCAGTCACTGCCAAGGAATTTTTTGGAGCGATTCAGGCTATTTGCATTTTAATGATCAGTTGTTCTTCTGTGCCCCTATCCAGACTCAGTGGTGGGGCTTTTTACCAGAATACGTGGCCAAGGAGTAGCTGGATGTTGTGAGAACAGCGCTCTGCAGGAAGACACCTTCATGCTTAAGAGCTCTAGAGTCAAGATTCCCATGGCAGCCTCCCTGTTCAGCTTTAATTTTTTTTGACATGTGTGCACTGAGTAAATTGGTAATACGTTGTCAGCAATATCCAGCTTTCAGCTTGCATTATTGTTTCAACCAGTCATCAAGGTATGACAGTATATGTGGCGTATTATAATCGTACTCAGAAGCAGAACAGAGTCAGAAGACTTGTCTAACCCGTAGTGAAAGATGTACATTCTTTTCAGTAAGTATGTGCTAGGAATTTATTAAAAGCTATAAAATGCTGGAATATAAGACAAAGGAAAAGTTCAGATTGTTTTAATAATTTAAGATAAAGATTTCTGTGTGATGATAACTTGAAACAATAATTCTTGGTGATAGAAAGCATATGGGCTGGGAAGACTGAAGAGCTGGAAATACCACACCGGGTACACAATTTTCTGGTGCTCTGAGGATATCCTGTAAAGTACGGAAGAAAATTTGTGAGGAGTGAAACTGATGAAGTCTAGTTTTCTACTAATTTCTGCTCTGTATCCCCACTTTTTTTTTTTTTTTTTACCCCTTACTCCCCCCTCCTCAATAAAATAACATAATAATAAAAAAAGATCTCCAGCCCACTCCCCGCCATTATAATAGCGGAGGAAACTAAGAGGGACAAGAGGGAGGGAGCTGGTGGTCTTGGCTGGCGTGGAGGTAATCGTGTACTGACTGGCCAGCTAATAGACCACACGGAGGTGGTGATGATTGAGGCTGCACTTTTACACCCTCTTGCTCACTGGGAAACTACATTAAGTTTCTCTTTCTGTTCCCCACATAGGTTTCATGAAAATGAGCAGCTATCTAACCAGTTGGTTCCCATGTGTTTTTGAGAGGCTGGGAGGAGAGACAGCGCAATCACAAGCCCTATCTCGTTAAAAGCTATACCAAAAAAACATACCCCACACTACCAAGACCTCGTTAGGATGAGATGCTGAAGTTTGTGTGGTTTTATGCTTTTTAGATAAAAATATATAGACTGGTTTTGGAAGAGGACAGGTTGAATTGTCTCATTGGTCACTTTTCTGCTGTGATCTTTAGCTCCTTGTCCAACTTTCTTTTTGAGAGCTTAATTTAGATACTGTGCATGCAGTGGTGTTCTGTTTGAGTAACTTCTGTTCTCAGTGCAAATTGTAATTTGATAGAAAAGCGTTTCTGTCCTAAGTAATAACCAAATTAGATCCTCTCTTCTGTTATCCTTTTCTTTGGTAGTGTAACAAAGACATTTATTTCAAATAGCTTCTTGACCTTTTTGAATTCTAAAACTTTGGCAAAAGCTTATTTGCTTAGTGTTGTCAATATATTGAAACTGTCTCTTGCAGAGCCTGCTAGGTTCCAAATCCCGTGGTCCGTTTTGCAATCAGTGTTTTTTTGGGTCTTTTAGATTGTGTAAGGTTTATTTTTTTTTTTTCCTGGCTTTTTTAGATGGAAATTTATTTTGAATTTTTATGGAAGCTTTATTGTATTTCTGTGTTGCAAATTGGTTTTATTGCAAAAGAGCAAATAAAAAATGTATGTGGTGTAATACAGAATACTAATCCAAATTTCTAGGATGTTTGCCCTCTGTGGTAATAACAGCATCCTTGATTAAACAAGAAAAAGCAAAATGCTTTTTGTTTGGGAACTTCCATGCTTTCTAATTCTTGGAATGTCTTTGTCAGTAAATTCACTTTTGGTTCCATTTTCTAACCTGCTGTACTAATGATAGTGTGAGTTAAGTAACAACAAATTATTCTAACCTTTATTACAGTATATACAGTCCGAAAAACTACCTGAGGTCTGGGCTTAGATATGCAAGTACCACTTTTATTGAACAAGAGTAGTGACAAAAGATGGAGCTCAGTGAAATCTGTCAGACTAGGGCAAGCAGTGTCACCCATCTGATGACCAGAACAATCTCTGCTCTTGTTGCTCTGCAGAAGCATGAACATAAGGATATGCTGGCTGCAGGAGAGGTGGCTGAAAGAATGTAATCAACAGGGGACAGAACCGACCTTGGTGACTGTGCCTCTTTTTACGTGCTTATCTGTCCTGAAAGGTGGCTGTCTAAGATCTAACAGTTTTAAAAGACATCCAAAAGTCTCATTCTTACTGTGATGATTTTTCCCAGGGGTAAGAAATCGGAGTTTAAGTAATAGCCGGTGGTGAATTAGGAGTTAAGAGTTAGCTTGCTAAACAAGAACCAGAGTTTCTGACTTGATGGCAGCTTGCCATGCCTTTAGGAATTGGAGGCCCCCACCAGAACTAGTCTATCTTGAATATTCTAGCTAGACTCTTCTCCCTGCTTTCTGCAAGCGTATTATCTTCACCGCTGTAAGCACATTGTATCTTACTGAGGTGTAACTTCAAAATTGCTTCTTTTTGGCAGTTTGAAACATGATTGTGGGGTATAATCTAAGTCCTGCTGTTAAAGGTTCTTGAAAAGGAGGAGATGATGTTGCAGATGATGCGCTGTAGTGGCATGTAAACCGTAATAGAAAGCTATTTGCAAAAGGGTGGCAGCTGAAATGTTTGTGTTATCTGCATTTGTGTTCACCGGTGATCCTGTATGCTGTTGTAAGAGCATGTAACTCGTGTGTGTGAGGGCATGGCTCTGGGAATACAGATTTCTGTGTGCACTTCAACAGACATCTCGTCTCCACACCCTCTTGTGAAATGCAGCTGTCTTCCTGTAATAAGGAGGTTCTGATGTTCTTTTAAACTCAGTTCTCTATTCATGAAGTATCACAATAAAATACAATAACTTTGTAGGTTTTCTGCATAAGAAAATGCTGGCAGTTCAAAGTGTTGGGGAAGAGAATGCCTCTCACCAAGCCGGCTACTCTGGTGCTGCGCTTGCGTAGCTTTTCTGGTCTGACATACTTCTTTGTAAAACAGAAATATAAAACCCGAGACACACAAATCTGACTGTTAAGCATATTGCATAGTAAATTTTATTTATCTGTGTGTTTTCTGGTTATTTTCTGTGACAAGATATCCAATATGTCATTGCCAAAAGTGGAGTCCTGTGCAGTTGATTTTGATATGAAATCTGTCTTGACAGCTGACAGTCAAACCCCTGAGCAGTTTTGTATCTCTGAAACTCTCACCTGCTTTATATTTGGTACCTTTCTCAGTTAAATCTTTAATATTATTCTTCTTGCCCCTACCTGCCTCCTTGTGACCAGTTCTTCAGTTTCCATGAAGAGATCATGCTATGGGAAGACTCACATCTCTCAAAATCTTTTTAGCTGCTTTTTGTTTGGAAGAAGCTTTAGTGGGGAAACAGGCGTTCGGTAGTTGTGTTGTGTGACTTTAAGTTCAGGAACTTTGTGCTTCCTTGATTTGACAATTCTCCTGTCAGCATCTTTTTTTTATAAATGCCTGTTTTTCTGTATTTCTTCTGTGGGCCAAAATCAGGCCATACCTTGTTTTATTCTGGCATTTTAAGGAAAATCAGGTTCCCTGTATTGTTCTTAACAGTCAACATGCTTAAAATTGACTTGACTTCAAGAGTTGACTGAATGATAGTGTTCTTGAATATGATTTAAAAAAAAAAAAAAAAGCAGTTGCAGAGGGAAAAGAGGAATTGGTATCTATCTGCAACTTAGAACTGAAAACCTTTACGGATTCCTAAACTGCAAGTTCCAAATGAAGCTTTTTCTGCAGTCCCACACAAGAAGCAAATCCATAGGTAGCTAAGTTTCACCAGTCCAGGTGCTTATGGAGTTGCACTTTTTTTTTCCTCTCTTGCTGATCTCCTATTCTCTTACAGCTGCATAAAGTGCCAGGTCCTAAGGTCATGACTGGGTTCCCCTCTGTCCAGCCACAGATATTCAGCAGTGGCAGTTGTACCTTGGGTAATCTCTAAAGCCAAACTTCCATCAGTTGCTTTGCTTTCTCACTCACGGCACTTTTTAGCCTCCTTGTCTCTCAGACTCTTGTTCTCAACATCGCATCTTGTTTCTTGTGCTGGTTACAATGTCTTGAGTTGCCTCTTTTGGCGTCATCATTATCTGTTATATTTGCTGTTGAAACTCCAGTTCAGGCTTTGCTTACTTCCCTGGTCTGAAATAATCTGAATTTTCTCATTCATGAGAAGTGCAAGTTACTTTCAGTTAAACACTGTTTTTTCAGATGCCTGTTCTGTCAAGGCATTAGGCTCTCCATTCTTTGAAGAGTAGACAAGGAACAGCCAGACGTTAATTCAAATTAACCACAATTTAAATTGCCCTTTCAGTTACTGTAGAAACTGTTTTGTTTTGGGTGGAGGTGGTGTGGGTTTGTTTTTTGTTGTTTTGGGGGTTTTTTTGGGTTTTTTTTCTTGCTTGGGGGTTGTTTGGGTGCTTTTGAATAAGACCCAATCATTAGATCTATGTACTGAGTTGTGAGGATGGTTTGTTTGGGCTCTCTGTGTTTGGTGGGGATGCAGAGAGGCTTTCCCCTGGGGCAAGAAGACAATGAAGTGGGGATTCTTCACTCAGCATCTCTACCTTCACTCAGCTGGTGTTGATAAAGGCATGAAATGGTATCAGTGATGAGTTACAAAGATTTTGTCTTTTGTTTCTAGAAATAACAGTTGGCATCAGAAATGTAAGAAATATCTTTGTCTGTTTAGTCTCCATGGAGAATTCTGTACCAAAAATAAAGATGCATAAATCATCTACAAGAAAATACTTGTTTTGGGCTTAATGAGGGAAGATAAGAGGTCCCAAAAACTGTACAAGGTTTGCATGTTTGGGATCTGAGGCGTGTGACTACCTTTGGTATTGGTGGACATATTTTTATAACTGAGAAGTGAATTTGGCCTCATTTCTTTATTCTGCTTCTTAAGGTTGAATTATAACTATAGCAGTTGAGGCAGCTGTAGGCTGTAGAGGACTGGAATAGGTTTATATTTCAAGTGTCACTTAATGTGGAGGGAGAATTGAAGCATGCTTTTCTCTTGTAAATAGCCAGGCATTTCTCTTACGTAAATAGGTGTTGTATCCTCCAACTGTACTTTCTCCTGTGTGTGCTGAGGTTTTTTATGACCACTTACACTTGTTTGACTACAAGATAAGCAAGGAAATGATTGAAAACATGTTTTAAAATTTAACATGGGGTATGTTGCTCTGCTAATGCTTTTCATGCTGGCCTAGAAGAATCATCGTCAATAGCTACTGTAATTCAGTCTTCAACTGCATTAATTATTTTCTCAGCTGCCTGTCAGTTGTGCTTAGTCCTGGTGAATTAATCAAGCAGCCATGTCACGTTGGCCTTTCTCCTCTGTCAATCATGCTTGTGTTACCTGTTCTCTTCAGGTAGGAATGTATAATGACAAGGTTGGATAGTGTTTAATAAGCAAAACCTGTTGTGTTGTTCTGAAACAGAATTACAGCAGAATGTCTATCCCATGCAATAGCAAAGTATAAGACAGGAAAAGCTGGCAGTGGAGCTGCACAGACTCCACAGGCCCTGCGTAGGACACTGGTGGCTGTGTGTGTTTTACAGTAGCATCTTGAGTAATGCCTTGCATGGTACTGTACCAGTGCACCCTCTCCACCGTACCCTTTTCTGCTTCCTCTAATGTTAAAACTTCAATACTAAGGTCACTTCTGAGAGAGAAAGATATGGAAGAATGCAAGCTCTGCTCTTACTTGTTCCCAGAATAATGCTCATAACTAACTAACACTTTGCTTTCAGGCATAAGTTTTAAGTCTTGACCTTCTAGAGCCTTCGAAAAAATGAGGACTATTCTACAGATTTGCTATGCTTAATACATACATAACTGCCTAAGTATAGGCAGAGTACATGATGTGTGGACATGCATCTGTTCTTAGTGCTTTCTGGTTTTATGTAGTCTCTCAGAATGCTGTATTTGCTTTATTTAAATAGAAAAGAGGTCTTCATTTCTCAGAAGCTTTCTCATTTTTGTTTCACAGAAACTATCTTAGAGTATGGACACCAGTAAGAAGACAGAACCCCCTTTATCCGTAGAAATGGTACAACAAAGGGCCAATCCTGATCGCAGTCCTTCAGCATCAATTTATGTTCCAGAGCAAGGTGGCTACAAAGAGAAATTTGTAAATGCTGTGGAAGATAAATATAAATGTGAAAAATGTCACCTCATCTTATGTAATCCTAAACAGACTGAATGTGGACACAGATTTTGTGAGACCTGCATGAATGCCTTGCTAAGGTATGTTTTTTTTGCTGTGGTAGAACATGTTGATATCTTTTAAATCTTGTGAATGGCTGAAAGTAGTATGAACACCATTGTAGTTTTAGGAATACGTTGAGCTAATGCCCTGACTCAAAGCAGCCTTCCACTTATTGCTTGCTTGGCTATTTGTTACCCATATACTGGTGCAAACGTTTGTTGTGTTCTGCTCTGCGTCAGGATGAGACAGCTAAGCTTTCCATCAGTATTGTTGAAATGGTTGTTAAAGTGGTTTAATCCCATGTAGTGATGTGTTAGGTAAGAATTTCATGGCCTGTGGAGCCTAGACTGAGCAGCTATTTTACATGACTGCTAATATGGCTAGTTTGGTGTAGAATACACTTAGCAAATTGTGGCTGTGTGAGGAAGCTAGCTCTGCACCCAGCCTTACAGCTGAGTGGTGGGACCCTTGGATAAATGTCACTGCTCGTGGAGCTTCCTTTACCTGTAACCCTTGTAGCTGTATGTCCTGTATGTTTTGTGGATTCCAGGAGGGTCAGGGAGGCTGGCTTCTCTCTTACTGAGATGTTCGGGCCAGAGTACAAAGTGGGTGAGTGAACGTTACAGGCATAAAATGAACGCTGAGAGATGCAATATTTCCTAGTCTAGGTAAGAATAAAAGTGGGATCATTCAAGGAGTATCTAGCTTTCAAGAAGTATCTGTGCATCAGTAGAAGTATCTTTCTTTGCCTCTCAGCTTTGATGTGTTGCTACTGATTGTATTCAGCAGTGTGATTACAAAACTTGGTCTGATGTTTGAAGATCATTCTGCAAGCTTTAATGTTCTGGGCTAAGTAACTAGTTAATACTTCCATTTACTACTGGGAAAGCAGGGGTACAGAAGAGATTGGGCTCACTGGCTGTTGCACACTGGACTACTAACAGATTATTTGACTTTGGAAGGTCCCGATGATCTTCTGTTTACTTTTTGTGACCATCCTGACTCTGGATTATTAGTTTATATTTCACTTGGAAATACTGTAATCTCAGGTAGATATATATTGAGACTACATGCAGCATGACAAAGGAGATTGGAGGATATAAGATCACTCTGTCTCATGAAGAAGAGTAACCTCTGTATTGGGCATATACAAGGGTCCATAGCTCACTAATGCACTCCTGTAGGTTTTGTGCTACAGCATGTCAAATTTAAAACACCAAACCCTCACCGACCTTTCTTTCAATGCACATTTTCAGGTGAAGTGTCATTTGTATTTAAGAAATGCAGTTATTTCTTTCTGAATATATGTTTTTGGAAGACTCTTGCATGATTAGTGGCAGTGGCTCAGAAAAACAAACATCTGCCATGCTTGGATATCTGTGTGTAGATAGAGCAGATCCTTCACAGTCTAAGCAGTAACAATTCTGGTATTGCTGGAATCTGGGCAATTTTCCTTCCCTGCTGTGAGATATGCACACGTGCTTATTACAGTGCAGCTAGAATATGTGTAATTTTACCTTCCTGACTTTCCAACCAGTCTGTTATTGAAAAGGACACATGGGTAAGGCCATCTACCACACTGTTCTGTCATTTGAGTTATTTCACGATATTTAATGTTTGTTGCAAACATATCCTTTATTAAAACTAAATTTAAAGCTGCTGCTTTTGAGAAATAAAAAATGTGCCATAGCATTGAAAGCAGCATAAGTTTATGTTGTTTCTGTATTTGCACAAAGAATTTTCATTTGGTGTGGATATGCTGCTACACACACATACACTCTGATTATATGCTAGCAGCTTCTGTTCCAGGGTTATTTGAGGACAAAGAATTGGGTGTCAGTGTAGATAATGCGGTAAAGATGTCTGCTCAGTATGCAGCAGTAGTTTAAAAGAGCAAGTGGATGCTTGAGTGAATTCAGTAAGAGCAAGAAAAGCATGACATTGTATTAAACACTATATGCCCTCAAGTAGATTAGTTTCCTTTTTTTTAAGTTAAGAAAAACATTACAGATACTGAAGCTGCAAGGTAGTTAAGATGCTCAGAAATATGATGAGACAGAGAATGGTCAGCTGAAGGAGCAGAAGCCAGTGAGATGATTTGAAGTAATCATACTGATTATATAACATAATCAAACTTATTCAGCATTTTGTATTAATTTGCACTGCTGTTAGTAGCTGCAACTTATGTTGCCTGTCAATGAGTTGCTTTACAAAAGAATGTACCTAGTGCTTCTCATCCATAGACATCTGTGCTTTGCATGGGAGATCAGTATGACTATCGCCATTTTACATGGAGAAAAGGAGCTAAAAAGGAATGAAGAGACTTACGCAATGACACCTAGGAGGTCAGAGCCCATAATAGCTGTAGGAACCCAGCTTTCCTACACTCCGGTTTCCATGCACTGCTCTGCTCCTCAATCTACCTGTTGTCTAAGGGATCACACGTTTGGTAATTAGATTACAAAGGCAGCTACAAGGCAGTAGTTCAGGTAAAGGAGGGAGCAAGGATCTGTAACAACTGCTAAAACCAGAACAGACTTGGAGGTGGACATAAATATTTTTTTACCTTAAAAGGAGGTGCAATTGACTGTCAGAGAAAGTAAAGTTTAATCGAGTGTTGTTTGAAAAAGGACTGGATAATTAATGGAAGAGACAAGATTTTGCTTGTTTGCACAGATAAATTGAGAAGTGACAAAAATTGTGGATCAGGCACAGACTGTAAAATAGAGAATGGATTTTGCTGGCTTCAAGAAAACCACTGAGCAGTTGGCTGGAGAAATTGTGGTGGTCTTATTTAATTGGGAATGCCAGATACTGTCCAGTGAAAACTCAGTGTTCAAATTTCTTTGAGATAACATCATGTTATCTCATTACCATGAACTACATACTCTTGATTTTAAAATATATTGAGTAATCATGACTAAGTAAACGTCTTCATAAACTGAAAATTTTACGCTACAAAATTTCAGGTGAGTTAAAATAACTTTTCTGTTTCCTTTTCTCTCCAGTTCTTCTAGCCCAAAATGTACAGCGTGTCAAGAAAGCATAGTAAAAGATAAGGTATTGTTGAAATTCTTCCTTACTCAAGAGCATTGAATTGTGTGGCATACATAAGATATGTTGCTGCTTTGTGGTAATTATTTCATAAGCCTAATAAGCTACCTGAGGAAGATAGTTTTGTTAAAAAACGTAAACCATGTATTTTATATAGGAAGACAGCTCATTCTTACAATGTTAACCACATGGTAGAAAACAACATGTCAGCTTCATCTCTAATGGTCCAGCCAGATGTCACATCTTGTTTACATAGTTGGGAGCTGCAGCAACATGTTGCATTTGTCCTCCCATCAGCCAGGAGGATGATAAGAAATACTGCATCTCTTGTAGATGCAGAGATGTCACAGATCAGGGCAAACTTTACTTGTGGTTTGGCTCCAGACCAGTGTCTACTGTTTCGATAACCTGTTTTTACAGCGTGTTGTTCTGTGAACCACACTGGAACCAGAACAGTGTGGAGTTACCGTAACTGTAACAGAATCAGGTTCTTTTTATATGGATAATTTATTTTACTGATACTCTCGTTACTGTTTTTCACAGCAAATCTTTGTGTTGCCTTTGAAAGATTGTGGGGAGAGAAAATTCTTTTCGACCTAGTACGTGGTTTATGCAGTTTTTGTGTTAGTCTTCTAAAGTGTTTTCTAAATTCTTTGTATTAGTAGTCTTTCTGGCCTAAGCTAATACACATCATAGTAACCATTTTCAAGAAAAGTCTAGTGGATACATCAATCTCTCCTTGTCTTAACTCAGCATAGTTCTCTGAACAGTGCTCAGTGTAATTTAGCTTTGGCATGGGTATGCTCTCCGGGAGCTTAGACCAGTAATCTTGATGTCTATTTTATTTGTCCTTTGACTTTCTAGCTCCCAATATATATAAATGTGTACATTTGTTATGGAACCTCAAATATCTTTAAAACAAGAGGAGGACATGTTTGTTAAATACATGTTAGACTAACTGTGCAAGTCAGTGATTTCATGAAACTGGAAACCTCTCTTCCCATAGAGCACTGATGTCCAAAATCACTGAATAGCTTTTAGATAGTCTTGGACAAACTGTTTTAAAACTGTCTTCTTACCTTAACCTTCAGTCAGTAAAACTGTGTCCAGTAACCTGTGAATTACTTTGGAAAAATTACTACAGTACTGGCAATTGATTATTCAAATGAGATTTGTTGATTCATTAACTTCACACATGCACCTGAAAAGTGAACTGGAATCGGTGATCTGTGTCAGATGAGATCGGATGAGAATGGCTGCGGTGTTTCTTCACTGACACTGGGTATAGATTCATAGTCACTGGACAGATCCGATCGTAATTCATAGCCGCTGCTGTTAAATGTTAGCATGCGGAACTGTTCTGTAATTACAGTAACGCTGCAGTGCATGCAGTATCACAGAACTCGGTTTGTCAGAGAAGTAGTCACAGGTTGGGCTTGGTTCTTTGGCATTTCTTCATGGTCATAAGAGCAATTGCAGAATGACTGTAAGTTTTCATCCCTTTGTTTTGGACTTCACATAGTAGTAATGATATTCAGTCCTGTCTCCAGTTCCTGCCCTTGGCAGGGGGGACATTTTGAATGTGCAGTTGTGTTGCCTCTCTATCTTTTATGGGATATCACCCATAAAAGGTGAAAAATCCAAACCCCAAGTTCTCTGTTTCCAACTTTTTTCAGTTCTATTATACACAAGAAGTGCTGAAGAGGCTTATGAACATTAAAATGCAGAGATAGTTGGAGCCTGCTTATCTGTGGAATAATAAAGCTACTCCAGTCTAAGACCATAGAAAATATCTTTAATTATGTGCTACTAATGAAGTCTAGTCATTGTGGGAACTATCTTCCATGAAATCCTTCCTCTCTGAGCCACTGTGCTTTGGCTCTTTCTTGTGTTATGTTATTGTGCCTAATACACCAGCTTCTCAATGTTCTAGCTTATGCAAGCCTACTATTGACAAGCAAATAGCAAAAAATTTAGTCCTCTTCCTGAACCTTCCCTTTATTGTATTTATAGTAAAAGTAGCAGAGCATCTGTCCAAATATTCTCTTTCACTGGGCTGCTTCATACTGGAGGAATCTCGGTGATGTGCACGTTCAAGAAAATTTGAATGATAGGGTTTTATTTCTGGCACGTAAGGCTAGAATTAAATGACACTGGTGTAGACAGATTGCAGCCTCTACTTTATTTGAACTTGCATATTCTTGAGTGTCTACATTTTCTAAAAGAAAGTGGGTTTTGATTTTTCAGGTATTTAAAGATAATTGTTGCAGGAGAGAACTACTTGCCCTTCAAATATACTGCAGAAATGAAAACAAGGGCTGTAAAGAACAGCTATCTTTGGGTCAATTACTGGTGAGTAATCTAACATAGTCATAAACTTCCTTTTGAGTTAAAGACCGAGAAGAAATCTTGCAAATAAAAACCCTGGTCCTTTTCGTGAGTTGCTCACACTAGTAGTTAATCTGATTTATAAATTCCAGAATAAACTGTTTTTAAACTCTGGGTTTTGATAAGCTATAAGGAACTGTAGTAAAAAGTCATGTGATTGTGTGACACTAAAGCTCAGAAACGTAAATACATGAAGCAAATGAGAACTTGAGGGAGAGCTAAAATTGGGGGAAAATCTTTGTGTACTTTACAAATGTGAGAAATTTGGATTTCTTTTTGGTTTACTTTTATTTTTATTTTCCAGTCTCAGTCCTCTCATGTAAGTGGTGGTTTATGCATGGAGTCAAACCTTTGGCTTGCTTCTCCAGACTTGCACAAAATAATCTGTAGCTTTGTTTCGTGAAGGCGTAACATTGCAGTAATCCAGTAATTTAACAGTTGTAAAGTACGGCTACACAGCAGTTTGTAGTGAGATGTGTAGGTACTTGCTTTGAATGAGCAAGCCCAAGTACTGAAACAACTTAAAGAAGCCCCTATGTTTATGTGGAATAATATACCTTGAAAAAGAACGTTTAGCATTTGTTTAAATAGCCTATGTGGCATTTTGGACTGTTAGAATGCTTTTAGTACAAAAGTAGCTCACGTACATCTATAATACAGCGAAATCTGCTGTCCAGGTAAAGGGAGTGTAAAGTCAGAAATGTATTCCTGAGTAGATGTGTGAGTGTTTGCTCTTGCACAATATAGTGTGCAAAATAACTTTGCGGTTCTCAAGTTATTTAATGTGAGATGTCTTCAAAGGATAAAAAGACGTGCACAAAAATTAGTTGATTTTTTTTTTTATTTTTCAGATGCATTTGAAAACTGATTGTCAGTTTGAAGAACTGTCATGTCCTCGTGCTGATTGCAAAGAAAAAATACTGAGAAAAGACTTGCCAGACCATGTAGAGAAGACCTGTAAATACCGGGAGACAACCTGTAAATACTGTAAAAGCCAAGTCCCAATGATTATGTTGCAGGTGCAGTATTTTCTTGTGTATATAGAACGAGATTCCATACATTAACATGGAATAATAACTCTTCTTATGCTTCTGTGTAGCTGCCAATAGAGCCTTGGCATGTCAGCCTGAATTAGTAAGTCAAAAAAGAAAATAGGCTGACTTTCAAAACACTTTTTTTTTTTTTCCCTGTGTAAACACCAGTTACAACATTGACTGGGAAATATTTTTTTTTCATGTTCGTATACTGCATTTAAAAAGAATTCAGATCCACTGCATGATATTGATGCTAAAGTAATTTTTTTCTGTGTTTTTTTTATTTTGCTTATTTTGATGTGATAAATGCAACTACCATGATAACAGCAAAACATTGTGCAGGAAAAATATAAGCATAGCAATTGACTGGAGAAATAGCACCTTTCCGTATAATCCTTCTTGGGGTACTGTGTGATCTGTTACGAGGGGAAAGGAGGAGACAATGTAAAAACAAATTGTGTCTTGGTGTAACCAGCAATGGTACATGACAGGCCTAGGCAGCATTGTTGCTGTTCTTGGCATACGAGTAGGTTGTCTCAGAAGCAGCGTTTTGTGAATTAGAAGCATAGAACAGAGGTTGAGAGAATCATACTTACTCCACACATAAATTGTAACTTGGCTATGTTTGCATTACTTTGCATTGAACTGTATTATGCTGAGTCACTCAGTTCTGTAATTTTTTTCTGTAATTTTTAACATTTTTTACAAAAATTCTTTTTCCATAGTTTGACAGTCTTGGATTTCAGACCTTCTTAGCATAGTAAGAGTGGTGAGAATTTCATTTTCATTTGTGTTCTTGAGTATTTTTTTGTTAGATGAAGTCTCACAACAATGAGAAGCATTCTTTGCTCAGAGGTGTTGTTACAAAAGGCGTAGGTGGAATCTCACCAAGTTCTGATTTAGATCTGGCTTTCAGTTATTTGAGTGCATACTTGCAAGGGCTGGTACTTTGATAATTGTGCATTACCTAGCATAAGGTGGCTGAGATGTGAAAATACACAGGGAAAATTAAGTTTACAATGTGTTTATTCTTGCACATTCTGATACAGAGTATTAGACTGTATTTAGTTAGATTATGGACGCTGTTCTCCCAGAATTTTCTTTAGGCTGGGAATTGGTGTGGGGCAAAGAGTGATACTGAAAAATATGTAGTGCCTTAACAGACAAAATCAATGACTATTAAATATGTCTTGTTGTACAAACAGGATTTCCATATCTAAGCAACATGCTCACAGATTCCTTGTAGGCAGTTTCTTTTTATAGGACCAATGTAGTTAGATTTTTGAGAGTCTGAAATCATACTTATGTTTTGAGGAACATAGAACTGGTTTAAGAGCTTTCTCAGATTTTTAATTCACAGCAAAACCTATTTTAGACATTCACATTGGAAACAAGAACGGCATGTTACTCTGAAGTACAGAAAATAGTGTTTGTAAATGAAGAAATTGTTCTCCAAAATCTTAAGTGGTGGAATTCTGAGTTGCTTTAAGAGGTAATAAATTGGCTTACCCAGGGAGCCAAAGTGGTTTGTTAAAATTTAGTTTTATGTTGAGATGCCACTATTTTGATTGTATTCAAGTTGGTACCCCTGTTCATCTGCCCTTAAAAGTTCTAAACAAATCTACCTTTGCAAATCAGAAACTTTCCAAGCACTGTTAGATGTTAATCATCAGCTTGTATGTTTCAGTACATAGAAAAAGGACAGCTTATTCTACAATGAGAAGATTGGCAATTGGCTGCAATTTTTTTTTTTTTTTTGCCTAGATTTTTAAGAGTTCAGTGATTATAGAAATGCAAATGGCTTTTACTTGTTGTGGCCTGATAAAATGTTACCTCATTGTACTTTGATAATGAGACTGCATGTTTGAATGAAAGGCTCCTTTTGACTTCTCATTTGTCACCCAAACCTTGAGTTCATCTCTAGTGTCTGTAGCCTAAAATTTTCTCTAATGTGATAATGACTGAAGCAGGCCTCGGTGACTTGAACTGAAAATGGAGCTAGAGGGAGCATACCGAGAAAAAAGGTATGCAAATGGAAACAAAAATAATTTTACCGAAGTATGTGTGGTTCATGTCTTCATAGAATCCCATGACCTGTGGGGTAGGAAATCCCCACTGTTGGAGGCAGACTCTTTCGTTAATGATGTCAGTACACATTTTTTTAGATTGTATTTGTGTTGCCTGTAATGTCACTAAGCAAGTTAACGTCTTAATTTCTCATCTTTTGTTTAAACCATCTAAAAAGTCAGGGGTTTTTTTTGTCACAAAGCTCTTATGTCACAAATGCCTCTTCCATTGCAGAAGTTCTGGCAGATAAAGATGGTGCGTTGTTAAAACAAAAATTAGGGGCCTGAAGTGCTTCTGAATTATTCTGTTTTTCTGTGGATGATCCACAAAATTGCTTGAAAGTGCTTCTCCTATCAAAATTGACACTTGGGCAGTATTAGAACGATACAGATCTGGAAGGACAGCATTACTTAGTGCCTAGGCTCTTCACTGCCACCTTAGCCACAAGAAGGCTGTCCCAGGCAGACCTTGCCAAGGCAGTCTGGACTCCGCTCCATAGTCTGAAATACAGCCAAGCTGACTGGGACAGCCACAGGGGAACACACACGAGACATTTGTCATCCTGCTCCCTTGTTGCTGCTATGGAACCGGACGCGTTCCTAATGCGGCACTGGCTGCTCTGGGAGCCATGTTAGTACCCTGCCTGCCCCCCGTCTGTGCCGGGTGCCCGGCATGTGGCATCACCCCTGTCTTATGCTGCATTTGGCTTTTGGTTTTGTGTGCTCCGCTGTGTGAATGTACCTGGTCGGTAGGAAGAGGATTCTGCCACTGGAATGGGATTACTCTGGGATATCCTGGAGTCACTGGAAAGGCTCCCCTTGGTTTCAGTGGGTGGGCCCTGGGATGCATGGTGAGGAGGAGAGTTGGGGAGAGGGCTGAGAAGAAGCTGTGGTTTTATTACAAAGAGAGAGTCGATGTCATGGCCTTTGCCAGATAGTTTGGGTTGGTTAGAGAAAAGTGTAAGGGAATTAAAATCAGAGAATGAATGTTAGAAGGGGGTATTATTTTTCTAGTTTTGTAGTTGATAAACCATTAAAGAAGCCTGTAGGGCAGTGGGCTCCTAAGCTGCATGATAGTGTGATGTCTCTCTCCAACATGATTACAGACGTGTTCAGAATGTGGGGGCCCAGGTCCAGCTGTTGAGTCTGAGCAGAAATGGGCCTGTTGCTTGTCAGAAGGGTATGGCAGTCGCCCTGCCAGAGGTTATTCTGAGGAGAGGTGTTGTCAGGCTGTAAGCATTACCCCTGGCTGGGTATCTGTATTGGGGTGGGGAGGGCCTGGAGCTAGCTCCTCACCCTCCATCATGGCGGGGAAGGCCTGGAGCTAGCTCCTCACCCTCCATCATGGCGGGGAAGGCCTGGAGCTAGCTCCTCACCCTCCTCATGCTCTGGGGAGCTCTGGCTGGAGCAGCTTAGGCTTCCATGCCTTTTGTTGCTGTGATTGTCTCCGTGTGCTATACCAAGTGCACTAGTGCAAATGAGGAGGACAGCAGGACAGACTTGCTTCAGAACAGCCTACCGGATGATCTGTTTTTAAACGTGAGGAGGTACACATTTTCAAGTATTTGCAGGTGTATGACAGAAGTTCTGAACCGAGGCCTTTCACATCTCAGAGCTTGGGTCTCCTTCACATCCTGGTTTTGTTTCAAAAAAACAGACAACATTACTGGGCAAAAAGGGCATGCTATTTGTTCTTCCTTTTCTGACAGGCTTATAAATCTAGACCTTTATTTCTTTCGCTTTTCTTAAGTACCAGAAATGAAACAGTTGTTTGAAGTTGAATGGGACATCAATAATTAAAATTTAGTGCACATTGACAAGAATTAGTAAAGAGTAGAAAAAAAACCTGACGTGAAATGAAAAACTTTGTTTTCCAAATTTTTCACTTTGTTGCAAAAAGCTTGGGCCTGATTTTCTTCCCTCCCCGTGGCAATATGGTTTGACAGCTATACTGAAGTATCTGTAATCATCTAGGTTCAGATCAAAATGCCTGCCCAGCATTACGATAAAATTTAAACATCTGTTTGAATTTCGGTTGTATAACAGTGTGGCTTAGTATCAGATGTTTAGGAATCAAAATCAGAAAAGAATTGGAAGGGGAATATCCCTACACAGGAAAGATAGATTCTCTGAGAGTGGGGTGTACATCTTTGAAAAGCTTTTCCATGCACTTTACTAAACAGGACATCTGCAGTGGTTCTGCTCGCTCTTAAAGATGCCCATTTTTGTGAGAAATTCTTGGGGAAGAAAATGTAACTTCTTGTATTGTTTCATCGCTCTAAGCAAAACCAATAAAATGGGAAGCAAATAGGTTTACTCTGTGTGGGGAAATACGTCTATTGAAAGCATAAACTGATGTTCAAGCAATTGCAGTTCTCTAACTCTGTACAATTGGGTTAGACATTGAAAAAATCTTGTGTAGTTTTTTGGGGTTTTTTTAGTTATTGTGTGATGCTTTTCCTTGCAGGTAAATCTTCTCTTTAATTTCAGAGTAAGAGTTGATATGTGGTTTGCTTTTTCCTCTGTAGAAACATGAAGATACAGACTGCCCGTGTGTCATGGTTTCGTGTCCTCATAAATGTAGTGTTAAAACACTCATGAGGAGTGAGGTAAGAAGTCATACCCAGTGTTGTGCTGAAAAATTAAATGATTTTTTTTTTTTAGTGAGATCTCGCAAGAATTTTGCCAGAAGCCATTTCCTTATTAAAATGTGAGATCTAAAGAAAAGCTTTTTCTACCCCACAGTTAAGTGTGATAACACTCCAATATTTTTAATGATTTCTTGAAAAACTATTTTAAAAGTAGTAATTTCTTAGTTTTGTGTCATTATTACACTTTGCTTGCCCAAGATTAGCGCATGTCTCTCCTGCTTTTGTTTTTACTAGCTCTCCCCCTGCCCTTCCACCATTTGAAGTATTGAACACAATAGAGCAGCATCTTGGGCTAGTTAGCTGATATTAAAATAAAAAGAGATAATTAATATTTAGTGCACATTGACAAGAATTAGCAAAGACTAGAAAAAAATATCATATATACCTGTAGAATTGTTCCATGGAAAAAATTATTATTAGATCTGTTAAATTTGGGAAAAAATAGTAACTGACACTTAGAGAATCAGTATCAGGTACAGGGTAATAGGAGTACAACATTGCAGCAGACAGATGCAACAATGCATAAAAATGTCTCTTAATATGTAGAAGCTTGCAGTAATATATAGACCATATTAAAAAAAAATATCAAAATCCGTCTTGTTTGAACAGATCCATGTTCTTGTACATTGACAGATGCTACTTATATCTTTGAAAGTCAATGTGCATTATTTTATCCTAAAAACAGAACTTACTCACCAAGGATGGGGAAGAGCTTGTTTAAGTCTTCACCACTCTGTAAGCCTCACTTAGGGAAAGTTGAGTTTCTGATCTGAAGATAAGCTTTTCTCTTTTCACTGGTACTTGCTTCCGAAGTTGGATTCGTACTATTTTTCAGTTACACTTTTAAATTATTGATCATGTCATAGTGCACAAGGCATATAAGGCACCTGTGAAACACAGAGGCAGTCTTTTCCCCCAGGATAATGAAATACATGATAGATACTGTACCCATTAAAAGAAATTGAACTGTTAAGAAAAGAGAAAATACATATACTGAACATACTGAACCAATTCTGTCAGTGCTTACTTCCAACTTTAGATCCTGGTTCTGGAGCACGTAAACATATTCTTAAATCTTGACTTCAGCAGTTACTTGAGAAAGAGGTGCATCTGAGCGCTAATTAGAATCGGCCCATTAACGGCTAGGTCGTTACACGTATAGTCAGGATTGGGTTCTGATACTACTGGTAGAAACAGAACTTGCCCTGCATCATCTGTTGCTGTATGTTGTTTAATTTTTTTCTGATGCTGTGAAAATGTATATATTACTTAGGTGCATGATTAGGAATAACAATTTTTAATGCAGAAAATGGGAAAATGCCTGCCTAACAGTTCGCAAAAATTCTGTAGTGTGCAAGTGAATATCTTACTGTAGAATAAAAGGCAATTTTTCATGTTTAATTCATAACTCCTTGGCAGACTTCTAGTTTTGAGAAGTTGAAAATGTGGCGTTCTTGTAAAGCCTGTTACACCACATGTCTCTCTTATATGGTCTTTTTTTTTTTTTTTTTAACCATGTGTCTTTTGAAATTATACTGTGATTTTCTGCAGAGAGTGTTTAGAACATGAGGTGTATATCAGAGATAAGTGACCAGTTGCATTTTGGTATGAGATTTTAAAGACTGCCCTGCCTGTTCCAGAGCTACACGTTCAAAGCAGCACTGGTTCACCACTTCTTCCGATGGAGGTGGATGAGCTGAGTCATGTGGGGCTTATGGTGTGGGAATTTCAAATGAGATTTTGAAACCCAAAAGAGTGGTGCCAGATGAGGAGCTAGGCCTTAGCTCCTGTCTGCTGTGTGGGAAATACAAACTGCAGATCCTGATTTTGAAGAGTGTTTGTTGCACTAGCCTGTCCAAAAATGGCTCTTTGCTCCAACTTTCAGGTGGTTTGCATCCAGCTGCTACCGTCTCTGCTGCAATGGCGGCTGTCTGTATATATGTATATGCTTCTGTGAATTGGTTTATTTTTAAATGAAAAGTTGTCTATGCTCCTAATAATCCAAGTTATTGGAATAAACCTCAATCTGTGAAAAATGCAGGCATTTTATTAATCAGTTTTAATCCTGTGTACTGCATTTTCTTTAGTTACTTAACTATACCTATTCTAAAACTCTTCATCTGTTTCATGCAGTACTCGTTTAGTCTTTTTTGTGTAATTTAACCATTAAGTTTAGGCACGGAGAATTGCATGTTATGTTTTGAAAAATTGGTTCCTCGTGAAACTAGGATTAAAAAAAATGTACTGTAGTACAGTGAAACTGATCTTAAGACTTGCTAAGAACATTAGTAAAATCACTTGTTGAGAAAAGATTAGTCTTTTGTTAAATTCAAATGAAATCATAAATAATTGTAGAGTGTGTTCTTGTTTGCTTTTTTTAATTGGGTTGCCTATTGAAATAGTCTTTAGTAGAAGTTTCACTGTATATTAAATGTATCACACTGTATTGGCATGTGCGTGTGGTTTACATATGTGTATATATAGTATTTGCACTTTAGCTTAGACTGGAGAAAATATACACACGTGTATTGTATGTTCTGCAAATGGCACACAATACAAACCTGATAACCTGTGCCCTTTATGTTTTGAGCATTATCATGCAAACGTCTTTTGCCAAAACTCACATTTTTTTCCTATTGCAGTTGAATGCACATTTGTCAGAATGTATTAATGCCCCAAGTACCTGTAGTTTTAAGCGTTATGGCTGCACTTTTCAGGTCAGTATATAACAATTATACTTCCCAATTGATGAAAATCTGCAAATAGAACCTAACTCTTTGACGTGAAAGTTCTGGACTTCTCTAGTCTTGGTTAACAAAAAAATCATCCAGTTGCACCAAGGGATTATGCAGCAGATGTTTGGTTTTGCATTTTAAAAATGAACAAAATAAAAAGCCCACACATTCCTGCAGTGGTTTGAGTACGTCTTGTTGAGGTAGGAAGATGACACATTTGAATAACTTAGAATAAAAGGAAAGTCACTTTTGTTCTTCAGAAAATAGACTAGTGACTTCAGTTGTTTCTATGAAAGTATTTATTTATTTTCTTAAGTATGTTTATGTTTTCTCTCATTTGGGTATCTTAATATTTTTAGGGTTAAACATAGGTTAGTGCACTTAAAGTGTAGTTTTATGTGCATTCATATGTATGTATGCACATAGGTGTATAATCAAAGCATAGCATGAAATTTATTTTTTTTAAAAATTAGATTTCAATCCTGGCAATCCCTGCAATATTTAAAAAAAAAAATAAAGCCAAACCTCAGAGCTTAGTTTCAGTAGTATTATTCCTGTCTTTTCCAATATTCTGCTTCCCATACCATGTATCTTGGGGAATTTGGATGCTTAAGTAACGATGAGATTAGTCAGGAAATTTCAGAAACCACTGACAGGAAAAAGTGGAGTTTATCAGATAGTGTTTCATTTGTTAGCCCATGATAACTTAGAGGCAAGAACTGTAAGCAGCAACACTTCCCAATAAACTACTTCCTGCAGGTATTTCCAAGTTCTTAAGTAATGAGCATTCATCACTTTAAGTATTAACAGTAATGCTCTTAGTGGTAGAACTGATCAATGCTGTAACCCTGCCCACTGTTATGTCTTATGTATTGCCATTCATTTTATGTATGTATATGTGTGCATATATGTACATATATCCACATATATATTTTTAGTATTTTATATAGAGTACATACCTTGAGGATCATTGAAACCATTTCAGTTGCTTTGCAGCATATCTGCCATCAAAGCTAATATACTCTGCATTGCAAAACACTTACTGAAGTACGTGTAATGCAACACAATACAAATGAAGTAATATGGTCTGCATCTTATGTACTCTGTATATGATCTATGTGTGTTCTGTAAACTTTTTATATAGTGGTTATCTGTAACAGCATTTATAGGTTGTGCAGAGGCAGCATATCTGAATATTATAGAGCAATCATGGTAACATCATAGGATAACAAAGTAGGCATTCTGATATCTCTCAAAGTAGTTTATAAAGCTGGCAATTTCCAGTGATTATATATTTATCCTAAATATTTGTCTTTAATGCTCAACGGAGGGAAAACTTAGCGCTTATGAAGCTGTTAATGAAATACAACAAAGTTTTAAATTATGGTTTGGGGAATTGGACATCGTAGCTTTTGTATGACTCAAGTTTTATTGTGCTTTATTCAGTGTAAAGCTACACAGATGACTCTACAATTAATTTTGTAAACCTTGTGCATCTTTATTGTCTCTGATGTATCAAGCACACTGGGTGGAGATACATGGCAGTTGTGTACAACACTTGCTATATTAAATGTATTCCTGACTTTTGTAAATTCCCAAGTAAATTTCCCGTCTCTCTGTGGTTCTGCAACATGCATCCGTGAACCAAAATATGTAGTGTTGGTTCGATGTCTTGATATACTCTTTCTTTGTAGGTTTAAAAGAAGTGGAATTGGCTAAAATGTATAAATTCTTTGTTGTCACAGGGAACAAACCAACAAATTAAAGCACATGAAGCCAGCTCAGCAGTGCAGCATGTTAACTTATTGAAAGAGTGGAGCAATGCTCTAGAAAATAAGGTATATCTTCTACTCACTTCTAACTTTCATTGATTTCTTTAAATCATTTAAAAATACTGGAAGAAGCACTTTTTTTTGTTTAACAGCTGTTCAACAGTACAGCTAAAGCATTAGTAGGCTCCAAAAGCAGTCAGGCCATTTAGCATATCTGGTTCCTTTGTTATAATAAAATGCTGTGAGAAACTTGGCTTCGCAACTCCATATACAATTTTCTTCGTTGATAACTTAATTAAAACACTTTCTTCACATAGATAAATGTCCAGTATTACATTTCCTCTTTGAGCTGCCTTCTTACCAAAGGGAGGGTTCAGAAAGCTATGGCAGCACTGTGAGCTGTGGTTTTGCTACATTAGTATTTTTCCAGAGATAACATTATTGGAAATACCATGTAATAAATTGGTTATTTATTTATTTTTGTTCTTGCTCTCCAAACTTAATGACCTGCAAAAGTTAATTAAACATACTGTAACTCATGGGCATGATGATTTCTGCTTTAGTGCTAGACCAGAATGAAGTTCATGTTGCTGTGCTTCCTTGGGACTCCTAGTTTTAGATTGTTTGGGATTTGGGAGATGCTGGGAACAATATCAGTATCAGCTATGATCCTTTGTTTGGATCATTTGAATTAGTTTGTCTCTTCTGCAAATAAAACTTAAGGCTTTGATTTAAAAATGCAAAACTTCAGAACAAATCACTTTTCTTAAATCTTTTTCAGAAAGGTTTTACATAGCCATTAAAATAATGCCTTTTTTTTTTTCTTTTTTGTTTGGAAGGAGGGGGGGAGCAGCCAGGTGGATGAAAATTCCAGAATTACCAAACTATTGTACAAATGCAAGTAGAAGAGTCAGGAGCCCCTTCAGATTTTTTTCTAGAATGAGTTAAGTAAGAGTAACAATTCCAGTGTTAAGATCAGTAGCAGTTAAGATATATGCGGCTTGTGACTTCTGTCATCTCACAGTGGACTGCTGTCTCAAATTCAGCAAACTGTCTAGAAAGCATATTCCCTTCTTATTCTACAGTGATTTCTTATGCATGGGTTTCCAGCAGGGTCTTGTCTTGCAGCTGCAGGAAGTGTAGTTTTAAAGCAGAAGTTAACAGGAACAGCAAAATATGATTTTTATCCCCAGCACATTTGTCCCTGTACTCCTTTGTTTTGAACTCAAGCCCCAAAAAGAAACCATTGAGCTTGGGAGGGTTTTTAGATAGAATTTCTACTGTGTATGTAGGGCTTAGTTTGATGATCAATAACAATACTTAAGTTTGCTTTTGCACTTCAATCTCTTTGTTAATGTAGGAACTATACATTTTTGTTTTAACACATACAAATTGATATCCTTAGTTCTTTTTTCATTAGTATAATTAAAACTATACAATTTATTTTACATCATAAGAAAAAAAAAACAGTTCCCTGTGACTTCCAGAAGATCATATTCTGCCTTTTGCCAGTGTCCTGAGGGGTGCTCTGCCATTTAAACATGCCCAGCAGTTCTATGTTTGTCTCCTTTATAGAGCTAAGAGAATGTACACTTTACTACTCTTTTGTGTTAAATTTTTGGTTTAACTTCCGTTTAGGACATAGCTGCTTATCATTGTTTGTCCTTTTTTTTTTTTTTTCTTTTCACTTCCTGCTTTGTAGACTTCTTGCTATTCATAATAAAGAGTTGAATCACTGGAAATCCCAAGACTGTGCCAAGTTACCAGAATAGCTAACCACATATCATATGTCAGTGACTTTAATCTAGAGAAGGGTAACAAAATGAATTGTAACTTCATTGTTGCTGTCATCTTTGAGAAAATAAACTATTCTTGCACTGAAGAACAACAGTGCAAAGTTAAATTAGGTAATGAGTATCACAGAAGTCTTGGCCTTGGGGAAGTCAGTGAAAGTCTTGTTGGTTTCTGTAGGGCCAAGATTTCATTTGGGATAATCACTGTGATATGTACGGTGGTTGGCTTCTCCCAGTCACCACGTTCTTTAATAGTGCTTATAGATTATGCTAATTGAAAGTCTTCAGAACTGAAAAGCTTGTGCAAAGTTACGAGTTTGGTATTTGAAAATGGTGCTGTTGGCAGAGAGAAGTGAGAGAAGGTCAGATGTAAAATCTTTAAATCAAAACTCTGGGGCAAATTAGAATTTGCTGTTTGTTCACTCTGTGATGGGACAGACTTGCAGACTGAACTCCCATGGATTTTGTGATGTTGGAAATGAGTTGAACATCATTTTGTGGCTTTGTCACATTCTTAAAGAAATCCAGTGTAAACTGTTTTTTAATATGTGACTTAAATATGTGACCTGTTTTAATCCAGTTTTTTGTGGCATGAGATTTCTTCCATTCTTTTTTTAGTGAGCAGTAACAAACGATAGCTTAATGTGAAAAGCTGCTAAGAGCATGCTTTATCCTAGGAATATTTCAAATATGACAAGAAGGTAAAGGAAGCTGATTGATGCAGTTTGTAAACAGATGCTGTGTTTCCTTTACCCTGTTTTTTACCTGAAGTTCCAAAGACATGCCAAATGCAATTAGGAAACTATATTTAGTGTTCAAGATTTCTTATTCACAAATTACCACTGAAGTACAATTACTGACTTAGCAATGACAGTTCTGTATGATTAAGGGCTGCAGGACATAATTCTGTTTTTCTAGTGTTCTGTAAAACTGCATGGAAAATCTCAGTACAAGACAGGCCCACGTTCTGTAACTTGCACAAAAATGGAAATGTAATGCTAGTGACACAGAATGTAACTGCCTTATGACTGGGAGGCCTGGGGAGGAAACGATGAGAGAAAGGGAATGTAAAGATCAGAATTAACTAAAGAACTCTGATTCATTAAGGAAAAGGAGGACGCAAAAAATTAAAGTGGCTACCCAGCAGATCTGAAGTACGTGGGAGGCACGGATACTAGTTTAATTTCAACTTGGTCTTGAAAATTTTCACTCATACCTAGGCATGCACTCCTACAGCCTTGAGATTGTTTCTCTCTCTGCACTGGCAAAATTAGCTATATCTCATTTCTGTTGAGCCTCTTCTGCCAGTTTTTCCATATATAAAATGTGGAACTAATGTATGTGTGTATACGCACACATGCTACACTATATTGAAAATGGAATACGTATATATATTATGGTATCTCTATGTTTTTGGGCCACTGTCTGATGAACCTGCTGAATGCCTGTGGCCTTTGGCAGTCCTTTGTCTAGTTTAGGTGAGTATAGAAATTGAAATTATTTACCTTTTTAAACAGGCCAGCTTCTTGAGTCTAGGAATTGAGTGACATGTGAAGTGATTTGACTATGTCTGATTAGAGGGCAGTTAAGGTGGTGGAATTCCACAGTAATACCCACATCAGAAGTAAAAATGGCTTATCCTCAAGCTATCATCTGTATTGGGGGTGGTAGTGTAGATTTTTTGGGGAACATGAAGCATCCAAGTAATGGTCTTAATGTGGAACGTTGATCAAGATTTTCCTGGGTCAAAAATGGTGCTGCTTCTTATCCATATAAAGATCTGTCTGTGGAACTAGTCAGGGCATGTCCAAAAGTAATTTGGTGTCAAAATGTTTGTTCTGTATGTTTTTGCTACTGAATAATTTTGGCTGGGGAAAAATGAGATTTTTAAAGAAAAGCAATCCACCACCACAAAGCAATCACTTCCCCAAACCGTGTTAATGAACAGAGCACAGAATAGTGTGATAGAGAATTATTTATTGTATTACTTTAGTCCCCAAGGAGATATGATATATGATACTATTCTAACTAGGCGCCTGTTTTAAAATCAGAATGAGTCACTAATGAATGAATTCATAAAATGTCAATACAGAGAGAGAATGTAATCCACACTCTGTAGCTCTTTAGGCTTTTCTACTTGTAGGCACCATTGGATTTTCTTTCAAATGCATGGATCCCTTCAGTATCCACTCATTCTAGGAGTTTTCATCACCATCACGTTCTGTGAAGCCAAGACAATTCCATGTAGATTTTTTCCTTTAATTTGCTTTAGATCAGGATAGCATGGAGTAGGTGGGGAAGATTAATATTCCCTTTCCCAACTGACTTTTCAGCTGCTTGGCTTCTCTCTGACATCCCTTCTGTGCAGGGCTTTAGTTCTTAACACTAATCTAGAGCTAAATAGGTTGTTCTTTCCAAACTCCAAGCAACTCCCAAGTCAGTTAGTAGAACTCTGGAAACAAAGCCATTAAATAACAAACTGATTAAAGACAAGATTATGCTTAGACCCAAGTTCTTTTGCTGTTTGTTATCCCGTCTGCACTTTCATTAGCTAAAGTCGTACCAATACCATGCTGTGAAAGTGCAAAAGTAGCTGTCAGAAGGTTGGGGTTTGTTTATTTGCAAGACATGGGGAGAGACTTTACTAGGATCTCATCCCTTTCATGTGCGCAAGATAGTTTAACAAAGTTATAGGTATTTTTAATAAACTTTGGCAGGAGTAATTGTAGAATTTTTTCCAGGTGGCCTTGCTCCAGAATGAAAGTTTGGAAAAGAACAAGAGTATACAAACTTTACATAATCAGATTTGTAGCTTTGAAATAGAAATTGAAAGACAGAAGGAAATGCTGCGGAATAATGAATCTAAAATACTTCATTTACAGGTAAGAAATTTAGAATCTCCCCATTAAAGCAGAAATGGTAGTAGCTTCTGTTATGTGCCTTTATGCTTCTGAAGTGAGGTGTTCTAATTAAAAAGGGGGTGATAGTTTACCTTATTATAAAGCTATTCTGTGTTGGTTTTTTCTCCCCCTTCTGGTCAGTAGCTGGTTTGTTGTGCTTGGAGTAAGATACTTAACTAAAACATTGCAGTTGCCTAGCCTATGTTAAAACAAAAAACCCTGTTTAAAAAGCGAAAAGAATGAAATTACAAATCTTGCCTGAAAAATAGTCATAATTATTTTTTCTTCTCTGAAAAAAAAATTAATAAAAACCTCCACCAAACAAACAAACAAAAAAAACCCTCAAAAAACAACAAACCCTGAGGAACTACTATTGTCAAACTGGTGGACAAGATTAGCACTTTAAGACTGTTATGCGTATAATGTATATTTCTTTTCTGCTTGCTGGTATTGAAAAAAATTATTAACAATGAGTGAGATCAGTTTGGTGTGGAATTAAACCAAATGTAGTACAGTTCATTTGAATACATTTTTCTTAGAAGGATAACAGAAACATGGATTTAAAAAAGTGTATCTGATTAGTCCTTTGCCCAGTAAGTGAATTTCTCATTCTGTGGTCTAAATCCCCTGGCCACAAGCCAGTGTCAAACCAGAAATGCCCTGGATGCTCTAGTGTGGTGCTTAGCCCAAGCTGAAATTCTTTGCTTTGCTTTCAGAGCTGACTTGGGATATGGATGCTGGGAATTTGTGTTAGCTTGTGCGATACTAACCACAATTAGGGAAATCTCAGGAGATAACTTAGCAAGCTATTGTGAAGGTATCATTCACATGTTGTTTTAGTTTGTGTGCTGCTAGAATACCAAATACCTATTTTAGCATCCAGCTTAAAGGAATGTAAATAAAATTGTCTTTTTCACCTACTATTCACTTAACATACTAAACTGCAAGTGCTGATACTCAAGAAAGATACAAGTATCCAAACGAGTATAGCTGAAACTCGAAGGGTAGCACATTCAAGAGCTCAGAGCCTTGAGACCCTCAATGTTGGTTTATAAGGAAACCTTTAAGTTAGTCAACAGCAACATTTCTTCTTATAGAATTTATTTCTTTCTGTGTTCTGCCCACATAGTAACCAGTTTAGCTTGCCTTAGTCATTGTTATTTGGTCTGTTGATAGTCTGGGATATGGCTGCATGCTTACAGTATTGTATTCTAACACTGGGAAGCTAATCCTTGTATGTGTTGATACTGCTGATTGAATCTGCCAGGAGGTAAGTTAATTTGTAAGCCTGGGGTTTTTACACATGCTATCTCAATAACCAGTGATGAGAGTGGAAATGGAAAAAAAACTAGAGGAGAGTTTTTCGTTATTGTCTTGATGACAGGCTGCAACATCTTTTGATTTCTTCAAGCTGTGTTAGCAAAATCAATTTTTGAATGGTTTATGTTTAGGAAAAAAATGCCACAAAACAATATGGTTGGCAGATTCTAACAGGTGGCTTTTTGGTAGTAAGAAGTACTGGGGAGAATGTGTTTTGCTCTTGTTTGTTTGTTGTGTCATCCCGTCCCCCACCACCACCTACTTCTTGCCAGCTATTTTGCTTTAGTTATTTTAAGCCAAACTGTGTTTTACAGCTATTTCAACCTGATTTCTTCGCTTACTGGAACTTTCTGGTTCAGTCAGATTGTTAAGGGCATCCTGGAAACACACCTCAATTTTTGTTTTTTTTCCCTGGACAGTGTGATTAGCCTTTTTCTGTTGCCTACTGGGAGCTGAAGGAATTAGTTACCTGTTGTGAGCCATTCTTTTTCTGGGTTGCGTTGAGCAGCCATGGCTAGACAAGAGCCACAGATATTTCCAGTGTAGAACTAGCCAATTCAGGTCTGGGCAAGTGATACTTGCTTAGTCCCCCAAGTCCTGTGCATGCTAGTTATTTGTGGTACGGTTGCAGTATTAGTTGTCATATAACTTTCTTTGGCTTGGGAACAGCTGCTTCACTGGGCACAACTGGCGTTATCTGCACTGCGAGGCATTTAACACAACTGGTGTAAATGCATCAGAGGTGTCTAGGCACTGTCAGGAACCTCAACCTTGAAATGTTCTGATTCAGATTAATTTTCTATATACTGGTCTCTAGGGAAGGTGTTCTTACCAAGAGAGTATATGATGGCTTTTTCAACTGCTGTCTCATGGAAAGAACTTTCACATCCAGTATCCAGTCTTTCTTAGGGGTATATAGAAGCATATTAGTAAGTCAAGTCTTAAGCTGAGTGTGGACGTGAGATACTTAGACAAAAGAAACAATGACCTTATGAATATACAATTATTTGGTTGGTAATACATCCTTCAGAGGAGGAGGAGGTATAATTTGTTTTCGCAGTCTAGTAGTACCTCTGGTTCCTTTTCTAGTGTGTTCTTTAGCTTTCCAGTTTTGCTCTGTCAGTTGCATGGAAAGGTACATTAAGAGCATCTGAAATAGAGAGATTTCTTCAGTTCCTCATGACATTTTCTAAATTTTAGTAAGAATAGTGCTAAAATTCTGCAAATGGTTTATTAGAAATACCAAACAAAACCTAGATGAAAATCAACATCAAGTAGATCCCTCAGTGGTTTGCCAGACATTACTGATTTACAACTGGATTACTGAGCTGGAGAGGTCAGTTGCTGGAGTAAAAAGTGCATGCAGAGAATTGATATCTACTTGAAAATTTATGAGTACGGTGTGAGACATCTGTGTGCTTTCTAATGGAGTAATTAGAGTGAAATTCTTCACTGCTGTATTAAATTCTGATTTAGTACATCAGTATCTCCCAGCATGAGTGAGGTTGACTCCCTGTAGGGTAAAAAGATAAGAGATCCCACTGCTTTAAAAAAAAAACAGAATACAAGTCTATTTCTGATTATTCTGTCTCTCTTGAATTCTCATGGAGGGGTACAGGAGATAAAATACTACACATTTGCCAATGTGTGGCAGAAGCAGCTAATAACCAGAATTGGTTGTGTAAGTAGAATGTAGACTGTTGCACACGGGTTGATGGAGAGAAGTTGATCCCTAATTACAACTTATGGTAAACTTCTCCTGAAAGAATAGCTTACACCTCTGCATCTTTACCACTTTCCCAGTTCATCAAAAAATGTGTTTATTCATTTTGTTTGATACTGTGTTAGTGCCAAGAGGTCCCAGTTGGAAAGTAGAGCATCTCCATGTGAAGCACTGTACAAACCTATGACTGTGTTACTTTTGCCTTGGAGAGTTCATGTTTTGTGCAAGGAGAAAGATCAGACTTGGGCACACCTTGAGTTTACTTTTGCCTGTTAACTGTGAACTACTGGACAGATCTTGTGGCTCTGCTCTTACAACACTCATTCAGGCCATTCCATGGTGTGTTTCCTTTTATATGTATAGCTACAGCCCTTCCCTATTTTATTTTCTGATTACCATCAGAAGTGAGAGGGTATGACTGTGTTGTTAGCTGATGATTAATTAGTATGTCCAGGCAAGTTACTTTATCTATTAATGGGGCCATACCACTGTGTTTATGATTCAGTACACAGCTTTCCTTCACAAAGTCATGATTTTGCAAGTGAGATACATAAGCTTGTTTTAAAACACCAACATAGAAATAAATAGTTAATCTCAGAATATGTTACTTTGTGGTTTTGAGACACAATAAAATAAAACACTCCTAGAACATGACTTTGCTAGCTGCCTTATCAAATTGACAGACTTCAATTAATTGTTACAGACTTTCAGTATAAATGAAACCACATGATTAAAAGTAAATGCCTAAAAGGGGAAATGAAGGTTGCATGAGGCAGAATGGGTTTTGCTTCTTAAAAAAAAGTAGCAGTTGAGTACAAAGCAAGAAAATACAGTTATTTTGCATTTACATTCTGGTTAGCCATGTGGATTCAACGTTCCCCACTGATGGGGAAAAACCTTTTTTACATATGTTGGCACTATATGATGATCAACTATAAAGTTAGATTTGGAATTTAACTGTAGGTGGTAGCAAAAGTAGTTTCTTGTCTCAAATACTTTTATTATCATTTGAACTTCACAACTGGTTATGGGGTTCTGGCTAAAATTCCTGCTCGTCCAAATTAGCTGTGATAATGTGAAGTGCTATGAGTTTTTTGCATCAGATTTGAGGTAGACCGGGAAATAAGTCTCCTTTGTACTTGCAATATACTGAGGTGCTTGCAATGCCCCTCTTTCAGAGAATACCCCCCTTTTCTAGATATTTTTTTTCTGGAGTATTATATTTCATGACTTTCCAAAATCAGCTGGCGTTTGGTTTTTTCTTTGCTTTCTTAAAAAGACTCAACCAGCAAGCACCTTCAGGATGCATGGCTTATTCAGTCTAGGAAGTAATGGCGGGAATTTTAAGAATGCTTAAGGGGACAGAAGTGGTAGTTTTGCTTTTACACTCTTGAGGGCTTCTGCTATGATTACGGGCACGTAGTAACTTAGGCTTTGATAACTGATTGATGTGAGCTTGCAGCTTGCTAATGCCGCTGTATCTGCACATACATATACTCCTGCTCCCTGTGTGCAAGAGTACTGGTGTTTTTCTGGAGGGGCAAGTTTATTTTGCTGTTACCCAATGATAAATGTGTGCACATGAGCAGCCACTTGATTCACATCATGGTAAGTTGTTGTGCCCATGCTTTGTTGCTTCAGTACTCTGACCTTCTGGTATCAGCCTATAATATCAATATAGAGACATTCAGAATATTGGTTCTTGCATTGAAAGTTGTTTGGTTGTTTTTTTTAATTTAGATGAGAGCATACTAACAGTTCCTCTTTTTTTACTAATTGTGTTGATAATTCTGATAATGCTTTAATATTTATACCTGTACAGCACTAAAGATTTTTATAAGTGTTTTATAAATACTTGAGCTATTCCTCTATAAATTTTCAACGTTTGTGTTACTAAAGTATTTGACATAAGTGAAACTTCTTTATATTGGAAATGTGTCCTTGATTAATTTGCATAAATTAATGTCTTTTTGTTATTTTAACTCATACCTTATTGTTTTATAAAGCGAGTGATAGACAGTCAGGCAGAAAAACTGAAAGAACTGGACAAAGAAATCCGTCCCTTCAGACAGAACTGGGAGGAGGCTGACAGCATGAAGAGCAGTGTAGAGTCCCTCCAGAACAGAGTGACTGAGCTGGAAAGTGTTGATAAAACTGCTGGGCAAGGAGCTCGAAATACAAGTAAGTATAAGCACAATGGACTGAAGTACTCGGTGCTGCTGTCAAGGAAAAAAAAAATATTTTGGATAGCACTCCCATGGTGATTTTTATGTGGAAGCATCAATAATGCTGGCTCTTCTGATTTTTCAATAGGGAGCTGTGTAATCCCTTTGGCAATGTTGCATTGCTTCTACACCGCTTCTTAGGCTTGATTCTAGTCTTGTTTTCTTGACCGCTGTCTTGATTACAGTGTTAGTTCATTATAAGTAGTTTCTCAGTTGATCTTTGACAGCTAATAGCTTTCAGCAGGTTCTTTAAAGGTAGTGGTATATTGACAAGTCTTCTTTTATTACTCTTCTCCCCCATGAATGGATCAGCAGTCTGGTTATCTACCTAAAAGCACCTGTCCAGATATCTGTTACGGCGGGGGGTATATTTGATCCAAAGAAAACTGTGGGATCTGCTTGAGAATAAGGTTATTGTCATGCTTGCTGAATAAAGTGGAACTGGAGATTTAGCAAGTAGTGTAGATCACATGTAAGTGTTTAAATGATTAGGACAAAGAACTTAACATGTAAATAAATCTATATAAAGCAAACTCGCCATACAAATTCATCTGCTTCTTGGTATTGTATGTCGGCCAGTTTTGCCAGTGTGCAAAGACGAGTAACATTTTCACATGAGGAAAAGGGGACATTAAAAACAGCCTTCCCGCCAAACTAAGTGATCATATAATACAGAGCTAAGCTTGATTTTTCTGTTCTTTTGTGATGAACATTAGACATGGTAACAGCACTACACTTCTGAGACAAGTAGTGCCTGAGAAGAACAGTCATGCTTCTGAATTTCAGGGGGTTTATGCAGGATGTGTGACCACTTCCAAGTTCTTCACTGTTAATAGGAATCTACAGATAATGCTACCAAGTCTGCTCTGAAAAAATTGAAGCCTCTGTAGTCAGATTGCTTAGTTTAGGCAAAATTTATGTTAGATGACTTGAATATTCGACTTTTACTGTATGCGTGATTAACACCCACGTTTTTAGAAATCCCTAGATACTAGCTGGCAAACTGTTGTCTGTGGAAATTGCTTCATTAGTGGCCGAATGTGCTTTGGCTCTTGAGGAGGAGAGTTTTCTTATGCAGTAGGAACATTACGAATGATTTTTACAGTCTTTAGAAAAATAAGCTTTTCTCACCCCTGTCCTTCCTGTTTTCTAACAGGCCTGCTAGAGACACAGCTGAGCAGACATGATCAGATGCTGAGTGTTCATGATATTCGGCTGGCTGACATGGACCTCCGATTCCAAGTTTTAGAAACTGCCAGTTACAACGGAGTATTAATTTGGAAAATTCGAGATTATAAACGTCGGAAGCAAGAGGCAGTTATGGGGAAGACTCTGTCCTTGTACAGCCAACCCTTTTATACTGGATACTTTGGCTACAAGATGTGTGCCAGGGTTTACCTTAATGGAGATGGCATGGGAAAAGGGACGCACTTGTCGCTGTTTTTTGTCATAATGCGTGGAGAATACGATGCATTGCTTCCTTGGCCATTTAAACAGAAAGTGACTCTCATGCTAATGGATCAGGGACCGTCTCGACGCCACTTAGGAGATGCTTTCAAGCCAGATCCCAACAGCAGCAGTTTCAAGAAGCCAACTGGAGAAATGAACATTGCATCCGGCTGCCCAGTCTTTGTGGCTCAAACTGTTCTAGAGAATGGAACGTATATTAAAGATGATACTATTTTTATTAAAGTCATAGTGGATACATCGGATCTACCAGACCCCTGACATACAATAGGGGAGGCGGATTAAACAGAAGACAACTCCGTTTGGGGTTTTTATATCAGTTTGTCTTCAGTCAGAGGTCCTAAAGCTCACAGAACCACCTTGTGGAACAGATGGAAGAGTTTGAAGGCATAACTGCATAGGGTCCAATTGCGAAAGTAGCAACACATTAAGAAATCATACCATGGTATATTTTTTAATAGAACTAGCAACACTTAAGCTCTGAAGAATCACTTATCCCTCCTGAGGATAATGATTATGGTCAGAGAGGATTTTTTTTTTTTAACTTATTAATGCTCTAGTCAATTGGAGGTGAAAAGACATATACAGTATGTGCTGAATAAATTACTGACTTTTCTTTCTTTAAGCTAGAATACAAAAACAAAAAAACTTCACACGTGGGCTAGCTGGAAATTGTCAGCATGTTAAAAGAAGAAATGATGAAGTAATGTTGCAATTATGATATTATTTGAAAAACTGAGGTGCAATCTTGTCTGAAATATAGTATATTGTCTTTTTAAGGCCTCATCTGGTCTCTGTTTTAATAATTACTTTGTCAGAAGATCTTGGAAAAGTTTCCATGTCTTCTCAAAAGTATCTGAATCAAAATCATATTTTTATTTAAAGTTCTATTGTTACAGAAAACATTTTATTTTAAAACTGTTGATAGACTGATATTTCTTGGAAGAAAAATAGAAGATATCAAACACTGGTTATCACTTGTGATAGAAAAAAAAACTATTCAATTCTGTTATTTCTCTTTAGAAATGTAAACCTACAATATATGTCGTAGTTAATGACACTATTTCAAAATTAAGGAAAAATCACTCATGGATGCTGTGCATCATTATCAGATTTATAATTGTTTTCACCCTAAAATAGGGCATTTGTTGAACTTTGGAGTTCTAAACGGAATCCTGTACATTTTTTAAAGTTCTGCCCCATGCTTTCCAATCAAGCTATATATGTTGCACATTATGCTGTCAGCAGTATATAGTATTTTCAGTATTGGGGAGGAGGATTAGTGCTGAAAAAAAGCCTATATGTTCGTTCTGTACTAGCAGCCATTGCTTCTTAAGGACAAGTCAGCTATGTCTTAATACAGTGATGGTGGCTTGCATGCATACATGTGCCTTAGATGTGCTGTGCTGCTTATAAACCATAGCTTTTTTATTCAGATTAATTCTGATATCTGAAATGGTAGTTTAATTGGACTTCAGGCATAATGTTTAGCCTTGTCTTCAGAGCCCTTAGGTACCTTGTGATGTACAAAATAGAAGCCAAAGCCCTTTTCTTTGGCTTCTGGAGCTTCTATGACTTGGCCATGGTGGAATCCACTTATTCAGGTGCCAAAACGTTAGCTCAGTGCCCTATGGAGCTTGGACTAGACAGTCTCCATGGCCACTGTGAAGGCAGGCGACATTTTTTCCTCTAATGCCTGTGGTTGTAGGGTGGCATCACTTGAAACGGACTGATCTGAGAACTCTGTGGGGCTGTGAATGTATACGCTCGTGACAGCTTTTCATAGCAGACTAGCATCCTAACAGGGAATGCATGGGCTTCTTTCTTGTAACAGCCTGAACTGCAGTGGAAAGCATTTGCTAGCCCTGAAACATGCTGATTGCAACCTGCTGTGTTCATCTGCTTCTGTTTAATAGCCTGTGACAAGCAAGTCTAGAGACATAGTCTGACTGTGGTGCACTTTAAAATCCAAGAACCTCTTAGGCAGAACAGACTTGCACCCCTATGTTTTTAGCCTTTGTGGGCTTGAAAGAAAACGTTGCATCTCAGCCTTTAATGTCAGGTGCATCAGTTTTCTGCTTTTTGAGGCATAGTCACAATTTTTGTCTAAGGTGCAGTTGAATTCATGCCTTTGTATTTCAGCTCGTCTTTGCCGTTGTCTTTTTTGGCTGTGCCTTCACACACAGTGCCTGCAAGAAGTATTTATGAATATACAATGCATGCTAAGTGGTCTTCATGGGTTTTCCAGGCACCTGCTAGAATACTGCCTGCTGCTGACTGTCACAACTGTCAGCAGCAACTTGTCTTCCTTTTCTCGCCTTCCATTGTCCAGGTGCTGTACTCTCTTTATGGTACATAGCTGTCAACGGGTGCAAGCTCAAATATGGAGGCATGTGCTAGCATTTAATTTCTAGCACAGAAGGAGGATGTTCTGCACAAGAGATAAGTATCTACAGATATACCGGCATCTATATCTCTAGATATAATTATATGGCACTTGCAGTTTTATGCAGGCTGCATAAGCAAACCCATCACTTTATGCTTTTGGGCGAAGGTTCGCTCAACTTGTGTTATTTTAATAATTGTGAATGTAGGCAGCTGAGCTTTTGTGTTTGTGCATCACAGAATTTTACTGAAAACAGGATTCCCAAGTGGAAATGTCCAAAGGACTCTCCTCCCATTGCTATTGCATGTCTTGAAAACTTATATGAAACCGTTTGGCCATCTCAAAACAGTTTATATCCTGTTTCAATCTGGGACTTGGAGGAGATTTCTAGTATAAGCAGGGCCCAGCATATTCTGCAGATTTGTGACTACAGTTTCCAACTCCTGTGACAGAATTGCGCTTCTAAATCCAGGCTCTTTAAAAAAGGAGGAAAAAAGTGTTTCCAGCCTTTGTGATTGAAAAAGGACTTTGAAACATGAGAAAGTGTAAACTAATAGGGAAGTCTTCCTGAGTCTGCACACAGCCTAAACTAGTAGCTTTAAGAGATCTGAATATCTCCTCTTAGTGGGATATTGACTCAGAAACTTCATAGAGAAGTTTAAATATGAACACTGCTAACTATATTAATGCCGATCACTGTAGCAGAAACATCAGTCACTGTTGTATTTCACAGATCTCTATGCTGCTTTCCACATCTCCCAAGTGCCGAAAGCACCAGCTGCCAGAATCTTCAGCTTCACTTGGGCAGCTTTTATAATGCAGTAATGTGCTATCAATATAAAAATATTTTTGCATATATGCTTTTTATCACAGTTAATAAAATGGAGGCCTACTGCACTTATTTTTTAAAACTACATGAAGCTGCCAGAGAATTTCCAGTTTGCCAACCCTGCCTACTGTGAAATCCAGGATCTTGCTACACAAATGTAGACACCGCCTGCTGTGGAATACCCAAAGCCTTGACTGTAACACCTCCTTTCTCCGCAGAACTCGC